>NW_026775571.1:108280247-109585247 GCF_030987335.1 Cornus florida | reverse complement strand
GATGCCAGATATTAAAGATCCTAAATATGCTCAGTGGGATATGGACAATTGCACCATTTTAGGATGGATGTTTAATTCTATAGAGGAAAGCATTTATAATATATTCATGTTTTATGACTCTGTTAATGACTTGTGGACTGCTTTGAATCAAATGTATGCTCAATCTGGGAATGATGCTCGTATTTTTGAATTAAACCAAGAAATTGCTAAGGCCTCGCAGGAAGGCCTGAGTTTGTCTGTAGCTGATTATTTTGGGTATTTGAGATCTCGCTAGGAGGAACTAGCTCAATATGAGCCTCTCAGTGAATTTCCATCCGAGGCAGCCTCTCTTCTTGTCAAACGTCTTGATCGTTAGCATACCTATCAGTTTTTGATGGGATTACGCCTAAAATTTGAACCACTAGAGTCTCAGATCTTGAATGCATCACCAATGCCATCCCTGTTGGAAGCCTTTGCTACTGTTGATGGTAAAGCACGCAGGCACCGTTTTATTTAGCCCTCACTTGTTCCTCTACCAGTGTCTGAGCCTGCTGGGGATGGTATGGCTTTTGCAACCAACTTTGGATCACGAGCTTCTGGAGGTCAGATTATTTGTCACCATTGTGGAGGGGTTGGACATGTTAAGGCTCGTTGCTTCAAACTTCATCCTGAACTGAAGCAAAAATTTTCTAGGAACCGTTTATCTGGAACTGGTTCTTCTCGTACTGCATCTGTTGCAGAAACTCCAGTTACTACTGGTGGATCTACTGTATTTCCTGGACTGAGCCAGCTTCAGTCTCAGATTGGGCAGATCCAGGACCAGCTTGGCTCCCTTGCTTCTAGAGTTGGAGCTCCTTCAGCTGCTCCCACTGCCACTATTGCTACAGGTACTCCTATTGCATTTCATGTTAAGGCCAAGCAGCCCACTTGGGTTCTGGATTCTGGGGCCAATGATCACATGACTGGTGAGTTATCAATTTTTTCTTCTAATGTCATACCTGTTACCCAATCTGTGTATCTTGCGGTTGCGGATGGCTCTACATCTTACATTCACAGTAAGGGTAATGTTTGTCTATCTCCTGATATTACTTTTTCATCTGTCCTTCGTGTACCTAAACTTGCCTTTAACCTTTTATCTATTAGCCGGCTTGCAAAAAACCTCCAATGTGCAATTATATTCTTACCAGATCACTGTTTGTTGCAGGACCTTTGTTTGAAGAGGATTTTTGGCAGGAGTTATGAGCGTGATGGGCTTTACTACTTTGGGGAACCACCAGGAACGAGTCTTCAAGCTTCTGTCCTACCTACTTCTAGTGTTTATGATGTTTATTTTCGCATCTTTAGTCTGTGGCATGCACGTTTGGGGCATGTAAACTTTCAGTATCTATGTCTATTGCTTCCTTCGTTAAATAAAGCATATAAGGACCATAAGTTTCAATGTGAAGTTTGTGAGCTTTCTAAACATACTAAAACTAGCTATATTTCTCATATGAGTCGTGCTCCTAGTATGTTTGATCTTATTCATTCTGATGTCTGGGGCCCTTCCCCAGTTACTGCTTTCTCTAGACATCGATATTATGTGACATTTATTGATGATTATTCTCGTTGTACTTGGGTTTATTTATTGAAAAAGAAATCTAACGTGTTTCTTTTATTTACCCAGTTTCTTCAAATGATCAAAACTGAGTATAGCATTGTTGTCCGTAATATTCATTCTGATAATGGACGAGAATATGTTTCGAATGAGTTCCGGACTAAACACAAAAAGCGTCATCTTATGTCTGTGGTCCGATGTCTTCTGAGTGGTATGCATGTGCCTAAATTCTATTGGCACATGGCCGTTCTTACAGCTGCTTTTCTGATTAATCGTACTCTCAGTCGAGTTTTGGGTGGTAAGGCCCCACTTCAGATTCTCTAGCCTGATTATACATTGTTTCACCTTCTGCCTCGTGTTTTCAGCTGTACTTGTTTTGTTCATAACCATAGTCCTTCTCGTCATAAACTTGATAATAAATCTATTAGGTGTATTTTCTTGGGGTATTCTGCTATGTCAAAGGGCCATCGTTGTTATGATCCTGTGACCAAACATATGTATCATTCTCTTGATGTGACATTTCATGAAACTATTCCTTTTTATAGTACTAATTCTGTGGTACAGGATTCTCTCTCTTTTGATCTGGAGAAGGAGATTTCTCCTATTGCCCGTCCTGTTCCTCTCTTTGAAAATCACACTGTCCTAGAATCTCCTTCTCCATCCATGTAGGGTTCCCCTCCACCTTTACAGGTCTACTCTCGTCGCCATCGCACTCAACCTCCCCTACAAGAATCATCTTCGAAACCAGGTCCAGGTAACTCTCCTTCTCCTATGGCTCCTACCATTCCTAAGCATACCTCCCGTTATCCTACCCGTGATCGTCACCCTCCTAATTGGTATGGTTTTTCTAGTAGCACTAACCACCCTATTTCCCAGTATGTCTCCTATGATGATCTTTCAGGTGCATATAAATCCTTCCTGGGCAAGATTGGGACCGTTTCTATTCCTCGATCCGTGTCAGAGGCCCTCCAGGATCCCAATTGGGTGTCTGCCATGACAACAGAAATGGATGCTTTACAACATAATAATACATGGGAACTTGTTGCTTTACCTGCTGGGGAGAAAACGGTTGGCTGCAAATGGGTCTTAATGTGAAGTACTTAGTTGATGATTCTATTGATCGGTATAAAGCTCGGTTGGTGGCAAAAGGCTTTACTCAGATTCCGGACAAAGATTTTAGTGCTACCTTTGCTCCTATGGCAAAGTTGACGTCTGTGCGACTGCTTATTTCCTTGTCTGCTACCCATTCTTGGCCTCTGCATCAGTTGGATGTCAAGAATGCATTTCTTAATGGAGACTTACTTGAGACTATATATATGGATCCACCCCCTGGATTTCGGGCTGAGGGGGAGTATGCTGGGAAAGTTTGTAGGTAGCGGAAGTCTCTTTATGGTCTGAAGCAATCTCCTAGAGCTTGGTTCAGTCGTTTCAGCGATGTTGTTCTATCCATGGGCTTTGTGCGCTGCCACTCAAACCATACTTGCTTTATTCGACGTCGCTCTGATGGTCGTTGCATTATGTTATTGGTATATGTGGATGATATCATTATCACAGGTGATAATGCTTCAGGGATTGCTCAGGCGAAACTTCATCTTCAAAAGTCCTTTGATGTGAAGGACTTAGGTCTTCTTCGATATTTTCTTGGAATTGAGGTTGCTAGATCCTGTCGTGGAATTTCTTTATCTCAAAGGAAATATGTTTTGGATCTTCTTCAAGATACTGGCATGCTTGGGTGTCGACCCGCTTCCACTCCTATGGACCCCAATCTCAAACTCTCTGTTGAGTCAGGGGAATTACTTTCAGATCCATCCGTGTATCAACATTTAGTAGGTCGTCTTATCTATTTGACTAACACAAGGCCCGATTTGACATTTGCTGTTAGTGTGGTTAGTCAATTCATGCATGCCCCTCGCTCAACTCATATGGATGCAGTCTACCATATTTTGAGGTATCTTAAGTCGTGCCCTGGTCTTGGTCTGTTCTATGCCTAAGGAAATCAGTCTGGACTCTCATGCTTTACTGATGCAGACTATGCTGGATGTAAGACAGATAGACGATCTACCTCTAGCTTCTGTACTTTCTATGGTAATCATCTCATATCATGGAAGAGTAAGAAGCAAACTGTTGTCTCTAGATCCTCTGCTGAAGCTGAATACCGAGCTATGGCTCAAGGTACTTGTGAGCTCCTTTGGCTTCAATCAATTTTGGGAGAGTTGGGTCTTGCAGAGAAAGGTTCTTCAAGGCTATTTTGTGACAATAAATCAGCCATTATGCTTGCTTCCGATTCTGTTTTACATGAAAGGTCGAAACATATTGAGGTAGACATTCACTTTATTCGAGAGAAGGTTCGATCAGGTATCATTAATCCTATTTTTGTTCCCTCTTCAGAACAGACTGCAGATGTGTTCACAAAGTCTGTTGGGCCTTCTCTTCTCCAGTCTTCTATAGTCAAGCTGGGCTTGGTTAACATATTTGCTCCAGCTTGAGGGGGAGTGTTGGAAATCATATCCATAAGTTGACTCAATGATTGTGGCAGATTTATTGGGTCTTCAATATAGGCTAATATTTAGGGATTTTATTTTTATTCTAATTTGATTTTATTCTCTTTCCATATTTGTAATTTTCCTCTTGTATATAATGATAGTCAAGCTCTCAAATTGAGTACGCCAATTTCACCAAGTTACTTTTCTATAAAATCTATCTGTCCTTGCCTCTCCTCCATGCATAGATAAGAGTCATGTGCAATTCAAACTCTCCGGCCATGCCTGGTTCTTCATCTTTCCCTCTTGGTTGAGAAGAACTCTTCTCCGAAGAGTTAAAACAAAAGTATTGACCCCATAAAATGCATCCAACAATGAACTTGGAATATCTAGGCTCAAGTACCACAACAAGATAAAGCGTTTTCTTTTCAACAAGAAATTTCCCTATATACTGCTCCGCAATGCAGTAGTTGTAGTCGCCTGTAACTTTATCCCCAACAAAAAATCAATATGATGAACATCCGTAGCAGAAGATAACTCGCTAGGAGAGGATAACTCCTGCATGTTATCTTTAGTCTTATTTGAAGTTTTCTCATTTGATGCTTCCGGATTTGGAGATGTAATCAAACTGCTCTCCTTGGTCCATCACTGAAAGTAAGGTTGAAGAATCAATGCACAGTTCTTGAGTACTAGCTCACCTAGTATTCGAGCCTCCACATTAGCTTTAGTTTCACTAGCTAGAAGAGTGTCAACTAGCTCCTGCAAAACAAAATCACTTTTCTCTAGTACATGAGTCATTATAGTCTCCATCGATTTAAAGATACTGACCCCATGATAATCCCTTATTTCTTTTTAAAAGTGCTGGAACATCCTGACAATCAACTCATCACATTCCAAATCTAGCATTATCAAACATGACTTGACTTCTGCAAATGTGTTGAGAATTCTGACCTTCTTGCTATAAGATAGACTAAATCTCTCAGATAGATTTTTGAAAGATCTGTCATCTGTTCATCATTATACGGAAGATCTGGTGGTGTAATTCCCATGGAAGTGTAATTCCCAGATAGAGGAAATAGGCTACATTGGAAATAGGCTTCTTCAACCCCCATTGAAGAAGCCTATTTCCAATTCCCATGGAAGTATAATGAGTACTGACGGAGTGACGGTGTTTGGGGCTTATGGGAATGACAGTGGGTACGGTTCTGAGTTGTTTGAAGGTTCTTGCGTGGGTGAAATGGTTTTCAGTTAGGTGTTGCTTGGGTGGTGGGTTGGAGTGCGAGAAACAGTGAATGGGTTAAAGGCTTGCTAATCTGAAACTTGGATCTTTTGCTTCTTTTTTTTTTTTCTTTTTTTTGTTAAGTCTTCTTTGTGGGTTTTGTGTTGGTAAGTCTTAATGATGAAGGCTAAGGTGTGCTTGGTTTGTGGTGATCGGTGGCAGTTTGGGTGTTGTTTTGGAGTTTGCGACAGATGGGTTTTGCGGTGGTGGGTTGGGTTTTGTTTGGCTGATTGGGTATTTGGTTTAACAAGGATGACTTCTGTGCTGTGTTTTGTTGCTTGTTGCAGAGGCTGGTTACGGGATGATAGGTTTTCCGTGAAGTGAAGCAGCGGTTTGGGATTTTAGTGGTGGTTTTGTTACTGACAGCAGTTAGGGACTGTTCGGGTTGCCGATATTGGGGCTCATGGAGGGCAAGACAGCGGTGGTGTGGTTTTGCATTTTGGTTGCGTGGGTGTTGTTTGGTGTTAGGGATGGATTTCTGTGAGTGACGCAGCGGGGTTAGGATTTTGGTGGCGGGGATGGGGCTGATTTGAGGAAATCAAATGACATGGTGATGATTGGCAGTGGTTAGGGGTTGTGTGGGAGTTTAAATGGGTTTGAGCTGTTGTAAACAGAATGCTATGGATCCTTTGCTCTGATACCAAATTGATGTAGGACACAAAATATTTGATACCAAATGATGTAGGACACAAGTAGACTGGGAAGAGAGAACTGAAGCAGAACCAGATGTAGAAGAGAGTAGTGAGAGTGAAGTAGAGTGAGAAGTAGAATCCAGAAGAGAGAGTGAAGAAGAGATGAGAAGAGACGAGAGAGGAAGAATCTGAGGGAGATGAAATCTGCAATTCAGTGCTCAATATTCAATATTCATCAAAAACTACTAAGACAATACATATGCCCATCTATATATAGGCAATACAAAGACCCTAATGTCCACAACAACTGCTGCAGACATAAACAAGTCAACAAGGGTTGCCATAAGCAATAGTGAAACATATCGCCACACCTATGCTTAAAGTTGGGAAATAGGTGTGCTCAGTTTCAACACAGCTGCAGGGCAGCATACCTTATTTATAGGCAAACCTAAGCCTAGTAATAATTAAAAGGAAATATTGCAAAACTACCCAAGATTTATTATAGTTCCCACAATATATAGGAAAACTATAAAATCTATCTGTCCTTGACTCTCCTCCATGCATAGATGAGAGTCATGTGTAATTCAAACTCTCGAGCCACGCCTGGTTCTTCATCAGATTCCTATCATCCAACATAGCAATCTCATTTCTGCTACATGAATGCATTGTATTTGTCTCTTTTTCAACACCCAACACTTCGTTCCATACAATATTGTCGGCCTAATAACCGTTCCATAGAATTTTTCTTTTAATTTATTTGGTATTCGTTTGTCACAAAGGACACCATTAGCTTGCCTCCATTTTGTCCACCCAGCTCCAATCCTAAAATCAAAAGATACATATATATATGTATGTATGTATGTCCGGTTGATAAAAGCAGAAACATTGGCTAAGTGAATTCCACCTTATCAAAAAAGAAATTTGAAATCCACCTTTACTGGTCTTGCAATCTTAGTTATTTTAACAGGTCTGCTAGTGCAGTTGTCTCTATTAACAAATTGGTAGGTTGAATAGACTTTGTAAAAATAAGGTTGCTCCACAAAATTAGATTATGGTTAAAGGAAAAGTTATATTGAACTTCTGTATAAATAAAAAGGATTTTAAGGTAGTGCACAATATTGGTACTCCAAAGAAATACTTACATCGTGGACAGTTGAAATCCTTTGTACATGGAAGAATACTCTTTCTGTTACAGAATGAATACAAGAACGATTAGCATCAAAAGTACACTAAATAGGATATTTTTTATTTTTTTTCATAAGTCACTAAATAGGAAATTGAACAACCTTAAAATTGAAACTTTTCTCTCCTATGATTGTGAAATATAAAACTTAAGTGTAGAACTTTAGGAAAGCAAGACAAAATATCTTACAAGGGGTGTTCTGCCGAAGAGCTTTTAAACAAGTTTATGTATAGATTCCTGGTAAGATGAGAAAAGACAGCACAATTATCATCACCACAAGAATTCCATTTAATTGGGATGCATAAAGGAGAAAAGATATAACGATGTATTCTGACATGTTTTCTTGACAAGTGGGTTGCTCAGGACCTTGCCATGTAAAGTTATTGTAGGAAAGATCACTGCAAGCAATTATTAACATTAATTGTCAGCATATTTATAGTTACAGTGATATAAATAGAAATTTAATTATCTTAAAACCAGAAAAGTAAGAGATAGTGTCTGTAATGATACGAGTATAATTAGTTTGAAGCCAGAACGAAGAAATGCTGTTTCTAAGAAATTTTTAAACCACAACTAAATGTTAGTCAATCATGTAATTTAGCTTCACCTTGCGCATCAAAATAAAATGTAAAATGTGATAATATAACCATTATGTGTAATGGGTTTAAAAAATCCCTAAGGAATTCAATTTAATAGTTGTAATTAATCAATTATCAATTGTTCTTTTCGTTCTTATCAGAAAGATTGTTTGTCGAGGCATCAACATGTATTCGGATATGCATGAGTAACACATTCAATTTTTGGAAGTATCAGAATAAAGGATATCCCATGCATGAGTAAGATATTCAATTTTTGGAAGTAATAAAATAAAAGACATATATATTGGGATTATCTGTTTAATTTTTATGAATATGAAAAAATTATGCTATGAAAACCAAATAGATCATCAAATTATCACCACCATGAAAATGCAGTAATAATGAGTATTGCAGCTAATTAACAATCAAAGAATCAGCAATTTCCCTGGATCGGTGCCAATGGTGAAGAAAAAACTAGGAGTAAGAGAGGATTGAATCTTCTCCCTGCAAAAAACGTAGGAAAAAAAAAAAAAAAAACAAGACTTCTTCCTCGTGAAAGAAAAAAACCAAACAGCTAATGCAGCACAAGAATGGTTGTCGGAATTGAACGGCAACTGAAAATTATACCTCAACAAAACCCATTCAAGAACAACTTGGATCATTTCCAAGTGAAAATGGGGGCGAATTGGCACTCTGAAATGGAGTTACAGTTCCCTGAAGGGAATCTTTACGGCATAACAATTTGACCAGTTGTGTGCCATAAGGTACAACTAATAGGCAATCCAGATGCTAAATTTTTCATATAAGTGGTATATTAGAGAAGGACTCTAAAATGTAAATACTGGGAAAACTAAAAGGATAATATTAGAAACTGAGTGAGGAGAGCCAGAAGCTGACACGTGACTGAAATGGATTAAACATGTAAAGGAAAACCAGTGGAGCCATTACAGGACAAGAGTAAGTCGGTGCAAGTTGAAACCACAAATGAAGAGTGAAAGAATGTAATGGACAAATAAATTAAGAGTGAAACTTAAAACCATGCTTTAATATATATGCTTTTTGATTCAGCAGAATAGCTGAGCATCTTTGTTTTCCTAAATTAGTTGGAAGAATGCATAATGAATGATGATTTTACACAAATTAGTTGAAGTCTTTCGCTATTATACGGGTTTGATTGCTTTTTCTACTTATAATTCATCTAAATTTTGTACAATACCATCAACGGAAGCAGAGTTTACCAAAGGGCTTTTAGCCAGATGGTATGATCTCTCCTCCCCAAATGGGGAGGTTGAGAGTTCGAGTCTCACTAGGTTGTGGATGATGGGTGCGTGTGTTTGCTTTAACTTTCAAAAAAAAAAAAAAGAAAGAAAGATAATTGAAGCAGAGTTTATAATTGTAGCCAGAGAGGACAAATAGAAGCAAATGAGTTGGCAAAAAGAGGTCAACAATTCTACAACATTTGGGGACATCTTACGCTCAAGTTGTGTGATGCAGAAGGACAGTGTTTCTCGTTAATGAAGTTTCTATTTCTTCCAATGTATATTCATGATTGTCCTTGGGAAGAATGGCTCATCCCTCATTTGCATGATTTATCTTTCATCGATGTGTTTTTTCTTACTAAAATATAATAATATATCAGATTTTGAGACTAAAAGATCAACTCATAATCTCATATTGGGTGAAGACATAAATGAAATATGCATTGAAGTATTCCTAACACCAGAAGTGGAAGACGCGACTTGCCGAAGACCCTTAAATCTTAAAATGCTCTAATTTCATGTAGAAATAAAATATTTTTTTCAAAACTTAATTGTTATAACCCCGGAACTGTAATTTAAATATGGAGAACAAAATTACTGAAATTGTTGTGAGATGCACTGGTATGAAGTCAATACATCTCAGTAATTTATTTTTTTCTCTTCCTGTAACAAGGGGACTCGAGCCTCTGAGACTGAGGTTGAGAGTGTGATAACCACCAGGATCACCAAGGGTGCACCTCAGTAACTTGATCACATTAGTGGTTACATTCACCAAGCCCCTATTGGATTGCAAGTCTATTAGCTTTCCACTTGGACAACTTAACTAAGGGTATTCGGGTTCACTAAATTATGAACATCATTCTTCACTTTAGAATCTCAAAATCATAAGGAAAAGAAAAACAAATTGAACAATCCTTCATCTCAACATTTTACAACTTAAAGGCCTAGATTATTCTAAAATGGCCAGGTCAATGTTCCTGCATAAAAAACTGAGGTAAATAAAATAACTGGAATGCTTCTGTTTATAGATTAACCTGAAGGCAATACTAAAAAACAGCTACACCTAGATTCTTTTTAGTCCTTACAACGAAATAAAGTAACTTCCTGTATAGTTTTTTAATCCTTTTTAATCACCATGAGCAGGGAAAATTCAAGGTAAAAAATGTAAGGATTCAAAAGTCAACTGGTCAAACTGTTATTAACTAGAAAGAATGTATGTACGAAGTAAAAGGTTAACATGTCAACAAATTATGAAAATTGGCTTCCCTTTGTTAATATATAAAATTTTCAATGCATTGTGTCTTCACATGCAATAATAAGCATTCATGAGCTTTAAAAGATGATAGTAAATATAATGAGCACTGAGATCTAAGAATATCAAGATTAAAACAGATCAGCAAAAGTCAACCACATATACAGGCAGCCCTATTTGTGCTCAACTTTTGCACACAGGACTCCACTGTCATTCAAGATGACAATGATGTGCATGCAGAAAAAAGTGGATCACAATAACATTACCATATAATCCTACTCTCACAAAAACACATCTAGGGAATCCCAGCTAATAAACGTACATATTACTTCCCTCCTTCAAGATTGAGGCAGGTATATCTCCGCTTAACATGTTGCCACTTAAAAACCTGCTCAAAGCAACATGATATAGTTAGCACGCAATATAGGAACTCCGGAACATGATGGCATTGTAGCAATGCAGTTGGTAGCATTTCATGGAACTAACAGAAACAATCAATCGCGAAAACCGTTGGTAGCTTTAATATGAAGCCGAAGGATTGTTTCATAACAATTTGTTAGCAAGTTTTAGACTCGCAAAATGAAAGTTCATCACAATAACATGATCAAATGCAGCCTAAATATTGAGTGTCATACTTACACGAACTTTAAGGTTCTTGTGTTTATGTCATTTGGAATTTCACCAGTTAACCTGTTAAAACTAACATCCCTATCCAAATCACAAGACAAGAAATACAAGGAAAAGAGAATCAGTTAGAATAATTCATGAGTGTATTTACCAGTCAAGTGTATTTAATGAAAACACTCTAGAAGAGAGACTGAATGTACAAGATTGAGGAACAGAACTTCTGAAGAAAATAAAAAGAGAAATGGAGACGAAAACCAGTTATTCAGATGCATGGGAGATCGCATATTATATTCTACTAAATCTCTGAAAGAGAACACCACCCTCTTCACCAAAAATTCAAATAAAAATTTGCCAACTAGAAATCCAGGAAATGGTTTGGACCACTTCTTGAGAAATCAACCACTTCTAAAAATGTAACATAGATTTGTGGACCACAATTGCCTTTGTCAATCCAATTAACCACATAAAAACTATAAAACATCTGTTATGACATTACTAGAAACCATACTTTAAGCCTCGACTTCAAAGAGAAGAGAACCAATTCCTCTATATTGTGGCATGTGTTATTCCAAAAAACCTGGAAATGTTTTTTTTTGCTTGAATACAAAATTAGCTTCTTTATGGTAGATGAATACAATTTTTCCTGTTACAATAGATAAATTGTTCCAACAATCTGTTGTCCACAACAAAATATTAGAAATTTTAGATAATATGAAAAGTTTGAAGTTCTTTAGTTTAAAAGAAATTGATGAATTAATTTTGGACTAATAACCAATAGACAAAAGTTTTAGGGGAAAATAACTCTTGACACCCCTTGTTAGAGTTAGCATGTCAAGCAGCCCTATTGTTTATGCACATTTACAATTTATCTTCATTATATTAGAACATATTAGAAGATAAAAAATATAAAATATCAATATGACCAAAATACCCCAATCTCTTTTCTATCTAGCTCTTTCCCTCTGTTCACATTTCCACATTCTAAACCAACACTGCCACACCCACCAGTCACCCGCCAAATCACACACGCCCTATATCTATCTATCTCTCCATTACTTCTCCCTCTAAACCATCGCCTCCACCACTACCACCTCATTCAACCAGCACTACCTCCTTTCTCTTCTCTCGCATTATTTCTCTCTAAACCGGTTCCTTCTCCATCATCACCTATGTCATGAAAAAAGCCTCATTCTTCCTCTATGGCCAGAACAACATTTTCTTGAAGAATAACCAAGCTGTTAGACAACTCCTTCCATTCATAATCTTGTATCACTATCTGCCGAAAACCTCATGTTCCCGTAGCTGTCCATCTTTGTGTTCAAGTAGACCTGAGCTGTACACCCCATAAATCTATTTTCTTTGACTTGCATATTCATCAAACATAAGTTTGCTTCTTTAAGAAATATCAAAATCAAAACCTTAACCTATATTTTGATAGATAGAGGGATCTAGAAATGATTTTGTTGAGTTGAGTTGATGGTAGAGCCTTTTGATTTTTATTCCAATTCAGCCTCTACCATTAATTGCCAAACACCTTGTATATTAAAAAATTGTTATATCCAAGTATGTATATGTATAGATAGATACATATATAAAGAGATACTGAAGTAATGGAGGAATTTTAGCACAGTCCGCTATTGTTTCAGGTATCAACTTGCCTTCCAATTGGCTGATTGAATAAAGGGGTAGAAATAGTCAAAAACAAAACTCAAATTTTGATTGGAAAAGAAAATCCAGTTTTTTCTCTATCTACATTATTCGCTACTAATTTATCTATGTTCTTCCCTTTTTCTCTCTAAAGTCCCTTTTTTCCTTCTCTTTCTCTTTATCTATCGGGGTTTTACAGAGAGAAGGAATAAAAGTTGATTGATTTGAGAGAAAGAGAGAGAGGAGGAGGTTGGAGGGATGGAGAGGAGCAGTATGAGATGGAGAAAAGAGAAAAGAGAGAAAAAAAAAAAAAATTAGTGAAGGAAGGAGAGAAGAAAGAGAAAATTGGAGGAGAGGTAGCAGTAACAATTATAGAGGTACAAGAGGAATGAGAAGATGGAGTTGATCAGCAGCAGTGCTGCTGACTGTGAACAATATCGGAAAAATTGTTCTCATTTTAAAAAAATTTATAAAAGGGTCATACATGTAATTTTAGAAGGATGAACAAGGATATAAAGCCTTTTTTTATCAAAACAAAGGGCAAAATAGACATTTTACAAAAACTTCTTTAGGGGAGGTCAGAGAGTCAATAAAACCGCAGGGAGGTTCACCAAAAATTTCAAAAGTTCCATCTACAGGTTATCAGTCCAAACCTCAGGGAGGTCGGAGTAGTTTACGTTAAACAAAAACATGTTAGAAGAATTACTTAATATTTTATGCACTGTACAGGTTTAGTGCAGGTAATTGCATGTGCCTTGCATCAGCTACTGGAATTCGATATCAAATTATTTGATAATGCATTTTTCTATCTAGGCCTCACTTGATTCATTTTTTCCCATCTTGGGAAACCTATTAATTGGCCTGATGTTTAACTTCACTTCCACATTAAGATGCCCTCAAACCCCAGCCCACCTCACCTCGGGAATATGAAAAAAGAAAACTACATTTTCACAAGAGGCTAGTTAACTAGCAAAAGTTTTTGCAGTTCAAAAGAATTGACAAAAGCAACATTGGAGCTCCTTTGAAGCAAGTTGAAGGTTTAGGTACTCAACCGATCAATTGAGAGACCGAGTTAAGGAAAATATAATGTAGATATTCCTATTATATTTAACCAAAGTAATCACTGTATCACTGTAGAAATGTAGTCAATTACACATTGACGAAAATGCTGAAACCCAATAAATAAAATTCAAACACCAAAAATTAAAAGGTTCTACTTACAACATTTGCAGGTTCTTCATTATCCAAATGTATGGGGGGACTTCTCCGGAAATGTTGCAGTTTCTCAGAACCCTAATCCATAAAATTAATCACGATGAAGACTGTACGGCATTTTATCCAATGTATGCCTATAAATATCAGTAACATATATCAGTCTACATACAGTCTTAATAAGCCTTCAGCGTTGCTCAGATTGGGAAATCCCTGATTCATCCCATTTATGTCACTAATCCTTCTGTTTAAAGAGATAGCACAAAAAGCAGATAGATCCCTTCAACAGTAGATCAAGCAATTGATGAGCAAAATAAAACAAAGCATGAGGAGGATCTATACTCACAATTCAGTTAACTTGTCCAGAAGAGATATGCTCGAAGGAATGGGTCCCTCCAGTCCACTTGCATGCATTTCTCTTCATTGATGTAAATGTGAATTAAATTTTAAAAAAGATGATGCAAAACCTATGTGCTTGTGCTAAATTCTCAAAAGACACTTTTGGATAGATAAGTAGCTTACAATCTTTGAAGTTTTTTCCAGTTCTGTATAAAATCCGGTATTGTTCCATCGAAGTTGTTATCGTTTATCCTACTGCATTGTGTAAGAGAATGGTGCTGAACTGACACTATTGAAATTACTGTAAGAAATCAAAGAAAATGTTACAGAAACTTACAAATCGGTTAAATTTCTTAGCCCAGAAAATTCCATTGGTAGCTTTCCCGTCAAGTGATTGGAGGACAACATCCTTGATTCAAATATTATGTTGCAAAAGCAAAAGTTAAATGTTTTCCATCTTTCACAAACTTAATTCAGGGATTAAACCAAAAGAAGAAGAATAAAGCGAGATGACTTACAAAGTGTCCAAGTTAATTAATTTTCCAAGCTCAGGAGGAACAGTCCCAGAAAATTGATTTGCTTCAAGGCTCCTGGTTATAAATCTCATTCAATATTACTAAAAGAGCAGAACAGGAATACAATATTCAAATTATTTTACAATACACTGAATGCATGGAGGAAAGATAATGTAATACCCCTAAATTCAAAAGGATAGGTTTGGTATTTAATTAACTGTTTATTTTGCATTTTTAAATTGATTAAGTGTGTATTTGCATTAATTGTTAAATTATTTGATTTAAATGTGTTAGTTGGGTGTTTAAATTTCATTTATTTGCTTATTTGATTTATTTTATTTTAATTCAATTAATTGTGTATTTGTTTTTCTTTAATTGATTGTCTAAAGTTAATTTCTTGCATTAACTATTAAATTGTATTTCTCTAGTACATGCACGTATAAATTTAAAAATGCTAACCGACTTAGGTAGTGGATGGATTCTAGGGTTTTATGTTTGAACGTAGCCGACTTAGGGTTGTTGTAGGATTTAAATTATGGTTTCAATTAAAACCTATAAATATATAAGTATAGGTCTGCCAAGGGTTTTGGTTAACCCTATTCACGTAACAGAGTCCTACAGAGAGTTGTGAGAACAGAGAGAGAACAGAGAAAGAAAGGTTAGGGTTGGCTTAGAGTCAAGGGCTGAACCAAGGAGGAGGTGTTGATGCATGCTCGTGGATTGAATTAGGAGCAACGATGGTCAGTAAAAAACAACTAAGGTCGCCGGAGTTGCTAGAGACGGAGGTTTAAAGGTTTCTGAATTGAAATCGGAGGCAAGTCTTGTTCTAGCTCTTTCCCTTTAACTCGTGTTCTGCGCATGCCTAGGTAGACTCCAGGGCTTTAATGGATGCTAAAACAAGTCTTTATTGCATGTTTGAAATATTTTTAGTTTCATTGAATTAAATTGATATGCGAATTTCTGTAATCTCTGTTAACTGGTTCATACCGTTGTTGTGTTTAAAGTATGTTTAATTGAGAACCTTGATGCATATTGATGTCTTAAAAATTAGTCTGGGACATTGATGGAATAATAGAACACGTAGTAAAAGATTTACAGAGGCCTGGGTAAACTGAAATAGCTTTGTTGGAATTAAACTGTATTACAAGTTCTTTCAGTTCGGTTAATTGATGCATGCTTCGTTTAAGTTTAAGCTTTGTTTAATTGATGTCTTTGATGCATGTCAATGCTTTATAACTGTTGTAGGACACTAATTAAACCTTAGAGCAAGTATTGAAACAAATACAGAGGTCGTGGAACACGCCGGAGTCGAGGAAAACGAAGCAGAGACGGGGAGACGGCTCTTAGGGGTGAGAGAGACAGCTCCCAAAGGAGGGAGCCGCCTCCCACAATGCAAGAGCCGGCTCCCACATGTAGGAAGCCGGCTCCCAAGGCCTTAGAGCCGTCTCCCAAGGGTGGGGAGCCGGCTCCCATATTTTGGAGAAGGCTCTAAATTTTTCTGAGCCTTTTCTTCCTCTGAAACACACAGTTATGTATTTTTAGGGTCTGTTTGGTCGGTGCAGGGTATTTCTACTTGGTTTAAACTATTTTAAATCATGTGTAGGAATGTTGTAAACCTATAAAAAACAATAGGGAAACATCTATTCATAATTTGATTAAGGAATGGAGTGGGGTGAACTTGGGGAAAAACCTGTAGGTTGTGCACTGTTATGGTTAAGAAATTTATTACTGTAAATTGGAGATTGTTTTAATTTATGATTTAAAGTTGTGAATCATATTTAAATGGAGTTATAAGTATAGTGATTTACCTGAAATTACCTATGCTTTGTTTGGATTAAAAATTGATATATGTTTGCTATTTAACTGCATCAATTTATGGACAAGTTGGAGAATGTAAATGCTTAGATTATTTTAGCAGTTTACATCATTGGAATGTTATTTTTAGGCCCTATATTTAATGCCTAATACTGATATATATGTATTAATTTATATTGATGCATAGTGTGGAGTATAATTGATGAATTGCTTAATACTGTTTAATCAATTTTATTATATGGAGGTATGTATATGCACCGGTATGGGACGGTGGCATATTGGGGATGGATTAGTTCAAACACTAAGTCCTACCTATTTTGAAATAAGATGGATTAACTGCAAAATGTTAAGTCCTACTTATATGTATGTATATGCACCGGTATGGGACGGTGGCATATTGGGGATGGATTAGTTCAAACACTAAGTCCTACCTATTTTGAAATAAGATGGATTAACTGCAAAATGTTAAGTCCTACTTATAAGTTGGTGTCAGGTCAATAAACCTTTTGAATGACACACCTTGAATGGACTTTATATATTTATGTTATGGTGCCAAGGTATGAGCTTGAGTCTCAGGACCATGGTTAGGGTGCGTATATCGTCTAGGATGGATAACTGGACGGTGGTTTCTGTTCCCTGGTAGGTCTAGATACACATGACCACAGTATGTGCGATTTGCATGGTATCTCTACTCAGGATGAGACGTACCACTTGGACTAGTGAGCGTCCTATAGTGTGTAATTATATTTATATGGACTACTTTAGATATTGTTGAGCTATCTAGGATGTATCTGCGTATCGGATTTCTGATTGGATCATAATAGAATAGGACTTGCATGTGGGCCTGACCCACTCCTTTATTTTTCAGGTGTCGTCAGTTCCAGGGCTAGAGGTTGGACGTGCAGAGCAGATACAGATACTCACTCCTCCGATAATGTAGGATTTCATTTTATATTCTAGATTAGGATTTTGTCTTCAGCTGATTATTTCAGTTTGGATTTTAGGGGTCCACTAGATGGATTCCCGAGTTGTATCTATTTTGGAGATTTGGATTTTTATTAATCTTTATCATTTGGAGGATTTTAAATTTAGTATTTTATTTCGTAAATCTATTTTGTAATCTGTGTTCGTTTATGTATTAATTGTTTGGTATCCCTCGGATCTGTGCTCGGACTTGATCACCCGTGGCTCTAGAATCTTAGGGGTATCAAAGATAACATCTTCCATGAAGCATTAGCTTGAGTGGTATCTCCTCTACCTCCAAAAAGGAGGTTGAGGATTCAAGTCCCAACTGGGACTAAGTGCGTCTTACCTATCGAAAAAAGGAAGACACCCTACTATTTCAATTTCAAAAGAAACAAGAACAACCAACGGGTCGGTGGCTTAGCGGTATCAGGCCCTAACTTCCCAAAGGGAGGTCAAGGGTTCAAGCCTCAGTGGAGGCATATGTGTGTGAATACCAACTATGGAAGAAAAAAAAAAAAAAAGAAAGAAAAAAAAGAAACAAGAACACAAATGAGATAAAAGATCTACTCAGTTTATAGACTTCTATCACCATGACAGTCCAAAAAGAAATTGGATAAACCAAAGCTGATGACTTACAGGTATGTGAGATTGGAAAAAGTTCCCAACTCTTTTGGGATTTCCCCTGATAAGCGGTTCGCGAGAACAGAGCTACATCAACAATTCAATGACCAAATTTACAAAATGAGAAACTTATGAATACTGACTTCTTCACAAAGAGGAAAAAAAGATAAAGCTTACATTGTATTCAAATGTAATGAAGCCCACTCACGTGGTATGGTACCATTAAGGTAATTATACGCAAAATCACTACAAATGAGATAAGGATGGAACAAGAATCAGTATAGTAGAATTTTATTTCATATCTAGGGTACTGTATAAAAAACTGCTACAGTTCAAATTCTAACATGACACTGGCATTTGCGAAGGCTCTTACATTGTTTGGAGATAAGGAAGATTCACCAGTTCAGGTGGAAGCACGCCAGGAAGACTATATTTCTTAAGCACACTGCAAACATGATAATTTTTTTTCAATTGTTAAGCCAAAAATAATAATAGAACCTATGCTCATATGCCATAGAAATCTTCCCTTTAAATCTTCTTTATTTATTTTCGCAGTAACAACATCCTTTAAGGTTGTATTAGAGGTTTCTCTTGGAACATAGAGCTTGTCTTAACTTTTGGGATGTGCTAAACAGAAAGAAAGAAATGACAGAGTAAGAAGAATAAAAAAAGAAAGAGGGAGTCATACAAAGACAGAATAAGGTGAGGAGTAGGGTGGAGAGAGAAAGTAACTACGTTTATCCAGGTTCTTGATTTTAACTACAACTGTTACCTTCCAATTGCATTATATTTTACCACTTCATTTCTTAAGTTAAAGTGGTTTGGATAGTGTTCAAAATATCTAAAAACACGTCAGGAGATACAGAATCACATGCACCGTGATTGCATAGAAAAGTTAAAGCAACATATTCAGTAATAAGATCAAGAATCTATACATGCTTACGACGTGACAAACGGTGTTGTTCTCAAACTGGCAATCACATTCAACATTGCATTCAGAACCACTAGGTGCCTGTCTCCCAGCCACCATTTCAAGTTGGCAAGAATCAGCATTGAACTTCAAATATGTTGCACCCATTGTAGTGAGAATTTGCTGAAGTGCATACACTAAATGACACACACGAAAGAAATTGGCTTCAAATAATGAATCTATGTTGTATGATGTGAACTTAAATAACTCAATGGAGAGGAAAATTATGTTTCAAGGATATTATTAGATGCAAGGAAAAAAAATAGCAAAATTTCATAGATTTTCAAATCATAACCATCTTTCAAACTCGTCCAATTGGATAAAAAAAAACCTTCATTATAGTCCTCAAGCTTTGGTTAGACTCAATATAAGCTGCTAGTTCTGAGCAGCTCCTTCAATAGATATAACCAGCTTCATGTTACCTTACTTAGCATTTCCAATCTTAGGACGTATGTAGCTAACTTCACAGTCCACCACTCCAATAGACTAGTCCTAATATTTTTTAAATGCATTGATTTTAACATGTGATTAGAACTTTTCGCAAAAACAAGAACTTGTGTGAACAATAATAGATACAGCATGTTGAACAGGGCTATAGTATAACTCGACCCCAGGACAACTGGAAGTTAACATTTTATGGAAAAATGAAGTAAAAATTCACCACATCCATTTCCTTCAAAAAGTTACTGGAAACAACACAATACATCAATGATTTCAGGAATAGATTGGAACTAAAATGTACTAAGAGATTGGGGTGAGGGAGAAACAAGGCATATCAAGAGTAATGAGAAAGGAAGGAGGGATGAGCTGTACTTAACATTATTCAAAATGCAAATGGAAGTTCACAAATAATTCAGGACTTATATTCATTAAAAGTATATGATTTGCGAAATACCAATGCACTCAACTGAATCAAACCATCTTAAACAACTTTCACTCATCTTTTCTACGTCTTTTCCATATCTTGCCACTCCACAAATCAAAAACTGTATTATCACATGCAGTTGAACTGAAAGTGCTTAAGCTTCTACAAATTGAAGTCCATTGAAAACTTTATGGAACCTGAGCAACTACTTCTATCACAATAATGCGTTTATCTATCAATCAAGAATGAGATGTACTTATATTTCTATAAGTATCAATCGTTCTAGAGTGGCCTAATATAAGCATGTACTCATGCACATCATACGGAAGTATATTCATTTGAACTTTTTTATGTTAATAATAATTATGAACTGCTATTATTTGTTGCAAATAGTAGAATGATCTGCTGTGCAGAATATGGACAGCCAACCCAAAATAATCTTATAAAACTAGGTGGCTGGTTCTAGGACAAATGAAATCCACCAATTCAGTTATAAAATACACAATATTAGTGGCCTGATTGAAATTTGGCAAAGCCCAACCTAAACAAAGTTATGACCATAATGATCCTCAATCAGCCTGGAGTCCTCTTCTGCTACATGATGGTCAACAAAATCAGGTAGAACCCGGCCTCTGCAGCAGGACCCAGAAGTATTGCTGGTCCAATCCAGTTACTGGAAAGAATCTTAACTTGGATGCTCAATTCAGAACATATTTACGACATCCTTTACACATACACGAGTCAGTTGTATAGAAGAAGACTTTTGCAGTAAGAGTAGAGAATAAAGGTGCAAATGGATCTTACAATAATTGACTCTCTCTCTAATTTATTTGGAGCACACATACACTAATAAACATAGGTTTCAATTATTTTGTACTAATCAAAAACCATATTCAAATTTTGTGTAATGAGATGCATTCACTAATTATATTACTAAATTCCAATGTAAAGTTTTTTGGTCAGCAGAACGAACAAGAAATCCTCATAGACTTGTACAAGAATAAAAATGTACCTACTGTCAGATTTCCATGAAAAGCTAAGAAGAAAATATAAAAATATATAATAAAAAAACACCATCTTAGATGCATAAGAGATAGAACACAAAAAAATGGTTATCATGAACATATTAAATATTCAAATTGCAATTCAAATTGAGATATAAATGTGCAACAACTGCAGCCACTAGATTACAGGCTAGTGCTTGAAGTTTTGAAATCTAGACTTTGTGAGTGTATAGAAAAAATGTGAGCATCGGAAACCTGGTTTTAACATCTTAGTCAATAAAGCAATTAACAGACAAAATTCTGTAAAAGGATAAAAAATAAAAATAATAAATAAATAAAAGGAGGAACTAATTGGCAGAGTTGACAATACAAAAACCAAAATTACTCATGACCAAGCATTACAACTGGTGACCCAGATGCCCTTAACCCATCCAAAACTCCACAAGCTTTAATTAGAATCGAGTAGTTCCAAGGCAATCAACAGGCGAGGCCTCGCAGTAAATTGAAGTAAAATTAATAATTGACCAAATCAACTTAAATTTTAACTTAGATTTCATAATTATAAATAATTAAACATCATAAACTCATGTGCCTCTCACAGTTTGGTTATGTGTTATGCATCCTGCGTTTGGAATTAAAAATAATAATAATAATAAAACTGAAACCCCAACCTAAATCCTGTGTTTGGTTATGGAGTAAAATCGGAGAAAGATGCCTTTGAGCCTTATTGTTTAGGTTTTCAACGATAACCCAACTCAACTGACCCAAACAGAACGTGAAAGGATCAGGGAAGTAGAAACAGCTAATGACAGATCCAATATACCACTTCTCCCACACTTTCTTGGCATCCAAACATCACGCATCATCATATAGAGTAATAGAAATAGACAAATTGATGTACCTTCGTCTTGAGGCAACTTTGGTTGAGCAGAAATCAATGAAGCGAAGCAACTCAATGCAAGAACGCAGAAAACGACGGCGTTTCCGGAGGGCATGACCAAGATTGCGATGAAAATATATATGTAAAAAGGTCAGAATGAAACCAATCTGTTCGTAGTTGGTTCTGGTTTTTCTGATACGGGTGTGAAGATGAACTGACGATCTAAGAAGTTGACAGAGAGAGACCACTGTAAAATGTTTAAAGTAGAAGCTGTAGTCAGTGTGTGATCAAACACATTGTGTTCGTGTTGTGGATAGAATCTTTAAAACCTAAGATATGCAATAAAATTCATCACAGCAGAGCATAATTCATAAATTAACAGCGAGTGTTGCCGTGACACCTCCAAAAACTCCTGAAAGGCAAAGAGAGCACGTTGAGCATCGTCAAAAGGATCCCAGCGCGGATGCTTATAAACCACTTCCAAATAGACCAGCAAATAAAGGCAGCCAGACCAATGCACCCCATAGAATTATCATTCTCCAGCCATCCATCACACATGAACATCCACCTCTTTTTCCAAACAGTGGGCTGATGAGCACTAAAAATCAAGATATTATAAAGGGTAAAGTGCATTAAACTCCAGAACTATTGGTCATTTGTAAGAAATCTCCCTGAACTTCAAAAAATTCCCCTGTACTATGATTTTGTTACAATTTACCCTCTTGAACTATTGGTCATTTGCAAAAAATCCCCCTAAACTACAAAAAAAAAACCCTGAACTATGATTTTGTTGCAATTTACCCCCATGACATCAGCTTCCGGTACCGAAAATTTTGAAAACCAGTTTACTCTTATAACACGTACACTGCGTCGTTTTAACGTATACACTTTTTATTTTTTTTTCTACCAAAAGATGTCTTTCACCCAACACAACCCAAAACTGAGAGCTAGAGAGAGAGAGAAGAGACCAAAGAAATCCGAGGTTGGCGGGATGGCTCGGTCTTGGATGATGGCGGCTTGTGCGTGGAGGACTCGGCTATGATGAGAGCTCGGTTGACTCCGCCGTGAACTGTGGAGGCCGCGGCGAGCTCAAAGGAGCTCGGTGGTGAACTGTGGACGGCTGTGTGCTCGAAACATGGACGGCGATGTGCTCGGCTATGGAGATGGCGGAATGGGCCGGCAAGATTGGAATGGATGGTGAAATGGACCGACGAGCAAGGTGAGCTGAATGGTGGGCAAAGCGGTGACGGCGATGGGCTGACGCAACGGTGCAGAGAAGTGTGATATATATGGCCGACGGATCTGGCTAGTGGTGCAACGGTTATAATGGAGCTATAACAAGAGACCTACCGATCCCAGCAACAAATTTCTCGGCTTCATTGTCCCTTTCAGTCAATCAATTCGCGTGGATGGGATAAACTACAAAAAAATATATAGTTCATGGGGTTTTTTTGCACATACCCCAATAGTTCAGGGGAGTTTTTTGCAACTTTTATAGTTCAGGGGAGTTTCTTGCACATATCCCAATAATTCAGGGGATTTTTTTGTAATTTTTATAATTCAGGGGATTTCTTTTACATACCCCAATAGTTCAGGGAGATTTAATGCGCTTTACCCTATTATAAATAAAGATATTTGTTTACCTTCCGGTATTAAGACACTGAAAGCAATGAATTTTAGACACCCTTTTTTATTTGAGCCACCACAACTCCTTTAACCTTTTAGTAGTTATTTGAATATACATTTACTTTAGATGTTCAAACATTGTGGCTCGTTGCCTAGTTTTTATTTTTATTTTTTTTGTTTTAAAGACCATAACATTAAATATATTGATGTCCAATATGGATATTAGTTACACGTTAGCCATATCATACTATAGTATAGTATTATTATAAAATTAAAAAATGGTTAAAACAACTTGCTAAATAAATCACAATTCTGTGTGTTATTTAAGTTTAGAAGTCAAATCTTCGCATCCATTGTGGGAAAAAAAAATATTAATTGATCATAGATACTTGTGACAATACCAAACTTTGTAAGAGAGAAAAGTTGGACTTGTGATGTGTCATCCATCAGATGTCAATTAATTTATTATTTGTAGCCTCTAAGAATTAAATCAACAATAATATTATAATTAACAATCTATTTTTATTTTTATTTTTTTTCATGTATCATATACACAAGAACATTTTTGAGTGTAAGAACAAAATAGAGAATTAAAATAATAAACATAATGATCACTTTGATAGAGAGTGAAATGGCATCCAAGAAAAACAAGGGAAATATATTATGGCCGACACTTTTGAATGGCTCTCTACCTTTTTGTAAAGAATGTCTTAAGTGCAAACAGTCGTGTTTGAAAACTGAAGGGTGATAAGGGAACTAAGGACTTTTCTAGGTAGTGTCTGGGGGCTTTTGGAGGATCCTAAAAAGGCTTTTAAGCACTAAAAAAATGGTGTTTTTGGGAGCAGAAACTCAAGGGAACAAGGTGGTGTAATCTACTGCATGAAGTTTGATTTGGAATGGATGACCAGAACTTTTCAACATCTATTCTATTGAGATGACCTCGAAACACTGTAGGATAGATTATAATAGTTCTTATGAGTCTTTTAATACAGATGCCGATTTGGCTACTCAATTTAAAGTATGATACCAAATGAACTCATATATTATTTGTAGGCTGCAACCATCATCCAAATTAGGGAGTTCACAATTTTATCCAAAGTAGAAAATTAATTTATTTTTTCCCTAAAAGAATTATTATTCGAAGAGAGAGTATGTTCTAATTGTGAGATATTATTTTGTATTTAGCAATTATCTTAAACAAAACAAGTCCAAGTCGAGTTGTAATTCAAGTTACTTGTAATGCAAGTTATCAAGATCGACGGGACTACGGAATTAGAAAGTTGTTCAACTTACCATAATTGAAGATCATTCGAAGAAAAATGTAAGAATAACACATTAGGAAGAATTTTAAACAGGTTAGGACATTCTACATTTGATATACCGTTCAGACTTACCGTATACAATGTTTAAGGCTTAAAAGAACCATCTTTCAAGTTCTGGCCAACTTTAATCGGTTCAGCCCCTCTGAACCGGTTCAAGGCTTCAAGTTTGGATTTGAAAATCCAACTGCCAAACTTGAACCGGTTCAGCCCCTCTAAACCGGTTTAAAGAGTCTTGTTCACAATACAACTTTCAGTTTCCTGTTTCAGAATTATTTCCTAGTTGGTCTAGAATTGTACCAAATCCTATGAATGAATTTTTCCATATTTTTAGAAGAACTAGGACATTTTTAACTCTATATAAACCTTGTCATACACATAGGTTTATTCACGACTTTTGCACTGTCAATTTATTATTCTTAAAAGCCTTAGAAAGATTTGTCTCAAAAAATCTTATAGATTTTTCTATTTGTCTTTCTAGAACACACACATATTCACATAGTGATTTTAGTATTGTGTTGTTCGAATTATGATTGTGATCATACAGTTGCATCTACATCGATCAGACAAAAACAGATCTACTTCTACATCAAATCCAGAAGTTGAAGAACAGAAGTAAAAACGATCACACTTTGAAAGGGTTGGAGCATTCGAGGCCAGAGTGTTGTCTGATCTACCGACTACTCTTCTACAAAGATCAAGCATAAGTCTGAGGTCAAGTTACTGTTGGATGGGGAGTCGCAAAGCTAGAGAATTGTCAGCAATTGGTGTTTGGTAAAACAATAGGGTGTGAGCCAAAATCAAAGTTCAGTGTACTTTATTTTAAGCATAGTGGATCGGTTTACTTTGGACTGCACAATTCACGAGATTTTTCCCACACAAATAGTTAACGTATTTTATCAACTGGGGTTTCCTCGCAAAAAATCCTACTTTCATCTCTAACTTTACTTTGCTTTATTTTATATTGCATGATATTAATTTATTAATTGTAAAATAAAAAAAGTTAAAAAAACACAAGATCTATTTTTAGAATAATCAAAACTTTCTAAATATTCCGTTGCGTACAATTCACAAATTGATATTAGAGTCAATCTCTACACATTGAGTTGATCCTTGTAGAAAGTTTTGATTGATTTCATAAATTGTTTTAAAATCATGTCTTATGCGTTGAAAGAAGATGGTTCTAATCAACGTGGTCCTTTATTTGAAGGAGATAATTACAATTTTTGGAAATCAAATATGAGAGCCTATTTGCAAAATTCAGGTGGTAAAACTTGGGCAATAGTTGAAAATGGCTATACACCACCTACAGTAGATAAAACTGTGGATGGTAAAGAAATTAAAGAGTTAAAAGATGCTTTTGCTTTTACTGCTATTGAAACTGAGCGTAATGATGTTAATGGCAAAGCTTTATATGCAATTATTAATTCTGTTGTTCCATCTGAATATGTTAGAATTTCTGATTGTAAAACTACTAAAGAAGTTTGGGATATTTTACTGGTTACTCGTGAAGGAACTTCAAAAGTGAAGTTGTCCAAAATTCAGATATTTTCCCATAACTTTGGGAACATCGTGATGAAAGAAGATAAATCTTTTCCTGATTTTTATTCTAGTCTTCTTGAAATAATTTCTGAACTGCGTCACTTAGGATAAAGGGTTAATGATAAGAAAATCTGTGAGAAAATCTTAAGGTCGTTACCTAAAAGATTTCAGATTAGAGTTGAACCATCACTGAACATTGGGATTTAACTTCTGTAAAGTTGACGAGGTTGTAGGTTCATTGAAAACCTCTACAATGTAGAACTTCGATTTAAATTAGAAGGAGAAAAATCTTGCTTTAAAATCAACACAGGTTGAGAATTTTGTGGATGATAACTCTGATATTGTAAAGACAACAGAGGAGAAAGAATGACAGCATAGCCAATCCTCAAAATTTTGACAAGACGTCGAAATTTAGTTTTAATGAAAAGTAAGTAGAAGAATCAAAAGAAACTGAATTCACTTGCTGGAATTGTGGTGGCAAAGGTCACGCATCCAATATTTGTCATAGTCCTAGGAAAAAACAAAATGATAGGAATAAAGGAAAATCAATGAAAGTTTCTATGTCTGAAAATTCTGCTTTAAGTGATAATGATTCTCCTCATGATGATACTAATGATTTTTCTTATGTCGTTTTACTTATGTCTCTTTTCTTGAAAGAGGTTCTCATGTCGTTACTTTATCTGACTCCGATATTTTAGATAATGAAGACGATGAAGTTCATGATGAACAGGTGTAAGAGGTTGAAAAAGACGATAAAAGATTGAAGAAGATGGTCAAAGAAACCATAGAAGTCAAACAGGCAATCAATAAGTTAACAAAGTAGCTTATCCAAGCAAAAGGAGAGAATAAAGATCTAAGGAAACAAATTGATGAAGGCAAGAGGAAAGATTTTGAAAGCAATTATGTCATCATTGAGCTTGAGGAGAAGATCATCATTCTTGAGGATAAGGTAAGTATTGCTAACTCATTGAAGAAATGTCTTGCTTTAAAAAATGATTAGCTTGAAATTGAATTTAAATCTAAAAAAGATAAGCTGAAATGATTCAATATGAGTCAAAACTTTTTGAATAAGTTAATCAACATGGGAAAGGATGTGAATGATAAAACTGGGTTAGGATTTGTTAGAGGTTCATCCAGGTCAAGGTAAAACAATTTTTATTAAACCTGCTGATATGCCTAACCCATGTTTGTCTGGTTCATTGCATTCTGATATATCTTATATGCCTAAACTATTGCATTGCACTTTCTGTGGTAAGACTGGACATAAGTATCACTCATGTTTTCAAAGGAAAAAAAAAAAAGTCTTCGAAGATTCATTCTCAAAATGTTCAAGCTAAAAAAAATGTGTTTTCTAAAAAGAAAGTCTTCGAAGATTCATTCTCAAAATGTTCAAGCTAAGAAAAAGGTGTTTTCTAAAAAGAAAAAGAATTTTATGTCACCTAAGTTTTCTAAAGTTGAAAATTTTCCTAAGAAAGAGGTAAAGAATGAAAGAGAATTTCAGGAAGTGAGAATCAAGACTGTGTGAATCAAAAAGACTGATTTGATCAATTTTGTGTCTATTGAGTCCATAGAACTAGATTCCAAAAGGACTTCACCTTCAAACTGAATCCTATGATAAAAAATAAAAAAAAAAAAGTGATCATGGCTTGTGTTTAAAAGAAAATCTTTGCTATCATTGGATCATTTGTTAGGGTTTGGTTAGGGTTTTAAATTTTTTATCATAATCTTCATGATATACATGTGAAATTCTGTTAAGAAATTTATGATCAATCTTTGAATGCAAATTGAAACACATGATAATTTGAATAAAAATAGATTATTGGTCTGTAATCTATACAATGAAAGATGATTTACATTGATTAGGAGACTTTTAGAATTGAATCTCTTAAGTTCATAAACTTTTATGCACCAGTCCATCTCTGACAAATTTGGTTAAAAATCTTTTGATATGTTGACTAGGGTTTATTGTTCACAAAAGTTATAAAGGTTATTATTTGAAAAAATAGGAGCTTAAATAAAAAATAAAAAAAATAAAATTAAATAAAATTAAAATTAAAAGTTGCTTAATAATTTGCAAAGAAAAAGGCTACCTATTGAGATTTGATCAAAAACTCCCATTAGACTGTGAATTGAAGCTAAAAGAGGAGATAAGTTGAGTTGGGGAATTGATAACTACTCTTTAAAGTAAAAGCCACTTAGTTTAGAAAAAAAATTTGCTCAAAACAATTTTATCTTGATGTTTTTTGATCAATAAAGTTTAAACAATGATCTATTGAAATTCAACTGAAGATGCATTGGATTGGATTTCACACACACACATGAACTTGCTAGATTAATTTTTAAATTTTCAGTAAAATTTGCAAGTTTGATTTCATGTTGTGATTACTTTCTGAGATTTGAAAGTATTTGAAAAGTCTGTGTGGAGTCATATATTTGTTCTCTGAGATATTTTTAAAATTCTATGAAAGAAGTTTAAATCGTGTGTTGACTGGATAATTTTAATGATTGATGATTTGTATTAATTTATTTTTTAAAAAAAAAAAACAAAGAAAAAAAAAATTGAAAAGTCTAAAAAAAATTCACAAAGATTTTGATTTTTAGGTTTTTAGATTTTTCTTTTGTTGATTTTTTAATCACCATGTCTTGGAATGTTTTCTGGAAAAATTTTGAAAAAGATTTTTTTTCAAAAATACATTGTGTTCAAGACTACCTTTGTTGAACCGATTCAAGGCTGTAAGCCAAAAAGAGGACTGCCCTTCTTGAACCGGTTTAGCCTTCTTGAACCGGTTCAAGGCCACGAGCTTGGGGTTTTTATACCTATTTGTTGCTTCATTGTTTGCCTATTTTCTTTACCTCTATGTACTTAGTTGCTCCCTTCACTCCATAATTCATACACATACATATATACACATCAACCATATAATTCATATCATATTTTTGGCATTCATTCATGGAGTATACTTGATCATTACATGATAAACATGAAAATTAAAGACAAAAATTGATGGTTGTGTGAAAATTTGAAATTCAAAAATGGGTTTGATAGAAAATTGTGGAGTTTGGGATTGAACTTAGAGGATTGGTTAATCTTTTAGGTTGATTGAAGAGATTGAAACTTCTAAGGTGATATTTGAGTTGTAATCAACATTGTTGGTTGATTTTGGGGAAGATTGAAGATCAAAACAAGCTAATTATATATCACTTTTGGGGTTGCACACCAAGTGTTTAATCTAAATTCCCAAGAGAGTTTGCAAGCTTCAAAGTGAAAATTTTTGTAAAGAACATGGCTTCAAAATTGTCTAAGGAAGCTAAAGGCAAAGGTGTTGCACAACCTAGACCTCCCAAGAGACCCCGAACAAGTATAACCATTCAAGAACCTCAAGGTGATACACATGCTTCAAGAAATGCTCCTATAAGGTATCCGTCCATTTCAAGCACTGAACGAATTGAATTTGAAGAGTCACACTTCTACAATGCCAATGCTTGGCAAGCTTATCTCTCGGTCTACATGGATGGTCCTATCAAGTCTGAAAAGAACATTAATCTTCAAAAGCTTTAAGGCACAGCAGGACAAAAGCTAATGAATTACATCAAAGAAAACAAATGGTTTTTTTTTACTAAGCTTGGAAAAAGTACTTACTGTCCGGATATGGTGCGTTATTTCTATGCAAATATTCGAGAAGTAAAAGATTCATACTTCATCGTATCTCTTTTAAGAAAAGATTACATTATGGATGAAAAGGATATTGAAGCTATCCTAGACCGTCCAGACAGTCATCAGTTGACAAAAGATACTCTGTCTTTGACAATCACGGGTCCAAATTTTTCTCAGATTGTTCCAAAGATTTGTGTACCAAACTCTTCTATAAATCAAGACAGTATTCCAGCTCGATTCCTAATAGATGAAACAACGTTCTTCAATTTGTTTGCAATGGCGAATCTTGGCTATTTTAGAAAGAAATATGAGATTAATCTTGAGCGAGCACAAGTTCGTGTCATTAATGAGACTATTCAGCTTACACCATCCATTATGCAGCTAATGATAGCTCATTACAAAAAGAACTCGCGAAAGTATTCTTCTCCTTTTCTGATGATTATCATGGAAATCTTTAAAAAGAAGAATGTTTAGATTCCTCCAAGAGCATATCATCAGCCTATAATGACTGAATTGGAACCTCGTTCCTTGAAAAAGTCACAATCTGCTAGGACGAATGCAAGAAAGGCCAGGCGAGGGGTTGATGAATGGTCGTCACAAGCTCCAGAGATTTCACAGTTATTTCCTCCCAAAGGGAACTTCACAAGAGCATATGCAAACATCATGTACTCTCATATTCTGCAACATTAGGCATCTATGTTTGACAGAATGATGGTTGAGATTAGAGATCTCAAGCTATGATGAATCAAATGAGAGGATAGCAGCAAGGGGCTCCAGATGAAGATGTTTACAAGCATGCACCTCCAGATCCGTCTCTGAGAGCTGAGGATGAAGATGACTACTCAAATGGGGATGAGGATGAGGAGGATAGTGGAGACGACTAAAGATGATGTTTTTCTAACATAGTGGTTGAGAAGATAATAATGTTGACTTTTGTGTTTATTTATCATATATCATGACATCATACACTTGTTAACAAGGTCATTATTTTTGGATATTCTTGGTATACGCTTTAATGACATGCTTGGATATTTACTTAAGGGGGAGTTTTTATAATTTTTTTTTAATTAAACTTCACTGGTAGTTGTTGCTTCATATTGTGCAGGAATTTAGGTCAAGCCGTATATCCAAGAAGAGAAGAGAACAGTGATATTCCGTGTTTTACCTTTAAACAAATTTGTAATTTTCTTTTCTGCTTTGCGAAGATTATTCAAATTGTTTTTAGGATTTTGTTACGAAATTGCCAAAAGGGGAATTTGTGAGATATTATTTTGTATTTGGCAATTATTGTGACAATTCGGATTTTTAGAATTTTAATTTATATTTATTTCAAGATTTATAGTTGTGATACCCCTCGATTTTAGAGCCACGGGTGATCAAGTTCGAGTACAGATCCGACGGATATCAGACAATCAATATGTAAACAAGCAGGAATACAAAATGAAATAAGAATAAATTAATAAGCTGAAAAGAATTCTAAATCCGAAAATCCTCCAAACAAAAGTTTAATAAATTTTAAACCTTCAAATCCGTACAACTCGGGAATCCATCCGGTGGACCCCTAATAATCCCAAACGAAAATACATTATATAACTGATATCCAAACTATAAAAAGAAAAAAAAATCCTATGTAATCGGAAGAGTGAGTGACTGTATCTGCTTCATCACGATCAAGCTCTAAGCCTAGTACTGACGAACACCTGAAAACTAAGAGTGGGTCAGGCCCATGTGCAAGTTCTATCCTACTACAATCCATACATAAACCCGATACACAGATACATCCTAGACAGTTCGGCAATAACTAAAATAATCCATATATATATAGATACACACTATAGGATGCTCACTAGCCTATAGTGTAGTTCAGCCTCCATAGAAGGAAACATGTAAATCACATTTTCCAGTGGCCATGTACATCTCCTGTCAGGTAACATCAGCAATATCCAGTTACCCATCCTTTGTGATATACGCACCCTAACCATGATCCTGAGACTCAAGCTCATATCATAGTACCATAAGTATATATATAAATTCTTCCTAATACAGAAAAAGAAAAAAAAAAAAAAAAAAAACAAACAAACATTCGTTATGTCGTTCAATTGTTTTAGTTGACAGGACATGCATCCATGTAGGATTTAACTATTTTAGTTAATCCATTCCGTATGTATGAACGGGTAGGATTTAGCGTTTTGATCTAATCCGTCCTTGATATGCCACCGTCCCATACCGGTGCATATAATGTATATGATCCATAAATCATGCACACTCAGATGCATATCAAGTACATCCAGAAACCAACATATTAGAAATCATATTTAGATAAGATCCTATCATGCATCCAGTATATGATAATAATCATAGAACATCCGTTTAAATTGCTAAGTAATAACAAACAATTCAAACTACCCATATCCGCATAATTGACAGAACATAAATTAAAACAATTCATCAATTAACATCCATAGCATGTAACATGATTATCATAATTAAAACCTGAGCACATTATGCTAGAATTCCCAAACAATCCTTTTCCATACTAGTTCATTTAAGTTACTAAAACAAAAATTAGTAATTAAATTCTCCTCAATCCTGGGTGGCATGTAAATTAACATTTCAATCCCATGATGTTCATCCAATCCCAATTACAAAACCGGTGCATGGTATAATGACACTCGAAAGTCTAAACTACACAATATATGAAACCCCAACAGTGTTTTATATTAATCCATTTAAATTGATTAAACACAACTCGCAAGTAAAACCTCCTTAACTCCTGACAGAATGCAACTTAGTATCTAAAGCTCATGATGTCTGTAACTGTAACCTAAACCAACCTTTCTAGCCTTTATTAAATTATATATATCTTTCATATAACATCCCATGAATAATTTATTATCAGTCCTTTTAAGTTTCTAAAACAAACTTAGCAAAATAAACCTTCCCCATTCCTTGACAGCATGCCCGTTATACATTTGTATTTCATGATGTCTCCTACAAATAGCACACCAACCAATACTAACTATTTTAAGGGTCGAAAATGTTAATTTTAAACATTTCCAACCTCCCATAACTTTCCAGAAACACCATTGAAGCCCCTAGAATCAGAAAATTACCCGAAAACACCCCGTAGGGGTTTTTATTCAAGAGAGCCGGCTCCCCCACCATGGGAGCCGGCTCTACAACTACCAGAGCTGGCTCTCCCTCATGGAGAGCCGACTTTCTCTTCATGGGAGCCGGCTCTCCCCCCCTAAGAGCCCCTCTCTGCCTTCTTTCTTCGTCTCTGCTTCGTTCGGTAGTCGTCTGCACTTCCGGCGAAGTTCAACCCTCTTTCCCAAGTCTTTTTAACATTCCTAGGGTTCAATTTTAGTTCTTATAGTCCTAGAAACTCCTTATATTCCAGTGTGAATTAATTGACAAAAAGCTTAAATCACAACCGAACAGTTTATGCAAAAACAACAGTTTAAGTTGCAAGAACGTAAAACAGATTACCTCCTAATCTAACATGCATAAACGTCTGTTTTAAAAGTTTAATTAGATTCCTAGAGTCTATTTAGAATGCACAGAACACAGGTTTATAGGAAGGAGATAAAATGAAACTTGCCTTTAGGTTTCGCTTTGAAACCTAAACCATCGTCTCTGAGTTCCAGCAACCCCAAGACTGTTTCCCCTTCTCTGACCACTGTTCTTTTCCTGTGTTGCTTCTTAGTTCAACCCACGAGCAACTCCCCTTTACAAATCCCTTGCCCCTCTGTTTAACTCTTAAGACATTCTCTGTTTTTTCCTCTCAAGACACGATTACGTGAATAGGTTTTTTTTCCAACCCTAGCAGACGTATAAGAATATATATATAGGCATCCCAATCTTAAGTCTGATTATAACCATATATTTATAAGCTTTAAATAAAACCTAATATAAGACTATGACCTAATTACACAAAACAATAAAACCATACGACACAAACAAATTATATAAGCTACCAAATATAATCTACCAAATATAAGCTACCAAATACACGTCAATTAAAACGTCAATAATCAAATAACAATTAAATTAAAACAAATTCAATTAACCAATTATATTAAAATAAATACACCCTTAATCAATTAAGCAAATAATAAAATAAATTCACCATTAATCAATTAAGAAACCAAAACACATAAGTCAAATAATTAAATAAAAATGCAATAAAAATTAAAATTAAATTCCCATTTTATCTTTTTGAAAACCAGGGGTATTACATTTTTCCCCCTAACAAAAGGAATTCCGTCCTCGGAATTCACGAAACTTTGAATTAATGTCTTTTCAAAATTCATTTCCATTTTCGTGTGGCACAGTCTTTTTATATGAGCTCCACCAAATTCCAACACATCCAACAATAACCAGGTTTCTGTGCTAAAGAAATACCATAAATGTACAACCCTTAGGTTGTATCCAGCAACCATCCAATCTTACCCAATATTTAGTGAAGGGTAACGATCCCTATTCCTCCAAGTTTCACAAAATAGACGCATAAAAGTCCTATGCATCAAGCACTAACTAATTGGTAACGCTAAGCAATAGGCTACTGTCTAAATCGATAACCAAAATCCGTGAAAAGTCAGTGCAATACGTAAAACTGACCTTCCTCCAAAACACATTGTTTCCTATACGGAAGTCCTCCCAAATAACAATTTCCTAATAGAAAACCCCTATGTACGAGTTCAACTATCTACAAAACCCGACTGTCGCCTCCAAACCTCGCGCAATCATTACGAAAAAGAGTATTTTTCTCCGATGGATCCTTAAATAAAGGCAAGATCTTATTAGATAACCTCGCTTCCATGCCTGACCAACGAGTGAGAAATCTGCACTATGTAATAGCCAAAACCCCAAATGTTGTCACACTAACCTCCTGGTGCCATCAATAGCCCAAAAAATAACTGAAAAACGAAGTAACACTTTCAATTCGCCATGATCAAATATAATATCGCGATCAAATTTCCCGTCTAGAGATGCGAAGCATAGTTGTTACTCCAACACCTTCAAAAAATTCCTTTGACATAGCACTGTTAATTGACTAAACGAAATAAGCACGTGTTCTAACTCCGTTATCAGTGCAATGTAGAACTGATACCAAACGCCAAAGTAAACACTACCAGAATTAGTGTCCACAAGCGAACTTGCTCTATCCACTACTCGTAAACCATATGGAATTAAAATTCTAACCAATGTCGGTAAGTTCTACCAACCATCCCCTCCTGATTAGTCCAACTCCCATTTTGAGATAAGAAGTGGCTAAAACCTCCACTAATATCTAAGTATCCATTTTCCACCTTGCTAATAGGTGATACATTTGGAGACAGTGATATACATATCTCTATCTATACCAGTTCCCCAAAATGAACTTGGTATGTCGTGATGCAACTTATAACCATTTGACTGTACCGTAAAAGTTATTAAATTTACAGCTCTGTCACTCCAACCTTCCTAGCATCATAAAGACCAACTACTCATCCTTCTTCAGAACCCTAAGCTCATCTGAGTAAGGTACTACCTCCTCCAGTGTCAGCTCCGATAATCTAAGTTGACCTTCCTAATTACCTTAGCAATAACAAGTGTCATTTTTTTTTTCACATGCTAAACCTTAACTGATTTTGCAATAACCACCGAAGGTTCATTTACCATATCAGTTTGCTAAGAGCATCATTCTTCCTACTACTTCTACTAGACGAAACTTAATGCAAAATGTGAATCACCACATCTATCCATCTAAGCCGTCTCGTGATCCGTGCTATTCGTATAAACTGATATCTTTTCAGTCCTAAAATAGACAAAATGAAGCTGGTTTTATTTTATCAATCAAGCAGTATCCCAACCAAAATCCTGACCCTTGTGTAGAATCAGAAATTTCTCAACTAAATCCGTGGGAACTATTCTGTCATTCCCGCTCTAGTATAAGAAGTGGCTGCAAGAATCCAATGATCTCTGACGGTCCATCTAGATTATCTACTAGATATCAGACTTTGAGACAAAATCACTGTGTCCCTCCTCATACCTGCCCTCCAGACATCTGCTTCCCTGTGTGAAGCATCATGTTTCCTCCAGGACCAATAAAGAACTAAGAGTTGTGAACCTCAGTCCTTACATCCTCCTTCCAATTTATCTAACGAAAGTATCATTAGTCTAGTAACACCAGCTTCCATATTTAAATGTTCGACCCCACCTTTAAGTCTTTAACATCCTACTTCTCTAACACAAGTAAGTGTCTATTAGACTCCCTATCGAACTTCAAAAGAATACGGAAACTTTCCATCCTCCAAATAGTCACTAATTTTCGGGCAGCAACCATTTGTTGCGAACTGTGACCTAAAAAAAAAATTTCCATATTATTTGTGCCAATGAAGAGACTTGCTTCTTCCTTGATATGCAACTCCGACTCCTCCTCCCAATGACACCCCCTCATGAATCAAATTCTTGATTTAAGAATAGACTGATGAATAGTTAGTCCGTCTACCATCCTCAGTCAGTACCGTTCCAATAAAGTACTTAAGCAAGTACTAAATCCACCAGCTGACTTGGGAACAACCTTTAAAATTTCCAAGAAGATGTTCAGCAAAGTCAGTATCTCCAATAAACCATCGTGGTGTTATAGTATATCAAATGAATCTATATCATTTGACTCGAACTGCTGGTTTACTTATCCTATCTTGAAAACCTACTATAACCACGCATGTCTAGGTTTATTAGATTGGCTAAATGTAGGTATACTTAATAAATCGTATGACCACATGCTCAAAATCCTAGTGTAACTAACGTTATTCCTCCAAAATGGTAGTTGGCTAATCACACACTTGTGTCCCCAACTAAACCGTATTCCCCGATCCTGAATAATTAACGAAAATGAAACACATAATGCACACACAATAAAAACACAATATAATCTTGCATAAAACATCGTTCCTCCTAGCAAAGAAAATCTCTTTTAGAAATCAACTTTGCCTGATTGGTTCACAATCTCCTTTTTATAGTTTCGGAGGGAATCATCCAACCTCGAAACATAAGCTCAAACCATAGCTCAAAACAAAATCCATTTGCCTCAGCAAATTCCAAAGGCTTAACCCTCATCCTCCTTATACGCGGAATGAAAACCGTCTAATGTAGCTTAATAAAGCAACTTAGACCGTCACAACCTAATTCCCATACTCCCCGGAACGTGATATAAAATCATTACTGCCTTCCGATAAGAACTCCATCCGATCCTAAACTCCTGAAGAGTTCCCTTTATCTACCTCTTTTAAAGGTAATACGAAAGGTTAACTATATGTAGGTCAATCCACACCATCTCTACAAGTTTCGTTCACTATACTATTAGCGAACCACATCACCCTCGCGCGATCCTTGATTTTCAAGATTCAATACCCTTTTTCTTGGGTATGTTGAAATCTCCTCCACTAGAATCTTCTTCGGACTCCTATTCCTCGTTTGTCAGAACAACTGAAATCGTGTTGGTCCCATTATGTGGTGACCTTAAAACACACTCCTAAATCCTTCCTTGGCTTATACTTCTAAAAGTAGCGCCAATCGGAACTAAACCTTCGATCCCAAGTTTTGCTTCTGACAAAGAACTCAATAACGTACTCCTTTACTCCTTTGGGTCTGAATCGCTGTCGCCTTAGACCCCATCCTCCTCCTAGTGCCAACCATTCCATAATTATGAAATATAATTGACATCAGCTGCTCCTCCTAACGAATCGTAAAAAGAGTACAACGAATCCTAACATGGCTCTAAGTTTTAAGAGACGCAACGCGAAAGTCATATAACGAAAAACACTCCTAAGGACACTAGAACCTGGAGTTCTCTGATACCAACTGTGATACCCCTCGATTCTAGAGCCACGGGTGATCAAGTCCGAGCACATATCCGAGGGATATCAGACAATTAATATGTAAACAAGCAGGAATACAAAATAAAATAAGAATAAATTAATAAGCTGAAAAGAATTCTAAATCCGAAAATCCTCCAAACAAAAGTTTAATAAATTTTAAACCTTCAAATTCGTACAACTCGGGAATCCATCCGGTGGACCCCTAATAATCCCAAATGAAAATAAATTACATAATTGATATCTAAACTATAATAAGAAAAGAAATCCTATGTAGTCAGAAGAGTGAGTGACTGTATCTACTTCATCACGATCAAGCTCTAAGCCTGGTACTAACGAACACCTGAAAAATAAGAGTGGGTCAGGCCCACATGCAAGTTCTATCCTACTACAATCCATACATAAACCCGATACGCAGATTCATCCTAGACAGTTCGACAATAACTAAAATAGTCCATATATATATAGATACACACTATAGAATGCTCACTAGCCTATAGTGTAGTTCAGCCTCCATAGAAGGAAACATGTAAATCACATTTTCCAGTGGCCATGTACATCTCCTGTCAGGGAATATCAGCAATATCCAGTTACCCATCCTTTGCGATATACGCACCCTAACCATGATTCTGAGACTCAAGCTCATATCACAATACCATAAGTATATATATAAATTCTTCCTAATACAGAAAAAAAATAAAACAAACATCCGTTATGTCGTTCAGCTGTTTTAGTTGACAGGACATGCATCCATATAGGATTTAACTATTTTAGTTAATCCATTCCGTATGTATGAACATGTAGGATTTAGCGTTTTAATCTAATCCGTCCTTGATATGGCACCGTCCCATACTGGTACATATAATGCATATGATCCATAAATGATACACACTCAAATGCATATCAAGTACATCCAAAAACCAACATATTAGAAATCAGATTTAGATAAGATCCTATCATGCATCCAGTATATGATAAAAATCATAGAACATCCGTTTTAATTTCTAAGTAATAACAAACAATTCAAACTATCCATATCCGCATAATTAACAGAACAGAAATTAAAACAGTTCATCAATTAACATCCATAGCATGTAACATGATTATCATAATTAAAACCTGAGCATATTATGCTAGCATTCCCAAACAATCCTTTTCCATACTAGTTCATTTAAGTTACTAAAACAAAAATTAGTAATTAAATTCTCCTTAATCCTGGGTGGCATGTAAATTAACATTTCAATCCCATGATGTTCATCCAATCCCAATTACAAAACCGGTGCATGGTATAATGACACTCGAAAGTCTAAACTGCACATTATATGAAATCCCAACATTGTTTTATATTAATCCATTTAAATTGATTAAAACACAACCCGCAAGTAAAACCTCCTTAACTCCTGACAAAATGCAACTTAGTATCTAAAGCTCATGATGTCTATAACTGTAACCTAAACCAACCTTTCTGGCCTTCATTAAATTATATATATCTTTCATATAACATCCCATGAATAATTTAATATCAGTCCTTTTAAGTTGCTAAAACAAACTTAGCAAAATAAACCTTCCTCCTTTCTTGACAGCATGCCCGTTATACATTTGTATTTCATGATGTCTCCTACAAATAGCACACCAACCTATACTAACTGTTTTAAGGTTCTAAAATGTTAATTTTAAACATTTCCAACCTCCCATAACTTTCCAGAAACTCCATTGAAGCCCCTGGAATCAGAAAATTACCCGAAAACACCCCGTAGGGGTTTTTATTCAAGGGAGCCGTCTCTACAACTTCCAGAGATGGCTCTCCCTCATGGAGAGCTAGCTCTCTCTTCATGGGAGCCGGCTCCCTCCATTAGAGAGCCGGTTCTCCCCCCTAAGAGCCCATCTCTGCCTTCCTTCTTCATCTCTGCTTCGTCCGGTTGTCGTCTGCACTTCCGGCGAAGTTCAACCCTCTGTCCCAAGTCTTTTTAACATTCCTAGGGTTCAATTTTAGTTCTTATAATCCTAGAAACTCCTCATATTCCAATGTGAATTAATTGACAAAAAAACTTAAATCACAACTGAACAGTTTATGCAAAAACAACAATTTAAGTTGCAAGAACGTAAAACAGATTACCTCCTAATCTAAAATGCATAAACGTCCATTTTAAAAGTTTAATTAGATTCCTGGAGTCTATTTCGAATGCACAGAACACAAGTTTACAGGAAGGAGATAGAATGAAACTTGCCTTTAGGTTTTGGTTTGAAACCTGAACCACCGTCTCTAAGTTCCAGCAACCCCAAGACTGTTTCCCCTTCTCTGACCACTGTTCTCTTCCTGTGTTGCTTCTTGGTTCAACCCACGAGCAACTCCCCTTTACAAATCCCTTGCCCCTCTATTTAACTCTCAAGACATTCTCTGTTTTTTCCTCTCAAGACACGATTACGTGAATAGGGTTTTTTTCCAACCCTAGCAGACGTATAAGAATATATATATATAGGCATCCTAATTTTAAGTCTAATTATAACCGTATATTTATAAGCTTTAATTAAAACCTAATATAAGACGGCGACCTAATTACACAAAACAATAAAACCTTACGACACAAACAAATTATATAAGCTACCAAATATAATTTACCAAATATAAGCTACCAAATACACATCAATTAAAACATCAATAATCAAATAACAATTAAATTAAAACAAATTCAATTAAACAATTAAATTAAAATAAATACACCCTTAATTAATTAAGCAAATAATAAAATAAATTCACCATTAATCAATTAAGAAACCAAAACACATAAGTCAAATAATTAAATAAAAATGCAATAAAAATCAAAATTAAATTCCTATTTTATCCTTTTGAAAACTAGTGGTATTACAATAGCTGTCAAGATTGATTTTTTTGTTTTATTTTAATTGGCGACTGCAATTGAAGATTAGTGTTTCATTTTATTGGAATTGGTATTTGTGTTGCATATTATATATATATATATATATATATATATATAATATGTAATAAGAAAGTAATGGAGCAAGTGGTTGGCCGAAGGAAAAGAAAAGAAATAAATGGCAAAGTGGTTTGGCGCGGGTCCCACCTAAAGATGATGAATGGGTTTGAATTGATTTTTGTTATATATATATATATATATATATATATATATATATATATGTAATATGTAATAAGAAAGTAATAGAGCAAGTGGTTGGCCGAAGGAAAAGAAAAGAAATAAATGGCAAAGTGGTTTGGCGCGGGTCCCACCTAAAGATGATGAATGGGTTTGAATTGATTTTTGTTATATATATATATATATATATATATATATATATATATATATCCTATGTCAGATGGGAGGAAAGAAGCAAAGCAAATGGGTAGCTGCCTACCAAGAGTGGGAATTGAGAAAACAATTGTGAGGATTCGCGGGGCCCACTGGATGACTTTTTGGGCAAAATTGTTTTGCCTTCACGTGGGTTCTGATGGAGAGTATATGAAATGAAAGGAATTGAAAAGATAATGTAATGATTTAGTGGGGTCCATCAGAAGACTTTTTGGGCCAAAATTATTAGTACGCACGTGGGTTTGTTGGCTGTTATTTGTGTGAGGTCGGTAGATTTGCCTTATATATTTCATATGTGTGTGGATTGAGTGAATGCAAAGATAGAAGGAAAATTAGAGAGATTCCAGAGATGGCCTGGAGTGAGGAGGGACAGAGAGTGAGCCGAGAGTTACAGAGGAGGTCGGAGGTTTGAGGTTTTGATGATCTAGTGAGGAAAATCTTTTTTAGTGTAAGGTTCTCTATACCTTAAATGGCTTGGGGTGATTTTGTTTTAAATGATTATATTAACTATTTTAATTAAATGCATATGTATTTTGTTTATATATTCACCTAAATATGTATATTTTGTGAAGCTGTTTTATTAAATCTCTATGAAATTCTTGTTATGGTTTTTCCTGCTGGGACTTCTCGTCTCACTATCCTCCAGTTTCGGTTATCGAAGATGAACGGGGATTGCTAGATTCGGGCTTAAGTGGAAGAGTCGGCGTTGCAGGATTTATTTATTTATTTGGAGAATTTTGTGTGTATTTGAAGAAATTGACTTTGTATAAAAGAGGGCATTTTTTTATGATAATGGGTGTATTTTGATGTATTTGGATTTGTATAAATCGAAAATTTTATTAGAATTTTCGGGTCGTGACAAAATGGTATCAGATCATTTTATTAGAATTTTCAGGGCGTCACAATTATCATAAACAAAACAAGTCCAAGTCGAGTTGTAATTCAAGTTACTTGTAATACAAGTTATCAAGATCGACGGCGACTACGGAATTGGAAAGTTGTTCAACTTACCATAATTGAAGATCATACGAAGAAAAAGGTAAGAACAACACATTAAGAAGAATTCTAAACAGGTTAGGATATTCTACACTTGGTATACCATTCAGACTTACCATATACAGTGTTTCAGGCTTAAAATAACCATATTTCAAGTTCTGGCCAACTTGAACCGGTTCAGCTCCTCTGAACCGGTTCAAGGCTTCAAGTTTGAATTCGAAAATCCAACTACCAGACTTGAACCGGTTCAGCCCCTCTGAACTGGTTCAAGGAGTCCTGTTCACAATACAGCTTTCAGTTTCCTATTTTAGAATTGTTTCCTAGTTGGTCTAGAATTGTACCAAATCCTATGCACGAATTTTTTCATATTTTCAAAGGGACTAGGACATTCTAAATTCTATATAAACCTTGTCATATACATAGGTTTATTCACGGTTTTTGCATTATCAATTTATTACTCTTAAAAGCCATAAAAAGATTTTTGTCTCAGAAAATCTTATAAATTTTTCTATTTGTCTTTCTAGAACACACACATATTCACATAGTGATTTTAGTATTGTGTTGTTCAAATCTTGTTCGTGATCATACAGTTGCATCTACATCGATCAGACAAAAGCAGATTTACTTCTACATTAAATCCAGTAGTTAAAGAACAAAAGTAAAAGCGATCACACTTTGAAATGGTTAGAGCATTCGAGGAGTGTTATCTGATCTACCTGCTACTCTTCTACAAAGATCAAGCATAAGCCGGAGGTCAAGTTACTGTTGGACGAGGAGTCGCAAAACCAGAGAATTGTCAGCAATTGGTGTTTGGTAGAACGATAGGGTGTGAGCCAGAGTCAAAATTCAATATACTTTGTTTCAAGCATAGTGGATCGGTTTACTTTGGATTGCACAGTTCACGAGATTTTTCCACTCAAACAGTTGACGTATTTTATCAATTGGCAAAAAATTCTGGTGTCATCTCTAACTTTACTTTGCTTTATTTTATATTGCATGATATTAATTTATTAATTGCTAAAATAAAGAAAGTTAGAAAAACCCAAGATCTGTTTTTAAAATAATCCAAAATTTCTAAATATTCCGCTGCATACAACTCACGCTAATTTCTCTTGTCCACTTGAACCTGAGCTTTACTGATTACTAGTCTTTCGAGGATCCTAAAATGCCTGTGTCAAATTCTGAGGGAAAGGAATGGTAGATGGTTCTTTTTCTATTTCTGATGATATGTAACTTGCCAACTCAAGTTGAAAATTCAAGTTGTGTTCTGAATAATTCCTTCTCTATTTGATTACTAAGACAAATATACAATAGGTTTAGGTTTCTGTAGTGCTGTTGGTTACAGATATTTTTTCTTTCGTACAACTTTTCTGCAATCAAACAAGACATAAGCTGTTTCTAAATGCATATCTTGATCCTCTCCTTTCAAAATTTTGCCCTTTTAATCCAGACGCACTTGTATATTCAGCTAAAAGCAAAATTACTACTTTGTAAGATGCAATTCAACTTCTTAACCTTGTTCTTCGACAGATTTGAGAGGATTAGACTTGCAAACTGGATTATTTACCTTTAGACAAATTAAAGCCGCCACTAACAACTTTGATATTGCAAACAAGATAGGAGAAGGTGGTTTTGGATCTGTCTACAGGGTATATATTGAGCCCTTTTCTTTTCTTGTATTTTTTTGCTTGTTTAAGCGTTTTGTTTCTTTGGTTATGACATTTGGAGAACATTGCAGGGTATACTACTGGATGGTACTGTAATTGCAGTCAAGCAACTTTCTTCCAAATCAAAGCAAGGAAATCGTGAATTCGTGAATGAAATAGGCATGATCTCTGGTTTACAGCACCTAATGTTGTAAGATTGTATGGATGTTGTACTGAACGTAAACAATTACTATTGGTATATGAATACATGGAGAATAATAGCCTCGCCAGTGCTTTGTTTGGTAAGTAGATGTTTTTATTTTGTCATGCATGTTATGTTAATTAGACTGAACAAGAATAAGTAACCAAACAATATTACTACTATTTACCAACAATCAACACAGTAGAATTCTTTTGATTGTACTATCAATGTTAAGAGCACGTCCAAAGGAAGGGTAATTGAAATTGGACTGGCCTTCAAGGCAAAGAATTTGTATTGGCATCGCAAAAGGCATATCTTTCCTCCATGAGGAATCTACACTGAAAATGGTTCATAGAGACATCAAGGCTACCAATGTACTGCTTGATAGGATCTTAACCCTAAAATATCCGACTTTGGTTTGGCCAAGCTTGACGAAGAGGAGAACACCCACATTAGCACCAGAATTGCTGGAACCATGTGAGTTTCCGATTCACTCTTTCCTTCAAGAATACTCTTTAACACAGTTGCATTTTCTTAGAACTGTGCATCTTAAAATACCACCTAAATACAGGCATCAATTATATTATTTCATCTCTGAGTGACCTATGTGAGAACATGAATGATGCATGAATGGTGTTGGTTGAAATTACATGGTTGTGTTGCTGTCCAAAAAGTAACCAAAATAGGGAAGCTTTCAAAATCTTTTCAGATAAACAAGTTTACTTTAGGTTTCTGCATTAGCACTGCAACCATACTTGTGAAAAGGTTGTTAGCTTCATAAATTGACATTCTTGAATGATTTTCATACAAAAATGTTGAACAATCGGTGGTGGTCATCTATATCTTGATAGTCAGCATGCAAAATTGCCTGAATAAATGCTTAGCTAACCCATGGTAGCTTTGACGGAGGAAGGGAGCTCTGCTTTATAATGGAGGGTATCACATGTGAATGATATATGAATTAATGGACTTTTCACCATATTTTGATAGCGTTATAAATTTCATGAATGATTTTCCAACTGCCGGTAGAAGTATATGGTGGTGTGTCCCACTTTAATTGTCATATTTGTTGTACATAAAACCTCATAATAGTTAAATAGAAGCTAACAGAACAATCTTTGTTGTGCAGAGGGTACATGGCACCAGAATATGCATTATGGGGTTACTTGACCTACAAAGCAGATGTCTATAGTTTTGGAGTTGTTGCATTGGAGATTGTTGCATCGTCCCGGTGAGAATTATGTCTGTCTTCTTGATTGGGTAAGAATATCGGTTACTTCTTTGAATGCATTTGATTAACAGTTTTAAAAACCAGTTTGTTTGCTTTGCATGGTTCTAAATATTGATTTTGAGATCACTCTACACTGAAATGAAAAGAATTGCCGATATCTGAATTTTTGCAGTTCAAAAAGGGCAGAAAATCAAAATAATTTCTTTGTTTACCTATTCATTCAATTATAGATATCGTTTGTATGAGTCATGCTTGGTACATTTATTAGAGGTATTTTACTGGCTTCTCTTTTTATTTCAGGCCTTCGTTTTAAAACAAAAAGGAAATCTAATGGAGTTAGTGGATCCAAAACTGGGTTCCACTTTCAACAAAGAAGAGGTATTAAGAATGATACAAGTAGCACTATTATGCACTAATCCATCTCCAGCACTTAGGCCTACCATGTCTGCAGTAGTGAGCATGCTTGAGGGTCGTCTCAAGGTTCAGAATTTAGTCGCAGATCCAAATATCTATGGTGATGAATCAAGGTTCGAAGCTCTCAGAGGCAAGTATGATGAGCTGCAACTCCAGAGCTCAAGTGACACTCAGCCGTTGTTTGATTCATCCTAAGTAACACGAAATGGTTCTTCCTTCACATGTGCCCAGGATCTCCATCGAATCGATTTTGCTCCTCAGTAATGAAACAATGGTGAGAACAAGGTAGCCCAGAGAGTTGCATAGATAGAAAAAAAAAAATGCAGTAGTTTCTTCGTATTCTTCCTCCATCCTACAGAGAAACAATGTATTTCTAATCTCTGTCTAATGGATAGTGTAGAGGTCTTCTAAACCTTTGGTATTGGTTCAAATCCTATTGGACGTAATTTTTTTTTTAGATTTTTATGTCAAGAAAGACATTTTGAATGATTTGAATCAGAGACGTTTGATTACTTGAAGTGTTAAAATGTTTAGTGTGTGATTTCTTATAAGCATGATCCTAACTTTTGATCTCCTTGGATGACCGAGTGTAATGCTATTCTTATTATCATACACATATTATAATTGAATATCTCTTACTGTTCAACTTGCAAATGGTTAGAGTAACAAAATCTGTGTAATAATAAGATGGCAAAATACGGATTATTATTATTTTAATGACCATAAGAAGTGATGAAAGAATCGCAAAGGACCTCATGTGGGTGTGTCTGTCTGCTTTAACTTCCGAAAAAAAATAATAATAATAACATATTCTTAGAAGTTATGCTTGATTCTTGTATTAGTATTGACTTAGCATTATCAACAATGACATAATTTTTTTAAATGGGTGTTACTCTCGCGCTCCGCTCACACTCTTGTTCCCAACTCACTATGTATAACTTAAATTTTATCGCTTTCACGCTCTCGCCCAGTCACATTCCCTCCTGCTCTGCAACTGTGACTTAGGTCACATCTGCATGAACTGTTCCATCTGGTCTGGTTTACTTTATTGTGTAATAACGTTACTTGATGGGTAAAAGACTGTCTCAGTTGGTTAGTATGATTTGGGGGTCCCTTTATGCATGATAGCTTGGAAGTATATACAGACCTTTATCTTATCTAACAAAAATGGAGAGTTCCTGTGCAATCTCTTAATGAAAATCTTGAGAAACCCTAGAAATTTGGGGTGACGTCCTTGTCAATGTCCACTCTTACATACACCCAACCACCAAAGCCATACTCAGGCAAGACCTTTGGCTCCAAGAACATGCTACTCAAGATCACTAGACAATGACAACAATCAGCATCCAATATGTTCAACAAAACCCTAGCCAATTGTTTCTGCTCAATTGGATTGTCGGTCAGTTCCATGGAATTTAGCACCGTTTTGGAATCAAATCCTTTCAGGAATTTGATTTAGAAAATGTAAAGGAATCGAAAGGATTTGAAATAAAATCCCACGAGAAATCCAACTAATTTTCATATGATCTCAAATATCATGTTTTTAGGAGTGTTTGGAGCACCTCAAGTGTCCAACCCTTGTTATCATATTTTGTTCTCTTGTTTTGTGTGGCTTGTAAATTGTAAGCCAAGTGACACACAAGATGAAGTTTTGTCGAAATAACATCACTATGCAATATACAAAAAACATTCTAAATTCTGTATATTTGGTGTGACAAAATTCTGAGACTAAATACAGCAAATTCTCACCTAGAAAGAAGAAAGAACCCATTTACCAAAAAAAAAAAAAAAGAAAAGAAAAGAAAGAGAGAACCCTATTCCGCATAATACTCCTCCCCTAATGTAAATCTAAAATTTAAAATAATGTACAACATGTAATGCTGCAACCTTGTTGAATAGAATCCAATAAATAAAATACAGTATAACTTAAGGATGCACCTGGAGAAGGAGCTGCAGTATCTTTCATCCAATGCAAGGAGAAGGAGAGCTGCACAAGTAAGGTAGGTATGCCATCGAAGAATATCATCAAGCATTATCAGTAAGATACTGTACTCGGGTAAATTTCATCAGTAGAAGTAGAGGAAGAGCCTATCTCCTTTCGAACAGTTGTTGAATTTTGGGTTTGGCTGCCACTGAAACTTTGGCTTTGCTTTTCTCGATGAAAGTCTCTCATGGCTTTAAACCTCAAATCATCATTATACGTATTTGCATCTGGTATCACCTCTGGAATGCTCATTTGTCCTTCAAGCATGTTCACGACCTCGGTCATTGTAGGTCGAAGTGAAGGAGATGCATTTGTGCACAAGAGTCCTACTTTGACCATTGTTTCTGCTTCTTCTTTGTTGACTTGAGACCTCAACTTCTGATCGACAAGCTCCAATAGGTTTCCATTTTGTTGTAAGCGACAAGCCTACAACATAAATTCTTTTTTTTCAGTTTCGGAAGACTTCAAAGGAAATAACCAGTTAGCAAGATTTCAATGTTCACAGTGTGAAGTTCATGCTAGCCTTTCTACTGGCATAAAAGAAGAATAAATTGGGCATTAATAGTTCGAGTCTTATCAATGTGGATTTCTGAGAGAGACTCAGTGCAGATATAATCCAAAAAAAATAATAATAATAGTAATAATAATAAAATGGGTGTCCTTAGACTGAAAGTCTGAAACCCGCATTCTCAGTTTTAATAGCCCAAGCTTTTGTGCAACAGTTTCTTGGAAAAATAATAATATTTAGAAGAAATGAAAATATGAAATGAACAGAGATAAGAGTTCTTGAGTACCCAATCTAAAAGACAAATGCAATTGTTACTTGGCATGTAATTGTTGTTGTTCTTTCCACTAACAATTTCCAAAACTACAATTCCAAAGCTGTAAACGTCTGCCTTGTAGCTCAGGTAACCCCATAATGCATACTCCGGTGCCATATATCCTCTGCAAGACAATATTGCAATGTAATTCAACACCAAAAGATATTTATACTGAAGGCTATGAATGTTGAGGACACATATAAGAAGAGAACAAGAACAAGGTGACTGACATGGTACCAGCAATTCGAGTGCTAATGTGGGTCTTCTCCTCATCTTCATAAAGCTTGGCTAATCCAAAGTCAGATATTTTAGGGTTGAGGTCTCTATCAAGCAGCACATTAGTAGCTTTAATGTCTCTGTGAACAATCTTGAATCTTGACTCTTCATGGAGAAAAGCTAAACCTCTAGCGATCCCAACACAGATCTTAAGCCTTGTTGGCCAATCCAGTATTAATTGACTGTTCTCTGAAGCTAAAACATCATCAAACACTTAAAATATTGTTACAGCAAATCAAATGACAAAATATTGCTACAGAAAATCAAATGACAATTACAAAAGCATAGCTTACTAGTAGCATAGAAAATACAGTCACCAAATAGAAAAACGCATTTACCAAACAAAGCACGGGCCAGGTTGTTGTTTTCCATGTACTCATATACCAGCAATAATTGATCCTTTTCAATACAACATCCGTGAAGCTTAACAAGATTTGGGTGTTGCAAACAAGAAATCATGCCTATCTCGTTTAAAAATTCACGATTTCCTTGTCTAGATTTAGAGGAGAGCTGCTTCACTGCAATTATGGTACCATCAGGTAAAAGACCCTGCATTCCAGTTTTTACTTAAAATCCTTGCATATAATTTAAAACCAAAGATGATATCAGAAATGGGTAGCTAGATACCTTGTAAACAGGACCAAAACCACCTTCTCCAATCTTGTTCACAGAATCGAAGTTGTTAGTGGCAGTCTTAATCTGTTTTAAAGTAAATGAAACCGTTTGCAACTCTAGCCCTTCAAAATCTGATTGAGGAGAAAATAGATCATGAGCCTACAATGCTTTTCCTTTGTACGACATACATTAAAATTTTTAAAAAACAACAAATCTCAGTTTAAATCATATTTGATATCTGATTCTATTTGCAGGAAGGATAGAGGCCTGTTTTCATTATATTATCTTTCTGCACCATGATTTTTTTTTTCTCCTTCTTTTTTCCTTTTTATTGCAGCAGGGTGGAGGGGCCTGGTTCACATATACTATAAAAGCCAGTATAACAACCTCACTACAGAATTCTCATTTTATTGCATCTCAGATAATTTTGATCTCAGATAATTTTGTAACGGGATTGATTACAGTATTTATATAAAGGAGCACATTCTTCAAACAACCAAGAACCAAAATAAGAGATTTTTTTTTTATTTTTTATCTGGAGACCTTCAATACGATTTCTTTGAAAATATTGTGGATATATTACTGACAAATGGAACTAAATCAAGAGTAAGCGCGCACATAGTTTTATTCTCTTTCATTCAAAGCTATTGCTTAGCATTTGGTACAGTGCTTACCTTTTCCTCTTCCTTTCCCACCTTTGAAACAGCCTTTCCACCAAAGGACAATGAATATTACGAAAATAATACAAAATGCTACGACTCCAACAGTAGCATAAATAGCTACGTTCTTTTTGCCACCCCCAGCTGAACAAGTTTTGAAAGCTGCCCAAATAAACAAAACCAAACAAGTATGCTAATGAGAAAACAGAAGACATGAACACAGCCAAAAACAAAGCAAACATAGATTCACCAGATTTTACATAGAGAACATTTGTTTTTGAGGATCAATTTAGACATGAATGCATGATGGAAGAACATGGATCCACGCGCACACACAATCCATTGTATTAGTTTGTGCACAGCTCTTTCCCTTCTCTTCCCCTCTTCAGAAATCCAAGTTAATGAATTTTCTCTAATCATTAGTTCAAGATGTGCTAGAGAAAGAAAAAGATGCTTTATAAATCCACAAAACCACTAGTTCCAATAATGATTTGGAACCTAAAAAACCACCAGTTTCCCTCTTCCAACAATCTCTCTTAGAAAATGACCATCTCTCCAAGAGCAAAGGGACCAAGTTTTCACCCAAACTAACCCCATCTTCAAGTCAACCTCTACCAAGAAATGTCGAGTATATCCATAGATGAGACTTCCTCACCATTTCTGCTTTAATAGCAAAGTAAGTGCCAGCTAAAAATGACAGCTCTCCAAACAGCATCTCTAAGGATGCCTTCATACCAAGGTTTCCAATAAATCACCCATCATAACTGAACTGGATTTACCCTATAGGCAGACACTTCACATAATCAACCATATTATGATATCAGGAAGAATACACAGCAATCTGATCAATCTTAAAACATTCAAAGGAACACCTCTAAATTGTTATCATTGAAACCACGACGAAGATAAAAAGTGGATTCTTGAAACCTCCTATTGTGGTTGCGGCTTGAATGAGATAGCCAAAATGTAAAATGAGTATAATTTGTAAATTTATCTGAACTTACCGAATTACTTCAGTTGTGATCTAGATATTCCTATACTCCCACGTCATCGGATACAATAGTTTAGTGTTGGATAAAAGATAGGAATTATGAATTTGATTAGAGATTTACTTAATGGGTGTATTTTGTTTTATGTGAAACTCTAATCTATTTTTTTTCTCAAAATTTGCATTAAGGATATCTACTTATTTAAAGATGTAAAAACTTCAAGTATTTCTAATTTTATGTCAAGTATATGCATCATGTTTGTTATCTTTTCCTTTTCCCTTCTTTCTTTTCTTTTCGATAAATAAGCATACTCACTAAAGGGCCACAAAAGAGGCTCAATCAAGAAGATGTAAAAATGTAAAAGATGATGATGATTTTTGAGATTAAGATTGAGATTGTCCATTAATATTTAAGAATAAAAATGGGATCTATTAAAATGTTGATGGATTTCCATATGCGGATCTTCTATGTTCTTCTCTCAATTTTCCAGTAAAGTAGATGTGACTTTTTTTTTAAAAGAAAAGAACTTTAATCATGACCAATATGAACATAAATATGATAAGTAATAATGGATCACTGAACATTGTAAAAAATTGGCTGTGAATCCATCCTAGAGGAATTCAAATTATTGAAGGTTTAAAGATACCTAGTATACAAAACTGAATTAAACCACAAGGTCCATAACCTAAGGTCAGCGTGGGTAACTGTGTTCGCAGTTTACAAGTGGCATGTGATGTTGACATTCTTGTACATGTGGCACATGTGATGTTGACATTCTTGTACATGTGGCACATGACTAGTGACAAGTGACTGCTACATAAAAAATTGCAGCATCAACAATAACCATTCCTTCTAGTTTACTAATCTGGAATTAGGGGGCTTAAGATATGAAACAATATTTTCCTTAAACCTTTGAGCCGTTATTCACCTATATTCACTACTAACTCACTAGTTATTTGGCATGATAAATCTTGATAGTATGGTTTATTTCCGTTTTTTATCCATCATTAAATGAACCTTTTATGCCTTTCAAATTAATAATTCAATTGGCCACAATAATAGTACAACTTATGTTATGTCGACCTACACAACGATTCATTAGTATATATGATTATGCATGGATAATTTAACACATTTTCATGTCTTCTGCGATTAAAAAAAAAAAACTGTACACATGTAATTCAAATCAGACATGGTATACATATATGTATATTAGAATAGTTAGTTACAATAAAGAAGACACGTGAATTACTTACTCGGATCAACCGAAATAGCTGATACAAGAGGGCCATAAACTCCTCTATCAGGAATGCGTGTAGTCCCCTTCCCAGTCCAATAAAATCGGATCTCTAACATATTATTTGTCACACTAGCATTAGATTGTTTTACCACTGGCCTTAGAGCCCCATGACCCTCGTCTTTAATATTGAAATCCTTCCAAACTAATTTTTCCTGAGAGACAAAGAGGTTCGGTTAAGGAATTTTGTGGCTTAATAGAAATATATATGTTCATTGATAAAACTAATTACCTGAATATAAATATCAAATATTCGGCGCCCAAGACTACTAAATGTATTGTTATCTGTGAACTGTATTTCCGCAAAGTGCAGACTAACAGTGTAATCCCCATTTTCTAAGCAATAACGGAAATAAGTAAGTGAAAGAGGAGAACGACGTGCGGTCCTATAAAATTCGGAGATGTTTGTTGATGCCACATCTTCAGTATAACGTGTATTTTGGTAATTATCATCATCCATGAAGTCCCCAGTACTGCTAAATCCCCAGTAACTATTACTGTTTATAAAATATTTTGCAGTACCACCTTCAACCTGTGCATCTCCTTCATACAAAACAGTACGATTACGCAGATCATTGCCACCACAATTAACATGCAAAGAGCACCCATCTGCAACAGAAAAAATTGAGCAAAATAATTTATGAAGCTCATTCACTACATTCTACATAAGAAGCTAAATAACAGAAAAATATATTGGTACAAGGCAAATTGATACTCATCATAAATTGATTCCTTTAAAGGACACCATGACTATTACATTGAGCTTTTAACTTCCGATTATTTAATCCTCATTAGACTAATTACTAATGCTAATATTGATGACTTTTCAGATTTCTAATTAGGAAATTTCGTGATCTAAATGACTTTATGCTAGAAAATCAAAAAATTAGACTGCTATCTTATATTAGAGAATGAACAAACTATAACCAGCTTCATAAAATCAAAATCATCATCCTTGCCCTTATCCCATATGGATGGGGTCGGCCACATGAATTCTTTCCTATCATACCCGCTGTCTTCTCTTAAAGTTTTTAAGTCATTTTTAATTTACTTAATCCCACATAAGCTTTGGTCAGCCTCTTTATCACTCACCTAAACAAATGACTCTTCCTCTTTTAATAGGTGCATCATCAAGTGTACGTTGTTGAATATGACCATAACACTTCAGTCTACTTTCCCAAATTTTATCATTTATAGGCGCTATACCTAATGTTCCCCTCACATGTTCATTATTTATCACATCTCTTCTAGTGATTCTGATGTAGGACACAAAAGCTTTGATACCAAATGATGTAGAACACAAGTAGACTGGGAAGAGAGAAGTGATGTAGAACCAGATGTAGAAGAGAGTAGTGAGAGTGAAGTAGAGTGAGAAGTAGAATCCAGAAGAGAGAGAGAGAGTGAGAAGAACAAAGGGAAGAGAGGGGAAGAATCTGAGGGAGATGAAATCTGCAATTCAATGCTCAATATTCAATATTCATCAAAAACTACTAACACAATACATATGCCCATCTATATATAGGCAATACAAAGACCCTAATGTCCAAAACAGCTGCTGCAGACATAAACAAGTCAACAATGGCTGCCATGAGCCATAGTGAAACATATAGCCACACCTATGCTTGAGTTGGGAAATAGGTGTGCTCGGTTTCAACAAAGCTGCAAGGCAGCATACCTTATTTATAGGTAAACCTAACCCTAGTAATAATTAAAAGGAAATATTGCAAAACTACCCCAGATTTATTGTAGTTCCTACAATATATAGGAAAACTATAAAATCTATCTGTCCTTGCCTCTCCTCCATGCATAGATGAGAGTCGTGTGCAATTCAAACTCTCGGGCCATGCCTGGTTCTTCATCAGATTCCTATCATCCAACATAGCAATCTCATTTCTGCTACATGAATGCATTGTATTTGTGTCTTTTTCAACACCCAACACTTCGCTCCATACAATATTGTCGGCCTAATAACCGTTCTATAGAATTTTTCTTTTAATTTATTTGGTATTCGTTTGTCACAAAGGATACCACTAGCTTGCCTCCATTTTGTCCACCCAGCTCCAATCCTAAAATCAAAAGATACATATATATATGTATGTGTGTGTGTCCGGTTGATAAAATCAGAAACATGGGCTAAGTGAATTCCATCTTGTCAAAAAAGAAATTTGAAATCCACCTTTACTGGTCTTGCAATCTTAGTTATTTTAACAGGTCTGCTAGTGCAGTCTATTAACAAATTGGTAGGTTTAATAGACTTTGCAAAAATAAGATTGCTCCACAAAATTAGATTATAGCTAAAGGAAAACTTATATTGAACTTCTGTATAAATAAAAAGGAATTTAAGGTAGTGCACAATATTGGTACTCCAAAGAAATACTTACATCGTGGACAGCTGAAATCCTTTGTACATGGAAGAATACTCTTTCTGTTACAGAATGAATACAAGGATGATTAGCATCAAAAGTACACTAAATAGGTTTTTTTCTTTTCGTAAGTCACCAAATAGGAAATTGAACAACCTTAAAATTGAAACTTTTTTCTCCTATGATTGTGAAATATAAAACTCAACTGTAGAACTTTAGGAAAGCAAGACAAAACATCTTACAAGGGGTGTTCTGCTGAAGAGCTTTTAAACAAGTTTATGTATAGATTCCTGGTAAGATGAGAAAAGACAGCACAATTATCATCACCACAAGAATTCCATTTAATTGGGATGCATAAAGGAGAAAAGATATAACGATGTATTCTGACATGTTTTCTTGACAAGTGGGTTGCTCAGGACCTTGCCATGTAAAGTTATTGTAGGAAAGATCACTGCAAGCAATTATTAACATTAGTTGTCAGCATCTTTATAGTTACAGTGATATAAATAGAATTTTAATTATATTAAAACCAGAAAAGTAAGAGATGTTGTCTGTAATGATACGAGTATAATTAGTTTGAAGCCAGAACGAAGGAATGCTGTTTCTAAGAAATTTTTAAACCACAACTAAATGTTAGTCAATCAAGTAATTTAGCTTCACCTTGTGCATCAAAATAAAATGCAAAATGTGATAATATAACCATTATGTGTTATGGGGTTAAAAAATGCCTAAGGAATTCAATTTAATAGTCGTAGTTAATCAATTATCAATTGTTCTTTTCGTTCTTATCAGAAAGATTGTTTGTCGAGGCATCAACATGTATTGGGATATGCATGAGTAACATTCAATTTTTGGAAGTATCAGAATAAAAGATATCCCATGCATGAGTAAGATACTCAATTTTTGGAAGTATTAAAATAAAAGAGATATATATTGGGATTATCTGTTTAATTTTTATGAATATGAAAAAATTATGCGTTGAAAACCAAATAGATCATCAAATTATCACCACCATGAAAATGCAGTAATAATGAGTATTGCAGCTAATTAACAATCAAAGAATCAGCAAGTTCACTGGATCGGTGCCAATTGTGAAGAAAAAATTAGGAGTAAGAGAGGATTGAATCTTCTCCCTGCAAAAAAAAATAAAACCTTCTTCCTCGTGAAAGAAGAAACCAAACAGCTAATGCAGCTCAAGATTGGTTGTCGGAATTGAATGGCAAGTGAAATTATACCTTAACAAGACCAATTCAAGCACACCGTTGGATCATTTCCGAGGGAAAATGGGGGAGAATTGGCACTCTGAAATGGAGTTACAGTTCCCCGAAGGGAAACTTTACGGCATAACAATGTGACCAGTTGTGTGCCATAAGGTACAACTAATAGGCAATCCAGATGCTAAATTTTTCATATAAGTGGTATATTAGAGAAGGACTCTGAAATGTAAATACTGGAAAAACTAGAAGGATAATATTAGAAACTGAGTGAGGAGCGCCAGAAGTTGACATGTGACTGAAATGGTTTAAACACGTAAAGGAAAACCAGTGGAGCCACTACAGGACAAGAGTAAGTCGGTGCAAGTTGAAACCACAAATGAAGAGTGAAAGAATGTAATGGACAAATAAATTAAGAGTGAAACTTAAAACCATGCTTCATTATAGATGTAGCTTTTTGATTGAGTGGAATAGCTGAGCACCTTTGTTTTCCTAAATTAGCTTGAATAATGCATAATGAATGATGATTTTACTCAAATTAGTTGAAGTCTTTCGCTATTATACGGGTTTGATTGATTTTTCTACTTATAATTCATCTATATTTTGTACAATACCATCAACGGAAGCAGAGTTTACCAATGGGCTTCTAGCCAGATGGTATGATCTCTCCTCCCCAAATGGGGAGGTTGAGAGTTAGAGTCTCACTAGGTTGTGGATGATGGGTGTGCGTGTTTGCTTTAACTTCCAAAAAAAAAAAACGCAAGAAAGAAAGATAATTGAAGCAGAGTTTATAATTGTAGCCAGAGAAGACAATTTAGAAGCAAATGAGTTGGCAAAAAGAGGTCAACAATTCAACAACATTTGGGGACATCTTACACTCAAGTTGTGTGATGCAGAAGGACAGTGTTTCTCGTTAATGAAGTTTCTATTTCTTCCAATGTATTTTCATGATTGTCCTTGTGAAGAATGGCTCATCCCTCATTTGCATGATTTATCTTTCATCAGTGTGTTTTTTCTTACTAAAATATAATAATATATCAGATTCTGAGACTAAAAGATCAACTCATATAGGATGAAAGCATAAACGAAATATGCATTGAAGTATTCCTAACACCAGAAGTGGAAGACGCGACTTACCGAAGACCCTTAAATCTTAAAATGCTCTAATTTCATGTAGAAATAAAATATTTTTTTCAAAACTTAATTGGTATAACCCCGGAACTGTAATTTAAATATGCAGAACAAAATTACTGAAATTGTTGTGAGATGCACTGGTATGAATTCAATACATCTCAGTAATTTTTTTTTTTTTTTTTTCCTCTTCCTGTAACAAGGGGACTCAAGCCTCTGAGACTGAGGTTGAGAGTGTGATAACCACCTGGCCCATCAAGGGTGCACCACAGTAACTTGATCACATTAGTGGTTACATTCACCAAGGCAACCCCCTATGGGATTGCAAGACTATTAGCTTTCCACTTGGACAACCTAACTAAGGGTATTCGGGTTCACTAAATTATTAACTTCATCATTCTTCACTTTAGAATCCCAAAATCATAGAGGAAAAGAAAAACATATTAAACAATCCTTCATCTCAACATTTCACAACTTAAAGGCCTTGATTATTCTAAAAGGGCCATGTCAATGGTCCTGCATAAAAAACTCAGGTAAATAAAACAACTGGATTGCTTATGTTTATAGATTAACCTGAAGGCAATACTAAAAAATGGCTACCCCTAGATTCTTTTTAGTCGTGTATAGTTTTTTAATCCTTTTTAATCACCATGAGCAGGGAAAATTCGAGGTAAAAAATGTAAGGATTCAAAAGCCAACTGGTCAAACTGTTATTAACTAGAAAGAATTTGTATGTACGAAGTAAAAGGTTAACATGTGAACAAATTATGAAAATTGGCTTCCCTTTGTTAATATATAGAACTTTTCAATGCATTGTGTCTTCACATGCAATAATAAGCATTCATGAGCTTTAAAAGATGAAAGTAAATATAATGAGCACTGAGATCTAAGAATATCAAGATTAAAACAGATCAGCAAAAGCCAAACACAAATACAGGCAGCCCTATTTGTGCTCAACTTTTGCACACAGGACTCCACTGTCATTCAGGATGACAATGATGTGCATGCAGTAAAAAGTGGATCACAATAACATTACCATATAATCCTACTCTCACAAAAACACATCTGGGGAATCCCAGCTAATAAACGTACATATTACTTCCCTCCTTCAAGATTGAGTTGGGTATATCTCCGCTGAACATGTTGCCACTTAAATACCTGCTCAAAGCAACATGATATAGTTAGAACGCAATATAGGAACTCCGGAACATGATGGCATTGTAGCAATGCAGTTGGTAGCATTTCATGGAACTTACAGAAACAATCAATCACGAAAACCGTTGGTAGCTTTAATATGAAGCCAAAGGATTGCTTCATAACAATTTGTTAGCAAGTTTTAGACTCGCAAAATGAAAGTTCATCACAATAACATGATCAAATGCAACCTAAATTTTGGGTGTCATACTTACACGAACTTTAAGGTTCTTGTGTTTATGTCATTTGGAATTTCACCGGTTAACCTGTTAAAACTAACATCCCTATCCAAATCACAAGACAAGAAATACAAGAAAAAGAAAATCAGTTAGAATAATTCATGAGTGTATTTACCAGTCAAGTGTATTTAATGAAAACACTATAGAAGAGAGACTGGATGTACAAGATTGAGGAACAGAACTTCTGAAGAAAAGAAAAAGAGAAATGGAGATGAAAACAAGTTATTCAGATGCACAGGAGTGAACCAAGATCGCATATTATATTCTACTAAATCTCCGAAAGAGAGCACCAGCCTCTTCAACAAAAATTCAAATAAAAATTCGCCGACTAGAAATCCAGGAAATGGTTTGGACCACTTCTAGAGAAATCAACCACCTCTAAAAATGTTACATAGATTTGTGGACCACAATTGCCTTTGTCAATCCAATTAACCACATAAAAACTATAAAACGTCTGGTATGACATTACTAGAAACCATACTTTAAGCCTCCACTTCAAAGAGAAGAGAACCAATTCCTCTATATTGTGACATGTGTTATTCCAAAAAACCTGGAAATGTTTTTTTGGCTTGAATACAAAATTAGCTTCTTTATGGTAGATGAATACAATTTTTCCTGTTACAATAGATAAATTGTTCCAACAATCTGTTGTCCACAACAAAATATTAGCAATTTTAGATAATATGAAAAGTTTGAAGTTCTTTAGTTTAAAAGAAATTGATGAATTAATTTTGGACTAATAACCCATAGATAAAAGTTTTTAGGAAAAATAACTCTTGATACCCCTTGTTAGAGTTAGCAGGTCAAGCAGCCCTAATGTTTATGCACACTTACAATTTATCCTCATTATATTAGAACATATTAGAAGAAGAAAAAAAAAATAGAAAATATCAATATGATCAAAAAGACCAAAATACCCCAATCTCTTTTATCCCTTGCTCTTTCCCTCTGTTCACATTTCGACATTCTAAAGTTCTAAACCAACACCGCCACACCCACCAGTCACCTGCCAAACACACACGCCCTCTATCTATCTATCTCTCCATTACTTCTCTCTCTAAACCATCACCTCCACCACTACCACCTCATTCAACCAGCACCACCTCCTTTCTCTTCTCTCGCATTATTTCTCTCCAAACCGGTTCCTTCTCCATCATCACCTATGTCATGCAAAAGCCTCATTCTTCCTCTACGGCAAGAACAACATTTTCTTGAAGAATAACCAAGCTATTAGACAACTCCTTCCATTCATAATCTTGTATCACTATCTGCCGAAAACCTCATGTTCCCATAGCTGTCCATCTTTGTGTTCAAGTAGACCTGAGCTGTACACCCCATAAATCTATTCTCTTTGACTTGCACATTCATCAAACATAAGTCTGTTTCTTTAAGAAATATCAAAATCAAAACCTTAACCTATATTTTGATAGATAGAGGGATGTAGAAATGATTGTGTTGAGTTATGGTAGAGCCTTTTGATTTTTATTCCAATTCAGCATCTACCATTAATTGCCAAACACCTTGTATATAAAAAAAATTGTTATATCCAAGTATGCATATGTATAGATATGTACATATATAAAGAGATACTGAAGTAATGGAGGAATTTTAGTAGAGTCTGCTATTATTTCAGGTATCAACTTGCCTTCCAATTGGCTGATTGAATAAAGGGGTAGAAATAGTCAAAAACAAAACTCAAATTTTGTTTGGAAAAGAAAATCCACTTTTTTCTATATCTACATTTTCGGTACTAATTTATCTATGTTCTTCCCTTTTTCTCTCCCTTTTTTTTCCTTCGCTTTCTCATTATCTTTCGGGGTTTTACAGAGAGAAGGAATAAAAGTGGATTGACTTGAAAGAGAGAGAGAGGAGGAGGTTGGAGGGATGGAGAGGAGAAGTATGAGATGGAGAAAAGAGATGAGAGAAAAGAGAAAAAAAAAAAAAAAAAATTAGTGAAGGAAGGAGAGGAGAGAGAAAATTGGTGGAGAAGAGGTAGCACTAAGCCAGTAACAATTATAGAGGTATAAGAGGAATGAGAAGATGGAGTTGATCAGCAGCAGTGCTGGTGACTCTGAACAATGTCGGGAAAATTGTTCTCATTTAAAAATAAAAATAAAAATTGGTAAAAGGGTCATACATATAATTTTAGAAGGATGAACAAGGATATAAAGTCTTTTTTTATCAAAACAAAGGGCAAAATAGACGTTTTACAAAAACTTCTTTAGGGGAGGTCAGAGAGTCAACAAAACCACAGGGAGGTTGACCAAAAATTTCAAAAGTTCCATCTACAGGTTATCAGTCCAAACCTCAGGGAGGTTGGAGTAGTTTGCGTTAAACAAAAACATGTTAGAAGTATTACTTACTATTTTATGCACTGTACAGGTTTAGTGCAGGAAACTGCATGTGCCTCGCATCAGCTACTAGAATTCAACATTGAATTATTTCATTAATGCATTTTTCTATCGAGGCCTCACTTGATTCATTTTTTCCCATCTTGGGAAACCATTTAATTGGCCTGATTTTTAACTTCACTTCCACACTAAGATGCCCTCAACCCCAGCCCACCTCACCTCGGGAAAATGAAAAAAGAAAACTACATTTTCACAAGAGGTTAGTTAACTGGCAAAAGTTTTTGTAGTTCAAAAGAATTGACAAAAGCAACATTGGAGCACCTTTGAAGCAAGTTGAAAGTTTAGGTACTCAACCGATCAATTGAGAGACCGATTTAAGGAAAATACAATGTAGATATTCTTATTATATTTAGCCAAAGTAATCATTGTAGACATGTAGTCAATTACACATTGACGAAAATGATGAAACCCAATAAATAAAATTCAAACACCAAAAATTTACAGGCTCTACTTACAACATTTGCAGGTTCTTCATTATCCAAATGTAGGGGGGGACTTCTCCAGAAATGTTGCAGTTTCTCAGAACCCTAATCCATAAAATTAATCACAATGAAGACTGGCATTTTATCCAACGTATGCCTATAAATATCAGTAACATATATCAGTCTACATACAGTCTTACTAAGCCTTCAGTGTTGCTCAGATTGGGAAATCCCTGATTCATCCCATTTATGTCACTAATCCTCCTGTTTAAAGAGATACCACAATAAGCAGATAGATCCCTTCAACAGTAGATTAAGCAATTGATGAGCAAAATAAAACAAAGCATGAGGAGGATCTATACTCACAATTCAGTTAACTTGTCCAGAAGAGATATGCTCGAAGGAATGGGTCCCTCCAGTCCACTTGCATGCATTTCTCTTCATTGATGCAAATGTGAATTAAATTTTAAAAAAGAAGATGCAAAACCTATGTGCTCGTGCTAAATTCTCAAAAGACACTTTTGGGTAGATAAGTAGCTTACAATCTTTCAAGTTTTTTCCAGTTCTGTATAAAATCCGGTATTGTTCCATTGAAGTTGTTATCGTTTATCCTACTGCATTGCGTAAGAGAATGGTGTTGAACTGATACTACTGAAATTACTGTAAGAAATCAAAGAAAATGTTAGAGAGGCTTACAAATCGGTTAAATTTCTTAGCCCAGAAAATTCCACTGGTAGCTTTCCCGTCAAGTGATTGGAGGACAACATCCTTGATTCAAATATTAAGTTGCAAAACCAAAAGTTAAATGTTTTCCATCTCTCACAAACTTTATTCAGGGATTAAACCATAAGAAGAAGAATAAAGCGAGATGACTTACAAACTGTCCAAGTTAATTAATTTTCCAAGCTCAGGAGGAACAGTCCCAGAAAATTGATTTGCTTCAAGGCTCCTGGTTATAAATCTCATTCAATATTACTAAAAGAGCAGAACAGGAATACAATATTCAAATTATTTTACAATACACTGAATGCATGGAGGAAAGATAACATGTTCCATGAAGCATTAGCTTGAGTGGTATCTCCTCCACCTCCCAAAAAGGAGGTTGAGGATTCAAGTCCCAACTGGGACTGAGTGAGTCTTACCTATTAAAAACCGGAAGACACCCCCAACTATTTCAGTTTCAAAAGAAACAAGAACAAATGAGATAAAAGATCTACTCAGTTCATAGACTTCTATCACCATGACAGTCCAAAAAGAAATTGGATAAACCAAAGCTGATGACTTACAGGTATGTGAGATTGGTAAAATTTCCCAACTCTTTTGGGATTTCCCCTGATAAGCGGTTGGCGAGAACAGAGCTACATCAACAATTCCATGACCGAATTTACAAAATGAGAAACTTATGAATACTGACTTCTTGACAAAGAGGAAAAAAGATAAAGCTTACATTGAATTCAATTGTAATGAAGCCCACTCACGTGGTATGGTACCATTAAGGTAATTATAAGCAAAATCACTACAAATGAGATAAAGATGGAACAAGAATCAGTATACTATAATTTTATTTCACATCTAGGGTACCATATAAGAAACTGCTGCAGTTCAAATTCTAACATGACAACTGGCATTTGCGAAGGCTCTTACATTGTATGGAGGTAAGGAAGATTCACCAGTTCAGGTGGAAGCACACCAGGAAGACTATATTTCTTAAGCATACTGCAAACATGATAATTTTTGTTCAATTGTTAGGCCAAAAACAATTATAGAACCTATGCTTATATGTTATAGAAATCTTCCCTTTATATCTTCTTTATTTATTTTCGCAGTAACAATATCCTTTAAGGTTGTTTTAGAGGTTTTTCTTGGAACATAGAGCTTGTCTTAACTTTTGGGATGTGATAAACAGAAAGAAAGAAATGAAGAGTAAGAAGAATAAAAAAGAAAGAGGGAGTCATACAAAGACAGAAAAAAGGTGAGGAGTAGGGTGGAGAGAGAACGTAACTACATTTATCCAGGTTCTTGATCTTAACTACAACTGTTACCTTCCAATTGCATCATATTTTACCACTTCATTTCTTAATTTAAAGTTGTTTGGATAGTGTTCCAAATATCTAAAAACACGTCAGGAGATACAGAATCACATGTACCATGATTGCATAGAAAAGTTAAAGCAACATATTCAGTAATAAGATGAAGAATCTATACATGTTTACGACGTGACAAACAGTGTTGTTCTCAAACTGGCAATCACATTCAACACTGCGTTCAGAACCACTAGGTGCCTGTGTCCCAGCCACCATTTCAAGTTGGCAAGAATCAGCATTGAACTTCAAATACGTTGCACCCATTGTATTGAGAATTTGCTGAAGCACATGCACTAAATGACACAAATGAAAGAAATTGGCATCAAATAATGAATCTATGTTGAATGATGTGAACTTAAATAACTCGATGGAGAGGAAAATTATGTTTAAAGGATATTATTAGATGCAAGGAAAAAAATAGCGAAATTTCATAGATTTTCAAATCATATCCATCTTTCAAACTCGTCCGATTGGATAAAAAATCCTTCATTATAGTCCTCAAGCTTTGGTTAGACTCGATATAAGCTGCTAGTTCTGAGCAGCTCCTTCAATAGATATAAACAGCTTCATGTTACCTTACTTAGCATTTCCAATCTTAGGACGTACTTCACAGTCCACCACTCCAATAGACTAGTCCTAATTTTTTTAAAATTCATTGATTTTAACATGTGATTAGAACTTTTCGCAAAAACAAGAAGTTGAGTGAACAATAATAGATACAGCATGTTGAACAGGGGCTATAGTATAACTCGACACCAGGACAATTGGATGTTAACATTTTATGGAAAAATGAAGTAAAAATTTCTCCACATCTATTTCCTTCAAAAAGTTACTGGAAACAACATAATACATCAATGATTTCAGGTATAGATTGGAACTAAAATGCACTATCAGATTGGGGTGTGGGAGAAACAAGGCATATCAAGAGTAATGAGAAAGGAAGGAGGGATGAGCTGCACTTTACATTATTTAAAATGCAAATGGAAGTTCACAAACAATTCAGGACTTATATTCATTAAAAGTAGATGATTTGCGAAATACCAATGCACTCAACTGAATCAAACCATCTTAAACAACTTTCACTCATCCTGTCCTTGCGTCTCAGAAAAAAGAGGTCATTTTTCTACCTATCTTTTCCATATCTTGCCACTCCACAAATCAAAAAATGTATTATCACATGCAGTTGAACTGAAAGTGCTTTAGCTTCTACAAATTGAAGTCCATTGAAAACTTTATGGAACCTGAGAACTACTTCTATCACTATAATGCATTTATCTATCAATCAAGAATGAGATGTACTTATATTTCTATAAGTATCAATCGTTCTAGAGTGGCCTAATATAAGCATGTACTCGAGCACATCATATGAAAGTATATTCATTTGAACTTTTTTATGTTAATAATAATTATGAACTGCTATTATTTGTTGCAAATAGTAGAATGATCTGCTGGGCAGAATATGGACAGCCAACCCAAAATAATCTTATAAAACTAGGTGGCTGGTTCTAGGACAAATGAAATCCACCAATTCAGTTATAAAATACACAATATTAGTGGCCTGATTGAAATTTGGCAAAGCCCAACCTAAACAAAGTTATGACCATAATGATCCTCAATCAGCCTGGAGTCCTCTTCTGCTACATGATGGGCAACAAAATCAGGTAGAACCCGGCCTCTGCAGCAGGACCCAGAAGTATTGTTGGTCCAATCCAGCTACCGGAAAGAATCTTAACTTGGATGCTCAATTCAGAACATATTTACGACATCCTTTACACAGACACGAATCAGTTGTATAGAAGAATACTTTTGCAGTAAGTGCAGAGAATAAAGGTGCAAATGTATCATACAATAATTGACTCTCTCTAATTTATTTTGGAGCATCCATACACTAATAAACATAGGTTTCAATTATTTTGTACCAATCAAAAACCATATTCGAATTTTGTGTACATTCACTTGTATCTACAGTATGAGATGCATTCACTAATTATATTACTAAATTCCAATGTAAAGTTTTTTGATCAGCAGAAAGAACAAGAAATCCTCATAGACTTGTACAAGAATAAAAATGCATCTAGTGTCAGATTTCCATGAAAAGCTAAGAAGAAAATATAAAAATATATAGTAAAAAAAACACCATCTTAGACACATAGGAAATCTGAACATATTAAATATGCAAATTGCAATTCAAATTGAGATATAAATGTGCAACAACTGAAGCCACTAGATTACGGGCTAGTGCTTGAAGTTTTGAAATCTAGACTTTGTGAGTGTACAAAAAATTTGAGCATCGGAAACGTGGTATTAACATGTTAGTCAATAGAGCAAATAACAGATAAAATTCGGTAAAAGGATAAAAATAATAATAAATAAATAAAAGGAGGAACTAATTGGCAGAGTTGACAATACAAAAACCAAAAAGTTGATAACAAAATAACTCATAACCAAGCATTACAATTGGTGACCCAGATGCACTTAACCCATCCAAAACTCCACAAGCTTTAATTAGAATCGAGTGGTTCCAAGGCAATAAACAGGCGAGGCCTCACAGCAAATTGAAGAAAAATCTGTAATTGACCAAAGCAACTTAAACTTTAACTTAGATTTCATAATTATAAATAATTAAACATCATAAACTCATGTGCCTCTCACAGTTTGGTTATGTGTTATCCAACCTGTGTTTGGAATTAAAAATAATAAAAAAAAAAAAAAAAAAAACTGAAACCCCAACCTAAATCCTGTGTTTGGTTATGGAGAAAATCGGAGAAAGATGCCTTTGAGCCTTATTGTTTTGGTTTTCCACGATAACCCAACTCAACTTACCCAAACAGAACGTGAAAGGCTCGGGGAAGTAGAAACAGATAATGACAGATCCAATATACCACTTCTCCCACACTTTCTTGGCATCCAAACATCACGCATCATCATATAGAGTAATAGAAATAGACAAATTGATGTACCTTCGTCTTGAGGCAACTTTGACTGAGCAGAAATCAATGAAGCGAAGCAACTCAATGCAAGAGCGCAGAAAACGACGGCGTTTCCGGAGGGCATGACCAAGATTGCGATGAAAATATATATGTAAAAAGGTCAGAATGAAACCAATCTGTTCGTAGTTGGTTCTGGTTTTTCGGATACGAGTGTGAAGATGAGCTGACGATGTAAGAAGCTGATAGAGAGAGAAAACTATGAGCCGACTGTAAAATGTTTAAAGTAGAAGCTGTAGTCAAACATAAAATGTAAAATGTTTGTAAAATGTAAAATGTAGAAGCTGTAAAATGTTTGTAAAATGTTTAAATGTTCAAACTTTAAAAGTAGCAAGGATTTTATAATTTTAACCCTTAATATTTTGAGACTAAGTTTTCTTCATTCATGGTTTTCTTAATGAAACATAGAAGAAAAGATTTTAATTCCATTCTCTATTAGGAATGAATTTTATTCTCACACTACTTTTTATCAAATGTTTATATTGTTAAAAATGGTCAATGATTTGTGTTTCATTGTGTGACATATTTCAAATTCTTTTTTTTTTCCCAAGTCATTAATATGATTAAAATTATAAAAAAATAATAATAATTTAAACCGATCAAAACAATTTTTATATGGTTCCGATTGATTTGATTTAAATGGTTGCATCAATTCGATTTCTATTTTTTTTTTAAAAGTTGTTAGGATCAAGATGATTATAATTTATTTCTTAAATCAAATCAAACTGAAACACGCACACCACAATATAAACAATTAATGTTAAAAAAACAATATAAACAATTAACTGCTCTTGTTTCGTTCAACAAGTAATATATTATTATTTAGCTCATGTACCATTCAATCGATGACATTTATTAGAAACTTGGTCGGTAGTGGTGCTGGACTTTAAAAAAAATTTCTCTCTATATTGACTTTTTTTATGAGTTGATTATTCTTGTTATGGAGATTAATTAATTTAATTACGTTAATCATGCTTTTAAAATTCAAATGAATTGAAGGTGGATTTAGTTACGCAACTCAGATTCTACAATAATAAAATCATCATAACATCTACCACGGTTGTGGATGAGTCACACATCTTTTTCTTTCCAATTCAGCTCATGAGAATGAGAAGACCATGCAATATAGTGACGACTTTGATAATATGAACCATGCAGAAGACTAGAACAGAAATAAATTAAATGGTATATATATACATGTGCTATATAGGTAATATTATATTTGTCATATGTGTATGCGATATGGTGTGTGGGAGTAAATTCATGGACTTTGTTACATTTGACATTTCATGTATGAAATCACCGTGAATGTTCAATTATTCAATAATACTGATTGGTCATTGTTCTTTTCGTTGAAAAATCAGGTAAATTGATTTTCTCTACCTTATTCAACATATGATCCATTTGATTCACACATAATTAGTTAAATTCATATGATCCATTTGATTCTTACTGATTTTGAAATCATGAATGTCTAATAATTCAAATGCTGTTATATTTATCCTTTATATTTTTTTTTAAAAAAAAAAAAAAAAAAAAAAAAGAAAGAAGAAAGAAATTACCGAGAGAGAAAGAGAGGAAGCGGGTTACGGATTTTTCGTTGACAATCTGCAGTAGCTGAAAAAAGAGACGGTGACCAAAGGATTGGCTAGAGAGAAAGGTTTAACAATATTTAACAGGCAAGTTAATCTTGCTTTGTACACTTATATATATATTTGTGACCTGGTCTATGTGTATTACTTATAAATCATTATAGCATGTGTTAATGGGTTATAGTATATCAATGTCACGTTAGTTTAGGATGGCAGCATTATGAATAATAAATTGTATGGAATTAAAAATTTATAATATTAAAGTAATCGTTACCTGCTAGTTATTTTTGTATGATTGAATGTGAAATCATCTTGGTGGAAATAATGCATGTGTACGAATACATATATATATATATATATATATATATATATATATAATATTATACAATATATACTCATATAAAAAATCAGTTTCACCAACTAGTGTATTCAATTACACACACCAAATCAGATTCTTATATATTCATTTATATATATATATATATATATATATATATATATATAATATATTATACAATATATACTCATATAAGAAATCAGTTTCACCAACTAGTGTATTCAATTACACATACACAAGGTGTAATTGAATACACTAGTTGGTGAAACTGATTTCTTATAAGTTTCACCAACTAGTGTATTCAATTACACATACACAAGGTGTAATTGAATACACTAGTTGGTGAAACTGATTTCTTATATGAGTATATATTGTATATATATATATATATAAATGAATATATAAGAATCTGATTTGGTGTGTGTAATTGAATACACTAGTTGGTGAAACTGATTTCTTATATGAGTATATATTGTATAATATTATATATATATATAAATGAATATATAAGAATCTGATTTGGTGTAATTATATTTCTTTTTTAAATGAGAATTAGAGGTTGTTAGAATATATATATTTTATACATGAATTAATGTATAGTTTAAGTTTTAGATTCACTGTAATATTTCAAAACAAAGTCCTATGACACTATAATATATAGTGAATGTTGGGAATCAACTGAAGGTGAAGCAGACTAAATGGTTGAGAAAAATGATACAGATATGATTGTGGGCAAGAAGACCCACTTTGGTGTCTTTTATATGAAACCTACACTCGGCAGCAGAGAGTGGAAGAGAGTGTTGGTGTGAGAATTACAATTGAACAAGTATGGTATCAGTTGGGTAGTTATGGGTTATTGGTAAATTTTGTAGTAGATCAAAGGTTAGTGCTAAGTGGGTGGAGGGAAATTGCATAGAACTGTTTTGGAACAAGTATGGTATCAGATGGGTAGTTATGGGTTATTGGTAAATTTTGTAGTAGATCAAAGGTTAGTGCTAAGTGGGTGGAGGGAAATTGCATAGAACTGTTTTGGATGGAAGACTCGTTTTGGGTATTATGATTCAACCATTCTCGGCGACAGTGGGTGTGGAACATTGTGTCGTTGTATTGAATTGAAATAATACATTTAACTATTATTTTTTTTTTTAATTAGTTATATATTAGAAAATTATCGAAAATAGTATTGTTATTTCATAAATTGTGTTAAATTCCAGAATATTAGTTTTAGGTATAATGATCTTATTTGTGCTGAAATCTAGATTTTTAATTGACTATTTGTTAGTTTTGCGAAATTTAAACATGAAAAAGTATTATTTTTCAGCACCAAAAGGGAGAGTACAAAAAAATTATTAAGAGTTAGATTCTAAATTTTTGCGGGGTATTATATCTAATGTTAGGCTATGTCTAGGAATTTTGTACTCTCACTAGTTGGGTCTTTAAGGTTCTGTTTTTTTAATTGAAATGGTATTTGGGTGTATTAATTATTAATTTAAATTATTAATTAATAATACCTTTCATAATTCACTATAATTATTAATTAATGAATGAATTTGGATTAGTCAGAGGGATAGTCAGGGACTGGCCCTATGATGACTTTTGGGTATGGTCAGAGACCTACCTATTTGGAAGTGCATTACCCTTTAGTTATGGCCATGGGTCTAATGAGCCCTTATTGTGTGGACGTGATCAGGAATCATCTGGGGAGTAGACGTACAATCCAGCCACACGTATGTTTTTGGTAGTCAGGGACTATACGATTCACACCACTTTATTGGACGGGAGCCTGAGGCTCATGTGAGATATGCAGATTTATAAAAAAATAAATGATGGTTTTTGAGTTTATAATTATGCATAATTAATTAACGCATTTATTGAGTTGCTTATATATATGGGAATACAATGTAAGGTTAACTTGTTGAACGATGATTGTGTTTAGCATTACTTGCTGGGCTTGTGAGCTCACCCCATTATCACATTTCAGGTGCTCGTAGAGTAGGAACGTGATGGGATCACATAATGGTGACGAGTTTTGGCTAGCTTTTCGTATTCTTTGTTTTAAATCAATTTTCGCATTGTAATAAGAATGACGATATAATTTGAGATTTAGTTCATTTGTCTAGTTATCATAGATTAATTGTGACAAGGTTGATTGTTTTTATAATTGTATCAATTTAATAAATTAGTGGGTGATTTACATCTACTTCTTTATTTAATTATCTTTTTGTAAAGTTGTGGTTGTGTAAAGAAAGTTATGTCAGATTTTAATACTAGACAAGAGTTCATGTATTTAAGATTTTGGGGCGTGACAGTTGTTGTCCCGTTGTCCCTATTTTTGAAAAATTAGACAAGAGGATTGTCCCTACCTAATCTAACATATGATATATTTGATTAACATTTGTCTTATTGTTTCTTTTACTGATTTTGAAACCATGAATGTCCAATAATTTAATACTGATTGGTTCTTGTCCTCTCCAAGATTTGATTAAACCACAAAAGTGGGTAAGAGAGATTTTTACAGAAAAATCAGATCAAACAACAGACGTCATGTTTTTTTTTCTTTTTCTTTTTTTCTTTTTTTTTTTTTTTTTTTTTTTAACTGGAGGCTTTGGTTCTCTGTTTTTTCCCCTATGGAAATCTGTCTCTCACGGACTTATGAGGATCTAAGTTGGAGGCTTTGGATCTGTGAGAATTTATAATTTTGATAATTTATATAAATACAATGATATACATTTGGAGGATAAGTTGGAGTCCTAATGTGTGGTGTAGGGTAAGGCTGGTGTAGTCTAAATGTATGATTTAATTATAGTCTTACAAAAAAAAAAAAAAAAACCTCTACTTTAGTCTACTAAATGTACGATTTAATTATAGTCTCACAATTGTAGTTAATTTATCATGTTTGAATTAAAAAAGATTTCTTGAATGATTCGCAAAAAAATCTAAACAATTTTTATTAATTATTTTAAAAATATTTTGATACGTGTCGTATTTTTATTAATTCATGTTAGTATAAAAAATAAAAAATATATATATAAAAAAAAAAAAGACTCTACTTTAGTTTACTAAATACAGCCTTGTGTAAAATTTGTCATTTTTTTAGCGAGTGACGTGAGTTTAGGCTCTCATATTCTGATCTAATATATAGTATAAAATATACAAGAAAAATAATTAAGGACTCGAGTTCAGGTGAGAATATTTTTTTGGGACCATTTTTTCTAACACGGCAGACAATAACAAAGAAGAATGTCTGGGACAGTATAGTTTATTTAAAAACATAAAGTGAACGAGGATGCAGTGTACAAAAATTTCAACGAGCTGAGCATATAAATAAAGTACACCAAATCCTTATCGAAAACGACACGGCGTACGTTGCGTGTAGAAAGTGATGGGGATAATAAAGAGGCCAATTTATATTTGAATCAGACGAAAAGAATATTGTTTCGGCAGCCGACGGGTCTAGTCCAACACCAGCCGACGCGTAACTGATGTTGGAGTTCTATTCTATGGCAGCATGGTAATTTCACTCTCATATTTTTCCCGAGAGTTTTTTTTTTTTTTTTTTTTTTTTTTTCTTGGGTCAAGTGCATCACACACCCCTAAAGTGTGCATGTCACAAATTTCACGTGCAAAAAAAATATCTCTAAAGTTTCAATTTAATAAAAATAAGTCATATCGCAAATTTAAACCTAAAATACTGAACCATTTTATAAAATATATAAAAATAAATAGGGTAAAGTACAAAAACAACCCCTTAGGTTTGAGGTTAGGACAAGGAGAAAAAAGTTTACTTATTTTGGGACAAAGACACCTCTGAAATTTGATACAGCTACCAAACACACCCCAATGATAATTCGTTGACATTTTTAACCCTCTAACTTTTGTATTGACCAAATTGATTCTTGAAATAACATTTCTACCCTTAAACCCATATCCATTTCTTCCTTCTCTCCTCTCTATTCTCTTCCTTAAGGTATTTTTGGACAACAAATACCTTCAAGTACGTCCGTGGGTGACTACTTGAAGGCACTTGCCAAATAAATATTGCTGCCTTTCCAATCTACAATAAGGTCTTGTTTTACCTTTAAAAAATAAAATAAGGTCTTGTTTTAATTTTTAATATTTGAAATAAGCATATATTAGCATAAAAGCGGTACAATTTTCTTTGAAATGTATACCATTTATTTGGTTTAATTTTTCGAAAATAATTTCTATTTTAAAAGAATAAAAAATAATACAAATTTGTTTGGTTGGTAATATTTTAAAAACTCAATTAAAAAAAAAAAAAAAAACCCTTAACCAAATAGGTCCTAATTGGTTAGTACTCTTTTTAAAAAAGGGTAAACAAATAAAAAAATAAAAAATCTAATAAAATATTAGACTGCAAATAACATGAATACATTAATTAATGAATAAAACATGCAACTATTTCTTAACCTATAAAAAAGGAAGGTGGGTATTTCATTATTTAATACATTTGTTTGGACAACTAAATTTACAATCACAAACTTTATGAACTCCTTTATTGCAAGATAGAGAGCTTGCTTCCTATATTAGGAGAGATGTATTCTCAAATTGAGTTTATTTAGAGAGAGAAATCCGCCTTTAGAGAGAGAAAGGAGGAGAGAGAAAGAGAGAGACAGAGATGAAGCTTTGGAGTTTGGTTTTCTTGATTCTTTTCTTGGGGATATTTCTCTAAGTAGAAGCAAATGATGGGTTCATTGGAAGCAAAGGAGTATAGCTTATATTAGCATAAAAGCGGTACAGTTTTCTTTGAAATGTATACCATTTATTTGGTTTAATTTCCCAAAAATAATTTCTATTTTAAAAGAATAAAAAATAATACAGAATTTGTTTGGTTGGTAATATTTTAAAAACTCAATGTTAAAAAAAAAAAAAAAAAAAAAAAAAAAAAAAAAAAAAAACACCCTTAACCAAATAGGTCCTAATTGGTTAGTACTCTTTTTAACCAAATAGGTTCACTGAAATAAGCATATATTAGCATAAAAGCGGTACAGTTTTCTTTTTAAAAAGAGTACTAACCAATTAGGACCTATTTGTTTAAGGGATTTTTTTTTTTTTTTAATTGAGTTTTTAAAATATTACCAACCAAACAAATTCTGTATTATTTTTTATTCTTTTAAAATGGAAATTATTTTCGAAAAATTAAACCAAATAAATGGTATACATTTCAAAGAAAACTGTACCGTTTTTATGCTAATATATGCTTATTTCAAATATTAAAAATTAAAACAAGACCTTATTTTATTTTTTAAAGGTAAAACAAGACCTTATTGTAGATTGGAAAGGCAGCAATATTTATTTGGCAAGTGCCTTCAAGTAGTCATCCACGTACGTACTTGAAGGTATTTGTTATCCAAAAATACCTTAAGGAAGAGAATAGAGAGGAGAGATTTAGGTGTTTTGCATTCTAATATTTTAGTAGATTTTTTTTTTATTTATTTTTTTTACCCTTTTTTAAAAAGAGTACTAACCAATTAGGACCTATTTGGTTAAGGGTTTTTTTTATTATTTTTTTAATTGAGTTTTTAAAATATTACCAACCAAATAAATTCTGTATTATTTTTTATTCTTTTAAAATAGAAATTATTTTCGAAAAATTAAAACAAATAAATGGTATACATTTCAAAGAAAACTGTACCTCTTTTATGCTAATATATGCTTATTTCAAATAACATTAATCGACTGATTTCTGGTAACTTAGGATGACATCAAAGAATTCGAAGAAAGTTACCAAGGATTTTCTCTCTCTAGAAATACTAATGACAAAAGTGTTATATATATCAATATGTGGGGTCCACAAGAAAGTAAGTCAATGATGACACAATGTTTGGTGTGAAAAGGAAGCTCAAATTCTATGGCTTATTATGTAAGTTTTCATCTTTGTGGCTTATCATGGAAGCCTCACTTTTTTCCTATAAAAGCCATGCATCTACTACTTCGTTGGATGTAACTTGAACAAGTATAATAAAGTTATTTTACTTTCTCTCTCTAAAGCTCTCACTCAATATTACTCTATATATATATATATATTTATCATACGTTATCAGCACGAGCTCTATCCATCTGAGATTTGAAGAAGAAGCTTTCTCTCCCTCTTTCTATCCCAACTATATATCTATTTTGTGATATTAGTTTTGATAGATTATTGGGTTGGTTTGCTTTATCGGATAAAATAATATTTCTGACTCCAAAGGGTAAGAAAATGTTAATTATGGATTATTATTCATAAAATAAATTTGTTCACTTAAATGATATATGTGCTTACACTATGGTCGGTTCTACCACCTTTATTATTTAATGATTTATGGGCCGGTTTTACTGCTTTTATTGTTTACTAATTTATTTACTATGGCTGGATTTACCACCTTTATTATTTAAATAATTTATATTATGTTATTATATCATTTAATGTCATTTTATTTTATATACTATGCTAAATTATATTTTTATATTGTTGTCATATCTAATTATTCTAAAAATGTCAAATTTGACAAAGCTGGAATTCGTGACCCTGGATATTTCTGGCAAAAATTATTTATCATGGATTCTGGATGTTCAGATCCATTTGGATGCCATGGGCCTTGGAGACACAATTAAAGAAAAGAATGATGCACCATTGCAAGATAAAGCAAATGCCATGATTTTTCTCCGGCGCCATCTTAGTGAGGAACTGAAAAATGAATACCTCACTGAAAAAGATCCACTTTGTTTGTGGAACAATTTGAAAGACAGATATGATCATCAAAAAACAGTTATCCTCCCAAAGGCCAGGGCTGATTGGCTGCAACTGAGGTTGCAAGATTTCAAAACTGTGGCTGAATATAACTCTGCCCTATTCAAAATCAGCTCTACATTGAAATTATGTGGTGATACTGTTACTGATGAACTTCTGCTAGAAAAAACATTCACCACATTTCACGCCTCGAATGTACTCTTGCAACAACAATATCGAGAGCGTAGATTTAAAAAATATTCAGAGCTGATATCATGCTTGCTTGTGGCAGAACAAAATAATGAACTTTTATTGAGAAACCACCAGTCCCATCCAACTGGATCGACACTGATCCCAGAAACATATGTTGCCTCATCCCATGGACGCGGACGTGGACGTGGTCGTGGTGGTAGAAATTAATATGGTCGTGGCAAAAATAACTACCACAATAATGAATATGGTCGTGGTAGAAATCACTCTTATTATCGTGAAGGATATCAATCCTCACATTTTCGCAATCAGAGATCCACACCATATCCTCAAAGGAAAGATCATAATGAAATGAGATAAGTAAAAGGGAAGGATGTGGCTCAACCTTCCAAGGCTCATGATAATACTTGCTATCGGTGTGGCATGACAGGGCATTGGCAAAATATTTGTCGTACACCGAAGCATCTGGCTGATCTGTATCAAGCCTCAATAAAAGAAAAAGGAAAACAAAAGGAAATGAATTTCCTTGATCATGATGAGCAAATTGACACCACAAATCTGGAAATGAATTTCATTAATCATGATGAGCCAGTTAACATCACCAATCTGGATGTATCAGATTTTTTTGATGATCGTGATGAAATGATAGACTTCCTGATTGGTGATGGAAATGTCCACACCAGTTAATCTTATGTTTCTTTTTATGTACTGTCTACTATGCTTTTTGTTGTCCTTGTATTAAAGTTTTTATTTTCTAGTTTGTATTAAAGGTTTTTGTTATAAAAGTTTTTTTTTTTCTGATAAAGAAATTTGCATGAATAGGAATGGATCTGACTAGTTCCAACATATATGGTGAAGACATATGTCTTGCAGATAGTGGAACAACGCATACAATCCTTCGAGATCAAAAATATTTTTCCCACTTAACTCCGACAGACGCTAGTGTCAGTACCATATCAGGTCCCACCGACTTGATTGAAGGCTCCGGACGAGCCAACATCATTTTACCACATGGAACTAGATTACAAATCAATGATGCCTTATATTCTACAAGATCTCGGAGAAATCTGCTGAGTTTTAAAGACTTGCGTCGTAATGGGTATCATATTGAGACTGCAAATGAAAGAAATGTTGAATATCTCTACATTACTTCCATTACCTCAGACAAGAAACTGATATTAGAAAAACTCCATGTTTTCTCTTCTGGGTTATACTATACAACCATTAGAACAATTGAGTCAAATGTTGTGATCCATAAAAAATCTTGTGACCCAAAACTTTTTATACTTTGGCATGATCGACTTGGTCACCCAGGGAGTACAATGATGCATCGAATTATTGAAAATTCACATGGTCACCCACTAAAGGATCAAAAAATCATCTTACTAAATAATCATCTATGCACCGCCTGCTCACAAGGTAAGTTGATTATCAGACCATCCCCTTCAAAAGTCATTGTTGAGTCTCCTCCATTTTTACAACGAATTCATGGGGATATATGTGGGCCAATCCATCCACCATCTGAACCATTTCGTTATTTTATGGTCTTAATTGATGCATCAACACGATGGTCACATGTTTGTCTACTTTCTACTCGTAATATTGCATTTGCCAAATTTCTTGCTCAAATCATCAAATTACGGGCACACTTTCCTGATTACCCAATTAAGACAATCCGTCTTGATAATGCCGCTGAATTTTCTTCTCAAGCTTTTGATGATTATTGCATGTCAGTTGGAATTTATGTTGAACATCCTGTTGCACACACTCATATTCAAAATGGTATGGCTGAATCTTTTATTAAAAGACTTCAGCTAATTGGTCGTCCTTTGCTTATGCGAACAAAATTACCTGTTTCTGCCTGGGGTCATGCCATATTGCATGCTACATCATTAGTTCGTATACGACCAACTACTTATCATAAGTACTCACCATTACAACTTGTTTTTGGTCAACAACCAAATATCTCCCACATACGAGTTTTTGGTTGTGCTGTATATGTTCCAATTGCACCACCCCAACGCACTAAAATGGGTCCTCAACGTAGACTTGGAATTTATGTTGGTTTTGATTCTCCATCTATTATTAGATATCTTGAACCCCTGACAGGTGATGTCTTCAAAGCACGATTTGCTGACTGTTATTTTGATGAGACTGTTTTCCCACCATTAGGGGGAGAAAAGGTACAGCAGCAACGTGATCTTACTTGGAATGCCCTGAAATTGTCTCATTTTGATCCTCGTATAAACCAATGTGAACGAGAAGTTCAGAGGATCATTCACTTGCAAAATGTTGCAAATCAATTACCTGATGCATTTACTGATACAAAGAAAGTGATAAAATCACATATACCAGCTGCAAATGTGCCAGCACGAATTGTTGTCCCTGAGGGACCTTCTGTCAGTAATGCAGCAAATACATCTAAAACACGCCTGAAGCGTGGTAGACCAGTTGGTGCAAAAGATATTGTTTCTCGTAAGAGGAAATCACAAAGAAAAGTTGGCACTCCTGAAGAGGCCACAAAAAGAGCAACAGATATTATTGATCAATCTGAGATAATAGCCTTTGATAAGGCAGATGCTTTTGATAAGTCTCAGGTACCTAAAAATGATGAAATAATAAATATTGATGAGGCAAAAGCAACAGATGATGATGTGGCCCTTGATGAGGCACATGCTCTTGATGAGGCAAAGGTACCTGAAAATGATGAGATCTCATTAAATTATGAAACGAGATGGAATATAAATGAAATTGTTGTCGACAACATATTCTCATATCTTGTAGCTCTTGATATTGAAAATGAGGATCCGAAACCTCAAAACGTCGAAGAATGTCGACGAAGAAATGATTGGCCAAAATGGAAAGGAGCGATACAAGCAGAGCTAAATTCATTAGCTAAACATGAAGTATTTGGACCAGTAGTCCAGACACCTGAAGGTGTTAATCCTGTTGGGTACAAATGGGTGTTTGTACGAAAGCGTAATGAGAAAAATAAAATCGTGAGATATAAAGCCCGACTTGTAGCTCAAGGTTTCTCACAAAGACCTGGTATTGATTATGAGGAAACATATTCCCCTGCGATTGATGCAACTACTTTTAGATTCATAATACATTTAGCAGTCACAGAAAGATTGCATATGCATTTAATGGACGTGGTTACAGCATATTTATATGGATCACTAGATAGTGATATTTATATGAAAATCCCAGAAGGATTTACAATGCCTGAAACAAAACCACGTAATATGCACTCAATAAAATTACAATGATCCTTATATGGATTGAAGCAATCTGGACGAATGTGGTATAATCGCCTTAGCGATTACTTACTCAAAGAAGGGTATGTGAACAGTCATATTTGTCCATGCATATTTATTAACAAATCAGAATCTGGTTTTGTTATTGTTGCAGTATATGTTGATGATCTGAACCTTGTGGGAACATTGGACGAGATCGAAAAGACAGCCACATATTTAAAGAAAGAATTTGAAATGAAAGATCTCGGAAAGACAAAATTCTGCCTTGGGCTGCAGGTTGAACATCTTTCGAACGGTATTCTCATCCATCAATCAACATATACAGAAAAGATTCTGAAACGTTTTCATATGGATAAAGCATATCCATTGAGCTCCCCAATGGTTGTCCGATCACTGGACATCAAGAAAGATCATTTTCATCCTCATGAAGATGATGAAGAACTCCTTGGCCCTGAAGTGCCCTATCTCAGTGCGATTGGTGCTCTTTTGTATCTTGCAAATTGCACAAGACCTGATATAATTTTTCCAGTCAATTTATTAGCACGGTACAGTTTTGCACCAACTCGCAGACACTGGAATGGAATCAAACACATATTGCGATATCTTCGTGGCACAACTGATATGGGCTTGTTTTATTCGAAGGCACCAAAGTCTCCATTAGTTGGATATGCAGATGCCGGCTATCTTTCTGACCCACATAAAGCTTATTCACAAACAGTGTATGTGTTTACCCATGGCGGCACAGCTATATCATGGCGATCGATGAAACAGACAATGATTGCCACTTCTTCAAATCATTCTGAGATACTCGCAATTCATGAGGCAAGCAGGGAATGCATTTGGTTGAGATCAATGATCCAGCATATTCGAACAACATGTGGTCTCTCATCAATAAAAGAAAGTCCAACAATATTATATGAAGATAATGCGGCATGCATTGCACAGATGAAAGAAGTGTATATTAAAAGTGACAGGACCAAGCACATCTCACCAAAATTCTTTTATGCACATGAACTGCAGAAAAAGGGTGATATTGATATTCAGAAGATACGTTCATGTGAAAATCTAGCAGATTTATTCACTAAAACGCTTCCAACTACAACATTCAAGAAGCTGGTGCACAACATTGGAATGCATCAACTAAAGGATCTTCAGGGTTGATCTAATGAGGGGGAGCAATTCATCAAAGAGGTATTGGCATGCTGTACTCTTTTTCCTTCGTCCAAGTTTTGTCCCACTGGGTTTTCCTGGCAAGGTTTTAATGAGGCAGTTTTAAATCTATGCAATACCATGTTCAAATACATAAGAATACTGTACTCTTTTTCTTTCGCTAGAGTTTTGTCCCACTGGGTTTTCCTTAGCAAGGTTTTAACGAGGCATATTCTTAGTGTAATATTATGGACCCCAAGGGGGAGTGTTATATATATCAATCTGTGGGGTCCACAAGAAAGTAAGTCAATGATGACACAATGTTTGGTGTGAAAAGGAAGCTCAAATTCTATGGCTTATTATGTAAGTTTCATCTTTGTGGCTTATCATGGAAGCCTCACTTTTTTCCTATAAAAGCCATGCATCTACTACTTCGCTGGATGTAACTTGATCAAGTATAATAAAGTTATTTTACTTTCTCTCTCTTATACTTTCTCTCTCTAAAGCTCTCACTCAATATTACTCTATATATATATATATATATATATATATTTATCATAAAAACACATTTTCATATCTATTCATATTACCCTTGCACTTCTTTGAGTCAAATCCTTGGTAACTTTCTTCAAATTCTTTGATGTCATCCTAAGTTACCAGAAATCAGTCCGATTAATGTTATTCGAAAAGAAATTCTCTGTATATGGTGATGATCAATTCTTGGATTACTCTCAAAATGGTAAAACACCTAAATCTCTCCTCTCTATTATCTTCCTTAAGGTATTTTTGGACAACAAATACCTTCAAGTACGTATGTAGGTGACTACTTGAAGGCACTTGCCAAATAAATATTGCTGCCTTTCCAATCTACAATAAGGTCTTGTTTTACCTTTAAAAAATAAAATAAGGTCTTGTTTTAATTTTTAATATTTGAAATAAGCATATATTAGCATAAAAGCGGTACAGTTTTTTTTTAAATGTATACCATTTATTTGGATTAATTTTTCGAAAATAATTTCTATTTTAAAAGAATAAAAAATAATACAGAATTTGTTTGATTGGTAATATTTTAAAAACTCAATTAAAAAAAAAAAAAAAAACCCTTAACCAAATAAGTCCTAATTGGTTAGTACTCTTTTTAAAAAAGGGTAAAAAAAAAAAAAAAAAAAAAAAAAATCTAATAAAATATTAGAATGCAAATAACATGAATACATTAATTAATGAATAAAACATGCAACTATTTCTTAACCTATAAAAAAGGAAGGTGGGGATTTCATTATTTAATACATTTGTTTCGACAATTAAATTTACAATCACAAACTTTATGAACTCCTTTATTGCAAGATAGAGAGCTTGCTTCCTATATTAGGAGAGATGTATTCTCATATTGAGTTTATTTAGAGAGAGAAATCTGCCTTTAGAGAGAGAAAGGAGGAGAGAGAAAGAGAGAGAGAGAGATGAAGCTTTGGAGTTTGGTTTTCTTGGTTCTTTTCTTAAGGATATTTCTCCAAGTAGAAGCAAATGATGGGTTCATTGGAAGCAGAGGAGTACAGCTTATGTTGAATGGTAGTCCTTACTATGCAAATGGGTTCAATGCATATTGGTTACCCACGTACGTACTTGAAGGTATTTTGTTGTCCAAAATACCTTCAAGTAAGAGGAGGAAGAGAACAAAAAGGAGAGAAGGAAAGAAATGGGTATGGATTTGAGGGTAGAAAGGTCATTTCAACAGTCAATTTGGTCAATATAAAAGTCAGAGGGTTAAAAATGTCAATTCATTATCATTGGGGTGTCTTTGGTAGCTCTATCAAATCTCAGGGGGTGTCTTTGTCCCAAAATAGGCAAACTTTCCTCTCTTTGTCCTTACCCCAAACCTCAGGGGGTGTCCCTGTACTTTACCCAAATAAATAATTTTATAAAATGATACTATTGGAGGACGCTCCTAACCTGCAAAAAAACCCATAAAGTTTCATTTTTGTGTAAATAGATCACTCTAACAATTTTAAACCATAAGTTGACTAAGTTACCTTTATTAAATCATTTTATAAAATATATAATTTTATAAAATGACTGAAAATGACACTAATGGAGTATGCTGGTAATGGACAAGTACACATAAAAATAAAAGTATAAAAGTAAAGTAAAGATAAAAATAAAAAATAAAAAAACGAAAATAAAGTGCAAACTATAGAAAGCAAATATGCTCCAAACTCTGAAAACACTCCGCCTAAGGAAGTTGCCAAGAGTCTTCCCCTATGGGTCATCCTCTCCTTTTCTGAACTTCCGCTTTTCGAATGAATCAAAAGAGGGGAATTCCCCGATCCATTGAAAAAGGTATCGGGGTGTGAGATTACCAACATGGATGTCAGTGCACACTAATATTGGGAATTTTATTTATTTATTTCTATTTAACAATGTTGGTACGAAAAAAAATATAATAAAATAAAAATAGTAGAAAATACTAAACTGAAATCTCAACAAATTCAAATCCTTGTTTTACAAATTCTCAAAGTTTCAAAAAAAAAAAAAAAAAAAAAAGTGTAAAGATATTCATAGATAAAAAAGTTTCGAAAAAAAAAGAAAAGAAAAGTAATGTGCACATAATATCCCTCTACTATAAGATTAGTAACATATATACCCCTTTGCCATTTTCAGAAGGATTAAAGGGCAAACGAGATATTACATCACTAATTTTGTCAAGAGAGGTATTTTTACACAACATGAAAAAGAGATATTTTTTGTATACTTTTTTAAGTGGGTGGTAGAGAGTATTTTCTGCACTTTCCCTTTTATTTTTTCTCTTAAAAGAACGGTAAAGGTTTAGAAAATCAATTGCTCTGAAGAATCGAACAGAGTCAGTATTGTATTGTCAATCATTAGGTGACAAAGTGTTATCTCATGATAATAAGAATTGTGAAATTTTATAGTACTTAGTAATTTCAGTGGTGGTAATAATGTAATTTTATGTGTATATATATATCAAAATGCCTAAAAACAGAAGAAGAAAAATTCAGGACAATTGCCCCTAATGAGCTAACCCGGTCATGTGTAACGTTGGACGTTTTTGAAGTATTATAGCCTCTATTTGATTTATTAATAAAATTATTTCTCTTTGACAAGAAAGACAAAAAAATGTGATAGTTGAGTATTGATTAAGAATCACATGTTCTATAGGTTAAAATTTTAATTCTCGTTGTTTTTATTCTTTATTAGAATTACTTTGGGAATGGTATAAATAAGAAAAATAGATGAAATATAAAAAAATAAAGGATGAATAAAGTATGGTTTGGAAAGAAGGAAAAAAAAAAAAAAAAGGTAAGGGAAAGATTTAATTCATAGTCCACCAAATTCTAGGTGCAAAAAGTAGGTCTCCCTCGTTGAGTCATTGTTTCACATTTGTATGATTTAAAAGTAGGTCTTTTTACTATTCCCTTCGTTTGTATGATACTAGTATACAAAGAAGGGAATAGTATTTGGTCAAACAAAAAGTAATATGCTGTTTCTTTCTCTCACGGATATATGTTTTTTCTCCTCTACTTCTTCTTCTACTTGTCATTCCTTTCCAATATCAAACATTGTTTTCCTAAAAGGTTTTTTCTTTTCTTTTCTATATATATATATATATATATATATATATATATTTGGATTGATTTTAGTCGGACCCTCTCTGATTTGACCAATTATCATCTTAAAATAAAATTTCAAAAATTACTTTCACTTGTATCATAAATGGTTGATCCGTTTTTCACTTGCCCCAAACATTACTTTTTTGCGATGTCAGAGTATATTTTTGGATTAATTTTAGTCGCACCCTCTCTGATTTGACCAATTATCACCTTAAAATAAAATTTCAAAAATTGCTATCACTTGATCCGTTTTTCACTCGCCCCAAATGTTACTTTTTTGGGATGTTAGAGTGATTTTTGTATGTAAAATGACATTATTACCCTTTTAACTTTGTGTTGACTTGCAAAAAGATTATTTCACGTATAAAATTACTTAATTACCCCCATAGAACACCAAAATGCCCAAAAATTGAATCCCTCCCTCCCCTATCACTGATTATATATGTTTTTCTCTTACTAAGTATATATATATATATATATAGATCTCTTTTCATCTCCATTTGCTCTTAGAATTACAGCAACCAAAAATCAAAGGAAAATGAATGAGGCTAACCAGCTAGGCAGTCGCAACAATACAAATTATTACAAAAACCAGGTGTCGTTGTCTATGATTACAACAGGGTAAGACCATGAGAGGTGGCAGCGTCCATGACAGAGAGAAGACAACATCGCCTCCTAAGAATTGTGATTATATACGTATATATTATACAACATATATATATGACCTATATATATATATATATATATATATATATATATAATATAACCCTAATTTGTGAGTATCAATGATAGATTTGAACATATAACTGTGAAAAGGAACCTAGATTTAGAAAACCCATTTTTATCAACCACCACCATGGACTATTCTTTCATAGGCGTCCCTTCCATCATAACCACCACCACGGCCTTGGTTTTTATGCACCATGCCCAGGTGATTAAATTGGGTTGGGAAACTTATGAATTTGTGCAAAATGGATTGATTCATTGTCTGTTACTTGTTGCATTGATTCACTTGCAGATTGTTATGTGATTAAATGAGGGTAAAATGGTTATTTTAGTTACTTGATATTTTAGAATAAATATAATTAAAAAATTATGGGTAAAAATGTCTTTTCGTATATTTTTAACAGTGTTAGTGACAAAAAAATAAAATTAAATCTAAGTGACAATAATTTTCTAAAGTTGTTTTAATATGACATTTGGCCAAACCTAGAGGAGTGTCACTGAAATTAATCCTATTTTTTTTTTTAAATAAATAATCACACATATGCGTAACTTGAATTTTCTACTTTACTTTTTTATTTTATTTTATTATATTATATATATATATCCATCACATTCAACTGAAAAAATTGGAGGGACAAAACAAAAACCAGATACAATTGAACAACTACACAAATTATGCACGACTATGCATAGTATTTTGTCCATGACTAACATATGTGTGATGCTCTTAAGTTTTACCAATCAATGATGCTTTTGAAAAAGAGAACAAATTACTTCTTCTTTCTATCGCACGCACACGGGTTTAATGTCAAAAATAATGAATCCAAGTTATTCACTCCAACCTTGGTTTTTTAAAATGTAAAAACTAACCAACCATGAAATTTGGAGAAAAAGAAAGAGGTAATTATAAAATAATACTTATGATATTAATTTTTCTTAGGAATGAAGTTTCATTGCACCCAAATAATTCAAATCAACTTAGATTAATGACAACTTGATTGTGGATTATTTTTCAAGGCAAGCGAATTAAATACTGCTGCTTCTGTTTTTTGGGATGACTCTTCATTTTTTTTTAATCAGTGAACTTTCCTCACACGATATGTGAGAACAAATTCTCTTTGAGTTAGGCAACTTAGATCTTGGACGTGAGTCAAAGGAAACTTGATAAACTTTTTAAAGTATGAGTATCGATCCCATAACACATGTACTATTTAAGTTATGAGCGCGATTTAAAAACGAGACTTTAAGAACTTATCTCCCGAATCTCTTCTAACACCGTTATGTCTCCAAAAACAAACAAATTAAATATATTACTTGAGTGTTATATCTTCATTGAAATTATATTGCATTCTCGATGCACATGTACAACAAAACAGTGTACAAAATTAAATTTGTAATAAAAGAGTTCCCAATTGTAAAAAGATTTAAGTTAAATGACGGGGGAAAATTTGTTTCATGCAACACTTTTGAATATTGTTTTTACTTTTTTATTTTTTATCTAGACTACTTTTATTTATTTATTTTTTAGTTGTTGCTGACAAAGAGATTAGATCAAGAAATCAAATTACAGTCAATTAGAATATCCAACGTAACAACATCAGAAGTATATGGCAAAATATCCCGTTTTGTCGATTACTTGCGAGTTGCGTCTGCCTTGTGTTGTTTAAAACAATTACGTGGATGATTAAATAGTTTTGAAGATGGGGATGCAATTTATGATTGAAAACTCACATAGTTTTGGGGGCAGGGATACGGAAAGCCCCACCCCTGTTTACAATAGTAAATTATAATTTTTTCCTTATCTTTTACTTTATATTCAATAATTTTAGATGTATATTAAGCAAATCCTAATTTATTATTTTCCAATTACTGAATATCATTTTGTATTTTTGTTATCTGAGAACTTTTATATATTATTTTGATATTTTTATAACAATAATATTAAGTTTCGAGTTGCACTTGAGAGAAGTTGAATCTTATTTTTATTCATATAAGAGGAAAAAAATAATTATTACTATAGTAAGAAATTTTGTTTAATTATTTATTTTCCTTAAAATTCGTAATATAATTACAAAAATACTTTTATAAAACACATTCCCACCACGTCTTATTTAATAAACGATTTTAGACGATAATGAGAATGGAGACGGCATTCTCCACCCCAAATCACTTCATTGCCATCCCTAATCGAAAGACAGATTCTGAATATGTTTATAAAAAATAAAAAGAAAAAAAAAAAAAACTACTTTTATCATATTAGAAGTATATTGTTTTCACATTTTTCAGAAAAATGAATTTTAAAAAAAATTATTTATTAGATATTCAAATTAATAAAATGAAAAGAATAAAATAAAATATAACAATGATTATGTCTACTCGTGTTAAATCCTTATCGGCATATAAGTAAACTGTGCATCTATAGACTATGGCAGTTAACTTTCTGTTGTCAGATAATAAAACCATTTATTGTTTTTTTGAAATAGAAAAACACAAGAGGTTTGTATTTATTCAAAAAATGACAAGTTATTGTTGTTATAATTGAAATATTATTTTAAATATTTGAATATTTAAAATCACATTATTTTCCTCTACATCAGGCATAACAATAAAACTACATATTATACTTAAATCTATATTTTGTTTTATTTTAAGCAATAATAATAAAAAAATCATTCATTAAGATACACTTGTCATTTACTTTAAAAACGAAAATAAAAATCCTAATATATTTCTTATCAAATAGTAAAGGGCAACTTTGCCTCCCATATTTTTGTCTTAAATGCTTGGCACCAATCCCTTGAAACCAACCATTAATTTTAGGAATGGCAACAGGGCGGGTTTGGAGTGAGTTTCCCTAAATCCTGCTCCGCCCCTTTTAATTGTTATCAAGTCCATGCCTGTTCCGAGACCCGCAACGGGTTGGATTTTCATGTCCAGCCTTGCTCCGTTAGGAAATACTGTGCCTCTGTGCCCGCCCTGCTAACAAATTTTTTTCTCCCACTTTTTGGAACTTAAACTCATGCTATTTAAATGTGCAAAGCCTAGGAATGACACAATATAAATAAAATTATGTATCCCAACAAAAATAAAAAAATAACATGCACATAACATAATTCAAAAAACATAATAAACAAAAATAAAAGTTTAATACAACCAAGTCACAAGAAGTTCTAAGCTTCAACTTCCACCATAACCAAAACAAAAGCAAATTTAATACCAAGTTTACATCCCAAATTAGGATTGTAAGAGATGGGTAATTGGGTAAGTCGCTAAAATAACTTATTAATATATATATATATATATATATATATATATATATATATATATATATATATTAAATATAGTTATATGCGGGGCGGGACGGGGCGGGGTGGGGCCCCTATGATATCTATACTGAACCTTTACCTGTCCCGTGACCCTCGACGGGTACAAAATTTGTATCCATGTCCGCCCCAATGGTATAAAAAATGTTACCATATCCATTATTAATGGGGCGGGACAGAACGGGACCCCGACGGAGTGGTAAAAATTGACATCCCTAATTATCTTTGCCTTTCTGAAGTATTTCATTACAGAACACGACTCATATAAAACGTCTACAAGTTTAGTACATATTGTAAAGTCTGCACAAATTTACAATGGATTAGATTAACAAATAAAAATAAAAATAATAATAATAATAATAAAATTGGCAGATGTGAAGATTATCTAGAGAATCTAATCATAATAAGAACAAATGTGTGGTGGTTGTAAAGTAGGATTATAATAATATCGTCTTTTTTGGCCGATCAATTTCAAATCCAACGCAGAGTTAGGTGTCTTTGACAGACTGTCAATTGTGGTAGGCATATAATGGTCATCATTTCACATAACCCTCTCAACTTTAGTCATTCCATGGTTCTTAACATGGCCTACTCAAATTTTATTATACATGATGCTTCCTACATCTTACAAGTTACAAGTTGCAATATAAAATCTAAATTTCCGCCTTCTTTTTTAGATTATTCAACCATAATTAATATCAATGACCTCAATCTCAATCAGATGCTGACATAATAAGATTATTGGCAGATGCACAATAAATTTCAGAATGTGACTCAAGTGAATGTGAATGTGAATGTGACTGATGGGCTTGTTTAATTTCATATCTAGAGGTTGATTTTAAATTTGCCGGTATAAAAAATTTCAAATTCGGATATGAATTAACTGTAATAAATATCATATGAATGCACTCAGGATTAGTTCAACTTGTTCCAATAAGTGTACGTGCATGTAAAAAAATATCAAATATCATATGAATGCACTAACGATTAGTTCAACTTCTCCCATGTAAAAACTGAATTGTCCGACATAGTAAACAATTTCGACGTAAAAACTAGATTTTTCTTTCTAATTGATTCAACGAAACTTGTCCGTTCTTTCTTTTTATCTGAAAGTTTAAGTAAATGCGCACACACTCACAACATGGCTCCTAATAGGATTCAAACTTTCAATTTCCTTTTTGAAGAGGAAAAATCATATCACCTAGGCCAATTCCATCATAATTTGACAATTGTTAAAGCTATAGCATGAACTCACTCACTCAGTTATTTATTTTTATTTTTTTTACTTTTCTCCTAGCTCTGTACAGATCTGCACCATTTATTAATATCCCGTAGCCTTATATCTCAACGCATCAAGACATGTGCCAGTCTTTATATCTTAATTGGACCATGTTGATATGAACTCATTTGTACATGTGTTTTAAACTTTTCATTATAAGGGAAGGAGAAAAGGCCCAACTAACCCTGATATATTCTAGAGGTTCACTTGGAGACCGAATAGATACAATCAACAAAAGAAAGCCCTAAGGCCCAAAGAATGGCTAGGGCCGGCCCAACAAGCCCAACAGTTTAAAAACAATTTGGTGGCCCGACTGAAGAATATTTCTTATGCATCTGGTACAACACTCAGTGCCCTGTTCACACTCTGTTTCGCAGAGTGATCACAGGGTCTGTTTTCTTTGAGTGACAAACATAGACAATGGAATTTAACCCCATTTCTTAATTTGACCCTAATAAACTCTTCATTGTTTATAGTTAGATAAAAGAAAATGATGTGTGGTCAAAACCGGTCATTATATCGTCTCTACGATTGTAAACGCAGTCAAATAGATCCAACCTTTAAGACATCGTTTTATGATTTTAAGATAAAATATTATCATTGTCATGGTTTTGATTCCATTCAAAAAAGTCCTCTATATCTTGAAAAATTATTGCATGGTCTCATGACCATTGATCCGCTCAATCATGTGATACATTAAAATAAATAAAAAAAAAAAAAATATTACATAAGCTTATTGCTTACACATGTCAACATTTGTTATTGTGTCACGAGAATATGCAATAATTTCTCCCATATCAAACTCATTTTTCTGTGAAGGAAATGGATGAATGGATGGAGATGGGAATTGGTTTGAGAATTGCTTAGTTTCGCATAATCATACAATGAAATTAATCAGGTAATTTTTGAAGTGAAATTATAATAAATTAAGGTTAGTGGATATTAGTTCGAAAGTTATGTGGTAATTAACCCCACATTCAGTGATTCCCCCATATGGAACGAACATATACCAAACCTATCGGGAGATACATACATATATATATATATATATATATATATATGTATATGTATGAATGTATGTATACATATTTAATTGGTAAGTACGTAGTACATGGGATTTCATTCCATAACAAGTATGCATAAAGGCTTACATGCATCCATATTTGCGGCATACATATATGGATATATATATATATATATATATATATAACCTAAAGCAAAATAACCGAATTTTAGCTTAACTTTTAAGTCTTCTTATGCTGGATTTTAGAGTTATCTTTAGGTTATATTTCTTTATTACTTATTAGTATATTATACATAGAGGAGAGACATATACAGTACGTATATGTTAGTTTGTGAATTTTGATAGCTTTCTTCCGTAGGTAGCCGGCATGCAAATCAGCAGCAATGGTTGTTGGTAATTCATGCAATTAGCACAAACAACTGTTGCTTCTGATTTTACCTGTATCAATTATGCGTTACTAGGAGCTTTCAAACAAGTCAAGTATGTATATATATGTGTGTGTGTGTGTGTTTGTGTGGTGGTTGTATATATCTTGGAAGAATATATGCGAATCTGAACAAGAATGGAATAAGAATCACTCCATTCAGAAGAATGCCAACAACCCGGTCTTCAAGATCAATTGCATGTTCGCATCTTTCTGGATTGAGTGATTCCTATTCCCGTTGCTGTCATCGATCTAATCGCATTCTTCTCATTAATCTAGCAATCGTTCGATCGTGGCACAAGAGCCGTACGTTCTAATTGATGATGTTCGTTGCGTTAGGACAGTTATGTTTGTTTCCCGAGAAAAGAAATCCAAGACTCCATTGAAGAAGGTGGTGATTTGTTACTTTGTTTTATATTACACTTTTAGGTTCTCTTCCTTATCAATGGAGATCTGTGTATAATTTTAAATATTAATCGATTGAAGAAAGCTTTCTCCGTTTCCAAGAGACAAAAAGTGCCACATCATCATGTTTGATGGAAGGTTGAAGAAATTGGTATTCTTGCTACTTGTCTCTTATCACACTAGATAGATATACAATGTTATATATATTCCTGTAAGACAAAAATAAATAAAAAATAAAAAATAAAAAAATCAATCATTTTTATTAAACTTGGGTTATATCAATATATTTTTCTTTTCTTTTTTTTCTCTGTTGAATTAATATAATGGATATGTTACATGTTTTATGTGTTGTAAATAAATGTGTTGCGGTAAGTTGGTAACAAACTTAAATTTATGCCCTAAGCCTAAAATGTAAAAGTTGATTTTTATTTTATTTTGTTTATTATTATTTTTTTAAAGTTTTAGGGGGGACACATAAAAGTGTGTTGAAATTTTTTTTGCGGAAATTATGTATAAGCATCTATATATATCATTATCAATACATTATACATAGATAAGAAAATCATAGAAAAAATTTAAGTCTTGTACTTGTTTAATACTTTCATATGATTTTAAAAAAAAATTTATTTTACGTTTAAAACTTTAATATGATACATGAACATTTTGGAATGTATTAGTCAGAATAATTAAATAATATAATGTAATTACACTTTCGTGATAGCAGAGGTCATCCAATTGCAAACTGATATTAGTTTTTAGGTCAGGGTGCACAAAAAAAAAAAAAAATTGGTTGAACTGATAAATCGAACAGGACCAAATCAAATTGGAAGATTTGGTTCAATTTTTTCACGGTTTGGTTCGGTTAAGGTTCAAAAAAGATAGAACCGTTTATAAACGGTTCGGTTACAATTTGAGATTCTACAAGTTTAGATTAAATCAACCAAACTGTTTTATAAATTGTATATATATTTATTTATTTTGTATTATATACATACTAGAACAATAAGATTAGTCTTTAACCACTTAATTATATATAATAAAAAATTATATTATGTATTTTATAGATGGTTAATTATATATATATATATATATATATATTAGATTGTATTATAAAAAAGTCTAAAACCGTGAAACTAAACTGTACCAAACTATTCTCACGATTTGGCTTAGTTCGGTTCTATTGGTTTCACTATTTGATCCGGTTCCAATTTTTGTGGAACTTCTAAAAATGATCTGATTTCAAAATATTCTCAAGTCGGTCCAACTTGAATGACATGCAGCCTAATTTTCACAATGTCTCACACCTAAAATGCATTTGTTCAATTTTTTTTTTTTTTTTATCACTCATTCTCAAATCTAAGGATGATAACTTACAAAACACAATACGAATTTTAAAATTTTATAAAAGACAGAAGTAACATTTTTTGAGGATACCAAAATGACCCGGGTTTGGAGTGATCCACATTGCATAGGATGGGTCGGGTGTGGACGAACAGGATGAAGCCAGTTCGCACCGTATGGGCCCAGGTCCATAAAGCCATTTCAGAAGCCCATGATAAAATGAGAGAAATCGGGTCGAGTCAAAGGAGAACAAGATAGGACCAGCTCAGTGGAGGTTGTAACCGTCTATAAATAGAAGGGATTGAGAGGGAAAAGGAGTTGAAAAATCATTGAGAGTGTAAAGTTTCTCTCTCTACAATTAGGGAAAAATTCTTTGTACTTTTAATTGGCGCCGTCTGTGGGAAGAACAGGAAGGATTGATTGATGTCATTCCAGATCGGATCGATTCAACGCATTCTGCAAGGAAGACAATTAATCTGCGAAAGCTGAATCAACATTGGTCATAATACGATCTGTCTTGACGAGTCTAGGTTCCGGTTGATTTCGAAAAATTGGCGTCCGATCCAAGCAGATCAGATCCGTGCTTGATCCGGCGAACTGCGCAATTGCGATCTGTTGTGATTACTGAATCCGGCCAGTAGCGGACTGAATTCAGCAAGTGTAAGTTCAGATCTGGTGTGCGCGCGTTAGTGGAGCTCTGATTTGGTCAAGAAGTCTGCAGTTGATGACTTTGCTCCGATCTGGAATGATGATCGGAGAGGTGAACTCGAATCCTTTGGAGAACGGCCAGCAGACAAAGCTCGATGAGCTGATGAACATGATCGATGCTTTGAGAAAAGAAAATGCAGAGCTACGAGTTGGAATGGAGCATCGTGAGGCTCTTGCAATTTCGAGGCCACCTCCTGAAGGAGAGGGAGCTTTACCGTCCGAAGCTGATCGTCAAGGTGATCCAGAAGATGTCAATCGTGGTGGTCTACATCGTGATGAAGATATAATCGGTAATCTGCCTCCGAATGTTGGCCGAGTAGAGGATCGGGAAGGATCTGTTCGTCTGGAACCGCATCACAAATGGATTATGAGGGAGGAAGCACCGGCGTATGAACATCGGATTGCGTCACCATGGCGGAGTGAATTTGCGGAGGATAGGTCGTTTGATCTGCCATACCGACCTTCATTAGCGACAGTTGATTACAATAGCTCGGAAAGGAGATCTGCCGATCGAGGATTTCCGTCACGGTTTTCAAGAGAAAACGAAGCATTGCGTTCCTCAGCAAGGACGGTCGCATCGCCGTTCACTGATGAAATTCTGAACGCGCCGAATCCGAAGAAGTTTTCCATGCCGATCTTCATTCTGTTTGACGGAACAACCGATCCGGTCGACCACATATACCATATTCAATTAAAAATGGCTTTGAATACTAATAATGATCCTTTGATGTGCAAGTGTTTCCCTACGAGCTTGGCTGGACCAGCTCTCAATTGGTTCAAGAATCTGGCTCAAGGCTCAATCGCCAGTTTCCAGGACTTATGCGATAAGTTCATAAGCCAGTGTTACGGGACTAAGCGTCCGGCTAAGGATGTATCGAGCCTTTTTATAATGAAGCAGCATAAGGATGAACGGCTCCAAGCTTTTCTCACTCGGTTCAACCTCGTCAAAAGCATGGTAATGGAGTGTCATCCGTCAACAGCAGTCCAAGCATTTAAACTCGCAATGAACCGGGGGACGCCGTTCCACACCAGTTTGGTGGTTAATACGCCAAAGACAATGGACGAGCTGAACGAGAGAGCTGACGGTTTTGTTCGCCTCGAGGAGGAAGAAGCAGCTAATTCAAGGAAGACATTAATTATTTCGACGGAGGAGAAGTTCAAAGCCAAAATCTGGCAAAAATAAGCTCAACCGCAACGTCACCCCTCATGGAAGGCGGAGAAGAGGCCCAGGGAGGAGGAATCAGTCACTCCACTCAGAGTCACTTTAACAAGGCTATACCAGGAGAACAAAGATAAGTTTCGTCCTCCTCTACCAATCAAGCAACCTCTTAAACAGAGGGATCAGACTAAACATTGTGCTTTCCATAGTGATTTTGGGCATCAGACTAACGAATGCAGGAACCTAAGGAGGCAGGTAGAGATGCTGATCGCAAAGGGGGAGTTTGCAAGCTATGTTCAGGGTCCGGCGCAAGAGCATAACCACCCGACTGAACAAATCAAGCGGAACCAGAGGCCGAACCAACACAACTCCCAACCCGTCCGGATTATAAACGCAATTCATGGCCGGCCTGAACAAACGACGGAGTCAGAGGAGTTACTCAGGACGAGGTTACACCAGGCCCAGCTGAAAAGAAGAATTGGCAGTGTGCATGCTTTGCACCAGCAGAACGCGTCCACATCGATAAAGTTTGATAAAACGGACCTGTTACGCGTTCAGATTCCTCATGAAGATCCACTAGTCGTCAGTCTGACGATTGCAGAATGCCTGGTTCGGAGAGTCCTGATTGATCCAGGAAGTAGTGCGAATGTCATGCCCAGGGTGACGTTCGACCGGCTGGAGATCGAACCCAAAAAACTCAAACCCACAGGGAATCCGTTGCTCGGATTTGATGGGAAGCGAGTGGAACCCATTGGAATAGTGGAATTGACAGTACAAGCCGCTGAGCGGGTTTTGAATGAAAGTTTCGTGGTAGTGGAAATTTATCCATCATACAACCTCTTGATTGGCAGAGAATGGATTCACAGAATTCAGGGTGTTCCGTCAACCTTACATCAAATGATGCGATGTTTGGGTCCGGATGGGACCAATGTGATAGATATACACGAGGACCAGGTTGCGGCTAAAGAATGTTATTCAGTAACTTTGAAATCTGCTGGAAAAGGGAAAAATCCCATCCGTTCTGCCATTCCAAAATAGCAATTACAGAACCCTTCTCCCAGCAAGGATGGGGGGGAGGAGCCACCAGTTCTGACCACAGAACCCCTTCATGAAGTAAAGATTGATCATGAGAAACCAGACCGAACAACAAGGGTGGGCACCAAACTTGATGTGCACTGAAAAGTGGGCATTTAAACCCGTTAAGCATAAGTATTCTAGTACCTTTTGTCTATCTTACTTTGCCGTTTTAGACTTATTACGTGTTATTTATATTTTCAGGCACTAATCCCAAAATTGAGCTAACTCAGCCAAATAAGAGCTTAATTGAAGCAATCCTGAGATAAACCAAAGGAGGGAACAAAGTGGAGAAAGAAAGGAGCAAAAAGGAATCAAAGTTGTGCAGCTGAAAAGTTTGATCGATCCAACTTAGAGTTCGATCGATCGAACATCTATGATCGATCACAGTACTTCTCGATAGATCCAACCTTGGCCTTTGTTGAAATTCCAAGTTCGATCGATCCAACATTACCTTCGATCGATCGAACCCTATTTTGTCTTATTCAAATGATTGATCTTATCCACAGCTGTATGCCTACCAACCACTTTTGTCCTTTTCCCAATAAATATCTTCGAAATATCTCAGCCTTGTCCTTATCCGGAGGAGTCAGACCACTTCGATCGATCCAAGATGCAGTTCGATCGATCGAACCCATCTTCGATCGATCCAAGTTAAGGTTCGATCGATCGAACTTCCTCCAGCGAGAAAAAGTTAAAGTCCAGCTTATTTATTCCGTCCTTCACCCAATCATTGGAGAATATGCCTTGCACGACCACAGCTCATCATAGGGTGTATTTGACCTACCTATATAAGGAATATGATACACTTTTTGAAAGAGGCTTTAGAGTTTCTTGTCATACATTGAAAATCATCTTGGAGGCTATTCTTGGAGAGAAAGAAGGGAGGAAGCTAGAGCAACCATTGGAGGAGATCTTCACCAACAAGGAGCAGCCATGGAGTTAGCCCTTAAGGGTTGGATCATCACTACCATGAGTGGCTAGACATCTTCTTGGGGCTAGAGTTAGCCCCAAGCATGCTTTCTATACTCTAATCTTGTGTATTATTGAGGGATTAGTGTTGTATGATACATCTTGATATTCATGTATATATAAATCTTGATTATTTCTTGGTTTGTATGGTTTAATGCTTCCAATTGACTATTCTATTCTACCCATATGTCTATGTATGCTAGAGTAGGATATTCATGTGCTTATATCTAGATTTAGTGTTTTTGATGCATGTCTATGTGTATTGATGCTATAGATCTAGAGATTATCAAGATGATATACTTAATGAATGCTATTTTGGTTCATTTGATGGTTTATGCCTATTCTTGATGGTTTGTGCCTCTCCCCTAGTCTAGATAGCTTTATTTTCATGCTAGTAGTGTAGATTTAGTGTAATGGTAGTATAATGTTAGATGTGAGGACAATCTACTCTTGATGTTTGATGTTCCATGCTTGTGAGTCCAAATGACATATTCCTCTAATATTGTGTTGCATGTGGATTGTGAGCTTAATGAAGGATTAATGACTTGTTTTGATCTATTGTGCTATCCCCATGTTGTCTAGACAATATATGCTCTATTGTTTAGATATATTGTGCTCTTCACATGATGTTTAGACAATACTTGCTTGATTTGTCATCCTTACCAATTGAATCAACCTAATGCACACACACCCTTATCATATTGCAACACATCCATTACCCTCAATTAATCACTTGTTAGTAGTATAGAAAAGTATTGCTTGGTGGTGATCTCTACACCCCAAGACCTCTCTCTCTCTTGTTTACCTCATATTATTTTATTTAGTTGAATTCAATTTAGCTTAATCAACCAACCAACCAATTGTGTGATCACTCGACCTACTAACCCTAATTACCATAGTTTCACAATTCGATACACCATCAAATCCCTTGGGACGATCCCTACTCGCCCTATCTATATTTTATATAGAGAAAGGTAGTAGTGACTTTCTATAAATGTAAAACTTGGCCACCTCCTAAATTCACACACAACTCTTCAAGCTTGACTTGGTATCGCGACCCTTGTAAAAGAGGACCGGTTAGTTTTTGGCGCCGTTGCCGGGGATTTTAAATTGGCAATGTCGAATTGTGAAATTTAATTAAGATTAGTACTCTTTTGATCATGTCTTTACTTTCTTTTTATTTTCTATTTTTGATTACTTATTAAGTTTGTTCTTCATTAACAAGGTGCATTGAGTAAGGAGCTAGCAAAGTAATTCCAAGCTAAGGAGCAAAGCAAAGCAAAGGAAAAATGCTTAAAATGAAAAATTGCTAAGCTAAGCTTTTAAATTTGGAGTTGAAGTGCTAAAGGACTATTGTGAGACCTTCTTACTCAATCTCCTTAGTTAAATCGGGGGCCCACGTGGAGGCATTTATTTGACATATATTGCATTTGAAAATTGTGGTTGTGAAGTTTAATTGCATTGTTGAAAAAGTTGCTTATTCGTGTTGCATTGTGCATGCATGGTCGTCGTTCATTGAGACCTACTCTTGTCCCTCTTGATTTGCATTTAGAATCCACTATTAGGAATCCAAGGGGAAGAGAAAGTTCACATAGAACCAATCTACCAATGGACGTTCTCAATGATGATCATGTTGAAGACCTTGGTCACATAGACCAACAAGGCATCCTTCACCCTAATGTGCAAAATGATAATATGCAAGTTCCATTAGGCATGCCTAGGCCATACATTCATTAACCTCCTCAACAACAAGGCCAAATTCCAATGGGAATTCCAAGGCCAATGTATGCACCACAACCCCCCATCATTAATCAAGCTCAATATAACCAAAGTGTCCATGTTGCACCTCAAGTTGCTAATCCACCACTCGCATTGAGAGATCACTATGTGCCTAATGAGTATAATGCACCCATATGCATTCAATTGCCACCATTTAGAGCACACCATTATGAGATTAAAGCACAAACTATCCAAATGCTACCTAACTTTCATGGACTTCCTAGTGAAGAACCTTACAAGCATTTGGATGAGTTTCTTGAAGTTTGTTCTACCGTTCGATACACGGACATGCCGGAAGAAGTTTTAAGGCTGAAACTTTTTCCATTCACCCTTAAAGATAAGGCGAAGTATTGGTTTAACAACCTTAGGCCTTTTTCTATAACTTCTTGGGCAGAAATGCAACAAGAATTTTTGAAAAAGTACTATCCGGTTTCGAAGACCAATGCTATGAGAACCGCCATTAGGGAATTCACACATGGGGAGGGAGAAACTTTCCACGAGGCATGGGAATGCTTCAATGAATTGCTTAGGAAGTGTCCTCACCATGACATGCCTAAATGGCAATTGGTCCAATTCTTCTTTGAAAGCTTATCGGACAATTATAAAGGCATGGTTGATGCTTCAATAGGAGGTTCTTATATAGACCGGCAAGAGGAAGACGTGTGGCGTCTTTATGAGAGCATGAGTGAAAACTCTTTGCATAGAACATTGTCATCTAGGAATGGTAGAAATTCTCAAGGTAGGAAGAGTGTTGGCTTGCATCAAGTTGACCACTCAAATGATATAACCGCCAAGATGAAGTCTTTATCTCAAAAGTTTGATCAATTGATCAATCAAAACTTGGCGAATCAAGTGTCTTCCTTTCCTAACCATTCTCCTAGAGCTCAAAATGAATCATGTATGACTTGTTCTAGTGTTCTTCATTCTACTTCTAATTGTCCTCATGGACAAATTCAAAATGAACCCATTGAGCAAGTTAATGCAACATTTGTGAACCAAGGAAACAATCCTTATGGTAACCATTACAATCCCGGTTGGAGGAATCATCCTAATTTTTCTTGGAAAAACCAAGGGGAGGGCTCGAACTCTTCCCAAGGCGGTTTTCAAGGGAAATACATTCCCTAACCAAGGATCCCAAGGTTCAAGACCATATAACTCACAAGGAAATCAATTTGCTAGTTCTCCTTTCCCTAACCAATCATATTCTCAAGGAAATTCTAGAGGTTCCGCTTTTGAGGAAAAGGTTTTAAATGTTTTGGGCACTCTAGAAGCAAATACTCAATTGTTGCATTCTCATTCTCAATCAATTGCCAAGCTAGAAACCCAAGTAGGGCAAATAGCTGAAACACTTAATGCTAGAGAGAAGGGAAAGATGCACATGAATGCCCCAATCAAACAACAATGTGCTGTAGAAACCAAATCCTCATTGGAAGGGCATAATGTTGAGCATGTCAATGTGGTAACAACCTTGAGAAGTGGTGGGGTAGTAGACAATCAAGTTAGAATGCCTAATGAAGAGAGTGAACCGGTACAACCTCAAGTTGTCACCCGTCCCGTTCCACACACTATTCCTCCTTCATTGCATGTGCATGATCTTGAGAATGAGAAGCCCTTAAATTATGAGTTGAAAGATGATTTCCAAAGAGATTCATTGAAAATAGTGTTGAAAAATGTGTTTGAGAAAAGTTCTTTGAAAAATGTTATTCATGATTCTTCTTTGAAAAGTGATTTGAAATCCAATGAATCGAACAAGTCCAATGCTAAAAATTCTTTGAAAGAAAATGCTGAAAGAGTTTTTGAAAAAGCTCCATTTCCGGACGCCTTGAAAGGGTCCATTTCAAAAGAAAGGCAAAAGACCAAGAACAATGAGATAATGGATATGTTTAGGCAAGTCACAGTTAATCTTCCACTTTTGGATGCAATTAAGCAAATTCCGGCTTATGCCAAATTCTTGAAGGACTTATGCACCCAAAAGCGGAAGAACAAGAGCCAAACATCAAAAAAGGTGGTCTTAACCGAACAAGTGAGTTCCATTCTACAACACAACACTTTGCCAAAGTTTAAGGACCCCGGTGCACCTACAACATCTTGTGTCATTGGTGAACATGTCATCAACCGGGCACTTCTTGACTTAGGGGCTAGTGTTAACCTTCTTCCCTATTCGGTTTATGTCAAATTGGGCCTAAGTGAATTGAAACCGACGTCGGTGGTTTTACAACTTGCCGACCGATCCATTAAGAAGCCTAGGGGGATAATTGAGGATGTGTTGATTAAGATTGATAAGTTCTTCTTCCCGGTTGACTTTGTCGTCATTGACACGGAACCGGTGCCCAATCCAAAGAACCAAATTCCGGTTATCCTTGGCCGTCCTTTCTTGGCAACCTCAAATGCCAACATAAATTGTAGGACGAGGATAATGAAGATTTCTTTTGGGCACATGAGAGTGAAGTTAAACATCTTTAACCCCACACCCAATCCATTTGACAAATATGAGGAAGAGGTTAATGTGGTAGAGGAATATCATGATCTTGCTTGTGAAAGGAATGAGCTTTTGTGCATAAACAATGTTTCAAAGCCTTCATTTTCATCTTCAGCATTTCATGCCAGAAGAGTGATTTTGAACTCTTGTTGTGAAAGGGCGTGGAAGCCCAAGGAAAGTTTTGACAAGGAACTCAAGACGTCTTTTGAGTTTACCCCAACAAGTTCTTCTAAGAACCATTTGTTGGGAATGACTCGAAACATCTCTCATCCCAAAAAGGAGGGGATGCATTGCAAAATCTTAGATCCAGGTTAAAAGAACCCTAGGTCTTGCTAGAGACGTTAAAGACTAGCACCGAAATTCGTAGGATGTCAAAACCCTATTCCTCCCTCATTTCTATCTTGCATTTTGATTCTTGCGAAGTCTAGATATTGTTTTTGTGGTTCATATACATTGGAAGGAACTGAGTAAGGGATTGCATGAGCATTCAAGTCATTTTGAGCATTTAGGCATAATTTCGATCGATCCAAGTTTTGGTTCGATCGATCGAACTTTGGTTCGATCGATCCAACTATGGACTTGATCGATCCAGCTCTCATTTTGCACCCAACACTTAGAAAAATTTTGGACCTGCATCCAAATTCCAAAATGCATGCTCTCGGGACTTTTCAAAATTTTTCATGTTCGATCGATCGAATTCCAAGTTCGATCGATCCAAGGTTCCAACACGTGTCAACTCTTGAACCCTTAAACTTGTACATTCTTAATCCTCTTCGATCGATCGAAATCTTTCTTCGATTGATCGAAATTTGCATCTCATTAATTTAATTTCCTTTGATTTTTCAAAATTCATTCAAAAAAAAAAAAAAAAAAAATCCAAAATTTCAAAAAATGCCATTAAGAGTGAAGACCTTAGTTCGATCGATCGAACTCCATCTTTGATCGATCGAACTCTGCATATCGTGTTTTTAAAATATAACCGAATTGGATCGATCACTTTGGATCGATCCAACTTCAAAAGGAAACCGAACCCTAGTCTCCCTCTTCTCTCAATCTCATCCTAATCTGGCAAAAAACCCAATTCCCAATCATCTTCCCCATCTCCGGCGAGCAAATTCCGGCCAACTCAAGCCTTATTTTCACCGCGGCTTTGCCCCCTCTCTCTCATCTCATCCCTCTCGGTTTTAAGGTAAACCGCGAGCCATTTCTTGATTTAAAAGTTTAATCGACGCATGATTCATGATTTTCTATATTGATTTATGTTGTATGTGTATTAATCATCCATTTTGAAACATCAATATCATGATTATGATATACATATTCACACATGCATTCGGCCAAACCAAAATTGGGGATTTTTGATTTGATTTGGCATTTGGGGAGTGTTTGGGTGTTGAGGATTAGATGTTTGGTGTGTAGATGGGCCCACAAACACGTTTGTGTGGGCCCCGTACTCTAGAGCTCACAGATCTGCGACTTTTCAGATTCGGCATTCGCACAGTTCGATCGATCGAACTTGTGCTTCGATCGATCGAAGTAGTGAACTTTATTTCACTACCTTTGATCGATCCAATCTTGTGCACTTTCATGCTTCGATCGATCCAAGTGTTAGATTGATCCAATTCACTTCGATCGATCCAACTTTTGAACATTTTTCACTTCGACCGATTGAAAATTTCTGTGATCGATCGAACTTTAAGTTCGATCGATCGAACTTTCAAAGATCACACATACACACTCCATTTATCTTGTGTCGTCTTCATGCTATCTTTATATGCACAATACCTGTGATATTCCACATTGGATGCATTTCATACCTACATTGCTTAGCATGACTCACATTTCATTATTATCATAGATTCATGTCATCCATATTTTGTCTATCTTATTTGACATACATGTTTCTATTATGCACTTAAATTCTTATATATCTGGCACTGACTTATATATTAAAATTTTCTTGTCTTTTTACAGATCATGCCTCCGCGGTACAAGAGTACAGCCAGGAGATCTTCGGGGCCACAGCGACCCCGCAGACATATACGGTCCAGGATAGGGATGGTTGCAGAGCCATCTCATGCTCAGGAGGAGCCCGCACAGGCTACTCCCCCTCAGTCCCCATCCCACGAGGCTGAGGAGGGAGCTGACCACATGCCATCTACATCCCAGGCTCCTCCAGCCTTCACACCATCACCTTCTCCTGTGTGCCATCAGGCAGATGCAGCCGCCATGCCATCACCGCAGCCACCTCTACCGGCTCAGCGTCGTGACCAGTTGCTGCCGAGATATGCAGCCATGACCGTGGCTCAGGAGTCGTACTTCGATACTGAGTATTTCTCCGAGTCTATCCTGACCCGGTCTGGCTATCAGGATATCATGCAGCGGGGCCTCCCAGCCATCCTTGCCCCAGTCACCGGCCTAGTATACCCGCGACTGGTGCGGCTATTCTTTCAGCATCTCCGGCCCTCGCCACGATCTACCACGGAGATGATCACTACACTGGACGGCCACGAGATTGTCATCACAGTTGACACTCTGGCCAGTGCTTGCCTGTGCCCACACCGGTGTCCACCTGAGCTTGCAGAGACATACCCGAGGCTGCATAGGCCTTCATTTTCTAACATGGCTGTCTCCTTGACAGGCCATCATGCCGGTGGTCAGACATTCGCCACCAGGACCTTCTTGCCTGATGACCTCTGGTTCATCGACACAGTTCTCTTCCAGAACATTTACATGACGGGCCACAAGATCTAGAGGCGTCATGACTACTTGACAGCTCTTTACGCTTTTTACACGGGCTGCTGGGTATCTATCCCAGTCCTCATCTGGAGCGTGATGAGGTTGCTGTATGATTCTTTCATTTCCAGGAAGGACCTTAAGCGGTCCAAGGTCCTGCCCTTCGGACACCTCATCACGTAGATCCTTCTTGACCAGCGCTACAGAATACCCCCAGATGAGGAGCCCCTTGCACGGTCCAGCTTTTATAGGAGGAGCGACTGGAATAAGAGCTACAATGCTCTTATTCGGAGTCTTCAGGAGCCAGCTATAGAGGCAGCAGCTAAACTAGAGGAGGAGGAGGCAGCCCAGGCACAGCCGGCACCTCCAGCAGCAGCAGATATCGCAGCGGACGACGCACCAGTCGGTCCGACTACCGATCGCATGGACATTGACCTGGAGCGACCTGCGGAGGAGTATGCCGATACTGCAGATGATGCTGATGCCGATGATACCAGTGATCGAGCCGCTGCTCAGGAGCGAGTTCGAGAGTCTTCTTCGGAGGCATCTCTGCCTGAGTCTCCAGTTCCCACTCCCGGATTCGGAGCACGCTTGCAGACACTGGAGGAGGACGTAGCAGCCATGCGAGCCGACATCACTGCCCACCGAGCTGAGTTCACCTCTTTCAGGGCGAATGTCATGGCTTGCTTTGCCGATCTCTCCAGCCGACTCCCTGCATCCGCACCTGCACCTCCAGCCACTGCAGATCTTCACGATCAGGCCTCCTGAGACTCCACTTCCAGTTATTCTATGCTTTCATTTCTTTTATTCTGGATCTGTATTATACTGTCACTGTTATTGTATTATACTTTGCGGCCGGTCTGTCGGCTTTATTATTTTATTGATGTACCTGCACTTTATATTCTCTATATATTGCTTTTTGATTATGGATGTCTCTTAGTATCTCATATTTGTATGTTTGACTCCATTAGGTACACTTCAGTGACTTCAGTGAGAGAGTGCTGCCCAATTTTTTAGGACCACTCTTACACCTCTCTCTCTATTATCTATTTATCCCATTTTACACTTGTATGTCCACTGTGCACTGATTATCCTATCTTGTTATCTAATGAGTTTATCCGAGTGCAAACTTTTCAGGATCACAGTTTATCCCAAGTTTGAGGGGGCCATGCCACCCACTTTGGATACTTCTATCCCGATCATTCATGTCTAAAGCACTGGTATACTCTTTCCTTTGTTCTCTTCACACATTGATGACAATGTGCAGTTTAAGTTTGGGGGTATTGGTGTATGTTTCAGTATTACTTTAAAATTTAAATTTTGAGCATGTCTTGTGTATTTGAGGGATATTTCTATACTTGGTCCATTTCTAGCTATAATTTTGATCTTTTGAGGATTATATTGCTTAAAATTTAAAAATTGCTTGACTTGAGAGTCCAATACTCCTTGTATGCCTTGAGGATGCCATTTAGGAGTAAATTTTTTAAAAGATTGATATCTTGCTTGCATTTGTGGTCCACATCATCCTGAATTTGTGATTATTTTGAGATTCATTCTAGGATTCTACACTAGCACCGGTGCACACTAGCATTCAATTGTGGGGTACATGCTTTGTTGATTATTGAATTGGTTATATCCCAATTGAGCTAGTAGTGCATTGAAAGCTTTCATTCTTGATAAAGGTGGATAACAACCCCTTTTCATTGAGTAGCCGGGATTCTTGCCTCATTAAGCAGTGAACTTCTTGCGCTGAAAGGTGGAGGGCCCAAACTCTAGGTTAATAATTGAAAAAAAAAGAAGAAGAAGTTACAAAAAGCAATAAAAGTGAGGACTTCTCCCAAAAGGTGAGAAGTAGGAAATGATTAGATGGTTATTGTCTTGATTTGTAGCCTAGTTGATTTGAGTTTGTAAGTCCGTAGGGGTGTCTTAACACCTAATGCCCTAAAGCCATCTGGTTTGGGAGTTATTGACCTAAAGCTCGCTACATGAATCTTTTAGAAAGCTTAAGAGATCAACACATTGCACAATACTTCCATCTTTGATCCTCAATAAAAAAAAATAAAAAAAAAAGAAGAAGAAAAAAGAAAAAAAAATAGAGTGAAAAGAATAAGCGCACCTAGAACAATAAAGCTTTAATAAAAGGTCCACTTTTTGTCTTGATGATTGGGACTAGATTTGTGTGCTAGTTTGAGGGTAAGGATGTGATTACTTCTCTAGTTGGCTAAGATAGCAACACACTTGATGCCGGACCTCTCACATGGATTCTAGACTTGTTTCGATTTTCATGATCATTTTCTTGATGTGTGAAGGACCATGATTGCTTGTTTGATGTTGAGATTTTGGGAGATTGCTTGGAAACGGTTGAAAAATTGCATACTTGAGGTAGTTTTCTCCCAATGCTTGTTTGCAATATTGGTGTCTCTTTTGAAAGAATGAGCTTAATGTTTGTGGGTACCATTTCTGGAAACCCTCACGAGACTTTACTCGTCCACTAGGGGTAACTTAGGGGTTTAAAAGGCTTGTTGCATATGCTAAATGCAATCGTGTTCCCTACGAAAATGGTGTTATCATTTTACTTGCTTTTCAGTTTATACTTGTTTAGTTGTTTATTTCATTCCTTTACTTCTTAGTTCATTGCTAGGGACTAGCAATATTTAAGTTTAGGGGTGTGATGAGTACTGAAAAGTGGGCATTTAAACCCGTTAAGCTTAAGCATTCTAGTACCTTTATCTATCTTACTTTGCCGTTTTAGACTTATTACGTGTTATTTATATTTTCAGGCACTAATCCCAAAATTGAGCTAACTCAGCCAAATAAGAGCTTAATTGAAGCAATCCTGAGATAAACCAAAGAAGGGAGCAAAGTGGAGAAAGAAAGGAGCAAAAAGGAATCAAAGTTGTGCAATTGAAAAGTTCGATCGATCTAACTTAGAGTTCGATCGATCGAACATCTATGATCGATCACAGTACTTCTCGATAGATCCAACCTTGGCCTTTGCTGAAATTCCAAGTTCGATCGATCCAACATCACCTTCGATCGATCGAACCCTATTTTGTCCTATTCAAATGATTGATCTTATCCACAGCTGTACGCCTACCAACCACTTTTGTCCTTTTCCCCATAAATATCTTCGAAATATCTCAGCCTTGTCCTTATCCGGAGGAGTCAGACCACTTCGATCGATCCAAGAAGCAGTTCGATCGATCGAACCCATCTTCGATCGATCCAAGTTAAGGTTCGATCGATCGAACTTCCTCCAGCGAGAAAAAGTTAAAGTCCAGCTCATTTATTCTGTCCTTCACCCAATCATTAGAGAATATGCCTTGCACGACCACAGCTCATCATAGGGTGTATTTGACCTACCTATATAAGGAATATGATACACTTTTTGAAAGAGGCTCTAGAGTTTCTTGTCACACATTGAAAATCATCTTGGAGGCTATTCTTGGAGAGAAAGAAGGGAGGAAGTTAGAGCAACCATTGGAGGAGATCTTCACCAACAAAGAGCAGCCATGGAGTTAGCCCTTGAGGGTTGGATCATCACTACCATGAGTGGCTAGACATCTTCTTGGGGCTAGAGTTAGCCCCAAGCATGCTTTCTATACTCTAATCTTGTGTATTATTGAGGGATTAGTGTTGTATGATACATCTTGATATTCATGTATATATAAATCTTGATTATTTCATGGTTTGTATGGTTTAATGCTTCCAATTGACTATTCTATTCTACCCATATGTCTATGTATGCTAGAGTAGGATATTCATGTGCTTATCTCTAGATTTAGTGTTTTTGATGCATGTCTATGTGTATTGATACTATAGATCTAGAGATTATCAAGATGATATGCTTAATGAATGCTATTTTGGTTCATTTGATGGTTTATGCCTATTCTTGATGGTTTGTGCCTCTCCCCTAGTCTAGATAGCTTTATTTTCATACTAGTAGTGTAGATTTAGTGTAGTGGTGGTATAATGTTAGAAGGGAGGACAATCTACTCTTGATGTTTGATGTTCCATGCTTGTGAGTCCAAATGGCATATTTCTCTAATATTGTGTTGCATGTGGATTGTGAGCTTAATGAAGGATTAATGACTCGTTTTGATCTATTGTGCTATCCCCATGTTGTCTAGACAATATATGCTCTATTGTTTAGATATATTGTGCTCTTCACATGATATTTAGACAATACTTGCTTGATTTGTCATCCTTGCCAATTGAATCAACCTAATGCACACACACCCTTATCATATTGCAACACATCCATTACCCTCAATTGATCACTTGTTAGTAGTATAGAAAAGTATTGCTTGGTGGTGATCTCTACACCCCAAGACCTCCCTCTCTCTTGTTTACCTCATATTATTTTATTTAGTTGAATTCAATTTAGCTTAATCAACCAACCAACCAATTGTGTGATCACTTGACCTACTAACCATAATTTCCATAGTTTCACAATTCGATACACCATCAAATCCCTTGGGACGATCCCTACTCGCCCTATCTATATTTTATATAGAGAAAGGTAGTAGTGGCTTTCTATAAATGTAAAACTTGGCCACCTCCTAAATTCACACACAACTCTTCAAGCTTGATTTGGTATCGCAACCTTGTAAAAGAGGACCGGTCAAAACTTATTGAAGAAGAGAGACTAGAGTTGACTAATTTCCTAATTCGGAATGCGGATGTATTCGCATAGAGCCATTCAGATATGCCAGGGATAAATCCTGCTGTATCCTGCCATTCCCTAGAATGTGGATCCGAATGCAAAGCCAGTGAAGCAGAAGCAGAGAAGATTTGCTCCAGAACGAAACCAGATTATAGCTGAGGAGGTTGATCGGCTGCTTGAAGCCGGATTCATCAGAGAAGTTCAGTACCCGGCCTGGCTTTTTAACGTTGTTGTAGTGCAGAAGAAGAATGGAAAATGGAGAGTGTGCATCGACTTCACCAACCTAAACAAAGCCTGCCCAAAGGATAATTTCCCATTGCCCAGGATTGATCAAATGGTAGATGCCACCACAGGATATGAGCGGTTAACTTTCCTGGATGTTTATTCCGGTTATAACCAAATTCCTATGGACCCAGTTGATGAAGAGAAAACTTCATTTGTTACTGAACGAGGGACTTATTGCTATAAAGTCATGCCATTCGGATTAAAAAACGTTGAAGCTACTTATCAGAGGCTGATCAGCAAGATTTTTAAGGGCCAGATGGGCAGCACCGTCGAGGCTTACATTGATGATATGGTGGTCAAGAGTAAGAAGAAGAGCGATCATTTAGCGCACCTGCAAGATGTGTTCGATGTGTTGCGCCAGTATGGGATAAAGCTTAATCCGGCCAAATGCTCATTTGGTGTAAGCTCCGGACAATTCCTGGGACATGTGGTCAATCATAGAGGAATTGAGGTCAGCCCAGCACAAGCAGAAGCCTTGATCAGGAATGCAGAGCCAAAGACAATTAAAGAGGTGCAGGCACTCACAGGCAGGATAGCCGCACTGAGCCGATTTATTTCCAAGCTTTCGGACCGCTGTAAACCTTTCTTTGATACAATACGAGGGCATGGAAGACAAACCTGGGGGGATGAGCAACGGCAGGCACTAACCAGCCTGAAGGAGTACATGCGTAATCCTCCAGTTCTGTCTGTTCTAGAACCGAATGAGAAACTTTTTCTATATCTTGGGGTGTCCAGTATAGCAACCAGTGCCGTTCTGATCCGTTACAAAGAGGGCAAGCAGTTCCCGGTGTTTTATGTTAGCAAGACGATGTCTGAACCGGAGAGAAGGTACTCTAGGGCCGAACGAATGATCTTGTCGCTGGTCAACGTAAAAAGGAAGCTTAGACACTATTTTGAATCTCATCCAATCGTCATTTTAACAACTTTCCCTTTGAGAATGATCCTGCACAAACCGGACTTGTCGGGGAGAATGACCAAGTGGGCCATTGAATTGAGTTCATTTGATATCGCGTACGAGCCCAGGACGGCAATCAAAGGTCAAGCGGTGACGGATTTCTTACTTGACTGTGATGCTGAAGATACGGTGGAGGATTGTAATTGTTCTTGGTGGAAGCTTTTCGTGGACGGCTCCTCGAATCAAATGGGGGCCGGGATTGGAATTCAATTGCAAACACCAGAAGGAACTATGCTGAGCCAAGCGATAAGACTAGAGTTCAGCGCGACCAACAATGAGGTAGAATACGAGGCGTTGATAGCTGGGCTGAAGTTGGCTAAGGAATTGAAGATCAAGAATCTGATGGCTTATAATGATTCACAACTAGTCATTCGACAAGTCAATGGGGACTATGGGGCCAATGATGAGACTATGGAAGCATACCAAACTGCGGTTCTGCGTGAGGCAAAAGCCTTTGATCAGATCAGGTTTATCCAATTGCCGAGAGAGTATAACGAAGATGCCGATCGCTTGGCTTGTAGTGCATCCAGTTCTGGAGATACTTTAACTAGGGTCATCCCGGTCGACATACTGATCCAACCTTTCATTTTTGAAGAACTGCCTGATCCAGGCACTCAACATATTAATGTTATACCATATGAGCCGAGCTGGATTGATCCAATCATGGCTTACATACGTAGTGGTACACTCCCCGAGCGTAAGGATGAGGCAAGAAGAATTAGGTCCAGCGCAGCAAAGTATGCCATTGTGCACGATTAGTTATATAGACGCTCCTTCTCGGGTCCATATTTGAAGTGTGCTACCCCTACAGAGGCTAGACAGATTATGCAAACCATTCATGAGGGAGTATGCGGAAATCACTCCGGAGGAAGATCTTTAGCACACAAAGCAATGACACAGGGGTACTTCTGGCCAAACATGGTACGAGATACAGAAGAATTCTCTAGAAGATGCGATAAATGCCAGAGGTTCGGGTCATTGATACATCAACCACTTGAAGACCTGCACGTAATGGCCACCCCATGGCCTTTCGCGCAGTGGGGGATGGACGAGGTTGGCCCTTTGCCGACTGCAAGATCGCAGAATAAGTACGTTCTGCTAGCTACTGATTACTTCACCAAATGGGTAGAAGTAGAGCCGTACCCAAGTGTCACCCAAACTCAAGTAAGACGCTTCATCTGGAATAATATTATCTGTCGTTTTGGCATACCAAGGTCAATCGTGATGGACAATGGAACCAACCTCGATAGCAAGCAAGTGAGAGAGCTGCTGGAGGAATATGGAATCAATCAGAAGTTAGCAGCAGTCAGTCATCCTCAGGCTAATGGTCAAGCCGAAATCACAAACAGGACAATATTTGCTTGTATAAAAAAAAAAGCTGGAGAATGAAAAAGGCAAATGGTTGGATGAGCTACCGAACGTCTTGTAGGCTTACAGAACAACCCCAAGATGGCCAACTGGAGAGAGCCCATTCGCTATGACCTATGGCACCGAGGCGGTGATACCAGTCGAGCATTTGGTTTCAACTGTAAGGAGCTTGGCGTGGGATCAAGAGCAGAATGATAGAATGTTGAGGTTCAATCTTGATTTGTTGGAAGAAAAAAGGGATGCGGCTGCAGTGAGGCTCGCCTCTTATCAATAGACGCTCGTGAATAGCCATAACAAGAAGGTGAGGCATATGGGTTTCGCTCTTGGCGATCTGGTTCTGAAAAGGAAGGTGGGAATAGTCAAAAAGATGTTCTCCCCATGGGAAGGTCCATACAGAATAGCAGAAGTCATAGGGAAGGGGGCATACGTCCTAGAAACTATGACAGGAAGGGTAGTCAATAAGCCATGGAATGCTATGTCTCTGAAAAGGTACTACCAGTAAAAGTAGAGTTTAATTTCAAGCATATTGTACGTTCTAAATTATATGCTTGCAAGTGTACGAAATTTCCATGCTTTATAAAAGCCTCTTCTCTGTTAAAAATCTACACTCTTCCCATTCAGCAAATTAGTGGCAGCTGGCACTTAAAGCCGAACGCCAAACACTTGCTAAAAAAATAAAAAAGCTAAGTGGCAAGAGGCGTTCAGGCCGAGCGCCAGGCATTCAGCGAGTTAGTGGCAGCTGGCACTTAAAGCCGAATGCCAAACACTTGCTCGAAAAATGAAAAAGCCAACTGGCAAGAGGCGTTCAGGCCGAGCGCTAGACATTCAGTGAGTTAGTGGCAGCTGGCACTTAAAGCCGAACGCCAAACACTTGCTCGAAAAATGAAAAAGCCAAGTGGCAAGAGGCGTTCAGGCCGAGCGCCAGGCATTCAGCGAGTTAGTGGCAGCTGGCACTTAAAGCCGAACGCTAAACACTTACTCGAAAAATGAAAAAGCTAAGTGGCAGGAGGCGTTCAGGCCGAGCGCCAGGCATTCAGCGAGTTAGTGGCAGCTAGCACTTAAAGCCGAATGCCAAACACTTACTCAAAAAATGAAAAAGCCAAGTGGCAAGAGGCGTTCAGGCCGAGCGCCAGGCATTCAGCGAGTTAGTGGTAGCTGGCACTTAAAGCCGAACGCCAAACACTTGCTCGAAAAATGAAAAAGCCAAGTGGCAAGAGGCGTTCAGGCCGAGCGCCAGGCATTCAGTGAGTTAGTGGCAGCTGGCACTTAAAGTCGAACGCCAAACACTTGCTCAGAAATGAGTAAGAAAAGGACAGAATGGTGACATGGCCGAACGTTAAACACTTGTAAAAAAAAAAACACTGCAAAGCTGAAAATAGAAAACTCAATGGAGGAAAGTGATGCTGAGCAAAAACATTATCATTTATAGCCATAAAAGCCCCAAGGTACATAGTACCGTACATGCAGATTTAAAAAAAAAAAAAAAAAATTGGTATTGGGTCTCAATTCTGATCTTCTCCAGACTGTAGCTTGTCGTTCTCGCCACCATTTTCCTCTGGACCATCGAGATCTCCATCTGCCCTATCATCCTTAGAAGGGGAGTCGAGATGAATCACCCCCTCAGCAGGCATAGGTCTTTCGGCAGCGACAGAGGAAGAGGGCACAATGGTAGAAAGGGGAAGAATGTTCAGAGGATGAAAGGGTGGGACAATTCCTGAAGATATGACCTCTATGCATTCAATAAAAATGTTCTCGGCTGGGTCGCATGGTGGATTTTGATAGTTGTTTGGGGGGTGGATGTCCAGAGAAGCGTCTAGTTCATCAGGACCAGCACAAGAGCTTGATTCACCTTCAGGGGGAGAACGGTCAACAAAACCGTCTCTGTACCCTTCAGCATACCGGATGGCACTGGTCCTGGTAAAGCGAGCAAGGAGAGCTCTCATCCCCCCTTCGACTCTGCTGATCATGTTCATCAGGGAAGACCGTTCGTTCAGAAGTTTTTCTTGGGAATTCGCATACGGTAACCGTTCAGCAATGAATGAGCACTGAAGGTCTCCCTTTTCGGCTTTGAGAGAGTCCCTTTCTGTTAGAGCTACACTCTTCTCAGTTTTTAAGACGTCAACCTCATCATGAAGAGAATCCCGTTCGGTCTTCAGGGAATCCCGTTCAGCTCTGAGGGAATCCCTCTCGTTTGCCAGACCGTCTTTCTCTGCCTTTAGGTCAGCAACTTCCTTCTTTGCTTCAACAGATCTTTTAAGGCCCACAGAGAGAGACTTAAGTTTTTTATTCAGAGTTTCAATTGTTTTCTGAAAGGTGAACATCCCGAACAGAGTCTGCATGAAGAAAAAGAAATTCAGGTCAGACTAAGTACAAAGGAATCATAACTGAAAAGGAACACAGTTCAGTGGAAGAAGGGTCACCTCCATAGCAGCGGCCGGGAACCGTTGGAACATCTCACCAAAGGACAGTTTGTTCTGGATTTCAAGATCTTTGGGGGTCCAAAAGCCCTTATAGAAAGCAAACGAGGTGAGGGGGTCTTTATATATTGAGTCAGTGGGGCCAATGGTTGATCCATCTTCACGGCTGAGCAAAGGTCACCATGGAAGAACGGATGGAATTGGACTAGAGGTTCTGGCCGACTCGCCTTCAGGAATGAAGAACCGGGCAGGGGGCGATGGTTCAGTAACCCTGAAGGAAGCCATCCTTATCCTTCGGGTCGGTAGGATATCACTCTGATCATGATCGCCCTCAGGCATTGGCCTTTTTCCTAAACTCTTTTCTAACAGAGCAGCATTAGCTGGCCCCCCATTGTCCTCAGAATTTCCAGCATCCTGAGTGCTTTATGAAGAAGTGTCGGATGAAATATTTGATGGCATAATGACGGGGACAGCAGGACGGACTTCAGCAGTATGGCCCACAACAAGGTTCTCAGCATGGGTGAGCTCTAAGGGCGCATCAGCAGAACGGGTTGAGACTTGAGTCGCAGCTGGGGCAACCACAACTTGCTCTGGGGCAGAGACAGTAGGAAGAGATGATGTGGAAGCAGGTGTAGGTGATGGAATAACGGCAGGAGTGTTAGAAGGGTTGGGAGCAAGACGCCTCCTCCTGCTGAACGATGGGATCTGAATGTTCTCCATTGTAGACCCTAAAAGAGAGATGTCAGAAAGATTATCAGATGTAAGCAAATCAGTAGCTGAAGGGATCTCGTTCAGCACATTTTCTTGCAAGGTATCTAGCCTAGCCTTGCAGACGCTATAAACTAGTTCATCATGGGGAATTTGAAGGCATCTATAAAGAAAAGTGCAAAAATAGGGAAGACAACTTTCACAGTGGCATTTAGAAGGATGTGTTTTCAGCTTTTTGTAGTCGAAGACAGAACAGGCTCCAAAGGAAGAACGGATAGGGAAGGAATGGCCGAGCGGAGTCCGCCAATTCCCACAAACCACAATTAAATTCCGCCTCTAACCCTTTTCAAATGAGCTTTTATCAGTGCAGATCGACCGTTTGTCAATAGGAAAGAAGTGATAGTACAAGTCGTTTTGTGAAATCTTGTTAATCCGATAGCAGAGGAGAAGGTCAATAATGTCAAGATTGATACCCCTGTCACGATTCAAGAGCAGGAGGACTGAAATTACCTTAAGAAAGTTTGGGTTAACTTGCAGGGGGCAGAGCCCCAATTTGTTGAAAGCATAACAAAAGAATGGGTGTACGGGGAACCTAATGACGTTCAAGTGGACGGCAGAGAATAAAACTTCCCCAGGAAGAAGACCCTCACCAGATCTCTCGTCTAAGTTTGTTGGGTAGACTCTGAGAGAAACGTCGCGAGGGATACAATTCTTGGATCGAATGGCGTTCAGGTTAGGGGAAGCCATGAAAAAGGGGAAGAGTTCTAGGCAGTAAAGGCGTCTTTTAAGGAAAGGTTTTTTTTTAAAAAAAAACTAACCTTGAAAGTTTGTGATGAACTCAGCAACGACACAGTAGCTAAAAATCGAAGAGGAAGGACTTGCCGGAAGAACTTGCCGGAGAAATTAAAAAGGATCGCCGGAATGTTCAGGAAAGCAACAGGGAGTAGAAGCAAGAGGTACGAGAGAGGGTGAAGGAGAGAAGGATCAGAATTTATAAAGAGGAGAAGTAAAAGCGACATGGAACTCCAAAGGTCAAGGCAAAAATTGGCGCTGCAGATCTCGAAACCTGGGTTTTTGTGCCAGCCGTTCGATTCCTCGAGTTATTGCTCCAAGCCGTCAGACCAAGATCGTGTCCTTTCAATAATCTCACCCTCATTAATGAGGAAAAAGATTGTTGGGGGCAGATGAGGATACCAAAACGACCCGGGTTTGGAGTGATCCACATTGCATAGGATGGGTCGGGTGTGGACGAACAGGATGAAGCCAGTTCGCACCGTATGGGCCCAGGTCCATAAAGCCATTTCAGAAGCCCATGATAAAATGAGAGAAATCGGGTCCAGCCAAAGGAGAACAAGATAGGACCAGCTCAGTGGAGGTTGTAACCGTCTATAAATAGAAGGGATTGAGAGGGAAAAGGAGTTGAAAAATCATTGAGAGTGTAAAGTTTCTCTCTACAATTAGGGAAAAATTCTTTGTACTTTCATTTTTTAAGTTGTTATACATGTATATGTTATTTGCAATGGGGAAATTCTTGAAATAATGTGCTCATGGAGGTGTCTAACCATTAATTATGAATTTAGTTGCCCTAATTTTATTCCCACCGATGAATGTCTTGACAATTAACAAAACCCAGTACAGAGAGCAGGACACCACCACAATGGGCCATTAAAATGACTCCAATCTCTAAGAAAATGAAGGGCCCTTCAATCATTTATAGGCCCATTCATGTGGGGATGGAAAAACAAATTAAAGAACTCTTGAAAGTGGGTTCTGGACAAGGGTGGTATAATTCACTGAGATTCGCCAACACGATTCGAATACAATATGAGGTAAGTGAATTTGGATTGATTTTAATTAGATTTGGATCGTAAACGGGTCAATGCAAATAATTCATTTAATTAATTGTACCGTATTTGAATTAAAGAGTTCAACATATGTAACTCATTTATATACCTACTTTTGTTCTTCTTCTATTTTTCTTTCAGTTTTTTACTTAAACATTTTTATTTGGATTTTTTAATAACTATCGAACTTGTGTCTTATAATTTATTTTTGACCAATACTTAGGTCTTCACCGATTAGAATGTACTTCACCGTCATCACTGTTGTGGACCAATAACAAATAAAAACGTCCTTTTAATTATAAAATCAGAAAAAGTCAAAGAATAATACAAATAAATATGTTCCCCACCATTTCTTACCTAATCACCGATGACTAGGTGATTACTACCGACGGCTAATGTTGAACTAATAAATAGGGTAAATCTTTTTTCTTTTTTTTTTTTTTTTCTTTTTTCTTTTAAGAATAAATTAAGCCACCATCTCTATTTTTCTTATTTATTAGCTTCTTAATTTTATAATTTTAAATTATCTGTTCATTTGTGATTGGACTACATAAAATCACCGGACTATATATGTATATTCAAATGTGAGTTGGTAAATATTGCCCTATTGTTAAAGCATGTCTATAATTACTATTATACTATAGGTAGAAAAATGGAGAGAAGAGTTGAGTTGTCGAGTGTCAATCATTGTTGTGGTAAGGATTACATAATAATTAATAATTTTCTTTATTGAATTTGATGCTTTTAAAGCAAGAGGTTTAATTTGCAAATCACTTATAATATTAAAGGTAATTTACTGACCCTAAATAGAATTTTTTTAAAAATTTACTAGGACTAGCTTTAATTTTTATATAAAAAATCACTATTAATAACCATAATTTAGTGTCATAAATATCTGGCCCCTAAATAGAAAATTTTTAAAAAATTAATAGGACTAACTTTAATTTTTATATGAAAAATCACTATTAATAACCATAATTTAGTGTCATAAATATTTGGCCCACCTCCGCCCGTGTATATATATAATTTAAAATAAAAACTTACTTGGGGCATACTCCGAATATAGATAAATATAAACCCTAAAGCAAAATAAATGAATTTGAAGTTTATCTCTATCTCTATCTCTATCTCTATCTTTACGGATTTTAAGCTTATCTTTACCTTTTCTTACATGTGGTTAGGGTTACGGATTTTAAGCTTATCTTTACCTTTTTCTTACATGTGGTTAGGGTTAGGGTTACATATATTATAAATACCCATGTAGTGGGTAAAGATGTTTGCACTTGTTTGTGAATGTGGATAGCTTCCGTAAGTGACACTTTTAGGAGATCATAATATAAGTAACATCAGCTGTGAATTCCATTCATGCTTATATATATATATATATATATATATATATTTATATATTTATTTTACTTATATTATTAGATCCTATAAGTGCGACATACGTACAACTTTATCAATCTTCAATTGAAGGAGGAGGGGTAAAGCTTCCTTGGTTTCTAAGAGATGAAAAGTCATCACCATGTTTGCGGACATAGAAGGTTGAAGAAATTGAAAGCGTCGAAAACAAAAGTTGTGAAGATAGACAGGTAAATTTTTCATAGTAAACACACACATATTTTCTCTCTTAAAAGTTCAAACAAACACAATACTTTAGTTTCTCTTCCTTCTTATTTGATAATAGAGATTTGTATATAATTTTAGAATGACCGACAAAAAAATGAAATAAAATAAAATTATTCATCCATGTATTTTTTTCCTTTTAATTTCAAGATTAATCTTGAATTAATATAATAGATATTATTTAATTTTAAATGTAAATGGGCAAAAGAAACTGTAAACCAATAGTTCTCCTTATTTTTAATTTTCAAAATTATTATTAGCAATACCAGCCATTAAAAGGTAATTATATAAAAAATAATAATTATAATATTTTTTGGGAATATATTTTTAGTTTTCAAATTTAATATTAGCACTACCAGCCATATTATCAAAAAAAAATTTGTAATAATTTTTTTGGAAATATAGGGATTAGATTTATTATACATGAGTTTACAAACCATTTTTTTTGGAATATAGGAATTAGTTTTATGATCTCAGTGAAGACGTATTATGCGTACCTAATGTGGGTAGTCTGGTGAGGATTTTTTTTTGGTCCTTTTAATTGGACCTTTTTGTTTTAATTGAACATCTTCTTCAACAAGATCTTTGTGCAGGAATGCAAAAGAAATAATAGTTAACATTAATTAAAAAAAAAAGGAAATTTTTTAATTCACGGTTTGGAATTCTTTTATATTGCATGCACAAAAAAATGTGATAAATTCCTATTTTCTTTCCAAAAATTACAAAACCACGGCATCTCTCTTTTTAGATTCGAAAAATGCATTATTATGATTTACATAATTCCTATTTTCTGTATCTCGCTAGTGTCCTCATCTTCGGCAAGAGAATTTTAATACCTGGGGCATACGTTTATATGTATATAAATCAACCCTAAGGTACCATGGATTTAGGTTCAAAATTTGTCATAATTTTTTTTCAATCCCAAATTCAAAGTTGCTGATTCGGTGGGCCAAACACAAGTTTTTGTTCATAATGGGATTCTTGTCGTTAATGGAGTGATTCTTATTCTCATTTGTCTTCAAAGTCGCATTCTTTCTGACTTTCTTGTGCTGGTTGCAGGCTCCAGCTGGTTCCTGTATTGCCAATGCTCTCAAGTGCCGCCTCCGGACCCCTCTCCCATATAATAAAAGAAAGCAAAGGAAATTAAGCTAAATATACAGCTAGGATAAGGAAAGATGATAAGCTTAAAATATAGGATAAGGTTAAAAGATAAGCTAATAAAAATTATATTATTTTGTTGTATATTCAATTCAATAATGCATTAATTTAATTAATATATAGAGTATATATGAAATTAAAGGATATATATTAAAGGCTAGAGAGCGGGTAGCGGGAATCGAACCCGCATCCTTAGCTTGGAAGGCTAGGGGTTTGATTATGTGCTCCCAAACATAATTGAATGTTTTTATATATCAGATTCAATTCTTGTCAATGGAGTGATTCTTATTCCCATTGTTGTCGTCGAATAAGTAAAACTCAAGCATCTCCTACAACCCCCGGCCCTCTCATTAATCAAGCAATTCTTCGTGGAACAAGAGACATCTGTTTCACACTTTAGTTTATATTATTTTTAGATGTTTTTCTTTTAAATATCATGGATCTTAGGAGAATGTATGACAAAGATTATCCAACCATTCTTGTTCTCTCTACTCGAGATTGGCGTTGTGTTGCAGAAGACATGCATTGTCGGCCTGATCATGATTGTGGTTGCATTAGGGCACGTATGTTTCTCCATCCCCAATATCGTCATGTTCCATACATGGAAGGAAGGTTGAAGAAACTCAAAGCTAGAGGGAGGCGCACACCTCTTGTTCTTATTGCTGTTGTGTTCTTGTTATTTTGGTCCATCTAAGAAAAACAAGAGGCAATTAGTGAAATTTTCTCCTTTCTCTCTCTTGTATATATATATATATATATATATCACAAAAACCATTTTAATTTTTTAGTTTTTAGTTTTTTTTGTAGCTGTGTCGACCTATCACATTAGACTTTAGAGTTTAGACTATTCAGCCAATTGCCTAAGACTGCAAACGGCATGAGAAAAGGTCATATTAGGTTTGTTTAACTTGAATGTTCTCTTACGTTTTCAGCATTTCAATTTCTATTTTTCAGTTTGAGAGAAATCGATTCTAAATGTAATTATGCAAAATTAATTAATGTTATTTATATTAAGCCTCTCTTGATCCAAAGACGCCTCACAGTACTACATGTGATTTTGTATCATCTTAATAATATTCACAAATTTAAATTATAGCAAACATTCACATATAAAAGTTAAAAGGAGAAAAATTAAATTCCTTAATTTGTCCCATACTTTCACCTCTTGCTTCATCATCATTAATGCTTCGTTTGGTTAGAGGGACGGAAGAGATAGGGGGATGGATGGATGAGGAATCCCCAGGGAATGGAAGGTGTCTCCTCCATGTTTTGAGGAATGGAAGAGATAAGGGGGATGGATGGATGAGGAATCTCCAGAGAATGGAAGGTGTCTCCTCCAATTTTTGTTTGGTTGAATAGAATGGATAGTAGAAAGGATGGATGGGATAATATATTTGGTTGGAAGGAAGGGAAAGAGATTTTTTATATATTTTTACCAATATATCCTGTATAAAATAATAAAAAGTAGATATCTACTTGAATTTTTTTGAAATGATTAAAATTGAAAATTACATATTGTAGGTAGTTATTCATTTTCTCTCTCCTCCCTTCCCCTAAAAGGAGGGATGAAGCATCCCTCCTTGGTTCTTCTCTCTCATCCCTACTCTCCAACCAAATACAAAAAGTCTCATCCATCCCTCTTCAACCCTTCCCTCCAACCAAACATAGCATAAGCATTTAAGCCCACAAATTATTATTCTTCATTTCAATATAAAACTCATCATTCCATGAAGGACATGGAGCACATGACATAACCCAAACTTTCTTCTTACCCACAACAGGAAAGTAAAAATTAATAATAAATAAATAAATAAAGAGACAGAGTCGAAAGTCTCGTAATAATATAATGAAATTAATCAGGGTAATTTTTAAAGTAAATCCCATATGGAACTAATATATATATATATATATATATATATAGTTGTAATTAACTCCACAATCATTGTGTCCCATATGGAACTAACATATATTTATATATATGTGTATACACCAAACCTATCGGATAAACCTTAATATTGATCATGATAGGGAGTATATATAAACCTATCGGATAAACCTTAATATTGATCATCATAGGGAGTATATATTTGGTGAGTTTCAATTATAGCCTTAAGATCTAATCTTACTCTTAATATAATACTTGCACTATTTTAGGAGACTAAAATTATTTGAATTAGTAATTACTTACAATTGTGGTAAAATGACAATAGGAATCCATTTCATAAGAGGAAATAAATTAATTATATTTGATACAATTTTTTGAGATTTGGTTGATTAACTGTGAATGGAAGAATATCATTTTTATCGAAATCATATATGAATTTTTTTTTTTTTGAAAGATAAAAAGGTAAGGAAGAATATAACAAAAATTTATTTATTATTTTTTTTGCTACTCTTATTTTTCCCTTTCAATTAAATATGTTATATTAGCCGTAGGATTAATTGAAATTGAGTATTTATACTTTTTCTTGCTTATCGGGGAGCAATTGAATACTAGTGTGTGTGTGTGTGTGTATATATATAAAAGTAAAGTAGTGGGATTTCATTTCATTACAAGTTGGCATAAAGGCTTTTACTTCCATACTTGGGGCCAGTGGCGTAGTCAGAAATTTTCTTCTACGGGGGCAATTTTTAATAGCAATAATATATATATATATATATATATATATATATATATATATAATTTGAACCAAAACAATATATGTAAAAATTAAAACATTAATTTATAATATTTCTATTTAGTACATTCATAACATTTTTCCGATTATTCATTGCTATTTCAAAATTGAGTTCATTCAATTAAATGTACTAAAAAAAATCATATTCATTGAATCAAGAATAAGATATGAAAAAGAAAATAACACAATTACCTAACTGTTTTAATATACCACATATGTGAAAAAAAAATAAAAACACAAATTAAAATTTAAAAGTACAACAAGTCCTAAAATAATTTTAATAGTAATAATTAATAAATTTTCTAACTAAAATTATAATATCAAATAATAATAAATTTAGATGATAAAAAAATATATCAAATTACCTGTCTACCGCACCTCGATTGCTTTGTTTGGATTGTGGAAAATGTTGAAAATGAAGATGTGATGGAAATAATCCATTTGTTTATGGTAAAGTCAAAAGTGTGGTAGAATATCCTGATGATTTTATTTTATTTTGTTTTTTTTTTATTTTTTTTATTTTTTGGGAAAATGGTAAAGAATAGAATATTTTGGAAAGTGGAAAAAAATACTATATTTTATGGGAAAATATATATTGATAAATATATTATATATAAGGGTTAAGTGCAAAAACCCCCTCTCATAAGATACAAAATGTGCAATTCACCCCCTGTTGTTCATAAAATCCCCTTGCATTTTATAATTTGTGCAAATAAGGACATTAGATCAATTTGGTCATTGAAATGTCTAAAATACCCATATTATAAAATAAAATATATAAAATATAATAATAAAAAATCAAAATATCCACACTCTCCGCTAATTTATTTTTTCTTTTTTTGGAAGGTCTCTCCCCCCTCTATTTTTTTCCTCTGTTTTCACTTTCTGGCAAGACTATCTTTCCAAAGACTTCCATATTTGTTTCTCTCTATCTTCTCTTTTTTAGCAACTTTCATATATTTATTGATTTTTTTATACATATATATAAGATGAAAAATCTTTAAAAGAGATGCAATCAACCCACAACAACTCTGATTTTAGAAGCAAAATCTTTCTTTCTTCCTCTAACATATGGGACTACGTAGGCATGGTTGCAAGGATATACATAACAATGTTTATATAATTTAATTTTTTTTTATTTTTGGAATGTAAATGCTCCTATGACCCCGAAGGATCAATTAAGATAACATCCAATCAGAAGCACCGATGAACAACAAAGAGGGACAATTGAAGTTGTGCATCTTAGGGAATATCAATAATCTTTATATTTTAAGTTTCACAAAATAAACACGTTCATTATTTGTCCTCTCCATGTCTTCACCAATTAAATATTTTGTGGTGTTAGTTTTATGTTATATATATTAAGCAATTTGCTTTAGAAATGACCCAAATACATATATTTTTTATTTTATTAAAATAGTAATTTTTCGGCGATAATACATAGTTTTATTTATTTATTAAAGTAGTGATTTTTAGACAAGAGTTAATTGGTTGTTGCTGAAGTCAAAATAGACGCTATAATCTTCTATGTTGTAGAGACTAGAGAGAGAAAGAGAGCTGAAAGATGATTTAGAGAGAGAAAGAGAGCTAAGAGATTTTCTTTCCTTCTTCTTTTTTTTTTTTTTTTATAATTTTTTTTATTACATCCGTAAGGGCATTTTAGGATTTTTATAAAAAAAATTGGTCAAAATTGATTAGGGAATAATTTGCTCAAAAGGTTGATAATACAGAGATTTATATGCACTTAATTTTTAATGGGGGTGTTTCTTGCACATTTTTTATATAGCGAAGGGGTTTTATGCACGTAACCCTATATATATTTACCACGATCGATTATATTCCTCTCGTGAATGGGCTTTTAGTTATATATATATATATATATATATATATATATATTATGTATGCACTATCAAATTTTAGAGGATAATACTTGAGTCTTGCCCCATCAAAACAGATTGTATATATCATGCATACTAACGTGTCTCAATAAGTTAAAAAAAAAAAAAAAAAAAAAACAACAACAACAACATGGGTTATACCTATTTTTTAGGGTTAAACCAGACAAATCTTTTTTTTTTTTTTTTTTCACTCTCTTTGCTCCCATCTATGAATATCAGTGATCATTCACTTGTTTCTTTTCCCTTAGCTCCGGCCAATCATTCCAAATTCTAATATTTCTCACCAGACATCCACCTTTTAGAATAATAAAAAGTCTTTTAATTCTAAAATAGTTCAAGGCAGTTTTTTAAAATCATATATATATATATATATATATAAAACGAAAAAATAGTTTTAAAATTACTCAACTTTGAATGTATTTTCTTTTAATTTTGTTTCTAGAGAACAACTCATGGAAAATTATCTTTCTTACCTTTTTTTGTTATTTTTAATTTTCTTAAGATAGAAAACTATCCTTAAAAAAAATTGAATTAACCATTTCTATTTCTCCCTTTTTAAAATATACATCAATTGTTTTTTATGCATGCTGTATATGAAAAATTACAGGGCCTGACAAATGTAACGTTTTAACATACCCGTTTCAAAAAAATGAATCAATCCTTGCTAAAACCAAATCGAAATCGAAATCCAATATGTTTTTTGGAATGATTGGCGGTTAAAAAAAAAAAAAAAAAAAAAAGATGCAGTTGAAGATACACAAATGTGAGCAAAGAGAAGAAAAAAATAGATTTGTCAGGTTTAACCTTAAAAAATGGGTATGACCGATGTTTTATATTTTTTTAAGTTTAAAAGATGTGTCAACCTCTTATTGGGACACGTTAGTGTGGAGGACACAATTTGTCTTGATGGGACATGACTGAAGTATTACCCAATTTTAGAGGGGGCAACAATATAAATATAAAAATATTTTCATATAAAATTTAAAAAAATTAAAAGTTCAGGGACAAGTTACCCCAACTTGTCCCTCTATGACTCCGCCAGTGCTCGGGGCATGTGCATGTAAAGTTGTAAACCCTAAAGCAAAATAACAGAAATATAAGCTTTATCTTTTTTATGTTTCCCTAGCGTAGATTTTAGGCTAATTATATATCTTTGGCTTTCCTTGCTTTATTAGCTTATGTTTCCCATTACTGTCATCGAATAAATAAAACTCTAGCATCTCGTACAACCCCCGTCCCTCTCATTAATCAAGCAATTTTTCGTGGAACAAGAGACCAAGCCAGAGGTGGGAGATTTTTATTTTTTATTTTATTTATTTATTTGTTTCTTTCTCTTTCACGCTTTAGTTTATATAATTTTTAGATGTTTTTTTTTGTAAATATCATGGATCTTATGAGAATGTATGACGAAGATCCAACCAGTTTTATTGAATATGATTGAATAAGTGTGAGAAAGGGGGGTTAAGTGCAAAAAACCCTCTTTACTGTTGATATAATGTATATTGGTCTCTGTGTGGTAAAAATCTTCCAATACTATCAATTTGGTGGAAATAGGTCCATGTGTGGTGTAAAATGACGATAATACTCTCACTTCAGTTAAATAAATTAATGATTATAAATACCGGCCATGTAAAATGATTATTTTGTCCAAATTTGTGTAAAATTGTGTTTGTTTGGCAGAAGGATAAAATAAACTTCAAATTGTATAAAATAGGGATAACCTAAACCTGAATATAATTAAAACTAAAACCAAACATTCCCCAACTATTTTATAGAGTTTATGTTTTGTAGTTTTTCTGGGTGTTATATATATATATACACATACACACACTCTGCGCGACGAGTATATATATAAGAATGCCGTATATATATAAGAATGCCATGTCTGTGAACAAAGCTCTCCTCGATTTTCGTATGTTGCTCATTGATTTTCATCGTTTTGCCCTTTAGCCATTGATGTGTTATAATGACAATGATATTGGTGACGTAATTTAGCATCTGATTTCTGCCCTGTTGCTTGGATGAAAAGAGGGCAAATTCAATTCTTTTTTTGATATCTGTCATCATATTTAGGAATAATTTATCTAGTGTGTCTATTGGCTTTTTGGCCTTCAGCATAATATACTATAGATTGACCTTGATCTTCCACTTGTTGAACGGCGCTCTTGTTTCTATGAATCCGACGATAAGTTTTTTTTTGGGAGAGAGAGAGAGAGAGAGAGAGAGAGAGAAAGAGAGGAGAGGAGAGGGATGGAGTCAGCTTTGAAAGCAGCCGTACTTCGCAACATTCGAGTCCATGTTGCTCAAACCCTAACCCTAAATGGATCGAAGCTAAGCCTGTGCAGCACGTCCGATCTATGTCGTCTCACGGCGACGATCATCTCGACAAAGAAGAGGTCATCGGGAGAGTCCTTGAAATCGTCAAGAGATTCCCCAATGTCGATCCTTCCAAGGTCGGTCTCTCAATTGCCTCATTCGTATCTCGTACTCCCAATTCAGAAGAGCTAAGGAATTAATATATATATATATATCAAGAGAGGGTTAATACCTTTTTATGTCAGTGTGCGGTTATGGATAAAGAAAGAAATGGAGAAAAAAAAAAAGTTAATACCTTTTTATACTATGTCAGTGTGCGGTTATGGATAAAGAAAGAAATGGAGAAAAAAAAAAATGAAGCAGACTTGGAGAGAGAGAGAGAGAGAGAGACAAATTGGGTTTAGGGGTTGGGTCCTTATATGCACAAATGGGTGAGGGGCAAAATAGGAAATAAAAGGGTAAAATGGGATTTTCAATTTTACTTTTTGTAAAAAGGTTGTCCGAGGGACTAGTTCTGCACCTTTTTTGAATTTTGTGGACTTGCATGCACATTTTCAAAAAGTAAGGACTAATTTTGCACAAAGTTTATATATTAGGGGGGTTTTTTTGCGGGAAATCTTTTCTTTTTTTACATGCTTCCACTTAAATTATTACCATTTTTCTTTTCTATTCAACCATATAATCACTACTTAACTAAACAAAGGAGGTGCTTTTCTTTGTTTCGCGTTTTTATCCTTGAAAATAATATTTATTAATAATGTATACTATAATAGTAAAATTGCTTAATAATTATTGCCTTTATTTGTGCTTGATCAAACTAAAGGTAATATGTTGTTTCTTTCTCCTAAGAATGTGTGTGTATATAATTGTATATATATAGGAAAACAAATTAGGGAACTCCTGAAAGTGGGATTCTGGGTGATCTAATGCCTCTCATAACCAATTTTGACATAAACACGTACGGAAAATTTTCTTATAATTGATTCAGCATATTTTGAAAGTTTGTGTTAATTCTATTATTAGGGATGTTGAGATGAAGGTGTGTGGTAAGCAACTATAAAGGATAAAATAAGAAATATTACATTTATGGTTGGAGGAGCACAACCCAACATAAAATGAGAGAAAATTGATTAAAATGGTTTGAATATAGTTCACATCAAGAATAATATTAAGGAAAGATGAATGTCAAAGTTAATGTGGTAGAGTTAATAAGAAATGATATAATAATATATGATTTGACTAAGGCTATGACCCTAGATAAAGCTAAAAACATATATCTTTTGTTGAATTTTCTTATCATGTACATTAGATTTCCTCGTGCTAGAGTTTCTTTATTATAAAATTAAAGACAAGTTTGTCGCAGTTGAGAGTACAAGATATGTATATAATAAGGTAAAATCAGAAGCATTAGTACAATTTTTTGTTGAGCGGTGGAAACTTAATGGGGTTGTGAATTCCAGTAGCAATGACTAGAATGGCAGCACTACCTTTTTGTTCATTGTATTCAGAAAATTAAAACAATTGTGTCGACATTCTGGTTCTTGCTACTAGAGACTGGCGTTGTGTTCCTCCATCCGCAGGAAGGTTGAAGAAACTCAAAGCTAGAGGGTGGCGCACACCTCTCTCCTGTTCTTGTTGGTGTTGTGTTCTTGTTATTTTAGTTGATCTTGGTAAATAATTTTATATATTTTTATTGTAAATGTCATTTTATAAAAATGTTTAATAAAAAAGGAAAAAAAAAAAATTTAATCATTTTTATTAAACATGATGAGATCGACATTAGTGCAATTTTCTCCTTTTTCTCTAGATCTCTTGTATTATATATATATATATATATATATATATATATTACATTATACATGCATGATCACAAAACAAAAACAATTTTATTCTTTTCATTTTTAGATTTTTTTTGTTGCTGTGTCGACCTATCATTAGGCTTTAGACAATTGCCTTAACACTGCAGACGGCACTAGAAAAGGTCATAATTAGGTTTGTTTAACTTAAATGTTCTCTTTCTTATTATTGTGTTCAGCATCCCAATTTCTATTTTTCACGTCTCTCAAAGTTTGAGAGAAATGGATTCTAATAAATGTAATTATGCAAAACTAATTAATGTCATTCATATTAAGCCTCTCTTGATCCAAAGGCTAATTGCTCTGTAATCAAGATAAGCCTAGCACTGCATGTATGTTTTGTATCCTCTTAACACTAGTTTTAAATTATAGCACACACTCGGTGCAAGAACTTTTTCTCAAATGAAATGGGACGTCACATACAAAAGTTAAGGAGTTAGAATATGAAAAGCTATGGTGCTGTTCTTCATTGTTCGTTTATAATTTCAATAAAATATCATCATTGTCACGGGCCTTGCGGAGGATGACCATTTGACTCGCTCCGCGATTACCCGTCCCGTTTTTTACGATTATAAGGGATCGTTTAGCTTATTTGGGCGGAGATAATTTGAGGTAATAAAAACTCGCGCGAGTTTGGTGCGGGGGCGAGGTGAGGTCATCTCGCATTGCCCCACCCCCTTTAGATAGACAAATTACTTAATACCTTTATTTCATTAATATATATATATATTAAGTACCCTATATAATAATATTAAAGTAATAAATGAATTTGATTAGAAGGAAAGTTGCAATAACGAATAACTAAAGATAAGGTAAAAAAAAATAGCAAATCTATTTCAACAATAAATAAATTATGGTCTTAAACGGGTGCGAGACGGGTACTCGCGATAGAAAAAATATTAAACGGTTATGGAGATAGGGTAAAAAGTTCTCACGTTTTTTGCAATTTTGGACGAAAATAGGGACGGAGTTTTTAAACTATTACGAAAACGGAAGAAGATACACCCGTCCAAACCCGCCCTCATTACCATCCCTAGCCTTATGCAAGGGCTTAAGTTATTATCTCAATCAGTAACTTTGAACGCATCAAAACTTTTCATTTTATTGTTATACACGTATAAAAGAAGTCAAAAGCTCACAACCATGTTGGTTCAAAGTTGTCTATAGAAGTATTAGTCAAAACACTCAGAAAAAGCTTATTTAAGTTCTTATTGATGGACTCTCTGTTTCAGTCTTCCGTATTTCAATTTCAATATTTGAAGCTATGTGAATGGTCAAATTAATAAAGTTAAATTAAAATTGCGTTGTCTTCTAATTCTTTTTCATAGGTAAAATTAGGGTTTAGAAAAAAAAAAAAAACAAAAAACAACCCAAGTAGAGGAATCATATCACGCATTTCGCAAATTTGTAACTAAAAAAATTAATCACTATGCTCAATTGTATTTCATAAAATTTAAATTCAAATAGTTTGTAAACAATTGAGTGCTTCAAATCGTTTGTAAACAATTGAGTGCATAAAACGTTATAAGAGTAATTAACATCAGTCGTCATCACTAGACAGAATAGTAGAATCGTCGTCTAGATGATAAATCCTAAATGAGCATATTTATCCTCATGTCAAATAATTATGTAGAGCTTTGAAAACCCGCAATTCAAGGATTACGTCGGTGTCACCAGTTCAGATGATTCCGAGTATAGCAAAACTGCCATAGTAGGCACAGCTATGATATGGTCTCATGTTGTGCTTATTTATTTTTTTATCCTCACGATGATTTGGGATTTGAGTCCCAAGTTCAAACAGTGCAAGATACGTTTTCACAATCAGGAGACCAATTCTCTTGCTGATTATTTGGCTACGTATGGAAGGGACAACGCCATTGCGAAAGAGTCTGAAGTCAAAAGAATTACTTTGATGGATACAATTACAGCAGATCTGCTCAATTGAGATTATCTTCTTCTAAAGTTCAGCCTCAGAATCGTCATCATCCATATGAACATTCATTAGGATATCATCCATTTGAACATTCATTAGGATAGAAATATGTACACAGTTGAGCAGATGCGACAAAACTCGTATCAATTGAGGAGCACATTTCCTTAATTCTGTTGCATAGAAATATATTTGATTAAGATAAACTGAAAAGTGATCTCCTATCATAATTGGTCTTTTTAAAACAACAGCTCGGCCAAAAAAACATACCTATTTCCTTTTTCCCTATTCCACCCATTTCCAATCAACTCTCTTCTTTTAGAAAAGAGACCTGTATTATTAGGACAAAAGAGAGAGTTTTAAAAGCATTAATAAACTTATAAAACATATATTCTGAAATTGAAAACTAAATATTCAAGTCTTTAATTTTTATTAATAAATTGTTCGAGCATCACATCATAACAATAGTATATATACATCTGTAAATAAAAAAAATAAAAATATCAGTATATAAAACATGAATAAATAAAGCTAATCAATAACTAAAAATGCCTATTAAGATTTTAGATTAGAAAAAAATAAAGAGTTCGTTACCTGATGACTGAGAAGGCATGTTACGCTAAATGTTACCGTCCGATACTAACCCTAAAAATAAAAAAAAAAACACTAAAGTTGTGAGAAAAATGTTTCACAATCTCATTCATAATAATTAAAACACCACCATCTAAGTACTATATGTATCATATATCAACCTAATCCAACTATACTTCAAAGAGGTGTAATTACGAATATATGTGATTAGCAAATATTATACTCAGCTCATATGTTAAATTAATCCGATAACAAAGTACAATGTATTAGTTTAGGAATAATTTTCAAAATTAACAAATCAATATCCTAATATTCTACATTTTAATAAGAAAATCAAAAACCAAAATTTGAAAATAAAAATATAAATATCCTTCTTGCATTACACAAATTATATTTCTATGGGAAACAAAACATTATTAGTATTATCAAACGCGGGGATCCAGATTAGATCAACTGTTGTTTAATTCCATTTTAGTTAATTAACAATATTTCTTTAAAAAATTAACTGACTAAAAAATCCTATTTGGATAATTAATAAAATAAAAAAAAATAAAAAAAATTACCAATTTATTTATGAACAATTCACCATTCGGTACCCTCTTCTTTTGACCAATTTACTAACCCTATTTGAGAATCTACTAGTGGAAGCAGAGTGTGAGGTAGTTCATGGCAAGCCCCTTCCAACACTATGGAATTCACTCAAAAGCATGCTTTTGTAAGTATTTTAATTTTCAAGAAGTAACTTTAGAGCTTTACCCTATATTAACTACTTTTGCTTGTCAAAGTTCTTGTTTTAATTTACTTCTGAAAAGATTTTCATCTTCAAAGCTTGGCATGTTGATAAAAATTGTTTCAGATTCAATCTCTGCAGATTTCTAGTACAATTCAGATTCGTTTTTTTTTTTTCTTTTTTCATGCCCAGATTCTTTCTTGTAGACATAATTGATCCAAAAAAAAAAAAAAAAATAGAAGTTATAGAAAATTTGTTTGCTGAAATAAAATGTAGATTACGGTGATTACCTCAAAATGCAATGCAAATTTTATTACTCCATATTGTTAAAAAAAAAAAAAAAAAAAAAAAAATTATATAAAAAAGATCATAAAAAATTTCACCAAATAGGATTTAGTTTCAAAACAAGAATTACAGATCTTGACTAGTTGATTTAGAAAAAAAAAATTAAAACAAAACCCATACATACAAGTTAGCAGTTGCAGAGAGAGAGAGGGGGGCAAGCTTGAGAGTTGAGAGGGCAATGGAAACTGAAAGATAAGGGTTTTGATTTTTTTGAACAATCTCCTTTGACCTGTGTTCTGTGCATGCTTAGGTAGTCTCCAGTAACTAAACGGATGTTAATAATGATTAAGTATACATGTTAATTCAGGTTTTAAACTGTATTCTATGTGTTGATTAATTAAAATTTAATTGTTGATTAAATTGTTTCATATTCTGTTTTACATCTTGTATTGATGCATACTGAGTTTATGTCTTATTCTGGATGATACGGGACATTGTTGGACCTTTAGGAACTTAAACAAAACATTATAGAGGGTTATTTAACGTCATCGGAGGCGAAGACGATGACAGGAAGGAGGGATAGAGCCGGCTCCCAAGGGAATGGAGCATATATTAATTTGGGACCATTTGATGTTGCTTTACAATTTAAGGATTTGATTATTATGATTTAATTAAATTCCATTTTATCGTTCCAATGGCCTAATTAAGTTTTTGAATTGATATATGTAATGATCAAGTTATGTTGTTTAATATGTATTAATTAGGATCATTTGATTTAGATGTGAAACCTAAAGAAATTAATTAGTTATTTAATTAATTTCCGTTTCTATTGCATTACTGATTTAATCATGTGTTTGACATTAGGAGTATGTTTAAATCATGATTTTAGACTTGTTATGGATTCATGAGTTTATATTTTCAATATTGAATTGTATTATTATAGCGTGTAATGAATCGCACACTGAAGATTCGATATGTGATGTTATAGCGTGTAACGAATCGCACTCTGAAGATTCAACATTTGTCATCCTATAGTAGTTATGGATTTAGAGTATGGTTGTGTGGTTACAACTTACTTGTGCATGGAAGGTAGTTTCGTGCGTTATTCAAATTCGCGTATAAGTTGTGAACTTATTTCTTTTGATTTTGGAGTCACTTGGGACATTGTTACGATTGTTATGGCTAGAGTTTGGCTTTAGTATAGGAGGTACGAGTTCTCCCCATTTTGTATAGTACGCACTAGGGTGGTATTCCCAGCAGGTTAGTGCCCGGAATAACCGTTTAGGTCTTGGCTTTATCCGAGATTTGATGTCCAAGTAGTCCACTATTTGATTTCGCATCCAATTTCAAGTTGACAACCAATGTTTAATTGTGACTTATAGTTTTGGTTATTGGCGATTTAATGTTGTTAAGTACATTTACGCATTATGATTTGTAAGGAATCATGCATGTTTTTAATGTTGTTAAGTACATTTATGCATTATGATTTGTAAGGAATCATCGCATGTTTTTAATATTGCTAAGTACATTTATACTTTATGATTTTAATGAATCATTGTAAATTTTGATATTGTTAAGTACATCTATGCTATATTGTTCAAATGTAACTTAGGAATGATCCTATAGATTCATTTGGAACATAGACATTAGGTAATATGACCCATTTTAGTTGTTTTCGCATTTTAGATTTCAAGTTGATAATTTTGAGAATCTATGTCTTGTTGCTTTGTATAACATGCTTCTATGTTATTTAAATTGTAGGAATGATGTGATTTATGCTAGAAATGATCTAAGGTAACTTAGGATGCTCCCTGAGTCTCACCTTCGATGTAGATGTTAAGTGGAATGAACCACAATGACTAAACTATGTAAACTTGTAAAACGTTAGGTTCTTTCATGCTTATCTCCTATGAGTAGCTTTATGTTACTCACCCCAAAGTTACCGGGGACATTTTTCAGGTACAAGAATCAAGGTTGAGATTCTCGTTATGCTTGGATGATTTGTGGACTTGAAGGTTCAATTCTTGTGAAAGGTTGGCTTGAAATGCCATTTGTAGCTCTTTTTGTCAAATGTGTATATTTGATTCGAAACATGTAATGTGTGCATAAGCACACCTTTTGACATTCATTTTATGTGTATGTTAAATATGAGGCCAAGGGCCATTTTTTTTCAAAGTCTACAAGTATGTTTTAGACTTGTTTTAGATCATTGGGAATGCATGTATAACCTTAAACTAGCTTTTTATTTTGTCGTTCGCAAATTTTAGCATTCTGTTTTGTCGTTCGGCCAATTCATTTTGTTCTTTGTTTTGTTGTTAGGCTGTCAGAACGCCTGACCATTCAAGTCCGAACGCTTGAACCTTTAGTCCGAACACTTGACCATAGGTTTGAACAACCAGCCTACATGAGTGCCGAATGGGTGCTCAGCCTTTTATGAGTGCCGAACGGGTGCTCAGCCTTTTTGAGTGCCGAACTGGTGCTCAGCCTTTTTGAGTGCCGAACTGGTGCTTAGCTTTCATGAGTGCTGAACGGGTACTTAGCCTTCATAAGTGCCGAACGGGTGCTCAGCCTTCATGAGTGCCGAATGGTTGCTTAGCCTTGTGAGTGCTAAACAAACGCTCGGCACTGATGAGTGCCGAACGAGCTTTCGGTGCTTTGGTATTGGGCTAGTGCTCATTCATGCCACAGAACCTTTCCTTTCTTTCGCTTTGGTCAGATTTCACTTTCGCATTTCAGATCCGTTATCAAGTCATCTTTTGGTCATCACTGACGCACCGGGTTTATAAAACTTGGGCCATCATATTCTAGGCCCATCGATCGATGATACGTGCTTGGGTCAGATCAAGATTCTAGGCCCGTCGATCGATGATTCATGCCTTGGTCGGATCTAGGTTTCGGGTCCTTCGATCGACGATTCATGGTTGAGTCGGATCGAGGTTCTAGGCCAGTCGATTGATGATATGTGCTTGGGTCGGATCGAGGTACTAGGCCAGTCGATCGATGATACGTGCTTGGGTCGGATCGAGATACTAGGCCCGTCGATCGACGATTCATGCCTTGGTCGGATCTAGGTTCTGGGTCCTTTGATCGATGATTCATGGTTGGGTCGGATCGAGGTTCTGGGCCCGTCGATCGACGATTCATGCCTTGATCGGATCTAGGTTCTGGGTCCTTTGATCGATGATTTATGGTTGGGTCGGATCGAGATTCTGGGCCCATCGATCGACGATTCATACCGTGGTCGGATCTAGGTTCTGGGTCCTTCGATCGACGATTTATGGTTGGGTCGCTATACTCCTCACCCTAACTTTTGACTTTATTGTGATTTTATCTTTCCTGCTTTGGAGTAATGATGTCGTGGGGGCCACCTAGATTTTGACTGGGTGATGTGGCTTTATTATATCCACAGGTTGCTTCCAGGCTTTGTTCAACAAAGTTCCTTCTCAGCTTCGAAAATCAATGTTTGGTGCAATAGAAGAGATCTTTGAACTTCCTTTGCAAACAAAATCATGAATAATCTCTTTTAAGACGTCCTTCGATGGCTACAATGTGCAGTCGCCAACAGCACCGTGGGAGAGCATGACTATCGGAGATGTATAAATCCTCGAATATGTCACAAGATTCACTAATCTCTTGTGGCCAAAAGGAGACCCTACCTTTGGGTACATAAATTTAATTAGTTTTTGCTGTTGCATGTTGAGAAATTTGTTAGAAAACTAGGTTGAAATCGAAATCTAACCGTTTTTTAAATGAATTAATTAAAAATCTAGTTAATGGTTCCACTAGTTTGATTGAGTTTTAATTGGATAATGGTAGTGACTTGAGTTTGTTCACTTGTATATATCCATTTGGGACCATTTAGGGTTGTTTTAGAAAATCTAGAGATTTAATTACCATGTTTCAATTAAACTCTATTTTGTTGTCTCAATGATCCAATCTAGCTTTTGAGTTGGTTTGTGTAGTGACCATACCATGTTGTTTAACATATTTGAATTAGGGATCGTTCGGATGAGATTGCATTTTAATTTTGAAATGAAATTGTCATAGCGTGTAACGAATCGCACACTGAAGATTCGACATTGTGAATGTCATTGTAGACTTGAACTATAGGACATGGTTTGTGTGGATTCAACCTTACTTGTGCATGTAAATTGATTCCTAGACATTATTTGAGATGTATAAGTTTGGTTTAACTTATTGATTTTGCATAAGTTTTGAACTTATTGTTTTTGGAGGCTTGTAAGGATCATGTTCGTGTGATGGCTAGGGTTTGTTCCTAGTACGGATTTATGAGTTTTCTAAGTCATATGAAGTGCGCAGTAGGTAGTATCTTGTGGGTCGTAATTACCCGGAATAACTTATACACATGCGCACTAGGTAGTACCTTACGGGCTAATAACCCAGAATAACTCGATTGGTCTGTAGCCAAGGATCCTAGTCTTTCCACTATTTGATTTTGCATTTAATTTTAAGTTGTCATGGATTACTTATAGCTTGAGAATTGATGCTTACTTTGGATATTTGAATCCTATTTAGTATACTCGAACCTGTATACTTGCTCCATGTTTAATTTTAGTATACTTATGCCATGTATACTTGTCTTGTGCGTATTTGTTTAGCTCAGTATACTTGTACCATGTATACTTGTCTTATGCGTATTTTGTTTAGCTTAGTATACTTGTGTTTGTATACTTGATTTATGAGAACTCTATACATATATCTTATACTTGTGTATGTATGCTAGATATTGCTTATCCCATTTAACATGATTTAGTATACTTGTGAGCATGTGTACTTGAATGTCGTGTATCTTATTTTAATACGGTTTAGTGTACTTAAGCATGTATACTTGTATGCCGAAGTTCATTTCAATTGCATGAGTAGCTTAGGATGATCCCTGAGTCTTACTTTGATATAGACATTAGGTGGCATGAGCCCCGTTAACATGTTTCACCTTAAGGTGATAATTTTGTAAAATGCTAGGTCGATGCATGCTCATCTCCTACGAGTAGCTTTACGTTACTCACCCACGTAGTGGGGACATTTTTCAGGTACAGGGACTTTGACTTGGGATGCACACTATGCCATGGAAGTTTCGTAGACTGGAAGTATCATTCTCATGAAAATGTTAGCATGAAGTCCTATTTGTATCTTTGTATGTTAAAACTTGTATCTTTGATTCCATATATATAATGTGTACATAAGTACACTTTTTGTAATGTATTTGACATGTATAACATGAGGCCAAGGGCCAAACATGTTTATATTTGCACTTGTACTCATTTGGCGCTATATTTTGTTTAAAAATGTAATTTTTTCCAACTTTGGAGGTTTGGCATGTAAAATCTTGTAAATGAAATGTAATGAGGCCGTAAGCCATTGTAACATGTTTAAAATGTCATATTACACTTGCGTGTATGTTCACATCATCACACACTTGCATAGAACGAAATTTGATCATACTATGGGGGATTCAAATGAGACTTAAAGTCTCTTTTTCAGTGTTGGTGCATAGCAGGTTCATTTTCACATTTTTAGCCTGTTTCGGTCGAGCGGTGGCTTGTTTCGGTCGACCGATGCTCTTTGGTTTTCAATTGAACAGTAAAAGTCCAATTCCAGTAGCCTTTTTTAGTTTCGAGCCACAAACCAGTCGACCGGTTTGTCATTTCAGTCGACCGAAATGAAGGCTCTTTTCCTTTTTTTTTCCTGGCTCATTTCGGTAAACCGAAGCTCCATTTCGATCGGCCGAAATGGAGCTGCCTTGTAGGTTTTGTTTTTTTGATTGTTTCTTCAGGCCTTTATCGCTTCGTTCCTTCCTACTAGATTTTGTTAATCTTGCGTAAGCCATTTAGTGGTGTTCTTGGTTTAGTTTGAACTAGATTTGTCTGTTTGGTTGTCATTGGTGCCATAGGGTACCATTTGACCCTTTCATGTTAGTTTTCGCTTCCGGTTATTTCCTTGAGCTCCGTGACTTCATGGAAGGTCACATTGGTGTCTTGGGGATGGTTTGCATCTCTATAGACTTTGGATTTATCTTTTGCTTCCGTATTTTAGAATCGTTATAGGGTCAACTTTCGGTTCATCACAGTACACACTAGGTTGAAAAATCCAGGGTCGTTACATCGGCTATGGGGGAAAAGCCCATATAAGTGATTTTTTGAGGATCACCGAGGATAACTTCGACGATTTCGAGAGATTCCTCGGTAGGCTTTGTAGCTTTGGCTTCCTCTTCTGCTTTCAGATACTTGGGCAGAGGGCTCTGTAATTGCTATTTGGAAGTACCTCCGGGGATTGCATATGACTGGGACTGTTTGATCATTTTCTTTGCTTCATTCAGTGTCATCATGTAATATTTTTTGGCAGCGACCTAATCTCCCCAAAGATTAATAACCTCCTTACCGTCCGGAAACTAGCATCGCATTACCTGATGAAGGGTAAATGGGACCCCATTCATTCGGTGGATCCAACCTCTTCCCATAATGAGATTATAAGAAGGATGAATTTTTGTTAAAATAAAGTTTTCCTTCAATACCCTTTTTACCGCAGTGACGAACAAATCAATCACCCAAGGGGGTCCACCTTTATGCCATCAAACCCCATCAATGGACTAGAGGTAGGTCGAATTGATGATGACAGGATCTTCAGTTGCTCAAAGACCACCTTTGTGATAATATTGGCGCTGCTGCCTGGGTCCACTAAAACTTTTTTGATCATGTAATTTGCCACTAGAAGATTGATGACTAGCGGATCCTCGTAGGGAAGCTAAACTCTGCATAAATTTCCATCACCGAACCCAATACTGATACGACTTGAAGCGATAGTGTTTACCGAGGACAGCTTCCTTAGCTTGTAGCTTGTCCTCAGTCTAGATCGGTATACCTCTTCTAACTTTTGGTTGTCTTCTGATCTCCCATGTATCGCATGGATAACCTTCACTTGCTTTCCTTCTACTTTCCGAGGATTGATCTCCCGAGGCTTTACTTGCTCTTTTGGTGTGAGGTAGTCTGCTAACTCCCCTCTGGTTATCATGTTTTCCACTTGCCGCCTAAAGGATCTACAATCATTGGTTGTATGTCCGCAATCCCTATTGTAAGCACAGTGTTTACTTTTGTCCATTTGCTCCAAGGGTTGCCTTATTGGCTGGGAGGCTATGAACCTCATCTTGTTTTCTTGGAATAGCCAAGCCAGGGTTGTACGCAGGGGAGTGAACCTCTCCTTTGTCCTTAACCTTTTTTCTGGTACCTGAGCGACTGGTGTTGAGGTATGCTGGGTTTTTTGACTTTTTGAACTCGAAGCTTTCTCCAGAGGCTTATTTTCTACCGTGACAAAGGTGGCATGTTGCGCTCGGTAGGCTACATTTTTCTTAAGTCGAATGTAGATTTGTGCCCTAGCATTGAGAATTTGCATGTCCGGAGGGGAATATTTGACTAGGGAGGTATGGAACTTGGTTTCCTGAATCATGCTGATCTTGAATGTTTCTATAGCAGTTTCAGGATGACAATCTACTATCTCTGAGGCCTCCATGTTAAATCTGGCAGGTAATCCTGTAACGTTTCTCCTCTCTTTTGCCTTACGGTGAAGAGACTAGAGATGGTCTTCTTTTGCTTATTGTTTCACAGTATTGTGCTAGGAACATAACGCACAAAGTTTCGTAGTTTGGGATGGATTGGTGTGGCCTATTCTTGAACCACTCCAATGCGGCTCCCGGTAAACTAGTCAGGAAAACCTTACACGTGAATGCATCATTATGATTGTCCAGAGTCATCTTCTGTGAATAATGGTCGAGGTGATGAGAATGATCTCCTGTACTATCAAACTGAGTGAAAAAAGGCTTGGTGAATTTCTTAGGTCTGTCAACAAGGTATATATCGTCGTTGAATGGAGTCCTTATTAGAGAGTTTTTATGCTCTCTGGCTATCTTGGTGGGTGTCTGTATCCTCAGGAGCCTCTTCTCATCAAAGGCCTCATATACGCCAGCACCATCCAGAATACCATTAGACCATACCGTAAGCTTATGGCTGGACTCGGCCTGTTCATCCTGCATGCGATAAGGATGATTGTCCGAAGTGACCACCTCAGTTCCTATCCTCTGCTCTTGCTAAACTTAATTAGGCCGGACCTGATTAGGCCGTACCGCATTGGCCTGAGGTTCGTTAATCGGAGGAATGTTTTGGTTGGGGGGAGGTCCTGCCGCATCACTAGGTGGTGGTTGCAGTGCTATCTGAGCCATCGCCATTGAAGGGAATCGTTTCTTTGCTGAAGCAACGCAATCTAAGCCGTGCTAGCCTTGTTCACTTGACGAAGCATTTCAAAGTGGTGCAAGAACTCTTCTCGCATCTTTTACATCAACCCCATCTGCTGATCAGCTGTTGCTGCGGATCCTCCGATTGACATTCCAGATCATAGTAGCATAAAAGATTTGAATCAATTATGGGAGTATATTTCTATACGATTCCCACAGACGGTGCCAAAATGTAGGTGTAAGATTTCTTTTGGTAAAAAAAGATTAAAGAAATAATACAACTCACTCAAGAAAAATAAACATTAACAAGAACTACTGAGAGAAAAGCGTATATTGCTCGATCATCTTTATTGGAGGACTAAGCCTCTATTTATATACAAAAAAGTGGTAGAATTATGGTAGGACTCGCCTTGCTTATCCTCCAATTAATTTCATATACAATTCCTTACTAATTAAATTATTGCCTTTTACAGTTATCTCCATGTCAGATTCTTCCTTTTGTAGAACTTTCTTTTCGTGCAGGATCATTCGCTTAGTAGAAGTTATTCATTCTTAAATAGTTTGCACCGGATACATCTTGGGCCAACTGAGCTTGATTAATGGGCTGAAAGGCTAGTGCTAGCGATCTTGGTCTAAAGGAAGACTCAATTTGGGCTCGACCATGATTGAGCTCTCACAATATAGTAAGGGATTGAAAGTATAAATTTGTATTGTGATGACGTGGACGACTATTATTGGAAGGGGATTTTTCCCTCCACACAAATGTAATTGGTGCACCTAAGTAAGAAAAAGTATTTCTTGACAGCCGAGTAGATTCAGAAATTTGTTTATGAATATGTTATGAGTTATGATATATGTAGAACCATTTCAAGTGTACTATTGTATTGTATGTGTCAATTTACATTTAGCTAAGAAAGCTCTAAAAAGTAAAACTTCCTGATAGTGTTTTTATTGTATTTGTTTAAGGGATTTTTACTAATACATGGGCTTAAGGCCTAAATACTACCAAAAGATAAGGTCAACTTCTTAATTTATCAAGAAAATGAGGGGATCACACAACTTTTTTCTTACAAATGAAAAGACTATTCAATTATTTCTCTAAAATGGATTGTTTTCTACTTAGACCACACAACAATTTATAATGTTACTTTGACTCAACAAAATATGTTATTATATCATAAAAGCTTTAAAACATAAAATAAGCTGACAGAAAGATCCTTGAACAAACTATTTAATATTTTTAACAAACTATTTAATATTTTTTGTTACTTTTTAATTAAGATGGATTAATATGGACTTATAGATTTCTTTAGACAAAAGATCTTATATATAAATTAAATTTAATCTGATACCAAAATTAAGTTGGATCTAACCGGATAGAAGCATACAATTAATCATATAGAGAAAATTAACAATTAAATCACAGAAATGATTGCCGAACCTAATAGCGCTTTGATAACGCCTTGTAAAAACGCCTGAACACCGGCAAGAACGGGCCAACAAGCCAACAATTCGAGTCAACTCACAAAAGAAATTGTTAATCTTAAAACTAAGGCTGCTTGTACTGGTTGGATGCAAGAAAATTCTAGGATCTACACTGTCTGGCTAAATAAAATCTATATATTAGATCATTTTGTCGACGGAAGTCTTTTACCCGAAGGTACTGAAAATACTAAATAAAGAAACGAAATTTTTTGGAATAAGGCAAACTGGATTATTTTATTTCATGTACAAAATATACATGGATATACTCTATTTATACATAAAAACACTCTTACACAATATTTTACAAAAGAAGCACACTGAAAGAAGTCACAAAAGATAACACACTGGAAACTAAAGGCTGGAATGCTTAATGGTTCTAGACTTGATTGTTCTAAAACCCGATACCCCCTGCTTGATCAGAGAGGCTCTTCTTATAGGAAATGAGGGAAATAAATCTTCGGCTGAGATTGAAGATGCTGCATAGACGGTAGAGATTCAAGATGCTTTAGAGATAAGATAACTTGAATTATTGCTGAACTATTGATGTCTGCTTCTGGAGAGTCTTATCAACTTATACTGTAGAAAATCTACTTTCGGATTTGTTTTATCTATACACTATTGAGAATCTGCTTTTCTTAGATGCTGAGGCTGCCTTTATCTATATACTATGGAGAATCTGTTTTTCTTTATATACGTTTAGAACTCTTGCATATTGGACAAATTTCTGTCGGTTGTGCTATCTTGTGAGATGTCATCTCTGTGCATGCGGGCCACATATGCATCAGTGTTGTCTGGTGAGTTGGTTTCTTCATTTTTATAGGCAAGTTCGAACTATTCCAACAACATTTTTTCCTCATTTATAATTTCTTCAACTTCTGGAGATATTTCAATTTCTAGAGGAGATTTGATAAGATAGGGAATTCTGTCTTTGATGAAAATTTTCATATTTATGTTATGATCATAGAGTTTGAAACCAGGATTATAGCTTGGGTTAACCTGATAATAACCTTTATAATACACCAAATGGTTTAAAGTAGCTGTATCTATATCATTACGAAAGTTATTTACAAAGTCGACATGTCGTGTCAGAACCTTGACTTCGGTTGGATCAGAATGAATGTAAATTCGGTGCTGTCCCAGAATTATAACTCCATATTTTACCCATTCTAGGGGAATACTGTGGATTTGAAGGAGAATTGGACTTTCTGGAATGAAATTTTGGGTTAGTTTTTGTTCGAAGGCAATGGCTTGGTTTAAATGGTTGGGAAAATTACCTAAAGAATTTAGATATTCTAATGGCATATCTTTTGGTATGGTGATGCTATAGATCATTCCTAATTCTAATAACTTGCTTAGGTAACACGTGGTAGTTCTTGAAGCAAAAAGAGTTTTTCTGGTTATTTTAAAAGGGATAGAAGAAAACGATATCTATGTCTAACAGGATAATGGCCATAGGTATGAGGGTGCCGGATTGTATAAATCTTAGGAAAAAATAATTGTATCGAGTTCCTTTAGGTAAACTGTTGTTTCTGAGGTAATTCTGGATATCAATCCATTCTTTGAGACCATTGGACTTAACTTCTTCAAGGATAAATTCTTTGATGTCTTCAGGAAAGATGAGCTCAATTTGTTGTCTTAAGATTTCCCGGTATGTTGGAGAAAAAAGGGTTAATAACCTGGCATACTTAGTTTGTACCTGTAGAAATTGAACTTTCTGAAGATTTTCGTCTTCATTATTCCTTTGTTCAGCAATGGTCAGTTTTGTGGGATTTGCTGTCATTTTTTGATAAGCAAAATTTTTTTTTTTTTAAATGAGATATAAGCGTCTCATATTCTTGCTGTAGAGTTTGATAAGCCTTATTAGATACTACAAAATATTCACTTAAGATATTTAGATTTCTAACGAGGGTTCTATTAGGGTTATTTCTAGAAAATTAAATATTATCTAAAATAAGTTTTTGGTCACGAAAAAGATTATGTCTAGCGCAGAACTATTGAGCTGGGTTTGGGATAATCAAAAGATGATTAGAAGTGCCTAGTATAAAGCTATAGCTATTGTTGCTCTTGGTTTCCATTCCTGCAAAATTTAACAATTAATTAGTAAACGGGATAAAATATCTGCTAAATAATTTTCTTTTCCTTTGACATGCTCAAATATAGGTCTAAAACCTCTTCCAGTAATACAATCAATAAAGGAAATCCATCTTTTTGCAGACATCCGCTATTGCTTTGCTTTGTTTGCAAATTTAACTATGTTATCACAATCTGTTCTTTTAAGAAATTCTTTATCAAGAAGTATTTGAAATTTTTCTATAGAGTTGATTACTCCTAGAATTTCTAGATCTGTTAAGGGTAAAGCAGATTGTGCTTTATCAAAAGTTCTGCTAGCATGACGACAAATTTGTTCTTCGTCTCAAGAAGATTCTTTTGTAGGTCTTTAAAGAAGTAAACCTGCCCAGCCTTGAGCTGACGCATCTATCTGAATTATTTTATAACTATTTTCAAGTGGGAGTTGTAAGAGTTCTAACTGAGTAACTAAAGATTTAATTTTCTTAACTAACTCTATGTCTTAAGTATTAAAATATTTTTGACCATGTTTTCCTAATTTTGAATATAATGGTCCTACTAATTGTCCTAATTTGGGAATAAAATTGCGACCATAATTTAATAATCCTAAAAATGCTTGTAGCAACTTCGTTTCTTCTAATTTATCCGGAAAATCTAAAATCTTTTTAACAATATGAGATTGTAATTCTACTTTTCCGTCTTTAATGTACAAGTCTAAAAATTATATATCTTATTTTTCTAATATCATCTTTTTACTACTTATAATGAGTCCTTGTGTTATAAATTCGTTGAATATAAGTTCAAGATGTTTTTTATGCTCCTCTTTAGTTTGATTGAAAACTAGAATATCGTCTATGTAAACACAATAGAATTTTGAATGTTTATTGAATATGGTATCCATTTTTCATTGAAATTCTTGTGGTGCATTTTTTAATCCAAAAGGCATAACAAACCATTCATAATGTACTTCAGGACATGTAAAGGCAGTCCATTAGATGGATTCGTCAACCATACGGATTTGTCAAAATCCTAATTTACAGTCAAATTTAGAAAATCATTTTCTATCTTGTATTCGATTTATTAAAACATCTTTATTAGGAATTTTGTAACTGTCATCGTATATGTTATCATTTAATCTTTTATAATTTATAACCATACGAGCTTTTCCTCTTTTTATTTCGGCATGATTTCCAACCATAAAAGCTGGACTCTTATGTCTACTATTACTTTTTCTTATTACTTTTAATAATAAAAGTTCTTTAATTTACTTTTGGAATTCTTCTTGATCATCTAGAGTATGAGGATTACCTTGTATTTTTATAGTTATAAAAGGATTTATTATGTTTAATTTTGCTTCAATTTTTATTTTTATATATACCAGTGTTTCTAGGGATCTTCTCCTAGAATTTCAATAGTTTCAACTAATCTTATAAGATTATCAATGTTTAATTTGGGGTTTTTTAATATAGTTTTATTATTAAGTAAAATCTTTGGTTCATCGAAATGACTAAGAAACATTAATGCTTCAGAAACATCTTTTATAAATCTAGTTACATTAAATAAATTTTATGTCGTTTCTTCTGTCATAGGTAATTCAGTGATAGGTAAAGTATTAACATGAGTAATGATTCCTTTTTCCTTTTGAGGGATAGTAGGATCTTTGGATGGAATAAAGGTTCCTTTCTTAAAAAACTGTAAATCGTTAGGGGTATACATGAATCCTCCAGTAAGCGAGTTTATAAAATTTAGTCCTAGAATAAAATCATAAGTACTGGGAGTATTATTTACTACATAGGTTTGAGGTAAAACAAATTTTTCATTATTAATTACTATAGGAATATTCTGAATACAATGTGTTATTGGTAGTTTTTCATTATTATATTGACTCATGTTAACATTATAATTTAATTTTACTAGTGCTTCTTTTGGTACTAAATGCTTTTGAATTTTGCTTTTAGATGCTCTAGTATCTAACATAGCTGAAGTTTGGAATAATTTTTCTTTAAATTCTAAAGTTACCGGAAATTGGATTAAACTAGATGGTTTATATATTGAATTTCTAGATTCAACTAACGTATATTCTAGCTCATTTTTGTATTTATTATAACAGTCATGTCATAATAGAGTTTTACAATGGTCTTTACAATAATGTCCTTCCGTAATAGAAGAGTTACATTGTTTACAGTTATAAGCTATAAAATGGAAATTTTCAAAATAATATTGACATAAAGGATTACGTATAGTACAAATGAAATCTTCCATAAAATGAAGTCCTTGTTCAAGATCTTCATTAAATTCACTGTCGAGGCTTTCTATACTATATATGCTTTCATTATCGTCGTCGGAACTATAAACACTTTCTAATTCATATAATTCTTCTATTTTGTTCCTCAATATCTTCAAGTATGTTGATTTTCTCTTGTATTTGCTTGATAGGATTTTGTTTATATCTATAAGGGCAATTTGGTATTATATGATCTGGATCTCCACAAATGAAACATTTGCAATTTCGTTCTCTTGTGGGTAGTGTATTAACTTTACTATCTTTATTATCTTTTTTATCTTTAATTATTTTTCGTTTTTTATACCAAGGACGTTTTCTAAATGGTTTGGGGTTACTTTTAAAATTTTTAACATATGGTTTTTTGTTATTATAATTTTTATATGTTCTACTCTTTCTTAATTTATATTTTCTTGGTTTATTTCTTTTGAAGGTTTTCTGAGGTATACAACCATATTGTGGCGAAAAATCTAATTGTTTACAAACATCAGAAATTGTTTCTTAATTTGCTTAGATTCTTTACGTTGATGACACTCTCTTTTTAACATGTCATAGACATGGTTAACTCTATCTCCTATAGTTAATCATTCCCTTCTAGGATTTTCTAACAATTTTTCCCAAATCTTAGTTCCTACACTGCCTGGTAATTTCTGAAGATATCTATCAAATAAAGTTATGTCTACGATTTTACCTGTAGCGGCGAAATATTCAAAAAACTTATTAGTATAATCTCTTATGTATCGAAAATCGCAAATTTGTAATAACTTTAGATTACGTAAAGCTTCATTTTGCTTTATTTGTGTTTCTTCTAATAATCTATCTTCACCGAGTAATACCCTTTTGATTAAGATGGTAAACTGTTAAATTGTAAAATTATCTTTTAAGAGGTTCTAATCATTTGCATAAGTAACTTTATAAGATTGCCACCAATTTTGAATTGTGCCTCTTAATAACGTTTCACAATAGGTTAATGCTTGTGTTCTATTATCAAACCAAGTTAAAATAGCTATTCTAATACAGTCTTGTTCCCAATCGTCGATTATACGTGACCAGTCTTGGGGATCGTGTCATGATATATCTAATATGGTTCCTGCATCATGTGCCAGGATATTATCGTAGCGTCTACGATGTGGTGTCCAAGTGTACATCTCTGGTATGTTTTTATTTTCTACATATGTTTCCTATGTAGGTTGAAGTCTTTGTCCTGTGAGATACTCATCATTTGTTTTATTGGTACTACTAGATGCATTATGCATTTCTTGGTTTACAGATCTATCGGTAGGGATGTAGATCCTTCTGGTTCTTTCCTTCTCTATGCTCTATTTGTTCTACGACTACGACATTTAATTCTTCTTTTAGCCTATTTAGTTCATGTTTTGCGTAGAATGATTCAAACCCGACTTTTAATATATTTCGCTTAATATCATTATTATTTCATTCGCCTAAATAAATGCTTTCTATAAGTTGGTAATTTAGCTCAGGATATTTCACTTTCAAATGTCAAATTCAAGATTGTCAAAGTCGTGCATTATTTTATCTAAAATTTCATCTTCTAATCTATCATAGAGGACATTTATTTCTTCAGGAGATTCTATTTCTATTAGTGTAGTTAACAAGTCTTCTTGAGTATCATCGACTAAATTATCCTGCCTTTTATAATTACTAAACCTTATACTAGCTTCTCCACTATTTTTTGTATATATCATATTACTTTCGGGGATTTTTTATTTATAGTAGTGAGATTAGGTAATTTCTATTCTGTTCCTTCATGAGTAATACTGCTTACTTTTCTGGCTTCTATCATCTGAACATACTTACTGCTAAATGGTTTAACTATTTCACTGAATTGTGTTTTAAATTGTAAGTTACATTTATTAACTGTTTTTCCCATAAATAAAGTATTAACTAGTAGGTTTTCAAATTATCCAGTCATATTATATCCTTTTGTGGATATAACTATCTTAATATGTTTACTAAATTCTCTAGTAGTCATCGTATAATTGGGGATACATCCTACTATCGCTGCATTGTCGGCTAAATCTATTTCAGCGCTAGCTATTTGTGCTTGTTGATGGTTATTCCATCAATCATCATAAATATAAGCAAGTGCTCTAGTTCCTATTTCTGCTCTGGTTAATCCTACTAATCATATCATTATGACACCTAAATGCATAAGTTCTAAATTATTATCATGTAATTCTTGACATGCTTCCGGTGTTATAAGGTCTAAAATAACTTAATTTTTACTGCACTCATTCTTCTTTGGCTAAAATGATTATATATCTTACTTTGGAAGTCTAGTAAATTATTGGAATAAAGATTGACTTTATTTTTTATCTTCTTCATTCTTTTTTCTATATATTTTTTAGCATCATGCTCATTGTCATATAAATCTTCTACTCTCATTATTTCTTTGGCTTTTCTAAGGATAATGGCCATTGTGATATTGGTTTAGGAGGTTATAATAAGTTTACACGCTTGGTGGTTACAGGCGAGAACGAATTAGTAGTTGATAATTTTATATCCTTTATTTTATCCGATAATTCAACTAATTCTTTAAAAGATTCTCTAGGAATATTTTCTTGTATTACTTCTAATTTTTTCTCAAGTTTATTAACTTTTTCAGACAACTGGAGTAATAGCTGAATTAAAAAGTTATTTTGTCTAATATGTATATTAATTGATTGTACGTCTATTTTAAAACTTGTAAATCCTATTGGGTCTTTATCAATTTTATAAAGTTCGGCTAAAGCTATTAGATAATCAGGATTACTAGTACTCATAAAACTACTGTAATAACCTTTGAATATCAGTTTTAAGATATTTTAAATAGTCGATAATAATTTTTTGATTTTCAGAAATATTTTTAATATCACTATTTATTTCTTTAATGGCGACTAAAACTATTTTATTATCTAAATTATTTGGACTAGAATTCTGTACTACTTGTTCTTTAATATAATCAAGATTTTCTCCTAACCATTTTATGGAATTATCAAGGTTATTAAAGTCTATTCTATTCATAAACTTAAAATAGTTGCCTTCTAGCCTCTAAAATATTTTGTATTAAAATAATTTTTGATCTAAGTTTGTTTATCGTCTTTGTAGACTACGCGTTGTGTCTCCTAATTCTTGGGCAAAGTAACAGTTCCTAAGTGTTGTTTAACAAAATTTTAAAACTTCTACAAGTGTTTTTTTGGGTAAGTTGTGCATAAACTAAACTTTAAGGGTGAAAAATATAATTTTAAATTTCTAAAGGGGTCAAATAAAATGCATTGGCTTTTAGTTCATGTTCTCATAAATATGCAAACTACGTTCATGGATTGGTAATATTCCTTTGTTACTACCACTTTTCTGTAAAATTCCCTTTGTTTAAATCTCCATTGGAATATCCAACAAATTCAATCTTTTCAAGTATTCTATATTGGTTTTAACTTGTTACTATATTGTTTTGCTGTCTTAAATATGCAATTTTTAGTTACACCAGGGTTCTCCATGTCTTTGAATAATAATTTGTTGTATTATCTTTGATATTCAGGCATCGATTTGATATTGAATTCATCCTAGATGGGACCGAAATGAAACTGCTACTGCTTATTTTATGGTTGTGTGACAACTATATAAACTCATTCGCATGTTGATGTGTGTTATTCTATTTAAGAGATCTGGTACATTTTTTCTAGAATTTTGGTATTGTTCTGGAAGCGGTGTTACACAACCTGATTACTATTCACCCAATACTCACTGACTGTCGTACGTGGCTTCCAATGTGTCAATTTTTTTTTTTTTTTTTGAACTGATGCCCCTTCTCTCTCCCTACTCTTTCTCTCTCTCTCTCTTTAATTATCGGCAACGAACCCATTTTTCCGACGAACATCCGCGACCACCATCTTCTCCGTCAAACATGCTGCCGCCACCTCCCCTACCACCATGAACACTACTCATCCACCGCTCAGTTCTATCACCCACCACCCACCGCCCAGCTCCACCCTAGTTCGTAAACCCTACACTACCAAAGTTAGCATCACTTAAATCTAACCAAACCACCACAAAACCCACTCCGACACCACTCATAGAACCAAAATCATAGCCACAGACCACCATCCAAATGACTCCTAACTACTGCCACTCATCACCACTGCCTATACAAATTACAATCAAGTTCACCATATTTATTGAACAACCCCACAATCAATTTTTAATTAAAAGCACAAAAGACCAGCCCCAATTTCAATTCTAAAACACTAACCTAAACCATCAATTTAATGTTTCACCGCAAATAATTCAAGCAAATAAAGGATGCTTTTCTCAAGTCAGAAATTCATGGATGAAAGTTGATGAGCTAAATGGGAATCTTGGTTAGCCAGACTTACCAACAAATCTTTAAAAGTACATGAAGATAATGTTGGGTTTTATTTTAATAATTTATGTAGAAATCAGTATACTGTAATTAATTAAAGAGTAATTTAGACTCGTACCTTATTGATGATTAACGCACATATATCTTTAGAATATCCATGTAATCCTCTATGAGTTCTTGTAAAATATTAGAGCGTTTTACCCCCTTCTGAGAGCTGTTGATACGATAGGTCTGAATAAGGGTTTTAAAACCCATATATAAAACAACAACAAGGGGGGGACGGCTTCTCTACAAACGAGCATACCTAAGTCTCTCTTCTTATCATGGAAACTTAGATATTAATGGTTAGAATTAAATCATACCAAATAAGTTGGAAAACCACAATCCAATCGTATAAAACCATACTCCCAATTAGACCACCAAATTAGAAAGTACAACCCAATCCATCAAGTATCAATAATTACATTGCAATCCTACTTTAAAAAACGTAGTGCATAGGACCATAAAATAATTTTTATTATATATATATATAAATTTCCAACAATCTCCCACTTGGTCCATGCACTTTAAGTTTTATAAAATGACATTATGAATTGCAACAACACTTTATAAAAGTCGAGTGGCCACTCATTTTTATTTAGAAAACACAATTATCGAAATTGATGGATTGAAACTTTAGAACACTGTCCTCCATAAATTTCCTCAATAGTGAATCATGAATGCGTAGACAAGTAATATATTAGTCTAAACAATGCTATGATTTCAAAACCGATTCCATCTAGGATTCAAGCAAATATAGTGGTTTTACTGTATTTCATGAGATGTGCAAACTGCATGTGGTCTAAACGCATTCCTCACTACCCATCCTGCTTCATACCATTGCGTAATGTCACCTGAACATATTACAACAAACCGTAAACCTTCTGTTTAGTGTGAGGGTTGACCGATATGGAGCCAATCCCATAAAGTGTGAAATACTCCCACAGACAAACTTTAATATTTATGTTTAGATTTACCAATGTGGTGTTAATCTCACATAGTCCAAACAACCTCATGAGTGAAATATTACTCCCAGACAAATCTTATATTTGGATTTACCGATATGGTGTCAATCTCATATCTAGCCCAAACAACTGTATGAGTGAAATATCACTCCTAGATAACCTTTAATAATTATTTTGGATTTATCGATGTGGTGCCAATATCACATCTAGCCCAAATAACCTCATGAGTAAAATATTACTCTCAGGCAAACACAATAGCGCGTGCATAAACCATATATATCAAGATAATAATAATGATACATCATAACTTTATTTTAGATGCAAATAACTATCACTATAAGGTGTAAACTGGAGGAAAAATAACTGTTATAATAAGACATAAAGAAACTAACTGCAATGTAGCATATATAAAAGAAATACCAGACATCATAACATAATGACTCTCGAACACCTATCCGAATCACGTGCTTTATAAATATTTTATTATCTTTGGCTGAAGACCTTTAGTGAGAGAATATGTAACAATCTTTCTGTAACCATATGGGGAAATCTTAATGGCACTTAAACCTTAACTTTCTCATGCTCGAAAATGAACTTTATGTCAATGGGCTTACTATGCTTGGTCACCGTTAAATTTTTTCCATATGCTTAATTAATATAAGCATTTTGAGAACATCCAAGTATTCCAGTAGCGTGATCTCTATGGATCCTAATGCCAAGGACATACTTTGCATACCCATGTCCTTCATGTCAAAAACTTTACATAAAATTCTCAATATTATGTATCACAAGAATGTCATTGCTACCTTACAAAATATCATCAACATATAGGACAAGGAAAACAAAAATGACTCCCACTAAACTTAAGGTATATGCATTTATCCATAACATTTTCTTTGAATTGACAATTAGTAACCACTATATCAGAATTTTGGATACTACTACTATAAAACTTACTTAAGCCATAAATGAGTGATCATAAAAGAATGACTCTTAAATAGTTCTTTAATGAAGCTGGAGAAAAATCTCAAAGAAATCAACACTTAACGTTTGCTTAAGCACTTGGCCATCAATGTTGTCTTTATATCCATCAGACACCTCAAAAACATCAACTACAGCATACTTCCAAGCTCTAGAAGATCTCTTAATAGGCTTAGGAACTAAATTAGAAACTAAAAGAAAGGTCTGTAAGGAGAAATAACTGAAAAAGTGGGAATATTAGTTTTAACTGAAACCACTAAAGAAAGTGGAATGAAGCCTGGAATAAATAGAATAGATGCTGAAAATAGTTTTCTGCAAAAAGAAACTACAATATCTTAAACTCCCACTGGATTCACTACTCTCATTAAATATGCATGACATATTCCAATAATCTCCATAGGTTTACAGGATAGTAAAATCTCGAATCCTTTAATCTTTCAAGATGCCCAATAAAATAATCATTGATAGTGTGAGTATCAAACTTCTTGATATCTGCATTATATAACTCTGTCTCTATAAGACATCCCCACACTTTTTCTCTCCTGTAACTTTATTTTGCCCAGGAGAACTAGGAATGGTGTACTATGGCACAATGCCTTACTCTTTAAGTATGTACTGAAAATACTACGATTTACACCCTCCTTACCATTCTCCCAATAAAACTCATGCATCACCTTAGTCCGATCTTAAAACCATAATTACTATACCCAACTACTTTCAATTTTAGTCTGGTATATTTTACACACATCAAGTGCTTCGGACTTCTGGTGGATTAAGTACACAATTATACCTTGAGAACCCATCAATGAAGACAATTAAATACATTTACCGCAAACGAGCTACAATAAGAAATGGACCACAAATTTCGGTATAAATATAGTCTAAAAAACCAAATAACCGACTAGCCTCAAAATTGTATTTCTCTGCATCTGTCCTTTGATACAACCAACGCATAAAATTTGTGGCCCAATAATCTCATCCTTAACCAAGCGTTCAAGTCCCTTTGAAAGACATTCCCCAATAACCTATGTAAAACATAAACGAATCCTCTCTAACCAAAACACGATTTTATTCGGAAAGTATCGAGTCAATAGAAAAACAAGAAACAGGTAGGATCATACCCGAATCCATCTACCATGTCTATACCTATACTTTTACCAAGGTAGGTTCAAATGTTAACATAGCAATTTTTCTTTCATGCTTTGTTTTTCTTTTCACCACAATAGCCTTTTCTTTTATATTCTTTTATTTCTAAAGAACCAACATTTATCATTCCATGATCAATATCTTTTCATATATTGTTCTTTCTTTATTCTGTTTAGCATTATATACTTTCTTGCCACCTAGTTTATTCTTGAAACAATTCTTGCTGTCACGGCAAGATGAGCTGACTAAGTTTTGACACCCTTGAGTTGCTCCCCTTCAATCACACAAAGTGCTAACAGCTGGTTATGCCACATTTAACTTCTTGTGAATTATAATTCACCTTAAAAAGCTGAAAAAACCTAAGTAGAGAATAGATTACCAAGTGGACAAATAACTTATCATCAAATATGATTCCCTACTACCTCAGTTCATTAACCAACTTGCACATCTTATAGATGTACTCCCTCACTGAACTATTGCCATCATATCTGACTAACATAAACCATGTCAAATAATAGTATTGTAGTTGCTTCTTAATACTCGTTAACTCTTTCTTGATCAAATCAAGAAGCTCATTGGCAGTATCAAAACCAGAATACCACCCTGAATAGTATCACCAATAGAAGCATAAATTAACCTAATGGTATGATAGTACCTTTAGTCCACTTAAAAAAATAACAACTTTTTTTACCTAAGAAGACTCTGCACTGGGCATATGGGTTTCTTCTTCAAAAAACAACACAGACTCGTAGTCCAAGAAACCCAATATAATATCAAAACTTGTCTTCTAAGTAATATAATTTTAACCATTCAATAGTTCAATTCCTATGAGCTATCTTTAAATTGCAGAAACGTCTGTAACCTGAATAAATGTTATATTAAATAACACCATATAAACAACATATAAAATAATATGTCATAACTTTAGGGATTATTACTTTAATTCGTGTTTGGGGTTTTAAGCTGAATTTATCAGGATATTTTACTATGTGCAAAAACCGTCCACCCTGCGAAAATAGATAAAATGCCATCAAAAAATCACGTTTTGGTATAAATTTAGATTTTACTTTACCCCCCAAACCTGTGATAAAAATCACACATAGACCTATTTGATTATACTTGAATTATTACTAAACACTTCCACTACCTTTTGGCAAGAGGGTTATTTAGATATAATTCAAGCACTCTCAAATATTCTACTCACTTATCTCACACCAAGACATTGATCACCTTTTGGCAGAACTAATACCCTCATGTAGGTAAGTGCACTGTAAGACCTCAATAAGACCAATGTTTTAAAATTTCAAAAAAAAAAAATAATAACCTTCATGAGAGTATCACCTTTTGGCAGGCATCATTCACTTTGTCTACCACCTTTGAAACGATCACTTTACCGGTCTTCCTAAACTCCAAGGAAAGACTTAAACTGTAGATGTTCCATTTTATTTATGTTCATATTTATTTATTTATTTAGTGTACATAAACCAAACCCAAAATTATGGAACATTTAAATTCACTGTAACACTAATGGCTCTAACACAAATAAAGTAAAGCCTCCTCATAAATATTAAGAAATTACAGTGAACAATATAATAATAACATGTACATCAATCAAGATTTAAAAAAAAAAAAAAAAAATCTCAATTCTTTATATACTTTAATTAAAAGAAACCTTAAAATCATGATGCATGCATATTATATTTTCAATAAATAATTTAAATTACTTGAATCTTTAAATCAATTAGGTTAATATTGCTTGCTTATGAAACACAAGCCCTATAAGTAATTCAATTTAAAATTGAACAAGTATGGTTAAACCACCACGCAACTTCAAATTAAACTAAAATCATTTAAGCATGTAATTCAAGATAAATACCTCATAGTAGAGATTTCAAATATTCATTGTTTCTTTCTTTACCAATAAATTCTTGGTATAATATAACATTCAAGAAATCACTTTTAAGTTATTTCTTGAACAATCTGGAGATAAATTGAATATGCATGTAGTATTTGAATTTTGTATAGAAAATAGACAAAACATCGTAAGCTTAATATTTTCAACAAAACATATATTTAGTGTCTATAATGCAATATTTCAATCTACTTCATAATAAACAATTCAAAAGGAATCTCATTCTTTTGAATCAAATCAACTAAATAAATATTATAGTCTCAAATTTCTAAATTTTCATATATATGCAACACGCATATCTATTCAGTAAGTTAGTAACCTTAATCATTACACATATCTGGATTAATCCAAAGATGAATCTAACACAAGATCAATACAATTATGCAGAGGAATTACGCACAAAATATATTTTTTGATTGACAGAAAAAATAATTTGAATATTCTTCCTAACCAGAAAAAAACTTTATATTAAGTTAAAGAATTTGAGAGTCAAAGTGCAAGTTTTGCACTAGCAATAGTTGCTTTTTCAGGTGCAATTTTGGTAAGTTCTTCCTTAAGTGATTATTCGGGCTTCTGGATAACATAATGAATTTCCTTTTTACAAAACTAATATTAGGAAAAATTACTTTAACATGGTTGTACATGCCACTGGGGTCAAATAAAACTACATGGAAAAGAAAAAACACCCTGATTTAATATTGTGATGATATTACAGCACATGGAAGACTGATTGCCTTTCATCACACACATTTGTACATGTAGTTATCGTACCAATTCTTTATCAAATTGTCTACCCCATCAATTTTGTCAACTCGGCCTGTAGGTCTTTGAAAGAGAGTTCTTTTCACTGTACTGTCACGAAGTGATTCCTAAGACGCTCGGAGGATGGAAGACACGCATGTTGGTTGGCAAAGAGCAGAGTTTGACTGGGAATAGTTCCAGGGAAGGGGCGCGCAGGAGCACAAGATGGTACCTCTTCAGAATTCAGGCAGGTCAACTCGGTTCAGTTCGAGGTGCTTGTAGCTGGTCGTGGACTTTACTATGAAGAAGGGAGTTGGCCATCCCTGCACAAACTGGTCGGGAGCTGGAGCCGTTCCCCTGACAAGGCCATGGCAGGCCGAAACCAGTCAGCGTGTATCCTTGGGAGGGCAGGTCGTGGTGGCTGACCAGGGTGCTTGCGCGAGCTGAAGCAACGCCTTGGTGCCGCACGGGCCGTGCCGCTGCGCCAAATCTCTAGGCCCGTGACAAATGGTATCAAAGCAGGACTTGGGGTAAAGCACGGTGGGGTGCCCCCTTGTCGATCTGGGAGAGGTCAGAGAATGAAGACGGTGCATTGAAGTTGCGTCGATGAGGAGGATTCAATGCAGTTGGGGGGGAGAGCCTCCATCTCCCCAGGAAGAGGCGTCCGTTGAAGTTGCGCATTGAAGGGCCAGAGGGCCGCGTGCACCAAAGTTCGTGCTTAGTCCTTGGGTGATGCAAACCATAGTGAAGGGCGAGCATCAAGTCGGCAGGAGGCCATTGCTTGCTCAGGATGTCGCAAAGGCGGCATGACGGAGAAGAGTCACGTCCTTGAGGAGTGGACGTCCCCTTGGTCGGAGGCCTATCATTGGGCGAGTGCAGTGCAGGGAGCTACACAAGGAAGTGATAGTGGGAAGGCGAGCATACCGCATAAAGGCAAACTTTGGAAGGGAGTGGACGCAGTAGTGAAGCGCCGCACTGCGATGAGGACGTCGCAGGATTTGGGTGGGGGAGAATGTCACGAAGTGATTCCTAAAACGCTCGGAGGATGGAAGACACGCATGCTGGTTGGCAAAGAGCAGAGTTTAACTGGGAATAGTTCCAGGGAAGGGGCGTGCAGGAGCACAAGATGGTACCTCTTCAGAGTTCAGACAGGTCGACTCGGTTCAGTTCGAGGTGTTTGTCGCTGGTCGTGGACTTGACTATAAAGAAGGGAGTTGGCCATCCTTGCACAAACTGGTCGGGAGCTAGAGCCGTTCCCCTGATGAAGCCATGGCAGGCCGAAACCAGTCAGCATGTATCCTTGGGAAGGCAGGTCGTGGTGGCTGACCAGGGCGCTTGCGCGAGCTAAAGCAACGCCTTGGTGCCACACGGGCCGTGCCGCTGCGCCAAATCTCTAGGCCCGTAACAGTACGCTACTAATGCTATTTGTTCCAGTTTTATCATAGATTTGATCTAACATCTATAATATACATACACACAGGTAGACGCAGTAATACAGCGTAAACCTGATTAATTATCACCACGGACATCAATATAATTTGTGTAATATTTGTTTATGATTTCTACACTAAAAACTTTAAACCCTAACGTAGCTCTGATATCAATTGTTGGGTTTTATTTCAATAATTCATGTAGAAATCAGTATACTGTAATTAATTAAAGAGTAATTTAGACTCGTACCTGATTGATGATTAACGCACATATATCTTTAGAATATCCATGTAATCCTCTGTGAGTTCCTGCAAAATATTAGAGCGCTTTACCCCCTTCTGAGAGTTGTCGATACGATAGGTCTGAATAAGGGTTCTAAAACCCTTATATTAAACAACAACAGTGGGGACGGTTTCTCTACAAATGAGCATACCTAAGTCTCCCTTCCTATCATGGAAACTTAGATATTAATGGTTAAAATTAAATCATACCAAATAAGTTGGAAAACCACAATCTAATCGTATAAAACCATATTCCCAATTAGACCACCAAATTAAGTACAACCCAATCCATCAAGTATCAATAATTACATTGCAATCATACTTTAAAAAACGTAGTGTATAGGACCATAAAATAATTTTTATTATATATATATATAAATTTCCAACAGATAAAGCTTATTGTTCTGTTGATGATAAAGCTGGGTGGTGTTGTCCCATAATTTTTTCTCACTGTTAATTCGGATTTACTCATGTAATTACTTAACCATGTGCATTAGGCAAGCCAACTGGGCTTACTTAGATCACCGGTCGCAAATCATCCACACTGGCACAACGAGGAGGGACTCTCGGCTTTGATGATGTTCACTGTGATGATGAGGATGGTGTCGTGGCCTACTCCTCGCCAGCGCATGGTTCTTCGGCCAGATAAGGACGGCGATAACCAAAGCTTCACAGCCACCTACCATCGGCCATCAACGGACTGGGGTGGAGCTGGGCGGTGGGAGATGAGAGGATTGAAAGAGATAGATAGATGAGAGAGTGGAGCTGGGCGGTGGGAGATGAAAGGATTGAAAGAGATAGATAGATGAGAGAGTAAAGCTGAGACAAAGAAAGGGGAACAACCTGTGCGCCGGTTGGACCAATCCAGTATTGACACGTACGGTTGATTTTTATCGGGTGAATAATAATCGGGTCATTTAGCATTTCTCATTGTTCTGGTTTCCATGCAGTGAAAACTTAAAATACTAGCCTTTTTTTAGTTGAAAAGAGGGTACAAATACGCACAGATTACATGATTCTTTGACTTTTCGGCGTCACTTGTTCTCGTGGTTATCATTAACGAACTATTTAATGAAAGTAAAGTACCCACTTTACCATAAAACGCAACAAATTTATTGATTCCAAAGTGGTTGGGTCCATGAGGCTATGACCGTGAAATGTAATGTTTCCTAATGCATTGGGTTTCCCCTTCCGATATAAAGCATACAAAGAATTAATACACTTATCTGAAAATAATTTTTTTATAATTGAATTTTTAGAAAATTAAATCATGTAGAATATTTTTTTGTACGGTTTTTCAAAAAATAGACAACTATTTCATAATTATAAACCAAGCAGGTAAAATTTTGATAGAATTGATGACGTATGCCTCTTCATTCGCATTTCTTTTCATGTAGAACTTTTATTTGTTAAATCATATGGTCATTGAAAACTTCAACCGAAATGGAGAGCTGAACTCATCAATTGGGTGGGGAGCATTCACCTCCTCATTTCGATTATTTTTTTGTTTAAAAATTTATTATTCATCACAATTAGTCCTTGAGGATTTTAAGGGTCTCAATTTGCAATTAATTCTTGAGATTTCTAAGACTCAATTAATGCAAAATTTGATATAAACTTGTAACACAAATGAGTGTGTTTAGATTGATCTGGAGTTCATATTTACCAATTAATATGTCGATTTCAAGTTTGAGATTCAACCCAATAGGGTGGTAATGGGGTCAGCATGGAAGGGCTTACCTAATTGAGAGATGAGTGAATTAGTGCTCACCTCATTTATGCATATATATATTTTTGCCAATTGTGAACTAAGCCTATTAGTTGGATAAAATAAATAAATAATAAAAAAATTAAAAGCTCCAATGAAGAACAAATTGAGCAACAAAATAAAAAGAAAAAATACTTTAAAAAATAGTAAAAACTCCCTCTTAGGTTATGCTGCGTTACTTTAGTAGCAACTTATCAATCAAACTCTCCCTACTAATAAAAATGGAATAGACATGGAAAATGTCGATGACAAAATACAACTCTTTCTTAGATAAGAGTAGTGATTTTTAATTGGCTATTGGCTATTTATACAAAATACAATTAAGTGGAGGTCTTTACTTTCTTATTTGTTGTATAACTGACTAATTAAAAGAGTAGGTTTAGCAATTTACTGCAACTATTCGGTATAAGAATCATTTCCGGCTAGAAATAAAGTTTGGAATCTTGAATATAGAAAGTATAGATTTTCAATACCATTTATCTACAAAATAGATCTAATGTCATATTATGAATTATCAAATCATATATTTAAAACATTCCAAAAATAAAAACAAAAATAAAAAATCATATATTTACACTAGATAGAGAGCGTAAATATTTGCATATATGCATAGCCAACAAGTCTTTTCTTTTGCAAGTACAACCCCCAATTTATTATAAGAAACGCCAGAGATGACATACAATATCATTTTATCACTAAATTAACATAGTTTCACAAAAATAAATAACTAACTCAAACTTTCAGGTTTAGCACACAGACAAACATGAAAATTGCTTGAAATCACGGAGAGATCCTTATCCTAAAATCACATATATTAATATATATATAGACAGACAGAAACTTGTATTGCCATAACCACTTTTACTAAGCTTTAAGGACAACACCGAGTATCCATTATTATAACTGCATTGATATATACGCAGTTATTTGTTAATTATTAAAAGACTACTACAAAAAAGCGGCATCTTCACTTGAATAGGAAGGTTCCAACTGTTGTCACCAGGACCTCAAAGTGGACCAGCAGGTATTATAGCCTCAATAGGTATTGCAGCCTCAGTAGCCTCAAATATTGTAGCTTCAGTAGCCTCAGCAGGTATTGCAGCCTCAGTAGCCTCAGATATTGTAACTTCAGTAGCCTCGAGTATTGTAGCTGGAGATAACTCAAAAGTGTTTTGTAGCTTGAGATGCCTCAGCAAATTAAAGTAAGATACTGGTCAGACCTTCCTTGGAATTCGATGATCTTGCCGTCAGTGGATGGGAATTCAAATTTCTCTCCTTCCTCTATGCCAAATGGTCCATGTTTGCTTTTGTTGGTTTGAAATCCAAGCGACCTAATAATAACCCTGTCACCTACTGTGCTATAGTACCCCCAAACTGAAATAAAAAATTCATCGAGGTACTCTAATTTGACCTACATAAGTTATATTAGTTTAAAAAGGGTAAGTATGAAACATTTGTACTTGCATAAATGAAAGCTTGATTACTAAAATCTTCAACATATTGCATATATATATATATATATATATATATATATATATATATAATATTACCATGTTTGGTTGTCCACCGTCATTATCATGCTTTTTTCCCCACACTGGCTTTCCTTCTTTATCATTATAAACAACTTGGATTGAATCAATTACCCATCCGGAGTGTATAATTAATTCCCTTACCGTGGTGTAGGTTCCGTCATCCCACTGCTCTCCACCTTTAATTCCAAATGGACCAACAATACGTGTGTTAGATGGATTGGCTTAACGTTTACTCCAATCGCAAACATTTGAAAACCTGACCTTCCAACGAATCCAACAATCTTGCCAATAGTTGACGGAGTCATAAAATAAGATCCTTCGTCCTTACCATATGATCCATATTGCTTTATATTGCTGTGTAATGTAAGAGAGTTCAGAATAACATATTTTCCCTTAAGCCCATAGCGCCCTGATATTGACAGGTGGGTCTTACAGTCAAGCTCCCTTCTGTCTTTGCACTCGAGAGCCAATCTCCATCCGGCCAGAGGAAACCTTTGCATGCCTCTGTTACCTTTTGGGAGGCCTATGCCCCATAGAAACTGTCTACCTAAGACTGTCCCTTGGCCCGTAGGTCCTGACACAAGGTTAGAATTCTAGCTCTTCCAAAGTGGTATCTCACTGATGGCTCGGGCCCCCCGGAAGGAGGCCTTCTTCGCCCTCCAGCTAAGCTGCGCAGGAAAGGCCCAAAGCCAATCCCAGGGAACAGTAAAGCTTCATAACGTCTTTCTATTCAGATGCAGGTAGTCCGCATCTTCACAGACATGTCTATTTCACTGAGCCTCTCTCCAAGACAGTGCCCAGATCGTTACACCTTTCGTGCTTTTTTCCCCACGCTAGCTTTCCTTCTTTATCATTAGAAACAACTTGGATTGAATCAATTACCCATCTGGAGTGTATAATTAATTCCCTTACCGTGGTGTAGGTTCTGTCATCCCACTGCTCTCCACCCGTAGTTCCAAATGGACCAACAATATGTGTGTTAGATTGGATTGGCTTAACGTCTACTCCAATCGCAAACATTTGAAAACCTGACCTTCTAACGAATCCAACAATCTTGCCAACAGTTGACAGAGTCATAAAATAAGATCCTCCGTCCTTACCATATGATCCATATTGCTTTATATTGCTATGTAATGTAAGAAAGTTTAGAATAACATATTTTCCCTTGAGCCCATAACGCCCTGATATTAAAACGAGGTACTCGGTAGGATAGTCTAATTTCACCTATAAGATTTCAATTAACAAGGACAAACTTAGGTATTATTACAAACACAGCTAGACCACAAATCACAATAAAAAAGAAGAAAAATGTAATGATCACGGTCAAGATCAGCATAAAGATTTCACTATGCAAGAAAAAAAAAAAAAAATCCCCGAATATTACAAGTTTTTAATCCCACAATATTTTCTCTCTGTCTTTTAGTGTTTTCTTGTACCACACTACAAAACTTGGTTAAAACTTAAAACCTAGAATAGAGATTAAAATCCGGGTCCCCGTTTTCCTAAAAAAAAAGAAGGATCAAAATTCTTTTTACCGAAGGCAAAGCCCAATAATTAGTTCAAAATCAGGTTGCGGGCCGAAGCATATTTTGGATCACAAATTTACTTGTTTCTATATTAAGATATGTATATATGGTATATGCTTCATCATGTGCATTGTGAAGTTCTAAGATATGATATATCATTCATATACATTGAGGACCCGGGATTTTGGATTTTGGATTTTATTTCAGATGCTGCAGTACAATTGATAAAATAAAATAAAATAACTTGACATGTATCGAATTGTTCAAATCAAAAGACAAAAAAATATAAATAAAATAAAATAAAAATTATTACAAAATAATATGTTAATCAATGATTAGTTGAAAAAAAATAATATAACAACCAACTGTAGTACTAATAAGTGGGAAAAAAAAAAAAAAAAAAACATGTAATAGCAATAGTTAATAAATTGAAATAATTATGATGTTTAAGTATATTATTTTAGTGTGAAGGGGTCCTGGAACATTTGATTAGGTTTCGAATTCCCTAAGGTTTATGCCACAAAAAATGATTGAAAGAGGATATGATTAGTTGATATAACTTTCGTCACTTTCATCACTACTGTGTGATGTGATTGTAGTTTAAATCATTTTTTTCACCAACTTTTTTATTTTTATTTTTGGACAAATTACACAAATCACTCACAAAGTTTTGATATTGTGCATGCATATAAAAATTATAGCAATATTACACAAATGTTCGTATTGACTGTTTGATAAAATAAAAAAATAAAAAAAATCAATACAAATTTACACTTTTAACCTTAAAATTAAAGTATTTATTTTTAATAAAAAAATAAAAAAAATATTGTATTTTGATAAGTTTCATTTTTGCCCAGGTACACCCATCTTTCCTACCACATCTTTCCTCTTTTCTCTCTCTAAACATCAATCGAATCATGCGTCTCCAAGGAGAGGAAGAAGTTGGGACGACGCCGAGCCAAGTCACCGGAAAATCATCCATCAGCACCGAGCCCCCTCTTGCTCAAGAAGGAGAGAACTAAAAAAATATCGGGATTCCCAGGACAATAAGATTCAAGAAGGAGAGAAAAATTACGAGCATAAAAAAGGTTCGCTGCCATTACATAATTACTAAGCATAACCCAATAAGTTTGAACTAAGTTAGGTTGGGAATCAATCAAAGATTGGGTAAAGATTGAAAAAAAAAAAAAAAAAGCATCTGAGTGCGCAGTACATATTTTAGATCCTATATTAGACGAAATTTCTATATAATTTTCTAAATTGGAGTATTAGTTCAAGAAATCTATAACCAAGATAGGTCTAAACTATGAAGTCAGGATATTTATAATCCAGAGAAACATTACAAAACATTGTAAGGACGTGAAAGAGTGTGTGACAATTACAATCATATTGGTACATTACCCAAAAGTGGTTTCACTTTATTGCTCTGCAAATGCCCAACAAAATGCCACTCAATGTCCTCAGAAGCTGCCACATATTCAACAATTTCAAAATCTAGTCTTCTTCTGCACACCATATTGCAATAACCAGGGGTTTCAATCAAAGCAATATAAAATCAAAAAATTCAAGGAAGAGAGAACCTAAGGTGCTTTATCTATGATTTCTTGGACGTAGTATTCGCCGAAACAGCGATGACCAGCGTCGTAGACTTGACGGATGAGAGAGTTAGGCTTGGTCTTGCTCACTGCCACCACCCTCACCTCGTCGGGCCGGCAACCGGGCCTCTCCGCCGCCTGCCGAACATGGTGAAGCACCTCCCGAAAAGCCGAGACCGCGACACTCTTCACCGTAGGAGCAGACATCACCAATCTCTGTGGCTCTGAGGTTGGATTTGGGTTTGTCGCTCTGTGGTTGGATTTGGGTATGTGATTGATTCTGTTGCAGATAATTTTGTGGTTTTTGCCATTTGGTGATAGAGTTTTAGGGGCAAAATTGTTACTTTAACAATATACAAATTGTTTTAGATTTTTTTTATTAAACAAATAATTTAACTTTAAGAAAAAAAATGTAAAGTCATATCAATCCACTAGCCACAAACAGTTAATTTGGACCTTTATATTGTGACCATCTTCTATTTACATGTGCAAATTGTAAACATGAGGAGTCATTTGTGTAATTTGCTCTTTGTTTTTTTCAAAATACATGTACGCATATATTGTAGTATAGCCCGTAACAAGTTTTTCTTTTTAAATAAAAAGTTATGTTGTCTATCTAGCTAGCTTTTACAAAATATGAGTTTTCCTAAAATATTTAGGAAGAAAAAAATATTAAAATTTAACAAAAATAATTTCTCTATCAATTTTCAACATGTTATTTTACATGTCCCACTCGATGGACTCAACCTCAAACTTAATGATAGATGTGATATTCTTGAATTTTAAAAAAAAAAAAAATTAGCAGTCTTACTGTTTCTATTTGTTTAATTTAGTGGGGTATTATTTGTTTAAAAAAAAAAAAAAAAATGTATAATGTTATAAGTGGCACTTGCGGAAGTGTATAGGTGGCAACAGTAACATTTGTCCTTATTCATAGGATGAAATTGCCAGGTGTATTCCCACTTACATGTTTCTGGAAAAAGCTTAGTTGACTCAAAGTCTTCAAGGCTTAGTGGAAAGTGTATATATCTATATATATATATTTATATAAGAGTGAACAAAACCCCACACACACACACACATCACTTGGTCTCGGCTAAAGAGAGAGAGAGAGAGAGACTAGAGGAAGGAGAAAGGAGGAAGGAGGAACCAGTAGCCATAAAAGCAGGTAGGTTTTCAAATCTTAAATTTTTTTTTTTTTTTTTTGTGCCATCGGCTGTCTTTTGGTTGGGGTGATAAATTATATATATAATGAACAGCCTAGTGGGGGCTTGTGTCTATCTCCTTTTGTGATTGTAAATTTAACTTTTAGTTGTACATAAAGACTATGGACTAAATGATCACAGGTATGTTAGTTGTTTTTTTTAAGGGTTAGTCTATGAATGGACTTTTTGGCTATGAGTTTGGATTCGGCTAGTTTTGTTCTTTTATGTTATCAAGTAGGTTGTGCTTTTATTTTAGTATTGGTGTTTGAGTCAAGTTTCAAAGCGGGCGTGATAGTAGATTTTTGTTAAACACTAAAAACAATAAAAATAAACGAATATTTTATCTGAAAAAAAAAAAAAAAATTCAAAAAAAATATGCCTATTAAATTGCTGCTGGTATATAAGTAACTTTTTGAGGATCAATGGAGAAAAATAAAACAAAAATAGAAAAACGTGGCTGATGTAATAGCCCAAAAATGGAAAATACTTGCATACCAAAACAGCTAATATGTATATTATAACTTTTTGAGGATCAAAAGACAAAAAATAAAAGAAAAAGGTTGCTGATGTAATAGCCGGAAAATACTTGCGTACCAAAACAGAAGAGATGCTGGTTAAAAAAAATTGCCGATATGTAACTTTCTGAAAAAAAAAAAAAAAAAAAAAAAAAAAAAAAAAAAAAGGAAAAAGAAAAAGAAGAAGAAGAAGAAGAAGAAGAAGAAAAAGTTTGCTGATGTAACAGCCAAAAAAATGGAAAATATTTGCACACACCAAAACAGAAGAGATGGGAAAGGCTGTCAGCTAGATGGCACGGGGTAATATATAGCCAATGGAATCATAAGTAATCTTCACCCCTTCTCCCAGTTTTACCATTTGTCTTCTTTTTGCCCCCAAAGATTGTTATTTTGTAAATTAAGGTAACTTGTGACCCCTAAAACTTATACTATGAAATTTTAATTGGTCCACTCAAACTTAAAAAAAAACTTCTTAACTGCTCAAATTTGTCAAAAATTTTTTTTTTTTTCAATTGTGAATGTAAGCCTATTATTTGGATAAAATAAATAAATAATAAAAAAATTAAAAGCTCAATGAAGAACAAATTAAGCAAATATATATATATATATATATATATATATATATATATATTCGATAAGTAGCATAACCTAAGAGGGAGTTTATATATATATATATATATTTGATAAGTAACATAACCTAAGAGGGAGTTTATATATATATATATATATATATATATATATATATATATATATAAACTCCCTCTTAGGTTATGCTACTTATCAAACTCTCCCTACCAATAAAGACGGAATAGACACGGTAGACAAGGAAAATGTCCATCACAAAATACAACTCTTCCTTAGATAATTATCACCCAATAAATTTGTGATCTTTTTCATTTTTGGATATATTTTGGTTTTGGTAACGTATTTACTGTGATCTGAGGGGTGTAGGTGCAAAATTCCGCTCAACCAATAATGATTGAGAAAAATCAAACAACTCACTCAAAAACAATAAGAATAAATAAGAATAGTGTATAGAAAAGCGTAGAATTGCTTGATCCCTTTATTGGAGGTCTGGGCCTCTATTTATATACAAATAATATAGTAGAATCATGGTAGGACTCGCATTGCTTGTCCTTCAATCCTTTTCCATGTATAATATTCTCCTTAAATGGAGTTCTTTTCTTTGTATAACTCTTCCTATGTAAAATATCTCTCACACGGAAACTTCCTTTGTGTTGAGTACTTTTCTTATTAGGACTGGACCATAGATGGTGTACTTGGGCCGGATGTAATATGGGTTGGATGACTTCATGAAGGGGCCGGTACTTCTAATGAGGTGATATTGGGCTGGTTAAGGCTTTCATCCAGTGTTGAAGGTCCAACGTAAGTGGTATTGGGCTGAAAGATAATATACTTTGGGCTTGATCCGTACGGGCCTCATATGTCATTGGAATGTAGATATGTGTAGTGATGACGTGTACGCTTCTTATTGGAGGGAGTTTTTTTCCCTCCACACTTTGCCCCAAATTTTATTTTTAATTGAGTGACGGCTCCCATTAAAGAGGGAATTGAAACCGGTTTTTTACTTTGCTTCAAAGACGGTTCGAGGACTTTCATTATTACTCCGTCGTACAAGATTCTGCAAGAGTTACATTCGGCCTAGCTGCACTCCTGCGTTCTTCATTCCATCGCTTTGTCAGGTTAGTTTTTTTCGCATCTTTCTCTTCAATCTCTCATTATGAGTACTTCATCAATTCCCGAACGTATAGACATTGGGGATTCTGAATCCACACCTTCATCTTCCCCCGTTCGCATTAGGGTTCCCCCTCCTAGGGTTTCTACAGATCGTCTTTCGTTGAATCAATTAGGTACTTCCCCCCTTCCAGCCGAGACATCCACCTCAGGCTCTGATAATGTTCTTACTTATGAAGAAAGGAAAGTAATCATCTCTATTCGCCGCATCAAGTTCTCTGTTGCTTCGGTAATGGAAGAATTTGATATTCTTGAGGGAGTAGAAATTGTAGAATATCCCGAGGGTGCCGATTTTACCTCCGGCGAGGGAATTGAAGAGAGTGAGTTGCTTCTTTCGGTCGGGCATCTTAGCACCCTCCGGTTCCCTCTTCACCCCTTCTATCATTTAGTTTTCAACAAGTTAGGTCTTGCCCTCCTTCAGGTAAATCCTAATTTCTTTCGCATCCTTTCGGCACTGTTGGTGCGCCGGAAATTAGAGGCTCTAGATTTGACCTTTGCCGACCTCTGCTTACTTATAATATATCTAAGCATGGGACCGAGCCTGGTCACTTCTTTTTTACCTCTACCCTTCATCAAAGGATATGCACGAACCTTCCTTCATCCGAGAAGAAGTGGAAAGAAAGGATGGTTATAGTTAAAGGAAAATGGTTCGTGCCCCAATCAATTACGCTCCCCATCCCGCGCAAGTTTGGGAAGTTAGGTATAGAATACTTAACCTCCCTTCATACCAAGTGTTCTGGCTGTTTTAGTTGCCAAGTCTTAATGTTTTGCCGTACTTATGAGTTTCTTGGTGTTTTTTCAGCTACATTCCCATCCTCCGCAGTAAGGAACAGACTTTCTTTTCTTGAGGAACGAGTCTGGAGTGACCCCTCGCCTATCGAGGACCTGCTAACTTCTTCAAACCTCAAGGATATTGCCTCCAGTGCTGTTGCTACAGACCTCATGGATCTGTCTCTACCATCCTTTGATAGTTTCCCCATGACTGAGGAGGAGATACGGAGGGCTGAGGCTTTAAAAAAGAAAGCCGAAAATGCCCAACCCTTGGTCGTTATTAGGTCTACTGAGGGTGAGGTGGAGGCTGAGGAACCACCAATGAAGAAATCTTGCCTCAACCCCCCATCCTCTGGCAAGGGCAAGGTCCCTTCTAAAAGCAGAGGGAAAAAGGCTGGAGAGGCCGAACCTGAAGATGAAGTCAGGGCATATGTTCTGGCTGAAACTGGGGCTCCTTAGACTCCTTCCTTCACCAGGGCTGACAAGTCAGTCTTACATTTAGGGGATTCTGTGATCACAGACCCTTCAGCTGCACTGGCTGTGGCCCGAGGGATGTGGCTCCCAAAGGACGAGGAAGCCATCAGCCAAATGGGGTTGGAACAACTACTCCCCTCTGCCCCGGTCCGGGCCATAGAGGTTCGTATTGCTCCTTCAGAATTATGTTACTCTTGCTTACTTATGTTTCCATTTATGCTCATATTTGTTCCTCTGTTATCTTTTTATACAGAGTCTATACCACACCATGGCCCTCTGCGCCACTGCTGAAGCCCAATCCCTCTCCATCAAGAAGCTGGAGAAGGATCTTGACAATGCAGAGAAGAGAGCCACCACTGCCTCTACCAATCTGAAGATAGCTACTGAAGCCAAGGATGTGTATAAGAGGCAGTTGGCTGCCTCTGAGGCTAAGGTGGATTCTCTTCAGGCCGAAATTCAACGCCTGACCGAGGCTCTTACTACTTGCTTCAAGGCGGGGAAGCAAATGCAGGGGCGCTACTCCTGTCTGGCACACCTGGCTAGTGCTAAAGCGTTCCGGTCTGGCTATAATCAGGGCTCAGGCCCTAAGACAATGAATCCGGATGCTTTTGACAAGCAGGTGGGGGTGCACTTCCCATATGGTGAAGGGCCACAGGCTTTGGAAGCTGAAATTCGCTTTGCCGAGATGGTGAAGGCGCACCTGAAGGGTACTCCCCAGCTCTTCTGCCCCTGCGGCTTCAATTCCTCCTACCCCAAGTCCTACTGTAGTGGATGCTTTTGAATCTACTCCCTTCGATCCGAAGAGGAAGTAGAACCATGTATTTTGTTTTTATTGACAGTATATTTGGGATAATAAATATAATTTTTGTTTTAGGCTTTTAATACCTGATTTGTTTTTGCTGTATGCTTTTGATATTGTTCATACTTTTCTGACTGGTAATGTTTTTATGACAAACAAAACACATTGTCTTTATGTTTCAGATTTATGCTATCCGAAAAAAAGTAAGGATGATGGGAAGAAGGAGATCCTTTAACAGTTTAATTGACATCTCAGGATGATTCATATGGACAATGATCTAACTGTTAAGTGAACTCTTTTTGCCTTTGACTTGCCTGCAGTAGACGTATACATACTCTTTCTTTCTCGTGTGTTCCTGATGTGGGGTGGATCATGATGAACTTATGATATATCCACATCCACGGGGTATTAAACATTTGGAGTCCGGAGGAAAAAGTTCTAATCTGGCCACCAGAGGTCTGAAGCGAATTGTTCTTCGGCACTGAGTCGTGGAGGAATATTGCTGAATAGGACACTTAGGGTCTGAAGCTGTCTCGGACACTTAGGATCCGAGGCGAATTGTTCCTCGGCACTGAGTCGTGGAGGAATATTGCTGAATAGGACACTTAGGGTCCGAAGCTGTCTCGGACACTTAGGATCTGAGGCGAATTGTTCCTCGGCACTGAGTCGTGGAGGAATATTGCTGAATAGGACACTTAGTGTCCGAAGCTGTCTCGGACACTTAGGATCCGAGGCGAATTGTGTGTTCGTTCTATTTTTAAACGATGTGGGACAATAGTAATACAAAAAATAAACCAACCATCCATAAAGATCTACTTGGCATGATTGCTTTCTTTCGCCAATCAGTGTTTACTCTTTGCATAACAACAATGAAGTTGATCAAGGGAAATTTTGAAATGAAAAACTTGTAATTGAAATTATTAAAAATTGCCAACTGTAACTGTAATAATCAACTGTAATTGTAATAGCCGTACCACTGTGGTAACATCACGGCATATAGGTATGGATCCCCCTTGTTATAAAAAGAGAAACATACATACGATATTGACAATGTTGGCTAGTGGTAATACCTTTTGAGGTGGATGGCATTCCATGGACGTGCAATAGGACGCCCATCAACTTCAACCAACCGATAAGCTCCCTTCCCTACCACTTCGGTAATCCTGTAGGGTCCTGTCCAGTTGGGTTCCAACTTTTTAACATACGCTGTCTCCTGCTTCAGAACCCAATCGCCAACCAAGAACCTACGGTACCGGACACGCTTGTTATAACTGTTACACACCTGCTGTTGGTATGCCGCGAGCCGAATTGCTGCGGCATCTCTCTTTTCGTCCACAAGATCAAGGCTATGTTCGAGTTGCTGCTCATTGTTCCCTTCCAGTACCAAGGATGACAGCTTCGGATCCATATGCCATAGCAAATGGGCTTTCTCCCGTGGGTCGTCTTGGAGTGATCGATAGGCCCAGAGCACTTGGGGGAGATTCTCGTACCATTTTGTCTTCAATTTCTCTAATTTTTTCTTTAAGCACCCAAATATCGTGCGATTAGTTATTTCAGCTTGCCCATTGCCTTGTGGATGACTAACTGCAGCCAATTTTTGCAAGATTTCATGTTCGTTAAAGAACTTTCTTGTACTTCTGTTATCGAGGTTCTTACCATTGTCCATTACGATGACTTTTGGTACCCCAAACCGGCAAATAATGTTGCTCCAAATGAAATGCTTTACTTCTTCGTGGGTGACGCTAGAGAAGGCTTCAGCTTCCACCCACTTGGTGAAGTAATCCGTAGCCAGAAGTACATGCTCTTTTTTTTCCACGATTTTGGGTAACGGTCCTACTACATCAATCCCCCATTGGGTGAACGGCCATGGATTAGCTATGGCGTGCAAACCTTCGATAGGTTGATGCTTTATTGGACCATGGCGCTGACACTTATCACATCTTCTTGAGTATTCTTCGGCATTCCGAGCCAAGTATGGCCAAAAATAGCCTTGGGTTAGAATTTTGTGTGCAAGGGATCTTCCTCCCGAGTGATTTCCACAATCTCCTTCATGAATTTGTTTTAGAATTGTGAGAGCCTCAGTAGGGGTTAAACACTTGAGATAAGGACCGGAGAATGACCTTCGGTATAACTGGTTATTGATGATTGAGTATTTAGCCGCGATAAGCCTAAGCTTCCTTGCCTCAGCTTTTTGATTTGGTAGAACTCCCTCCTTGAGGTAGGCCTCGATTGGATCAATCCAGCATGGCTCGCGTGGAACTTCCGGGATCACCATCACCTCTTGCCGGGGATTAATACTAGGTTCTTCGAGGACATCGATTGGAACAAGCCGAATCAACTCTTCGTCTGAAGATGATGCGGCCGCGGCCAATCGATCTGCTTCGGCATTTTCATCTCGTGGTACCTAATGCAATTCGATTTGATCGAAATCCCGGATGGCACTCTCTACAGCATCTTTGTATGACTTCATACGTTCCTCCTTGGGATAATAGTGCCCTGTCACTTGATTGATCACAAGCTGTGAGTCACTAAAAACTTTTAAACACCGTACCTGTAGCTGTTTAGCTAGTCGAAGTCCGGCAAGCAACGCCTCATACTCGGCCTCGTTATTAGTAGCTGGGAAATTTAGCCAAATTGACTGCTGCAGCTTGGTACCCTCAGGTGTTGTGATGTCAATCCCGGCCCCTGCCCTTTTCTGGTTGGAAGAGCCATCAACCCGTAACTCCCAGTACGGCTCTTGAAGTGTCGGCTCCTCAGACTGATCTTTATACTCCAGTAGGAAATCTGCTACTGACTGCCCCTTGTGAGATACCTTTGGTGCATAGGTGATATCAAAAGAGCTAAGTTCAATAGCCCATTTTGTAATTCGACCAGACAAGTCTGGTTTAGCTAGGATAGCCCGTATAGGGTGATTTGTAAGTACCACTATGCTGTGAGATTCGAAGTAATGTCGAAGTTTCCTCTTGGCATAAATTAACGCCAGGATTATCTTTTCCGTCTTGCTGTACCGTGTCTCGGCATTCGTCATCGTTTTGCTTGTGTAAAAGATTAGGTGCTAAATCTTGCTTCCTTCTTTGATCAACACTGCGCTTGTTGCTACAGCTGATACTGCCAAGTACAGGATGAGAGTGTCTCCGGGCGTTGGAGCAGAAAGGATTGGGGGTTTTGTCATGTAGCTTTTCAATTGATTGAGAACTTCCTGCTGCTGAGGTCCCCACATATCTTTGTTTTTGGATCGAATAGCATCAAAGAAAGGTTTATACTTATCAGATAATCGGGATATGAACCGGCTGAGGGCCGCAACTCGGCCAGTTAGAACTTGCACTTCCCTGCGGGTTTTTAGCTCTTGGTTCTGTATGAGTGCCTTTGCCTGAGCTGAGCTTACTTCTATTCCTCTTTTATTTATAATGTGCCTGAGGAACTGTCCTGAAGAGACGGCGAATGAGCACTTGGTGGGGTTCAGCTTCATATTGTACCTCTTGAGAGTATCAAAGACCTCCTGGAGATGCTTCGGGTGATCCTCTTTCCGTATACTTTTGACCACCATGTCATCGATATAGGCTTCAACTGTATTCCCCAGTAGATTATTGAAAATTTTATTGACAAGTCGCTGGTAGGTGGCTCCGGCATTCTTTAGACCGAAGGGCATCACTCTGTAGCAGTAAGTGCCCGTCTCTGTGATGAAAGCGGTTTTCTCCTCATCTTCAGGATTCATGGGAATCTGATTATAGCCGGAGTATGCATCGAGGAATGTGAGCCTCTCATAACCTGTCGTACCTTCTACCATTTGATCAATCTTGGGCAGAGGGAAACTATCTTTTGGGCAAGCTTTGTTAAGGTTGGTATAATCTACGCATACCCTCCATTTCCCATTCTTCTTTTGAACGACTACTACATTTGAGAGCCATTGTGGGTATTGCACCTCTCGAATGAATCCTGCTTGTAATAGTTTATTTACTTCCTCAGCTATTATGCGATTCCGTTCAGGTGCGAACCGTCGGTGCCTCTGCTTAACTGGCCTGAATTTTGGGTTAACCCTCAAACTATGGCATGAGACCGTAGGATAGATCCCTACCATGTCCGAGTGATCCCAGGCAAAGACATCCGAATTGCACCGAATGACCCTGAACAATTCTTCCTTCTCTTCGGCTGTGCAAGATGAGCCAATGTAGGTGACCTTCTGAGGGTCTCCGAGGACTACCTTTATAGCTTCGAGGGACTCCTCGGTAGATGCTTCAGCCTCGGCTTCTTCCTCTGCCTTGAGATACTTGGGCAGAGGATACTGTAACTGCTATTTGATTGCGTCTTTGGGATTCGCCTCTGACTGAGGTGATTTCGACGCCTTCTTTGTTTCATATAACGTTAGCATATAACATTCTTTTGCAGCAACCTGGTCTCCCCAGAGGTCGATGACCTCCCTGCCATCTGGGGATAAACACCTCATTACTTGATGAAGGGTAGAGGGGACTCCGTTCATACGATGGATCCAACCTCTCCCCATAATGAGGTTATAAGATGGATGAATCTCCGTCACGACGAAGTTCTCCTTCAGAGTCCTCTTTGCTGCAGTAACGGATAGATCGATCACCCCAAGCGGATTCACCTTAGTACCATCAAACCCCATTAGGGGGCTGGAAGTTGGCCTGATGGACGATGGTGAAACCCCCAGCTGATTGAAGGCTGCTTTTGTAATGATGTTAGCGCTACTTCCCGGATCTATCAGCACCCTCCTGATCATATAATTCGCCACTAGGAGGCTGATGACCAAGGGGTCTTCATGCGGGCGCTGGACTCTAGACAGATCATTGTTACCGAATCCAATGTTGATGCTGCCTGGCGCAACCGTGTTTACCTAAGACAATCTTTGTAACTTATGAGCCTCTCTCAGCCTGGATCTGTACAACTCTTCAGACTCTTCATCATCCTCTGACCTTCCGTGTATGGCATGGATAACCTTTACCTGTCCGCCCTCTACCCGTCGAGGGTTAACCTCCCGAGGTTTTACGTACTCCTTCGTGGCGAGATACTCCACCAACTCTCCTCTCGCTATCATGCTTTCTACCTGTCGCTGAAGGGACCTGCAATCATTGGTGGTATGCCCATAGTCTCTATGGTAGGCACAATGTTTGCTTTTATCCCTCTGCTTCAAGGGTTGTTTCATGGGCTGAGGAGTTGCGAACCTCGTCTTATTCTCTTGGAACAGGCGCGCTAAGGTAGTACGGAGAGGGGTAAGCCTGTCCTCTGTCCTTTGCCTCTTCTCAGGCACTTGGGTGACTTGTGTGGCGGCATGAGGAACCTTCTGCATCCTTGTGCTTGTAGCTTTCTCTCGAGACTTGTTTTCCACTGTGACGAGGGTAGCGTGCTGTGCATGGTAGGCTACGTTTTCCTCCAACTGAATGTAGATTTGTGCCCTAGCGTTCAAAGTCTGCATATCCGGGGGGGAATATTTGATCAAGGATGTGTGAAACTTGGTTCCCTGGATCATTGCCAACTTAAGTGTTTCGATTGCCGTGGCAGGGTGCCAATCTGCTATCTCCGAGGCTTCCATGTTAAACCTGGATAAGAAATCTTGCAGAGTTTCTCCCTTCCTTTGCCTTATGGTGAAAAGGCTGGCGATACTTTTCTTCTGCTTCTTATTTCCGCAATACTGGGCTAAGAACATAGTGCACAAGGTCTCATAATCAGGGATAGACTTGTGTGGCCTATTTCTGAACCATTCTAACGCTGCTCCGGTTAAACTGGTAGGAAAAACCTTACACATCCACGGATCGTTATGATCGTCCAGTGCCATCTTTTGCGCATAATGATCGAGATGCCGAGAGGGGTCTCCTACCCCATCGAACTGGGTGAAGGATGGCATAGTGAACTTCCTTGGTCTCTCCACAAGGTACACATCGTCAGTAAAGGGGGTCTTGACCAAGGAGTTCTTGTGCTCTCTAGCCATCTCGGCTGGTGTCTGAATTCTTAATAGCTTCTTTTCGTCGAAGGCATCTTGTACGCGTGCGCCATCTGGAACGCCATTGGACCATACCGTAAGCCTATGGCTGGACTAGGCCTGTTCGTCCTGTGTGCGACGCGGGAGATTATCCGAAGCAACCGCCTTGGACCTTGTCTCTTGCTGTTGCTAAACCTCATTAGGTCGAGCCGCGTTGGGTGGTGTCCCGTTGGCCGGAGGCTCGTGAACTGGAGGTAAATTCTGGGTGGGGGGTAGTGCTGCAGCATCGCCTGGTGGTGGTTGTGGCGTTAGCCTGGCCATTGCCGTGTGCAGCGTATGAGTTTGCTGCTGAAGCGCAGCTATCTGGGCGACACTCGTATCGTTTGCTTGCCGGAGTGTCTCAAATTGGTGCAAGAACTCCTCTCGCATCTTTTGCATCAATTCTATCTGTTGATTCATTGCTGACTCTCCGTTTGACATTCCAGATACGACTAAGGATTTGATTTGAAGAACAAGTGGGAGTATATTTTTATACGATTCCCACAGACGGCGCTAAAGTGTAGGTGTAAAATTCCGCTCAACCAATAATGATTGAGAAAAATCAAACAACTCACTCAAAAACAATAAGAATAAATAAGAATAGTGTATAGAAAAGCGTAGAATTGCTTGATCCCTTTATTGGAGGTCTGGGCCTCTATTTATACACAAATAGTATAGTAGAATCATGGTAGGACTCGCATTGCTTGTCCTCCAATCCTTTTTCATGTACAATATTCTCCTTAAATGGAGTTCTTTTCTTTGTATAACTCTTCCTATATAAAATATCTCTCACACGGAAACTTCCTTTGTGTTGAGTCCTTTTCTTATTAGGACTGAACCATAGATAGTGTACTTAGGCCGGATGTAATATAGGTTGGATGACTTCATGAAGGGGCCGGTACTTCCAATGAGGTGATATTGGGCTGGTTAAGGCTTTCATCCAGTGTTGAAGGTCCAACGTAAGTGGTATTGGGCTGAAAGATAATATACTTTGGGCTTGATCCGGACGGGCCTCATATGTCCTTGGAATGTAGATATGTGTAGTGATGACGTGTACGCTTCTTATTGGAGAGAGTTTTTTCCCTCCACAAGGGGTATTTATGATTTAGGGTTTGGAATAGGCAGTGTAGAATAATTTAACTCGCTGTGTAGGAGAAGAGATAGAAATGGCTAATTGGAGGAGTTTTGGCAATCGGATGCTGCATTGTCGCCGGTCTATTCTAAAAGCATGGTGCAATTGTTCCAATCCGACCAGATTTCACCACTCCACATGTGGTGGTGGTTTGCTCTCTCCCGTCCGATCGTCAGACTATTTTCTTCGTCGATCAGTTAGAGTCTCCAAAAAAGGTGCGAACTTTTCGTCGATTCAATGTTATTCTTCTTCTGCTGAAGCAACAGCAGCAGATGCAGTAGTAGTTGATAAAGAGGATTCACTAGGAGGACCCCTCCCTCTTCAATCAGCACCGTTCCTGATGCTCCCTGCTGGATCTAGGTTGGTTGCTGGAAACGACGGCAAAAGGTTTAAGCTTGTGGCGAAGAAGGACAAAGACGACGCCGACTGCTACCATTTCTTTAGTGTTAGAGAGAAGAAAGTGATGAAGATGGGAATAAATGTTATGCTTCCATGGCAAAGGGAATTACTTCCCCCAAACGAAGCCATCTGCTTCGGTTCATCTCTTGGCTGGCTCGCCTTTATCCACCCTCGCAATTGTTCTCTCTACCTTTTCAACCCTTTCATCCACTCTTATCTCCCTTACCTCCCCCTCCCTCCCATTCAAACCTTACCTTGTATCATCTCCAGCGTTCGCTACAATTCCAATATTCACACCTCATCTTCTTCTTCACCACCCATTGTCACTGAGTTCAGCATTTGGGATCAATTCTCGCCCATATCATCCCAACGCTTAAGTCAGAAGTCTTTCTTTAAGAAGATTGCATTGTCCTCAACCCCGTCCTCGTTCCCTTCCAATCATCATCATCACAAAAACATCAATAATAATGAAATGAAAAAGTGTTCTTCTGACTCTACTTTGATGGTCATCCAAGGCTACGAGAACTATAAACTCGCATTCTGCAGAATTGGGGGCACCGCATGGACTGTGTTAGATGGTGCGGGGGTATCATACTTTGATGTCATCTATTTCAGCAAGGACCAAAAATTTTATGCCTTGTCCACCTCTTATAAACTTATAGAAGCTTGGGATCTCCGCGATGCTGCCTCTCCAAAGAATAATACCATCATTTCTCGTTTGCCTCCTTTGGTACACCCCACAATGGACCAACACCAACACTGGCTCAGACATCTTTGCCATCATGATTATTATCTAGTGGAGTCTTCCGGGGAGTTGTTGATGGTTGTTAGGTACTATTCTCACCATTTTAATGATAATAGCAAGCAGGACTATTCCACTCCCAGGAAGACCATTTTGTTTGATGTGTATAAGCTGGACTTTGTTAACAAGGTGTGGCTACTCTTGCCAAACTTAGGCGATAGGGCATTGTTTATTGGTATTAATGAGTCTCTCTCTATCTCTGCCCCTGATTTCCCCGGGTTGGAGAAGAATTGTATTTACTTCACTAGTCCCGATGCCGAAAACTTGGAACAGTCTCATGATTTGGGTGTCTTCAACTTGGAAGATAACAGTATAATTCCAATTTATCATTATGACTTGAAGATTCAACTGCCTTCTCCCAGGATCATCCCACCTCAGCATTGAATGAAGCAATCCCTCGTTTTGGTTATGCTAACTTATACTAGCAAATCTCTATGCTAAGGTAGTCCAGTCCACACATGAACTGTTTTATTTATTTTTGTATTTTTATTTTTAATACTTAGATTGTATATCTTGTTTTGTTTATCTATCTTTTCTGTTATAGCCATACAAAATTGTTTCTTTGTAATGCAGTAATTACATTATTTTCTTTTAAGTATACCAAGTTCCTTATATGCACCAGTAAATTGCTACTATTATTGATCTGATACTGCTTGGTGCAATGATTAAAAAATTTAGACTGGGAGGGGAGAGAAGTTTGACACAGATTTGAAAATTAACACCACCACATTGTAAAGAATTAAAATTACGTGCAGCAGTATCAAACGATAAATCTGTATGCATACCCTTGTAGCCAGTGGACTCCACGTAGACATGATTCAGTAATGTTTTATTCCTATTTGTTGCCTGAGAATCCCATTGTATAATCATTTATCTTGCAGAATGTTGGTTTGATAAACCAGTCCAATGGCATGAGCCAACATATATGTTTATTCTTTTTAGTATACTTATATATGTGTGCAATCGTTTTTTTTTTTTTTTTTTTTTTTTTATCAAATTTTTGACATTATAACTCATTATCTTTAATTTTAATTTTTCAGCATAGTTCATTTTTACCATTGCTGACCTCTGTGTCTAGATTGTTATCGCATAGTTATATACTAATTGCTCTCTACATTCTATATATAATCTTATATTAGTTCTTTCGTGTCTCTTATGAGCTAATTGATGACGAAAGGTAAACTCAAATCTCTCCCTCTAGTATTCTTCTTATCAACCTTCATTTGATTATAACTTTCCTTATCAGGGTAATTGGAGCATCTAAGTAAGAAATAAATGTGTAATTTGTTTATATATAACTTATGAGTTATAACATACTCGGTTGTAGAACCATTTCAAGTGCACTATTGTATGTGTCAATTTACATTTAGCTTAAAGCTCTAAAAAGTAAATCCATTATAATATGCAACAAATTCAATCTAGTATTTTATATTGGTTTTAACTTGTTACTCTGAATTTTCCATGTCTTTGAACATTGATTTTGTGTGTTATAACTTTGATACCAAAGGCCTTGGTATCTCTTATACCTCACAAAGTGGTTGGTAAGACTTCGAATATTCAAATGAGTAAAGTAGGTGTGTGTGAGTTTTTTGCCAATGACCAAAAAAAAAAAAAATTTATCTTCGATATTCAAGGTTCGATTTGATATTGAATTCGGCCTAGATGGGATTGAAATGAAAATGCTATTGCTCATTTTATGGTTGTGTGGCAACTATATAAACTGATTATTTTGGATTGACGTTGTGATGTATGGTAATTCGCATGTTGACGTGTGTTGTTATTCTATTTAGGAGATCTGGTTCATTTTTCCTAGAATTCTGGTATTGTTCTGATTTCCTTGTGGTTAAAAAACTGGGCTTTTTTAGTTAAGAGCATCTCCAATTCATTATACACTTCAACTAAAGTGTACAGCCATGTCAGCAATTGTGTTGACGTGTCTCTACACTTATTTTGGAGATTAAAAGTTCTTATTGTGCACTTATTTTTTCATTTTACACGTTATTATTTTTTAAAAAATAGAATAATTTTTTTTAATTATTTGTTTGTTTTTTCCTAACGGTTTTATTCTCAACAACTATAATGCTAACGACTATAGTTGTTTGCTCCAATTATATGTTTTGGTAGAGAAATTGTTTGTTAAAAAACAAGAAGCTGTTAGAAAAGATATTGCGTTCAGCTTGTTGCAAATCAAGTAGGCTATAATGTAAGGACCCGTGCTTTATTAGCATAAAGAAGATCTAAACAAAATAATGAGAACGTGCATCATATTACACAATATGATCATTGAAGATGAGCGTGGACACATTTTGTAATGGACACCTCCGCCGGATAAGCCAATATCCCTCCCACAATACATTCAAGACCCAACATTTGTGAAATCAATTTAGTGATGAAGATGTTTAAATTTGGTATAATCGAATAAAATATAATTTTTATATTATTATGTAAATTAATTAAATCAATACATAATGAAGATGCTTAAATTTAATGTAATCGAATAAAATGTAATTTTTTATATTATTATATAAATTAATTAAATTATTATGTAATAAATAAATATGTAGTAAATTAAATTGATAAGTCAAAAAGTACTAATCTTTTTTTTAATTAATTAAATTCTTCTGCAAATTAAATGATTCTTTTTATTTATTTAGAAAAAATGACTCTTTTTATATTAATTATTTAATACAATACACATAGAAAAACATATATAATAAATCTTAAATAAATGCATGATTCTTTGACTTTTCAAAGCCACTTTCTATTAGGTAGTGTAATTATGTTAAATTCATTTTGTATCGTACAAGAAACAAATCCCATTTGTGTATGTGCTCCCGAGAAAGATATAGTACTCTATTTCATTAGGGGGATCGGGAGCAATCAATAAAACAGATCCAGCATATCTTGGAATCCTGAATTAAATGCTACCAATAATTATATTAATCCACATATGTCTTTCTCCCATCAATCAGTACTAGTCAAAGTAATGCAAATTTCCTTCTTTGTTTGATGAGAAGTCTCCTTCCCCTTCTTCAAACTCCGATTCGTCTTTTTCATAGAGAAATCTCTGATCAAGGATAGAACAAGATTCATTTTTCATCATATCTAAGGGATTCCTTGATTCGGGCCGAAGAAGCAACGTCATTCGATCATTATCAAACTGAGTGCAATATTTTTTTGTCCATGAGGATCCCACCAGAGCTCCTTCAACTTCTAATAGGCCATGAACTAAATCATAATCATTCTCAACGAGTCCATAAGAAGTGATCCCATTTTTTTTTATCAGGTCCGGGTATAGACCAAAGATCTTGAGCGACCAATCCAGCAGAACAACTCAAAAGATAAATAAGTATCATTAATTTCTTCATGCTCATTCCAAGTTCGAAGTACCATTTGTACAAATTGTTGGAAACTAGTTGTGTAAACTAGTGTTTTAACATGTGAATGAAACTTGCCTGTATATAGAATATAATATTGTGTATATGTAGAATAGAACGTTCTGTATGTGTTGTTGCAACATGATTTTACCAAAGTCATATACGTTAAAACATGGCAGTTGTAGGATAAACCTATGAAGGATAGTCACAATGCTTTTATTGTGACTGTTGGTGGTGATTGAAAATTTTCACGAATTCTTGACACATGATTCAACGTGATTAAGGATGGGTTAGAAAGTTTAGGGATGCATTGCACTTATAAGGTGCAATAAAGGATTGTGAAGAGGTGTAATAGTAGTACGTTAATCCAACACAACCCTTTGAACCATTAATGCATGACGACGGCCGTTCCAATACACCAAACTGAATATAGTGAATGTGTGGTTCAAGAAAAGCCTTTTATGTCAAATTTAAATTTATAAAAACCACTACCAACACTACTACTAACGTAGCAAGAGTGAGTAGGGATCATCCCAAGGGATTATACGTGTTGGAATTTCAACTTCGACTCTAGCGTACCAAATGATTGCAAAAGAGAATTGGGTTGGTTGATTACTTCTAGAAAAGAATTAATTAAAATGCAATAAGATAAAGAGTAAGTAAGAAGGAAAGGTCTTGGGGTGTAGAGATCACCACCAAACAATACTATTCCAAACCATAATCAAGTGACTAATGAGGGAAATGAATGTGTTGCAACAATGTTGTGTGTGTAAAAGACATTCAATTGGTAAGGATGACTCAACAAGTGCAAATTGTCTCAATCAACATGTGTAAGGCCACAATACATCTATTGGTAGAGGAATATATTGTCTAGACATCATGTGAAGAGAACAAAATATCAAATCAAGTCATTGAACCTTTCATTAAGCTCATAGTCCAACCAATCCATAAGGATGACTTAGTTAAACATGCATTATCTAAACATCATGTAAGAGGTACAAAATATCTATTGGGAGAGGAATAAATTGTCTAAACACATGTGAAAGATACAACATATCATAACTAGTCATTAATCCTTCATTAAGCTCACAATCCACATACAACACAATATTAGAGGAATATACCATTTGGACTCACAAGCATGGAACATCAAACATCAAGAGTAGATTGTCCTCCCATCTAACATTATACTACCACTACACTAAATCTACACTACTAGCATGAAAATAAAGCTATCTAGACTAGGGGAGAGGCACAAACCATCAAGAATAGGCATAACCATCAAATGAACCAAAATAGCATTCATTAAGCATATCATCTTGATAATCTCTAGATCTATAGCATCAATACACATAGACATGCATCAAAAATACTAAATCTAGAGATAAGCACATAAATATCCTACTCTAGCATACATAGACATATGGATAGAATAGAATAGTCAATTGGAAGCATTAAACCATACAAACCATGAAATAATCAAGATTTATATATACATGAATATCAAGATGTATCATACAACACTAATCCCTCAATAATACACAAGATTAGAGTATAGAAAGCATGCTTGGGGCTAACTCTAGCCCCAAAAAGATGTCTAGCCACTCATGGTAGTGATGATCCAACCCTCAAGGGCTAACTCCATGATTGCTCCTTGTTGGTGAAGATCTCCTCCAATGGTGCTCTAGCTTCCCTCCTTCCTCCTCTCCAAGAATAGCCTCCAAGATGATTTTCAATGTGTGACAAGAAACTCTAGACTCTTCTCCAAAAAGTGTATCATATTCCTTATATAGGTAAGTCAAATACACCCTATGATGAGCTGTGGTCGTGCAAGACAGATTCTCCAATGATTGGGTGAAGGACGGAATAAATGAGCTGGACTTTAACTTTTTCTCGCTGGAGGAAGTTCGATCGATCGAACCTTAACTTGGATCGATCGAAGATGGGTTCGATCGATCGAACTGCATCTTGGATCGATCGAAGTGGTCTGATTCCTCCAGATAAGGACAAGGCTGAGATATTTCGAAGATATTTATGGGGAAAAGGACAAAAGTGGTTGGTAGGCGTACAGCTGTGGATAAGATCAATCATTTGAATAGGACAAAATAGGGTTCGATCAATCGAAGGTTAAGTTGGATCGATCGAACTTGAAATTTCAGCAAAGGCCAAGGTTAGATCTATTGAGAAGTACTGTGATCGATCATAGATGTTCGATCGATCGAACTCTAAGTTGGATCGATCGAACTTTTCAGTTGCACAACTTTGATTCCTTTTTGCTCCTTTCTTTCTCCACTTTGCTCCCTCCTTTGGTTTATCTCAGGATTGCTTCAATTAAGCTCTTATTTGGCTGAGTTAGCTCAATTTTGGGATTAGTGCCTGAAAATATAAATAACACGTAATAAGTCTAAAACGGTAAAGTAAGATAGATAAAGGTACTAGAATGCTTAAGCTTAACGGGTTTAAATGCGCACTTTTCGGTGCTCATCACACCCCCAAACTTAAATATTGCTAGTCCCTAGCAATGAACTAAGAAGTAAATGAATGAAATGAACAACTAAACAAGTATAAACTGGAAAGCAAGTAAAATGATAACACCATTTTCGTAGGGAACACGATTGTATTTAGCATATGCAACAAGCCTTTTAAACCACTAGGTTACCCCTAGTGGACGAGTAAAGTCTCGTGAGGGTTTCCAGAAATGGTACCCACAAACATTAAGCTCATTCTTTCAAAAGAGGCACCAATATTGCAAACAACCATTGGGAGAAAACTACCTCAAGTATGCAATTTTTCAATCGTTTCTAAGCAATCTCCCAAAATTTCAATATCAAACAAGCAAGTATGGTCCTCCACACATCAAGAAAATGATCATGAAAATCGAAACAAGTCTAGAATCCATGTGAGAGGTCCGGCATCAAGTGTGTTGCTATCTTAGCCAACTAGAGAAGTAATCACATCCTTACCCTCAAACTAGCACACAAATCTAGTACCAATCATCAAGATAAGAGAGTGGACCTTTTATTAAAGCTTTATTATTCTAGGTGCGCTTATTCTTTTCACTCTATTTTTTTTTTTTTTTTTTTTTTTTAAGATCAAAGATGGAAATATTGTGCAATGTGTTGATCTCTTAAGCTTTCTAGAAGATTCATATAGCGAGCGTTAGGTCAATGACTCCCAAACCAGATGGCTTTAGGGCATTAGGTGTTAAGACACCCCTACAGACTTACAAACTCAAATCAACTAGGTTACAAATCAAGACAACAACCATCTAATCATTTCCTACTTCTCACCTTTTGGGAGAAGTCCTCACTTTTATTACTTTTGCAACTTTTTCTCTTTTTTTTTTTCTTTTTTTTTTTTATAATAATCAATTATTAACCTAGAGTTTGGGCCCTCCACCTTTCGGCGCGAGAAGTTCACTGCTTAATGAGGCAAGAATCCCGGCTACTCAATGAAAAGGGGTTGTTATCCACCTTTATCAAGAATGAAAGCTTTCAATGCACTACTAGCCCAATTGGGATATAACCAATTCAATAATCAACAAAGCATGTACCCCACAAATGAATGCTAGTGTGCACCGGTGCTAGTGTAGAATCCTAGAATGAATCTCAAAACAATCACAAATTCAGGATGATGTGGACCACAAATGCAAGCAAGATATCAATCTTTTGAAAAATTTACTCCTAAATGGCATCCTCAAGGCATACAAGGAGTATTGGACTCTCAAGTCAAACAATTTTTAAATTTTAAGCAATATAGTCCTCAAAAGATCAAAATCATAGCTAACATCAATCTCAAATCTCAATCATGCATTTAAAGCTCAAATCTTAAGTAGAATGCAACAAGACACCTTACCCCCAAACTTAAACCGCACATTGTCCTCAATGTGCAATGAGAACAATGGAAAAAAAGTGGAAAGAGTATACCGTGGTGGTGTAGACATGAAGCCCGGTCATGATCCAATTCGAAAGACGTCTCTCCCAAACTTGGAATCAACAACCTACTTGAATAACCATGCTAGCAAACTCACATCAAATATCAAATGGGATAAGAATAATCAAATCAAGCATTCTAAGGCAATGTAACACATGATGCAAGAGAGATATAAGATCAAGCCCTAACTAAAGTATAAAGTATACATGACTACACATAAGGGCACAATAATGAATCTTTTTATATTTTTCATTTAATGAAAGTAAGTATATACAAAATGTAAGAAAAACAAAGAATAAAATACATGAACAAAATATAAAAAGAAAAATAAATAAGGCAAAATGCAATGAAAGAATATGTACAATGCAAGAAATGAAAAACAATATGTGCAATGCAAGAAATGAAAAGGAACATGTACAATGCAAAAAAAATGGAAAGAATATGTACAATGCAAGTATATACAAAATTTTCTTACTTTTTGTTTTTTATTTTTTATTTTTTTAATATATATGTGAAAACATGCAAAGAAAAATGAAAAATGTAAGAAATATGCAAAATGGGTGCTAACTTTAACGTCTCTATCAAGACGGAATACTTCTTTGAAAAATCGTCTCATTTTTTTTTATTTTTTTATTATTATTATTTTTTTGACAAAACAAATATGTACACAAATAAAAATAAAAAGGCAAGTAAATAAAAATGTAAGAAAATAAGGAATGCAAAGATTTTTTTTTTTTTTTTTGATAAGTTAGAAGAATTAAAAATTAAAGCTAAACAAAATATTTTTGGATTTTTGGAAATAAGATAAAAGGAAATAAAAGAAAATAAAAGAAAAATGTTTTTGGGATTTGATTTTTTTTTTAATTTTAAATATTTGAAATAAAAATAAAAATAAAGCTTGGAAATAAAAGTAAAAATGAAAATAAAATAAAAATCTTTTTGGAATTTTTGAAAATAAAATAAAATTAACAAAAATATTTTTGTGTTTTTAACAAATTTCCAAAAACTTTTTTTTTTTTTTTTTTAGTCAAGAGAGAGAGGAAACTAAATGAAATAAAATAAAATAAAAAAATAAAATAAAATAAAAATAGAAATAGGAAAAAGTCAAAAAGTGAAAGGGTCAAAGGGGCAAAGCTGTGATCGATCGAAGATGAAGTTCGATCGATCGAACATAGCTGTGATCGATCCGAGATGAAATTCGATCGATCGAACATGTAAAATTTTGGAGATCCCGAGAGCATGCATTTTTGAAAAATGGATGAGGCCTGAAAGTTTTTCTAAGTGTTGGGACTCATGATCGATCGAACCATATGTTGGATCGATCGAAAGGTAGTTCGATCGATCGAAATGGTTTACGATCGATCAAACTTTTGAAAATTTGGAGATCCCGAGAGCATGCATTTTGGAATTTGGATGCAGGTCCAAAATTTTTCTAAGTGTTGGGACTCAAGTGGAGTTCGATCGATCGAATCCATAGTTGGATCGATCGAAGAACAATTCGATCGATCGAAGATGCTCTTGTGATCGATCGAAGGTGCTCTTGTGATCGATCGAACTGGCACCAAATGCCTAATTTTGAACTGAAAGTGCAGAAAATCCTATGCTAAGCCCCAATGATGGTAACAAGAATGAAAATTTGAAAAATAGATGGAAGAATGTACACAAGAATGAAAAATAAAAAGAAATGAGGGAGGAATAGAATTGTGAAACTCTACGAATACTACTGTTTAACGTCTCTAGCAAGACGTTAGGTCAACTCACTAGTCAAATGAATCAAAAACTGGATATGAAACATCCTTATTGACCCTCTTTTCACTTTTCTCATTTAATGTCCCACTTATGACAATAAAATCATCCTCCAAAAGAATGACTTGAAAAGAAATAAAAGAGATGATATTGTTCCTTTCATCCACGGTCTTGAAAACAAAATCAATCATGGTTAGGCTTGCCTCTTTGTTGTGTTCTTGAAACACATTCAAATGATCATCCATATTGATAATTGGTGAGGCATTGTCTTTCAAAGACTCATTCGGATTAATAAGAAACAACCTCTCTTCATCCCTCTTCTCCTCCTCATAAATTACCATTTCCTCACCTTCTAAGTAAGCTAAGGAGTCCATTAGAGAGTTTATTTCATTTTTAGAGCTTTTAAAGTCAAAACCACAATTTTTATACATTTCCAAAAGACACTCCTCAAGAGGGTCATTAGAGATAATAGAAGGAAGGCCCTCTTCAACAAGTTCCTCCTCCTTCTCTCCTACCTCAAGTGTGGTCAACATCTCATCACTCTCTAGAGTAGCCATCTCCGAGATAAAATCATAATCAAAACAAGGAAAGTCCTCATTAATCATGTTATGTTCTATTGGATTAGCCACTAACTCACTTGCTACTTCCTCCTCTATACAAGATAGAGTGCTAGGCATTAGCTCACTTGTTTCATTCTCCTCACTCTCATCATCCTCATCTATATACATTGAAGTTCTTGCCATTTTTTCATTTGCCTCTTCCTCCTCCTCTCGATGAGAAAGAGTACTTGCAATTTGCTCAACTTGAGCTTCTAAGTTGGCTAAAGCTTGAGAATGAGAATTAATAAGTGAAGTGTGTGAAATATGCACATCAAGTAAAGCTAACACTTTTTCTTCAAATCCGGGTGAGTACTTAGAAGGTGGTGGAATTGATTCATCATAAAATGGTGGTGGAGGGCAATAGTCATAAGAAGGATTAAATGAGTGATCAAGTCCATAATAAGATGATGCATGAAATGAATTGGACTCAATCTCATAAGGATTAAAATGTGATGGAGGAGCATAAGGTGAAGGGATGTAATTCCCCCCCAAACTTGGATCAAACAATTCCTCCATTCACAATTAAAACCCAAATGCAAGAAAAAATTGGCCTCAACAAGGGCCTATGCTTGGACAAAAATTTAGCAATAAAATGAGCCTCAACAAGGGCTATCACAAGCATACAAAGAAGTGAAACAATTAAAATATAAGAGTTCCAAGAATTGCTCACAACGGTCCTTTAGCACTTCAACTCCAAATTTAGCTTTTAAGCTCCAATGATTGCTTTAAGTTCCAAAGTTCGCCTTCTTTGTAGTCAAGTACCTAATTGAACAAATAATAATGAGAATCAAGAGAAAAGAATATACAATGGAAAATAAAATAAAAATAGAAGCAATCTAATGAACACTATTGTCTAATTTAATTCCAACAAAACCGTTAATCCCCGGCAACGGCGCCAAAATCTGACGACGGCCGTTCCAATACGCCAAACTGAATATAGTGAATGTGTGGTTCAAGAAAAGCCTTTTATGTCAAATTTAAATTTATAAAAACCACTACCAACACTACTACTAACGTAGCAAGAGTGAGTAGGGATAGTCCCAAGGGATTATACGTGTTGGAATTTCAACTTCGACTCTAGCGTACCAAATGATTGCAAAAGAGAATTGGGTTGGTTGATTACTTCTAGAAAAGAATTAATTAAAATGCAATAAGATAAAGAGTAAGTAAGAAGGAAAGGTCTTGGGGTGTAGAGATCACCACCAAACAATACTATTCCAAACCATAATCAAGTGACTAATGAGGGAAATGAATGTGTTGCAACAATGTTGTGTGTGTAAAAGACATTCAATTGGTAAGGGTGACTCAACAAGTGCAAATTGTCTCAATCAACATGTGTAAGGCCACAATACATCTATTGGTAGAGGAATATATTGTCTAGACATCATGTGAAGAAAATAAAATATCAAATCAAGTCATTGAACCTTTCATTAAGCTCATAGTCCAAGCAATCCATAAGGATGACTTAGTTAAACATGCATTATCTAAACATCATGTGAGATGTACAAAATATCTATTGGGAGAGGAATAAATTGTCTAAACACATGTGAAAGATACAACATATCATAACTAGTCATTAATCCTTCATTAAGCTCACAATCCACATACAACACAATATTAGAGGAATATGCCATTTGGACTCACAAGCATGGAACATCAAACATCAAGAGTAAATTGTCCTCCCATCTAACATTATACTACCACTACACTAAATCTACACTACTAGCATGAAAATAAAGCTATCTAGACTAGGGGAGAGGCACAAACCATCAAGAATAGGCATAAACCATCAAATGAACCAAAATAACATTCATTAAGCATATCATCTTGATAATATCTAGATCTATAGCATCAATACACATAGACATGCATTAAAAACACTAAATCTAGAGATAAGCACATAAATATCCTACTCTAGCATACATAGACATATGGATAGAATAGAATAGTCAATTGGAAGCATTAAACCATACAAACCATGAAATAATCAAGATTTATATATACATGAATATCAAGATGTATCATACAACACTAATCCCCCAATAATACACAAGATTAGAGTATAGAAAGCATGCTTGGGGCTAACTCTAGCCCCAAAAAGATGTCTAGCCACTCATGGTAGTGATGATCCAACCCTCAAGGGCTAACTCCATGACTGCTCCTTGTTGGTGAAGATCTCCTCCAATGGTGCTCTAGCTTCCCTCCTTCCTCCTCTCCAAGAATAGCCTCCAAGATGATTTTCAATGTGTGACAAGAAACTCTAGACTCTTCTCCAAAAAGTGTATCATATTCCTTATATAGGTAAGTCAAATACACCCTATGATGAGCTGTGGTCGTGCAAGGCATATTCTCCAATGATTGGGTGAAGGACGGAATAAATGAGCTGGACTTTAACTTTTTCTCGCTGGAGGAAGTTCGATCGATCGAACCTTAACTTGGATCGATCGAAGATGGGTTCGATCGATCGAACTGCATCTTGGATCGATCGAAGTGGTCTGACTCCTCCGGATAAGGACAAGGATGAGATATTTCGAAGATATTTATGGGGAAAAGGATAAAAGTGGTTGGTAGGTGTACAGCTATGGATAAGATCAATCATTTGAATAGGATAAAATAGGATTCGATCGATCGAAGGTTAAGTTGGATCAATCGAACTTGGAATTTTAGCAAAGGCCAAGGTTGGATCTATCGAGAAATACTGTGATCGATCATAGATGTTCGATCGATCGAACTCTAAGTTGGATCGATCGAACTTTTCAGCTGCACAACTTTGATTCCTTTTTGCTCCTTTCTTTCTCCACTTTGCTCCCTCCTTTGGTTTATCTCAGGATTGCTTCAATTAAGCTCTTATTTGGCTGAGTTAGCTCAATTTTGGGATTAGTGCCTGAAAATATAAATAACACGTAATAAGTCTAAAACGGCAAAGTAAGATAGATAAAGGTACTAGAATGCTTAAGCTTAACGAGTTTAAATGCGCACTTTTCGGTGCTCATCAATACATCTGGTGGTTATGTCTCGTGACGAACAGACACCATGTTTCAGATATTTCCATAATAACGATGAATTGCATTTGATCTGAAATGTTGCGATGGATAGTGAAGTGATGCACCCAGTCCCAATAGACACCACTTGTCTATAAATACTTCTATGGGCTGCATTAATTTAACGTGCGATTGATTATTCTCTCCCTCTCTCAAGATGAACCCAACCCAAGTGGGTGTGGGTTCAAGCCATGGTCAAGTGGTCTGAGCCACTTAAGCCAAAAACCAATTTCATTGAGCCATATTAAATTTGGTCCAAGCCATTTGGTTCGGATTGCACTCAATTCATTTTTTATATAGTATAGATGCATTTTTGAGTCAGATAGAGTATTACACGGAGGAGGTTCATCGTATCTACGAGTTTGTAGTGCTGTTACTGGTGGATGTAGACCGTTGTATCTTGGGAAATAGATGCCACTGAGTCCGTTAGCACCATAGCGGGGCCAATCTATCTTAAGGACATAGTATTTAATACTAGCCTCAATCCAGGTTCTTTATTTGTTATTATTATTTTATTGCTTTAATTTGCATGTTTAGTTAAATATCTAGTTGAATATTTAATTAATTATTTTTAGCATATTACAAATATCTTATGGCATATTAGTATAGGGTTAGCTATATCTTAAATGTCACATGAAGCATATATTTACCAATAATCTAAGACAGATTCACTCATTGCGTATGTTTTATTATATGCTTTTATTTAAGATATAAACAAGTAGAGATTATATTAATAAATGAGATATAATAAAATAATGTTATATACATTATTATATGATAATATACTAAATATTGATGTGTTCAATATTATGTGAAATTGAAGCATGTTATATTAGTAAATTATTGAATTATTTATATAATTCAATATTAGTTGAATTATTTTAATTTTGTAATATAATATTATGTAATATATTATATTATCTTAAATTTGTGCCAAATAGAGATAGAAAAAGGTATTTCATTCTTTTTATCAATGATTGCACAAGATGATGTTATCTATATCTGTTACGAAGCAAAGATAAAGTCTTAGAAATGTTTAAATATTATAAAAATGAGGTTGAGAATCAACTTGACAAAGTGTTAAGAAATGATAGAGTTCGTGAATACGAATCATCATTTGCTGATATTTATTCAAAACATGGTATCATTCATGAAGAAATGATGAATGCTAAGTTGACAAGTTATGGTTTAACTCAGAATTTGTGGAAGGAAGTTTTATTTTTCGCAAATTATGTTATCAATAAAATACCTCAAAAGAAACTAATGTGACATCATATGAATTATGGAAAGGTCAAAAAACCTTCCTATAAATTCTAGAAGTGCGGGGGTGTCTAACTAAGGTTGCAGTTCCTACTCCTAAAAAAGTTAAAATGGGACCTATAATGTGGCGACCTTGTGAGTGGGTGTGCCGTGAGCGAGTGTAAGAGGCACTGACATGCTACCATACTGAGCAAATTACAGGTGCACAGTCCCACACCACCTACGTAAGGGAAATGTGAAGTGTTTTTATGTGGTGAAGTTATCTCCAATTGGTATGAGGCCTTTTGGGATAAAACCTAAAAACAAAACCATGCAGGTTCGGACCCAAAGCAGACAATATCATACTATGTGGTGGAGTGGATCGTTACATAAAACCTTTGATAGGTTATGCTCATAACATCAATGCATATCATTTTCTTGTGGGCTAGAACGTCTACATCTTTTGGTCCTGATTTTCTAGCATGTTTATTGGAGAATGAGGCACAAAGCTTTAAGAAAGCAAAATCTTTTCCTAAATATTATTATTTCTTAGATTAGTTATGTGATATAATTAATCATGTGGTATAATATTATTTATATGAGTTCAATATTATTTATATAAGTGCTTACTTTTAATTGAGATTATAATATTGAACTATGTAGTTGAATTACTTAATGTGCATAGTAATTTAATTTTACAATATAGTTGATTTAATGTGTGATATTATTAATTTTATATGAGTTCATGACTGGTTTGTGTATTTAATACAACAGACAAAAATTAACTAGTCTAGCTATGTGAATTCTCCCGATAGTCAAGGGAAAAAGATCTATACTGGTGTTTAAAGACACGTATAGCTGTGAATGGGTTAAATAAGATAAAAAATTTCCGACAACTTTAAAGTGTTTAATGGAAAATGTTATGGATACAGTAAACAAGTACACTAAGATAAGCTAAATCAAGCTAGTTAGCTATAATATACAATTTAACTAAAAGCTGAAATGTTATTGAGTTATAAACTAGGTAGCTTAGCTATAAGTTAAAATGATTAATGAGGTGCACAGAACCTAAGAGGAAGATGAAAATCTGTTAGTTGGTTCTTGCTCTCTACTTGGTAATAAAAAACACAAGGGTGATGAGTACCCATTTTAGTAATAAGCTATTTGAGCTATACATCATATCTGCTTATGTAGAAGTGAATAATATTATTTGTAAAGTAGTAGTTTTTGAAAAATATTCTTCAAAAATAAATTAATCTACTGTGATACCCCCGGAATTCCAAATGCGGGTTGGCCAGGCCCACGCCCGAATGCCCGAGGATATCGAAAACAAAATCGACAATAAACGAACATAGAGTACAAAAGAATAAAGAAGAATAAATAAAATGCTGACAAGAAACTAAAATAACAATCTAATAATAAACCTCAAAACATATTTCCATTAATTAATAAACTCTTCTGATACAACTGATCCTCCAAAATATAACTCGGGAATCCATACTGTGTGGACCCCTAGAAAATCCAAACTAAACAAATGACAGCAATAACTGTCTAAATCAGGAAACTGAATCATAAAGGAACTCCTATGTAGTATCGAAAGAATGAAGTAGACTGATCCCCACTCAGCACGAACAACCTCTACTCCTGACGAACACCTAAAAAATAATGGTGAGTCAGGCCCACAAACAAGTTCTACTCTACTACAGTCCAAGCAGAAATTCGATACACGTATACATCCTAGTCAATCTAATAGTAACTAGTAGTCCGTATATATATATATATACACACTAAAAGAACCTCACTAGACTATAGGGTTGTCTCAACCTGAATAGTAAGCAACATGCAAAACGCACATATAATGGGCATGAATACTTAGACCTACCAAGATACACAATTACACTATATCTAGCTACACATCCCTGGCGATATACGCGCCATAACCACTGATCCTGAGACTCAAGCTCATATAAAATCTAGTAACCATTATATCCAATATAAATTAATCGTCCATAAGTCATTCAACTTATTCAGCTGACCTGAATTGAATATAAGTAGGACTTAACATTTTAGTTAATCCATTCCCTTCTATAAAATAGGTAGGATTTAACTGATAAGTTAATCCGTCCCTAGAATGCCACCGTCCCATACCGGTGCATTAAACCACACAATCCAACAATTGATGTAACGATTAAATAAATACATCAAACAATTCAGAAATAACTATGATAATATGATATCAAGTTACCACAAAATAGGAATAACTTATTATTTATTTAAGCTTCCTATATCATATGTCCTACACAAACTAAATCTTATACATGATGATATTTTATTATACCGTCAAATAAGTATTCTCCATATCCAATTCATCCTACACATTTAATCTCAATTGTTAAAATATTTTAAAAGATTAAATCCATTCATTTGTTTAAAACGTTGAAATAGCAAGTATCATTATGATTGAGCCTATTTAAATTTTTTAAACCTAAACCTAGTTCCTATTTAATGTTCAGGAATCCTAGGCATGTTTCTACGTTCCATCATTCCACAAATATAAAAAATACATAATTTAAACAAGTAAAAATTCACACTGGAAATCAAATCAAAATCATGCATTTATCAATTCATAACACAATAACAGATATGAACCAATTTCATAAAACCTATGTTCTAATCCAATTAAACATGCATAATTATTTAATTTTATGTGTTTAACAAATCCTGAAATTTTCTAGGCATGTATAGAAATACGAATCAAAGGAAAAAAGATAGAATAAGAACTTGCCTTAAACTTTCGGATCGAAAATTAAACTTCTTCTTCCTTGATCTTCTCTCTACAGGATATTTTTTCTCTTTCCTTCCTTTTCCTCCTTCCCTCTCTAGCTCTCTCTCTCTCTCTAAAACATATCACGTGAATATTTCTAGCCCCCTTTTACAACCTATAGCTATATATTTATAAGCTAAATAAAATAACCCTAACCCTTTTCCTAATCCAAGTCAATTTAAAAAAAAATTAAAATTAAAATATTAAAAAGGTAAGTAAAATATGTTAAGTATATCTTTATTAAATAAATAAATTATATACATCTCATTATTTATTTGTGGATTATCCAATAGTACTTAAGTTACCATAATATTATAAAGTAACTTAAAACGTAACACGTATCAAATCTATGTATATTTTTATTATTTAAAAATAAAACATATATATCAGATTAAATATTACTACCCAAGTTACCATAAAAGTAATTAATAAATTGCCCATTATTTATTAATACTTAAGCTACCATAATATTATAAAGTAACTTAAAATATAATACGTATCAAATCTATGTATATTTTTATTATTTAAATATAAAACATATTCATCAGATTAAATATTACTACCGAAGTTACCATAAAAGTAATTAATAAATTACTTTCCCTTTTATATATGTATATAATATATATCTATATATATATATATACACAACTACCCATGGGTAATAATCCATACTCATCCAACCTCCTATCCAAGTAGTTCATGGACCCAATTGGTTGGCCCATTACTATTAACCATAACCATAAAAGAAAAATAAATTAAAATAATAAAATAAAAGAAAACATTTAATTTAAAATTAATCAAAACATTATTTAAGCACATAATCTAATTAAACAATTAACACATACACAAATACAAATAACACCTAGACACATAATCAAATACTCAAGTAACACTTAATTCAATTAAACCCATAAACAATGAGTCAAATAATCAATTAAATAATTAAAAATATAATTAAAATAAATAAATAAATACCGAAACCATCCTTTTAAAATTAGGGGTATTACATCTACTACCAAAGTAAACTACTTAGATAAGTGTGTACTAGAGTTAAGAGCTACTAGAATTGATAACTGGGCAAACTTAACTTCAAGCTAGTGGTAATAGCAGAGAAGTGGATGCTCATTATAAACTAGTAGTAATTAATGAAAAGAATGTGTTTCATCTAAGCTAGTAATAAGAGCTTAAAAACTCACTTTTAACTAGTAATGATAGTTGAAAAGTGAGTGCTCACTATGTGGTGATGTATCCAAAGCTTAAGCAATAAGTGAGTTATTTACTTAAATGATTGAGTTATGTGATGTTTGATACATGAAAGGTTATGCCATGTTAATACGACTGACTTAACATGAACCTAAACATAAATAACTCAATTCATAAATACAAAAGATGTAGAAGCAAATATTAATTAGAACCCATTGTAATTAATATCTCTAGCATTAATTCACAGTAACGTCTGTGACATATTATAAAAACAAGCTATAGACAAAGTGAATATATATGCACTAGAGACTGTTATACATACTTGTTGAGAAGCGAATATAGAACCTTGGAAAGGTAGATGGGATGAAATATTTAATATATGGTATTTCATGTATTGGAAAACCATAAAAAATATATCATATATAAATAATTTCAGGATTATCCCAAAGTTGTGGGAGGATATTGTCCATAGATGAAATTTGATACGAGTTACCTCATCAGATAAGAAATACTTATAAATGTGGGGGTTCTTAATCCTAAGAGATTTTGGATAAAACCAAAAATTATTTATAGTATTATAACAATAGTGCATATTATTTCCTACGAGGAAAATATTATGGAACAACAAGAAGAATTATTTTTCCAGCTGAAGAGCTGAGTTATTTGTTCTAGTTGAAGAGTTAAATGTGTAAACTTATAAGTCCTTGAATGGATTAAAGTTGGTACTGAAACAATGACATAAATGTGATGCATAAGTCATTATATGCATTAAAAAATAAATGATATACTAATTGGTATATTAGATATAAAAGATTTAACATCTGATAACATAGTATATTCTCGATAGAGTGAGATTGGGATAATACTAGTTATGACAACAAAAGCCTAGCAAATTTTTTTAGATGTAAATCTTAAATACAAATACTAGTCAAAGTATATCACTAGTTAAGATTGTAAGACATCTTAATAATTGTGATTAATTACACACTTTCAATCCAGGATTATATCACTGAAAAATAATAAATTAGGTAGTTGAGATACACCCTAAGTCCAATATTGCATAGATAGATGTATCTAACTAAATTGGAGGTGTAACAGTGATGCAATCTGGATGTGGGATATTAAAAACTTTAAATCCAAGAGTGGATATGCCTTTAATATTAAAGGTGTAGTTGTATATTCTTAATATAACTCAAAGTTATAAACTTTGAATAAATCAAATAGGAAAGTCAATAGGCTTTACTTATAGGACATTTCAAAATAAGTCTACACTTGTGCCACTAAAGAAAAGGATATTGCTAGCAATAAGCAATTTTAGGGCACAAAGTATACAGTTGCTCTCAACTGGAGAAATCTCTGCAGAGTGTAATATTTCTAAACACAACCTTGTGGCCACATATAAAATTAAGGGTTGTATTAGAGAGCAATTGTACAAATCATCGAGAGGAATGGGATTAAAAGTCGAAAGCTAACGAGTCACCTTAATGGAAACCCAACCTAGCTGACTGGAGATCCCAAGATCTAGGTTTAAAGGGACAATAGAAATTCTGAGTGACTCACCAGAAGTACTGGGAAGATATAAATCTTCTACCCATTTCTATGATGAGAAAGTGCTACCTACAGCAAATATTAGGATAAGCTACGCTTTTAATAACTCTTATACCTTGAAAATTAAAGTGGGGTATGGTAGGATACTCTTAATAAGAAATCACCTATATGAGTGTGAAGTGGGGCCACTTCTATGAGAACTATAAAGGCTAAGTTTTCTGAAGCACTCATTGAATACCAGGACTTGTTTAGGGCCAAAATGAACACAACAATGAGAACCAACTTTGTGAGGAAAGGTATTGTGTGTTTGCTATTGTCTTGGTTTACACTAACAACTGAACAGTTTAAGATATCACGTTAACTGGTTAGCCAGTAAATCCGAGAGCAATACACTAGGGAAGGTTCAAAGCCAAAAGTTATCTATCCTGATGTAGTAACTTTCCAACTATACTCTCTCTAGTGTCTGCATGATCATCTTTTGCATTTAAGCAGCCAATTTTCATTTATGTGGGGGATTGTTGGAAACTAGTTGTGTAAACTAGTGTTTTAACGTGTTAATGAAACTTGCTTGTATATAGAATACAATGTTGTGTATATGTAGAATAGAACATTGTGTATGTGTTGTTACGACATGATTTTACCAAAGTCATATACGTTAAAACATGGCAGTTGTAGGATAAACCTATGAAGGATACAATGTTTTTATTGTGACTGTTGGTGGCGATTGGAAAATTTAACGAATTCTTGACACGTAATTCAACGTGATTAAGGTTGGGTTAGAAAGTTTAGGGATGCATTGCACTTATAAGGTGCGATAAAGGATTGTGAAGAGGTATGATAGTAGTACGTTAATCCAACACAACCCTTTGAACCATTAATGCATCTGGTGGTTGTGTCTCGTGACGAACAGACACCATGTTTCAGATATTTTCATAATAATGATAAATTGCATTTGATCTAAAACGTTACAATGGATGGTGAAGTGATGCACCTAGTCCCAATAGACACCACTTGTCTATAAATACTTCTATGGGCTGCATTAATTTAACGTGCAATTGATTATTCTCTCCCTCTCTCAAGATGAACCCCACCCAAGTGGGTGTGGGTTCAAGCCATAGTCAAGTGTTTGAGCCACTTAGGCCGAAAACCAATTTCATTGAGCCATATTAAATTTGGTCCGAGCCATTTGGTTCGGATTGCACCCAATTCATTTTTTATATAGTATAGATACATTTTTGAGTCAGAGAGAGTATTACCCGGAGGAGGTTCGCTGTATCCATGAGTTTGTAGTGCTGCTACTGGTGGATGTAGAGTGTTGTATCCTGGGAGATAGACGTCATTGAGTCGATTAGCACCATAGCGGGGCCAATCTGTCTTAAAGACATAGTATTCAATACTAGCCTCGATCTAGGTTCTTTATTTATTATTATTATTTTATTGCTTTAATTTGCATGTTTAGTTAAATATCTAGTTAAATATTTAATTAATTATTTTTAGCATATTACAAATATCTTATGGCATATTAGTATAGGGTTAGTTATATCTTAAATGTCACATGAAGCATATATTTACCAACACAAATAAGAATCTCTGTGATGTTTCACAAATATTCAATTTTTCGACATTTTTTTTATTTTATTTTTCAGCCCGAGAGACCTATGTGGGTCCCATACCAAGATTTTTGGGTCCTGAAATTTATTTTTCGGTATTTATTAACGGTTTTAAATATTATTTATCAATTGTGTAAGGGTGGAATTGGTATTTGATATAGAAAGAGTATTGTTGTGAATTAGTGGCATTGAAGGGGCATTATAGTCATTTCCTTGGTCTAACCTTTGACCAAACCTTTGTGTGGCACTAATACAACCATGTGGAAGATTTTCTACATTGTTTTCGGCATCTGCTTCTTTTCTTCTTCTTCCTCATTTTCTCTCTTTTTAAACCCATTTTATTCCTCCATTATTGTGTTTTTAGAGCTTGATTTTGATGACTTTCTAGAGGGATTTTAGGGCTGCCATGGGAATGAAAAATATCCCTTAGAGAGAGGGTTTTCCATTGAGTAAACATCAAGCTCATTCCCTCAATTCTGATTTTTCGAATTCCCTTGGAGTGGGAATTTTGTGGTGCTTCAAGAGAGGATTTTGTTCCTCTTTTCCTCTTCTTCATCTTGGTGCTTCTTGGCAACCATTTGGTGAACCTTTGATTTTGAAATTTGGGGGCTGTTGTGAAGATCTTGCTTGGTTAAGGTAAAGGTTGTCCTAAACCTCAATTCCTTTGTTTTTCTTGTGAATTAATCTCCTTAGTTGAACCATTATATGGCTAGAATTGAAATTTCTTTACAAGCATGTTATGTAATTAAATCTGAAATTTATAGTTTGTATATTAATGGTGTGTTGTGGTTTTTTTTAAACTGAAAATTTTGTCCTCTAAGTATTGGATGTGTTTATGTGCATAGAACTAAAATTCTAGTAATTACAATGGTTGGGTAGTTGTGCTTATAACTGAATTTCCTATGATAATTCACCTCAACCATGAAATTGTTTTGTTGTAAGCTTTTTGTTGTTATTGTGTTGTTGTTGTAAGTCTAAAATTTTGTAGGTTACACGGGGATGATGTGTTATTTGTTTTAAACATTGAATTAGAGCTCTTCTTAATGTCAGTTGTGTTTCTATGTATAAAACTGAAATTCTAGTAACCATAATGGTTGTATTGTTGTTGTTTAGATGCTGAAAGTTTGATGTTTAGTTTACCTCACTTATGGGCTGTTTTGTTCTAAGTTGGTACATTGTCCTTAAAGCGTGCATGATGGTTTTGATGTTGGGTGTTCTTTAAACTGAAAAATTAGTAATTACAACGGTGGTGTTATAGTTGTATATGAAACTGAAATTCGTACCTTGTTTCTAAAGCATGAATAAGACTGTTTTGTTGTAAGGATTGTAATGGTTGTTATTGCTCGAAAACTGAACTAGGACCTTGACTTTAAAGCATGAATGATGGTGTTGTTGTGGGTTCAAAACTGCCATTTTAGTTTGCTATCATGTGCAACTTATAGAACTGAAATTTTGTGCAACTTATAGAACTGAAATTTGATGTTGGAAATGATATAACATTATGAGACTATGAAATGTGTCATTCATGCATTACATTAGGTACTACATGGGGCAGAACAGATTTTTTTTAAAAAAAGAGAAGATTGTATTTTTAAAATGAAAGCAAAAATCTGAAATTTGGAAAAAATATTTGATGGAATTTTAGATAATAGGGAGAGACATTGGCACCTCATTAACATTGCATTTCACTGCGTTTACGATATCGTATTATGTGATGATTATTACTTCCCGAACAAGTATGACCCTTTTTTTCTTATCGTTATTCTCTGTTTGGATTCACGGAGGCATTAAGCAGTGCATTTTAGGCATCTTCTACTGAATCGTTATACTCACTCCTTACTATTATTTTTCAGGACACGGAAAGAAAATGACGAAAGACATTCCCCCACAGGCTTAGTCAGGACTTAACGGACTTTCTTGTATTAATTTTCGTTGTATATACAAGTTTTGTAAAATTTTAAACTTGTTTTGTGTCTCTTTCGTAAGCTTATGTTCAGGGATTGTAGTCGGATGCAACGTATTATGTAAATGAACTTTTGATTTTTTGTCTATGTGTGTGATCATGATATTACCATTATAGATACATGTGGTGACTATTGTGGAACGGGGTTAGCCTTTAATATGGCTCATAAATGAGTTCAGAAATTGCAAGACTTTTAAAACTTAGAATCCATATTTCAGTTTTTAGATTTGGTATGTTGTGTTTCCTTATAGTTTAGAATTGGTAATGACTGTAGTGGCAGTAGATGATCTCGGGTTCAAGTAAGGACTTGGATACGGTTCGGATCCCTGGGTTCAGGCCATTACAATCTCCTTCGTTACATGATTTCTTCTTCATATAAATAGATATAAAATCTATAGGTCAATTACTTAAAAATACATTTTGTGTAACAGCCCTTCCTATCTAGTTCTCATGGTTTACATCAACTACTGCAACTTTTTTTGAATTACGTGAATCCTATATTTTCTTTAAAAAATAATTTAATGAAAGTAAAGTGAGTCAACGCATCTAAATTGAATATATAATTATGGATCAATGTTTTTATTTATTTATTTTTTTAGGACAGTACTCTTCAATGTGTCCTTTTCTCAAGTTTGATACCTCATGATTCATCTATATATATATATATATATATATATATATATATTTGATAGAATTGAAGACGTATGCCCCTTCATTCACATTTCTGTTCGTTTAAAACTTGTATTTTTTTTTAGGTGTTAAATCATATAGTTGTTGAAAACTTCAACCAAAATGGAGAGTTCATCAATTGGGTGGGGAGCATTCACCTCCTCATGTCGGTTAATTTTTTCGTTAAAAAAATTATTATTCATCACAATTAGTCCTTGAGGATGTTAAGGATCTCAATTTGTAATTAATATTTGGGGTTTCTAAGACTCAATTAATGATTCATTTAAGAATGCAAAATTTGACACAACTCATAACACACAGACGTGCGTGTTTAGATTGATCTCGTGTTCCATTTAACCTGTCTAGTTAATCATGTCGATTTCAAGTTTGAGATTCAGCCCATTTAACTCATTTGGCCAGTTTAATTAATTGGATCATAATTGTATTAAGTCATATCATAACAAATCACAATAATTAATTATTGTTAGGATGGCTTCCTCATTCTCTCTTCAAAAACCACCTCTGATTAAAAAAAGTAATAACTCTTTTTGTTTTTTTCTTACATTTGTAAAATTCATAATGTTCAATAACACATTCCTCTTATGTGAATATATGAATAAAAAACAAAAAAATTTATCAACTAATGTTGTACAAATGCACCATTGACAAACAATATAAGTGAATTTTAAAATTAAGAAAATAAAAAGTATAATTTAAACAATGGAAAGATACATATTGGACTTGGATTTTTTTTTTTTACTCTGGGTTCCAATGCAGATTACATCAACAATTATTAAATTGACAATGTAATACATATGCAACAAATAATGTAACACTCGTGTAACTTAATATCGAGAATGCTAACATTTATATAATATACTTCATTGAGTTGTAATACTACAATATAATTATTAAATATAAAAAATAAAACATCTTATTGTTAGCGTAGGTTTTACATTATCGATTTCAATTTATAAGTATTGAACGTAAACGTAAATGTCCGCATGACATGATGCTGATTCTATTCACACTGTACTTTTCTTCTGCTTTTTTGTTCTCCATATACCTTTTTTTTTCTTTTATATAAAATAAAATAACACAATTGTCTTTAAAAAAATGTTCAGTTATTTAAAATTTATACTTGTCCTGTTACACTTGATAATTTATTAATTAAAAAGGAATAAAATGTGAATATTATCTCTCTTACAAAATACAAATGCCAAAGAATGATCGGTGTAATTTAGTGTTAAGAAAAAAAAAAAAAAAAAAAAAAAAAAAAGACACACACAATGTGTTGAAAAATATATATATATATATATATATATATATATATATATATATCCTGAAAATACCAATAAATTAGTAGGGAAAATTAGTATAGGCACAGCCACAGGCGATCTCGGTTGTAAAAGGGACGTGCGACTCCGCACGTGCGCGAAGTATAAGACGTCTCCATTCCCAACGGACACTTACATAACGGCTATTTTTTCCCTTTCTCTCCCGACTCGCTTTTCGCTTTCCTTCACTACACAGCCCATAACTCACTCTCTGTCTCTCTCTAACTCAAGTCCATCGAATTCTCCGGCTTGAGAAAGTGAATTTTCGACACTTGATGCATATTCTTGATCACCCAAGAAACGGGTTTGAAGGTCTATATCGAAAGGAGTCATCATCAAATTGTAATCGGAAAAGGTCAAAATGCGGACAGCCGACAAGAATTTTCCGGCGAGGGGTTTCTCCACCCCTCCTCCGTCGTGGAAGTCGAAGAGGACGTCGCCTATGATGCCGGCATCGGAGAAGAAGCCTCAGGCCAAAGGTGATCTTTTTCATGTCATTCATAAGGTGCCCGCCGGCGATTCTCCGTACGTCAGGGCCAAACATGTTCAGGTAATAGAATTTTCGAGTCTGTAATGCGAATTGAATTAATGATTTGTTGTTGGTTTTTGGTGGGGTTTGGGAAATCTCATGTGAGTAAGAATGTGGTCTTTGTATTTTCCAAGAATTTCAATTTTCTTTGTTCACTTGTTCGCTGTTATTTCCTTGTAGTTCTATAGATGCTTGAATGTTCTTTATGTCTGATTTTTCATGCGTATTTATTATGTGGGTGTTTACTATATGCTTGCGATGTTTCAAACTGACCCTTTTGGTCTTTTCTTGCTATTCTTGTATGAAACTATTTTCCTGGAAAAAATGTTTTCTTGTTGAATTGGCAAGATTTGTAACACCCCCTGGATTTTTATTGAAGTTTTCTGATTTTTTTAGTCATGTAGATTACCCATACTCTATTGGTAATGATCGATTAAATTCACTGGTTATTGCATTCTTTTACTTGTTTATGAGTTGTTGATATTCAACACTTCTATTGCAGTTGAAAAACTCTCTGAATTTTAAGATAGTTTTCTGGTAAAAAAAAAAAAAAAAAAAAAATTATGCTTTTCTAATCAACAGATCACCTAATTAGAATTGATGTGAAAAATGAGTGAATGCATCATTTTCCTTTTTCTTTTCTTTTTTCCCCATAAAGGGGTTGATTTCATTGAAAAAGATAAGCTTTCAGTACAGAGAATGAAAAGGACCATTTCCAATATAAAAGGAAGCTAATAAAGAATAGAAAGACAAGAAGTCTAGAACTAATTACACAGATCATTAAAAGTAGCAATGGCACCCACATCCATGACCTAAAAAGCAATAGATCTAGCAACATCAATAGCATTTCTATGTACTCCCCTAATGCAACCTGCAATTCCGTTCTCTCCAAATAGTCCACAGAGTAGTAGTTATAAGTTATAACTATGGCCAACATTTTCCTTTTCCTTCCACCGCAGTTGATGAACACATTCTGTTAGCCAGATAAATTAAATCACATTGAATTATTGTTGGTTCTTTTTTGTGCAGGAAAATTACCCATTTAGATGTTTTTGGTCAAAATTGAGTGAATTAATCTTTCTTTACTTTTGTTTTTATTTCTGTGTTATAATGTTAAATTTTTGAGAATAGTTTATAGAACCTGAGTTAACTGATTAAATTATTTCTAATTTGGTTATGGAAGATTAGCTATTCTTCAGCCAAAACATGAGTGATTATTTCTTCATGTTTATATATGCACAATTTGACTTAAGTTTTCAAATTACAGTTGATTGAAAAGGATCCAAGTAGGGCCATTTCTCTGTTCTGGGCTGCTATTAATTCTGGTGATCGAGTTGATAGTGCCTTGAAGGATATGGCAGTGGTAATGAAACAACTGGATCGATCCGATGAGGCAATTGAGGCAATTAAATCTTTCCGTCATCTATGCCCCCATGAAACTCAGGAATCTCTTGACAACGTTCTTGTTGAACTTTTCAAGGTAAAGGACCAGTAATATTGAAAATCCACATATGTATTTTGTTTTCTAGATTTTTATATGTTTAGCATGGCATTATCAATAAGTCTAGATATAAGTAATTTTATTTTGGGCATTTATGCGGATATATTAATGTATTTTGTTGTCCATTGTATGCAAATTACTGGATTGTTGTATGTTCAGTATAGATTAGCAACTAGTCTGGATATAAGTAATTTTATTTTGGGTATTTATGCGGATATGTGAGTGAATTATTCATTTTTCTCCTTGCTCAAATTGAGAGAGATAGAGCTATCGCATAAAACCTTTGTTAGCTAAAATATTTAAAAGGTCGTAGAGGGGTAGAGCTATGACATAAAACCTTGTCACAGTATATGGAGGAAATCAGAGAATGATTATAATTGAGGATTTATTGTTTATTTTTTTACCTTTTCTGAATTTCCCATTTCCTTTTCTCTGATAAAGACTATGGACCATAGATTTTCGAAATTTCCAATCATATGGATAATCTCCTGTTATTGAAGTTACATCTTTGTGAGTGTCCATGTGCATGTTTTTGTAGAGATCTGGTCGTATCGAAGAACAGATTGAAATGCTTCAACTTAAACTGAAGCACATTGAAGAAGGTATAGCATTTGGTGGGAAGAGGACAAAGGCAGCTAGGTCTCAAGGGAAGAAGATACATGTCACAATTGAACAGGAGTACTCAAGGTGGACACTGTATTGGTTTATCATCTTTTCTGAATGTCTATTTCTTAATTTTTTTGAAGTTTTCTGATTTTACAGCCTTCTCAAAATGCAGGTTATTGGGAAACTTGGCTTGGGCCTACTTACAGCAAAATGATTATAAATCTGCTGAAGAGCTTTATAGGTATGTTGTTTATAAATATCTACTAAGAAGTTTACATACATATGTAGCATTAAGTTTGTCAAAAGAAGGGCACTTTCTCATAGAAAATATTTTGATGCAGAAAAGCACTTTCTCTTGAGGCGGATAAGAACAAGCAGTGCAATCTGGCAATCTGCTTGATGCACATGAACAGGATGACAGAAGCTAAATTTTTGCTTCAAACCATAAGAGCTTCATCCGAAGATGGACAAATGGATGAGTCGTATGCTAAATCATATGAGCGTGCTTTTCAGATATTCACTGAATTAGAATCACACTCCAGTGTGAAGCCTGTTGCTGGGGAAGGAGAGAGCCATAAGGAAATTCGAAGTCTTCCCACATCCCTTATTTGTTCTGACAATGGAATTTCAAAAATTGCACCATATGGATCAAGAAATGGTTCACAGTCTTCTCCAAAGACTTCATTTGCCGATAAATTGAAAGGATGTCACGTTAGAAACCAATATGAAAGAAGGATGGCTGATTTTGGTAGCAGAAGTAAGGACAACAGGATTAATATGAATGGAAGAGAAGTAGGTTCTACTGGAAAGAATGTGTTTACTTCTCCACTTCCTGCCAGGGGAATTCCTAAAGTCCCATTTACACAACCCAGATGTTCATGGTCATTCAGTAATGGAGATCAGAGGAGTGCATTGGTGGGGGATGATCCGGTTGGTGGCTGCAATCGTAAATTATCATTTGAGCAATCTACAACCACTGAAAATGTGGAATTACTGGCCAACCAAAATCTTGATAGACAATTACCAGGTTCTACAAATGGACGGACGAAAGCAGTATTGCAGAATAAAAGAAGTACTAGTCAAGATTGGAGAAAGCGGGCATGGGGAACTCGTGCTGAAGTGAACAATGAATCTGTTCTATGGCCTACTGTTATTGGAAACTCGAAGATGAATTCATGGGAAACTGGTGGGCAGAAGAAATTGGCAACGAAAGAGAGTAATTCGCCTATGGAATCAGCAGTTGATGTTAAATATATGAGAGCAATGGAAGCTTCCTCTGATGGAGATTGGGATCGGAGTTCCAAAATTACTGTTGCGGGCAATGTGGGATTGAAAGAAACAGTTGAATCCTTTGCAGAATATATGAATTCAACCCAGGAACCCCAGAGCCTAAGCCAGCCTACTGAGCGAAATCTGGCAAACCCCCAGGAATTCTCCGAGTGTAAAAGTAAGAAGAGTTGGGCAGATATGGTTGAAGAAGATGAACAAGAGTTATTAGTTGGAAATTCTGATTTTCCAGAAAATACATGGGCTTTCCATACTCCAAGCAAGTGCTCTGATGATTGGAATTGTGGAGAAGAATTTAATGACGAAAATTCTAATTCCAACATAATTAGTCAATCATATTATCCACTGGATCAGATTGAGAATCTAAGCCAAAAGATAGAATCATTCAATTTGAAAGATGGATATTATAGCCAACCTCAGAATGATGCTTCATCAAGGAATCAAACAGCGCGACGGTCTCTATGTTTTGATCAGAACAAGAAGCCAGACAGAGCAGATAGCTTCTGTTCATCTCCATTGACGAAAAAGACCTTGAATTTTCAAGGGCATGACTCTTTGCTGTCTAATGAAAGGGAGTGCACTCTGGGGAGTGGTATAAGATTGATGAGGAGAAACAGATTGCAGGTTTTCAGGGAGATAACTCCTGAAAGTCCACGACCTTGAACTCGAGTTTCTATTAGACAGGAAAAAAGAAAAAGAAAATGCTTCCATACCAACTTCATTGGTTTAACCTGATTTAGTTTGTGCTGAGTTCTGATTCACTTGCATTTTTATTTGGTGTTACTTGTGTTATTGCTGCATTTATTGTTGCATTTTTTTTGTACATATGTGAGTTAAACATATATTCATTTACTTTAATGAAGAACTTCATTTTGAATTCTTATATTTTTGACGTTCCAGTAAAACTCTTGGGAACACTATGGTGATGCCTGATTTTTTTTTCCTAGCCTGATAATAACAGGAAATATATCCACAAAAATTTCTTTATTGTTGATGGGAACTTAGTAGTTGAAATGGCAATTTGCTAATTTGAATAACATATAACCACATTACTTTATATTCAATGATTGCCATTATGAATAGTTAGCTTTAAGTTAATACAGCTGTATCAATAAGAGTACCTTTAAGTTAAGAAGATCAGTATTGGGTGCTAGCCCTAACACATTTTCAGCGGACAACAAAGGGAATCGAAGCATATAAATAGACAGCTCAAGGGTCTAGTTCTTTCAGTTGACACAAAATGTGTCAAGTTAGAATTCAATAAGTCAAAGTGTGCTACCATGATCTTTATTACAACTTATCTTATTTTTAGTTATACATTTCATTCGTTATAGTGTTTCTTTCACTTGTTTATGGAAATGGCCTACTTGGTAAGTCTTATGCTTGAATCGAAGGCCCTGTAGAATTGACTTGAAAGTCTTGTACCTTTGAAAAAAAAACCATAGAAATAAAAGTGACTCCATAACAGTCCTCTTTTTTTTTCTTCAAGAAAGAAACATATCAACAATCAAACTTAAATTACCTATTTATATACCCCATGACTCTCTTCCCTTCCCCAATCATAAGCTTTTCAATTCTAGTTCAAATTCTACTATCTCTAGCAATTTGTAAGTACTTATTCACAAAGCAATAGAAAAGTGAAAATGAGAAGCAGAGGACACAAGCAGAGCAAGTTGAAACAAATCATTGGTGCACCAGCCAGATTTCTAAGCCAGGCTAGAGACTTTTATGTTGATAGCATGGTCAGTTTCGATGGGAAGGTAGGCTATGGCAATATGATGGGCTGTCCAGCTCCGCAAATGACCAATTTCCCAAGCAATTTATTGAAAAAGAAGGATGAAAGGGAGCTTTTTCGAATGGTGTCCTTGAAGAAGGTGGAGTTGGACAGCCGTCGGCAACCAGGATGGCGACAGCCGGTGGTGGGTCCGAATGGCATAAGGAGGAGTTACAGTGTTGGGTTAGGAAAGATTGGAAGAATTGATGAAGACAAGGCTTGTGATTTTGGGGAAGAAGAGATCAGCGTGAAGAGTGATTTCTTGTTTGCAAGAAGCAGGAGCTATGCTGTCACAAAGAGGAATGTTGGATATTGTTAAAACAAGATTACTAGTTGCCTTTTTCTTTTCTTTTTCTCTTTTTTTTTTTCATCCTAATGAAGGTGTTTGAGCAATTGAGCATAACAGTAGCCTATTATTTTTCTATTCCATCTCAATGGAGATGTGATTGATCAATATACAATGAAAATTTATTTCTTTTTATTATTATTGGGAAATTTTCTTCTTCTGTAAGCTATTTTTTTAAAGCTATATATGCCATTTGTGATCAATTCTATTGACTCAAATGTAAATTAGCCCAAAAATAGAAAATGTAAGGTCAAACAGTATTTGACCACCAATATATAGATCTCAACAGAGACACTTAGGGACCCAAGAAAATCGAGTTCCACTAAAGCAAATGTGGGATATTACTTCAAAGAAGTAAATGGTGGGTTGAAGTAGTATTTAGTGAAGTTACCATTTTCCATTGAAATTGCAACAGCATAGAAATGGGATAAAAGGCTGCTATCTTTAGCAATTAAAATCCATAAAAACTGCAGAAGCAAATGTTATAGAAAAAAAAAAGTGCTATTTAAGAGGGGGAAGGGGGGGGGGGGGGGGGGGGGGGGGGAAGTGGTTTGGGGAAACAAATTTACATATCCCAATAACTAATATATAACTGTGAACACCATATCAACTTCAAATAAAGAACAGAGCTTAATTAGAGTGAGTCCAGAGAAAGAATGGGGAACAATCAAGGAAAATCAGAGATTAATTAAATGGGACTAATAGAAACTTCAAAGGCCTATAATCATACACTGTGAAATGTATATGATATCTCCTAAAAATCGTTTTCTTTCCAACCTTTTTTTTTGGGCTGGTTAAGTATGGCTTCTCAATTTTGGTAGCTTCTTCTCTTGACCGAGTTGTACACTCAATGGTCTTCGACTATTTATTTGTATCTATAAGAAAATACATAAGTGACAGTGATTTGCTGGAATCATACATAGTAATTAACAAAAAGGGTGATTCGCGAGGATGATTCATACCTTCTGCTAGCCCTTTATACATAGTTGTTATGTGACGTCCCACATCGCTTGGGTGAGAGGTTTCATAAGAATTATATGTGTGAACATCTTCCAACTATGTAGATGTCTTTTGAGAAAAACCTTGACCACCAAGAGGAGAGTGTGCAAAGCTTATAGACAATATCTACACGGTATGAATGGTGTGAGCTGACTAATAGTATCTGAGCCAATCCCCTGAAGAAAATGGATTATTTCATTTATGAATATTTAGAATGCTTTAGTAAAACTCTTGGGACTCTAACTGTAATGCCTGTTTTTTTTTTTTTGGCATGTAACCAATAATGCTACTTCATAAAATTGTTATTGAAGATTGTACGAAGAAGTGAACAACCAATATCATTAATCTTATTGTTGCGTAGGTTTAATTAAAGATTTTAGATCCATATTCCTATGCGTCACTTAGAAAACTGACACCTAAGCTTGTTATGGACTGCAGCCTTTTTCAGAGAAATTTTGGAGTTCTTTTTATGGTTAGTGTTATGACTAGTAAATAAAGCCTCAGGACTTTGTTGTGACCAAAATTTTCCTACAGGGTAGGAAATGAACATTATGAAAAGTGCTTAGCATTTCCAGTTCTTTTTTTTTTTTTTTTTTTTTTTTTTTTTTTTTTTTTTTTAATCGGTCTTGAAACCTTGACCTTGGGATCAGTTAGCATTTATGGCTTTTATGATTTCATTAGGAAGACACGCTATCATCTGAGGGATAATGAATTAGGGAGGAAGGTTGTAAATTGTAATAGTGATACTGATATAAACCGTACACAGGCCACATTTTTGCGAGTAAATTATGTAAAATTTTGGAAGCTTTTGCATGTTCTCATGTGCATTACCATCACTATCATACAACGGAATGTGTTTCATGGAGCCAAAGGGCCTTTGGCCCAACGGTATAACGTTCCCATCTTCAAAGATAAGGGGAGGGATTCGAGTCCCGGTGTGGGCAAAAAAGTGTGTGTGTTTGATTTACCATAAAAAATAAATAAATAAAAACGTGTTTCATGGATCTGTTTTAATTTTTTGGTAAGATAGACCTAAATTCTTGTGACAAAACAAAATTCGCGTCCGAGAGGAACCTATGTAAGTTAATACTGGTGTACCAATAAGAGTACCTAAGCAAATGAATGAGCAGACACAACAAAGGGCCAAACATGGGAATCTAAGCAAGATGATATATAGACAGTGAAATGGTCTAATTTCAGTGGACACTATTAGAGATACTCCTTCATCGATCAAGCTTCAATTGTCAACGTATCTTCGGCTGATTCACTTCAACATTTACATAAATAATTTCCCAATTATAGCGGCAATTTATATAATTAATTTTTCCCATTTTTGATAATTGACTGTATCATATAATTAGGATCTTCTTTATTTATTTATTTACCATACTTAGATAGAATTTTATTGTATCATATAATTAGGATTTACCTATATTTATTTATCATATTTAGATAGGATTTTACATGTTTATAATTAACACAATGAAATAATGATATGTGTGCGCATTTCACTCTATTATTCTCTTTATTTCTTTTATGGTATCAGAGCTTCTTGCTCAAACGAGTTCTTCAATGGCCGATAACGAATCCTCTCTCAATACTATCACCCCCTCTCCTTCTTTCTCAAATACTGTTGTTAATCCTCTAGGATCCAGCAACACTCTTATCTCCATTAATGTTGCAGCTCAAGCCCCACTAAAACTTACTCCTTCCAACTACACACCTTGGAGAGCACAGTCCGATTCTCTTCTAATTGGATATGACCTTATGGGTTATATTGATGGAACTCCGGAAAAAGTTAATACAAGTTCTTCACTTTGGATCCACCAAGACAAACTTCTCTCTAGTGCTATCTTGGCTTCCCTTTCTAATATGCCCGTGTCGACAAAATCCCGACAAAGCTTGTCTTGCAGCAAAGGGCTTTCATCAGCGCCCTGGAATTGATTATACAGATACATTTAGTCCTGTTGTCAAGCCAAAGATGATTCGGGTTGTTCTTTGTCTTGCACTTTCTCGTGGCTGGCCACTTCGCCAACTTGACGTGAATAATGCCTTTCTTTCTTCATGGGTATCTCACCGAGAAAGTCTACATGTCTCAACCACCAGGTTTTATTAATCCCACATTTCCAAGACATGTCTGTAAATTGCGCAAAGCCCTATACGGACCACGAGCATGGTACATTGAACTCAAGAATATTTTTTTATTATTAGCAGGTTTTTCGGATATCAATGTTCATATACTATCATGATGGAATTTTGATTTACTTGTTAGTATATGTTGATGATTTAATTGTGACGGGTACCGATACATCATGATTCACAACCTTATTGCTCAGCTTTCTGATAAATTCTCTATCAAAGATCTTGGGACTCTCAACTATTTTCTTGGTGTAGAGGTCATCCCCACTCGTCAGGTCTTCTTTGTCTCAACACAATGTATACAAGATCTCCTTGATAGAACTGCCATGCTTGAGGCAAAGGAGGTTCAGACGCCCCTATCCACAAGCTCATCTCTCCCTATTGCTGATGGTTCCAACCTCTCCGATGCCACTGAGTATCAACGGGTCGTCAGCAGTCTTCAATATTTGTCAATCACTCGTCCGGACATTGCATTCACAGTAAACAAGCTCTCGCAATTTATGCACAAGCCCACTACTCTTCATTGGGCTGCTGCCAAACGTCTTATTCGATACGTCAAACGTCTTATTCAATACCTCAAGGGCACGATGTTTCATGGTCTGCTTCTCAAAAATAACTCTCCACTACATCTTCATGATTGGGCGGGGAATAAAGATGACCGTACCTCCACCAGTGCCTATGTTATTTTTCTGGGTCATAATCCAATTTCGTGGAGCTCCAAGAAAGTTAAGAAACAAACGTTATGTTGCTCGTTCCTCAACGGAAGCCGAGTACCTAGCAGTTGCAGCAACAGCAGCTGAATTAGCATGGATTCAATCCTTAACCTGCTATTTACTGTGACAATGTGGGAACCACTTATGTATGCGCCAACCCCGGATGAAGCACATCGCTATTGATTTTCACTTTGTTCGTGACAAGGTTACTAGCGGTGAACTTCCTTTCGACAAAGGTCCAACTCACGGATTGGTGTCTCCATGGGAGCACCGTCTTGTGGGGGCATATTAGAGATACTCCTTCATCAATCAAGCTTCAATCGTCAACGCGTGCTCAAATAAATAGATACTATAGAGGTCCATAAGATTTTTAAGTCATACATTTCATTTGTTTATGAAAATGGCCTACTATGGTTAAGTGTTCTGCTTGAATATGAGGCCCTGTAGCATTGACTTGAAAGTCTTTCTTGTACCTTTGAAAATATCCAGAGAAATCAAAGTGACTCCATAATAGTCCTCTTCAAAAAAATGTCATCGATCCAAGAAAGAAACACATCAACAATCAAACCGAAATGGCCTATATTATATGCCCATGCATGACTCTCTTCCCATCTCCAGTCATCAGCCTTTCAGTGAGAAGCAGAGGACACAAGCAGAGCAAGTTGAGGCAATGCGTTGGCTCACCTGCCAGATTTCTAAGCATGGCTAGAGACTTTTATGTTGAGAGCATGGACAGTTTCAACGGGAAGGCAGGCTATGGCAATGTGATGGGCTGTCCAGCTCAGCAAATGCCAAACTTACCCAACAATTTACTGAAAAAGAAGGATGAAAGGGAGCTTTTTCGAACAGTGTGTTTGACGAAGTGGAGTTGGACAGACACGGACAACCAGGACGGCGACAGCCAGTGGTGGGTCGGAATGGCATAGGGAGGAGTTACAGTGTTGGGTTTGGAAAGATTGGAACAATTGATGAGGACAAGCCTTGTGATTTTGGGGAAGAAGAGATTAGCATGAAGAGTGATTTCTTGTTTGCAAGAAGCAGGAGCTATGCTGTTACAAAGAGGAATGTTGGATATTATTAAGTCAAACAAGATTACTAATACAACCTTTTGAGATATATATACATATATATACATACATAGAGAGAGAGCATTATATATATTGCTTTTCATTTCCAAGTTAATGGAGGTGTGTGAGCATAATAGTTGCCTATGTTTTCTCTTTTCCATCTTATATAATGGTGGTATGTGATTGATTACTATACATTGAAATTTTCTCTTTTGCTTATTATTATTCTTTTTCCCTTTGCTGAAAAGAAACCATATAAATTGGGGCACAAGTGGCAAAAATTATTTGGAGATTTTCTTCTTCATGTTATTCTTTTATTAAGCTATAAATGCCATTTCTGATCAATTCTATTAACTCAATGTAAATTAGCCAAAAAAAAAAAAAATGTAAAATGTAAGATCAAACAATATTTGACCACCTGTTAGAGACAGTAAAAGCAATTATGGGATATATACTTCAAAGAAGTAAAAGGTGGGTTGAAATAGTATTTTGTGAAGTTACCATTTTCTGCTTAAAATGCAAAAGCATGGAAACATTTAATGTAATAAAAGGTTGATAAATATCTTCAGCAATTTAGATCCATAAAAACAGCAGAAACAAATGTTGTACAAAAAAGTTGGGCAGAAGAATTTAATGATAGAAAATTTGGATTCCAACATAGGTAGTCAAACATATTATCCACTGGACCAGATTGAGAATCTAAGCCAAAAGATTAAATCATTCAATATGGATAATTGTGAGTGTTCATGTGCATATTTTTGTAGTGATGAGTAGAAACAGATTGCAGGATTTCAGGGAGATAGCTCCAGATTTCTATTAGACAGAAAAAAGAAAATGCAATTCGGTAACAATTCATTGATTTTACCTGTTGTAGTTTGTTCTGAGTTCCGATTCACTTGCCTATTAACAGTTTACTTGTACCAACACTTGCACAAGTTTGTTTTATTTTGTACTAGCACTTGTACCAGAAGTTCGTCAAGCTGCTAGTTACAAAATTCAAATTTTACCTCATGAAGCCTTGTAGCAGACAGCTTCATGAGCTTTCCTGATTCTTGAATACTTGAAGCCATTGCCACAATGTTGGCAAAAGAAATCTGCGTAATGGACTTTGTGAGAGTCATTGTCCGTCTCATGCTCTGCCATCTCGATACAATGTTCCTCCAGTTGCCGTTTAGTGTGGAAGGATGAATCTTTTGGCTGCTTCCTCAAAGAACAGGCAATACAATGGAATGTCGGAGGATTCTTGTAAGCAAGACCCTGCAGATTATAAAATGTCATCAACAACAAAAGGACTAAGAAGAGAAGGAAGTGGTATTTTTCAAAACTAGGAAACTTACCCTGGTGAATATCATCCAATGTGCTGCTCCTTCACGAGAAGCCTGCAGCATAAATGTGCTCATTCAGGAAATACTGTTACAGTCTTTTATTGTATAAAAAAAAAAAAAAAAAAAAAAAAAAAAAAAAAAAAAAAAGGGAAGAAGCTCTAATTTGCAAATTCAATGAAATCAGAGAAATTCACTTCATTTGATATCTTATACTACTATGCTTGGACATACAATGTCAGCACCCTATACTTTGACACAAACATCTCACCTAAATTATAGAACTGCACCCTACATATTTTGACACAAACTGAGAATAAAGGTGTCTCATCTAAATTATAGAACTGTGTCCAAAATGCTATTTAAGAAAAGCAAAAAAGTGCCCTATCACACCCACAGTTTCGGAAATAAGAGGCAATTTATTAATGGGACTTGACAAAACACCACTTTAAACCAATGAAGATGTTTAAAAGATACAGAACAGAAGGAAGAACCAACTAAACTAAAACAAAAACAATACCATGAAATTTCCACTGCATTGCACATTTACTCCAAAAACATGAATTTATATTAGGTCTGAGATCTTGTTGACAAGATTCAAAAGTATTGGACAATTTGTCCGCTGCAGTCGTTTTAGAAAACATGGAACTGAGGGACATGCAAGGCATGACTAGAACAACCCATGAAAGCTCAGACTAAACAATGGAAACATAAAAGCATATAATTTTTACTTTATCATCTTAAAATAAAAAGCTACTTCAACTTAATTGAAAAGTTGAAAAAATGTCTTGGACTTGGAACAAAAACAGAATAACACTTTGTTTCAGTTTTCCAAATCACATAATGCAGTAAAATATATATATATATACAGGAAAATATTCCCTGATCTTCTCAGAAGAATGTTTAACAAAATCTACCCTTTTGGAAAAGCGTACCAGACACTTAAATGTTGGTGGATTTTTATAAGCGAAAGCCTGCATATTCCAAATAAAAATCCATCGTCATCAACAGGAGTAACATGTTTACAAGGGACTAGAAATGTAGAGTGTGATAAATGTACAGCAGCAACTTACTCTGGTGATCTGGGCGAACGAAGAGGGTAGAATGCAGGGTAAAAATGTTCTTGTGAAAGCACAACTCTGCAGGGAAGGAGCTTTTGATTCCCTTTTGGAGTTCTTCAGTCTCATTCCCTCCAGCATATACAACATCTTATTAATTTAAGAGCAAAATTCTAATGCCAAAGGTTACACCTATCCATGGCCGGACTCTATCCCAATAAACACAAAAGGCTTAACCCCATTCCGCGCTATTGTTGATCCTATAGAAATTCTAATGGAACTAATGATTTTAAGTACCTGAAACAACTCTGCAGTAAATGAGCTTTTGATTCCCTCGTGAATTTCTCCAGTCTCATTTTCCTGAAGTATAAACAAGTTGTTATTAATTAAAGAGCACAAATCTCATGCCAAAGGTTATGCCGGACTCTATCCTAATCAATACAAAGGCTTAACCCCATCTCTATCATAATGTTCCCTAATCTTCTCAGAAGAATATTTAACAAAGTCCACCCTTTTGGAAAAGCATACCAGACACTGAAATGTTGGTGGATTTTTATAAGCGAAAGCCTGCATATTCCAAATAAAAAATCCATCATCATTGTTATCATCAACAGGAGTAACATGTTTACAAGGGACTACAAATGTATGAAGAGTGTGGTAAATGTACAGCAGCAACTTACTCTGGTGCTCTGGGAGAACGAAGAAGGTAGAATGCAGGGTAAAAATGTTCTTGTGAAAGCACAATTCTGCAGGGAAGGAGCTTTTGATTCCCTTTCGGAGTTCTTCAGTCTCATTCCCTGCAGCATATACAACATCTTATTAATTTAAGAGCAAAATTCTAATGCCAAAGGTTACACCTATCCATGGCCGGACTCTATCCCAATAAACACAAAAGACTTAACCCCATTCCGGGCTATTGTTGATCCTATAGAAATTCAAATGGAACTAACGATTTTAAGTACCTGAAACAACTCTGCAGTAAATGAGCTTTTAAATCCCTGGTGAATTTCTCCAGTCTCATTTTCCTGAAGTATTATAAACAAGTTGTTATTAATTTAAGAGCACAAATCTCATGCCAAAGGTTATGCCAGATTCTATCCCAATCAATACAAAGGCTTAACCCCATGTCTATCATATGTTAGCTTAATTTTATCAGGATTTGAGCCTACTTATGAAGAAGGCACAGTTATATAATAAGTTGTTAATTTATGATATCACATTATGTGATATTGCTGATCCTATATGTGGGATGGTGTGAGCCTTATTACCATAGTTACGACATTGATTCCAAGTTTTAAAGGAATTAATGATATTAAGTACCTGGAAACACTCTGCATCTGCAGGGAAGGAGGTGTTAGTTCCCTTTTTGATTTCATTGGTCTCATTTTCCTGCAATATAAACAATATATCTTAATAATTTAAGAGTAAAAGACTGGTGCAGCACAATAAAATGTCTCAAACTACTCTATTCAGAAATATTTTGTGTACATGTAAAAGTATCTCAAATTTCTGGGCCTTGCACTGCTTTTCCACGTAAACTCAACTCTGAGTGTTCAAATTACATATGCAGGGTACTGCTTTTCCACACGATTCTAGACGAAATTTAATTCAGGCTCACACAATTCACTACTATGATTGCCTTTCAAAGAAAATTAACTACTATGATCCTAGATGACACAGTTCACTACTGTGAATCAATCAACAAATCAGACATTTAAGCACAAATTCATCAAAAGAATTGTAAATTATGAACAGGAATTGAGATCACATACAATTATATCAACACATACAAGAGGACGGGAAGGAGGATTGGCAAGCTGAAATTGCTGATATTTCAAAATGGTCCAATCAAACACATAATCAAACTGAAACCATGAAGCAAAAAGAAAGCAACAAACTTCATTTATTGAGTGTGTTTAACTTTGAAATTAAAAGCATAAGATATTTCGAAAACCTAAGGGATACATAGAAGGTCAACATTATCATACAATTTTAATCAAAAAAGAATCCTACAAGAATCGACTGGAATGTAGAGATTCAAATTAAATGAAACGCAAATTCAGGAATCAAAAAAATGAAAAGCAACTTCAAGGATCGACTGCTATGAACGCAAATTCAAGAATCCAAAATCAATGAGCAACTTCAAGGATCGACTGCTATGAATCACAATGTAGATATTCAAATTAAGCGGCTTCAACGATAGACTGCTATGAATCGTAAAATGAAGAGCAACTTCAAGGATCGACTGCTATGAATCAACAATAATTTAGATATTCAAATTAAGCAATGAAACGCAAATTCAGGAATCAAAAAAAATGAAAAGCAACTTCAAGGATCGACTGCTATGAACGCAAATTCAAGAATCCAAAAACGATGAGCAACTTCAAGGATCGACTGCTATGAATCACAATGTAGATGAAATTAAGCGGATTCAACGATACACTGCTATGAATGGTAAAATGAAGAGCAACTTCAAGGATCGACGGCTTAGAATCAACAACATAAAGATAATCAAATTCAACCTCAAGAATCATAGTAAAATGAAACGCAACTTCAATAATTGCAAAATGAAACGCAAGAACACCACAATTCAATTCAGAATTGTAAATTACGAACAAGTATTGAAATCCACATGAATCATATTATCATACCTCACTGTCCTCACATGCTACTGAACGTAAGGAGCTTAAGAATCGTCGATCAATCTGGAGTATTAGGAAAAGAAGGAAGAAAGAAAGAAAGAAAGAAAGAAAGAAAGAAAAAAAAAAACTGAATTAGATCAAAGGAATGCAAGACAAATTTAATAGAATAAAGACCTACAGTAATCAATTACTTTTCCAATGGAACGGATTGAGGATCGTAGACGAAGAACATTCGTAATGTTCATGATGTGAGAATTCGTTCGATCGAACTCTTGTGAAGCCTGAATTGCGTGAACTCTTGTGAAGTCTAGACTGCGTGAACTCTTGTGAAGCCTGAACTGTTCTGTTAAATGTGAGCCGTTTGGCGGGAATTTATAACTACTCCGTTTGGGGAAACTTAAATGTGTAATGTGTGTGTGTGTGTGTATATATATATAATGGCCTTATATAGATGGGCAAAATATTTCGTTTAGCATATTCGGCCTTCGGCTATTTGGCCTATTTCTGACGAAGTGGTTTTGTTCTGTGGTTCTGAGAAAAATTTTATTATTCCGATTCTATATTGATTGATGACAGTATAATCGGTATAAAAAGAGTCTTTCTTGCTATACAAAGGTTGACATTGCCACTAATCGGGTTCATATTTTTAAATATTTTTAAAAAAAATAATAGGATCACCGAATAATTTTTTCGAATAAGTCCCAAATCTGACGTGTTTTTATTTCCAAAACATAATTATTAACACGTGATAAGTATAGCCAACCACGTCAAATTCGATGTTAATTCGGGATTCTTTTTCGGTTCCCTATCATTACTCCCTACCCTCCCTTTTAGAAGTAGAAAAGTATGAATTTGGTAACGCTAGGCTATTGGCCTGTTGGTAAACACATCTCGAATATGATTTTTTTTTTTTTTTAATTATTCCGGATATAATGATGATATGGTATTACGCACTAATAATACATGAACATATAAATAAAAAAATATCTATTTTAGTAAATCCTAACATTATAGGTCAATGTATAATTAGTGATTAATACCATATACAGTGACACGGACCAGAAAATTTATTGAGGGGGGCGGCCTTTAATTTGTGGAGCAAAACTTATATGGTGGGTCCATTTTTGTAATTTAAATGGAATTTTCTTCATAAATTTTTTAAAAATTAAAGTATACAATGCAAAAAAACAAATTGTAATTTTAGTCGGGGCATCTTCATAAATTCTTAAAAATTTAAAGTATAAAATTTAAAATAAAAATAAAAAATAAAAAATAAAAATCAGTGGGGGCGAATTGTAATTTCAGTGGAAGCATCTTCATAAATTTTATAAAAAATTGAGATCTAAAATGAAAATATAAAAATCGAGTAAAGGCGGATGCCCTCACTAGTCCTATGCTAGATCGGTGCGTGACCATATAATTATTGTAATGGGAGCAATTAAACTTTTCCTTCATAACAACCTGGTTGTGGTCTAATAATATCTTTTTACATTAAGACCCGTTTGTTTCGATGTAAAATTTATTTTTTTATTTTGGTGTTTAGTAAAAGCCTCGGTTAAGATTGAGAAGCGTATAAAATAATTTGTTGAAAATTATATTTTAGTCAATTTTTAATTTTTTTTTTTCATAAATATTTCACGACAATCAAATACTACAAAAATAAAAAAATATTTTTTTATTTAAAAAAAAAAAAAAACCCTTAATGAGAAAATATTTAGTATTAATTTCACCTAGACCCCCTTGAGGTTGGTGCATATTTCACCTAGATGGAGATTTGGTTTTTAGCGACCACTTAGACCCCAATTTGATTTTTGGTCTCAAACACATGCAAATGGACCTTTTTACCCTCAAAATTTTAATACTGCAAAAGATCTTTAATTTTAAATGACATAAGCGCCCCTCTTTCATCTCTCTTGTCTGCGTCTACGGTCTCTCTCACCCACCGCCTTCAACCACCAACACACCACCTCAAAAAGTGCATAAACACCCACAAACCACCACTTCTGTAATCAATCAAACAAACCAAATCTTACACCCAATCACAACCCCACAATCAACACCCCAATTCACAAAATCAGACCATGTAATCAACAATCCACAAGAAGGAAAAATAAATAAATAAATAAAATAAAATAAAATCAACTATCTACAGCCTGCAAATCAAACCCAAACTAGGCAACGATGGCTGCTACCGAGACCCGCAAGACCCAACAAACCCCGCCAGAGACGAATCCGAACCGGAATCGGACTCAAACCATGGCAAAGACAAGTTCAGCACCCCGTCGCTGGAATTGCGCCACACGCGCCGATCGACATCTTCTTGGTAAGAGCAGACACGGCATGTTGGAGGTCCTTTTTACCGCGATCGATGGCGATTAGTGACTGTCGATGCAGATCTTGACCGTCGATTGGAGGTCTTCCGGCGATATGTTCTCGATTATCTCCGTTGAGAAGTTCTCGTGTTGCAAAAAACCCAAGCTCAGGGACCGTCCGGATGATAGCGAGCTTGTGACTTTGATGTAATGTTTCTTATTTTCGTTATTTTTCATTTTTTTGGAGATTTATTATTTAATTGCAGACTTACCCAATTGAAGATTTAAGTTTCAGTTTATTGGATTTTGTTATGTTGCATTATATATATATATATATGTATATATATATATATATATATATATTATTTGTTTTTTTTAATAAGGGAGATTCTAGCCGAGAATTGAGAGAAAGAAAGAAATGGTGATTTGCGGGTCCCATTTGAATTATAAAGATGGATTTTGATTTGATATTATTTCTTTTGTGTGTGTGTGTGTGTGTGTGTGTATATATATATATATATATATTGTATCTTGCCAAGGGAGATGCACCTAACCGAAGAGAGAAAGGAAAATGGAAATTGTGGTTGTGATGATGTATTAGTGGTGGGTCCTATGATAATTGATTTGATTTGTTTTTATTATATATATATATATATATATATATATATATGTATATGTATATGTATATATATATATACATATACATATATATTAGCATTAAATGGTGATAAGGAGCGGAAGTGGAGAGATAAGAAAGAGAAAGGAAACAATGAAAATGGTGATGCTATAGGCGGGGACACAAGATTTTTTTTTTTTATTTGGCAAAATTTCTTTTGCCTTTGATTTCTTCACGTGGGCTTTGGTAAGATGGAGAGAAAAAGTGGGTAGTTCTTCCCTCTCTCTATGTCTTTTATGCAGAATTTCTCTTTTCCCTTCGGTTTCCATTTTTTTCTTTTTTGTTTTCTTTCATAAAAGCTTAGATTAAAGTCATACCATTGGGAATTTAATAGTGCCATTTGAGGAAAAACGAAGAGCTCGGCGAGATCTTCAAGTGGGTATGAACAATTTCTTCTTTGGTGCATCCTAGGATTTCGAGTTTTGAGACTCATTTTGAGAGTTTTTTTACAATTTGAGGTAGGGGTGTTCTAAGACATAAAATTCTTGTGTTTTTGTAAGTTTTCTTATTTAATTTGATGTTAAGCATGCTCACTTTGTATAATCTCTTGCAAAACTTGTTTAAATGTCGGTTATGGAACACATGACTACTTGTTACTTGTTGTGTAGTGATTATATATATACTTATGTGAAGTTAAATTTATGTTTTAAATGTTTACTATGTTAAATTGATGTTGATTGAAAGCATGAGTTATGTGTTTTGGAAAAATTATGTTGGATAGTATGTGTGAAAATTTTATTGTTGAATTGATGATTTAAAACATGAAGCATTCTTGCATTCATTGGGAAGAGAAATGGGAAAAGTGTTTTCAAAACAAAGGAAATTAAATTTTGGGAAAATATTTTCTAAAAGTGTTTGCGAAAACCCGGACGCTTAGGAGGCGCCTAGTGGTCCGAGCTGTTAGTGTGATCTAGAGGGGGATTAGAGAGAGACTCTAGTGTGGTTGAGTTACCTAGACGACGCCATGGAGGTGCCATGTGGTCGGGGAAAAACTAGCCAACCCCTCCCTCGTGACGCCTTAGAGGTGCCTTGGATCGGATTACACTAACGGTTTGGATGTTAAAACGAAAGTGTTTCGGAAATGGGGAGCGACATGAGCATGGTATTGCACTTTATTAGCATACATGGTGTGTTGTGACTTGAATGGCATATGTGTTTATATTGGATGTTGTGGTTATAGTATAAATTCCCGGTATAGTATGTTCCCGTTCTCTTATTTTCTATTCTATATGTGGATTCACGGGGTCATAAGAAGTGTGTCTTAGACACTTCCTACTGAGCTTATGCTCACCCCTTTATTATTAACATTTTTCAGGATACGGAAGGGAAGTGGCGGACGACGATCCACCACAAGTTTAGACGAGATTAGAGACCTATTTTATTTTGCTATTTTTTTGTATTAGAACTCTAATATTTTGTAAATGTAATCATTTTAGGAATGTGATGTAATATTTGTATTGTACGTTGGGACAAGATAGATTAGTTTTAAGGCTCAGTGAGGCCATTGTATTTTTTTTATATTTTTCAACAGGTTGTAGAGGGACTTTCTCTGCGGAGGTCATGCTGAAATTTTTTATATTTTATTATTATTATTTTTGATATTTTTTTTGGGTTGTTACATTTGAATAATGGCGGCGGCGAGCTTGAAATTCAGTCATCCCATCTATCGCCGAGCTCCCTCATCCTAGCCGCTTCGATCCCACAGCTGACCACCGAGAGTCCATCCCATTTGCCGACTGCCGATTCAATCATCCCGTCCATCGCTGAGCTCCCTCATCCTCGCCGGTTAGACTCACCTGTGCACAGCTGCAGTTCATCCACAGCCACCACCCGAGCACGCCATCGCTGTCATCTGAGTCGCCGCTAGTCATCTACAGCCGAACCGATCACCGCCGACCTATATTCGCCTCACCTGTTCTATTTATTGGGCTCCTCTCTCTTTATATATGTGAATTATTCTCTTTCTATATATATGTGAATCACTCTTTTTCTCTCTCTTCACAAATATCAGAGAGGTCTCACTTTGCTAATCTACACTCTCGCCTCACTTCCCCAACAAAAGATGGTGTGGGTTAATTGGGATGATTGTTTGAGAGGAGGAAGAAGAGGAAATGTGTGTTGGGGGCAGTTTAGTCACAAAAAATAGTCAACACGAGGTCAAATGGTAACATAATCATTTAATACAAACAAATTGACATTTGGAGTGTAAGTGAAATGTTAAGCCACTAATTAGAATCTAAGTGGTCGCTAAAATGTTAATCTCTGGGTCCAGGTGAAATTCACCCAAATATTTATCAAATTTTTTCAAAAGTGGGATCGTGAGTGGGCGTGATATGTGTATTATAATATTATTAATATATTCTTTTTAATTATTCTAGAATCCCGAAAATTTTGAGAATCACGAAACTGCTATTGGAGCGTCGTGGAAATTTTTTCAAGACAACCAATTGAATCGCTCCGCGACAAGCCGCCGGTGGAAGCTTTCGATCATCAAACTGGAAATCAAGCTTTAATATTTCGATCATCGCCGACGAACTGAATGACATATCCACAGCCCCGGCCATCGTCCCCGCCGCCAGGAATGGAGCGGTCCTGCGCAAACGCCACCGACGCCAATCCGTTCACCCCTTTTATGCACGCCATAGTCAAAGCGCAATAGATAGGTATAAAGATACAGAGATATACAGAGAGAGAAATTGGAGATCTGTGGAGTGAGAAATGAGGAGTTTCTAGGGTTTGGGATTCTGATGCTATGGTGAATTGAAGAAATTTGTGATGAGAGAGAACATATCGTGAGAAGTGTGTGCAATTGCATCTTCTCCCCCACATAGATGTGTGTGTGTATATATATATATATATATATATAAAGAGAGGCAATATGTATGTGTATGTTTTTTCTTCTAGATTTGTTGGTCCGTTTTGCGGTGGTCGAGGCGTGGTGGTGGTTGATGACAGTGCGGATGCTGGACCAGTAACAGAGGAGATGATGGAAATTTCAAAAAGGACTTAACGGCACTTTGGATCAAAAGAGTATTGGTAATTCCTTTTACTCCAAAAACAGAGTATTTACTTTTTACTTTGTGAATTTATATATCTATATATACATATATATTACTGTTAACTACTATATATATTTTTGGTATATGTCGTAATATAGACTTGAAAACTAGTGATAAAGTTAAATTTTCCCAAAACAAAATTTGACAATGACTTGCATCTTCAAGTGTGTGCCTAACAAAATCTTAAAGGCATTTTAGGAACTTAAATTATGATTTGATTCTTGTGTTTAAAAATATGTTTGATTGTACAGAGTAATAAAAGTCTTTTTGTTATGTACTGTATTTTATATTAAAATCCTAATGATGGTCTATCAGCAGATTCAATCAATGTAAATGGGAACTAACAACCAAAATTCGTTTGTTAGAAGATTCAATTAATTAAGACCTAAATTCGCTTCTTGAAGCCAATCTTGAGCTATGCTGCCTTGTAAGGTTACTAAGTTTCGCGACTATTATAAGAGGATTTGGTCGCAGTTCCTGCGTAAATCTAAACCGCAAAAGCTACAGAGCTGACCAGAGTCATTAGCAATTCCCTCTTCAAAGAACGACGAAGGTGAAGAAGCAGAAGCTATTCTAGGGTTGACTGGAAAAAGTTTAAAAGAATACGAAAAGAAGCCATTGGTCATCCCACTGAATGCAAGTTCCAGGTGAGGTAGATTTGGGTACTGGTCTAAATTTCGGTATTGTTTACACAGAGTGGCTGCCCAAACTGTATTCTTGTGCTGGATATACAAAACTCTGAATATATCGATCTATGGAACCAAATAAAAACAAAATAAAATATGCTAGCATGGAAAAATAATAATTGTTGATCCTGATTTTACGCTTATGTACTTAACATTTAAATTGTTTTTGAGATATACACGCTTCCATATTGATTAGGCCATCTTTGGAACCTAATTTGGCATAACTGGACTTGAAAGTTTTATGGTCATTGTTTTATTGGATTATGCACTGTTGTTATTTAATCTTTATGCTGCTTGAAATGAGAATGCCTCATTTCCAGCAATGTTAAGATATCCCATATGTTGTGGGGTCTAAAATTTATGTGTTGGAGTGTTCAGACTTGCATATTGTGGTTTGAAATGCTTCCAAGTGCCTGGAATCAGATGGTATCATGTTGTGGGGATTCAAGTGTGGCCGATGGAAATTGGTAAAACACATCCGGTGCATAAGGAAATTGATAAGTACATATTATCAGATATTAAACATGTTATATTTAATTTGTATATACTTGTACATAATACTCTGTAATAGCATGTTTACATGTAAAATAAAATTAAAACCTTGGTTTTCCAATGAAAAATGTGCATTTCTGTTTTTTTTTTTCCCCTCTTGTTTCCATAGTGAAAAGGTGGGGATTCTGGTGAGGAGCTTATCTGTTCTCTTCCCTCCAGATTGGTAAGCCACCTATTTTTGTCTCTTATTACTTGTCCTTGTGCCAATCATGTCTATTCTGGCATTTCAATATGTATAGGAGTTCGGCAATTTGGAAATGTTTTTGGGCAGAATGTGGATGGATGGGCAGTACATGGGTAACATGTTGTATTTTGTTTTCACTATATACAGTTTTTTTTTTAGTTTTTTTTTTTATATATAAGTAAGTTTTATTATGTACATTAACGTTCAGACTCTTTAATTTATTTGAGAGTCCCTTTTCACGTGTGGCCCATTGGTTTCAAGCCTTTGCAAATGGTTGGTCAACAAATGGAAGCATGAATCAGATCCCAAAAGTTAAGCCCAAGGGAGAAATTGCAGAAAAAAGTTTGGAGTTGGAACCGCTGTGTGGTGAGTTGGTTAATTTTTATTTTTGGAACACCCTCCTCCCTGCAGTTAAATGTGCTTTTTTTGATGCTCTAAGCAGTTTGTCCTCTTAACTCTTATATATCAGACCTAAGATTTTTTTGGAAAAGTATATTGCCGCATTATCCATTCAATGTTTAACAAGATTTGGATGCCAAGATTACTGTCTTCCTAGATTACTTGAAAAAAAATGTTGTTGTTAGGACTGCAAATGAATAGAAATATTGATGAAAAATTCGGTTTTGACTCTTTAAAGGATTAGATCATGTTCAATCATTATGTAAATTATTACTTATAAAGTAAAAAAAAAAAATAGTAAGTAATTATTAGAGCTCGACCTCACTTTTTAGGCTTGTTTAATAAATAAGTCAAGCCTACTGAAAACGTTTTCATTTCTTAGAAAAAGCTGCAGTGCTACTTAAAAGCTACACTAGAAGTCTTGTTTCCAAACATTTGGTACCACCTATCTGAGTCTTCTAAAAAACTCCAACCTGTTTTGGAGTATAAATGTGTCTATTTTTTTTTTTTGGTCATGTGTTGACCTTGTAATTCCAAATATGTCAAATTAGACCACCCTTAAAACTCCATGCACACTACAACTTTTCATCGCAAAATCAGAATGACACATACATGATCAAGTCTAAATGTCCAGGATTACATAGCGTTATGTTTATGAAATTCTTCAGAAAATTCTCGCATCAATACCAAAGAACCAAATCATCAAATGCTTCAGAAAATAGACTCAATTCTTGTGTATGTGTGTGTGTGTGTGTGTGTGTCTATTTATATAAATATATATATATATATATTTTGGTTTTGGGGGGGGGGAGGGACAAACAAGTATTTCATCAATCTAAATCAAGATGTCATATGTTTGTCAAGCATAGAAAAATTTGAGATTGTGCATCGTAATACCATACAATGTATAATTTGAGATCGTGCATCTATAATTCCATATTTATGTTTGTCCGTTGCTGTTGTCATTGAGGTTTATTTCCAAATCTTGTTAATGTACCACCTTGAGTACCACATTGTATAAATTGAGGTTGTGCGTCTATAATTCTATATTTATGTTTGTCCGTTGCTGTTGTCATTGAGGTTTATTTCGAAATCTTGTTAATGTACCTCCTTCAATACCACATTTTCTCTCTTCTTGTGGGACATGAAAAAGTTGTGATTATTGAAAGGTTGAGCATGTTGTGTTTACTTTGTGATAACTGACCAATTTATATGATGAATTTACTAAGGCGCGAGGTCCATATTATTTTACCCCCTGCATTTTGACACCAAATCCTCCAATCCATAACAACAAATTTATCTGATTCTCGAAGTCACACATTCGTTTGTTTCAGTATCAGTTCCAAAATCTGCCCAACTCCAAAGGAATCATTTAAGGAATTTGATACAGCTCTATCTACCACCTTCAAAATGCTACAAGCCTATATATGCAACCCGCTAAACAGATAGAGTTCTAGAGTTCGTAAAGTACACCGCCTCTGCCTTCCTAAAAATCACAAAAATGAAGGTAGCATCACTCAAATTCCTCTCACGTTAAGTTATACCTTAGAGATGTTGCTCAAATTCCTCTCAAGCTGAAAAACTTTGTTATCCCCTTCAAAATTAATTTAGTTTGATCACTCTAGTTTGGTTATATTTCCTGTTTAGGCAGCTAATGAATTCACTAACAAGATTCTGCTTCATGTATGTACCTGAATGTGAGAACCCACCTTTTTTGTGCTTGAAAAAAAAAATAATTACTATATTTTCTCTCACTTCTTTAGCATGCTGTTTTCATTCAAGCTTGAGTGATATCCCCAACACATTTATATTGTTAATTAATGAGCATTATTAATAATTTGGTTTATATGTTGTTTCAGCTACTTGCATACTTTTGCTGAAAGAATGATATTGGGGAAGCATTGCGAAGAAATTCTGTAATGCAAAGAAAATATGGTGATCAGGTCAACAACCATTCCGAATCCTTCTAGTACTAGTACCACTGCATATTTTTATTGTTCAATCACAGGGCAGTATTATGTTTAAGAACAAAATTTTGAGCTGTAGAAGTTTTTGCTGGCTTCAAATTTGCCACAAAAGTTCCAGTTGGGTGATATCTACTATCCGTTAGGACCTTTCTTTTCTTGTCATTTTTATGCCAATGGTTGATCCAGATGGAGAAAGCTATCACCAAGACATTGCATTCTCCTTGTTAATTGGCGGTTTTTGCTTGGTCCAATGTTGTGGATTTTTTTCAAGTATAAAGATGACAATTAGTTTTGCCTTAACTAACTATTGAAATTCTATTGACAGAATGTCATTGCATTTACTCAAAATGGAGCACTTGTGAGTTGCAAATACCGTGACTGCCAGCAAAAAGTTTTGGCAGGTTCTTATGATTAATGTTACTCTAGAAATTTAAATTCAGTAATTAACAAATTTTGGCAAGCTTGAAACACTGGCAATAATTCCTCATTGACTGTGGATCTGTATATTTGTGTTTGTGTCCGTACTTTTGTTCTTTTACTAGACATTTGTTACTGTGAACTCGGATTATATTTCTTTTACTTTAATCTTTTAAAATGTACTCTGATATTAGATTGTCACTACTATGCTGTTAATTTGCAGGAAAAGAAGTAATTAGATTTTAATACTAGACATTACTTTTGTCAACTACTATGCTGTTACTTTGCAGAATTGCAGGAAAAGGATACTGAAAAGATATTCTATGGACGATGATATAAACAACATGTCAACAGCACGAGTGATATAATCATTGTACTGTACTCATAATGTCATACCTTGTTAGTGTTCTGTAGTCTATGGAGCATTCTTTGAAATTTTGTTCTCCATCTGATACTCTGTTTATATTTCTGACTGTAGGTTGAGGGTGAAATGGACAAACTTGCTTAGCTTTTATATATATTGATTTTTTTTTTTTACCTTGGCCAGAAGCGTGCACTCACTTGCCCATGAATACATCCAACTTCCTTTAGACTCTAAAAAAAGCTTCAACCTTTTCACAGATCCCCGGTTGCTCTTCTTGTTCTTCTCCAGCTCCTCCACCACCCCCTGCAAGTCATCGATCACTATCTTCATCACCATAGCTCATGGTACGCGTACGTCCCGGTGTTCCTTTTGTCGATCACAACAATTCAGAAAAGTCATATTACGATTCCAACAACAACAATGATGACTATTTTCATTTCTTCAACCTTTCGGAGCAAAGTCAAATTAGGGTTCCGAAGAATCTTACTATACTGTGGCAGAGGGACCTCCTTAACCCTGATGCCGGACCATGCGTGGGCTCTTCTCATGGCTGGCTGGCCTTTAACCACCCTCGCAATTGCCACCCTTATCTCTGCAACCCTTTAATAGTCTCCCCTCATTTCCCCCACATTCCCCTCCCTGCCGTCGAAACTCTACCCTCCGTTCGCGGCGTTCGCCTCCTCAAATCCGATCACCTCTTCCCTTCCCCTTCTCTCATCACCCGATTCCAGATTTTGGACAGGACTCTCCTCAGTTTCAAGGGGGACTATTCAATCTTCTCCGAGCACAATTTTTCCTTTGTAGAAGCCTGCTATTATTGTGTTCGGAGGCTTGTTATGTCATCAGCCCCATCGCCCCCTCTTCCTCATCAAAACTAAAATTGAACCATGATTGCACTATAATGGCCATTTACGTCAGAGCTTCTGGAGTTGTCTTCTGCAAACCCCGTGATGATAGGTGGACCATCTTGGACTGTTCGCTACAACATTATACTGACATAATGTATTTTAGCAAGGATCAGCGATTTTATGCCATGAAAGCAGGTTGTAGTAGCTTTGAAGCTTGGGACCTCAGAGATCCTTCTTGTCCCAAAAATCAAGTGTTTCATAGTCCTGAATTTTGTCCTGGGATGCTTGAGGACCAATTTCGGAAATCTTATCATTGTATTGACAATAATTTTTTAGTTGAATCCTCTGGGGATCTTTTGCTGCTTTCCAGGTTCATAGCTGTCAGTGTTGCTGAAAATGATGATGATCAGAATGAGGAACGAAAAAATGATTTCATGCACGATGAGGAGGCTTATCGGACTCTGGGATTTGAGGTTCGCTAGTTCGATTTTGATCACAATAAGTGCGAACCGGTGGAATGTTTAGGGAACCGGGCACTATTTGTGGGTTCTAATTGTTCTTTTTCTCTTTCAACTCGCCATTATCCGGAACTGATGGGGAATTCCATTTACTTCACGGACGACAACTATATGCAATTTAACAATAAATATTATGGCCATGATAATGGCATATTTTGCTTAGGAGATGACCGCATAAAGGCTTATTACCCGAGCAGGTTGAAGATCATCGACCCACGTCCAATTTGGGTTGCCCCCAACACAATATAGTTCTACTCAGTAATATATCTACTTTTGGCTTGCTTATTAGGTATCCTTTTCCTCCTTTCATCTAGGTAAGCTTGTTGATTCCTTTTCATTATAGTAGGTTTGTGATTATATAGCAATTTGCCAGATAGTATAGATGTTGGCGCTAGCTAACTGATTTATATTGGGGCATCTTGTTTCATTTAATATGTATTATAGTTTGGATTTCAGCTTTTTATTTATTTATTATTATTATAAAATGTACCGAGTCTTGTGCAGAAGCCACAACACCGTTGAAAACCTAGTTTTTGTTCTTACTTAATCCAAAAATATATATATATATATATATATATATATATATATATATATATAGATTGTTTTTGTTGGTTTATCCTAGAAATTCAAGCACATATATAGACATACATAATTTCCACATAGACGCACACAATTTGAAGCATGGTACGTCGTATTGGTCATATCGGTTGATTCGTAATCCTTTTTAAGAGTCTCATGTCGTTACATATCTTCATGAACCAGTCGACTCATAGAGAAGGTTTTGGGTGCACATGCAATGGCCTGGTGACTGGTCAAACTGGTCAAACGACTCAATTTTTGTATTGAGTTTCACTAATTATTAATTATTGATGAAAAATGAAATTTTAATCCAAATTTTTATTAGAGCTTTGGATTATTCATATTGTTAAGAGAGAAAAGTAGAGAACCCAATGAACCAAGAAAATAGGCACATTGAAAATGCACGTTAACCCGTGTTTGGATTGACACAAATCAATCTAAACCCGCTAATATTCTTGTCATGTTTATGTGGTAAGAATACAAAATTTCACTAACAGACCTGTGGCCTAGCTGGATAAGGTTTTTATTTTTCAAAGGGAGGTCAAGGATTCGAATCTCAGTAGAAGCAGTGTGTGTGAGTCTCAACTAGAAAAAAAAAAAAAAAATACAAAATTTCAAAACGATAAAATTTTGAGATTGAGATTAATGATAAATGTATTGGTAACTTGCACTCACACCTTTTCAAGTTGATAATAAAGATAGGTAAATATAATTTGGAGAGAGTGTGATTCAATTGTCTCTTTAAATTTGCAAACTTGTACAACATTCTCAACATAAGAGTACATAATTGCTATTTGACTTTTGAATTGACTCATTTAAATTATTAAAGTACAATATTAAGCTTTATAAGCCATTTTATTTGACCAAAATGATCATTAGCAAAATAAAAAAAAAAAAATCAAACTCCACCACTATAGCCCCTGATGTCAGGGGCGGAACTAGTAATTTTTAATTGGGATGCAAAACTAGTAATGTAAAATTTAAATTTTAAAATAATATAAAATCATTTTTTTTTTTTGGGTGCATGTTTAATGCACTCATTGAAATTAATGGATTAGTTATACTATGTAATACATAAACAAAATTCTAATACAAAACTGACTTTCCATCTCAAAAAAAAAAAAAAAAAAAAAAAAAAAAGAAAAAAAGAAAAAAAAGAAAAGAAAAGTGAGGATCTATAACATGCTTATTGCTGATGTAGACAAATAATAAATTGACATGTAATATTTAATTACCAAATAAAAAATGGTGTAGATATTCAGATAGTGATTTGATTACTATTTATAATTTGGTAATTAAAATAAGATATGTCAATTTATTATTGGTCCACAACAGCGGTGGAGTATGTTATAGATCCTCACTAATGATAACTTAAATATTGTCCTATCATTTATTATTTAGTAGTAATATACTACCTCCGTCCCACTTTAATGAACGATACTTAGGTCCTCACTAGTAATGTGGACCAATAATAAATTGACATATCATTTTTAATTACTAAATTTAATATGGTGGGTAAATCCACTTACCAAATCACAGAATAGTAATTTATTATTGGTCCACATTATTAGTGAGGATGATGTAGATCCTCACTAATAAGGACTTAAGTATTGCTCCACTTTAATTGTCCTGTTTTAGGAATCGTGACGTGAGCATTAAATATTAAAAGATCATTTTTAGTATTCAAATATTAAATATCACCTTCAAATAATCCACACAAGCTAATCTTTTTTTATTTTTTAGTGTTTACTAAAATATTACTTACACAATATGTCACATTTTTCTTTCACTAAAACAAAGCAAAAAAAAAAAAATGTCACAATAAAATTATACTTGTTCTTTCATTCTTGAGAGTCATTTCCGTCAATTAATAAGAAATTATAAAGATAATTTAATGATTTTGATCAATTTAAAAGTCAAAAGGTAAATAAGTATTTTTATTATTATTGAGATGTCTTTATTCATTTTACTAAATTATAATGTCGTTGCCCAAAAAATACTTAAATTATAAAAAACTGTCTTTAATCCAAACCCGGGTTATCCTCGATGTATAAATCACTCCATCTCAATTACTATTTGGGCAGGGGACTTTCAATTCAAACCCACTAAAATGGGGCTCGTCTCGGATAAGCCGATTGAATATTGAATATGGGTTAGCTATATCCGTTGTTTATATGCCGTCATCAGAGGATTGAAAAGACTGATAGGCCCCCCTCACACCCAACGTCCCCAAATTTGAGGACTTCTCACCACCACCGTTAGCGGTGGTGGGCCGGCGGCTGTTAAGCAACACCAACCAAACTCTTCACTATCCTGCTTCCCTTTTCACATTCTCAAAGTCATTATGTATACGTATGTAGGTGTATATACACACACGTAGGCGAAGCTAATTACAGAGAGAAACATACATATAAAGACCGCTTATGAGAGCCATAACTCATAGCTTACTGGTTTATCTGTATCCACCAACCATTGGAAGGTACTGTGATTTTCTTCAATTTGTTTTATGAATACCTTTTTCAAAGGTCGTATGGTAACTGGGGAGTCAATTCAATTACATTGTTATTTGATAAAATTTGCTGCTCAATTTCTTGATCTGTTCACGTGGCGTCAAATGTTCATTTCAATTTCTCTCTTTGATTCACTGTGTTGCGTATACTTTTGATATTGTACTAACCCTAGAAAAATTAAAACTTCTGTACATCGTTTGTTAACGACCCTGAAGGGATTTGATGGTGGCCTCAGAATCAAACATCGTCAAGATGGGTCTTGTTGAATAGATAAGTGGTTTGAGGTCTCGTGACGAGGAATTTGGGGAATTAGTGAAAGAGTTTGAAACCAGATATATATATATATAAGGGCATTCGGGGTGGGGGGAGAGGTGATTTTCGATTTTTGATATTATATTTTGTTATGAAAAAAAGGATCGAATAGGAGTTTTGAAAATAAAAGAAAAAATTAATGACAAGAAAGTTAAAAAAAAAAAAGGCACACACACAAACGATACAAGAATTTACGTAGTTCGGCTATACCTACATTTACGGGGAGAAGACAAAATAATATTTCACTATAGAAATAAAGAAATATAAGGCAAAGTGGCTCACACTCAAAATCCCATTACACCCAAACTCTTTCACCCACTAATTGATATTACAAACTCACTCAATTGATTTGGGATGCTTCAACACCATAGAGGGCAAGACTATTTATAGCCAAAATGAGACACCAAAATGAGGCTACTTAGTGATCACTCAAAAGACTTGCTAGGCACACATTCTTGGAGGCCAAGAATAAAGCTTGATGAACACATATACTTGGAGGTCAAGAAGATGATGTCATGGGTAATGTAAGCCTCAAATTGAGCCACATGTTCAACAAATCTCCACATTGGCAAAAATTCAAATGAGCAACTGTATCTCTGTAAAACAAACTGTCTTCTCCGCAAAACAAATTAATTAAAAATTTTAGTTAAGTTGAGTCATCCTCAAACTTAACCCTCGGGGTCCCATTCTTCAACCCATGCATGTCTTGCGCAGCCACAAACATACCTCCAGTATTTTTGTCAAACTCTAAATGCTTATCAAAGACACCCTTAGAAATTCCAAGTTTGACATCTCCTCTAGCAACCTTCTCCAACTGCCCACAAACCACCGGTTGGTAATGAAAAGTCATCTTCTCACCCTTGTAAAGAATAGGACGTCTTTGACTTTTCCTCGCATATCTGTTGTGACCAATTACTTGCCTCTTACGCATCTTAATGGCACTCGAATGGACTATCTCATTGTCACTAAGATTATTGCAAGTCAATATCACACCTATTCTCATGGGTCTGCCTCCCTGTAAAGACTGCTGCAATTTCGGTTGCCATTTGAAAACGGATTTCATTCTCCCACCATGTTGTGTAGTCCCCTCACAACCTTTTTGAGAACTAGGATCGTAACTCCTCTTTCAAACTCTTCTTTTACCAAGACCTGAACGCAAATTTCTGCTAGCTATAGAAGACTCTGCAGAAGCTCCACCTGTTACTGTATTCCCTTGGAGAAGATATAAATTTTTCACCTTGGTGCCCTGTAGCACTACAAGAGAATCCATCACGACCATCATTACTCCACCTTCTGTTACAACCTTGTAACCTTTAGAGTCTAACACACCTACTGAAATAAGATTCATCTTCAGATCCGATACATGTCGCACATCTGACAATGTTCTCACTAACCCATTTTGCGTCTTGATCTTGACTGTTCCAATTCCCAAAATTTTGAAAGCTTTCTTGTCCGCCGTCAAAATCGAACCACCTTTCACTTCTTTATAAGAAGAGAAAGAATCCCTACTGGGACACATATGAACGGAGCAACCAGAATCAAGAATCCAACTGTTATTAAATGACGTACCTGAACACGAGGTTGTCATGAGAACATATTCGTTACTTTCTGAATCACTCGTTGTAGCAGTTGCCACAGAAGCTGTTTCTTAAACCTTTTCTTTGCCATTCCCATTCTTTGCCTTTAGTTTGGGACAATGCTTGATGATGTGCCCTATCTCGTGACAGTAGTAACATTCCACATTTTTATGAGATCTAAATTTGCCCCTACTAGCAGAACCCTTTGTCCCACCTTTGCCTCTTACAAATAAACCCTCGGCCTGTTCATCTCCAATATTCTCAGACACCTTTTTCCTCAACTTCTGAGAGTTCAATGAGGATTTAACATCCTCCATACTAATAGTGTCTTTTTCATAGAGCAATGTGGTAATAAAATGCTCATAGAAAGGAGGCAAAGAACACAACAAAATAAGGGCTTGATCCTCGTCATCAATTTTAATATCTGTATTTTTCAAATCCATAATAATATAATTGAAATTATCAATATGCTCCTTAAGAGGCATACCTTCCTTCATACTAAGGGTGTAGAGTCTCTGTTTCAGGTAAAGTCTGTTGGTGAGAGACTTCGTCATATACAGACTTTCCAATTTCAGCCACAACTTTGCCGCCGTGTCTTCATCAATAACTTCACGCAGCACCTCATCAGCTAGATTCAAAATAATCGCACTGCGTGCTTTTTCATCGACCTCTTCCTTGTCTTCATTGGACATAGTTGTTGGTAACTTGCCCTTCCCGAACAACACATTTTTTAGACCTTGCTGAGTCAGCAGGGCCTGCATCTTAATGCGCCAAAGACTGAAGCTAATCTTGCCATCAAATTTCTCAATCTCGTATCTGGTCGACATCTAAAAAAAACTCCCCAAAAAATTACTCGGTGAATAGTACAGTATTTGTGAACAGTACCCGACTAGTTTTTGTGAATAGTACCATATGTGTGAACAGTATCTGTACACAATACACGAACTCGAGCTCTGATACCAGTTTGTTATGAAAAAAGGATTGATTAGGAGTTTTGAGAACAAGAGAAAAAATTAATGACAAGAAAATTAAAAAAAAAAAGGCACACACACAAACGAGACAAGAATTTACGTGGTTCGGCTATGCCTACATCCACGGGGAGAAGACAGAACAATATTTCACTATGAAAATAAATAAATAAAAGGCAAAGTAGCTCACACCCAAAACCCAATTACACCCAAACTGTCTCACCTACTAACTTATATTACAAACTCACTCAATTGATTTGGGATGCTTCAACACCATGGAGGGCAAGGCTATTTATAACCAAAATGGAACACCAAAATGAGGCTACTTGGTGATCACTCAAAAGACTTGCTAGGCACACATTCTTAGAGGCCAAGAATAAAGCTTGATGAACACATATACTTGGAGGCCAAGAAGATGATGTCATGGATGATGTAAGCCTCAAATTGAGCCACATGTTCAACATATTTTGGTTTTGGTAACGTATTTACTGAGGAGTATAGCCATTTTTAGGGTTAGGAATAGGAATAGGGAGTGCTGAATAATTGAAATCTTGTAGGAGAAGAGAGTGGCATATTGGAGGAGTTTTGGGGATCGTATGCTGCATTGCCGCCGTTCTATACTAAAAACATGGTGCAATTATTCCATTCCGGCCGGATTTCACCATTCCACATGTGGTGGTGGTGGTGGTGGAGGTAGTTTGCTCTCTCCGGTCCAATCATCCGAGCATTTTCATCGTCTTGGAGAAAAAGCGGGGACCTTTTCGTTGATACAAAGTTTTTTCTTCTTCTGCTGTTGCTCAAGCAACAGCAGCAGCAAATGTAGTAGGAGTTAATGAAGAGGAGGCACGAGGACCCCTCCCTCTTCAATCAGCACCGTGCCTAATGCTACCTAGTGGCTCTGGTTTGGTTGCTCAAGGTGGCAAAAGGTTCAAACTTATAAAAATGGAGGAAGATGAGAGGGATTACTATCGGTTCTTTAGTATTAGGGAGAAGAAAGTGGTGAAGATGAAGGCCAATGTTATGCTTCCATGGCAAAGGGAATTACTTCCCCAGGATGAGGCCATCTGCTTCGGTTCGTCTCATGGCTGGCTCGCCTTTATCCACCCTCGTAATTGCTCTCTATACCTTTACCCTCCCTCCCATCCAAACCCTACCTTGTGTCATCTCGAGCGCTCGCTACAATTCCAATATTCACACCTCTTCTTCTTCTTCATCACCCATTGTTACTGAATTCAGCATTTGGGGTCAATTCTCACCCATATCATCCCAATATCTGAGTCAGAAACCTTTCTTTAAGAAGATTGTGTTATCCTCAACCCCGTCCCCATTCCCTGCCAATCATCATCATAATGAAAATAAAATCAATAATAATATTAATAATGGAAAGAAGAAGTATTCTTCTGACTCTACTGTGATGGTCATCCAAGGCTACAAGAAATGCAAACTCCCATTCTGCAGAATTAGGGACACCGCATGGACTGCCTTAGATGGTGCAGCGGTATCATACGTAGATGTCATATATTTCAGCAAGGACCAAAAATTCTATGCCTTGTCCACCTCTTATGAACTTATAGAAGCTTGGGATCTCCGCGACACTTCCTCTTCAAAGAACACTACCATCATTTCTCATTTGCCTCCTTGGGTACACCCCACAATGGGCCAACACCAACACTGGCTCAGACATCTTTGCATTCCCAATCACTATCTAGTAGAGTCTTCAGGGGAGTTGCTGATGGTTGTTAGGTACTTTGCTCACTCGTTTGATGATAATGGCAAACATGACTATTCCACTCCCAAGAACACCATTCTGTTTGACATGTATAAGTTAGATTTTGATAACAAGGAGTGGCTACTCTTGCCAAGTTTAGGCGACAGGGCATTGCTTATCGGTCTTAATGACTCTGTCTCTGTCTCTGCTCCTGATTTCCCTGGGTTGGCCAAGAATTGTATTCACTTCGCTAGTCATGCAAAAATCTCGCAACAGTCTCATGATTTGGGTGTCTTCAACTTGGAAGATAACAGCACAACTCCAATATATAAATATGACTTGAAGATTCAACTGTCTTCTCTCTGGGTTGTCTCAACTCAACAATGAACAAAATTGAAGCAACCCCTTGTTTTGTTTTGGTATGGTAGTTTGGACTTTAGACTTCAGAAAAATATATATTTATATATATATATGCATGATTGTTTTTATTTTTGTATACTTAAATTATATACTATATATTTTGCATAGTTCTCGGTATTCTTGCTTACCCTATCTATCGTTTTTCTGTTGGAGCCATACAGAATTGTTTCTTTAGAATGCAGTAATTACATTCTTATCTAGAAATATACCCTTATATATACTAGTATATTGTTAATGTTATTGATGTCATACTGCTTGGTGCAATGAATAGAAATTTTACACTGGGGTATGCATGACTGCACGTTGCAGTCAGTAATGTTTTTTCTGGTTTTTTTTTCATTGATATATATTAGCATCTATACAATTGTTGTAATTCTGGTGAAAAAAAGAATTTAGCAACTATTGACTCCTAATTATTCATTTGTTTTATTCCTATTTGTTGCTGTCAAAGTTAACTATTTGGGTTTTGGAATGGAAGATGGGTGGTAAAGGCATGAAGATTTGTTAGCTATGATTTTTTGGTCAGATGGTTTCAATTGTGTTATCCCACTAAAAATGGGTTTAGTTTTATTCTAAATTTTTGTTAGTATATACTTTTTCATACCCGTGTCATATTTTAGTTGGCTACATATTGGGCTCATTTTCAAGAAGCTAGACAATATATAAGCGAATGTGAAAATGTACAAGGGCTTTAAACTTGAAGGAATCAATGGTAGAAATCAACTGCAAGTAGTTTTTTGTTTTTTTTTTTTGACCACTCTTTGGAAAGTAAGAGCCTGATATCGTTAAGTCATCGGTATGTCGGTTTAAGTAATTTTTATTTATTTAAAATAGTTAGGTATTAATATGATTGCCTATTTTTATTTTTATTTTTTGAATATTAAAGCAAACACGCATTCACTATATTTTGCTCCAATAAGGATCGAACTCAACCTCCCCTTTAGAGTGAAAGCACATACCATCTAAGCTAGAGTCCAAGGCAATATTACCGGGTGCAAATCCACACACATTTCAGCAGACACAACAAAAGGCCAAACATGGGAATCTAAGCATATATATAGACAAAGCAATGTTCTAATTTCAGTAGAAACCATGTATCTTTATTACAACTATTTTATTTTTAGTTATCCATTTCATTTGTTATAGTAATGTTTCTTTCGTTTGTTTATAAAAAAAAAATTGCATACTGTGTTAAATGTTAAGTCTTATGCTTGAATATTAGGCCCTACAGCATTGACCTGAAAGTCATATACCTTTGAAAATATCCAGAGAAATTAAAGTGACTCCATAATAGTCCTCTCCAAAAAAATGTCCATCCAAGAAACAAACACATAAACAATCAAACTCAAATCACCTATTTAGACTCTCTTCCCAACTCCAACCATCATCATCAGTCTTTCCATTCTAATCATCCCTAGTTCTTTTCAGTCTTCAACTTCTACGATCTCTAGTACTTATTCACAAAGCAATAGAAATCTGAAAATGAGAAGCAGAGGACACAAACAGAGCAAATTGAAACAATACATTGGCGCACCTACCAGATTTCTAAGCAAGGCTAGAGACTTTTACGTCGAGAGCATGGTGAGTTTGGATGGGAAGGTAGGCTATGGCAATGTCGTGGGCTGTTCAGCTCCGCAAATGCCCAACTTACCCAACAGTCTATTGAGAAAGAGAAATGATGATGATGATATTAGGGAGCTTTTCCGAACGGTATCTATGTCGAAGGTGGAGTTGGACAGCCATCGGCAACCAGGACGGAGACAGCCGGTGGTGGGTCCGAATGGCATAGGGAGGAGTTACAGCGTTGGGTTAGGAAAGATTGGAACAATTGATGAAGACAAGCCCTGTGATTTTGGGGAAGAAGAGTTTATAATGAAGAGTGATTTCATGTTTGCAAGAAGCAGGAGTTATGCTGTTACAAAGAAGAATGTTGGATATTATTAAAACAAGATTACCAGTACAACTGGGGGGACACGTGGCAAAAATCATTTGGATATTTCCTTCTTCTGTATGTTATTCTTTTATTAAGCTATAAATGCCTTTTGTGATCAATTCTATGTACTCGATGTAAATTAGCCAAAAAAAAAATGTAAGATCAAACAAGTTCAGAGATAGTTCTGAAAATCCACTTTGTGTTTTTTTTTATTTTTTATTTTTTTTTTATTTTTATTTTTTTTTATTATCCTGAATAAATCCACTTTTTGTGTTGGCATCATATTTTTCAAGTTTGTCTATATAATGACAAGCAGTAAATCATGGATCAGTTAAACATAACGAAGAAGCAATAAATATGGCTTTTAAGCGCGCACACATGCTATATATAAAACTTGACGAATGCGGCTAGGCTTAAAAAAAATCTAAAAAAGTACCATCTTCACTCTTGAAAAAGCAGAGTTGAAATAAAAAATTGTGGGAATATTTATTTGGATGGGTTAATACTACTTATATCAATTTTTTATTTTTAATTTTTTTGTTTCTTTCTTTCTTCCTTCGTGAGTTCAGGTCCACCCCGGATCCGCCAGTGCCACAACTACTCCGGCTTAAGACCAGCGTTTTTCACGGGAATGGGAATATAGCTTGCGCGAGGAATGGATGTGTACAAGGCACTTCAATTTTCACAAACATTTGTAACACAAAATGAGTAATCATTTTGGACAAATACACATGGAGATTGAGTCGATTGAACCATCTGTGTTGCAATTTCTTCCACTTCTCGGGATGATATATGCGCTTTGAAACGCTTTTATATTATATATATTTATGAGAAGGCAATTATATGCGCTTTGAAATGCTTTAAAACGCTTTTATATTTCCAACAATTTATCCATTAAAATATGAGAAGGCAATTAAAGCTGGCTTACTAAACAGAACAAGAAAACAAATTATGTCAATACAATACATAAGGAGAATTTCAACTAATATTCTTGCCAAATTACACAATAAAAATTCGACTGTCATGTCCAAATAACACTGATACTATCTTAACCGGTATTTAACATTAATATGGCAAAAAAAAAGTAACGTGTTACAATAAGGTTGGAATGAAACTTTATTTAAGAAAAGGTTTATGAATTCATTTTGAAAAATAATAATAATAATAATAATAATCTAAAAGGTAAAAGACACATTTTAATGCTTGCATTTATTTATTGGATAAATAAAGCGTAAATTGAAAGGAAAAAAATAATTACAGGGGCAAACCCCAGGCTGCATGATGGGCCATGTGCCCATATGCCAAAAATCAAAATCAAAAGCCCGAAATAAAGAGAGTACAGATCCATATTGCCCAAAAGAAAATTGGCCCAAAGTGGGAAACCAGTAAACATGCCATGAATTGGGGTTTGCATAAAACCCACATTTTTGTTGCATTCCATTCTAGATGACCCTTGAGTATGAACCCTGATTAAAGATGTGTTCACGACTCTCGGCAGCTCTTAAACACAATGTACACACATTAAGTCCATCGAAGGTTTTTCCAAAGTTGATAATCCTACCTGAATTGCAAATCCAGAGGCAAACGAAGAATGTTTTGGTACTTGTACCAATATTTGTTAGGAATGGGTTGGGAAATGACTGTGATGGTGTGTTTGAGAGAGTTTTTTTTTTTTTTTTTTTTTTTGTTGTTGGTGAGGTGTCCATTGTAGTATGAGGTCTTTGGTTAACTTCTTAGACGAACAAACCAACGTCTGCTACAAAGAGCAATTGTTATAATGTGTTTTGATACATACATCTTAAATATCTCAATTGAAAAAGTACTCTTGAGAAAAACAAAGTGCTTATAAATAATATCAAAAACTACTACTGAACGTATTAAACACCTCTAACACGCAAATTCTACAATTAACTTCTATGATTAAAGAGCTCACAATCCACAAGTATATAAACAAGGTCTAATGTGCCATTATCACAAGACTCTACTCCAACCAACTAAAATTTTACCCTTGCGGCTCGCCATCTTCAGTAGCTGCAACAGAAGAAAACCTAGAAGCCACAACTCCAGAAGAAGCAGTATTTCCTGTCATTAACAAACACAATTTTTTTTTTAACACAATGTTAGATATGTTGGAAAAAATAGTTCCACAAAAAACTATATATACAACAAGATAAAGAAAACTTTGGCAGTGTTAAATAAATCAAGTGATACATACTTTGATAGATGCGGCGCACAAGAGAATCCAATTTCTACATCAAAATAATAAAAAATTTATTGAAGTTATAAAAAAAATTATTGAAATTCTAAACAAACAGGAGCTTAAAACAAGTGTAAAAATACTTGATATAAAATTTGGGTGTTGAACAATGCAAAACAAGAAACAATGTTAGACATAGAACAGAACTACTACACTGAATAGTACCAAAAGGTAAAAACAAATGAATTCCTTGGTATAGAAAGTTTAATGGCTGATACAAATATGTGTGTGTGTGTGTGTGCGCACGCAAATGGACATGGTGTTTATACCTCATCCTCTGGCCGGAAATACGGAGTTGCACCGCCCTTACGCATTATCGTGAACTCAGCTAAGCAATTTGGATTTGTGCAATCATGTTCCATTTTGGTCCAAGTTAAACCTATACATCTCCCATTCTGTGCCTGTTATATCCAAAACCAAATTAATTAATTAATTAATATACATATAGAGAGAGAGAAAGGGGGACGATAAATAAAATGATCTAATGAATCTTGTCTATAACGAACGTACTACGATTGATTTATCTAGTATGGTGGAAATCATTGACTGTTTGGGCATGCGGTTGCCACAAGAGTTGCACATGATACTCATCGGAAGTTTGCCGAACAATAGCTGATTGGACCAAGACTTTCCCTAGGTCGATGGGGAGGAAGTGGCCGTCGCGGTTCCAACAACCTGCTGATCTGATCGGAAGCGGAGACTGCCATTAGATTTTCCCCTTGGCTCGCTTCGTATTTTTTCCTTACTCCATCAAAACCCTAATCCCTATATATATATATATATATATATATATATATATATATATATTGTAATCCCTAGTATATTTACCTTGGTCGGTGGATGCTATATTTGACCCCAAGCTTTTCTGCCCAATGTTTAGAATTCTCACTAAGACATCTGATCTTCATCACCCCAATACCATACTAAAATAAATAAATTTCACCAACGCTACCTGAGATTTGGCAATATTTTACTTATACTCTATCAATATTTCATAATTTTACCAACCTCCATAAGATTTGAGTTTACTTAGCAAATTGCCCCTTGTCATTGAGCAACTAACAGTTTGCCTGATGTCAGCAGGAAAATATTGGTAGAATTACAAAACTACCCAACTTTTTAAGTTAAAAGTACAATAATATACTTTGCATTTTTTAAGATCATCTTGATTTAATTATCTGTAGTTTGTAATTTGTATCATGGTGTGTGAATTGTGATGTTCAAAAAAACTATAATTCTACACAAGGCAAAGTGAGAAAAATATCTCTAATATTTACATTATGAAAGAATAATACCCCTATCATTTATGTTGTGTATATAAAGTATGTTAAGTTCGAAAAAAAAATGAACAAAGAAGGGTTTGAGGTCACTGCTTTGTTAAAAATTTTGTCATGTATTGTAATACTCCTAATTTTTTGAGTATTTATTTTATTTCATTAAATTGTTCTATTTGAATTAATTGTTTAATTATGCTCGATTATATGATTTAATTATTAATTGTTATTTTTATTAGATGATTTAGTTGTTATTTAATCGTTTGTAATTAAATTAATTGATTATCTATTAGTTGATATTTGGTTAATTGTATTATTTGTCATTACTTGTAATTTAGTTGTATTGTGTGTTGTTTTATTTTATTTTTAGTTTAATTAGTAGAACCAAAGGTATAGGTTTGAGCTAATTGGAAAAGGCCTAAATAAGTTATGTACACTTATGGCCCATGGGAAGGTATATATATATATATATATATATATATAGGTGGATATATATACATATGTGTAAGTATCATATTTGTATTTTACTTGGGAAAGATATACGTGTAGGTGTTTATAATTACTATTATTATTTTAGTTGGACTTAGGTTATGATTTATGGGTTGGTATATCAATTATTTGTCCCATATGTTTATTGTTGGAGGAAAAAGGGTTTGTGTTTTTAGATGAGTTGCAAAGAAAGATTTGGCTATAAAGAAGAGAGAAATAGAAGAAGAAGGTGACCGGAACAAAGAGAATTGGCCGGACATTCCTTGAAGGTTACCGAAATTTGGAGAAGAAGACTGGAGAATTTATAGAGAATTTGAAAATCATAAGGCAAGTTCCTTATCTATCTCTTCCTCTTTGAATCCGAAATCTCCCCATCACATGCTAGACTTTAGGTCTTAAATCAGAGAATTAAATGGGACAAGTAATTGATATGCACGAATTGAATTGAATGATTTTATGTATGTATTTGTTCTTCAACTTGATGGGTTCTTTGATTTAATGCATAAAACTTGTTTTTAATTGTTGGAACTTATGTGTTTTCATTGTTTATATCTTAAGTTCCAAGCTTCAACCTTAGATTTAGTCTATTTTTAATGGGATTTGACCAAGACTGTAGAAGGAAATGTTGATCTACAAGTCAATAGCATCATTTTGGTACCAAACTTGAAGGAATTTGGACATTTTCGAATTTGTGGAAGCTAGGATTTTGATCTCCATTTGAGGTATGGGTGTCTAACCCACTTCTCTTTGTTTCTTATTGAGTATTATTGGTTTAAATGCATGTACAAGTATGTTTAAATTGAAGATTTTCATGTGTTTGTTCTAGGTTAAATAGTGCAGTTATGAATGCCATGACCCGTGCTTGTTAAGTTGTGAGTTTTGGTGCTTAGAAGTTTATTTGCTTCATTATGTGATTATATGCCAAACTTGCGATGCAACTATGATCATTGTATTCATATATGAAGAAATATATGCTCTAGTTGCTAGCTTTTAACTTAACCATTCTATCCTTATTCAAATGCATATTGTTATCTACCATGCTTACCAATTGTTTAAAGAATCGACTCCATGAAGATGTGTATTGATTTTTGAATAGAAATGCCATGATCCTTTGGTGTACAGTGTTTATACATGTATGATAAAATCATGGGAACACTCATTTTAAATCATTAGCATTGGCATTAACATGGTGGTGGGAAATTGAGTTGAATGGCCTAAGTTCAGAATTGATTTCCAAAAGTTTTGATAAAAAAAAAAACTTTTTGAGAAAGGAAAGGCCGGAAGGCGCGATCCGGTGGCAAATTCAACCAAGAGGGAGCACATGCCAATTAGGATGTGTATAATTGAATTAATGAGGCCCTAAATGGTTTTCGGTTTTGAGGCGAAGGATAATTAGTCAATTTCGCCTCGGTAAAATTGATTAGTGATTTTCAGTAATAGGAATTTGAATTGTATTTCATTTTCAACCCTTTCCTTGGTTGTTTGGCTCGCAAAAGTCCAAAATGTGTATTTTAGGTATTTCTTATTGAGAGTGTCACTCACCCCATATACTAAACATTTTCAGGGCATGAGAATGAGATAATGGAGGACGGTCCTCCACAAGCTTGATGAGGCACAATGACCTTTCTTTTGGACTCCATTTTTGTAACATGGCAAACATAGATGGATGACTGTTTTGTAAATGCCCTTATTTTGCAATTTGACGTAAAGACACCATAGTCACCGAAACCTTATTAAATTGGTTTAATAGGCTAATGTGATTAGAATGAGCTCCATTTGGCTCATTTAGACTCAACTCATCCTCCATCCTTGATATTAGATGACCATTTTATCTTAGTGTGACTTCGAGTTCGAATAAGAACCTAGAATTAGAGCATTGTTCGTTAATGATTCGAATCCACCGAATTTGGGTCGTTACAATTTCAACCAAATTAAGGATTAAGCAAATGCCGCAAGTACCATATAAGCGAAATTCCTATCAAAAGCACATCTCTGGTACACGAATAATTAAATAACACGGTTTTTTTTAAAAGAAAAGTAAAAAAAAAATATTGGCGGCAATTTTTTCTGAACATCATCTCTGCTGCTGAAACAGAAGCTTCGAAGAGATTCACCAGTTTCTCTTGTATCAGTTAGCTTTCTTTTTTTGGTAATTGCTAGTTTTCGTTATAAACAATTGAAACAACCCTTTCTTCTGCATATTATCCTTCTGAAATAGGACAGATAACCTATATATGGTCAATTATTCAACTACTCTTTTATACACTTCCTTTGTTTTATACCTATAATGGCAAAATGTAATAATTTTATTTTTATTAAGGATATAAAAACTTCCAAAAAAAAAAAAAATTATAAATTAATTCAATTTAAAAATGTGCTCATGATTAATTTGTTACAACTAATAATCAAAGCTTAACAAACAATTTAGGTGAAATTTCACCAAATGTACAATCAAGTCATCTCATTAGTAACTTTGCATTTCAAAAAACAAGAGAATGATTTTGAAATAAAAATAATTAACTAATATATTATATTAATATTGGTAAAGTGCAAAAAACTTTCTTCAACTATTGTTCTTCAGTAAATAACCCCTGAACTATTGATTTGTTGAAATTAAGGACAAACCTATTACAAAAGACTATTTTACCCTTTCTCATTAAAATTTTCATTTCTTATTAAATTATTTTTATTATCTTTTCTCTTATATATTAATTAAATTATTTACCTTAATTTTGTTATAAGTATCAATTTATCATAAAAATAAAAAAAGATAAATAAATTTGTAACTACCTTTTTCTAAAATGATTATCTTATTATTAAAATTTTATTATTTATAATAAAACGTATTATAACAAGTTTAACCTTTTTTACCGTAGAAAAATATATATTTTCCATATAATATATTGATGAAAAAATTAAATATAAATTTGCAAATTCAAACATAGTTCGGGATGATTTTTTACACTTTACTTTATTAATATTTTAAATATTAAAAAGCCACTTTTATATTATCGGCTAACCCTATAATATTTAATATTTTAAATATTAAAAAGCCACTTTTATATTATCGGCTAACCCTATAATATTTAATATTTTAAATATTAAAAAACCACTTTTATATTATCGGCTAACCCTATAATATTTAATATTTTAAATATTAAAAAACCACTTTTATATTATCGGCTAACCCTGATGTGCTTCGATGGCCAAAGCAATTGCACTTGTGACAAATAGCAGGGCAGCCTTGATATTCCACCGAGACATTATAAATTTTCCCTGAACTGTGATGGATAGAGAGTGTTGTTGGAAAATCAGAGTTGGCCTTAATTTCCACCCAAACTCTAGCAAACCTTGTTTTCAGTTTGCTTGCAGTGATATGATCAGTAAAAAGTGGCTTCCCAATGCTGCTTGTAATGTAACTGAGACCAGGTCCAGTCCAGAAAATAAGATAAAGAAAACTTTGCCAGTGTTAAATAAATCAAGTGATACATACTTTGATAGATGCCTAGGCATACGAGAATCCAATTTCTACATCAAAAATAATAAAAATAATTATTGAAATTATAAAATAAAAAAAAATATTGAAATTCTAAACAAACAGGAGCTTAAAAAAGTGTAAAAAAACTTTATTGGGTGTTGAACGATGCAAACAAGAAACAAGTTAGACATAGAACAGAACTATTACGCTATGAATAGTACCAAAAGGTAAAAACAATAGAATTCCTTGTATAGAAAGTTTAATGGCTGATATAAATATATATAAATATATATTTATGTGTGTGCGCAAATGGACATGGTGTTTATACCTCATCTTCTGGCCAGAAATACGGAGTTGCACCAGACTCAACAACAATTTCCATGCCCTTACGCTTTATCGTGATCTCAGCTAAGCAATTTGAATTTGTGCAATCAAGGTGCATCTTGGTCTATATTTCCCTTTATGTGCTTGTTATATCCAAAACCAAATTAATTAATTAATATACATATATATAGAGAGAGAAAGGGGGACGATAATAAAATGATCTAATGAATCTTGTCTATTACGAAAGTACAAAGATTGAATCATCTGGTATGAAGGAAATCATAGACCATTTGGGCATGCGGTTGCCACAAGAGTTACACATGAGACTCATCGGAACTTTGCTGAACCTTAGGTGCTAATTGAGAGCAAGCCTTTCCCTAGGTCGATCGGAGGAAGTAGGCGTCGCGGTCTGAGGATCTCATCGGAAGCGGAGTCTGCCATTAGATTTTCCCCTTCAGTCGCTTCGTATTTATTCCTTACTCCATCAAAACCCTAATCCATATTATATATATATATATATATAGTACATTTTATTTGGGCCCGAGCTTTTCTGCCCAATGTATAGAATTCTCTCTTTGAAGCTCAAATATTTGGAGACAACTTGGACCCACTAAGACATCCGATCTCCGTCACCCCAATAAGATACAAAAATAAATAAATTAATTTCACCAACACCCTCAGAAGTTTGACAATATTTAACTTACCCCCCATCTATATTTCATAATTTTACTAACTTCCATGAGATTTGAGTTTACGTAGCAAATAGCCCCCGTAGAGTAATTAACGGTTTGCCTGATGTCAGCAATAAAAAATTAGTGGAAATTACAAAACTACCGACTTTTTAAGTCAAAAGTACAACAATATACTTTGCATTTTTTAAGATCATTTTAATTTAATTTTCTGTAGTTTGTAATTTGTATCATGGTGTGTGATGTTCATGTTGGGATTTATATGCCCTGGCATAGCAAATTTTCATTTGGATTAAAGTGACATAAGTTCCTGACGTTTCTGAAATATTTATGCTTTATACAATTTGTGAATTCAATGTATTATGTTTCGATTCATTATAGAATTGATAGTGTCCACTTGATTACAAGAGATATTTATATATGTATGTGATGGCGATCAATACATGAATATAAATAGTAATCATAAATAGTTCATAGTCGGTAATTATGGATGGACTCATAATTAATTAAGACTTGAACTGGATCCGCGTTAGGTTGAGATATATTGCGAGAACCGTCGTATGCAATTGCTCCCTATCACAGTCATGACATTTGACTCTTAAGTATGAGAAAATTATAGACTCTTTTATTAATTAATAATTACTTTGATTTGTTCGGCGGATTCTTCGGGATCTTTAGACCGACCCTTTGGGTGGTTATGTAATTAATAGTTAGATGGTCATATTTTCAATATTTACATCATTGCTACTTGTATTTATTTTGTATTGATTATGGTTGATCACAAAGTAAATTCGAAGGCCTTCGTATGTTTTTAGACAAAATGATTTATTATATATTTATTTATTTAAATTATTATTTTTGTCAAACAAATATTTTATTGTGATCGAGCCAGAAATAATCAATGGTACCAAAATAAATATATTAATTAAGTAGTCGGATTGATGGCTTTATTTATCCGATAACAAATTATGCATAGAGGGGTCAAAGTGCAATATTGACTTAGAGGTTATTTATTATTTAATTGGAGTTCAATTAATTTCTTTTAGTGGAGTAGAAATTAATTTATGAATTAATTGAATTGGGTCCATGGACCGGGCTAATTATTAATTCATTGTAGCCAATAAACACTACAAGAAATATGGGTTTTAGTAACAGTCCTTTAGGGACAGTCCTAAAAACTGTCCCTAAAACCCTATGTTTTAGGGACAGTTTTTTAGGACTGTCCCTAAAACCTTATTTTTTGGCACAGTCTCAAGGACTGTCCCTAAAACCTAACTTGCCCGACCCTAAAACCTTATTTTTTGGCACAATCTCATAAACTGTCCCTAAAACCTTAACTAGCCCGTCCCTAAAACTTTATTTTTTGGCACACTCTAAAGACTGTCCCTAAAACCTAAACTAGCCCGTCCCCAATTCCACAAAAAATAGCGCGGTAACATTTGGCACTTCATTTTTTGTTTGGCGCTACAAAAATATAATATATAAAATAATTTTATTTTATAAAATACTCAAAAGGGGCATAAACTACGTCGTTTAATCATATATCTCATTACATTTGTATACCTAGTCTTCAGTTCTGAACGCTCAAGCCATCACGCCTCTTCCACCGTCTTCTATCCTCTTCTACCGTCTTCCATCCTCTTCCACCCTTTTCCATCGTTGCAGAAGACGGAGGCTCTTCCACCCTCTTCCACCGTTGCAGAAGACAGAGGTTCTTAATCAAACATTCTTTGGGCTTCAATCTTCACCGAATCACAAGATTCAATCTTCACCAAATCTGGAGTCGGCTTGTGGTCTGAGGCTGAATCGCTGTGGGAAATACAGGTTTGCAGAAGCGATTCATTGTTGTTTCGAAGAGAATCTCGGGCTTGGTGGAGACTATCAAAATCAGGAGGTACTATTGTGATGGAACTTTATAAACCCTTATATATTCTGTTATGTGTTCCTTATATATTTCTTGAGATATAGTTGAAATAGATTTTCTGTTTGTTCTTATGTTTTATTGTTACATACTTTTTGAATGGTGTGATCTGGTTGATTTGGCTGCAAATTTTCATGATAATTTAGGTCTTTATTTAGATTCAGTTGTTTAGGAAGCTGCAATTTCATTTTTTCAACAGTTTAAATAAGTTTATTGTTAATTTCTTCAAAGTTACTGTCAACGTATTTAATCAGATCTAGACTATCTCCAATGATGTTCCATCCACCTTGTCTCCTAAATCTTACTAAGAAAGATGCTCCGAGTTCAATGGGGGAACCTTTTTTATTCCCTTTAATACTTAGTCATGATGCTCCTATGTTGACCTAGACACCATACCTTATTAACCCCCCATCTAATACCAATTTTCATACTTTAACTCCTAAGGTTGACCTCAATCTCTTCACCTATCTTTCATTGTTAGTTAAAATGAAAATGTTTTGTTTACCTAAACCATGAACAGAATAAAAGCTTAAATACATTAAGGTTGAGTTCACGAGTCAGACACTTGAATATTTTTGAGGATCGATAAAGTCTCCATCTTCATTTTAGGTTCAACCTGTAGGTGAATCTAGCTAGCTAGCACCATATAATTTTTTATTTTTATTTTATAAAAATAAAAATAAAAATAACTCACAATAATGTCAAACTATTTTATGGTAATGTAACCATATAGTAGTTTGAAATTTTTATTTCTGTCTTCGGCCAATATAGTGCCCAAATGTATTAATCTTAATAGCCATTGATTTTAATTTGTTCTCCTGAAATCTTCCAAACCTTTAGACTGGTAAAGAGTAGCTAAAACTGATAAATGTCTGCCAAACCTTCAAATTGGTAGGAATTAGCTGATGCTTATAAATATGTTGGTCCCAACTCTACATGCCATTAATGAACTTTTCACATCAAACTTCTTTAAAATTAAAATATTTATATATATATATATATATATATATATATATGTCTCAATGGTACTTCCAAACTCCATTAAAAAAAAAAAAAAATTATATGGCTGAAATCAAATATATTGATATCAGATTGGATTACAAAGTGTATTTCAAGTTTGCAAAACTACCAATGCATACTAATCAAATATATTGATATCAAATTGGTGTGTCAATTCTTTTTGGAGTATCTAATCAAATAATATATATAATGTATATATACCAAATTACCAATGCATTTATTTATTTTTTGGGGAAGTTTTTTATTAATTTAGATGTATGTGGCCTGCAAATCCATAGAAAATGGATTATACTCTTCGCACTTTGGATTAAAATTATGGACCTAGCCATTGGATTCTTCCCAACAACTTTCCTCATTACTTTTCTTAATAATTTCCATTATGATTTCAAGCTATTTGGCATCGGAGAAGATGACATACTAATCATATCTACTACAAACTGAGAGCTGGATTGTCCTAATTAAATTTACAAACTACTAGGCAAAAACTTAAGTATGCAAAACTTTCTATTGCACTGTTTTTGGGCTAAACCAGTTAATAATTATTTACCTTTTCATGACAATGATTGTAAGTTAGGTTACAGCAGCCCATAATTCTATCCCTTGGTGGTTATTCTTTCTATTTCTAAAACAAAGACACAATTATACACACACACCCTTTAATTTCACCTTTAATAATTAATTGCTAATTTCCCTTTGCTTTATACTACTCCACTATAACAATTAATTTTTGTAAAAAAACATTTATTTATAGCTTTGAAGAAAATGTCTTTTGTTGGCTTTTCTTGTTGATGATTGAAATGATACTGTTTTGATGCACTGTACGTGCTAAATACTCTCTAAATAAGAGGTTCGTATATATAACAAAATAAATCATGTGTATATATATAAACAAGTGTTCATAAGACACAATCCTCAGTCAAAAAAAGGTCAACAGAGACATTGAAGATGCCAAATACATTGACTTAAATTAATACAAAGGTAATCAAAGTGTAATTTTCATGTCTTTAGCTATTGTTGGTTGGTCCATCGAAACTACTTATTAGCAACTGGCTGGAATAGCAACTGAGTGGAATGCAAGCTGTAGGTGCTTGGAAGTATATGGTAGAGAATTTAGACCTAACCTTTACTTAGTACTTCAATTAATTGACCTAATTATTGAAAGTTTTGATAATGATGAGTATTCTCTTTGAAATTTATGGTAATACATCATTTCTAACCATGTAGATGCATATATCATTGTCTTGATTTTGAGGTTTGAGCACCTTTGGAATTATATGATTGTATTATTCAAAATTTGAAACATATAAAAAAAAATAAAAAAATAAAAACAAAAAAAAAAAAACCAAATTTCCATTTCAGATGTCAAAACTGAAACACCTAATCCTGCTTCTTGAATGACAATGTTAAACAAGTGTGTCTCACCATCTAAGGTCACACCCAACTGCCTTAGTTTCTCACCCAAGCATTCTATTCTCTATCTGTTTTTGTTAATTTTTTTTTTTTACTCTTTTATGATTATGCTTGTTGGTGGGACCATCTAGCTGATTTTTACTTTTAACTCTTGTTTTCCTGGTTTAGATTGCATTATGTTTTGATTGACAACAGACCAATAAGTAGACTTCTTCAAATTCATTTGTTTATACCAAGCCATGCACAATCTATCCTTTGAAAGTAAAAATTCCCAAGCTAAAACACATTTAGCAGCTTTGTCAATGTCAATCAACTTTTGTATGCCCAAACCACGTTCAGATTTTGGAGTAGATAGCTTTTTCTAACACAAACCATGGAGCTTATAAGATTGAGAACTATAACCCCAAACAAAATTTTGCATTCTTCTCTCTATAATGTTAACAACAGCAGCTGGAAGAGAATAAACAGAGGTCCAATACAATACCATAGGAGTAATAACAGCTCTAATCTATTCAACTCTCCCAGCTATAGATAAATTCATACTAGCCCATCTTATGGTAGCTGCTTCAACCTTTTCAATCAAAGGTTTACAATCCAATCTTTTTAGGCCTTTATTAGAAATCGAAACACCTAAATAAGTGAAAGGAAGATTTCCTTGTTTGCATCCAAGAATTCGAAGTATCATGGACTTTTTTCTCATCGATCTAGTAAAAAAAATCTTAGACTTATCTCCATTAATAGCCAAACCAGAAACTGAATCAAAGTGTCTCATCATTCTCCTTAAAGTCAAAACTGAGGCCATGTTGCCCTCCCTACTACAAGAAGGTCATCTGCAAAAAACTAGTGAGTAACCCCAACCTGTGCCCTTCGAGTTGCTTCAGAAACCACCAGATGTCCTGCATCACATTCATTTTGGAACATACCTGAAAGGTAATCTGTCACCAAGGTAAATAAGAGGGGAGATAGGGGGCAGCCTTGCCTAATTCCTCTAGATGATTTGAAAAAACCATAAAGACTACCATTAATTAACAATGAAAACCAAGCTGTGGTAATACATCCCTGAATCCAACCTATCCATTTGCTGCCAAACCTAAATAATTGAAGAATGTGAAACAAAAAGTTCCATTGAATAGAGTCATAAGCCTTTCAGTGGTCCACCTTCCAGACTAAAATAGGCTTAGTAGACTTGGCTCCAAAACCTCTCAATAATTCATTTGCAATGATAATATTATCTTGAATTTTCCTTCCACTTATAAAAGCATTATGTTCTTTCCTTACCAACTGATCCAAAACAGTCCCCAATCTTAAGGCAAGAATTTTAGTAATCACCTTGTACAAAGAATTGCAAAGTGAGATTGGTCTGAACTCCCCTACCTTGACAACATCTTTACCTTTTGGAATCAAAGTAATAAAAGTATTATTAAGCCCCTTATCCAAAGAAGAATGAACAAAAAAATGCAACACTGCATTAGTAACATCCTCCCCAACAATATCCCAATAAACCTTAAAGAATTTCATAGGAAAGCCATCAGGGCCAAGAGTTTTATCAGCTCCCATTGAAAATATAGTGGTCTTGATTTCCTCCCCTGTAATAGGTCTCTCAAGATACCCTGCTTCCTCAGGAGTAAGAACATTCCTAACATACTCTGCCGCTGGAATACTATACTGGCCTTTAGATGAGAACATTTCAGTATAGTAATTTAAAAGCTTATTTCGAATACCAATATCATTATGAATCAAATTACCAACATCATCCTGAAGTTTAGTAATGTTATTTTTCACTCTCCGAGCCTTAATCTGCTGATAAAAAAACTTTGAACATTGATCTTGGTCTTTAATCCAACTTACTCTAGCCTTCTAAAAAAGCAAAAGCTCCTCATTGGACTGAGCAATTTCATATTCTCTTCAAGCGTCATCCTTTTTCTGAATAAGATTATCATTAGAAGGAAACTGAAATAAATCTCTCTGACAATCCTCAAGATCCTTCTTAGCAGTAATTAACCTCTCAAAAACTGAACCAAACTTGGTTATATTCCAAATCTTAATAGCTTGTTTCACCCCCTTTCAGCTTTTTAATAACCCTAGCAAGAGTTTTTATTTTGCTTGAGATTAATTTATGTTATTAGAAAGAAAATAAAAACCAACTAACAATAATAATGGAAATTACAATGAAAGTTGTGAATTTTGTTTAGCATAAAAGAACTTCAAAGAAAAAATAAAAATTATTGACAACCCAAACCCAAACACACAAACACAAACACAAACACACACAAGAATTAGAAAACAATAGAAACTTGAGAGATGAAATGAAAATGAAAAGGAAAAACATGAATCTAAAAACTACCTGGGAGGTCCCAAGGCTCGCACTTATTAAGATCAACATCTGCAATAGCTTTGGACGTGAAAGTAAAATCAGAAACCTTATGAGTTAGATAATAGGTGACGAGTTCTTCATCCGTTGGGTGAAATCTGAACCCTGGAGGAAGACTCTCCTCCATCTCTACCACGACGCGATCGATAAAAAAAACCAAACAAGATTCTGGTGATTTCTTGAAGCTAGCAGAAGAGCCAAACTACGGTTGCACTGAGTTCACCTATAAATGGTACCCCTATTTGTCTTCTATACAGACCTCAACCTTCAAGAAGAAGCAGCCATAGCTAGTCTTTCTTTATTCCATTAATTACAGCTAACACTTTGACAAAGATGGTGCATGAAGATTTAGATTTTTCTTTCGTCAAGAGAGATTTGCAACTATACCACACTATTCAACATGAGCTAGGAAATTGGATTTCCTTAATTGCCATTTGGGATTTGGTGTTATTACTAGGAAACCATGATAGTTTCAAAGAAGTAGACTTGAAATTGTGTTTAATAATTAATTAGGAGTAGTTTTAAAAAAAATTGTACTAAAAGGAATGGCAATTATAGTTTTGGCACAAGGGTTTGAGTCTGATTTACACCTCATAGAAGAAAATTGTTGTTTTAGTGGCATTGCCCAACCACCTTCACCCATTTCTACCCACCAAACCAAGTAGACTGACTGCTGCCCAATCGGAACATAAGCATCAATTTTTTTATTCACACTTGTAAGCTATCGTCAGCATCATATATATCATTACTAGGGTGGTGTGAATTGATATATTCATTAGGCTTGTTTATGTTTTATAAAAAATTTGTAGCTACTTTAATGAGAATTTAAGATGATACATACATATATATATATATATATATATATATATCATTTCAATATATATATATCATTTCAAATTTCTATTGGAAGTGTGATGATATGTTATTTGCTATCGATCATAAACAACCCAAAACCAAGACCACAATTGATATTTGTCCGAATCTATAATACTGATATTTATATTGATATTTGTCCGAATCTATAATACTGTAATTATAATTATTAATGTAACTGATATTGCAATTGCAAATTATAATAGTATTAACACCCAATTTTATATGTTCAAAATCATTTCATTTGAATTCAATAAGAAATTAAAATGTATGACAATCCACATGATAACATTTTATTAATATGTTGCTATTATTCTTGAATTTTGAGTCCAGTAGGTTTTTTTTTTGTAAATGGCTTATATGACCCATTCCACTTATTGCTCAATTTTATACTAGTACTAGTTTAGGATAAGGATTAGATAAAGGGCTCGGAGGAATATAGGATTAAGATATGTGAAATTGGAAAACCATGATATTATCTATTTTAATTCTTCTTTGATTGTCAAATTTCTTCTTTGATTTTACATACTTTCACTGAGAGAGTAAGCTGAATGACGGCACATATCTATTTTTTTTTTTCTCTCTTTTTCTTAGTTGATGATTTTGTTTTTTTCTTTTTCTTTTTCTTTTTAAGTATTTAGAATTTGAACTTAATGTTGGCTGTGGTTGGAAGTATGAAATTGATAAAATTGAAAAAAAATATTTGATTAAATTTTTTTATTACTTTTCTCTAATTTTATTAATTTTAATTCCAAAACTTCAATCTTATACTCCCAAACACATCAAAAATATATATTTAAGCGTAAGGATACACAGTGGTGTGTCGGCAGTCGGCAATTGCATGTGTTATATACATGAATATAATAATAAAATTATTTGGGATGTGAACATCCAGCTGTAATGGGTTTGAGCCTTTTTAGTCCTAGTGGTTTTGACCAATACTCACCCAAGTTTCCTCATCTAACCCAACCCCCCCAAGGAAATGTGGCATCGTCAACACAATGGAAGTCATTAAATGGTTGTATAGTAGTTCCCATCTTTTTAATTCAATTCTATTTACCTTGCCCCAAAAAAAAAAAAAAAAAAAATTACCCTGTATTAGATTGTGAACACCATTGAATATTCTGTTATATAACATTTATTTTATTGAGAAGAAAAATACACTTACACATCAATGTGTCCATTTGGGGACTTTAATCTAGACCGTGAAGATAAATAGGTGTGTAATCTTTTTGTCAAATTAAAAAATAAATATTTACTATAACATTGTAATAGTGTTTGTCTGAAGTCTTAGCATTTAAAGTTGTTAATGTCTTGCAAATGTGGTAGACTAGTGTTAAGTGTTCCATATTATATTAATGGGTATAAATGAGTTATGTATTATTAGCACCACCTAATGACTCAAATTTTTGAGTCAGACTACGAAACACCAGACTAGTGTTAAGTGTTCCATGTTGCTTCTATCCTTGCTCTATCTTTTGTTTGATGACTTCTTTCCTTGTGATGATCGGGTTTGCAGAAGTGATTCTTTGGTGTTTCGAAGAGAATCTCGGGCTTGGAGGAGGCCAGCTATCAGAATCAGGAGGTAATCTAAACCCTTATATATTCTGTGATGTGTTCCTTATATATTTTGTTATGTGTTCCTTATATATTTCTTGAGATATAGTTGAAATAGGCTTTCTGTTTGTTCTTACATTGAGATTGGGAAAGTAAAAACAGAGAAAGTGATTGAGCTGAAAAGTTTTATTGCTCATGCCCCCACAGTTTGAAAATGAGAAATTGAAATAAAGGAAAAACAAATGATTTGATCTTCAAGTTTGTTTTCGTGGCTGGCAGAATTGGATTTTTATTTTGAAAATTTCGTTATATGGTTGATTGTTTAATTACAATTCGCAGAAAGATAATTTATTTTTTCGTTGCAATGATTAATAACATTATGTAGATTACCCGTCACAAAGGGTTTTATTTTGGAATTCAAAAGCCAATTTTATCTTTGGCTTAAATTAGTCATTCACATTTGGACCAAATTTGAAAACTGAATTTTTAAAAACTTGGGCCAGCTTTGATCAACCCAAGAGCTTTTAAGTTTCAGATTTCTTGGTCATGTTTCACCAAATTTTAACTGAGCTATTAATTTTTTTTTCTTTCTTTCTGATTTTATGGTTGGATTAATGGAGTTTAAATAGGATTTATCACTACAAATTTTCAACAAACTCTGTTTCAACAACCATATTTTCTGATTTTGACGATGTGCCTAGTTCAAGAGATTGAGCAGGGAGATAGGAAGAAAAACATAGCTTAAACAGGGAGAGATAAAACTAAATTGGACCGGGCTAGCGTTTGCAGAAGAATAAGAAGTTGCTGTCCTTTATATTATTATTATTATTTTTTTTTTTTTGCTTCTGCTCTTCTCCTATTTACTCCAGATTTTTTCCATTGTTTGAATTGTAATCTTGCAATGTTGTAGAAGCTTTTAAGTCAGTTTGTAGTGCAGTGGTAGAAGTCTTTTTCGCCCATTGTTTAACAAGTTTTGAATTAAACAAATTAGACTGACTACAGTAAACCAAAACCGTATTTGTCTACAGTATACCATAAACAAATTAGAAATTAATTATCTTAAGACTTACCCAAAGCCATGGTGAGAAGGCTATAAACAATTTGCTAACTACTGCCCCAAATTTGAATATTTGGAGCTGATGAATCCCTTCTCAAGCCTCCAAAAAAGATACAATATAAATAAGACTAAATATTTAATGGGGAATAAGTAGAATCAAAATTTACAAGTTTGGCATGCCGACAAGGAAAGGAAGGAAACATTTCTGTGATGGAGTTACTCCACCTTCTTTTCATCCCAAGCCTTCAAATGACCATTAATTTCTCAGAAATATTAGGAGAGGTTGCCAGAGAAGATGTCATTGAAACTGAAGAAGTAAAAACAAAACAAAAAATGACATGATTACTCTTTTCCACTGTTATACAACCTAGAATAGAATCAATCATATATTCATATTGAATAAAGATTTAAATCTCCATTCCATCACTCATTTTATATCCATCTAATGTTATTACATGAACTCAAATTAATAATGAAACAGTTAACCAAATAAAAATAAAAATACAGCGAAAAAATACTTTAACAAATTTCAATTACCAAAAAAACCAATAGAATTGCAGGGAAATTCTATTATGTGCGCTCCCATTCTGGAAACCCTTATCATCTACACAACTTCCAAGATCTACACCTCCATTTCTTTAACACCCTCATCTCTAATTAGAGTTAAGGGTTCCCCAATTTCATGAATATCCAGAAAGACATCTATGTCTATACAACCTGCATACACCTGAAACATCTAAAGTGCATCTAAATCTTCCTCTATCATCCTCTTTTCATTGGGTCAGAAGATAGATCTAGGAAATTATACCTACCAGTGTCTATAATACTAATGCCATGTGACCATGGCAGTGAACCAACAGAGTATGAAGAAACTCCATTTCTTAATTACTATGTCTTTCAATTTTCTTTAACTGTATTTCACTCTTTTTTTTTTTTTTTTTTTGGTTCTTTTTTAAAGAAATGATAAGACGGTTCTTACACTCATTCATTGTTCCTTCCATGATGGGCTCCACACACTTATATACATACACACACACACACACACACACATATATATATATATATATCCTTTATTAACTCTTGATGGATATATGTTCTTTTTTTTCTATTTTTTTTATTTTTTTTTATTTTTTTTGTGTACATTTAAGCAGTTACATGGATAAGTCTTGGATTCATCATCACACTAGGGGAAGTGTAAAGTATTTTGATGGCATACATGACTTCATTGATGTGGCTAGGCGTCATGCAGAAGTAGACGGTAGGTCCCGATGTCCATGTCGTCGTTGCAAAAATAGGACTTATCATCAAATTGAAGAAGTTAAGCAGCATCTCTTGAGAAATGGGATGGACAAGGGGTATACCAATTGGATATATCACGGGGAGGCTCGTCAAAGCAACAATAATGTTAATATTGATGCTAATGTCAGTAGGGAAAATGTCCACGATGAAGATGGAAATGTAGATAATGTGTTTGAATTGTTGGATAACATACAAATGGGAAACTTCACTAATGCACCACAACAAGAAGATTCGCCTGAAGTTGATGTTGGAGGAGGAAGCTTTGATAGATTGTTAAATGATGCACAATGTGAATTGTGGCCAGGTTGTGAAAAATACTCTAAGTTGTCAGCGATATTAAAGTTGTTCCATGTGAAGGTTACAAGCCGAATGAGCAACAAATCATTTGACATGATGCTTGATGCATTTAAGGATATGCTTCCCGATAATAATGTGTTACCAAAGTCTCATTACGAGACTAAAAGCTTGTTACGAGACTTGGGTCTCGGATATGATTGTATACATGCATGTAAACATGATTGTGTTCTATTTTGGAGGGAAAACGCAAGTAAAGAAAATTGTCCACAATGTGGTGAATCGAGGTATAAACCTCACGAAGGTAAGGGTAAGAAAATCCCTCAAAAGGTTCTCCGGCACTTCCCATTGAAATCAAGACTTCAACGGTTGTTTATGTCAAAGGATACAGCCTTAGATATGCGGTGGCATAAGGAGAAACGTGTGAAGGAGACAAATGAGTTAAGACATCCAGCTGATTCAAAAGCTTGGGAAGATTTTGATAGTAAGCATAGTTGGTTTGCTGCTGATCCTCGTAATGTTCGTGTTGGATTAGCAACTGATGGATTCAATCCATTTGGAAATATGAGCAATGCGTATAGTATGTGGCCTGTGATGATTGTGCCTTACAATTTGCCACCTTGGATATGTATGAAGGAGCCATATATATTTATGTCGTTGCTTATTCCTGGTCCAACATCGCCTGGTAATGATATTGATGTGTACATGCAACCTTTGGTTGAAGAGTTAAAAGAATTGTGGCGGGATGGTGTGATGACATATGACGCGTACAGTAAATGTAACTTTAAAATGCATGCGGCAATGATTTGGACCATTAGTGATTTTCCCGCCTATGCGATGGTATCTGGATGGATGACAAAGGGTTATCTAGCATGTCCGATTTGTAACAAAGAAACATGTTCTTGTTTTTTGAAACACGGACGTAAGATATGCTACTTGGGAAGTCGTATGTTTTTATCGTTAGATCACATTTTCAGAAACCATCACAAGCAATTTAATGGCAAAAGTGAAGACAAAGGGACACCAAAGCAGTTGACGGGTGATGATATTCTAGAACAACTTAACCTCATACCCGAGGTTAGTTTCGGAAAGGGGCCAAATAAAAAGAAGCGAACTCGTGAGGAATTTGAACTTAACTGGACGAAGAAGAGTATTTTCTTTGAACTACCTTACTGGAAGACCATTTTGTTGCGGCACAACCTGGATGTTATGCATATAGAGAAAAATATATGCGATAGTGTGTTGGGGACATTATTGGACATTGAAGGGAAAACTAAGGACACATTCAAAAGTCGGTTGGATTTAGAAGCAATGGGGATTAGAAAAGAACTCCACCTGAGACGTAATGGTGAAAAATTTGAGATGCCACAAGCGCGCTACACATTGTCAAAGAATAATAAAAGACAACTATGTGAATGGCTAAAATCAGTTAAGTTTCCAGATGGCTATGCATCGAACATAAGTCGGTGTGTGAATGTTAATAATTGTAAGATATCTGGATTGAAAAGTCATGATTCACACGTTCTCTTACAACGTCTCCTCCCTATTGCTATACGAGGATTCTTAAATTCAGATATTTGTAACACAATAGCTGAGCTTGGTTTATTCTTCAAGGAATTGTGTTGTCGAACTGTCAAAGTGGATGTCTTAGAGGCAATGGAAAAGGACATTGTTGTTATACTAAGTAAGTTAGAGATGATATTTCCTCCGTCATTTTTTGAGATTATGGTGCACTTGGCTCTGCATTTGCCGCGTGAAGCCATCATCGCAGGCCCTGCACAATATCGATGGATGTACCCGATTGAAAGGTGCTGTATATTTTTAGTAAACCAACATTTTTTTTTAACAAGTTTTATTAGTTTGTTATTAAATATTATTGGTTTGATTAACGGTTATGTAGATTTTTGCATACTCTCAAATTGTACGTCCGCAACAAAGCACGTCCGGAAGGGTCCATTGCGGAAGCTTACGTGGACGATGAGTGCCTCACATTTTGTTCAAAATTTCTTGGAGGGATTGAGACAAGGTTCAATAGAGAAGAAAGAAATAGTGAGGGGAACTACAACAATAATTGGTCCACATTTTATGATCTAAAGCAAGTGGTTCGACCGATAGGAGCACAAAGTTTGGACATATTGCCCCGTGCGGACATAGAGATGGCCCGATTGTACGTTTTACAGAATTGTGAAGATGTTTTGTCATATGAAGAGTAAGTAACTCATTGCATGTCATATCTTGTCAGTTTCTATGAATATATAGTGTATTTCTTAATACATGTATACAATTGTATCATTAACATAATGTAATTGTTTAGAAAACACAAGGTAGAACTTGAGAGAGAAAATCCGCGCAATGTTTCTCAAAGACATGCTAAAGAATATTCGAGGTGGTTCGAAACAAAAGTAAGTCCATTATGCACCTATTGTACTTAATTAAATAAAATTCGTTAATTTAATTAAAATGAACTGTCATTCATTTATTTAACACTACACTTCTTTTAATAGATAAAGGAAATGCGTCATCATCAAAAGGAAACAACTTGTGATGATCTGTATTCATTAGCGTGTGGACCTCAATGTCTAGTAAGTCGATATTCCGCGTGTATTGTAAATGGGATTAGGTTCCATACTAAGGAAAGGGAGCAAAATCGACGAACACAGAATAGTGGCGTGTTAGTGAAAGGAGAAGACCAAGATTACTATGGTGCCCTAACAGATATCATTGAGTTAAGATATCCTCTGGGTAGAAAAATTTTTCTTTTCAAATGTGATTGGTTCGACGTTAGGATTGGTACCGGTGTACATAAAGATACCTATTTCACAAGTGTAAATGTAGCCAGTAGAGCGTACAAAAATCAGCCGTTTGTGTTAGCAAATCAAGCATTGCAATGCTTCTATGTCAAAGACAATAAATTACAAGGGACGCGGGAGGTAGTTCAAGATATAACAAGTAGAAGCTCGTTTGATGTACCTGAAAAAGAGGGTGAAACAGGAGTATATGATGAAATGCTCAACACTACGGCATACCAAGAGAGCGAACCAAGCATCGTGGATGGAGTTGTTGAAGCGGACTTGGACATGGATCCATTCCCTTTGAACAGGGACGATTTGGAGGGTGAAACTCTTGATGCTGAAATGATTCAAAAATGTAGGGGTGAAGCAGCCATTAATGATGACTTTTGGGATGTTGAGAATGATGAAGCTCTTGACATTCAATATAGTTCAGATGAGGAACCAGAATTAATGTCTGAAGATGATACTGATATGGATGACATGTGAAGCTTTTTATTCTTGAGCATGTACCTCATTTTATTGTTTTATGATTAATACTTTAAGTGACCAGCTGAATTATATTACCGAGCTTTATCTTTTGAGTTACTTTTTGTTTAAATTTCTCTTTAAGTATTGTTTATGTGCTTCATTAATTTGCAGCTTTGATTTGGTTGACTAAATTAATTGTTATATTTGAGCATTTACTTTTTTTTTTTGGGTTTATGATTATATTTAATGTGATCTATTCAGTTATATTGCCTCTAATTATTGAATTTTTTATTCAATGGAATTATGTAAATATGAAATGATGACTCAGAATATATTTTGCATATGCTTGTTTATTTTGATTTAATTTCACTTGATTCTTCATATCAGCTTGTAAACTAAATTATGGACACCTCCGAGGAACCGATGCGTAGAGTTTTAAGGTCCCGCAGGGCTGAAACTGAGCAACCATCTACAAGTTCACCTCCTACACAACCAAGTGGATTAGGTGAAGATAGGAATTCAACAAATGAAAGAATGGAAGGTGATGGTAGTAATGAGCAGACAGGGCCACAACCAAGTGGAGGTAATTATGCTTCATCATTGATTAACCATAAGTTCTTTTGTAAAATGCCTACGCTTTAATTAAGATGATAAATTTTTTTTTCAGGTCCGATACGAAAAGGGCGTGGAAGAGCAAAAAATGAAGCCTTGCACAAAATTAATGAAAACAATTGGCCAGTTCCAGTTGAGTTTGGAGAGGGTTATATTAAACCTGTTGGTTTAAATAACAAATTATGGACGGCTGAGGTTGGCATTAATACACGAGATACCGAAGCCCTTCTAAAGTATAAAACGTGGAGGGATGTTCCAGATTTTGAGAAAGAGGTCTGCTATGACCATTTGAAGGTAATGATAACCATCATTTAATGCTTGTTTTGGTTAAAAAAAAATCAGAGATTACTGGTCCAATTGGTTACAAATTATAGCTTACTTTAATTTTACATTATAAAGGAGGTCTTTGGAGTGGATGCATACGCAAATGACATTGATTTTAAGCGAGTAAATATGGGAATTTCCAGCGCATTGAGGAAATATAGATATAAATTGAAGTGTCATTTTGAAGAGCATCTTCCGATTGAGAATGCACGCCGCCATCCTTACAATGGTATTGGTAATGCTGTTTGGGAAAAATTGTGTGATACGTGGATGTCACCTAAATTTCAGGTTCAATTTCTTAACTACTTGTTTTTACTATTTAATATAATAACTTCATTCACTAGTTATTTAGGTTTCCTAACTTGTAATATTGTTTGAATTACTACTTAGGAAATAAGTGCAAAAAACAAAGAAAATCGTTCCAAGAATGAGGTTCCACATTATTCTGGATCAATGTCCTTCGTCAGACGTTACGATGATTATGTGCGTAATATACGAAACAATAATTATAAATTTTTTATTTTATATTCTACGTTCTAAACCATATATTTGTCTAATAGTCACTATTACTTTGTACTATAGGTCAAACTCAAAGAAAGGCAGAGCCAAGAAGATGGGGACGGTGAAAGGGAAGAGGATCCTGCTATTCGTTTGTACAAGGACACACATTTTAAGGAACAAGGTGGATGGGCACATGAGAAAGCTAAGAGGAATTTTGTAAGTTAACTATAAGCTACCATGTTAGATTATGAAATTTGGATCTCATAATATTGTCCACATTGATTGATTGTGTTGGATTTGTAATTTATCTGTTTTGCATAGTTCAAATATGTGTCTTATATCTAGGGTATAAATCTGGAGATTTAATAACAACTCATGCCAAATAAATGTTCTATCCCCTTACATTCCATAACTCCAAGATACTTCAAGTCTAGAAACCCCTCACCATCTCTGTCTTGACTCACATTCTTTAAAATTTCCACTTCTACTAAATACATACATGAGATCTTTGGATGTATCATGAAAATTAATGAATCAGTCCATTAATTGGGGTTTCTTGAATTAAAACTTGTTTAGAGTAAAGATTAATTTTAATTAGGGTTTCGTCAATCTTGGTTGTGACTGAAAATTATACCTATAGCAGGAGAGAGAAGAGAGAGAATGGAATAGCTTGTAAATGGAAGCCTCACTTTGCTCTAACAAGTAGTGACCCATTTATATATATATATGAATATATCTGTCTGTCTGTCTGTTTGTGTATGGGGGTGTGGAGAAAGTGAGGTGATTTTCCATGAAGCAACCCTTTTATGCATAAGGTTTATGTGTGGTTGTTACATATATATATATATACACACTTTTATGTTTTATGATTATCTAAATATATATGTACAGAAAGTGAGAAGTGATTTTCCATGAAGCAAGCACTTTAATGTCATAAGCTTTATGTGAGGTTGCACATATATATAATATATAATTATCCGTACTCTTTTATTATGTTTGGGTGGCTGTAACTTTGAAAATCCACCAAAAACATAAAATCCCATTTGTAGGAATGTTAAAGAAAAGATGAATTATTTTGGTGACTCTTGGAGCTTATAGGTCGTATGTCTCCAACCATATTGTGTTTGCATGATTGACTTTATTATCATTAATAGTGATAGGAGATTCTAAGTTTATTATTCAATTAACGTGTATATATATATATATATATATATATATATATATATATATATATATGACGCGCTAAAAGCTTTTTTTAGCTTTTATATATATATTCATATGAGGAGCTAAAAGCTTTTTTTAGCTTATTAGAAAAATATATATAGGTTGATGTTCATCTTTTTCAGATTTATAAGGTCAATACATGGACTCCCAAATGCACTCATTCAAATACCTTCTTTTTTTTTTTTTTTTTTTGGTTATGCTAATATAAAACATTATGCTTATTCTTTTATTTTACCAAACAACTCCAGAGCACAAAAAGACTGGAAAAACAAAATTGGAACTTCACTGTGGCCCCAGAGCCCACCATTAGGATTTTGGAGAGATAGTTGGTTTCTACTAAATGTCAAAATGCATCACTCCTTTTTCATATCAAATTTGGCTATGTGGGTGATGGAATCGCACAACTTGCAACGGGGACAACATGGGCAGCCATTTACCATGTTTGAGAAAGTGCCTTAGAGTTGCAAGTTATAGAAAGTGCCTTGCGTTTTGGCTCCATTCTAATCTATTAAAATACCAGAACCTTAATGATTTGATCAACCATTTTGCAGTGATGGATACTTTTTGTGTGTTAAACTCGTATCAGACCACATTATAATGATAATGGAGAGTTTTTGTGAAAAAATTAGCTCTGTCAAACCCATGGTTTGTTTGCTAATATTTTTCTGGTGCACCAACTACCCACAAAGTTTCTAACAATAATTTCGACAGTAGTGAGCCTTAAATTTATTTAAATGTACAAAATTTTTTTCTATTTGTTGATAAACAGCATGTAATACAAGAAATGCCATACAAGAAATGCCATTGTTTACTGTATGTGCGCATGTTATAAACCGAATCACTTTAATCTCTCTATTTTTATGTGCTGGTGCATGTGTGATTACATTTTCTGTTATTACTTGATTTATTCCTATGCCATATTTTTTTAATTTGATAGCGAACTTAAATATTTTGCAGGATGCAATGAAAGAAAAGGCTGCACAAAATTCTCAAAATTCTGATGGTACGAGTCCATCCATAAATGATGTTGAGATAGTACAAAACCAACTAGGCATAAGGAAGGGATATTGCCGTGGATTCGGACATGGTTTCGTGGCTCCAAAGCGTCAGCGTGCCTCTTCATCATATGATGAGGCTTCTAGGAAAAGGGCCGAAATTGCTGAAGAAAGAAGTGTACAAATGGCGGAAAAAATAGAAAAACTTGAGAAGATGCTTGAGCAGTACCAACAACAGCCGCCACCATGGTTCCTCCAATATCAGCAGCAGCAGCAGCAGCCGCCACCATGGTTCCTCCAATTCCAACAGCAGCAGCAGTCGCCACCATGGTTCCACCAACAACAGTCTCCATCAGATTCCCAACAGCAGCAAACCGCACCAAATTGGCATCAACAACCACCGCCACCTCCAGCAGACTCGTATTTTCAGCAGCCGCCACCAACAACAAGATGGCAATATCAGCTGCCGCCACCAACATGGTCTCACCAGCAAGCACCACCACAACCACCAACAGAATGAATAATGGATCTTGAAGAGGATGAAATAATTTTTTGTGCTACCACATGGTTTTAGTTTTTGTTTAGAAAACTAGAGATTTTATATTTTATGGATCTTGAATATATATATTGTGGATTGATTTTATTCTATGGATAGTAATATTTTTTTGAATGTTATTATGGATCTATTTAGTATATGTTTTGTATGTATGTATCCGGAATGGTTAAATTCACAAATTAAGCATACAATATATATATATATAGACGGTTTAATATAATAATTATAATTAAAAATAATGTATTAGGGACGGTCCTGACCGTCCCTAATACAATAATATATTAAAATATATAATTAAAAATAATGTATTAGGGACGGTCCTGACCGTCCCTAATACATTAATATATTAAAATATATAATTCAAATAATGTATTAGGGACGGTCCTGACTGTCCCTAATACAATAATATATTAAAATATACAATTAAATTAATGTATTAGGGACGGTCTGACCGTCCCTAATACATTAATATATTAAAATATATAATTTAATTAATGTATTAGGGACGGTCTGACCGTCCCTAATACAATATATATTAAAATATATAATTAAAAATAATGTATTAGGGACGGTCCTGACCGTCCCTAATACATTAATATATTAAAATATATAATTCAAATAATGTATTAGGGACGGTCCTGACTGTCCCTAATACAATAATATATTAAAATATACAATTAAATTAATGTATCAGACCGTCCCTAATACATTAATATATTAAAATATATAATTTAATTAATGTATTAGGGACGGTCTGACCGTCCCTAATACAATATATATTAAAATATATAATTAAAATAATATATTAGGGACGGTGTGGCCGTCCCTAATACAATATATATTAAAATATATAATTAAAAATAATGTATTAAGGACGGTCTGATCGTCCCTAATACAATAATATATTAAAATATATAATTAAAATAATCTATTAGGGACGGTCTGTCCGTCCCTAATACAATAATTATAATTGAAAAATTATGTATTAGGGACGGTCTGTCTGTCCCTAATACTCTAGTTTTTGGGGACAGTCATTTAAACTGTCCCTAATTCGTACCTTATTAGTGACAGTCTTGGCCGTCCCTAAAAAGTTTTAGGGACGGTGTTATTTGGGACAGGTTGGACTGTCCCTAAAGGTCAAAAGTATTAGGGACGGTCAACTTTGACCGTCCCTAAAGCTCTTTTGGCACGCAACTTTTAGTGACGGTCCAAACTGACTTTTAGGGACGGATTTGGTACTTTTAGGGACAGTTTCGACTGTCCCTAAAACCCGAATTTCTTGTAGTGAAAATAATAGGCCCAATGGATTCTCACTCATAGCCCAACTTGATATTAGAATCATATTAGATTTGAGACATATGAATTAGAGATTGAGAAGGATTTGTGGTTTCCTTTTCTTTATTTTTATGTTGCCTATAAATATACATGGTCTATGTATATTTTAGGAGTGATTTTTGGAAGAAGGGAAAAGGTATATATTTTCTCTCTCTAGAAAATTATGGTTTATGTTCTCATCTAATGGAGGCTCCCATAAGCCTAGTTTTCCAAGGTCATTCATGGAGGCTTATGAGTGATTCATAAAGGCAAAATCATTACCAAGAAGATGAAGGTCCATGGAAAAGGTGTCTAGCAAAAGGGATCTACAATAAGTGAGAACATTCACTTTAGAGGAGAGATTTAAAGGTTTACTCAGACCTTTAATGTAAGTATTCAATCCATTAATTGAATGATACATCATATTTTTATTTTTGCACAAAACTTGTCTCTATGTAATGAATCAAGATCTATGAAATAAAATCCCTCAAAAAAGTTTTTAAAACTAGCACGTTTCCCAACAGTGGTATCAGAGCATAGTTTGATTCATTACTAGAGATCATGTTTTTATCAAAATTCATCATTCATGGATCCAATTTTGATATGCATATATATTTATTTATTAATGTATGTTGATGTATGTATTAATATATTGATATATATTGATATATAATGATGTATGTATAATTGTGAATGGATGATGATGTGTGTTTGGGCCATGGATGAAGCTTATAGGATAATTTAATGTAATTTTATCTTTGGATGAATGTAATTAAGGCTTTGATTTAGCCGTTTGAAAGTTCAATGATTTAATTTAATTTTTTCCATTGTATTTCAAATTGTAAATTTATTTAAAGCCATGTAATATTCATCAAAGGGTGTTATGAAGCTTCAAGAAGGTCCAAGAGGGTTAAATTAGGCTTCAGGAATTTTCTGGGATTTTTTAGAAATTTTCCAGAATTTTTTCTGGAATTTTTTAAGGCCTAATTTAATTTCTGGAAATTTTTATTAATTTTTCTGGATTTTTCGGCGTTTTTTCGGTGGCCGGAGCATCACTGGCAGTGAGAAGAGACATCGGAGGAGGCTAGAATCAAGTGCAGCTCTATGGTGGTGAGCTTGGCGCGTGAAGAGCACGCGCCAGGAGCTGGAGGCGTTGATGACATGCTGACGCGTGGGTCTTACGTGCCAGCCAAATCCACCTTCCCTCCACGCACGTGCAGGAGCGTGGAGGCGCGTCCCACGCGCCCTAGGCGCGTGCCAGTGCGTGGTGGCGCGTGCCTTCACTTGCAGCATGCCCCAGGCGCGTGCGAGCGCGTGTGGGGCCCTTTGGGCGCGTTCCAAGCGGCGTTTTGCTTCTCCAGACGCGTACTAGCTTCCTACAGGTGTTTACAAACCGTTGGAGGACCCTCGCGCAATACTTAGAGCAATTAAATGTTAAAAGCTGATTCCATTGGCCGTTTTTATTTGCTTTATCTGTCATTTATTGATGTATGTGATGCATGTAATAAATAACTGTTGATTAATTATTATTCATGCATTGGATCCATGATATTTAATTAAATGACTTGATTTATATTAATTAAATTATGAAAATTAAGTGGATCTGATTACTAATTAATTTGAGGGCACTTATTGGGAAACGAAAAATTATTTTTAAAGTGTGCTTCAAATTAAATATTAGTGAATCATTTAGAGTCCAAATATTTTCTAAATTTAATTGGATTAAAATCAAGACGTTTAGCATGCATCATATCATGTATTTGAATAAAATGAAAACCTTAATTATGAATGATTAAAAAAAATTGAGTGGGAGCGGGGATTTTTATACATTGCCCCATAGCCTTCGTTATTAACACCATTGTAATTAGATCTTCAAAAATAAGGCCCCACGCATGATTTGAAGAGTCTTAATATTACAAGAATGGTTGTCTCATGAAAATAAATATATTAAATGTTCATTGTAATTAGATCTTTAAAAATAAGGCCCTACGCATGATTTAAAGAGTCTAGATTATAATGACAAGATATTTAATGTTTTATTTTTCATTAGAGCATTAATAACATTATACACTCAATCTAAAATCAATAGTGTTAGCTCCCCAACGGAGTGGTCTACACTAGGTGATTTTAGAAAGGCTAAACATAATCGGGAATCATTTCATATAGATCGACAAGGCATTGTCTTAAGAGATATGGAGATGATGAGATTTGCCCGCCAATAGCAATAATGAACTTCGCCAACCGAATAAGTTATTGGCATATTGGTTCTCCGATTTTTCATGCAGTGATTAAGGGACCCACATACTATTTTAATGGAAGTGCTCGCCTAATAGTAAATGAATCTCAACAATAGTAATAATGAACTCCTCCAACAGGATAAGTTATTGACATATTGATTGGTTGATTTATTATGCTACAGAGTTGAGGGACCCGCATTAATTAAAAGGGATTGTTCACCAATAATGATAATGATCTCTTGTTCGATTGAGATTTATTATATTATATGGTTAACAAACTCATTTTAATTTAATATGCATGACAGTATTAATAATTCACCTTGCATGTTGTATGAATGCATTTATATTCAGATGAATTATGTCTAATCCATTTTATCTGCTTGCTTACATATTCTATGATATTGGACCTTATTTATAATGACTGGAAAATGAACTTAGATATTTTATTCACAACGTAAGGGTACAAAATGTGTTTACTGCTCCTATACCTATCTCTTTTACTTTGAGATACAAAATTTGACATTAATGCTTTTAATAAATTAGATAAGGCAAATGCTATGACTTGGTGCAATATTCTAGAGTTTAGCTCGAATATACTCCAAAGCTAACATTTGTATTATTTTATTTTCTTCAAGCATCATATTAAATGTCAATGAGATATTTTGGTGAGATTAGATAGAGCATATGCCTAAATACTGTGTCAAATTTAAATACCATCAAGATAGCCTCAAGAACTCCAGTTTGAAATCGAATTTTGGAAAGTGATTGTTTATTATTTAAAAATTGGCTGGAGATCAATAGGGCTGACTTGAGTGGTAAGTTTCAAGTTGACATGATTACTGCCTTGTTACCAAACTCGTTCGATTCTGTTAGAGTGAACTAAATAAGGAATCAGTTTGAGTTCACACTCGCTGATATTCTTATAGAATTGGTAACAGATGAAGGGATAATCAAGAGTATGGGCGTTCCTATCAATCTAACCTAGTCTATACCATCTTCTTCTAGGCCCAAGTGGACGGGCAAAGCAAAGAAGAAGGATGATAATAGGACTAGGCTAGCACAAAACATGGGTATCCAAAAGGTTAAAGGGAATAAGGCAGTGTATGTTGAGGGCAAATTAAATTATTTCTTTTGCTGCTAACTAAAACATTATAGGACGAACTGTCTAAGCAATGACGTGGCATAGGAAAATATATATTTAATCATTGAGCCATGTTATATGGTTGCATCTATTAATTCCTGATGGATAGATTCTAGAGCCACTAAACATGTTTGCAATTCATTGCAAGGATTTCAGGAATCCAGAAGCCTCGATGATATGGATATATATTTGTACTTGACCTGATGTCAAGGTTGTAGCTAAGCCAGTAGGAGTGTTGCATCTGAAATTAGAGAGTATGAGGATATTAGTATTAGAGAACTATCTTTATGCACAGATGTTAGACGCAATCTCATTCTTATTTCACTTTTGGTTTATAAAAACTGTGTTTGTTTTCTAAAATTGGTTTTATAAAATTGAATAGATATGCGATTGCTTCTAGTGCATTGAAAAATGATTAATATACTATAATCACAAGCTCTTAAGATTTGCAGGATGTAGAAACTAATGTTGCATCTTCTAGATTGAATGTTAAGAGAAAAATTGTTATTCCTGACTCATTGTATTTTTAGTGTCTATTTTTGGATTGTAATCAGTCAAAATGAGATTCAAAGATTGGTCAAAGAAGGTTAATTACCTAGTGAGGCAGAGGAGCCTAAACCAAACTTGTGAACCCTGTTTTGAAGGATAGATAACTCTAAGGGCTTAATCAACCAGATGAAATAGACATAAAGGACAATTGGAGTCGGTACACACTGACACGTGTGGTCTTATGAACATCCAAGCAAGATTACTCACGTTTTGGATAAGTTTATCTGATGCAACACAAGTCTTAAACTCTTGGTATATTCTGAGAAGGTCAAGACTGATGTGGAGCACAGATTAGGTAAACTTATCAAGACACTTCGATCTGATCGAGGATATGAGTATTTCTTAGGATAGTGCAAAGACTATATGGTCAATGAGGGTGTTGTATACCAGTTTTCCGTAATTGACGCTAAATGCATTTAGGTGTCAAATAGGAATAACAGAATTCCACTTAACATGGTTAGATCTATGATCAGTTATGCTATATTATCTCTTTCATTTAAGAGTTTAGCGTTAATGACATCGATACGCATTATGAACTGCACTCCATCTTAGTCTGTCTCAAGGATACCGTTGAGTTATGTTTTTGACTAAATCTTAGTTTGAATCACATGCACATATGGGGTAGTCTTCCACATGTGCGCTTGATATGGACAAGTAAGTTGGAAACAGATCATACGCATGATAGATTTGATAGCTACTCTAAAAGTCACTAGGACGGATTATTTTATGATCTCAATGATAAAAGTTAATTGTTTACACTCACTGTTTATCTATAGGAGAATCATATTATGAATCACATACCTAGTAGCATAGTGTTAGAGAATATGGTATGAGTACCAGATGTACCACATATGAACACCCTTAGTATAGAGATTTAGAATTATAGATGAATTCCCTATTGATGCTTCAGCATTGTCTAGTACACAGATTCCTTCATCGGTACATTAATGTAGTGGGAGGATAATTATCTAATCCGACAGAATCATGTTTTTAGGTGAGACCGTTATGGACATCCCTGTTAAACATGAGTTGGACCCAGTAAGCTACACAGAAGCGTGAACCGATATGGATACAAATCATTTTGGCGAGTTACTATGAAATCAGAGTTGGAATCTATGTATTATAATAAATTCTGGGATCTTGTAGAACTTTCTAGTAGGGTGATTCCTATGGAAGGCAAGTTAATCTACAAAAAGATACCAGAAGATTTCTTAGTAAATAAATTATGAGTGTACAAGGGAATGTCATTATTTTTCTGATTCTATATATATTGATGACATCCTACTCATATAGAATGATGTGGAAGGTTTATCATCAATAAAGAGGTAGTTGTTTAATTACTTTTAAATGAAGGATTTTTCAAGATGTAAGCTATATTCCTAGGATTAAGCTTTTGCAAGATCGGGTTAAAAGGAAAATATGCTTATCTTAATAATCCTACATTTATAAAGTTTTGACCAGGTTTGGTATGCATAACTTAAAGAATGAGTTCTTGCTTAATTGATATGGATTGCTCTCTCTATTAAGTAGGTTTCCAAGACTAGCAGAGGAGATTGAGCAAATGAGACTGGAACTATATGCTTTGGCATATGGGAGTCTCATATATGCCATGGTCTATACCAAACAGGACATCCGCTACATAGTAGGGATAGTCAGTAGATATCAGTCCAATTCTGGACTTGATAACTGGTCTGTTGTGAAAAATATCATTAAGTACCTAAGGAGAACCAATGATATCATACTCATTTATGGATGTGATGATATGGTCCTAGTCAGGTATGCTAGTTCTGATTTTCAATCAAAAGTAGATACTATGAGGTTCATGACTTAGTGTATGTTCATTTAATGGAAGGGAAATCAGTTGGTAGATTGTTAAGCAGATTTCAACTGCTGACTCAAACCTATAGGTGGAATACATTGCAGCCTTAAAGGCGGCAAATGAAGCCTATTGATTTTATCTCACTGATTTAGAGGTTGTGGAGTATACTAGCCTGCCTATTGAGCCATGATTGATAATAGTGCAGAAGTAGTCCAAACCAATAATCCAAGGTTCCATAGAGGAACAAGGTACACTGAGAGGAAAGTATCATGTCCTACATGATATTGTTCGGCAAGAATATGTACTCATGGCTATGACATTGCATTGGAGCACAACTTTGTTGATCCATTTACAAAGGTGTGATTGATCAATAATTTTGATCATCATTTGGATAACATTGGAGTTAGGTGCAATTTGAATTGGCTATGAGGGCAAGTGGGAGCTGTTGGGATTTATATGCCCTGGCATAGCAAATTCCCATTTAGATTAAAGTGACATAAGTTCCTGACGTTTCTGAAATATTTATGCTTTATACAATGGTGAATTCAATGTATTATGTTTCGATTCATTATAGAATTGATAGTGTCCACTTGATTACAAGAGATATTTATATATGTATGTGATGGCGATCAATACATGAATATAAATAGTAATCATAAATGGTTCATAGTCGGTAATTATGGATGGACTCATAATTAATTAAGACTTGAATTGGATCCGCGTTAGGTTGAGATATATTGTGAGAGCCGTCGTATGCAATTGTTCCCTATCACAGTCATGGCATTTGACTCTTAAGCATGAGCAAATTATAGATTCTTTTATTAATTAATAATTACTTTGATTTGTTCGGCGGATTCTTCGGGATCTTTAAACTGACACTTTGGGTAGTCATGTAATTAATAGTTAGAGGGTCATATTTTCAATATTTGCATCATTGCTACTTGTATTTATTTTGTCTTGATTATGGTTGATCACAAAGTAAATTCGAAGGCCTTCGTATGTTTTTAGACAAAATGATTTATTATATATTTATTTATTTAAATTATTATTTTTGTCAAACAAATGTTTTATTGTGATCGAGCAAAAATAATTAATGGTACCAAAATAAATATATTAATTAAGTAAGTAACGACCCTAGCTGATGCCAAAATAAAAAAAAAATTCAGCATGACCTTCGCTAAAAATCGTCTTACAACAACCTATTTAAAAGAATGATAAACCTGTCCCAACACAAATATCATATAATACACTCCCTGGTAGTGCAACCATATACTATATCATTCAAGTATCATAATTACAGTCCCAAAATACAAGATTAATATCGAACGTCCATGTTTACAACGTTTATACAACTTATGCTAAAATTACAGTCTATAATTATAATTACGATAACAAGGGTCCACAAACATTTATGCCGAATATAACAAACTAAGGTTTTACAAAAATATGGGACTTAGTACACAAAATGGCAAAAAGTCTTCTAATCCAAATTAGCCCTGTAGTGGAACGTCATCCGCCACTTCTTTTCCGTTTCCTGGAAAAAATTTATTAAATAATAGGGTGAGCAAGTTGCTCAGTAGGTAGTACCTAAGACACACCTCTTGTGTCCCCGTGAATCCAAACAAAGAATAGGACAATAGGAATTTGGGGTCATGTAAAGCCGGAAAAACACAATATCAATTCTAAGTTCAAAGCAAATAAATTTCGTGCCATGAATGCAATGTTATGCATGTCACTCCCCATTTTCAGAAAACATCATTACTTCACAAACTGTTAATATAACCCGCCCTTTGGTGACTCCGCAGCGACACGAGAGAAGGATTGGCTACTGCCCCTGACCTTTGGTACCCCCGCAGCGTCATTTGGGGCCCAGGTAGCTCAACCACGCTAGGGTAATCTCCCTAGTTCCCTCTAGGCTATATTAACACACCGGTCCTTTGGTGACTCCGCGGCGACCGGGTTTTTCTCAAAAGCCAATTCATCAAATTCTCTCCAAAATCCCCTTTTTCTTTTATTTCAAAACACTTTCCCTTTTCTTTCATGCCCAATGCTTGTGTGCATATATGGAAATGGAGAGAATTTTTTTAACGCACAATTTACAAGCTTTTACATAATTTCTGACAAATTAATTGGCATAGAAAACTAACACATTAAGCATGTTTTTATTTTATTTTCTTTCATTTTGTTATTATTATTATTTTCATGCAATTCAATTAAATACACATTATAATTCAATTAAATACACCTTCTCACATGTTTCATATATATAATCAAGTCACTTTAAGGAACAATTATCACAATATAGCATGCTAGAATACTAATAGGATACTAATCAAGAAAAAAAATAATTCACAAAGGGGCAATCATCACAATTTAGCATGCTAGGGCACTAATCAAGAACAATTAACTCACAAAGGAACAAGATTGTAGGAATTAGAGACCCCTACCTCACTTTTAAGCAAAATCCCCAATTTCTTCACCTCAAACCCTAGGATTTCGAATCTCCTATAGTGCACCAATCAAAGAATTGCTTCTATCAACGTGTTGATCTCATCGTGGGCTTCGAATAGCCGCAAACGGCTCTTAAAAACACCAAGAAATGAGGGAGAAATCAAGAGTGGAAGTTGCAAAAGAAAAAGAAAAAAAGAAATACAGAGGCAGCGAGAGAGAGAGAGACCTGCCGAGAGAGAAAGTGTAATGAAAACAAAATGGGTCTTCATCCCATTAACCACATGTGCCTTAAAATAAGGTGGGCCCCACAGCTAACATAAAATAAAAAAAATCTTTTAACATAAATATATAAGATACAGGCATTACATTCTCCCCAACTTTAAAAAAGATTTCGTCCTCGAAATCAAGACATACCTGGAGAAGAAAACAACTTTGGATACTTGGAGCGAACCTCCTGTTCGAGCTCCTAAGTAGTCTCCTCGACTCCGTGGTGTCTCCAAAGGATTTTTACCATCGGTATCGTCTTCTTCCTCAACACCTTCTGTTGTGTGTCAAGTATCTGAACTGGTCCTTCCTCGTAGGAAACATCCTCATCAATGTCTACATCAACCCAACTCAAAATGTGAGATGGATCTGGCTCGTACTTCCGTAACATCGATACATGGAAAACATTGTGGACCCTGTCCAACTGTGGTAGCAAAGCAAGTCTGTAGGCAACCTCTCCTACACGGTCCAAAATCTCAAACGGTCCAATGAATCGTGGCGACAACTTGCCACTTTTCCCGAATCTCATCAATCCCTTCTATGGAGAAACCCGTAGAAAAACATGGTCTCCCACCTCAAAGGACAACGGTCGTCTCCGCTTATCCGCATAGCTCTTCTGTCGGCTCTGAGCTGTAAGTAACCTCTGTCTTATCAACTTAATCTTCTCAGTAGTCTCGAGTACAATATTGGGTCCTAAGGCGGCTGTCTCGCCTACCTCAGTCCAACAAACAGGATACCTACAAGGTCTACCATACAACGCCTCAAATGGAGCCTTCTGGATGCTCGCCTGATAACTGTTGTTGTAGGCAAACTCAATAAGTGGAAGGTGATCCTCCCAACTACCTCCCAAATCAAGTACACATGCCCAAAGCATATCCTCCAAAATCTAGATAGCACGCTCTGACTGACCGTCTGTCTGTGGATGGAATGCCGTACTAAGATGCAACGCTGAACCAAACGCTGCTTGAAGTCCTTCCCAGAACTTCGAAGTGAACTTAGCATCCCTATCTGACACAATGGTTACAGGGACTCCATGTAACCTTACAATCTCTTTCACATAAAATACACCAAGCTTCTCTGCATCGTCTGCTGCCTTAATAGGCAAAAAGTGAGCCGTCTTGGTCAATCTGTCAATGATAACCCATACGGCTTCATTGCCCCTCCGTGACCTTAGAAAACCTGTCACAAAATCCATAGCGATATGTTCCCATTTCCACTGCGCTACAGGCAATGGTTGCAATAAACCGGCTGGTCTCTGATGCTCGGCCTTCACCTGCTGACAGGTAAGGCATCTAGCCACAAACTATGCAACATCTTTCTTCATCCCGTTCCACCAATACTGACGTCTTAAATTATAATACATCTTGGTACCACCTGGATGAACTGCAAAGCGGGAAGTGTAAAACTCCCGTAAGACGTCCTCACGACAAACCGTGGGAACCACTAATAAACCCCTGAACCGTAGACCCCCATCTGCATGTAAGGCCCAATCCTTCACTATCTCACCACTAGAGATCAAAGCGTGAATAGCATCTAAATCTGGGTCCTGTCTCTGTGACTAAATCACTCATACAACAAGAGTAGGCTGAGCCACAAGACTAAACAAGAATGCTGGCTCACTGTCAACATCATCATCAAAACACTGCAATCCCATCTCTGCCAGATCATTAAGCATCTTCCACTTCCGAATGGCCAAACAGGCCAGAGTTCCATGAGATTTTCAGCTTAAGGCATCAGCTACAACATTTGCCTTGCCCGGATGATACTGCAAATCAAAGTTGTAATCTTCCAAGTACTCAACCAATCGTCTCTGTCTGTTGTTTAAGTCATTTTGGGGAAAAAGGTACTTGAGACTTTTGTGATCTGAAAATACCTCGAATCTCTCACCATACAAGTAATATCTCTAACACTTCAAGGCAAATACAACTGCCGCTAACTCTAGGTCATGAGTAGGGTAGTTGTACTCGTGAGTCTTCAACTGTCGAGACCCATAAGCCACTACTCTACCATCCTGCATCAACACACATCCCAACCCGTCACGTGAAGCATCACAATAGATCACATAACCCAAGCCACGCTCAGGTATCACCAACACTGGCGCCGTAGTCAATCTCATCTTCAACTCCTGAAAAGATGAATCATAGGCCTCATTCCAGACAAACTTGACCCCTTTCCGGGTCAAACGGGTCATAGGAGCTACCAAACGGGAGAAATCCTTCACAAATCTCCGATAGTAACTCGCTAAACCAAGAAAACTGCAGATCTCAAACACATTCTTGGGTCGCTCCCAAGTCAAAACTGCTTCAACCTTTGATGGATCAACTGATACTCCACCTTCTGAAACAACATGCCCCAAAAACTTCACCTCCTGTAGCCAAAACTCACATTTCTCGTATTTGGCATACAATCGGTGCTCCCACAAAATCTGTAAAACAATACTCAAATGGACCTCGTGATCTTCCCGAGTCCATGAGTACACAAGAATGTCATCCACGAAAACTACCACAAACTGGTCCAAGTAATCGTGAAAGACGCGGTTCATCAAGTCCATGAATGCCGCTGGCGCATTAGTCAAGCCAAAAGGCATAACAAGGAACTCATAGTGTCCATACCGTGTACGGAATGCTGTCTTCGGGATATCATCATCCCTAACCCGCAACTGATAATAGCCAGACCTCAAGTCAATCTTCTAGAAACAACTGGCTCCCCTCAACTGATCAAATAAATCATCTATCCTTGGCAAAAGATACTTGTTTTTTATGGTGGCTTGATTCAACTTCCAGTAATCAATGCACAACCTCAAAGATCCATCTTTCGTCTTAGCAAATAAGACCAGTGCGCCCCACGGTGACACACTCGGTCGGATGAAACCTTTCATCCTCAAATCATCAAGCTGCCTCTTCAATTCTTCCAATTTAACTTGGGCCATTCGATATGGTGCCATAGAAATCGGCACGGTACCTAGCATCAAATCAATAGAGAACTTCACTCCTCGGTGTGGAGGCAACTCTGTCAAATCCTCCGGAAACACGTCCAGAAAATCACAAACAACCGCAGGATAATCCTCTTTCCCAACATCATCTTCTTCAATTTTATATTGATTTGTTATTGATTTCCACCAAAACTTGGCATCCTTTGTGAACTTGTAAGTGGCTAGGATAATTTTCAAGTGATCCTCCGTCACATCCATAGAAGTTAATTGAGTTTCAACTTGCTCCATGTAGTCATCTGCTATCATTGGATCCGCACCGCCCTCAAACATAACCGGCATTAGCTGAGAAAACCCCTTAATAATCTTGAGACGCTTCTGAGCTGGCGTCTCCTCAACTTGAACTGTAGGTTGTGGTGCCGACTGCGACTGAGCAGCAATCGTTGCCCTCACGACATTTTGTAACAAACGATTAAACTCCAGTGCCACAGAACCTTCACCCACTTCTACGGGTGCTTCAACATTATCCCTCCTTGTGGGGACAATTCTCGGGGGAATCAAGTCCCTAAGAAGTGTGTCCTCATCATTTAGCTCCTCCGGATTGGAGCTGGAGCTCTCACTAACATCACCCCTAGTCGGTCTAGGGCCAACTTCCCTGATTTCCTCACGCCGTGACATCGTTCTATAAAATAAAGGAAACAATTCAATAACAATAACACTAAGGTCCAACCGTGAACAACCCAACGCAAAAACATATTGTACAAACATTTAGCATGTAATACTATGCAATGAACACATTAATGTAAGCATATAAACACATAAGCACGTAAACAAGTAAGCAGTTAAACATGCTTTTTCACATAGCAAAACACTTTTCCAAACAAGGAAATAACAATGCAAATGACTTCCCAGACAACCCTAGGCAAGCCTCTACCCGTCGTCCCAATGGTATTCGAACCATGGCTCTGATACCAAATTTGTAACGACCCTAGCTGATGCCAAAAAAAAAAAAAAAAAAAAATTCGGCATGACCTTCGCTAAAAATCGTCCTACAACAACCTATTTAAAAGAATGATAAACCTGTCCCAACACAAATATCATATAATACACTCCCTGGTGGTGCAACCACATACTATATCATTCAAGTATCATAATTACAGTCCCAAAATACAAGATTAATATCGAACGTCCATGTTTACAACGTTTATACAACTTATGCTAAAATTACAGTCTATAATTATAATTACGATAACAAGGGTCCACAAACCTCTATGCCGAATATAACAAACTAAGGTTTTACAAAAATATGGGACTTAGTACACAAAATGGCAAAAAGTCTTCTAATCCAAATTAGCCCTGTAGTGGAACGTCATCCGCCACTTCTTTTCCGTTTCCTGGAAAAAAATTATTAAATAATAGGGTGAACAAGTTGCTCAGTAGGTAGTACCTAAGACACACCTCTTGTGTCCCCGTGAATCCAAACAAAGAATAGGACAATAGGAATTTGGGGTCACGCAAAGCCGGGAAAACACAATATCAATTCTAAGTTCAAAGCAAATAAATTTCGTGCCATGAATGCAATGTTATGCATGTCACTCCCCATTTTCAGAAAACATCATTACTTCACAAACTGTTAATATAACCCGCCCTTTGGTGACTCCGCAGCGACACGAGAGAAGGATTGGCTACTGCCCCTGACCTTTGGTACCCCCGCAGCGTCATTTGGGGCCCAGGTAGCTCAACCACGCTAGGGCAATCTCCCTAATTCCCTCTAGGCTATATTAACACACCGGTCCTTTGGTGACTCCGCGGCGACCGGGTTTTTCTCAAAAGCCAATTCATCAAATTCTCTCCAAAATCCCCTTTTTCTTTTATTTCAAAACACTTTCCATTTTCTTTCATGCCCAATGCTTGTGTGCATATATGGAAATGGAGAGAATTTTTTTAACGCACAATTTACAAGCTTTTATATAATTTCTGACAAATTAATTGGCATAGAAAACTAACACATTAAGCATGTTTTTATTTTATTTTCTTTCATTTTATTATTATTATTATTTTCATACAATTCAATTAAATACACATTATAATTCAATTAAATACACCTTCTCACATGTTTCATATATATAATCAAGTCACTTTAAAGAACAATTATCACAATATAGCATGCTAGAATACTAATAGGATACTAATCAAGAAGAAAAATAAAGCACAAAAGGGCAATCATCACAATTTAGCATGCTAGGACACTAATCAAGAACAATTAACTCACAAAGGAACAAGATTGTAGGAATTAGAGACCCCTACCTCACTTTTAAGCAAAATCCCCAATTTCTTCACCTCAAACCCTAGGATTTCGAATCTCCTATAGTGCACCAATCAAAGAATTGTTTCTATCAACGTGTTGATCTTGTTGTGGGCTTCGAATAGCCGCAAACGGCTCTTAAAAACACCAAGAAATGAGTGAGAAATCAAGAGTGGAAGTTGCAAAAGAAAAAGAAAAAAAGAAATACAAAGGCAGCGAGAGAGAGAGAGACCTACCGAGAGAGAAAGTGTAATGAAAACAAAATGGGTCTTCATCCCATTAACCACATGTGCCTTAAAATAAGGTGGGCCCCACAGCTAACATAAAATAAAAAAAATCTTTTAACATAAATATATAAGATACAGGCATTACAAAGTAGTCGGATTGATGGCTTTATTTATCCGATAACAAATTATGCATAGAGGGGTCAAAGTGCAATATTGACTTAGAGGTTATTTATTATTTAATTGGAGTTCAATTAATTTCTTTTAGTGGAGTAGAAATTAATTTATGAATTAATTGAATTGGGTCCATGGACCGGGCCAATTATTAATTCATTGTAGCCAATAAAATAATAGGCCCAATGGATTCTCACTCATAGCCCAACTTGATATTGGAATCATATTAGATTTGAGACATATGAATTAGAGATTGAGAAGGATTTGTGGTTTCCTTTTCTTTATTTTTATGTTGCCTATAAATATACATGGTCTATTTATATTTTAGGAGTGATTTTTGGAAGAAGGAAAAAGGTATATATTTTCTCTCTCTAGAAAATTAGGGTTTATGTTCTCATCTAATGGAGGCTCCCACAAGTCGAGTTTTCCAAGGTCATTCATGGAGGCTTATGAGTGATTCCTAAAGGCAAGATCATTACCAAGAAGATGGAGATCCATGGAAAAGGTGTCTAGCAAAAGGGATCTACAATAAGTGAGAATATTCACTTTAGAGGAGAGATTTAAAGGTTTACTTAGACCTTTAATGTAAGTATTCAATCCATTAATTGAATGATACATCATATTTTTATTTTTGCATAAAACTTGTCTCTATGTAATGAATCAAGATCTATGAATTAAAATCCCTCAAAAAAGTTTTTAAAACTAGCACGTTTCCCAACAGTTCAAAGACACTATAATTCTACACAGGACAAAATGAGAAAAACACCACTAATATTTACATTATGAATGAATAATACCCCTATCATTTAATAATCCCAATGGATAATCATTTTGGACACATACACGTGGAGATTCAATCAGTTGCAGTTTCTTCCACCGCTTAGGTTGAAATGTGTATTTAATAGTATATATTTATATTCAAATGATTATGTTTTATTTTTTTAGCCGAATTTTTATAACATATGTTTTTACACTCATATTTTTTTAATACGTTTTTTTTTCCCTTGCTATAATTTACTAACTATGATCTAAACATTGATCAGTCCATAACACCCACTTACACATTTTAGAATTTATAAATTAAAAACAAAAAAATTGTATACATGATTACTGGATTGTTAATATTAAGTCTCAGGTTTTTGTAATGGAGCTTTTTTTTTTTATCTATAAATTTTTTTAATGGAGTTTGTTCTTTTATGGATACTAAGATATTATATTTATTGTCTTTATTAAATATCTAATGAGTATGTTATTAGCATCATTTTTTTTTTCTCTATTTTTTCTTTGATTGGAATTGTCAAACAATTTGTCCATTAAGGGGAATTTTAACAAATATGCTTGCCAAATTACACAATAAACCCCTATTTAACATTAATTTAACTTTTATGTCCAAATAACATTTATCAGCTAAATCCAGGTTCCATTCTTCGAATTTTTTATTTTCTGATCTATCTTCACTCTGGGACATTGTTGCTAGATTGGAAAGGGTCATTTGTACCCCATGTCCAGGTGTTCCTAACTCTGGCATTCCGGTTGCACCACCAGCCTTAACGGTGGACCACGCGCCACGAGCCCAAGTTGATGGGCGAGTGGGTAATGATTTCCCCCCATTATTTCAAAACACTGCAAGACTGCGAGATCCCTGGATTTGGGGGATCCTCACATCCTGTCAACTCCTTCAACAGCTCTTTTTGTGGGACACCCTATCCTAGGCAACTAGACAACAAACCATAATAAGAGCCAACCAATTCCATTACATTCTAACCAAATATATCCTAATCCTCAGTTACCTTAACACGAGGTCCATGCACAAGACCCCACTTTTAGCACCAAACCATTTGAAGGGCCACGTACGAAGGAGAACATGTTGAAAGGTGACTCTAAAAGTTGGTCTTCAGTGGCACAAACCCCTAATGACATGTGGAGTTTCCAGTTCTTTGAGCAGGGAAAGAGAGATGGACTACTTACTGTGGAACCTCCGGATGAGGTGTGTAAGGAAGGAGCTTCTTGCTGGAGGAATTGTCTTATGGGGTCGTTTCAAAGGAAGATGCCATTTAAGCAAGTTTCAGCAATGGCACACAAGTTGTGGGATAACAGGGGTTTGCAGAAAGTTGTGGTGAACAAGGTAGGTACCTTTTTCTTCATGTTCGATAATGATGATAACTGTTTGAGTATTTTGGCTCCAAGACAGTGGTTCCTTAGAGGTAAACCCATCTCACTAAGGGTTTGGCAATCAAACCCACCACCTCTTGCACAAACTAACCAAGACGAGTAATCTAAGGCTGTTTTAGTGTGGATCAAATTGTGGAATGTACCTTTTGAGTTCTGGACTCCAAAAAGGCTTAGCTATGTGGCTAGTGCCGTTGGTAAACCTCTTTTTGCAGATGCTAACACAAGGAACAAGAGCAGACTCGATTATGCAAGGGTGTGTGTAGAAGTTTCTCCCTCTTCTTCCCTTCCATGCAGTTTCCATGTCAGGAAAAGATGTGGGGAATTGGTTCTTATCAAAGTCCAGTACACTTGGTTCCCATTGGTATGCTCTTTGTGTTCTTCCTTTGGTCACAATGATGACAAATGTGGTTGCAAGGGTTCAAGCCATGAGAAAGATTTGCAGGTTCCTGTTGACACTTCTTCCCAACAATGGCAGCTGGTTAAAAGGAAGAAATCTTGCTCTAACACTGCGGTTTGTCTTCCAATTCCAAACCCTTTTACTGCAAATGCTGCAGAGGATACATAAGCTCATGCTTTTACATCAAAGGAGATTATTTGCTACATTGAGCCGATAGTTGGAATTCAAGGAATGGAGCATAAGTCCCCTTCCTCTCTAAGCCATAAAGAGGGAAATTATGTGACTACTCAAACAGATAAAAGGAAGGCCATCTACCTTGTGGTGGACCTCTCCCCAAGCAAAAAGAGTTCAAAATCCCCAATCTCAACATAGGTTGAGCCCATTCACAAGCCAAGTAAGGCTTTTTTATCCGACTGCATGAGTGTCCCTCATCCTATTCCAACCTCCAACAGCTTTGTTGCTTTGGAATGTATGCTTGGCTTGATGTAGGAAAGTGCTCCAGTAGGATTATAAGAGGATGTACCAGCAACTTTGGTTGATACTGAGGGTGAGGAGGATATTTCTTTACCCAACTTAAGCTCCCATGATCCCACTTACTCTCCAATTATAAACAAAGCATCTAAGCTTAGGAAACCAATGCATACCAAACACTCCAAAGCAGAGAAGAAGCACAGGGTTGGAATCTACAAAGTTTGCACAGCAGCTAATGTTGTTACCCTTAAGGGGTTTAGGGGGTTGAAGGGTCTCACATCATTATCTTCTCAATGATTTAGGCAGCATGGAACATTAGAGGGTTGAACTCTCCCTTCAAACAAGTAAAGGTTAGAAAGCTTATCAGAGATTTTGAGTTGTGTCTTGTTGCTCTCTTTGAAACTAAAGTGAACTCTTGTTATGTTGATGGCATCTATAAAATTATTGCTCCTTCATGGTTGATAAGGTGTAATTACACACCATCTGTTATGGGTAGAGTGTGGATCCTTTGGAACCCTGCAATGCTGTCCTTATTGTCCTCAACTGAAACTAGTCAAGCCATTCACTGCTCAGTCTTTCTAAATGAACCTAAGGTCAAATGTTTGGCATCATTCATATATGTTTTCAACACTGTAGTGGAAAGAAGGCCTCTTTGGAGGAGTATTAGTCAGCAAAGTGACTCGAGTATGCCTTGGATCCTAATGGGGGATTTCAATGTGTTACTTATGTCAATGAATCCTTTGGTAATGCTCTGAGATGGATAGATGGTATCCATGAGTTTAGGCAGTGTCTGCATGGGAATGAATTTGAGGACTTAAAATATAATGAGATTTACTTTAGTTAGACAAATAATAGTTTTGGGTGTGCAAATATTTCGAGGAAGCTTGATAGAGTTTTGATCAACCATACATGGATGAATTTGTTTCCACAAGCTGAATGCAATTTTCTACCTCATGGAATCTCAAATCATTCACCTATGGTGGTTAAGTTAGGAATTACATCTCCTAGAAGGAATATTCCATTTAGATTTGTTAACTTTTGGACACTTAACCCTAAATTTCTTGGAATTGTGACCCAAGGTTGGCAGCTGGAAGTGTCTGGTTCAAGGATGTATTATGTGGTTAAGAAGCTTAGGGCTCTATAGCATCCACTTAGGCTCCTGAACAAGAATGAATTTGGTGGTATTTCAGAAAGGGTGGAAGTTTGTAGAAGTAAGTTGTACCAGTGTCAGCAAAGTTTGGACTTTAATCCTGCAAATGATCAGTTAAGGAGTGTAAAGAAGGAGCTTGCTGCCAAATTCTCTTCTCTTTGTCTTACTAGGGAAATTTTTACAAACAAAAGGCACAAATTTTTTAGTTGAAGGAAGGTGACCAGAACACATCATATTTCATGAAGAGTTTTTCATCCAAAGCCAATAGAAGGAAAGTGTTGTCTCTTGAAGACCCTTATGGTGATGTGCTGCAGGGACAGGAGTTGCAAAATGCTTTGCTCTTTCACTTCCAGAATCTTTTAGGCCAGAGCTCATATGCCTATCCAGTTATATCCTCTTTTTCTGAACTGATCACTAAGACTGTCCCAAGTCATTTGCTGTCATCTCTCAGTGTCATTCCCTCAGATATGGAAATTCAGAACTGTCTTCTTTCATTTCACCCTTTCAAGAGTCCAGGACCTGGTTTCAATGCATGTTTTTTCAAACATACTTGGAGCATTATTGGGCATGACATTATTGCTGCAGTTAAAGATTTTTTTCACCTCTAGAAGGATGCTCTGTGAGGTTAATTGTGCTTATATAGCCTTAGTTCCCAAAACAGCCAACCCAACCTAAGTCAATGACTTCAGACCTATATCATGTTGTAACCTCTTATATAAATCCATATCCAAGCTACTAGCCACAAAACTCAGCCTTTTTTTTTCCTTCAATCATAAGTATTAATCAAAATGCATTTGTTAAGGGAGGAAACATCACTGAAAATATTATCATGGCACATGAACTACTCAATGGATACCATAGAGCCTCACATATCCCTAATTATACAATCAAGGTTGACCTCAAGAAAGCGTTTGATTCAGTTCATTGGCAGTTTATTTTGGATGCCCTCTCACAGTTTGGTTTTCCAAATATTTTTGTCCATTGGATCTCACAATGCATCACCATACCATTCTATTCCTTATCTTTAAATGGGGAGATGTTTGGTTTCTTTAAAGGGATGAGAGGCCTGAGGCAGGGGGATCTCATTTCCCCTATGTTGTTTGTTATTGCTATGGAGGTCCTTTCACTTTCCATTAACAATACCACTATGCAGAACCCCCCCCTTCAAGTTCCATTGGAGATGCAGCAAATTGTCCCTAACTCACCTAGTTTTTGCTGATGATGTGTTGTTATTCTCACATAGGAATCTTGTCTCAGTTTAAATTTTAGTATCATCTATGGAGAGGTTCTTCAGTTGCTCAGGATTTTCAATTAATTGTCGCAAGAGTCTTGTTTTCTTCACAGGAGTGGATCAATCTACTAGGGCTGCCATTCTTGCCTTGTTACAGTGTAAGTTGGCTCCCTCTAAGTTACATATCTTGGCTTGCCTCTCTCTTCAACTTTAACTAATGCTAGGGAGTGTCAAACATTGGTGCATAAGATCACAACTAAAATAGGTAAATAGATCTCAAGATTCCTATCCTATGTCAGTAGGGCAGTGCTTATTAAGTCAATTATATGCTCCATGAATGCTTATTGGTCTCGAACATTTGTTCTTCCCAAGGCTATGATTGAGCAGGTTAACCATGTTCTTAGATCCTTTTTTTGGTCTGATGTTGAGATGAAGAAGAGGGGTGCTAAGGTGGCTTGAACCTCTGTTTGCAAACTAAAATGTTTGGGGGGTATGGGGTTTCCTGATCTTGAAATGGTCAATTTGGTTGCAAGTCTCAAACACATTTGGAATCTGTTTGCTAGAAATGACAGCCTCTGGGTTGTTTGGGCTCATAGGTATCTTATAAAAGCAAAATCATTTTGGACAGTTAAGGCATCTACCTTGAGTTCTGGGTTTTGGAGGAGGTTACTTAAGTTGAGAGGGATGGCTAGAGGATTGATGAGGCACAGAATTGGGGCAGGCACTAACACCATGATGTGGCTGGATTATTGGTTACCAGATAGACCAATTTGTTCACAGTTTAACCTATCTGATGTGGAAATTCTTCATCTGGATCCTTTCATCACAGTTGATAGCCTAATTTCCAGCTATCAGTGAGCAATCCCACCTTCATCTCAGCATCTATAGTTCTTTCATACACAAAGATTCATATCCCAACTGCAAAGTCTTCCCTTGCCTAGTGCCAAAAGGGATAATGTGATATGGATCCCAAGTCCCAGCAATCAGTTCTCACTAGCACATACAATCAACTACCTTGCACCTCCCTCAATAGCCTTTACATGGTCTTATCTGATTTGGTTTAAGAACAACATCCCAAAGCATAGTTTGATTACCTGGCTTGCTTGCAGGAATATGTTATACACACTGGATTCAAAGCTAATGAGAAACAAGCACTATATTAACACATATTTCCTTTGTCTTGCTGGTAATGAATCACTGGATCATCTATTTTTTCAGTGTAGCTTTAGTGCTCACATTTGGGTGTTTATTCAGTATGTAACAGGGTTTTACATTGCTCCAGACAATTGGGGAGATTTAATTAGTTGGTGTTCCATCACATGGGGCTCTAAGAACTTCATCCACAAGCTTCTTCTCAATGCAACAATTTATTTTATATGGGTGGAAAGGAATGCAAGGATCTTTAGGAACAAGACCAATTCTTCTCATCAAATTATTTGTCACATTAAAAGTTGTGTTAGATCGAAGCTGGCATCTATGAAACTAAGGAATGGAGGTCAACTCAGAGTGCTGGGAACTCAGGATGACTTATTGCTGTTGTATTTACAAGGGTGTTCATATGCAGGTGGGCAAACTTGGTGCCTACCTGAATAGGATGTTATGTTTGTATAGGGAATTTGTTTTCTGCTTAGGTTGGGTATGATGTTGTATGTTGATGTTGTTTGCCTTTTGTGTTGGCTATTTTGTGCCGGTTGTGCCCTTGTTTGGGCTGTCCTTTGTACATTCTCTTTTTTGATTTATTAAAGCTTACCATTAACCAAAAAAAAAAAAAAAAAAACACATTGTCGATAGTATCTTAAACCACTATTTAATATTAATATGGCAAAAAAAGTAATGGCATATCCCATGCATGACATGCCAAAAATCAAAATAATAAAAAGAATACAGATCCATATTGTCCAAAAGAAAATTGGCCCAAAGTGGATACCAGTAAACATTCCCCCACAACCCATAGCCCTGGGTGGGAATCCATCAACAAGCTCATAGAACCGTCTTTGCAGAAAGGTTGGTGAAAAATGGTTTGTGGTTCATGGTTTGGGATAGTTCAGTAAATTCCAATCCATGAACATTTCTTGATTGAAAATAGTTTGATAATTGCATTCATCATCTCCCCCCCCCCCCCCCCCCCTCAAATTTTCAAATATTTTTAATTTCCCTTTGAAAAAAAAAATTACATATATCCCTCTTCAAATATACAATATATTTTCCTTTTTCTAATTTTTGTTTCCTTTTTCAAAAAATTTCTTTTTTCACTTCTGTATAATTATGTATTTTTCTATTTTTTTAAACGATGACATTTGTGATTGTATTTAATTAAAATATTATTAATTAATAATTTTGATTTTTATATTTGTAACTATATTTTTTTACGGTATTTATTTAGTACATTATTTTACAACTATTTGTTTCTTATTTGCCTTTTTGATTTAAAAAAATTATATTGTCATATTTATTATAAAAAAAAAAAAATTAGAGTGCATATTGTCCCCTTTGAAATAAAATCCTGGCTCCGCCTCTGATGGAGGTGTGCTTTGATTTTGGAAGATCCTATGTGCTCTCTCCAAATATGGTATACAAAACTTGCCATTGTTAGCTACCAAATAAGAATCTTACTAAACTTTGTCTTCTGTTTCCAATTTGAAGATGCCCAAATTAGGAATTCTTTCCATAAAATAGGGTTTGCATAAAACCCACATTTTTGTTGCATTCCATTCCAGATGACCCTTGAGTACGAACCCTGATGAAAGCTCTTAAACACAATATACACACATTAGTAGATAATCCTTCCTGAATTGCAATCCAGAGGCAAAACGAAGAATGTTTTGGTACTTGTACCAATATTTGTTAGGAATGGGTTGGGAAATGACTGTGATGGTGTGTTTGAGAGAGTATATTTTTTTTTTTTTTGTTGGTGAAATGTCCATTGTAGTATGAGGTCTTTGGTTAACTTCTTAGATGAACAAACCAACGTCTGCTAAAAAGAGCCATTCTCATTGAAAAAATAATCTTTGAGAAAAACAACTGCTTATACCCACCACCATATAGAGAAACAAGCCCATTATTAAACACGCTCTTAACAGGCAAATTCTACAATTAACTTCTATGAAACACATTCAAATATCACAAAGTTATTTTTGCAATTAAAGAGCTCACAATCCACAAGTATAAAAACAAGGCCTAATGTGACTGCCATTATCAAAAGACCACTCCAACCAAATAAAATTTTACCCTCGTCATCTTTAGTAGCTGTTCATGGCCACATATCTTTCCTGCTAAGGAACAGAAGAAGAGCTAAAAGCCACAACTCCAGAAGAAGCAAGATTTCCTGTCATGAACAAACATAATTTTTTTCTCAATATACAAGTATATGAGATAAAAACCCATGAAAAAACTGATCATCTCCTTATTCTGCTTAATGGCCAAGATTATAAGATTACCAAACTCACTGAATATGAATTGGCACATCATACCACTCGTAAGTACATTAACCAGTTCAAGTATGTTTCCATTCCATATGTTGTGTGAAACAAATCAAGTTTCAATTGCAGAAATAGCGCTCCTCCAAAGGTCTTCAGATATTATTCTTGTCTTGAGCAAGGCCAGTAAAATCAATAAATACGGTTCTTAAAAAGAACAAAAAAAAACACAGAGAAAAAAGTAGCACATGGAACTGTTTACCAGGACTCACTGTGGCTTTAAAGGTTGAAGACGTAATAAATTATAGAAGAAAGTCTAAAATGAAAATGAAGTGAAGCACGTTGAATCGATTGGATCAATTGTTGACGTCTCCCTGTGATGATATGGTTGCGATGAGAGAGGATGGGGCATGACTGAGGATGTTTCAGAATTCTCACGTGTGCATTGCTAAAATGACACCCTTTAAATTAGGGTAAGATGGTGATTTGCAAAATCTCACTTTCATTTCAGTAAATAAGGGTAATTTGGTACTTTCAAATAGATGTTCATTTTTTAAATTAAAGGTGTAGGGGATACATACCTAGTATTAGGTCTAAAATACCCCTCCATCCCAAAATTGACCAAGTTTTATCAGAAAATTGCAAAATCCTTGCCCCTAAGTATTTTGAGGAAATTCACTACAACCTCATATCAAGATTAATATGAATGATGCAATTCCAAATTAAAGTCAGGTCAACCAAAAGGGGTTAATTACATGGTGAAGTTATAATATATTTGTGCAATGAACACATTTTTGGAAATAATTAAAAAAAGAAAAAGATCTAACAAAATTATATTAAAGCCACACGATGACTCAAAATCAAGGCTCTTCAGAAGCCACCTAGAATTGAACATCTAGGAAGACAATGACAGCTCTTAAGATTAATTCACTGGAAATAACAAGAAAGGATGAAAAACTTCTAACACATGTAGTTTTATAAAACCATTTGTCTCTTCTCAATTCCAAACATAGCTACAAGGCAGACGTACATGTCCACCACATAATCTGCATTATTGCACATTTTACACGTGTCATCCTAAATAACAGCTCAGATGACCTTCCAACTTCCATTTTGTATACAACTGGATAAATAATGTTATAAAAACAAAGGTTCAAGAGACAAGAATCATTGAGTCGATGTGTTCGACGACGAATCTCACAATACCTGCCCATTAAATTTAATGTTTTTATCAACTTAAGAGACCCTAACATCGAAGAGGTTCACATACAAGAAAAACACGATATTTCAAATTGAATTTTCAAAAATAAAATAGAATTCAAAAATCGATTAATAATATTCATGACGGCAGTAACACAATGTTAGATATCTTGGAAAAAATAGTTCCACAAAAAACTATATACACAACAAGATAAAGAAAACTTTGCCAGTGTTAAATAAATCGAGTGATACATACCTGGATAGATTTCTACATCAAAATAATAAATAAAAAAATTATTGAAATTATAAAAAAATTATTGAAATTATAAACAAACAGGAGCTTTAAAAAAGTGTAAAAAACCTTTATATAAAATTTGGGTGTTGAATGATGCAAAACAAGAAACAACGTTAGACATAGAACAGAACTACTACACTATGAATAGTACCAAAAGGTAAAAACAACATAATTCCTTGGTATAGAAAGTTTAATGGCTGATACAAATATATATAAATATATATTTATGTGTGTGTGCAAATGGACATGGTGTTTATACCTCATCCTCTGGCCGGAAATACGGAGTTGCACCAGACTCAATAACGATTTCCATACCCTTACGCTTTATCGTGATCTCAGCTAAGCAATTTGGATTTGTGCAATCATGGAGCATCTTGATCCAAGTTAAACCTAAACGTTTCCGTTTCTCTGCCTGTTTCCGTGCCTGTTATATCCAAAACCAAATTAATTAATTAATATACATAGAGAGAGAGAGAAAGGGGGACGATAATAAAATGATCTAATGAATCTAGTCTATAACGAACGTACTAAGACTGCATCATCTAGTATGAAGGAAATCATAGACCATTTGGGCATGCGGTTGCCACAAGAGTCGCACATGAGACTCATCGGGAGCAAGCCTTCCCCTAGGTCAATGGGGAGGAAGTGGGCGTCGCGGTCCGAGGATCTCATCGGAAGTGGAGTCTGCCATTAGATTTTCCTCTTCGGTCGCTTCATATTTATTCCTTACTCCATCAAAACCCTAATCTCTCTCTATATATATATATACGGTAATCCTTAATATATTTACCTTCGTCGGTGGATGTTTTATTTGGGCCCGAGCTTTTCTCCCCAGTGTATAGAATTCTCTCTCTGAAGTCTGAAGTAAATACTCGTATATTTGGAGACAACTTGGATCCACTGCACATCTGATCTTCATCACCCAATTACGATACAAAAATAAATAAATTTCACTTACACCCCTGAGATTTGACAATATTTCACTTACACCCCCTCTATATTTCATAATTTCACCAACCTTCGTGAGGTTTCAATTTATGTAACAAATGACCCCCTGTCGTTGATATGTAAGTATTTCAACGTCTTCTCTCACCTCACGTGGCTTGCGTAAGTTTTCTCTTCAACATCACAAAGCTGTACGTATTCCAACACTCAACGAGAACCATTACTAAGAAAGACAGTTTGGGGCTTTCATTACAAGAGACTGCGATTCAACAGAAAACCAAAAACATATAACAGAATAAAAATAAAAATAAAAAGAGAGAGAGATCGTGAGAGTGTGTTCTTCAGTTCTACCCTTTGGGAATCAAAGTTCCGTTTTTTTCTTTTTCTTTTTCTCCAAAATAAAGTCAGATTATATGTGAGAAAATTTTGAAAATTGTATCGAATCAACTTTCAATTGCGCTCAATGTCATGTGATGAACATACATACCCAAATCAGAATTTATGTGAATAAAATTGGTAGATCTAAACAATAAATAAACAAATAGATGACATGACTTGTAATGGGTTTGTGGTCACATTTATGTTACCTAAATCTATATGCGTGTATATATAAGTTTCTATTGAAGTTTTTATTTGCAGATTTGATATTTGTGTTTTCTGGTCAATTGCAGTGCTCTTTATTTTTCCTTTTTTGTTTCGAAATCTGTGATTGAACAAAGTTCAGATTTAGAATGTGAATGAAAACTCATTCCGTAAAGAGAAGCCGTCGAAATCTTTGATTGAACAAAGTTCGATTTGATAATGTTTAATGAACTTGACGTGACTTTTGTCATGTGAGATTCGATGAGAATTCGGGATAACCATTCGGTTCCTATCACTACTTGTTGAAGATGGATTCTGGGCAACCCGGATCTGATCTGACTTCCTGAATAAAGAGAAGAAAAAGTGATCCTACAAACACCGGTGTGTTACCGGTGGAGTAGGCTCCGACGAACAAGTCGGTGTGAATGATAATCTCTCTGGAGAAATCGAGATATTGAGTTAGGGTTTTTTGCCTACCTCCGAACGTCGATTAGCCCTCCCTATTTATAGGATTTGGGTCAGGATGTTACGTAGCGTCCACGTCGTCCTTAATCCTTATCATAATCTGTTGGCCTAATCCTTATCGTATTCTGCAATTCTTATCGTAATCTGTAACCCTTATCTTAGTCGTAGTCCTTATCTTAGTCTGTAGAGCCTATCTCAATCTTATGAGATAGCGCGTTACTTTAACGATCTTCCCCTATCCACGGGTAATTAAATTATAATCATCAGTTGCCCCCCGTTTCGGAGGATTGCTTGTCAAACCACCGGAACGTTAATTCCCAAATATGACATAATAACAAATAGCTGGAATTATAGAACCGTTCACCCTGTATTTCTAAGTTGGTTTGATTGTGAAATAGTAGAGCCTTATCCATTAACTTGACTTAGATTGTTTTCCTTTTTTTTTTTTGTAGGACCGTAGTTGCCTTTGAAATATTTGTCGTAGTGCCTCATTGGCAGGACCGTAGTGCCACATTGACAGTTTGTATATATGGCAGGCTGCCATGATGGCAGCCTACCTTTTGGCACATAGGTAACTCATGCAGGGCTACCAGTGTGCTTGTCCTATTCGAACTCCGAATCCTATTCTACCTTGTAAAAGTAAAATAGCCCGCAAAATAGCCCGCTGAGAGCTGCTTGTCCCTCACGAAACAGATTTCTATTAGAATTCCACCAGAAATACTTTCCTTATCTGTTTACGTTCTTCTGCTATAAACCGAGATGGTTCGAGTAAAATTCATTCAAATTACTTCCATCATCCAGAAAGCCAGGTAGTGCCAGTCGTAGTGATGTGGTAAGTTCCATGCCCTCGTTTTCTTCCTGCTTCTATTTAATTCGTTGTTACTTTTTCCTCCAACTCAGTATACCAAGACCAAAGTTAAAAAATTTTATAGGTCACTGTGAAGCTAGGCTCTTGCATATAGTAGCGTGTATTACTGCCAGCATGTTTTACCCAGAATCTAACACTATGTCAGATGAGGAACACCGCCAGTCTGATTCGGCTTCGTCAGAGACACATCTGGTACAGGATATAGCAGGCTCCCTTACCTCACAGGATCTGGATCGGATCAGGCAAACTTATTCAATTCCAGATAGTGTTGCTCTCAGACTTCCTTCACTTGATGATAGAGCGTCCTCCTTTTACCCAACTGAGATTTGTTTCTATGAGTCTGCTTTCATTGCCGGATTGCGTTTTTCAATCCCTCTTTTTATTAGGGAACTGTTGCGTCACCTTAATCTTGCTCCGACTTAACTCTCCCCGAATGCCTGAAAAACAATGATGGGTTGTTTAGTTCTGTGGCGAGCTTGTTGTAAACCTCGCTCACTATCCAAGAGTTTCTTCATTGCTACATTCCCAAAAGGGGTGACTAGCTGTACTTCTCCCCACGGGACAGAATTCTTATCTCTAGAATTCCCCTTAAGCACAAACCATGGAAAAACAGTTTCTTTTTCGTTTCTGGTGATGACTGGGAGTTCTTTCTTGAAGAAAGTGTTTTCTTACGAATAGGGACTTCCATTCCTCGTGCGTGGTGTAATCAGAATTCCACCGGTGAGTTGTCCATAATGATACCCTCTTATGTTTTAAAACTCAAAGTAAATTTTGTTTGAGTTATTAACAAAGTTGTTGTTCTTTCAGGCGTTAAAGAGATTGCCGTTTCATCTGATGATCCCCAGCGAATAAAGGAAGCCTTTAACTACCCAGTGAGGGACTGGTTTTCACTCGTGACACCTCAGACTTTGTTTACCCATGGGATTGGTCCTCAGCCAGTTGGCAAGTCCTCTGTAACTATATCCCGAAAACTTAATAAGAGGCTTCTAGCTCAGTTCAAAGAAGGCTCAAGTGACTTCCCACCTACTTTCCCCGCCAAGAGGAAAAAAAAGAAGCCTACTATTACAGCACAAAGGGTCTTACCTGTTTCAGTTGTTTCTCCACACGAATCCGACTCGTAATTCCCTCATCAGCTTGTGGATGGGACTATGCCACTCCTTACTGAAGCAGCGGTACTCCCCTCAGATCCTTACTCTTCAGCAGCATCTGTTCTAGGCAATGCTCAACTTGCTTTTAAGAAGATAAGCGAGTCTTTGTCGAAGGAGGATATGATGTATCTGAATTCACGCCCTCCAACTGAGATTGTAGACCGACTCATGCATGATCTCGCACGGGTTAACTCTCGCACCATCCTCTATTTTTATTTAGCTTTTCTTTTCCTCTTCATTGTAACTTTTTATTCCCACGTGCGTACAGGTGAATACACACGCGTATTACTTGTCGTGTCTAGCTGTAAAAGGAGGAGAGCATTACACCAATATGTTGGCTTCTACTCGCTCCCAACACCAAGCCGATTTACAAGTGGAACGTGATAAACATGAGGTCGCTCTACAAGCAATGCATGCTGAGTTAGAAACAGAACAAGCTTGTCATGCATCTTATGTGCAAAAACTCAACAAGGAGATGTCCCAGAAACTAATGGTGGAAAGAGCCAATGCAGTGGGTGAGTTTAAAGCCTCACCCACCTTCAAGGAGATTATGTCGAAGGCCTACTTTGACGGCTTCGAAGATTTTCGGAATCGTGCTGCTTTTGAATTTGCAGACCAAGACTTCTCTGTCATTCAACTAGATGAAACGAGTGATTCCGAATAGGATAGATGTGTAGCCATTCATTTATTTGCTCCCATGTTTCTCTTTGTGCTTGAAACTTCTCTTTCTTTACAATCAGTTTCCATTTATATTTGTAGGGTTGATAAGTAGGAAGGACAGTTATTTTTTGTCATTGCGATTGCCGCATTATGTTATTTTATTGACATCTTTGGTCGGCTCATCCCTTTGATAAGGAAAGTAAATTAAGACGAGTTTTACTCAGCTCGTCTATGTAATGAGGTAAGTAGATGTATACGAGCTTCACTCAGCTCCCCCTTTAACAAGGGAAGTAGATTACTATGAGCTTCACTCAGCTCACCCTTTAACAAGGGAAGTAGATTACTATAAGGTTCACCCAGCTCACCCTTTAACAAGGGAAGTAGATTGCTATGAGCTTCACCCAGCTCACCCTTTAACAAGGGAAGTAGATTGTTATGAGCTTCTCCCAGCTCACCCTTTAACAAGGGAAGTAGATTATTATGAGTTTCACCCAGCTCACCCATTTAACATGAATATCTTAACATATCAAAATGATAATGAATTATTTGAAACAACTGATCCAAGTAGGGAATACTTTATTAAAGCCAAAGTTGATAACAAGGCTATTGAAGACATTCATTCGTAGAGAATGAAGTAATTATTGTAACTAGAAGTATTAGCAAAAATAAATAATAAATTGAGACTAAACTGAAATTGTTTACTGATAATATTTCTTTAGATGCTCAACATTCCATGGATGAGGCAGTGGCTTTCCCTTTAAGTCCTCCAACCAGTATGTTCCTGGTCGCTGACATCGCGTAACTTTGTAAGGCCCTTCCCATTTGGGACCTAGTTTCCCTATGGTTGAATCCTTAATTGCCTGAGTAACTTTGCGGAGTACTAAATCTCCTACTAAGAACCTCCTAGGCTTGACCCGAGCATTGTAATACTTGGAAACCTTCTGTTGATAGGTAGCCATCCTAATCTGGGCTAGGTATCTCCTTTCTTCGATTAGGTCCAAGCTTACTTCCAACTCCCTTTCGTTCTGCTTGGGCTCGTAGTGCTCCGTCCTAAAGCTTGTTAGGCCAATCTCTACGGGTACTACTGCCTCACTTCCAAACGCTAAAAGAAAAGGGGTTTCCCCTGTGGGAGTCCTTGCAGTAGTACCGTAAGCCCACAGTACACTCGGCAGCTGCTTAGGCCACAGTCCCTTTGCAGCATCAAGTCGAGTCTTGATCATCTGAAGGATTGTTCTGTTAGTGACTTCGGCCTGTCCATTCGCCTAGGGATGTCCTGGCGATGAGAAATGAATTTGAATCCCGAACTCGGAACAAAATTTTTGAAGTCAGAGTTATCGAACTGTTTTGCATTTTCTGTGACAATCACTCTAGGAATCCCAAATCTGCAAACTATTGATTTCCATACGAACTTCCTTATATTATTCTCTGTGATCTTGGCCAGAGGCTTAGCTTCTACCCATTTAGTGAAGTAATCAACCATAACAATGGCATACTTAGTCTGCCCTTTGCCTTTGACGAGAGGGCCAATCAAGTCCATTCCCCATTGAGCAAATGGCCATGGTCCTGACATGGGAGTCATCTCCTCTGACGGTTGTCTCGGGATGTTGGCAAATCGTTGGCACTTGTCGCACTTTTTAACGAAGTCAAGTGCATCTTTCTGCATGGTGGGCCAATAGTATCCTTGTCGGATGGCCTTGTTTGCAAGTGACCTACCCCCAGCATGGTTTCCACAAACTCCTAGGTGGATCTCCCTCAAAATGTAGTCAGCTTCCTCGCTAGAAACGCATCGTAAATACGGCATGGAGAAGCTTCTCTTGTAGAGCACCCCTTTGATAAGCGTATACCTAGCTGCCCGCATCTTGACCTTTCGAGCTTCTACTCGGTCTGTTGGTAGCACCCCATCCTTGATATATCTGATGATAGGATCTGCCCATTCCACACTCAATATCGCTTATTGCACTTCAATTTGTCTCTCCTGAGATATAAATGGTTCATCCAAATATTCCAGTGGTATATTCTTATTGATCTCAAGTTCTAATGCAGTAGCTAGCCGGGCTAAAGCGTCTGCTTTCCCATTCTCTTCTCGTGGTATTTGATGAATTGAGAATCTTTGGAAGTGATTCTTTAATTCCTTCACCTTTTGTAGATAACTCTTCATCTTCTCGTCTCGTGCCTCATATTCCGCTTGAACTTGTCCAGCGACCAGCTGGGAGTCGGTGTACACCTTTAATTGCTCAACCCCTAGGGCATTTGCCACTTTTAATCCTGCTATCAAGGCTTCGTACTCTGCTTCGTTGTTGGTTGCTTTGAAACTAAACCGAAGTGCGTACTGTATATTTTTTCCATCTGGGGAGACAAGAACAAGCCCGGCTCCGCTAGCCTGAGCAGTAGATGACCCATCCACGAATAAGTCCCAAACTACTTCTGGGCCCATCTGCTCACTTAAACTTGGTTCTGTCAAAAATTGGGGTTGTTTCTCCTCTTCTGGAAGGGTAAACTCAGCTAAGAAATCAGCCAACACCTGAGCCTTTACTGCTGTTCTTGGCTTATACTGAATGTCAAACTCCCCTAACTCTACTGACCACTTCATCAATCGACCAGAGCTTTCTGGCTTATGTAGGACCTGTCGAAGGGGTTGATCTGTTAGGACCACTATCGTATGCGCTTGAAAGTATGGTCTCAGTTTCCAGGCGGACACAATTAAAGCAAAGGCCAACTGTTCCATCCTTGGATATCTTTCCTCCGCACCCCTAAGTGCTTTGCTTACGAAGTATACTGGCCTTTGGACCCCTTCTTTTTCTCGTATCAGAGCTGAACTGACAGCTGTCGTGGAGACTGCAAGGTATATGTATAGTTCCTCTCCCGGTATGGTTCGAGACAGTAGTGGGGGAGAACTAAGGTATTGCTTTAGTTCTTTGAATGCTTGCTCACATTCTGGGGTCCATTCAAAAGCCTTCCTTAGCACACGAAAGAAAGGTAGACACTTGTCAGTTAACCGAGAGATTAGCCTACTCAAGGCAGCAATCTTCTCTGTTAGTCGTTGTAGATCCTTGGTTGATCTTGGCGATCTCATGTCAATGACTGCTCAGATCTTCTCTGGATTGGCCTCAATTCCTCTTCTGTTTACCATATATCCCAAGAACTTTCCTGAGGAAACCCCAAAGGCACACTTGTTGGGGTTGCGTTTCATCTTATGACTCCTAAGTACCTCGAAGGTCTCCTGCAGGTCAGTCAAATGGTCTTCAGCTTTTAAGCTTTTCACCAACATGTCATCAACATATACCTCCATGTTTCTACCAATTTGATGCTTAAACATTGCATTCACTAACCTCTGGTATGTTGCACCAGCGTTCTTGAGCCCAAACGACATTACTTTGTAATAGTACAAACCTCTATCAGTGATGAAGGCCGTTTTTTCTCTATCTGAGGTGTACATAGATATCTGGTTGTATCCAGAATATACATCCATGAAACTTAATAGTTCGTGTCCAGCCGTTTCCTCAATGAGCATATCGATTCTTGGGAGAGGAAAGCTGTCCTTCGGGCAAGCTTTGTTAAGGTCGGTGAAATCCACACATAGCCTCCATTTTCCATTTGCCTTCTTCACTAGGACCACATTTGCCAGCCAGTCGGGGTAGTACACCTCTTGAATAAAGTCGGCTTTTAAGAGCTTTTCCACCTCTTCTGATATAGCCTGATTCCTTTCTGGAGCAAAAGTCCTCCTCTTTTGTCTGACAGGTTTGAAGTTAGGATTTATATTTAGGTGGTGCTCCATGACAGTGGGGTCTATACCCGGCATGTCTTCATGTACCCATGCAAATACGTCTTGATTCTTCCTGAGGAATTGAGTAAGTTCATCTTTGATACCTGGGGGGAGTAAAGACACTATACTCACTTTTTTCTTGGGCTCACCAAGGATGACCTCTTCTAGCTCCTCTGTAGGTTCCGCTCTATGAAAGTCTGGTCTATCTTTCCCTTCCAGCCCTTCAATCGTAAATGCCTCTTGCGATTTTATTTTTGAGAGAGACGACATAACATTCGCGAGCCATTGTTTGGTCCCCTCTTATCTCTCCCATACCATATTCAGTTGGGAAACGCATCAGGAGATGGTAAATGGACGTGATTGCTTTCATAGCATTCAATGTCGTTCTCCCCAGGATAATATTATATGATGATGGGCAGTCCACCACTACAAAGTCCACCATTACAGTGACCTGTTTTGGATTGGCTCCTGTAGTAACTGGAAAGGTAACTGCCCCCAGTGGATATACTTTGTCGCCTGAAAATCCCACCAGTGGTGACTTCATGGGTCGGAGCTTCTCTCGGCCAATTTTTAATTTCTCGTACGCCCTAAGAAATAGTATGTCAGCCGAGCTACCATTGTCTATTAGTATTCGTCGAACAGTGAAATTAGCAACGACCATGGAAACTACCAGAGGGTCATCATGGGGCTGGTGAATTCCCTTGTCATCTTCTTCAGGAAAGGTTATGACCGGCTCCTCAACTCGAGGTAATTTGGTTGGAGGACTTGTCATTCCAACTTCATTCACCTCTGAAAAACTCCGAATTCTCCTAGCATGAGCCTTCCGAGCTGAACTCGTCTCACCACCACCAGCGAAGCCACCCGATATAACTTTGATCTCACCCATTGGTTGGTGTTGAGGAGGGCGATCATCTCGGCCCTCCCGGGCTGGGTTGGAGCCTCCTTTTCCATTTCTAGTTGTGAATTTGCGTAAATGACCTTTACGAACAAGGTTCTCAATCTGGTTTTTGAGGTCGAAACAATCCTCTGTGTTATGTCCATGGTCCCGGTGAAACCTACAGTATTTATCTCGAGACCTCTTTGTTGGATCAGCTTTTAGCTTTGGTGGCCATTTCAATGATGCGTCATCTTGAATCTGCAGAAAGACTTGCTCTACAGATGTATTTAGGGGGGTATAGTTATTTTACCTGCCTGGGCTCGCTGGGCGGCGAAACGATCTGTCAGCCTGGTTGTTTGAGAATTTCTTGTACTTCAATTCCCTTTCCTCCCTAGTGCTAGGTGCTAGCCTCTTCTTATCCGACCTCTTATCTTCACCATCTTTGTTTTTTCGTGCATTCATAGCATCGTCAACGTTCATGTGCTTCCGCGTTCTAACCATCAACTCTGTCATGCTTGTAGGGGCTTCCTTTGATAAGGAAAATAGGAACTTAGAAGTCTGAAGTCCTCCCATAAAGGCTGTGAGGGCAACTTTGTCGTCCACATCTTCAACTTGCAGCATTTCAGTGTTAAAACGACTTAGGTAATCACGAAGGGACTCTCCCTTCTGCTGCTTCACATTAAGTAAATGTGTTGCTGGTCTCCTGTGCTTCTGCCCAGCGATGAAGTGTCTAATGAATTGTTTGCTCAACTCTTCAAAGTTTTCAATGGAGCCTGGCTTTAATTTATTGAACCAGAGACGAGCCCAACCCTTGAGTGTGGTAGGGAAAGCCCTGCACATAATCTCGTCCGGTACGGCTTGCAAATACATAAGAGCTTTGTAGGTCTCTAAATGGTCGAGAGGGTCCCGCGTCCCATCGAAGCTCTCAAGAGTTGGCATCTTGAATTTGCTAGGCAGAGGACAACTCATAACAGCTGGGCTAAAAGCTAGGTTAGTCTTTTGTACCATATCGTTCACTGCAGCGTGGCCCTTCCCTTTCATCGCTTGCATGACATCGTCAACCTTGGCTTTCAGATCCTGCAACTCTAAATCGAACTGAGTGGCGTCCTCAGTCTTGTCTCCAACATAACTAGAAGTATCTCCACGGAGCCTGGTGGTATTTTGTTCAGGGGACCGATGGTGATGGCTCCTCTATTGACCCCCTATTTGACTAAGCTCAACATCGTTGTTAACCTTACGAGAGTCATCGTTGGGTACTTCACTGTTTCTCTCCTCGTTGGGGGAGGCTAAGCGTTGCAGAATCATCGCATTTTGCTGGACTAACTGGTTCACCAGTTGTTCCAACACTGCGACGCGTTCCTGATCATTTGGGACGACGGGGGGTTGCCTCGTTGAAGTCCCTGCATCAGAAGCCTACAACCCTTCGCCTTCGCCAGCAGCCAGACCAGATCGCAATAGAACCATGCTTTGTTTAGAGAACAAAAATAAGTTCCCACAGACGGCGCCAACTGTTGAAGATGGATTCTGCGCAATCCGGATCTGATCTGACTTCCTGAATAAAGAGAAGAAAAAGTGATCCTACAAACACCGGTGTGTTACCGGTGGAGTAGGCTCCGACGAACAAGTCAGTGTGAATGATAATCTCTCTGGAGAAATCGAGATATTGAGTTAGGTTTTTTTATCTACCTCCAAACGTCGATTAGCCCTCCCTATTTATAGGACTTGGGTCAGGATGTTACGTAGCGTCCACGTCATCCTTAATCCTTATCATAATCTGTTGGCCTAATCCTTATCGTATTCTGCAATTCTTATCGTAATCTGTAACCCTTATCTTAGTCGTAGTCCTTATCTTAGTCTGTAGAGCCTATCTCAATCTTATGAGATAGCGCGTTACTTTAACGATCTTCCCCTATCCACGAGTAATTAAATTATAATCATCACTACTCTTATAAAATAGTACTTTACAATTCCATGCTCTCTACATCACTTTTATTATACCTTCTCTTAATTTTATTTTATTTGACATGCATTTTTATATGAACCATTTGGACTGCCAAAATGCCAAATGGGCTTTTTTTTGAAGGTTTTTTTGGTATAGTTTTGACGAGTCCATTTTGACATAATAAGATTCTATTTCGATTAGAAGTAGCTTAACTCGCAACACAACAGATTTGCTATTGATGTTTTTTTAGCCAAATTCTATTGTTTAGGGTCCTGAAAATTGTATCTTTCCTTTTGAAAGTTAGAAATCTAAAAGGATTTAAATTTTTTTATTATAATTTTTTATCAAGTTCCCATTTGTTTTTGTTAAAAGTACAGATTTGAATTCTTTTATTTAGAATTCCTTATTTTAAAAAAAAAATTAAGCCTTGCGCTCTAATAATAGTATGTTAACTACTCTTTAATACATAAGCTTAAGTTGTAAAGTACGTGTAATTTTAATATTTAAATAAAGAGTAGTGATTTCAATGATATATATTACTAGGGCTGTTGTCTTGCAGAGTTTGGGAGTTCATTTGATAAGAATGGGGCGGTTTGGATAAAATGATTTTAGTTCATTTATTTCTTGTATGTATTTACATCTCTGTTTTGGATTTGTTCTCTAAAGTATTGCCTACCAGTATTTATTTATTTTATTTTTTTATGCTGCTGACTTTGAGAAGAGTTTTTTAATTTTAGAAAACTGAAAATTGTACAAATTCTTTTTTATTTGATTCAGTTTTATGAAAACTTAGTTATAAAATGTTTGTTTTCATAAAATTGTTTTCAGAATTACAAATCAAGTTAGTACAAAAAATTGAGTCACTCAGCTCCCTCAAATTTAAACCCAACCCAGCCCAATCCATATTTTCAAAATGAAACTATTAATAAATTATTTTTCAAAATTTTTGGGCTGAATTTTGGTTGAACTAGGGCTAGATAGAGATTAGTCCCAGCAGGTTAAAGACATATACATACCTTCCAAAGTGGATGGTGAAGGTTTAAATCCTTAAAGGAGGATAAAGTGAATGCTTGTATATGTGTGTTTTTCCAATGAAGGACCCCAAAAAAAAAAATCCTCAACTCATTTCACCTCCAAATGCCTTTTTTTATTTTTATTTTTCCATCTCTCCTTCCACTTGTTGGTCTTGGATTTGGTTTCTACGAGTAAATATACATGCTTATATGTTACTATATAAGGTCATGTAAGATTTATACCAATATGCAAAATCAATATTACAAAATAAATACTACGTAAAAAATAAGGCAATTGATAAATATATACACTATATAATAGTCTAGTGAATCGAGGTCTGGACAGGCCCAAAACACTTAATCATGTCAAAGCCCAATCCAAGATTACTGATGGTTGTACACCCAACCTTGGGCTAGGTAATCCATACCCTATAAGAATAGGACAAAACGGTAACAAATTGACACTTGTTCATTGATAAATATCTTCCGTACAAATTGCGATAAATAAGGAAATTCAAGATTAATCAGTTGTAGAAGGAGATAGTCGGGTCAAATCAGGGTTGTTTAAAAGGAAATTATTTTTTTTTTATTTTATAAATTTACCCATTAAAGTCATTTGAGCTCAATAGTTATTAATGGCTAATCCAAATAAAATAAGTTTTCTAATTTAGCTATAGGCAAGTACAGTTTTTTCTGCTGGCAAGGGAGCAGTTGAATTTGTGTAAATAGATAGAGAGAAAAAGAGAGTGATTTGGCATGTGTGGGTCACAATATTAAATAGGGGCATTTTTGTCATTTAAATTTATAAATATTTTGTATTAAAAAAATGAGCGTAAATTGGTCAATTTGTATGTGTTAGAAATCAAGAAATAAATTTTTTTTTTTTTTTTTTTTTTTTTTTTTTAGTGCTAAGATTTAATATCAAAGCATCCTAAGATAAAGGTTGTAGGTATGTCTGTTACTGTGCTTATCATTTACGAAACTTTATGTTCCAGGTTAAGGTTTCAGCCATTTTTATACTCTAAATTAGGATTTTGTGAGACTTGTTTGGTTCAGTTTTCTATAACTTAAAATAAAGGAATTGTTTACTTTTCTCGTCTGATTCACTGGACTATTATATAGTGTATATATTTAGAAACATATACAAATAATTTAGTTTCAGTTACTCCTTCAAGTAATTAGCATTTAAAAGTGCACTTAAAATGACATTTCAGAAGTGTTAACTGTAATTTGTTTTTGATAGTGCTGAGATTTAAGACCAAAGTATTCCAAAACCAAAGTTGTAGATGTGTCTGTTACCGAGCTTGCCTTCAACCAAATTTTAACTATCTTTATGCTTCAGGTTAAGGTTTTAGCCTTCTTTATACTACAGGTTAGGGTTTTCTTAGAGCTGTTTGGTTCAGTTTTTTAGAATTTAAATTAAAAAAATTATTAAAATTTTGTTTGATTGAGTGTTATTTAAAAGTGTTATCTACAATAGAATTTTTGATTGAGTGTTATTTTTTACTTTTTTCATCTGATTGACTATTATATAGTGTATACTTTTGGAAACATATACAAATAAGTGATTTAGTTTCAGCTACTCCTTCAAGTAATTAGCATTTAAAAGTGCACTTAAAATTGACATTTTAGAAGTGTCAACAGTAATTTGTCTTTTTTTTTTGATAGTGCTGAGATTTAAGATCGAAGTACCCCAAGATAAAAGTTGTAAGTGTGTCTGTTACATTGCTTGTCTGCTACGAAACTTCAGCCGTCTTTATGTTCCAGATTAAGGTTTCAATCGTCTTTATACTCCAGATTAGGGTTATGTTGCTTGGTTCAGTTTTCTAGAGCTTAAAATAAAAAAATTTATTAAAATTTTATTTAATTGAGTGTTATTTACAAGTGTTATTTACAATGGAAATTTTGATTGAGTGTTATTTTTTTTCTTTTCTCATCAGATTCACTGGACTATTATATAGTGTATATATTTGGAAACATTTACAAATAAGTTATTTAGTTTCAGTTACTCCAAATAATTAGCATTTAAAAGTGCACTTAAAACTGTCATTTAAGAGAAGTTTGTTTTTTTTTTTTTTTTTTTTTTTTTTTTTTTTTTTTTTTAATGTTGAGATTTAAGACCAAAGCACCCCAAGACAAAGGTGGTAGGTGTGTCTCTTACCGTGCTTGCCTTCTACTACGAAACTTCAGTTGTCTTTATGTTCGAGGTTAAAGTTAAAGTTTCAGCCATCTTTATGCTCCAGGTTAGGGTTTTGTAAGACCTGCTTAGTTCAGTTTTCTAAAACTTAGAATCAAAAAATTGTTAAAATTTGTTTAATTGAGTTTTATTTACAAGTGTTATCTACAATAGAAATTTTGATTGAGTGTTATTTTTTTCTTTTCTCATCTGATTCACTCGACTATTATATAATGTATATATTCGGAAACATATAAAAATAAGTGATCTAGTTTCAGTTACTCCTTCAAGTAATTACTTGTGATTAATTGTTTTAGGGTTTTTAAAAGATGGAAATGAGATCATCGATTATTATACAGGCATCTATTTTAAAAAACGAAAACAATCCAAATTGGAAATATAGAATCAATGCGTTACAAAATTTGTTAATTTAAGTAGTCTGTATTTCTTAGAGCAAGGATCGAACCCTAATAAATATTGTGGCTAAAATTCCAATGAAGTTTGGGATAACATCCGACACTCCTCAAGAGAATAATGAATTGTACTAATCTTCACCCAAATGGCTGCTATGCAATCCCTTGTGCCAGAATTAATTAATTGTACTGATATTTGATGAATGGTGGGTTCAGTTCTAGAAAGTACCGGAATTTGATGAGCGATGGGTTCAGTTCTAGAAAGTACCGGAAATTTTCCCGCCCTGGGTTGATAGAGTAGAGTCTATCGCGTATTTCTCTTGGGAAAAAAAGAGATCCTCTCAATGAAGCAGTGAAAAACCGAGCAAGCAGAATTCTATCCTTCCAAACAGCATTAAGCTTCAGATAAAAAAAATTTGATTCACAATACAAGAAGACCCACAAACCATTCACATCAACTATATCAATCTATTTAGTGATAGAAACAAAATTACTCTCCGCCAAAGAGCCAACAGAATACAAAACTTAACAGAATAGCAGCTCCAAACAAACTGAAATTACAAAAACACTTTATTCAGCAATTTCCTCTTCTTCCTCCTCATACTCATCATCATCAGCAGTGGCATCCTGGTATTGCTGGTACTCAGCCACAAGATCGTTCATGTTACTCTCAGCCTCGGTAAACTCCATTTCATCCATTCCCTCACCGGTGTACCAGTGCAAGAAAGCCTTTCGCCTGAACATTGCTGTGAATTGCTCACTTACCCTCCTAAACATCTCCTGAATTGAAGTTGAATTACCCATGAAAGTAGATGCCATCTTCAGACCCTTTGGCGGGATGTCACACACACTAGACTTAACATTGTTGGGTATCCACTCAACAAAGTAGGAGGAGTTCTTGTTCTGGACATTTATCATCTGTTCATCTACCTCTTTTGTGCTCATCTTACCACGAAACATGGCTGAAGCAGTTAAGTAGCGACCATGACGTGGGTCAGCAGCACACATCATGTTCTTAGAATCCCACATTTGTTGGGTCAGTTCGGGGACAGTGAGATTCCGGTACTGCTGGGAACCTCTGGAGGTTAAAGGAGCAAACCCAACCATGAAGAAGTGAAGTCGTGGAAATGGAATAAGGTTAACCGCAAGCTTGCGAAGGTCAGAGTTCAGCTGTCCAGGGAACCGAAGACAGCATGTGACACCGCTCATGGTAGCAGAGATCAGGTGGTTCAGATCACCAACTGCAATACGTCAGGGCATGGTAAAATTTGGCGTAAGAATGAGTGTATGTATATTCCGCCAAATATCCAAATCATTTAAGTTAAGATCTTCCACATCATCTAAAAGGACTGGAAAGCTTATGTTATTTTTATTAAATGTCCATTCAAAATTTTGATGTTTTCTTTGCTTGTAGATGTAAAAAGTAAAATAAAGAGAGATAAATGAGCAATTCCTTCTGAAGTCAAATAACAAAACTAAAATTTCAGTTGGCACATTGTGGGAATCAAATGTCTTTCAATATGGGCAAAGAATACCTATCAATTTCCAAAAAAGATAATCGGATAATTGTATGTTTCCTCCCTTGTTTCTAATTAATATGAGTAGAATAACCAAAATTCTTTCTAATAGATCAACAATTGTTCAGCATATAGAGCAACAAATTTGAACTTACAAGTGGGGGTTGCAAGCTTCAGAGTACGGAAGCAGATGTCATACAGAGCCTCATTGTCCAAAACCATACATTCATCAGCATTCTCAACAAGTTGATGAACAGAAAGGGTAGCATTATACGGTTCAACAACTGTGTCAGATACTTTGGGAGAAGGAAACACTGAAAAAGTCAACATCATGCGATCTGGATACTCCTCCCTGATCTTGGAAATGAGAAGGGTTCCCATTCCAGAACCAGTTCCCCCACCCAAAGAATGACAAACTTGGAATCCTGTCAATAAAATAAATTCAGTGCATTAAAAAGAAAGAGGCATTACTATATTGTGACTGATGGATGAATACAAAACTGCAGCATTACCTGAAATTTCATGTTTATAAAAAATATACTTTATATTGTTAAAAAAAGAAGAAGAAGAAGGGACAAGCTCAAAAGTACAATGTTGCTCATGTCAGGCAGACTGAAATCCTCTAATCAACAGTAAAACCAAAGAACTAATATGGATCTCCAACATACTCTAAATTGTTCTACTTTCCTACTTACAACAGATCTGCAGAAAGCAATCAACTGATCGAGTCATGACATGTATAATATATAGTCTACAAATTTATGACATACAATTATATAAAGGTGTCACTGTTTCTCAAAGCAAATCACAAGTTTTAAGGGTTACTGCACATGCTCTAGAAATCTGCAGGATTGCCACTTAGGTCTTCTCTATGTTGAATAACGTCTTCAAAGAAAAGGCATATGGATATCGTGCCACTGAATGATAGATTAACAGGAAAGATAAATCAAATGCCATAAACAAAAATATATTCAGATCACGAGAAAACAGAAGAATAAAATTTAAAAAATATGAATCTGTGTACGAAAATGACAAGCTATCTTATGAGAGAGAACTGTTCATTCAAAGCTGTGACTACGAATCAGCAACTAAGCTTTGAATCATTGACATACATAATTCAGAAGAAAGAAGAAGAAAATGACATTGATTTCCAAAGTAAATTGAAGACAAACCACAAGGAAACAATTATCTCAACAACGATTTGAAGTGGAACATTATCACAATGCAGGCCAGATCAATACCAACTATAACATTATACAAGAACCAATCGAAACCTTAATTTCCATCTAGCACCATGAAATTATCACTTGATCATTAAACCATTATCAAAGCCCAACAACAAAACCTATGAAAATAAAGAAAACCACAATAGAAGCAAGCAATTTACACAGGCCACAAGCAATCACAATGTTGTCAGTAAATTTTCTAATTCTCTAACAAATACAAGGTAAGCAACAAAGAAAACAAACCCTAAACTTTCAAAAAACTTTCAAAGTAATGTAAGTTCAAATCCAACAAACCCAATCATATAGACAAAACCAACAATTCGACAACCAAAAAGGAACACACATATAATCAAAGCAACAAAACCCACATATAATACAAACCCATATTTCTCTATAATTCCATATCTAATCAATCCAATACCAAAAACATAAATCAAATTACATTAATCCCAAATAAAATCTACAATAAGAAAAACACAAAAGAACAACTATGCCCACATAAAGCAAACACTAATTTAAATATTAAAACATAGGAAACTAAAGGAAAAACATTTTAACTATTCAAACACATACATGATTAATGAAAATGTACAAGAACAAGTTTCTATATTACCTTGTAAGCAATCACAATTCTCAGCCTCCTTCCTGACAACATCAAGAACAGCATCGATCAGCTCAGCTCCTTCAGTGTAATGCCCTTTGGCCCAATTGTTTCCCGCACCGGACTGTCCGAAAACGAAGTTATCGGGGCGAAAGATCTGACCGAAGGGTCCAGATCGGAGGGAGTCCATGGTGCCCGGCTCGAGATCCATGAGGACGGCGCGTGGGACATATCGGCCTCCACTGGCTTCATTGTAGTAGACATTGATGCGCTCGAGCTGAAGCTCAGAGTCGCCGTTGTACTTGCCGGTGTAATCTATGCCGTGCTCGTCGCAGATCACTTCCCAGAACTTAGCTCCGATCTGGTTGCCGCATTGGCCTCCCTGGATGTGGAGGATTTCTCTCATTTTCTCGAGAAAATGTTTTGATGGAAAGTTTGAGGCGTTTTTTGGTTGGAGGAAATGGAGAGAGATCTGAGAGGTTTAGAGATAGAGACAAAGGGTCGTTGACGATGAACGGAGGACCGGGAATGGAGGGAATTGGGGGAAGAAAATGGTGGGGTGGTGTTTTATAGTGGGGTTTAATTTCAATTGTTACAGGTATTGTTTGTTGATTGCCACCTATGCAGTAGTACAGCGCAAGTAGTGTACTGCAGAGGATCTTCACTCCCTACTCGGATCTGGTGTCCTGTCCATATGGCTAGTTTTTTTTCTTTGAGTGGAGAATTCAAGTCTCTCCAAATACAGTGTGATTAAGAAAAATAATAATTTTATCTCGTAAAAAAATTAAGAAAGAGGATGTTATTGGGCATTTGAAGAGCCCAGACCAGACAATACATATCAGGTCGGCTACATTGGCCATTGGGATAGGCCCTGTTTAACCTTCTGATAACCCAATAGGTAATTTGTTTATTTTCAAGGCCTCAAGGCCTGATAAGAGCCTAAACTATATATCAGGCTTTCACCACATAACACAGTTATCAGGTTTGATGGATTGGATTAGCCCAAACTTGTAAGTTTGTAACTGTAAAAAAAGGTAAACAGACACCATAAAAAAATTCAGTTAAAACAAAAAATTATTACCAAAAAAAAAAATGAAAGAAAGAAATTTGTCAATTACACCTATTGATTTCAATAATTATTAAATTATACTATTTGGTTAAGCTATGACAGAATAACTGGTCTTAGTTGTTAAAGTAATTATACGCGTTGAGATTTTAGAAGAAAATATCCCCAAATATATATATATAGACGTGTTTAAAAAATTATGAACATTGCTAACAATTTCTTTACCATGTAGAAAACCGTAAATAACTTTTTTAAAAAATATTAATATTCTCGATTCTGCTAAAAAAAAAAAATTAACTTAATTTTTTTTTTTCTAATGCCACACATATTGGGGAAGTGGTCAATCATCATGATAAGCACGAGTTTCCCATGTTACACTTGCTGTTTACCCCAGCTTTTGTTTAGAGAAAGGCTAAAGAAAGCACATTCATGCACTGCCCACAAAGTGAAGGGACCCACAGACCAGCTGGCTTCACTTAACTCTCACTCCACTTACCATGGGGCATTATTATTATTGTTTATCAAATCATTTTCATTTTTGTTGTTTGTCTTTTTCAACCTTTTAATGTAATAAAGACACACGCTAGTAGTTGATACTCTACTTTTCCATCTTTGTTACAATATTGAAAGAATTTCCCTCCATCGATCCTTTTGGGGGAGAATGGTGGGACCAATAAAAAAAATATCTTAACCTTTTATTTTTCGAAACTGAAAAAATATCTAAACTTGCTTGAAAAATAGTCTTGGAATATGCATATAACAGTTGTCTTCCATATACTTTTGTGTACTTAGATTATTTTTTAATGTCATTAAATTAAAAAACAGTAACATGGAATTACATTAAATTAAGAATGCAATATCATTTATTCAAACATATTATATTTCTAATTTAATAGTATTATAGTATTGCATCCTGATATAATAAGTGATATTATATGTAACGCAAATATTTATGCTAATATTGTATTACATTATGAATAATGCTTGTCTTAGGTCGTACAAGAAGAGGTAGTCCAATAAAACATCAACATTTGTTAAAAAAATTTAAGATAAAAAAAAAAAAAAAAAAAAAAAAAAGAAGAAGAAGAAAGAGAATGGCTGATAAAAAAAACCCATCCCTTACTCTCTCACACCAACTCTTATTACGTTAATAGAAGAAGAAAAGAAGTGTCCCTCTCTCACTGTAAATAAACATCTACACATATCTATATGTGTGTGTGTGTGTGTATATATATATATATATATATATATATATACTTTTTTATGTGTGTTGAAGTTTCTTTTAAATTAAGATTATTGCTTAAAATCGTGAGATCAAATTTAAAATCAAATAAAATTATATTCTCTTTATATCTTTCTCTCTCTAGATTTCAGTATCGTTGATTGATTTATAATTTGAATTGACCAATGGTCGTTGCCTTCATCTCAGGGATGAAATAGTTAACCATTCTACTACGAGAAGCATTTGATTTCATACACCTCCACCCGTGTTACTTTCGGTAATATCGTATTATGACTCCGACAATAAGTTCAGTTCCAAATCCATAAAGCCTAATCGAAATCGGATCTATTCCAGGAAATGGGAGGTCGTATGCCAGCGGCCTTTCCATCGTCGTCGAACTTTGTTGGAGAGCTTGTTGATACTTCGAGATAGGAGACAGCTTGTACATTTTTTATTCTTGGTAGTCATCTTTTTCTTTTATCTCACAATTTTAATACATGTTAGAAATTTTATTGGGCCACCTCATCGTAAAAAGGAAACATTTTTCTTACATTATTGTGTCCTTAATTTAACGGAATATTTACGCTGGCTGGATCGTAATAAATAGCAAGACTAGATTTAAAATATACCAGAGTATTTGAGAAAATCCCATCTCTTGTGAAAATATAATGGGTGTGTACTCATCCATTTATCCCGGTAAAGAAAGACTTAGTGTTGACTAATCATATATAACACCTAATAAAGGATAAAACAGATAAAAATAGCCATTAATATTAATGGATCAATTAATTCATATAAATTATTTACCAAACACATTACACACCAAACACATTACACACACACAAAAAAAAAAAAAAAAGAAAAAAAAAAGAAGAAGACATATTTCAAGAATTGTAAGCACTTTAAATTGCAAAAAGGAAAGATCCTTTCTTTTTCGTTAGGAAAATCTCCTCCACCTCTCTTGTCTTTTCTATCTTTATTTTTTTTAACTAGCTCATCTGTTTCACACCTTTGTAGTATATGCTATGAATAATTGAATACACGTTGTTAGTTAAATATTCATTACTAGCTTTGCTAGTAAGGCACGTTGATTTGAAGGCTCAATTAAAAATCGCACATGGTGCATTAACTTTGTTCGATTGGAATCAATTTTTGAAAAAGACTTTTGGCATATATAATTGCACTATATTTTGTAAATTGAATAGGAAAATATGTTCTAAAACTTAAACCAAAAAATGTGTTTTATTTTTTAGGTAATATTGCAAAATTGAGGTTTAGTAACCTAGGATTACCAAAGACAATTTCAAAAGAAAAAAAATATGTATGTGAATTTCTTGGTAAAGTAATGAAAGTGAAAAAAAGAGAGAAAGTAATCATTTGAAAAGATAAGATTAAAATAAGCTTTTTGATAAAATAAAATAAAAATAAAAATAAATTTTCAAAACGATACAGTTTTTCAGCATACGGGTATTTGAGTAAGAAAAAAACAAAAAAGAAAAGTAAAACCATCTCAAAGAATTTAAAAAAAAAAAAAAAACTAATAATAATTTTATAAGTAATTGTCACTTTTGTGGTCAGCAAAATAAAATTACAGGCACAAACCGATAAAACCGTCCAAACACATACTTATCTGTCACTTTCTCAAGAAATAGAGAACACGATATATGCATTCATTCCCTGTCCAGCTCTCTTCCTCACGCGGTCATTGACTCGACTATGTCTCTCTATACTTTCTCTCTCATGAAATTTCACAGGGCTTTCAGTTTTCACACCATCTCCTGTAACAATTGATTATTTATACCCTTAATCATTTCATCTCTTTCATTCACATCCTCTCTCTAATTTACTTGTGGGGTGGGGGTATATGTACATACACATATATTTAATTCTCCATGAAGATTTTAAGAATTTCTATTGATCAACGTGTATTTCTTGTTCAATTGAACCCATTTGAGAATCGATTGAGTTTCTGATTTCATTTGTTTGCTCTATCGATTTGCTATAGAAATCATGCCTTTTCCATGGAAGAAAGGAAGCAAGCGCACGCGAATCTCTCAATTGGTTGCTGGTCATCTCAAGTCGCCCAAACGCGGAGGTTCGCTCGTCGTCGAGACCGGTTTTCCGACATCTCTCATCGATCTCTTCGTCAAGAATCGAGACCGATTGAAGAAGAAGAAGAAAACTAGGTACGACGCTTCCGATCCGATCCAGAATCAACCCTCAACGCCTTTTGAATCTTTTCCGGCATCGCCGAGGTCTAGTGTTTCGGGTGACGAATTCAAGAACGCTAAACAGAGTCCTTTCAGGGATTTGAATATTCCGAGTGCTTTGGGTGTGGGTGATGAGATTGAAGGTGGTGGTGGTGGTGAAGTTGCAGATGCGAATGGGGTTTTCATGGCGGTTTTGAAGATTTCACTCGTGGTGGTTTTGGCTTTGGGGACGAAGAGATTTGCGGTTGGGATCACCATGTCTGCTTTTTTGCTAATTTTTCTAGAGTTTGCAGGGAAACATGGATGTAAATTGTCGAAACCATGTGCTAGTGTACAGAAGAGATTGAATTCTCTGATCCAAAGCGTTCTTTGGTTTTTCAGAATCGGAGGGGAGAAGTTTGTGAAGAAAGAAGAAGAAGAGATTAGGGTTTTGAAGGCACCAATTGAACAAGAAACAATTGTTTTTCACGAATTGAGTGATTCCAATGAAGAATTTATAGTTTTACAATCCAATTCTGTTTTAGTGCCTCCAATTGTGGAAATACAGTGCGTGAAAGATGATTTTGAAGGAGAGAGAAAAGGGGGATTTGAAGAATTGGATACAAAAAAGGAGATTACCAAGAAAGAAGAGGATCGTGTAGGTGATGTTTCCGACAAGCAACAACGTTCTCGCAGTGCTAAGATAAAATCGAAGATGAAAAAACTTGTTCCGAAGAAGTTTCGTGTTTCGAAGAAGAAAGGACAGGATTTGAAAATTGAAGAACGTATTTGTATGGCAGATGATGTGTTGGTTGTGTCAGAAGTACAAGAACCGGAAGAATGTGGTGACGAATTGTCGTTGTTATCGAGTGCATTGTGTGATCAGGAAGATGGTGATGATGTGATTAGTAATTCTACTGAAGTGTCGCGGATTGAGGTGGAAAAGGAAACAGAGAAGAATTCAGGAACAGAGAGGAATTTATGGTATCTCATTCTTGTTCTGACTGTTCTTGTTGGGCTTGTAGGTGGCCGGGTAATGGCGCTTGTTCTTACTGTGTCGTCGTGTTTCATGCTGAAATCGGCTAGAGCACTATGGAGATCTGAAAAGATGCCCCTGTTCAGGTCTCCTACCAAAAAATCTACTTGCACTTTAGAATACCCTTGTTTATAGATGCCTTTTTTCTTTTCAATTCATGTTGTTTTGCTTCTTATGAAGTGTTCTTTCAGCTTTATATTATATCCTGAAAGTTTAAACTGACTGAAGATTCAACCTATGGTTGGCAATCCGACTTGAGGTGTTGTATTATGAACTGCAGAAAATGTAGATGCAAAAGTTATAATCAATGAGATGATACTTTTTCTTTTGTCACTGTGATTTGACTGTCAATGATGCTCATATGTACAATTATGTAAATTGAAGCTTTCTCTTTAATTTAATATTAAGCCCATTATTCGCATTTCAAGTAATCTCTTCAAGCATTGTTTTTTGCTGATATGAATGAATGAGAAGTTTGTCCTAAGTTCTATATTGTTGTTATGGGATTGTTCAAGTGATTCCAACTCTATAAATTTTTGGGTAGTCATGGATGATTAGATTTTTCTTAAATTTGATTAACCTCGTTGCTCTGTTTGTTGCTAAGATGAAAGAAGAGAATTGGAAAAGTGGAATTTGATGTCCCTCGTTGCTCTATTTGTTGCCACATAACTACACGAGGGTTGGCCAGCCTATGAAGATTCATGCGTGAAGTTGCAGTTGTAAGTCATTTTTATTTTTTTTCAGTTGCTTTTCCTTTTTTCCTTCTTATTTTCCTCCCATTATCTGTCTTTTTAAAGAGAAAAAACATCATATGCAAGTATATGGGGTATTGTAGAACTATTGTTGAAACTACACATAGGAGAGAGGTTAAAAGCTACCATAACAGTCATAGTTACAAGTAGATGTCCATTCACTTTGTTTTATTCTATTGTAGTCTAAATTCTATGATCTTACATTTGGAAAACTTGATTGGTTCCTCAACATTCACCACATCCTTCCAACTATATACCCAAAGATTTGGGCTTTAGATTTCTTCATCGAACCATCTTTCCTTAGCTGAGTATTGACCTTCCATATTAGATTTCTGTGGTGCCATCTTGACAATCTTGTTCTGTGCCTTAAAAACTTTTTGACAGCATGGAGCTCATCTGGATAACAACATTTGTAGTGATGCTTTCGTTTCTTATCCATTCGCCTGTCTTATTTTTTGGAGATCTCCTCCTCCTAAAAAATGTATAGATTAGGTTAGCACTCTTAACTCATGCTAGCACTAAGTTGATGTTCACGAGCTATGAGTGTTAACCCCTCTTTCTGTTGTAACAGCTCAATCCTGCTCAAGAGAGCAATTGCAGAACCGTAGTGCTCAATATTTGGTTGAATATTGAGAAACCCCACCATCCTACCTCATCAACTAGCCCAAATGTCTTTATGCTGCTAATCTACCAAGAAAAAAGTCGCCTTATTCAGCCTAATGCCATGTCTTTCAATCAACTGAAAAACCTTAAATTTTCTGAATACATGTTGATCAGAACTGTGCCAATAAAAGCATCCTGTTTTATATTGTTCTGGAGGATATGTTGTGTGCTTATTAGTAATATCCTTTATATTGTGTTCCCAGTTATTAGGCATGTTAATCTGTTTAAAGAAATTCAGTTACATTTTGAATTATATAAATTGCTTTGGTCATTTATGTTATAATTCCCAATTTTTACTACTCTTAAGCCTGTTTTAGTGAATAACTTAATTGTTGACATGCATATATTAAACCTCAGCAGAATAGATTTAGCATAAATCTGTAGTACAACAGAAAACACATTTTAGATAAATATAAGAAGCTTTATAGGAAGCTGAATGGCATACCAAGCTTCAATATTGACTTGCACACAATAATGAAGAAACGACGTAACAGAAACCAGAGACAATGGCATAGCTATTGCCTCGTAAACAAATTGAACTCTTCGTGGACTCATTACTCATCTAGAATGGTGCTTGAAGGCTTTTAATTATGCTCTTATCCACCTGGAAAGCCTTTGCAAGAACATCAGTAGAAATGGAAGGGTTTGATCCGAAAACAACATTTGCGATGGTGTTGACACCAGGGTTCTGGCTGCTCAAGCCGGAGATAGAGACTGCATTTCCACTTCCCACATTTCGCTGGAAGTGGACAAGCCCTAGTGGGAAGACAAAAACATCACCCTTTCGAAGGACTTTTGAGATGAACCGGTTATCTGGGTTGGTGGTCACAAAGCCAACCTCAAGGCTGCCTTCTATTACTGTCAGTACCTCTGTGGCACGAGGGTGCGTGTGAGGAGGGATAACACCCTTTGGTGCATAGTCTAAGCGTGCCACTGAGATGCCAAGGGTGTTAAGGCCAGGTAATTGAGCCACAGTGACAGGGGTCACCTTAGAGCCAAGGGGGTTGGACGTGTTACCAGCTAAATGGAGACCACTGAAGGAGAAATGATCAGCTTTTACCATCTTAGGATCCATGCAAGTTTGACCATTTACTCGAACTGAAAAAATAAACGTAGCAAGAATTTATTCATCAAAGTAAACAGTTAACTTATTGAAAGTTATAATGCAAAATAAAGTTGATTGTAGTGTGCAATTGTTGTATGCAATTTGGTTCCTCACCTGAGCTAGTTAGGTCTGCGACGCAGAAATCTTGCAAGGGACTGGGCTCAAAGGCAGTTACCAGAGCAAATGAAAAAGCTAGCAAACTCAACAAGAAAATGTAGAGTGCCATCTAAATCTTCAAGAATAAGCTATTCCTATCTGAGTAGTTTATCCAGTTTGAGGTGCAAAACAAGCATGTCATGCAATTCTTAAATAGAGATGGTTGAAATGAAGAAGGAAGAAGAAGTCATCACTAAAGATAATATGCCGACTAATATACAAATTAAAGTACATTACATAAAACTATGACAGAAAATGCTTCTCTGTATTCCAAATCTCCACGAATTATTCTCCATCTTCCATAGGTTTTTTTTTTTTTTTTTTTTTTTGGGTAAAATACGCTTATCTCCCCTTTTGAATGCCTAAATAACTGGGACCTCCCTCTAGTTTAAAAAATAATAGACCTCCCCTGTAGTTCTGGTTTGAGTAACACTAACCTCCCTTGTCATAAAATTCGTTACATTGTTTACTGATGTCATATTTGAAATTTACTTAAAACCTAATATTGCCCTTGGAAAACTTGAAAAGACATTTTTTTGTCCATTTCGTTGTATAGTTATCATTTAATACCTTCGGGCCAAGATCAATACCGACAGGAGAGGGCAGTGTAATTTTTTAAATTATAAGAGAAGTCTCTGTTATTTAGGCATTCAACAAGGTGGTCATTGTAATTTACACCCCCTCGTTTTTTCCCGACTAAGGTTCTTATTCCATAGGTGTGAATTTGGAAATTATTCATTTGCATGTTATGTTGAGCATGCCATTCCAAATGTTTATGATACTAGAATATATGGTTCCAATATATATGTTAAAAAAATCAGGTAAGTTAAAGCAAGAAATATAATAAATACATTCTTATGGATCAGTTTGTGGTTACTATAACAACCAGTGGTTACTATAACAACCATTTTAAGAACTTCATAGTTATTTAAATCCATTTCCTTCTGTTTGTTCCTTTTGTATCTTATTTACTTATTTAGTCATCAGGCATTCTATATCAAGTCTGGGCCCAAATTGGGTAGTTATAGACAGATTCGTTATCATAATACTTGTTTAATGAGTTATTCTTGCAGATAATGAGAAGATTAACAAGTCATATTGGCCTGGGAAGGGTAAAGCTCAAGCCATTAATTAGTCAGGTGTATACCACATATTTTGTCTTGAATCATTAGAAAATATATTTCGATAAAATATAAAGATGGATTTTGTTTCTCTCCTTTTATTTAAATCTTGGCCTGTATTCATCTATTCAATTTTAGTGATACCTTTAATGAACAAAATCAGAAAGTATGTTCTGTCACTAAGAGCTACTCCATCAATGCTCTTTTTGGCGAAATTGGGCCAATTTTTGGAGATTAAATGCTCCAATGGACTATGGGAAAGGTGGCCCCAAAGAATGACTCTTAATGGTGGTCTCTAGAAAGTAAGAGTGGCTTGGCGATTGGGCTCACTTTTTGTGGGCCCATTTTTATTTTCTTTTATTTTTTAAATTCAGGCCGGAACACTATTCCTAAGGGCATGTTTGGCTGAAATAAAAGTTAAAATTCAGATTTTTTGCTTACTTTTTTTTTTTTTTTTTTTTTTTTTTTTCCTTTAAAATAATTGAACCAAAGAGCCGTTAAGACACTATTTGGCTGATACAAATAGTGCCTTAAAGGCTTTTTTAGGCCAAAAAAAAAAAAAAAATTAAAAATTGAAAAAAAGTGATTTTTTTTTGTTTTTAAATTTTTTAATATTCCTATTGACATTATAGCCGTTAGGAAAAAGTTAAAAAATAAATTTTATTTTAAATTTTAAAAATATTAATATTTTAGGAGAGCGAAAGTTCACCATTAGAGTACATGCGATAGTTAAAATTTAGATACTTTAAAATGCTGACGTGGCTATGAGAAATGTTTATGTGGCTATTGAAAAATGTTGATGCGGTAAATTCGAAGAGCCTAATTTTAGAGTCTATTGGAGATGCCCTAAGCTTGTTGCTATTGATTGAGAGGACTCGCTATCAATTAATTACTTCTGTAATCTAGTTCATCTTCATAAGATCTGGCATAGAGACGGTATAAATGGTTGGGTCAATAACGGGTCACGACCCGTTAACAAAACAACTAATTAATGGTTAATTTAGATCTATTACAAGAAGTTAAATACAGAATTTGTTGAAAACAAAAGAGACCAGCACATAAAATCTGTACTAGTCTTATAATCTCATGCAATTTTAGAGCATCCATATGACCACTTTAGTGGTTAGTTTGGCTATATGGGGCAAGTTTTAAAAATGGGTTGGTATGGGGCTTTCATGTGGCTAGCCCACACCAACCCATTTGGCTCGCCACATATAGCGAGTAAGTTGGGGGATTGCTAGTCGTCTATATTTCTCTCTTTAAAATAAATTAAAATATAATATAAGTAGTTAGTTCAGTCAACACCATATCTTCTGATTGAACTGGCTACTTTAGTAATTAGTCTATAATTCTTAATACTTGCAAAAGTGGATAGTCAAATTTGACTCTTCATGCGAGATACTCTTACATTTCTTTGTTGGGTGCCCATTGATGTACTCTACGATCCCTTAAGCATGATAGAGAAGAATGCAATGATATGATATCTGGATCTTTAATGAGGAGGTGTTTTGACTCTCTATGCTGATTGAATAAGTGCACTATGTTTCCTAAACTTTTAGAACACAAAAATTGTAGTTTCATTAAGTTAGAACCAATAAAGTTACAGATGGCATAGAAGCCAAGTTGTTTTAATTACACAGGAGTTTCAATTTGTGCTTTATATAAAATTTATTTTCAAGAACAAACATTTCTACTTTAAAGTTACCAAAAGAATTGAGATGTGTCATTGGTAAGTGAAGTATCTTTTGAATACTGTGCTCCAATTAGGGATGGAAGTTGGGCAGGTCCAACCTAGTCTCATCCCAACCCAGAAGTCAGGTTGAGTTGAGCCGACACGAGGTCAACCCAAATCTGGGCTCCAAATAACCCGAGCCTGAATAATTTTGGGCTGAACGGGTTTACCCAGCCTAAAAATTTTTGGACCTGGGGAGTCCCAATATAGAGAATTTGATATTAGTCCATGTAAGCATCTGCAATATATTTTACTTTTTTTATAGGGAAAATTCCTGTATAGTCGTACTTTTTAAGTCCAAAGACAATTAAGTCCTAAATTTTATTTTTTTTGGACAAACAAGTCCTACTTTTATAATTTATTTCCAAATCAGTTCAAATTTATTTTATTTTCCAACATTACCCTTATATGGCCACTGACTTTCCTTTTTTATTCTTTCGGTCTCTCTCCTCTTTCCTCTCTGTTTCTCTCTCTAAGGCTATGTTTGGTAGGGTGAGTTTGAAGGGGGAGGATAACATTAGTTACGACGGAAAGGGAAGGGAAGGGAAGGGAAGGATAAGTTTAATCTTCAATCGTGTTTGGTTGATTAACGAAGGAAAAGAAAGGGAAGAATAACAATCATGTTTGGGAAAAGAAAAGAAAGGGAAGGATAATAATAAATTTACTATTATGTCCTTTTATATTTTAAAAGATGAATTTTGAGATTTTAATATGCAACAACATTTTTGCCCCAAGAGGAGTCGGCTCAAGTAAAAGTGGAGGAGGCTCTACTTTAAGTAGAGGAGGCTCCAATATGAGTAGAGCAGGCTCCCAAAAATGGGAGGCGGCCTCCTTTCAAGAAAAATTGTTCTGGGAACCAATTTTAGCTACTAGAATGAAGATCAAGTGTGTGTTTTTTTTTCCTTTCAGTTTCCATCGCTGTTCCAGTTCGGGTTCGCCGTCGCCATCCGCCTCAAAAAATCAAAACCCACATCTTTTAGTTTCCATCGCTATTCCAGTTCGGGTTTGCCATCTGCCTCAAAAAATCAAAACCCAAATCTTTCAGTTTCCATCGCTGTTCTAGTTCGGGTTCGCCGTCCGCCTCAAAAAATCAAAACCCACATCTTTCAGTTTTCATCGCTGTTCCAATTCGAGTTCGCCGTCCGCTGTTCGTAAGCTTCCCGCGCTAAATACATGTTCAATATCAAGTGCAATTTTGAGGGTAAAAGTGGCGTGACAAATATTATATGAGCCATTGCCTTCCCTTTCCTTCCTTATCCTCCCATTTTTGGAAGGTTAAAGAAATTACTGTACATTGTTACGAAGAACCCATCCAAACCTTCCCTCTCCTTCCCTTTCCCTCCACTCACCTTACCCAAACACAATTTTTTCATAACCCTCCGTCACCTTCCCTTCCCTTTCCCTTCAAACTCACTCTACCAAACTGAGCCTAAACTGTCATGCCGTCCAAGCCACCAGAGGAAGAAGAGACCGAGCTGCGCTGATTGTATTGGTTGTTGATTGTTAATTTGATGAGTTGAGGATTGTGCGCAAGAAAGTATAGAAGGGTGGTACCAGAAAAGGAGATCAGTTTACTTGCTTGTCTACTCTTCTTCTACTGATGCTGCTACTCTTATAGTTGGAGATTAGTCCATGTTTGGCAATTGGCTTTAACAAATTCCACCATAGTTTTATGTGCAACTTTAAAGCATAGAAAATGAAAATGAAATATTGAGTTTGATTTGATCTGAGAGAGGTGAATTTTCATCTTTTAGGGTTTGGATCTAAGAACGGTGGTATGACATCGTTGCCTGTTGAACAGACCGGCGAATCGGCTGCCGCGGCGGCGGCGTCTGATTCTCAGAGATCAATCCTTACGTCGTTCCTCACCAAAACCCATCAACTCGTCGAGGATTCGTCCATCGACGACTTCATCGGCGGCGGCGGTGGCGTTTTTGATTTGTTGATATGTATACTGTTTTGGTTGAATTTGTTGTTTTTATTTTGGGTTTGGATTTTTAGGGATTTAAAAAGGTCGTGCCTGATCGGTGGGAATTTGCGAATGAATGCTTCCGGAGAGGTGAGAAGCTGCTTCTCGAAGACAACTATTAATAGAGGAAAGTTTAGAGAGAAACATAGAAGTGAGAAGAGAGGAGAGACCCGGAAGAAACCCAAAAAAAATAAAAAATCAGCGGCCCATACAACGTCAATTCTCATGTTTGTAGATGATTGGTACTTTAATAGTAAGGGTAACATTGGAAAATAAAATAATTTTGAACTGATATGGAAATAAATGGTAAAAGTAGGACTTATTTGTCCTCTTAAAATTTTTTAGGACTTGATTGCCTTCGGACTTAAAAAGTAGGACTAACAAGAAAATTTACCTTTTTTTTTTATATGCAATAAGAATTTATAAATGAGGTGCATTTGCTGGATGAAAGATTATATAAAAGAACACATAAATGAACAAAGTAGATCTCCAAGCAGTCCAATAACAAGTTGAATCAATAGAAATTACCCAACAGAAACGATGAAATTATTGTAAATTTTGCAGTCCAACATTACAGATTTCAATACAGAATTGAGGATATTAACAACAAAAAATGAATTACAAAAGCCACACAAAAACACATGGATTCTTCGTGAAGTTAATGATCATCTAGAATTGTGATTGAAGGTGATCAATGACGTTCTTGTCCACCTGGAAAGCCTTTGCTAGAACATCATCAGATATAGATGGATTTGATCCAAACACGGCATTGGCGACAGTGATGACACCAGGGTTCTGGCTGCTCAAAGCAGAGAGCGAAACAGCAGTTCCGTGACCAACATTTTTTTGGAAGTGAGGAAGTCCTAGTGGGAAGACAAACACATCACCCATTTGAAGGACTTTTGAGATAAACCGGTTTTCTGGGTTGGAGGTCACAAAGCCAACCTCAAGGCTGCCTTCTAAAACTGTCAGTACCTCAGTGGCACGAGGGTGCATGTGAGGAGGAATAAGACCCCATGGTGCATAGTCTAAGCGTGCCAAAGCGATGCCAAGGGTGTTCAGGCCAGGTAATTGTGCCACTGTAACGGGTGTCACCCTAGAGCCAAGGGGGTTCGAGGTGTTGCCAGCAATATGGAGGCCACTGAAGGAGAAATGACTAGCTTGGACAAGCTTAGAGTCCAAGCAGGCAAGGCCATTAACTCTAGCTGAAAAATTGCACAAAACACATGAGAAACAAATGCCAAATCAAAGGCTTCAATTGGATTGGAGAAAAATTAATAAGAAGCTGAATGATATATAATGTAATATATAGCTGACAGAAAGTTAAAACATGTTCATAAGTAATAACAATGTCCCAACCTGAACTAGAAGAATCTGCAACACAGAAATCCTGCAAAGGGCTAGGCTCAAAAGCCAATGAAAGAGTGCAAGTGATTGCCACCAAAGTTAATAGCAGAATGTGGCTTGCCATTTTACTCCGCCTGATTCTCCTGTAGTAAATACTTAAGTAAAGAAGAAGATACTGGAAAGCAAATTGCTAAGAGACTTGAGGACGTGAAAAACAACCGTATGGGCTCGCTCTATATATAGAAGATGGAAGTGTTTGATGTTTTTGGATTATATAAAGAAGAAGTCAATAGTGGGATAATCTGTATGGCACATTCAAGCCTAGCCGGCAGGCATGAAATACTCACCAATTCTGACGTGTTAAACATATGAATCGAATTCAGTGAGTTAAAATATAATGGTGCAGTCCAAGAAACTTACTTGGTCAAAGTATCAACATCTTGGACCAACATATTGGAAGAATGCAATATATAATTTCTGCTACTCCCCACCCTTATAATCTCTTATTCTTAAGCTAGGCTAAGCTTAACATCATTCTACGTGTACTAGGAACATCTCATCAAGAGGCATGATTGCGCAGGCCTGAAATTGGGGCTTGAGTTTGCTTTTGGTTCCAGAAATGCCTTCTAATAATAGGTTTGGCATACTAATTCCCGCCTCCACATACGAATTTAGGCTTAATATGACATTCAAAGAAAATAGAATATCATGTAAGAAGAATGATCGGACCATGATATATTGTTTTGGAAATATCTGACTGTTGAAGCAGTAAAAACCGTCATTTTATGTTAAATGAAGAAGATAAAAAAAGAAAGAAAGAAAGAAAGAAAGTAAATTCCTTTTTACACTGATGATCACAACTATGATAACAACTAACCTTTCCCACGATGACAAATAATATTATCATTTAGAAGACATTATGTTTCTTAACAAGTACAAAGTATGGATAACAACTAAGTACAGATTTTGTCTTTCACCAGTACAATAATAGGCCGGCATGACATATTTCGAAACAGTTCAAAATTTGAATTTTGTCTCTCTATTTCTGTAAGCATCAAGAACCTATTAGGGTGCACCATATTATATATTATACTTGGTTGATAGATTCAAGTTTAGTTTAAGCAGTATCAGTGATACCTTTTTTTCCTAGTTGGTATTCACACACACTTGTCTCTTCTAAGACTTGAACCCTTGACCTCCCTTTGGGAAGTAAAAGGCTGATATCGTTAAGCCACTGGTTCGTTGCTAAATAAATATTTGTCTGAGCCCGGGTTTCGAACCGATATCAGTGGTACCTTTCATACACAAAGTCAGAAACTATGTTCTGTCACTAGGCTCTTTGTAGTCTGGTACTTTATCTTCATTAGATCTATGCTAGATTCATTACAAGAAGTTACATATAGAACTTGTTGAAACAAAACAGCCCCAAACGCATAACATCAGGACAAGTCCATTATGTTTCCCAAATTCTTTGAACACAAAAATTGTAGTAGTTTAATTTAGTTAGAACCATAAAATTAGACCCATAAAAATTACGGATGGCATAGAAGCCAAGTTCTTTTAAGGAGTTCTAATTTGTGCTTAATTTAAGAAATTCTTGTCAAGAACATGCACTTCTACTTAAAAGCTACCAAAGAGTTGAAATTTGTCATTGATAAGTGAATATCTTTCGAATGTATGAGTCCCACAGCATTTTTTAATGTACCATCATATAAAAAGTTTGAGATTGGTCCATTTCAGTGTCTGCAATATATTACACTTTCTTTATATGCAATTCAAATTTGGATCTGAACTGCATTTGCTGGACTAGGCATTTAGATTATAGAGTTATGAAGGCCATTGTATAGAAGAAGAGCAACAGACAGTGAACTGGCTAACCTTTGAACATGCATTCAAAGATTAGAAGTTCACCATGTGTTGTTCCTACCCATGACTTATACTGCATTGCATTTCACTGATTCAAACATTTAGCATTTCAGATATTATTGGATGAATTGCATAGAGATGCATGGTAATTACATATGCATAAGATGCAACCATTTCATCCAACTGTGCTCAACGCTTAAAGTAGATGAAGCCAACAAATGAAGGATGAAAGGTAAGATAAAATAGCATACAAATGACTGGCTCTGCAGGTTCACTAACTTGCGCCATTTTTAACAATCCTTTTTTATTATAACTGAAAGTTCTAATTCTAGTCATTCTAAAGATATACGTGTGGTTGGAGTGCACAAAATAGGATTCTGATGGTTGGATAACCTAACAAAGAAATTTTGGTCACATTATGGTTCAACAATGCATAGATGAAATTTGAAAATCCAAATGTTAGACAACTGGATCTCTAAAGTAGGTCTTAGACTTAGTCTGACTGAATTCATTTTAGTCCAGACTTAAAGGTATACTGGAATCTGATATACCCAACTGTAGCTAGAAACTAGTCAACTGGATTGTTTGAAATCAGAGTTCCAGGTAATACTGGAATCTAATATAGTCGACTGTTTTTCTGAATAGAGGGATGCCAGCGTCGCTAACAGTCGAGCTACGTGTCAGCAACTTATTGGCTGCTGACTTTTGTTAATTTTTTTATTCTCAATGTTTTGTGCCGGTGCCTTTTAGTTTACTTTTTTATTTTTATTTTTTGGTTCTTCTGTCGGTTCTTTTCTTCTCTCTCTCCCCCTTCTCTCTTTCTCTCTCTATGTCCAAGTTACCGGCGGGCGGTAAGGTCGATGGAGCAGAGCTGATCTGGGTGAGGGAAACACAAAGACAAAAACAAAAACACACACAGTGATTTGTGACTGAGAGATCCGAGATCCCATACACACTGAATTCTTCTTGATTTTCTCTTTTCCCCCCTCTATAACATCCCGCTTCTTCTGTATCCCTTTCTGTAAATCATCTGTCTTTCAATGTTTATTATTTTTTGGGTTAGTTTTTTTTGGGTGATTTTTTAAATGAACAACAAAAAGCAAACTTAGAAACAATTTTAAATTTTCAAGAGAGCCAGGTGTTTTTAGAACAGAGATCCAGTTTTTTTCAACAAAAAGCAAACTTACCGCCTCTCTCTCCTCAATCTCCACCGTCCGATGAATCAGCCGTCAATCGGCTCATCGGCGCCGAGACCCATCACATGCCCACCCAAATCAGCTCCGCTCCATCAACCTTACCACCCGCCAGTACCTTGGAGAAGGGGGAGAGAGAGAAGAAAAGAACCGACAGAAGAACGAAAAAATAATAAAAAGTAAACTAAAAGGCACCGGCATAAAACACTGAAAATAAAAAAATTAACAAAAGTCAGCAGCCAATAAGCTGCTAACACGTAGCTCGACTGTTAGTGACTGACGTTAGCATCCCTCTTTCTGAATATTTCCCTAGTACAGTAGTTGATGAGACAGTTGTCAAACCAGTCTCCAACCGACACTGAAATTGGCCTTGCAAATCTCAAAGAAGGAAATCGGGAGCAAAATCACACACTTGGAGACATAAAAGAAACAAGAACTAGTCGACTGGATCTGTGTTTCAAATTTAGGGAAGCTACTGGAGTTCACTTAGTCGACTACATATGGAAACTAGTCGACTAGATTAATTTAGCTTTCTTAGTTGGAGCACTGTTTATCCACTTAGTAGACTGGTCTAAGGAGTTAGTCGACTAGATCATGTGAAATATGAATATTTGAGACATTTGTGGCTTAAACATGCGTTTGATCAATCTTGAGATCAACTAAAGCTTTATAGAGTGAGTCACGTGAGTTCAAAGCATAAGTCAATGGATCAAAGGACCTTTAAATGATACATTTCATTTCAAGTGTGGGTCTTAGAGTCGACTAAGTCATGAGTTGAGCTTTCAAACTAATTATTTCAAAAATAACTTTACAAGACAAATGAATGCTCACCAATGACTAAACTAGCCAAGTCTCGATCTTCAATCTTTAAGCTTTGGATCCATCATCGTATGGCTTGAATCAACTCTGTCATTGATCTTGAATCACTCGAGTCAAACAAATATAAATATCCTGTTGATAAACACACTCAAGTATAATATTAAATTCACATATAATGGTTTGTTCTAATCAAATTTATTCAAATACCCTTGGAATGAAACTTTGGAGTTCCACTTTTTATGATGACAAATTACTAATATGTTTATAAAAATAATAGAAATCATTGAAAATGCTACCCCTATCAAATTCACAATTTGGGGTTGCTCCCCCATCAATATGCTTAAAATGAATATTAAAATTGCGCATTTTTCAAATCTAGCATATTTTCATTTCAACTCATATAGACAGTAATGTTCAACTGAACAATCTCAATTATATCACTAAGACAAGAATGATGCAAATTTGTCAATTCATATAAGATATCCATTCATTTAAATAACACAAATATTTTCATAAAGTCAATATGCCATAAAATATATTCACCATCATACTAAAGTCAGCATCAAAAGAACCCAAATAGCATTCACATGAGTCAGTGTGACAACATGTCCCATAAAAACAACGAAAATACCTAAATAGTCAATAAAACCACAAAGTATCCAAACAACAACATATCAAGTCAACAGAAATATCCTAAGATAAGAACCACCACATCAACAGACTACATTCTCCCCCCTTTGTCATCATAAAAAATACCAGACATGTAGAATCAAGGCTGATGAGGAGTAATACCCAAGTAATCTCTAAGATCATCCGATCCCCTCTCTGTTGTCTCGAGACCGGTAGCTAGGTCTGTTACACGAGTGTTTAGGCAAGGCTGACTAGGAGTAATTCCCAAGAAATCTCTAATATCATCCAATCCCCTTTCCATAATCTCGAGACTGGTAGCTAGGTCGCCTATATGAGTGTCCAGGCATATATTGCCACCCAAATTAGTAAAGCCTCCTCTCAACTCGAGAAGAGAGAGCAACCACGGCATCAATCAACTGGCCAAGCAACAAAATGCTCTCGGAAGGCTGCTGTTGTTGAGATGGTCCAGTGGGGCCTGCTGGAGGAGTAATATTAATCTGCTGCTCAAACTCCTCCTCACCACCACCAGCCCTTTCTGCCTCTATCTCCTGTACTGACTTCTTCACCCAATTGCCCCGCCCATCTTGCTTGAATTTCATTTGTTTCAAGGTCGTTAATGTGAAACGGTCAGAGGGAGCTACCTCTCTCTGGTCTGCCTCAAACTCTAATGGCACCTCAAAAATGCTTAGAGCAATCCCATAAGGGAGGATAGAGCCCTGCCTCTCGTGACAATCCCACATATGATGGAAAATGAGGAAAGGGAGACTCATTCGTTTACCATTGAGGACACACCAGATGATGAAGATGTCCATAAGGCTAACGTTAGTCCTACTGCCCCCTGGGGGTAAGATAGCATATCCAATGACAGAATGGATGAGCCTGGCCTCTAAAGTAAGTTAGCTTGCAGAGGGTTTAAATTGGTCAGAAATTGTGGGATCCCCACAAATTTTCCTAAGTGCCTCTAATGGATTGAATTCTTTGTATAGGGCCAAATCATTGGAAACATTAAATTTTAAATCCCCTTCTGGGACTTTTAGTATGGTGGCAAGGGTTGAAACATTGAACCTAATTTTCTTCCTTTGACAGTGGATTCTAGGGTATTATTTTTTTCTTCTTTGAATTCAAGATGTGTATAGAAGATCTTGACTAAAATGCGGTAGTAAATTCGGTCCAATTCAAGAAAAGTGTGCCACCCAATAGTCTTAAACAAGTTAAAAATACAGAAGCCATTCTCAGTACAGAAGGAGGAGGCGAGAACTTTACCACAGATGAGTGTTCGGAGCATGAAGTCCGTCGTGTACCGCTTCTCGTAGTCGGAATTCACGAAGAGAAAGGGTTCGTCATCAGGAGAAACATCATTCCTTTGCTTAGACCGTTTATCATTTTTTTGATCCACCAATATTATGGGTCTCTTGTCTTTGGATTGAGATCCGTCTTCACGAATTCTAGCCATTGTAGATGTTTGGGAAGTGATTGGAAGTTTGGAGAGGATTTATGGATGTCTGGGAATGATTAAAGGAGGTTTAGATGGAATAGATAAAAGACTGGGAGAGGCATGTTGTGTTGCTGTGGCTATTGGAGTGTGAAGTGTGAACATAGTCTCAACTCTCAACTCTCAACTCTCGTGAGTCTATATATAGTGAAACAGACTTGTTTTTAAATGAAAATATTACTCCGAAAAAAAAAAAAAAAAAAAAAAAGTTTAATTTCAATAACCTTGCTTGTCTAGATTTTTGTAATGTATTAGACTATTATCTTACCATTTTACACTTTTACTCATGAATTTGTGTATATAATATATTGTCATTTCATATATTAAAAAGGCAGTACTGATATTCTATTAATTTTCTCTCGCTAATATCAATTTGTTATATAAATTAGAATCAAATAAGTGGGATGACAAAATTCAAGAAGGGAAGTAAAATTTATCCTATTAAAAAGTGGCTTGAAATAAAAGAAGTTCTTTTTTGTTCTCAGAGCTTGAAATAACTAGCCAATTAGTCGTACTTTATATCTAAATAAGTTGGGCTAAATTTATTGTTTCCGACTCCAATAAAGTGTCCAATAATAATTCTTATATAATGATCAAAAAGATTGACTTGAAAGCCCATGGATACTATGAAAATAGAACTTTTGAATCTTAAATTATGGAGAAGTTCACTATTTGATATAATAGAGATCGATACATGGTAAGTGAAATTCCAACTTCAAGATCGGCGAGCATAATGAAACCAATCGATCTCATCGAGCACAAAGAGCTAGGGTTTGTAATATTGTGAAACGAAGAGAGAGAAGAGCATAGAGAGCGACTAATGAGTGACCTTATTTTGAGGCACTTTCAAATTGGCCTAAGTCCTAAAATTTGGCCTAAACATAGTGCCAAAACAGACCTTATTTTTTTTTTCGTTTTTTTTTTTTTTTTTTCTCGGAGAGTCTTGATTTGCCTTAGCTATCAGTTGCGAATCTGACAATTCTTGATTTGTTTGGGGTTGGGCTATATTCGTTGTACTTGCTTTGTGTAGGCCTTAATTAGGCTTGTAGTTGTCCCATTATTTTGGGCTTCTTTAAGTTTGTATGTTTTAAATTTGAGGCCCATATCGACATTTTGTTGTAGACTTGTAATGTAAGGTGGGCCAAAAATTGAGGCCTTCTAATTTTGGAGGCCCTTGGTCACCTTGGGCCAGGGCCTGCCCTAGAGCATAACTCCACAGTCCACTTGGTTGTGTTTTCTTCTTTCTCCTTATTCCCTTCTTTTATAAATCGATTTAGTTATGTGGATAAATGTTGTAATTCGTCACTTTAATTCGTTAATCACTGTGTTTTACGGGACAATTTGCTTGTAAATTTTCATATAATAAAACCAAAATAAAGCAACTATTTTGACAAATAATACAAAAATATAAAGCAAGTATTTAGAAGAAGCTTATTAACATTCCAAAAGATTTAAAGGGATCTTCAATTTTAACTTGCACATAGTAAAAATGAAAAAAATACATCACAAAAGCAAATGCAATCACCACACAATCAAAATGAATTCTTCGTCATGAACTTGAGCTTCTTTAGAATGTTGATTGAAGTTGATCAATGACTGTCTTGTCCACCTGGAAAGCCTTTGCAAGAACATCACCAGATACAGATGGATTTGATCCAAACACGGCATTGGCGATAGTGATGACACCAGGATTCTGGCTGCTCAAAGCAGAGAGCGAAACAGCATTTCCATATCCCACATTTCTTTGGAAGTGAGGAAGTCCTACTGGGAAGACAAACACATCACCCTTTTGAAGGACTTTTGAGATGAACCGGTTTTCTGGATTGGAGGCCACAAAACCAACCTCAAGGCTGCCTTCCAATACTGTCAGTACCTCGGTGGCACGAGGGTGCATGTGAGGAGGAATAAGACCCCATGGTGCATAGTCTAAGCGTGCCAAAGCGATGCCTAGGGTGTTCAGGCCGGGCAATTGAGCCACTGTAACCGGTGTCACCCTAGAGCCAAGGGGGTTCGAGGTGTTGCCAACCAAATGGAGGCCACTGAAGGAGAAATGACCAGCTTGAACAAGCTTAGAGTCCATGCAGGCAAGGCCATTAACTCTTACTGTAAAGTTGCACAAAACAAATGTCAAATATATATAAGACAAATATGAAACTGAATGACATATAGCTGACAAAAAGTTTGAACATGTTAATAAGTTATAACAAATGTCACAACCTGAACTAGTAGCATCTGCAACACAGAAATCCTGCAAAGGACTTGGCTCAAAGGCAAATGACATGGTGCAAGTGATGGCAAGCAAAGTTAATAGCAGAACGCGGTTTGCCATTTTACTCTGTCTGATTCTCCTGTATACTAATATACTTATAGTAAAGAAGAAGATGCTGGGAAGCAAATTGCTAAGAGGACTTAGGGATGTGAAAAACAACTGTATAGGCTGTCTCTATATATAGAAAGATGGAAGTGGTTAGTGTTTTTGGATTATATGAAGAAGAAGTCTATAACGGGATAATCTGCCGATTGAAATCCATACTTATATCAGAAGGTCTGGCATCTGGCACTAAATACTCAGCAATTTAAACATATGAATCCAAATCAGTGTGATAAAATATAATGCTGCAGTCCAAGAAACTTACTTGGTCAAAATATCAACATCATGTACCAACATATTGGAAGAATGCAATATATGATTTATGCAACTTCCCACCATTATAAACTCTAGTTCTTAAGCTAGGCTAGTCTTACACCCTTCTACAGTTATTAGACATATCTCATTAAGAGGGAAATTATCCTCACCTTAGAGTGCAGGAGACCCTTTTTTTTAAATAAAAAAAAATTATTATTATTATCTTTTTATGATTGCAGTTGGCTGAAAATGGGGTTTGAGTTTGTCTTTGGAAATATTGCTAGAAATGTCTTCTAATAGGTTGGCATACTATTTCCCGCCTCTGCATTCCAAGAAAATATTATGTCAGAAGAATGATAGCACTATTCTAAATGGTGTTTGGAAATATCTAACTGTTGAAGCACCAAAAACTGAATTTTTATGTCAATGAAGTCCTTTTCTGCACTAGTGATCACAAGTACGATAACAACTAATCTTCCCCATGATGACAGATAATATTACTATTTATTTTACACCTCAAATTAGGTTTGTTCTGGTTCTGTCTGATTATATATACTTGTTGGTTTCACTGATTTCTAGAACCTATAGTCCGTAGAGAATACAAAAAATCCCAAAGACATGCCTCAGCACCCCTACTCTGGACATGGAATACCAGGGTAACTTCCAATATATAATACAACCAGTACATATTAGTATACCTTATATGCCTTGAATAATTGAAGAATTTAGTGTTTTGATGGCCCTTAAAATCGACGAGCTTTTAAAATTTCCCAGTTATTGCCCTAGTTTGTCACTGATAAAATGGAGAAGGATCTTCCACTGCAACTTCGAAACAATTCTAAAGCAGTGAAAAATTGCAATTGAATTAAAATAATCCAGAAATAAACCTGACAATTTTCCATTTCCAGTCTGGCCTTGAGATCATGTCATCAAGGTATTCAATAATCTTTACTTTATATAAACAAAATTTTCTTTCATGTGCACCTATTAAGCTCTGAAGAGTATGTATCTGCGGTGATTATATAACTACTTTATGTATCGCGGTGGTTTTGGATCAACATAAATGGTTGGTGATTAAACAGCAGCAGAACTTTGGAATTGCATTGATTTGCTTAAGGATAAAAATATTTTTCATGAAGAGAGACCTGTGTTAGATTTTTTGATGCTAGGCTCATTACAAGAAGTTATATACAGAACTTGTTGAAAATAAAACAGCCCCAAACATAAAATAAGGACTATTCTTGTAATTTCTTGTAATCTCGTAGTGATATATATAGTCTATCATTCCAGCAGCATGATAGAGAATAATGCAATGCAATGATATGATATATTGATCTTAAATAAGGAGGTAATTTCAAGTCTCTATGTCAATCGAATAAGTCCATTATGTTATGTTCCCCTATTTTTTTGAACACAAATTAAAATTGTAGTTTCATTTAGTTATAACCATAAAAATTATGGATGGCATAGAAGCCAAGTTGTTTTAGTTACAAAGGAGTTCCCTTTGTGCTTAACTTGAAAAATTCTAGTCAAGGACATACACTTCTACTTAAAATCTACTGAAGAACTGAAATGTGTCATTGGTAAGTGGAACATCTTTTGAATGATACTCCACAGCATTTCCAAACGCTCCATAAATTTGAGATCTGTCCATTTCAGTGTCTGCAATATTTCAGACTTTCTTTATATGAAACTAAAATTCGAAAGTGAAGTGCATTTTCTGGACTAGGCATATAGCTAGAATATAGAGTAGTTATGAACTCCAGAATTAGAGGAAACTGAAAGCTATTGTCTAAAGAACAGCAACAGGCAGTGAACTGGCTAGCCTTTGAACATGCAATTAAACATTAGAAGTTCTTTATCTTGAAGCTGACTTCACCAAGTGTTTTTCTTACATGAGGTCTACGCTGCATTGTATTTCACTGTTAGAATTGATATATAGTTGCGCGGTAGTTATATATACATAAGATGCAACCATTTCATCCAACTTGCTTAACATTTCAGTTGTTTCCTCAACTTATTAATCACTCTGCTGTTCATGGATTGACTACTTGTAAATTGTGATATATCAGGACCAAAAATCAACAGAATGAATGTCCAGGATATCCAAAAACAATACCCCCCCCCCCCCAAAAAAAAAAAAAGAAGGTTGAACCAATATTAATTTTGTAGTCCAATAGAACACCTTTGAATATATATATTTTTTAAAGTAAGAAAACAAAATGAATTACAAAGGTCTCACAAAAACAAATGCAATTACCAGACAATCAAAATAATTCTACATGAACTTGTAGCTGATCATCTAGAATTGTGATTGAAGGTGATCAATGACGTTCTTATCCACCTGGAAAGCCTTTGCAAGAACATCACCAGAGATGGATGGATTTGATCCAAACACGGAATTGGCGACAGTGATGATACCAGGATTCTGGCTGCTCAAAGCAGAGAGCGAAACAGCATTTCCGTATCCCACATTTCTTTGGAAGTGAGGAAGTCCTACTGGGAAGACAAACACATCACCCTTTTGAAGGACTTTTGAGATGAACCGGTTTTCTGGATTGGAGGCCACAAAACCAACCTCAAGGCTGCCTTCCAATACTGTCAGTACCTCCGTGGCGCGAGGGTGCATGTGAGGAGGAATAAGACCCCATGGCGCATAGTCTAAGCGTGCCAAAGCGATGCCAAGGGTGTTGAGGCCAGGTAATTGTGCCACTGTAACGGGTGTCACCCTAGAACCAAGGGGGTTCGAGGTGTTGCCAACAAGATGGAGGCCACTGAAGGAGAAATGACTAGCTTGAACAAGCTTAGAGTCCATGCAGGCAAGGCCATTAACTCTTGCTGTAAAGTTGCACCAAAAAAAAATTTGAGAAACAAATACTAAGGGGGTTCGAGGTGTTGCCAACAAGATGGAGGCCACTGAAGGAGAAATGACTAGCTTCAACCATCTTAGAGTCCAAACAGGCAAGGCCGTTAACTCTTGCTGTAAAATTGAACAAAACAAATGAGAAACAAATTTCAAATCTAAGACTTCAATTGTAAGGCAAATATGAAACTGAATTATATAGAATGTAAAGTAATAACAATGTCACAAACCTGAGCTAGTAGTATCTGCAACACAGAAATCCTGCAAAGGGCTAGGCTCAAAGGCAAATGAGAGAGTGCAAGTGGCAATCAGCAAAGTTAGTAGAAGAACGTGGCTTGCCATTTTACTCTGTCTGATTCTCCTGTATACTAAAATATGTATAGTAAAGAAGAATATGCTGGGAAGCAAATTGCTAAGAGGACTTAGGGATGTGAAAAACAACTGTATAGGCTCTCTCTATATGTAGAAAGATGCAAGTGGTTGGTGTTTTTGGATTATATGAAGAAGAAGTCTATAACGGGATAATCTGCCGATTGAAATCCATACTTATATTGGAAGGTCTGGCATCTGGCATGAAATACTCAGCATTTAAACATATGAATCCAAATCAGTGTGTTAAAATATAATGCTGCAGTCCAAGAAGCTTACTTGGTCAAAGTATCAACATCTTGGACCAACATATTGGAAGAATGCAATATATAATTTCTGCTACTTCCTACCCTTATAACTCTTATTCTTAAAACAGGTTAAGCTTAACACCATTGCAACATCTCATTAGGAGGGATGATTGCACTGCCCTGAAATTGGGGCTCGACTTTTCTTTGGAACTATAGGTTGGCATACTAATTCACACCTCCACCGATACTGACTGTTAATCAAATAATTACTTTTTTAGCCTAGTTTACCTTCATTATATCTATGCAAGATTCATTGCAAGAAGTTACATACAGAACATGATGAAAACAAAACAACCCCAAACACAAAGCATCAGGACTATTCTTTTGATCTCATGCAATCTCATAGTAATGTTCATTTCTTTGTTGATTTTTTTTTTTTTTTTTTTTGGGTAAGTAAATTCTAACTAAATATTTACATGTATGAAGATGATTCGTTTCTTTGTTGGGTTCCTATTGGGTACTCTACCATCCCTACAATATGAATATGATAGAGAAGAATGCAATTAAAAGATATGTTGATCTTAAATGAGGAGAAGTTTCAACTCTGTATGTTAACTGAATAAGTTCATTATGTTTCCCAAACTTTTTGAACACAAAAATGGTAGTTTCATATAGTTATAACCTTGGATGTCATAGAATCCAAGGTTTTTTTTTTTTTTTTTTAATTACAAAGGAGTTCCAATCTGTGTTTCATTTAAAAAAATCTTGCCAAGAACATAGACTTCTACTTAAAAGCTACCAAAGAATTGAAATGCGTCTTTGGTAAGTGAATATCTTTTGAATGTATGAGTCCCACAGCATGTTTACATGCACCATCAACCCATCATATAGAAGGTTTGAGATTGGTCCATTTCAGTGTCTGCAATATCACACTTTCTTTCTATGCAATTCAAATTTGGAACTGAACTGCATTTGCTGGACTAGGCATTTAGATTAGCAGAAACTGAAAGCCATTCTTTAAAAGAACAGCAATAGGTGGTGAACTGGCTCACCTTTGAACATGAACTTAAACATTAGATATCAAAAAGCTGAGTCCACCACGTGTTGTTCCAACCCTAGATCTATGCTGCATAGCATTTCACTGATTCAAACATTTAGCTTCTTGGATATATTAGTAGAATTGTTTATGGATGCGTGGTAATTATGCATGCATAAGACGCGACCATTTCTTCCATTTTGCTTTACATTTAAGTAAATGGAGAAGGAAGAAAGGGTGGATAGAATTGCATATAAATGATAGGTACTGCAGGTTCCATACCTTATGCCATTTAAAACCATCCTTAATTGTCATAATTGAAAATTCTAATTCTAGTCATCTAAAGTTATACATGGGGTTGAGGTGCACAAAATAGGAGTTTCATGGTTGAGTTGGCAAATGAAGAAATTTTAGTCACATTATGTTTAATGGAATGTGTAGATGAATTAATGTTAATGTTGATTTATGTTATAATTGTTCACTTTAATTATTAATCACTCTGTTTTACGCAGACAATTTGCTTGTCAATTTTCAAAAATTGAAACCAAAAATCAGCAGAATGGATCTCCAAGAAGTCCAAAAAAAAGTTGAATCAATATTGACTTACACATAGTAACAATACAAATGGATTACAAAAACTAGCCACACAAAAGCAAATGCAATCACCACACAATCAAAATGAATACTTCATCACGAACTTGAGCTTCTTTAGAATGTTGATTGAAGTTGATCAATGACTGTCTTGTCCACCTGGAAAGCCTTTGCAAGAACATCACCAGAGATAGATGGATTTGATCCAAACACAGAATTGGCGACAGTGATAATACCAGGATTCTGGCTGCTCAAAGCAGAGAGCGAAACAGCATTTCCGTTTCCCACATTTCTTTGGAAGTGAGGAAGTCCTACTGGGAAGACAAACACATCACCCTTTTGAAGGACTTTTGAGACGAACCGGTTTTCTGGATTGGAGGCCACAAAACCAACCTCAAGGCTGCCTTCTAATACTGTCAGTACCCGTTGGCACGAGGATGCATGTGAGGAGGAATAAGACCCCATGGTGCATAGTCTAAGTGTGCCAAAGCGATGCCAAGGGTGTTCAGGCCAGGTAATTGTGCCACTGTAACGGGTGTCACCTTAGAGCCAAGGGGGTTCGAGGTGTTGCCAACAAGATGGAGGCCACTGAAGGAGAAATGATTAGCTTGAACAAGCTTAGAGTCCATGCAGGCAAGGCCATTAACTCTTACTGTAAAGTTGCACAAAACAAATGAGAAACAAATGTCAAATATAAGGCAAATATGAAAATGAATGACATATAATGCAATATATAGCTGACAAAAAGGTCGAACATTTTAGTAAGTTATAAAGATGTGACAACCTGAACTAGAAGGATCAGCAACACAGAAATCCTACAAAGGGCTAGGCTCAAAGGCAAATGACAGAGTGCAAGTGATAGCCAGCAAAGTTAATAGCAGATTGTTATTTGCCATTTTACTCTGCCTGATTCTTCTGTACTAATATACTTGTAGTAAAGAAGAGGAAGCTGCAAAGAAAATTGCTAAGAGGACCGGGGATGTGCAAAAAAACTATATGTGCCCTCGCTATATATAGAAGATTGAAGTGGTTGGTGTTTTTGGATTATATGAAGAAGAAGTCTATAACCAGATAATCTGCCAACTGAAATCCAGACTTATATCAGAAGGTTTGGCACCTTTAAGCCTAGCTGGCCTACATAAAATACTCCAACGCTGATTTTTTAAACCTATCAATTCAGTTCAGTGTTTTAAAATATGATGCTGCAGTCCAAGAAACTTGGTCAGAATATCAACATCTTGGACCAACATATTGGAAGAATGCAATATATAATTTCTGCAGGCTTAACACCATTGTATAGTTACTAGGAGCATCTCATTAAGAGGGAAATTATCCTGACCTTATTTGTGATGTCTGTGTATTTATTGTGTGTGTGTGTAGTGTAATATAAAAGTAAAAGAAAAATAATTTAATGGTGGGGCCCACAAGGCACTTTAGAAAAGGGTCAAGACCATAAAGTTGGTCTCATTTTCCTGATTCCCTTTCTCTCTCTTCGTGCATCTCTCTCTCAACCCGTAAGCTCATTTTTCTCTTATTTTTTGGTTTCAACTTTGAGGTTAGATTTCTCACTCATTTCTTGTTGGAATTAGGTTCCGTTTGAGGCAAAACGAAGCTCGTGTCAAGCTCTATACATCCATACCATCAATTTCCAGTTTTGAGTCTTACTTGGAGCTCGAATTTGAGGACCAATTTTCTAAGGTTTTGGTGCAATCTTGAGGTAGGGGCCCTTAATTCATGAAATCTTGTACCTTAGTGAGTTAATTGTCTCTAATTGTTGTTTAATTTGATTAGTTGTTTAAAATCTAGAGAATTGTTGATATGTATGCATATATGTTAGTTGTGTGACTATATTTGTTGATTGTTCTATGTGAAGCATGTTTAGTACTTGATTATATATGTTCATTGTGCTAGAACTTGTTATGTATAAGCATGTTATGACTTTCTTGATTATTCTTGCGAATTATGCCATGTTGCTTAAATTGGATAAAGTATGGAATGATGAACTTGTGTATGTCATTGAGGTATTCATGCATTAACATTGGGCAGGAAAAGGGAAAGAATTGATTTACTTCAAAAAGGGGAAATTTCGGGAAAGTGTTTTTGATGAAATGATTTTATGCGAAATCCGGTCGCTGCGGGGTTACCAATGGGCCGGAGGTTAATATAGCCTAGAGGGGACTAGGGAGTCGCCCTAGTGTGGTTGAGCTAGCTGGGCCCCATAATGATGCCACGGGGTTATCAAGGGTCAGGGACACTAGCCAATCCTCCTCTCGTGTCGCGGCGGGGTTACCAAAGGGCGGGCTGTATTAACGTTTGAAAGTGATGGTTTTGAGAATGAAAATAGGGAGTGTCATTGACATGCATTGCATTTCATTGCATTGCATTGCATTATTTATAATTGGAATTGAATTGTATGTTATATTTGATCCCCTATGTTGTATGATCCCTATCTCCCATTGGCCTATGCTTTGCTTGAATTCACAAGGACACAAGATTTGTGTCTTAAGTGTCTCTGCTGAGCTATATGCTCACCCCTATATCTATATTTTTTTTTTCAGGTCTTGGAAAAGAACCGGTGGACGACAATCCACCCCAACTTTGAAAGTTGCTAGAGGAGCATTTTCCTTGTTATTTTGTAATAGACTACTCATTTGTTCATCCCTCATTTTTTGTAAAATTTCAAAGGTGTAATGATGTAAATTTCTTTTGAAGAACCATGATCATGTAATACACTTATGATACTTGATGACATATGGGATACGAACTTGATGATATGTAACTTGTTGATGAATGGAAGGATAATCCTAACTTGAAGCATTGTCTAGATTAGTAGGTTGTATCATTATCTTTTGTTGCCGTGAATTCGGAAATTAGTTGCATGACAGGTTAAATATGCATTTAAACAGGTTGCGGTAGGTTCATTTTTAGGGGAGGTTATGCCGAATTTTTTTAAAAAAAAAATTCTTGGCATTAGTTTTGGGATCTTTACAAATTTGGTATCAGAGCAAAGGTTCGAAAACCTTTAGGACGACGGGTAGAGGCCTACATAGAGTCGCATGGGATGTTGTTTGTATTGTTTACTTGACTACTTGCTACGTGGTATCTTATTTAAATGAGCATGCTTAACTGCCTATGTGCTTACTTGTTTATGTTAAAATGTTTTTTGCATAGTCCTACATGCTAAGTGTTGTACGGTATTAATTCTTGTTGAGTCATCCACAGTGGACCTTAGTGTCATGTTTCTGAATCGTTTTCTCGTTTTATAGCACGATGTCACGGCGTGAGGAACCTAGAGAAGTTGGCCCTAGGCCAACAAGGGGCGATGTTGGTGAGAGCTCTAGCTCCAATCCGGTGGAGCCAGTTGATGAGAACATGCTTCTTAGGGACTTGATTCCCCCAAGAGCTGTTCCCCCAAGAAGAGAGAATGTTGAAACACCTGTACCCGTAGAAGTGGGTGAAGGTTCTGTGGCACTAGAGTTGAATCGATTGTTGCAAAATGCCGTGAGAGCAACTATTGTTGCTCAGCCGCAGTTGGTACCACAACCTACGGTTCGAGTTGAGGAGACTCCAGCTCATAAGCGTCTCAAGATCATTAAGGGGTTTTCTCAGCTGATGCCGGTTATGTTTGAGGGCAGTGCGGACCCAATGGTAGCCGACAACTACATGGATCAAGTCGAAACTCAGTTGACCTCAATGGATGTGACAAAGGATCACTTGAAGATCATCCTAGCAACTTACAAGTTTGCTATGGATGCCAAGGTTTGGTGGAAGTCGATCACTAACCAGTATAAGATTGAAGAGATGAGTTGGGACAGGTTCAAGGAACTGTTTTATGAGAAGTACTTTCCGTTTTCCAAAAGATGGGAGTTACAAGACCAGTTTCATAATCTTATTCAAGGGAACATGTCAGTGGCGGAGTATGAGAACAAGTTCACCTCACTCTCCCGTTTTGCTCCAGAAGTGGTGAGAGATGAAGCTAACAAGACTCGGAAGTTTGTCTCGGGTCTTAATGATCGAATGAGGCCGTTGTTCACGGCACAGTTTATTAAGGTTTACTCTGAAGTAGTGGAAAGGGCTTTGATGCTGGAGGCTGACAATAGAGAGAAGGATGCAAGAAGAGAGCAATTGAAGCAAAAGAGGGGTGCAGGGCCATCCTCAGAGGGATCTTCTTGGAAAAGGAATAAGGGCAGTCCATCTCAGTTTCAGGGGCAACAGTCTACAAGATCTGCTCCTACCACTCCTATGCCAGCTGGACCTGACAGGAGTGCAGTTGTTTGTTATCAGTGTCAGCAGCCCGGACATTACAAGTCCAGTTGTCCGATGAGATCGTCTTCAGTTTCGTCAGCTCCGAAGGCTTGTTATGGGTGTGGCCAGCATGGTCACTTGATTCGTGATTGTCCGGGTCAGAGAGCAGGCACCATTAGTGGCAGAGGGTCACAGCAGAGGCCGTCACAATCGGCTACAGTTCAGTCAGGTTTCAGACCACCACCACCACAGCCTACTATGTCTTCACAGGGTTCACGATCAGTTAGGAGTGATACTCCTACTATGTCAGTGCAGCAGTCAGGTGTTCAGGTTGGCAGTCCTCAGGCACAGGTACCACAGGGACGTGTTTTTGCACTGGCACAGACCGATGCATCTTCTGGACCGTCAGTTCTTCGAGGTATATTTCCAATGTTTGGTTGTTGGGCCCGTGTTTTGTTTGACTCTGGTGCATCTCATTCTTTCATTTCATCATCATTTGCACTTGCATCGGGGTTAGAGGTTAGTTTCATGGATCGGGCGTTATGTGTTGATACGCCAGTTGGGGTTTCAGTGTTATTGAGCCGAGTTGTGCGGGATTGCTCCATTGTGATAGCCGGGCGGACCTTTGTGTTTGACCTTATCCTCCTGGAGATGACTAGCTTTGATGTCATTCTCGGGATGGATTGGTTGGCTTCATTTCATGCCACGATCGACTGTTACAGATGAAGGGTTACAGTTTGCACTCCCGAGGGAAACTGTTTCTTTTTCGTGGGAGATCGGAGTGATTCCCACATTTCATCGTTTTATGGAGTTCGTAGACGAAGTCATGGTGATTATTTCTTAGCTAGTCTTCTAGCCGAAGAAGATGATGTCGTGGAAGAAGTTTATCCGGCGATTGTTTGTGACTTCTTGGATGTTTTTCCAGAAGATTTGACAGAGTTGCCTCCACACCGAGAAGTGGAGTTCACTATTGATTTGATGCATGGTATTGCGCCGATTTCTATGGCACCAGTTGAATTGGAAGAATTGAAGAGGCAGCTTGATGATTTGAGGATGAAAGGTTTCATCCGACCGAGTGCGTCACCGTAGGGTGCACCGGTCTTGTTTGCTAAGAAGAAAGATGGTTCGTTGAGGTTGTGCATTGATTATCGGAAGTTGAATCATGCCACCATCAAGAACAAGTATCCTTTGCCAAGGATAGATGATTTATTTGATCAGTTGAGGGGAGCCAGTTGTTTCTCGAAGATTGACTTGAGGTCTGGCTATTATCAGTTGCGGGTTAGGGATGAGGATATCCCGAAGACAGCATTCCGTACACGGTATGGACACTATGAGTTCCTTGTTATGCCTTTTGGCTCGACTAATGCGCCAGCGGCATTCATGGACTTGATGAACCGCGTCTTTCACGATTACTTGGACCAGTTTGTGGTAGTTTTCGTGGATGACATTCTTGTGTACTCACGGACTCGGGAAGATCACGAGGTCCATTTGAGTATTGTTTTACAGATTTTGCGGGAGCACCGATTGTATGCCAAATACGAGAAATGTGAGTTTTGGCTACAGGAGGTGAAGTTTTTGGGGCATGTTGTTTCAGAAGGTGGAGTATCAGTTGATCCATCAAAGGTTGAAGCAGTTTTGACTTGGGAGCGACCCAAGAATGTGTTTGAGATCCGCAGTTTCCTTGGTTTAGCGGGTTACTATCGGAGATTTGTGAAGGATTTCTCCCGTTTGGCAGCTCCTATGACCCGTTTGACCCGGAAAGGGGTCAAGTTTGTCTGGAATGAGGCCTGTGATTCATCTTTTCAGGAGTTGAAGACGAGATTGACTACAGCTCCAGTGTTGGTGATACCTGAGCGTGGCTTGGGTTATGTAATCTATTGTGATGCTTCACGTGACGGGTTGGGATATGTGTTGATGCAGGATGGTAAAGTAGTGGCTTATGGGTCTCGACAGTTGAAGACTCACGAGTACAACTACCCTACTCATGACCTGGAGTTAGCGGCAGTTGTATTTGCCTTGAAGTGTTGGAGACATTACTTGTATGGTGAGAGATTCGAGGTATTTTCAGATCACAAAAGTCTCAAGTACCTTTTCTCCCAAAAGGACTTGAACAACAGACAGAGGTGATGGGTCGAATTCTTGGAGGACTACAATTTTGACTTGCAGTATCATCCGGGCAAGGTGAATATGGTAGCGGATGCTTTAATCCGGAAATCTCGTGGAACTTTGGCCAGTTTAGCTATTCGGAAGTGGAAGATGCTTGAAGATCTGGCAGAGATAGGATTACAGTGTTGTGATGATGATGCTTGCAGTGAGTCGGCATTCTTATTTAGTCTTGTGGCTCAGCCTACTCTTGTTGTACGAGTGATTGAGTCACAGAGACAGGACCCGGACTTAGATGCCATCCACGCTTTGATCTCTAGTGGTGAGACAGTGAAAGATTGGGTCTTGCATGTAGATGGGGGTCTACGGTTCAGGGGTTTGTTGGTGGTTCCCACATGTTGTCGTGAGGACGTCCTACGGGAGTTTCACACTTCCCGCTTTGCAGTTCATCCAGGTGGTACTAAAATGTATCACAATTTGAGACGTCAGTATTGGTGGAGCGGGATGAAGAATGATGTTGCACAGTTTGTGGCTAGATGCCTTACCTGTCAGCAGGTGAAGGCCGAGCATCAGAGGCCAGCAGGTTTGTTGCAACCATTACCTGTAGCGCAATGGAAATGGGAGCATATTGCTATGGATTTTGTGACAGGTTTTCCAAGGTCAAGAAGGGGCAATGAGGCCGTATGGGTCATCATTGACAGATTGACCAAGACGGCTCACTTTTTGCTTATTAAGGCAACAGATGATGCAGAAAAGCTTGGTGTTCTTTATGTGAAGGAGATTGTAAGGTTGCATGGAGTTCCTGTAACCATTGTGTCAGATAGGGATGCTAAGTTCACTTCGAAGTTCTGGGAAGGACTTTAAGTAGCGTTTGGTTTAGCGTTGCATCTTAGTACGGCATTCCATCCACAGACGGACGGTCAGTCGGAGCGTACTATCCAGATTTTGGAGGATATACTTCGGGTATGTGTGCTTGACTTGGGTGGTAGTTGGGAGGATCACCTTCCACTTATTGAGTTTGCCTACAACAACAGTTATCAAGCGAGTATCCAGATGGCTCCATTTGAGGCGTTGTATGGTAGACCTTGTAGGTCTCCTGTTTGTTGGACTGAGGTAGGTGAGACAGCCGCCTTAGGACCCGACATTGTACTCGAGACTACTGAGAAGATTAAGTTGATAAGACAGAGGTTACTTACAGCTCAGAGCCGACAGAAGAGCTATGCGGATAAGCGGAGACGACCGTTATCCTTTGAGGTGGGAGACCACGTTTTTCTACGGGTTTCTCCACGGAAGGGATTGATGAGATTCGGAAAAAGTGGCAAGTTGTCGCCACGATTTATTGGACCGTTTGAGATTTTGGACCGAGTAGGAGAGGTTGCCTACAGGCTTGCTTTGCCACCACAGTTGGATAGGGTCCACAATGTTTTCCATGTATCGATGTTACGGAAGTACGAACCGGATCCATCTCACATTTTGAGTTGGGTAGATGTGGACATTGATGAGGATGTTTCCTACGAGGAAGGATTAGTTTAGATTCTTGACACACAACAGAAGGTGTTGAGGAACAAGACGATACCAATGGTGAAAGTCCTTTGGAGACACCACGGAGTCGAGGAAGCTACTTGGGAGCTCGAACAGAAGGTTCGGTCCAAGTACCCAGCGTTGTTTTCTTCTTCAGGTATGTCTTGATTTCGGGGACGAAATCCTTATAAGTTGGGGAGAATGTGATGTCTGTGTATTTATTGTGTGTGTGTAGTGTAATATAAAAGTAAAAGAAAAATAATTTAATGGTGGGGCCCACAAGGCACTTTAGAAAAGGGTCAAGACCATAAAGTTGGTCTCATTTTCCTGATTCCCTTTCTCTCTCTTCGTGCATCTCTCTCTCAACCCGTAAGCTCATTTTTCTCTTATTTTTTGGTTTCAACTTTGAGGTTAGATTTCTCACTCATTTCTTGTTGGAATTAGGTTCCGTTTGAGGCAAAACGAAGCTCGTGTCAAGCTCTATACATCCATACCATCAATTTCCAGTTTTGAGTCTTCCTTGGAGCTCGAATTTGAGGACCAATTTTCTAGGGTTTTGGTGCAATCTTGAGGTAGGGGCCCTTAATTCATGAAATCTTGTACCTTAGTGAGTTAATTGCCTCTAATTGTTGTTTAATTTGATTAATTGTTTAAAATCTAGAGAATTGTTGATATGTATGCATATATGTTAGTTGTGTGACTATATTTGTTGATTGTTCTATGTGAAGCATGTTTAGGACTTGATTATATATGTTCATTGTGCTAGAACTTGTTATGTATAAGCATGTTATGACTTTCTTGATTATTCTTGCGAATTATGCCATGTTGCTTAAATTAGATAAAGTATGGAATGATGAACTTGTGTATGTCATTGAGGTATTCATGCATTAACATTGGGCAGGAAAAGGGAAAGAATTGATTTACTTCAAAAAGGGGAAATTTCGGGAAAGTGTTTTTTATGAAATGATTTTATGCGAAACCCGGTCACTGCGGGGTTACCAACGGGCCGGAGGTTAATATAGCCTAGAGGGGACTAGGGAGTCGCCCTAATGTGGTTGAGCTAGCTGGGCCCCATAATGACGCCGCGGGGTTACCAAGGGTCAGGGACACTAGCCAATCCTCCTCTCGTGTTGCGGCGGGGTTACCAAAGGGCGGGCTGTATTAACGTTTGAAAGTGATGGTTTTGAGAATGAAAATGGGGAGTGTCATTGACATGCATTGCATTTCATTGCATTGCATTGCATTGTTTATAATTGGAATTGAATTGTATGTTATATTTGATCCCCTATGTTGTATGATCCCTATCTCCCATTGGCCTATGCTTTGCTTGAATTCACAAGGACACAAGATTTGTGTCTTAAGTGTCTCTGCTGAGCTATATGCTCACCCCTATATCTCTATATTTTTTTTCAGGTCTTGGAAAAGAACCGGTGGACGACAATCCACCCTAACTTTGAAAGTTGCTAGAGGAGCATTTTCCTTGTTATTTTGTAATAGACTACTCCTTTGTTCATCCCTCATTTTTTGTAAAATTCCAAAGGTGTAATGATGTAAAATTCTTTTGAAGAACCATGATCATGTAATACACTTATGATACTTGATGACATATGGGATACGAACTTGATGATATGTAACTTGTTGATGAATGGAAGGATAATCCTAACTTGAAGCATTGTCTAGATTAGTAGGTTGTATCATTATCTTTTGTTGCCGTGAATTCGATCGGAAATTAGTTGCATGACAGGTTAAATATGCATTTAAACAGGTTGCGGTAGGTCCATTTTTAAGGGAGGTTATGCCGAATTTTTTTTTTAAAAAAATTCTTGGCATTAGTTTTGGGATCGTTACATTATTGGTCCAGGATCACAAATAACTTGGATATATATATATATATATATATATATATATATATATATTTGTGGAACTATTGCCACAAAGGTCTTCTCATAGGTTGGCATACTATTTTCTGCCTCTACGCATGGATTAGGTCTTAATAGAACATGCCAAAGAATAAGAATGTTGTTGTCTGACCAATGATAGCACCGTTCTATCTTGCTTCGAAAATATTTTACTTCTAAAGCAGTGAAAAACTATCATGTTATGTCAATGAAAAAGATAAAAAAAAAAAAAAAAAAAAATTATAAAAATTAAAAAAAAAAATCTTTTTCTACACAGATCACAAGTGCGATAACAACTAATCTTCCCCATCATGACAGATAATTTATTGTTTATATTAGATCTCAAATCAGGCTTTTCTGATTGTCTGTTTGATCATACTTAATGAATTCACTGATTTGTGGAACCTGTAGGCTTTAGATAATACAAACTTGCCCAAACATATGCTTTTGTATCTCTATTCTTAACATACGATGCCATTGAATCTTCAAAATAAAACAACCAGTCCACTTTAGCACTTAAAAAGTAGCTTAATAGATAGAACTTGTTACAATGACATACACAAAATGGAAAAACCTCTTCCACTGAAACTTCAAAACGATTTTGAAGCATTAAAAAAATCATGTAATTGTATCTGTTTCTGACTGCATGTCAAAAAGCTTTGAATTTTGTCCATTTCTCGGCTGTTCTTGTGAGAGGTCTGACACGAGATCTTAGGAATGGTTCACTGCAGAAATGACTACCATAAGGCTACAAATATTTTCTTGCAGAGAGATTGGAGTGCTTGGTTCACAAGTACATGTCTTAAGGATTGTCTGATAAGTGCTATTTTCTTGACATGCTTCTCAATGATTTAAGAAGCTTCAAGAGACTGAGGTTTAGACAGGTAAAGGGTTGCCAATTAAGTCGAGTACTGTATTGTTTACAACTTTAGGATGCCTCGAGTTATTTGAATATTAATCTCTTCCAAAGAGCCAAGAGAGGTTCCTTATATGTTTTTGGAAAGGAGAGAAACTTGAGCTGTTGTGTATAGAATTCAAGAGAAGAAATACTCTTTGACAGCACAGGTAGCTCTTCAGTGATGTACTGCAGTCACATTATTGAATTATATGAATTGCTTTGATATTTATATTATCATTGTTCGCATTATTAAGTACTCTTCAAACTTTATCCAAAACCACATAATTTCTTCGTGGCAAGCTTACGTACTAAATTTCTGATTGAAGACAATCATTATACTCTTATCCACTTGGAATGCCTTTGCAAGAACATTGTCAGCAATTGATGGGTTTGATCCAAAAGCAGCTTCTGAGATGGTGATGGCACCAGGGTTCTGGCACTTATCCACTTGAATCATGTGAATTGTTATGTTAATCTGTATTATAATTCTTCAAAATCTCATATATAAAGACCTAAAATCAAAAACATTGATCTAAAGAAATTTCAAAGCATGGAGAAATCAATATTAAATATATAGCCTAATAGAGCACCTATTTTGAAAAATAATACAAAAATATGAAAATCTTTAGAAGAAGCTTAGTATAATTCCAAGAGATTTAAAGGGATCTTCATTTTTAACTTGCACATAGTAAAAATACAAAAATGCATTACAAAAGCAAATGCAATCACCACACATTCAAAATGAATTCTTCATCATGAACTTGAGCTTCTTTAGAATGTTGATTGAAGTTGATCAATGACTTTCTTGTCCACCTGGAAAGCCTTTGCAAGAACATCACCAGAGATGGATGGATTTGATCCAAACACAGAATTGGCAACAGTGATAATACCGGGATTCTGGCTGCTCAAAGCAGAGAGTGAAACAGCATTTTCATATCCCACATTTCTTTGGAAGTGAGGAAGTCCTACTGGGAAGACAAACACATCACCCTTTTGAAGGACTTTTGAGATGAACCGGTTTTCTGGATTGGAGGCCACAAAACCAACGTCAAGGCTGCCTTCCAATACTGTCAGTACCTCCGTGGCGCGAGGGTGCATGTGAGGAGGAATAAGACCCCATGGCGCATAGTCTAAGCGTGCCAAAGCGATGCCAAGGGTGTTGAGGCCAGGTAATTGTGCCACTGTAACGGGTGTCACCCTAGAACCAAGGGGGTTCGAGGTGTTGCCAACAAGATGGAGGCCACTGAAGGAGAAATGACTAGCTTGAACAAGCTTAGAGTCCATGCAGGCAAGGCCATTAACTCTTGCTGTAAAGTTGCACCAAAAAAAAATTTGAGAAACAAATACCAAATAGACTTCAATTGGATATAAGGCAAATATGAAAATGAATACTACATAATGCAAGATACAGCTGACAGAAAGTTAAAACATGTTAATAAGAAATAATTATGTCACAACCTGAACTTGTAGTATCTGCAACACAGAAATCCTGCAAAGGGCTAGGCTCAAAGGCAACTGACAGAGTGTAAGTGATAGCTAGCAAAGTTAATAGCAGAATGTGACTTGCCATTTTTACACTGCAAGTAATTATAGCAAATAAGTTAATACTAGAAATCAGATTTCTGAGAGGACTTGTGGATGTGTTACCAAAGCTCTATATGATCTCTATATATAGAAGGGAAGTGGATGGCATTCAAATTTAAAAATGAAGAAAAAGTCTTTAACAGGATAAACTGCCTGCTGAAACCACACACACACATATCAAAAGATCCGGCAAGTTCAAATCCTAGGCGGCATAAAAACATTCACTAATTCTAATATGGTAAACATACGAATCCAAAATATTGCAAAATATTGCATCATATAGTTTCTGCAACTTCCACACAATTATATGTTGCCATTTGGCACAAACTTAACTATTTTCCACCACCAGTTTCGGATTTAACTAAGTTACGAAGTCACACACCACTATATTGTTTTGGAATATCTTGGTACTTTCCATTGAAACAACCAGTGGCTTGTGGTATCGTTCGGCTGCAACTGCTTGGCAGCCCCCCATATGGTCTGTCCTGATCTCATCCAATTCACATTTTTGGGGTTAACAGGTATAGTGCTTTGAATTAGTAAGTGATACCTCAGTATAACAACCACATTTTTTAATAGATATTACAAGCTTTTTAGAAAGATTAAAAGGATTATGCATCCCAAGCTTTGATATTGACTTGCACACAATTAATTAAAACTTCATAAAAAGGGCAGATAACAGCACATTCATTGCCAATTTGCCCCACAAACAAAATGAAACTATTCATGGCTCAATCCTTCTTGCTTAATTGCACTTGGAGAATAACATTATTAACTACCATTTTTTTTATTATTATTTATTTATCTAAGAGTTAAACAGCAGTACAATCATGAACAGCTAACTCCCAAAGACTAGTAGGAAAATCACAATCTCAAGTCATCCATTCCGTTCTTCTCATAATAATTTGATTCCATGTGAGCAAGTTTATTAGCCTCTCTTCCCACCCAACTCAAATAAAATTGGGGATGCTGATTCGAAAGAAATCGAATATCCCCCTTCAGGCCTTCACTATTATAATAGAGGTAGGCTGCATTGAAGATTCAGTAACAAGAAGACAATCCCTTCCAATGACAACATCTTGAGGATTCCATTTGATAGCCCATTTAATTGATTGCTAGCAACTAAGGCTTCTGCAAATAAAGCCTAGGCCACCTCAGAGAAGAAACACACAGCTGGTTTAGGCAGCTAAGGTTGACAGCAACATGGAATTCCAGAATCAAATTCTGGTTTTAGAGGATTAAATGCGATAACGGCTGCAAGCTAGTTCAAATCTCAGTCATGAAAAAGTAAGTTGTATGCCTAATTCATTTTGTGAACATTAAAGGAAATGTATATTGTTGCTATAACCTTCTTTTCCAAGCCTTTATAGAATAATGTACATCAAACCAGTATAACATATTGATTTCATCCTAAATAATATCTTCCTAATATTTTAGTCTTGCCACAAAAGCATCACAAACCCATTAAGGTGCACCATATGTGTGTGTGTTCTGCATGCCTAATCAATTCAATTTCAGTAAGATCATTCAGAAATTTGGCGTGTTGGGATCCGTTTCAATATAACAAGTCAAGAATTATATATAATGTCATTTAGTTAATTACAACTGAGACTAAAGAGTGACATGAAATATTTGTTTTTTAGTCTAGTTTGTCTTCAATGTATAGATCTATGCAGATTCACTAAAGGCATTGAGGCTAACTTGGTACACATGCTTTATACCCTAATTACCAGAAAGTAAAAGAAAACACAAGTCACTAGCAAGCGAGCGAGTTTAATTTATTACTAGGATTTATCATTTGGTACTATTGTTGAGAATGTGTTTTGAACTACTGAAAGCATGTAAATGGTTGTGTAGGAAAATGAAGAAATTTTATGCATTATTGAATCATGTAAATTGTTATTTTAATTTGTATTATAATTCTTCAAAATATCGTACATTAAGACCTGAAATCAACAACATTGATCTTAAGAAATTTAAAAGCAAGGGGAAATCAGTATTAATGTTATAGTCCTACAAAAATATGAGAATCTTTAGTTCCAAGAAATTTAAAGGGAGCTTCAACACTGACTTGCACATAGTAACAATACAAAAATGAATTACAAAAGCAAATGCAATCACCACACAATCAAATTGAATTCTTCATCATGAACTTGAGCTTCTTTAGAATGTTGATTGAAGTTGATCAATGATTTTCTTGTCCACCTGGAAAGCCTTTGCAAGAACATCACCAGAGATGGATGGATTTGATCCAAACACAGAATTGGCGACAGTGATGATACCGGGATTCTGGCTGCTCAAAGCAGAGAGCGAAACAGCATTTCCATATCCCACATTTCTTTGGAAGTGAGGAAGTCCTACTGGGAAGACAAACACATCACCCTTTTGAAGGACTTTTGAGATGAACCGGTTTTCTGGGTTGGAGGCCACAAAACCAACCTCAAGGCTGCCTTCTAACACTGTCAGTACCTCGGTGGCACGAGGGTGCATGTGAGGAGGAATAAGACCCCATGGCGCATAGTCTAAGCGTGCCAAAGCGATGCCAAGGGTGTTCAAGCCAGGTAATTGTGCCACTGTAACGGGTGTCACCTTAGAACCAAGGGGGTTCGAGGTGTTGCCAACAAGATGGAGGCCACTGAAGGAGAAATGACTAGCTTGAACCAGCTTAGAGTCCAAACAGGCAAGGCCGTTAACTCTTACTGTAAAATTGAACAAAACAAATGAGAAACAAATTTCAAATCCAAGACTTCAATTATAAGGCAAAAATGAAACTGAATTATATAGAATGTAAAGCAATAACAATGTCACAAACCTGAGCTAGTAGTATCTGCAACACAGAAATCTTGCAAAGGGCTAGGCTCAAAGGCAAATGCCAGAGTGCAAGTGACAAGCAGCAAAGTTAGCAGCAGAATGTGGCTTTCCATTTTACACTGCAAATAATTATAGCAAAGAAATTGATATATGAAATCAAATTGCTCGGAGGACTTGTAGATGTGCTACAAAAGCTCTGCAGGCTTTCTATATATATAAGGGAAGTGGATGGTATTCAAATTTTAAAATGAAGAAAAAGTCCATAACAGGATAAACTGCCGGCTAAAAGCACACACTGACACACATATATATCAAAAGTTCCAGCAAGTTCAAAAACTAGCCGGCATAAAAACATTCACTAATTCTGACATGCTAAACAAACAAATAAATTTTTTTGTGAATTGGTCAGAATATCATTATGTCGACATATTGCATCAACATCATGGAGCAATAAGATATAATATATTTTCTGCAACATCCACACAATTATATGTTGACGCTTGGCACAAACTTAACTATTTTCCGCCTCCAGATATGGATTTAACTACGACAGAAAAACGAAAACCACTAAATTGATTTGTAATTTCGTGGTACTTTCCACTGGTACAACTACTGCTTGGCAACCCCATGGTCTGTCCTGCACTCATCCGAATCACTTTTTTTGGGGTTAACAGGTATAGTGCTTCAAATTAGTAATTGACACCTTAGTACAAGAAGCACATCTTTTAATAGATATGACAACCTTTTTAGGAACTTAAATGTGTCCCAAGTTTTGATATTGACTGCGCACAATTAATTAAAAATTTAAAACTACACAAAAAAGGCCACATAACAGCACATTCATTGCCAAATTGCCACACAAACACAATGAATTTCGTCATGGCTCAATCCTTCATGCTTTATAGTTACTGCTCAATCCTTCATGCTTTATTGCATTTGGACAATAACATTATTAACACATTATTCTGACCGTATATTTTGTTCTAAGAGTCACGCAGCAGTACAATCTTGAACAACAACCTCCTGAAGACTAGTCGGAAAATCACAATCTCAAGTCAGCCATTCCTTTCTGCTCGTAATAATTTCAGTCCTTCACTACTGCAATAGAGGCGGGCTGCATTGAAGATTCAGTAACAAGATGACAATCCCCTCCAATGACAACATCTTGAAGAGTCCATTTGATAGCCCATTTAACCAATTGCTAGCAACTAAAGCTTCTGTGAATAAAGCCAAGGCCACCTCAGAGAAGAAAGTGTCACAATTATTTTGAGGATCAAAAGTGATAATGGCTGCAAGCAAGTTCAAAGCTCAGCTAGGAAAAAGTAAGGTGTATGCCTAATTCATTTTGTGAACAATAAAGAAAATGTACATTGTTGCTACAACATTCTGTTTTAAGCCTTTATAGAATGTACATCAAACCAGTATAACCTATTAAAATTATCCTAAACCATGTCTTCCAAATATTTAGTCTTGCCACATAAGGTGAGGTGCACCATATGTGTGTTTGTGTGTTTTCTACATGCCTAGTCAATTCAATTTCAGTTAGACTGTTCAGCAATTTCGTGTATTGGGATACCTTTCAATATAACAAGTCAAGAATGATATATAATTTCAATAAGCTAATTACAATTGATAATAAAGAGCCAAAAAAAATATTTTATTTTGTAGTCTAGTTTCTCTTCAATATATAGATCTTTACAGATTCACTCCAGAGGAGTTTTTCATAGAACTTGCCAATAACAAATTTATTCCAATGGGGAATCCCAGCTTCATTGAGGCTAACTTGGCACATGCTTTATACCCTAGTTACCAGAAAGTAAAAACAAAACACCAGTCATCAGCAGCGAGCGAGTTAAATTTATTACTAGGGTTTATCAATTTTTTGGTACTATTGTTGAGAATGTGTATTGAACTACTGAAAGCATGTAAATGGTTGTGTAGGCATATGTAGAAAGAAATTTTATGCATAATTGAAATTTCTTATTATCAATGTTGTTGATTTTAACTTACCCGGAAAAAAATGTTGTTGATTTTAGGTCTTAGTATGTGAGATTGTGAAGTATTATAATATAGATTAAAATAACAATTTAAAGTAACACAAAAATATGAGAAGCTTTAGAGTGAGCTTAGTAACATTCCAAGAAAGTTAAAGAAGACTTCAATATTGACTTGCACATATATAGTAAAAATACAAAAGTTTGATTTTGGACAAAAGCAAATGCAATCACCACACAATCAAATTGAATTCTTCATCATGAACTTGAGCTTCTTTAGAATTTTGATTGAAGTTGATCAATGACTGTCTTGTCCACCTGGAAAGCCTTTGCAAGAACATCACCAGAGATGGATGGATTTGATCCAAACACAGAATTGGCGACAGTGATGATACCGGGGTTCTGGCTGCTCAAAGCAGAGAGTGAAACAGCATTTCCGTATCCCACATTTCTTTGGAAGTGAGGAAGTCCTACTGGGAAGACAAACACATCACCCTTTTGAAGGACTTTTGAGATGAACCGGTTTTCTGGATTGGAGGCCACAAAACCAACCTCAAGGCTGCCTTCCAATACTGTCAGCACCTCGGTGGCACGAGGGTGCATGTGAGGAGGAATAAGACCCCATGGTGCATAGTCTAAGCGTGCCAAAGCGATGCCAAGGGTGTTGAGGCCAGGTAATTGTGCCACTGTAACGGGTGTCACCTTAGAGCCGAGGGGGTTCGAGGTGTTGCCAACAAGATGGAGGCCACTGAAGGAGAAATGATTAGCTTGAACAAGCTTAGAGTCCATGCAGGCAAGGCCATTAACTCTTGCTGTGAAGTTGCACAAAACAAATGAGAAACAAATGTCAAATATAAGCCAAATATGAAACTGAATGACATATAATGCAATATATAGCTGACAACAAGGTCGAACATGTTAGTAAGTTGTAACAATGTGACAACCTGAACTAGAAGGATCAGCAACACAGAAATCCTGCAAAGGGCTAGGCTCAAAGGCATATAAGGTAGTGCAAGTAACAACCAGCAAAGTTAGTAGAAGAATGTTGCTTGCCATTTTACACTGCAAATAATTATAGCAAAGAAGTTGATATATGAAATCAAATTGCTCAGAGGACTTGTGGATGTGCTATAAAAGCTCTATAGGCTCTCTATATATAGAACTAAAGTGAAGTGGATGGTATTCAAATTTAATAATGAAGAAAGTCTGTAACAGAATAAAGTGCCGGCTGAAACCACACACACTGACACACACATAAATCAAAAGATCCGACGAGTTCATCCTAGCCGAGCAGCCTGCGTAAAAACAGTTAGCTAATTCTGATACACTAAACATACGAATCCAAATTTGTATTAAAATACATTGCTTCTAGCGCTATCCAAGAAAAATACTCCTTAAAAAAAAAAAAAAAAAGAGAGATAAATACTTGGTGAAAATATCATTAACATATTGCATCAACATCATGGAGCAATAAGATATATAATTTCTGCAACTTCCACACAATTATATGTTGGCATTTGGCACAAATTAACTATTTTCCATCTCGAGATATGGATTTAATTTTAAACCACGATGACAAAAGAGATTTCGTAGTACTTTCCATCCACCCAAACTCGTAATAATCATACCACTCTGTCTACCGGGGCACCTCTCAAGTGGGGCACAGTTGGGCGCCGGCGGGCGCTCGACGTGGTAGAAGTTCAAGGACTGAGTCATGTGGGAGAAGAATACACCTCTAACTGTTGGGATTTATATGCCCTGGCATAGCAAATTCCTGATATTTCTAAAATATTTATATTTTATACAATTGGTGAATTCAATGTATTATATTTCGATAGTGTCCATTTGATTACAAGAGATATTTATATATACGTATGTGATGGCAATCAATGCATGATATATAAATAGTAATCATAAATGGTTCTTAGTCGATAATTATGGATGGACTCATAATTAATTAAGATTTGAATTGGATCTGCGTTAGGTTGAGATATATTGCGAGAGCCGTCGTATGCAATTGCTCCCTATCACTGTCATGGCATTTGACTCTTAAGCATGAGAAAATTATAGACTCTTTTATTAATTAATAATTACTTTGATTTGTTAGACGGATTCTTCGGGATCCTTAGATCGACACTTTGGGTAGTTATGTAATTAATAGTCAGAGGGTTATATTTTCAATATTTGCATCATTGCTACTTGTATTTATTTTGTATTAATTATGGTTGATCACAAAGTAAATTCGAAGGCCTTCGTGTGTTTTTAGACAAATGATTTATTATATATTTATTTATTTAAATTATTATTTTTGTCAAATAAATGTTTTATTGTGATCGAGCCAGAAATAATTAATGGTACCAAAATAAATATATTAATTAAGTAGTCGGATTGATGGCTTTATTTATCCAATAACTAATTTTGCATAGAGGTGTCAAAGTGCAATATTGACTTAGAGGTTATTTATTATTTAATTGGAGTTCAATTAATTTCTTTTAGTGGAGTAGAAATTAATTTATGAATTAATTGAATTGGGTCCATAGACCGGACCAATTATTAATTCATTGTAGCCAATAAAATAATAAGCCCAAAGGATTCTCGCTTATAGCCTAACTTGATATTGGAATCCTGTTAGATTTGAGACATTTGAATTAGAGATTGAGAAGGATTTTGTTACGACCCGACAATTTCAATAAAATCCTCAATTTATACAGTTTCAAAGACATCAAAATACACCCAGAATCATAAAAATTGTCCTCTCTTTTATACAAAAATCAATTTTCTCAAATATACAAAAAATCTCTAATAAAATATATAAAATCCTGCAACGCCAACTCTTCATCCTAAGCTTGTATCTACAATCCCCGTCCATCCTCGGTATCTGAAACTGGAGGGTGGTGAGACAAAAAGTCTCAGTAGGAAAAACCATAACAAGAATCTCATGGAGGTTTAATAAAACAGTTTCACAAAATAAACATATACAGGTGAGTATAAACAAAATAAATATGCATTTAATCAAAACATTTCATAAAACATTTAATCAAAACCTCCCCATGCCATTCAAGGTATAGAGAACCCTATACTGAAAATCATCAAGCCTCAAGCTCCGGCCTCCTCTGCAACTCTCGGGTCACTCACTGTCTGCTCAAACTATCTCTGTCTTCACTCTATTTTTCCCTCTCAAACTCTCTGTCTCGGCTCACTCTATTTTTTCTTCTGTTTTTGCGTACACACAACACTCTCAATTTCTAAGCCAAATGAACCGACACAATGCACAAATATCAATTAAAAAAAACTTCAACTCGGTCCCGCCACGCACTATCTTTTCTTATCATTTCGGCAATTCCACATGCACCATCAGAAAACAAAACCAATTTCAACCAAATACAGTCTCACTCTGAAACGTTAGACAACCCATGTGAAAAGCTAAGAAAATCAACTTGTGGGACCCACGAAGTCCCATTCTTTTTTTTCGACCTTTTCTATTTTTGGGCACCAGGTACACCCTTTGGCAGGATACAAAATATATATATAGATATATATAACAATAATAATATTATTAATATCATAAGTCAAAAATAATAATACTTCGTCCATATCTTCACATCATTATACCAAAAGCTTACTCCAAACCCACGTAAACAAAGCTAGAGAAAAAGTGGCCAACAAGTCTCATTGGTGGGACCTACTAAATCATTACAACTTTTTCTTCATCTCCCATCACAATTCAGCTCCTGCTCCTCTTAATCCGACTGACACAATATATATATATATATATATATATATATATATATATATGATAAAATTAAATCAAAGTTCAAAACCCACTAATTTTAATAAATAGTTAATAAATATAAACAGTCTAAAAATCATAAAATACTTAAATTAAAAGCTCAAAAATTCGGATCATCACAGATTTGTTGTTTCCTTTTCTTTATCTTTATGTTGCCTATAAATATACATGGTCTATGTATATTTTAGGGGTGATTTTTGGTAAAAGGAAAAAGGAACCTATTTTCTCTCTCTAGAATATTAGGGTTTATGTTCTCATCTAATGTAGGCTCTCACAAGTTTAGTTTTTCCAAGGTCATTCATGGAGGCTTATGAGTGATTCCTAAAGGCAAAACAATTACCAAGAAGATGGAGATCCAAGGAGAAGGCATCTTGCAAAGGGATCTACAATAAGTGAGAACATTCACTTTAGAGGAAAGTTTTAAAGGTTTACTCAGACCTTTGATGTAAGTATTCAATCTGTTAATTGAATGATACATCATATTTTATTTTTGCATAAAACTTGTCTCTATGTGATGAATCAAGATCTATGAATCAAAATCCCTCAAAAAGTTTTTAAAATTTGCACGTTTCCCAACAGTGGTATCAGAGTATGGTTTGATTCATTATTAGAGATCATATTTTTATCAAAATTCATCATTCATGGATCCAATTTTAATATGCATATATTTATTTATTGATGTTTGTTGATGTATGAATTAATATATTAATATATATTGATATATGATGATGTATGTATAATTGTGAATAGATGATGATGTGTGATTGGGCCATGGATGAAGCTTATAGGTTTTCGAATGTAATTTTATTTTTGGATGAATGTAATTAAGGCTTTGATTTAGCCATTTGAAAGTTCAATGATGTAATTTAAATTTTTTTTTTTCATTGTATTTCAAATTGTAAATATTTTTAAAGCCATGTAATCTTTGTCAAAGGATGATATGAAGCTTCAAGAAGGTCCAGAAGGGTTAAATTAGGCTTCAGGAATTTTTTGAAATTTTTCTAGAATTTTTCGGAATTTTTCTGGAATTTTTTGGGCTTAAATTGTATTTTCTGGGAATTTTTTATTATTTTTCCTGGATTTTCCAAGATTTTCAGGCGGCTGGAGTGCGCCGCCGTCAATAGTGGCGCCGGAGACAGTGGCCAAGAGATCCGGTGTGGCGCGGTCCACATGCGGCCGCATCAACCACCCTTGGATCAAAGATCACCCCTGGAGATGATATGGTGCAGCGCACCTACATAAAAAACGGAATGCAAAAACCAATAGACACGCGCGTAAAGGACACGAGCTGACCATGCCAGGCCTAATCAGGCATGTGCAATGCGTTGGCCCTTGGCAAACGCGCTTGGGTCCGCGTCATAACGCGTGGAAGTGCTTCAAAGCGCGTGGACGCGCGTCAGAGCGCGTGGACGCTCGTCAAGGCGCGTGGAAATGCTTCAGAGTGCATGCTTGGCACGTGGGGCTGTTGATTTGCTTCCTGCTTATGCACCATAGCATATGATGGACCCTCAAGCATGAATAAATGCATTTTTGAAGATATTTATTGCCCGAAAGTGGTATTTAATATTATTCTCCATTATTTAAAGATAATGGGAGTTTAATAGGGCGCAATAATGATAGCATTTAATAATTATTTAGTTTTTAATGTTAAAAGCTAAATCCATTGGCCATTTTATCTACTTTATCATTTATTTATCTATCATTTATTGATGTATGTGATGCATGGAATAGATAATTGTTTATTAATTATTATTCATGCATTGGATCCATGATATTTAATTAAATGACTTGATTTATATTAATTAAATTATGAAGATAAATTGGATTTGATTGCTAATTAATTTGAGGGCATTTATTGGGAAACGGAAAAATTATTTTTTGTAAATTATTTTAAAATAATGCCTCAAATTAAATATAAGTGAATAATTTAAAATCCAGATATTTTCTAAATTTAATTAGATTAAAATCAAGGCGTTTAGCATGCATTAAATCATGAAAAGAAAACCCCAATTATGAATGATTAAAAATTAAGTGGGAGCGGGGATTTTTATACATTACCCCATGGCCTTCATTATTAAAACCATTGTAATTAGATCTTCAAAAATAAGGCCCCACACATGATTTGAAGAGTCTTAATATTACAAGAATGGTTGTCTCATGAAAATAATAATATTAAATGTTCATTGTAATTAGATCTTTAAAAATAAGGCCCTACGCATGATTTAAAGAGTCTAGATTATAATGACAAGATATTTAATGTTTTATTTTTCATTAAAACTTTAATAATGTTATACACTCAATCAAAAATCAATAGTGTTAGCTCCCCAATGGAGTGGTCTATACTATGTGATTTTAGAAAGGCTAAACATAAATCAGGAATCATTTCATATAAATAGACAAGGCATTGTCTTAAGAGATATGGAGATGATGGGATTTGCCCGCCAATAGCAATAATGAACTTCGCCAACCGAATAAGTTATTAGCGTATTGGTTATCCGATTTTTCATGCAATAGTTAAAGGACCCACATACTATTTTAATGGACGTGCTCGCCTAATAGCAAATGAATCTCAACAATAGTAATAATGAACTCCTCCAATAGGATAAGTTATTGACACATTGATTGATTGATTTATTATGTTACAGAGTTGAGGGACCCACATTAATTAAAAGGGATTGTTTACCAATAATGATAATGATCTCTTATTCTATTTGAGATTTATTATATTATGTGGTTAACAAACTCATTTTAATTTTGAATATGCATGATAATATTAATAATTCACCTTGCATATTGTATGAATGCATTTATATTCAGATTTATTATGTTTAATCCATGTTATCTGCCTGCTAACATATCCAATGTATGTGGACCTCATTTGTAATGACTGGAAAAGGAACTTAGATATTTTATTCACAACGTAAGGGTACAAAATGTATTGAATACTCCTATACCTAATTCATTTACTTTAAGATACTTAATGAGATGTTTTAGTGAGATTAGATAGGGCGTATGCCTACGTACTATGTCAGACTTGAACACCATCAAGATAGCCTAAGGAACTCCAGTATGAAATTGTATTTTGAAAATGATTGTTTATAATTAAAAAATTAGCTGGAGATCAATAGGGCTGACTTGGGTGGTAAGTTTCAAGTTGACATGATTATTACCTTGTTACCAAACTCGTTCGACTCTTTTAGAGTGAACTAAATAAGGAATCAGTTTGAGTTCACACTCGCTGATATTCTTATAGAATTGGTACAGATGAATGGATAATCAATAGTATGGGCATTCCTATCAATCTAACCTAGTCTATACTATCTTCTTTTATGCCCAAGTGGACGGGCAAAACAAAGAAGAAGGATGATAATAGGACTAGGCTAGCACAAAACATGGGTATCCAAAAGGTTAAAGGGAATAAGGCAGTGTATGTTGAGGGCAAATTAAATTGTTTCTTTTGCTGCTAACGAAGACACTAAAGGACGAACTGTCTAAGCAATGACATGGCATAGGAAAATATATATTTAATCATTGAGCCATGTTATGTGGTTGTATCTATTAATTCCTGATGGATAGATTCTAAAGCCACTAAACATTTTTGCAATTCGTTGCAAGGATTTCAGGAATCCAGAAGCCTCGATGATATGGAATATATTTGTACTTGACCTGATGTCAATGTTGTAGCTAAGTCAGTGGGAGTATTACATCTGAAATTAGAGAGTATGAGGATATTAGTATTAGAGAATTATCTTTATGCACAGAAGTTAGACGCTATCTAATTCTTGTTTCACTTGTGGTTTATAAAAACTGGATTGTTATTTTGCAAAACTGGTTTTATATAATTGAATAGATATGCGATTGCTTCTAGTGCATTGAAAGATGGTTAATATACTGTAATCACAAACTTTTAAGATTTGCAGGATGTAGAAACTAATGTTGCATCTTCTAGATTGAATGTTAAGAGAAAAATTGTTATTCTTGACCCATTGTATTTTTAGTGTCTATTTTTAGGTTGTAATCAGTCAAAATGAGATTCAAAGATTAGTCAAAGAAGGTTAATTACCTAGTGAGGCAGAGGACCCTAATCCAAATTTATGAATCCTGTTTTGAAGGATAGATAACTCTAAGGGCTTAATCAGCCAGATGAAATAGACATAAAAGACAATTGGAGTCGGTACACACAGAAACATGTGGTCTTATGAACATCCAAGCAAGATTACTCACGTTTTGGATAAATTTATCTGATGCGACACAAGTCTTAAATTTTTGATATATTCCGAAAGTGTCAAGACTGACGTGGAGCACAGATTAGGTAAACTTATCAAAACAGTTCGATCTGATCGTAGATATGAGTATTTCTTGGGATAGTGCAAAGACTATATAGTCAATGAGGGTATTGTGTACCAGTTTTTCGCAATGGACGCTCAATAGATTGAGTTGTCAAATAGGAATAACAAAATTTCTGCTTAACATGGTTAGATCTATGAACAGTTATGCTACATTATCTCTTTCATTTAGAGTTTAGCGTTAATGATGTCGATGCGTATTATGAACTGCATTCCATCTTAGTCTGTCTCAAGGATACCGTTTGAGTTGTGTTTTTGACTAAATATTAGTTTGAATCACATGCACATATGGGGTAGTCTTGCACATGTGCGTTTGATATGGACAAGTAAGTTGGAAGCAGATCATAGGCATGCTAGATTTGATAGCTATTCTAAAGTCACTAGGATGGATTATTTTATAATCTCAAAGATAAAAGTTGATTGTTTTCACTCACTGTTTATCTATAGGAGAATCATATTATGAATCACATACCTGGTAGCATAATGTTAGAGTATTTGGTATAAGTACCAGATGTACCACATGTGAACACACTTATTATAGAGATTGAGAATAATATATGAATTCCCTATTGATGCGTTAGCATCATCTAGTACACAGATTCCTGCATCGGTACATTGATGTAGTGGGAGGATTATCATCCAATCCGACAGAATCATGTTTTTAGGTGAGACCATTATGGACATCCCTGTTAAATATGAGTTGGACCCAGTAAGCTACACGGAAGCGTGAACCGATATGGATACAGATCATTTTGGTGAGTTACTATGAAATCAGAGTTGGAATCTATGTATTCAAATAAATTCTGAGATCTTGTAGAACTTTCTAGTAAGGTGATTCCTATGGAAGGTAAGTTAATCTACAAAAAGATACTAGAAGATTTCTTAGTAAATAAATCAAAAGTGTACAAGGGAATGTGGACATCCTACTCATTTAGAATGATGTGGAAGTTTTGTCATCGATAAAGAGGTAATTATTCAATTACTTTTAAATGAAGGATTTTCAAGATGTAAGTTATATTCCTAGGATCAAGCTTTTGCAAGATCAGATTAAAAGGAAAATAGGCTTATCTTAATAATCCTACATTGATAAAGTTTTGACCAGGTTTGGTATGCATAACTCAAAGAATGAGTTCTTGCTTTATTGATATGGACTACTCTCTCTAGTAAGTAGTTTTCCAAGACTGGCAGAGGAGATTGAGCAAATGAGACTGGAACTATATGCTTTGGCATATGGAAGTCTCATATATGCCATGGTCTATACCAAATAGGACATCCGCTACATAGTAGGGATAGTCAAAAGATATCAATCCAATCTTGGACATGATAACTGGTCTGTTGTGAAAAATATCATTATATACCTAAGGAGGACCAAGGATATCATACTCATTTATGGATGTGATGATATGGTCCTAGTCAGGTATGCTAGTTCTGATTTTCAATCAGAAGTAAATACTATCAGGTTCATGACTTAGTGTATGTTCACTTAATGGAAGGGAAATCAGTTGGTAGATTGTTAAGCAGATTTCAACTGCTGACTCAAACCTGCAGGTGGAATATATTGCAGCCTTAAAGGCGGCAAATGAAGCCTATTGGTTTAATCTTACTGATTTAGAGGTTGTGGAGTATACTAGCCTGCCTATTGAGCTATGTCGTGATAATAGTGCAGAAGTAGTCCAAACCAATGACCCAAGGTTCTATAGAGTAACAAGATACACTGAGAGGAAGTATCATGTTCTACATGATATTGTCCGGCAAGAAAATGTACTTGTAGCTAGAACATTGCATTGGAACACAACTTTGTTGATCCATTATCAAAGGTGTCATTGATCAATAATTTTGATCATCATCTGGATAACATTGGAGTTAGGTGTAATTTGAATTGGCTATGAGGGTAAGTGGGAACTGTTGGGATTTATATGCCCTGGCATAGCAAATTCCTATTTGGATTAAAGTGACATATGTTCTTGACGTTTCTGAAATATTTATGTTTTATACAATTAGTGAATTCAATGTATTATATTTTGATAGTGTCCATTTAATTACAAGAGATATTTATATATATGTATGTGATGGCAATCAATGCATGATATATAAATAGTAATCATAAATGGTTCATAGTCGGTAATTATGGATGGACTCATAATTAATTAAGATTTAAACTGGATCCGCGTTAGGTTGAGATATATTGCGAGAGTCGTCGTATGCAATTGCTCCCTATCACTGTCATGGCATTTGACTCTTAAGCATGAGAAAATTATAAACTCTTTTATTAATTAATAATTACTTTGATTTGTTCGGCAGATTCTTCGGGATCCTTAGACCGACACTTTGGATAGTTATGTAATTAATAGTCAGAAGGTTATATTTTCAATATTTGCATCATCACTACTTGTATTTATTTTGTATTGATTATGATTGATCACAAAGTAAATTCGAAGGCCTTCGTGTGTTTTTAGACAAAATGATTTATTATATATTTATTTATTTAAATTATTATTTTTGTCAAACAAATGTTTTATTATGATCGAGCCAGAAATAATCAATGGTACCAAAATAAATATATTAATTATGTAATCGGATTGATGACTTTATTTATCCGATAACTAATTATGCATAGAGGAGTCAAAGTGCAATATTGACTTAGAGGTTATTTATTATTTAATTGGAGTTCAATTAATTTCTTTTAGTGGAGTAGAAATTAATTTATAAATTAATTGAATTGGGTCCATGGACCGGACCAATTATTAATTCATTGTAGCCAATAAAATAATAAGTCCAAAGGATTCTTCCTCATAGCCCAACTTGATATTGGAATCCTATTAGATTTGAGACATTTGAATTAGAGATTGAGAAGGATTTGTTGTTTCCTTTTCTTTATCTTTATGTTACCTATAAATATACATGGTCTATGTATATTTTAGGGGTGATTTTTAGTAGAAAGAAAAATGAACCTATTTTCTCTCTCTAGAATATTAGGGTTTATGTTCTCATCTAATGTAGGCTCCCACAAGCCTAATTTTTCCAAGGTATTTCATGGAGGCTTATGAGTGATTCCTCAAGGCAAAACAATTACCAAGAAGATGGAGATTCAAGGAGAAGGCATCTTGCAAAGAAATCTACAATAAGTGAGAACATTCACTTTAGAGGAAAATTTTAAAGGTTTACTCAGACCTTTGATGTAAGTATTCAATCTGTTAATTGAATGATACATCATATTTTATTTTTGCATAAAACTTGTCTCTATGTGATGAATTAAGATCTATGAATCAAAATCCCTCAAAAAGTTTTTAAAACTTGCACGTTTCCCAACACTAACAACTACCTACGAAACTTTTCATTTTCGAGTTAGATTTGGGAATAATCAAACTATCCATCCAACTCCTGGATATCCAATTAATGATAGTTGTTGATTATTTAGAAGTATGAAGATCTTAATCATATATATATTTTTAGTAAATTTGCATATATATTTTTTCAATAAACTACAGCAAATTGAATTTATATTAAAATTGATTTGAATAGTCAGTTACGTTAAAAGACAATGCTCCTGAATTATTGGTGGTGTGGGTTATAACGATAGTAGCTTCGAAGCCTAATGCGCACCAAAGTGGTAAGGATGATGTAATCTTTATGATTTTTGCCATTTTCTATTTTTTGAGATTTTTTTTGATTTTTCAAAGTTATTTTCGTCTTATCTCGTTTTGCATGTCGGACACCCTGAGGTGTGCCGGATTAGTCCCGAGAGTTAGTTGGAGCATTTCTTGAGTTCCGGACTCTTGAAAATACATTAGTTGCCATTTCAATAATTTTCTCTTTTTCGAGCAGGGAGGTCCCTATGGGGACCAGTTATCGGAGTCGTTGGGTACGAAAATTTTATTTTGGGTTTATTGCATTTCATGCACTATTTTTTTTATGTACAATTACTTAGTTACATGTTTATTTTATGATTGTATATTAGTTAGTGTAGATAAATATATAAATGTTAATGTTAATATTATATTTTAGTGACTGTGGGACCCGCCACTAATGTAAACCATTACATAAGACTTGAATCATTTTAGATGATCATCAGATCATGTCCCTCGCGCAGTGCAGTCTCTTTTTGTCATTTTTATTTTCCTTTTCATTTCACCACACTTTGAGTTTAGATGTAGCATATATTGTTGGGATTTAGACTTTGCCACTAGAGGCAAAGTTGACGAGTGCGTTGAGGCCTACGTTTTGATCCGAGTAAAGTTCAATTTGGCTACTTTTGGAATTTCGCATTTAGAGGTTGTTTTGGGGCTTTTCTTCTTCATTGAGATAAGGGTGTTCTAATCCATATATGCTTTAATTTTTTTATTCATTCCCCTATAATTGATGTATATTATGTTTAATGGTGATTATTTCTTGAAAAATTGCTATGATGTTATATATATGAATTTTATTTCTATGTGAGTTTCATATTTAAGTGATAAATTTGTATATAATTTTTTGATTTAATATGAGAAGCATGCTTAAGTGATTATGTTCTTGTCCTACGTGCTTAATTGTTGAAAATTTGTGAATAATAAGCATGCTATAATTTTGTGAGAACTTTTTTTTTTTTTTTTTTTCATTGGCATGCAATATTGTTAAGATTAAATTGTATGAGATTATGGCAATTTGGGAAGCACGAAGTATTCATGCATTCCATTGGAAAAGAAAAGGGGAAAATGTTTTGAAAAGAAAATGAAAATTATTTTGGGAAAAATGTTTTGAAAATGCTTTACGAAAACCTAGACGCCTAGGAGTTGCCTAGTGGTCCGTGGCGTTAATGTGGTCTAGAGGGGACTAGGGAAGGACCCTAACGTAGTTGAGCTACCTAGGCCTGAAACGACACTTTGGAGTTGCCATGTGGTCGGCAATAGCTAGTCAATCCTCCTCTCGTGACGCCATGGAGTCACCATGGGTCGGATTGCACTAACGGTTTGGGAAGGTGAAATGGAATTGTTTTGAAAATGGGAAGCGACATTGGCATGACATTGCACTCCATTGGCATACATTAGGTATTATAGTTAGATGATATTTATATATACTTGTTGTTGTTGATGTTGCTTTGTTTATTCCCCATGACACGAACCCGTTACTTTTATTCTATGCTTTATGTGGATTCACAGGGTCATTAAGAGACACACCTCTTACTGAGCCGTTGTGCTCACCCTATTACTTTAACATTTTTCAGGACACGGGACGACGATCTACCATAGGCTTAGACGGGGTTGGAAGCCTTTATTTTGATATCTTTTATATTACAACTTTAATATTTTGTAAAACCCTAGTAAGACCTTGTATAATGTTATGATTATTGGACTTATGACTACAACTATGCTTCATGGACTGGAAATTAATTGAACTTTAGCTCTTTTGTAAATGATTATGGGGAATCATGTATGATTATTTTATTATTATATTCATATGGATGAATGGGATGATGTGGGATTATTTTGATGCAGATGATGTTGTTGTTGATTTTGGCTTGTCATAGCTTTTGATTATAGTGTATGTTGAGATAGATTATTGCAGATTTAAGGCCTTTAATGAGGCCAATGTGTTTCCATTGTTTTAGTAATAGATCAGCAGCAGGTTGTAGCAGGACCCTTTTCTGCAGAGGTCATGTACGTCGACTGAATTTTGTTGCCGATTGATCGGTATCTTTTTGGGTCGTTACAGGTGAAGTTAGTGATGTTGATGACTCCTCACAAAAAAAGCCTAGTGGGGAAGATGGTGTCAAGGAAGAGGATGATTTTGATGATAAGGCACTTAATTGAAGCTTGAAGCTTCCTCAAGAGAGGTGCATGGCTTTTCCGACATTTAGATTTCAAACTCCCCTAATCTCTTTTTCGGAAATTTAAACAATTTGTATCGATAATGAATATTTACAAACATTAAAGTCCTGAACAAGCACAATAAGGCACAAAAAATAAGAACAACTTAATTAAGAACTACAGCCAGCCCAAAAAGACTGGCACATTTGGAAATGGTTCAAAACACACACATATTCCATGGAACTCGTACACACAGAGTGTCCCATATTTGGCCAATAAAATTAATCGTGGGAAGTCAATTAACTATTGGTTTAATGGTTAGGCAAAATTGGGTGAAGATAAAAACGGGTTGTTTGCCAACTAAGTAGTCTCTTCTTTCTTCTCACTTTCTCTCTAGACCACGATCTGAGATTGTCGCACAATTGCTAAAGTGTGCATCATTTTGATTTGGGACTTGCGGTTACAAATCATCGGCCGATTTTCAAGGGTTCGATATCGTTACACATTTCATGAACCAACTAATTCGATCGATTTACGCCAATATTCATCCGAATTTATTACACCGCTACCGTGAGCGACACCACAATCGAGAACCATGTCACCAACAAATCAAATATAGGATGAGTCATGACAAAATGACTCGATACTTTATTCGATGTACAAAAATATACTAATTGAGTTATATATAGGGAGACGATATTCGCACTCTACTTTTCTCTATCTGCACTATATTTATCTTTTTCTTTTCAAGAAAATGACAAGAAGGTCTTTAAATTCATTAATGTAATAGCCCTTAATTTATAATATCATAACTACCCTTTATGCAACTTTAACATTTTTTTACTGTGACAACCCGGATTTTTAAGAGTTTAAATTTAATTATTATTTCATGATTATTAGTTGTCAAGATTAACTGTTTAATTTTAAAATTTGAGATTTATCCAATTGATATTTTAATTGGTTTTGATTTTAGTTTTGTATGTTGAAGCTTCTGGACGAAATTGGTGAAAGGAGATTTAATGGGTGATTAATTTTTGTTACATATATCATATGATTTATATATATTTCATTTGATGAGATAAGGAGATTTTTTTTTTTTTGAGATAGTTTGTTTACATGGATATGCTGATGGGTGTTGTAATGGGTGGATGATTGATTATATTACCTTTGTGTTTTAGTGTTGTTGTTGGAAATAAGGTGGCTATTCCGTGAAAGGAAAGAGAGAACAAATTTGTTTTTATTGCATATTATATATATATATATATGTATATATATATATATATGTATATTGTGCTGATGGCTGTATAGAAATCAAGGGAAAAAGAAGAAAGAAAAATGGAGTTTGGAAATGACCTTGCGGGTCCCACTAAGAGAGGTTTAAATGGTTTTGAGTTGGTTTCATTGTAGTATGTATGATATAAATTTTATATACATATAAGTAATCTGATTGTGGAAAGATGGAGCTGCCGAAGTGGGAAAAAGAGAAGGAAAAATGAGGTCCCACCTAATGTATAAATGGGTCGTGTAATATATGTATATATTTGTTTTTTCTGTTGAAGGAGCAGCCGAGGTTAGAGAGAATAAGGAAAGAAAAAGAGAAAAGAAATGGTTGGGCGGGTCCCAATTGCAGGCTTTTGGCGTACTTTGGCTACTTTTTGCACATGGGTTTGTTGGAGAAATAGGTGAATGTGTTGATATTTTGCATTTTGATTTGAGATTTTTGGGTCGGTGGATTTGCCTTGTAATTCATATATGTGGACTGAGTGAATGCAAAGACAGAAGAGAGAAAGATTAGAGGAGAGAGAGAGAACCGAGAGTGCACAGAAAGAGAGTTTGAGGATAGAGAGATATAGAGAGGGAAGGCAAAGAGTGAGCCGAGAGTTTGAGAAATAGAGTGAGAGTTTGAGGACAGACAGAGAGGAACCGAGATTTCAGAAAGGGCTGGAGCTTGAGGCTTTGATGATCTAGTGAAGAAAATTCTTTTTCAAGGTAGGGGTGCTCTAATTCATGTATTCTTTGCCCTCGATGAATTTTTCCTTCATTAATTTGATACTAGCATGCTTAATTGGTGTAGATCCTTTGAGATGTGATACAAATGTTATATATGAAATTTTATTGTGTAAAATAAGTATGCCATTTGCTAATTGCTATTTTGTGATGAGGTGTATTTAAATGACAAAAATTGTGTACGTATATGTTGGATTTATTATATGAATGCATGTCGGCTATTTTTTAAAATTTCTGTTAAAGCATGCTATGTTGTTGTAGTTGATTACGCATGATGGAAGGTTATGAATTTTTTTTTTTTTGATTGGTTATAGCATGTAACATTCATACACCTCATTGGGAAAGAAAAGAAAGTTTGTTATAAAAAGTAACGAAATTGATTTTTGGGAAATTAGTTATTTTGAAAAACAAATGGAATTGTTTTGGGATAGTATTTCTAAAAGTGTTTGCGAAAACCGGACGCCTAGGAGGCACCTAGTGGTCCGTGATGCTAGTGTAATCTAGAAGCGAGTGTGGTTGAGCTAACTAGGCGTGATGCGACGCCTTGGAGATGCCTTGTGGTCGTGAATAATTGGTCAATCCCCCTTTTGTGTCGTCTTGGAGGTGCCTTGGTCGGATTGCACTAACGATTTGGTTGTTGAAACAGAATTGTTTCAGAAATGGGGAGTGGCATTTGCATAACATTGCACTTCATGTCATTGTAGTAAATCTGTGATCAATTGACATTTGCAATATACTTGTTGTTGTGGTTGAGAATATGTGCTTCCCTATGGTATGATCCCGTTCCTTTTTACCTCTTCCTTATGTGGATTTAACGGGATCATAAGAGGTGTGTCTTAGACACTTCCTACTGAGCTTACACTCACCCCATTATTTTAACATTTTTTCAGATCATAGAAAAGAAGTGGCGGATGACGCTCCTCTACAAGTTTAGATGTGTTAGTAAATTGTTTTGACATCTTTTGTAGCTGTGATCTTATTTTTTTTAATTATTTTTTTTTTTTATAAACCCTGGGATGACACATATATCATGTATGGACTTAGGAAAGGACGGTAATGTCCTTAGTTGATCTCGAGTTCTGGTAAGGACCTGGTTAGCGATTCGGACCCTCGGGTTCGGGTAGTTACAAATTTGGTATTAGAGCAATGGTTCAAAAACCAGTAGGACGCCGGGTAGAGGCCTACCTAGGGTTGTGTGGAAGGTGGATTGCATTGTTTATGCGCTTATGTGTTAAAGTGTTTGTTACCTGAGAAGCATGTTTACTTACTTAATTATTTATGTGTTTACGGTTTTAGAAGACATACTTATTTACTAAGTGTTCACATGCTTAAATGTTTAATTGCTAAAATGTGTGTTATATGACCATGACGATGAAATGTATAAATAATTGAAAACATATTAATTATGATATGATGACAAATGTGATTTAGGTGGTAACGGCAAGTGGTAGGCACGGTGTGTGTGCAGTTTTATTTTAAATGATAAGGTGGCAAGTAGTGAGCACGGTAGGTGCAAGTATATCTAGTATGGCATTGTGATGGTTATTAGGCATGGTTATGCAAATATTTTTTTTTAAAATGAAAGACGGGGGTTTTAAAAAATATATATATTTTATGATGGGAAATGATTGTATTATGGTATGGGATACGATTATTATATATATATGTATACATGTATAGGAGTATGGGGTTGAGCATGGATGGTTGTGTGAGTTTTGACCTGAATAGGCAAGGAGCTCGGTTGTTCCAAGGTTGTTTGGGGTGCCGGTTCTTATCGAACGAATGGCGTGGACTTCTAGTTTGTGGATTGAGCTATTCAGTGTATAGTCATCCTGATTTTTCTTGTTACATTATGTGCGGTGCTTAGGGCATGACTTTAGAATGGGTTCATATTTCATGGCATAGTGTCTTTGTTGTGTGTAAGTTTCATACATCGGTGGATGGGTTCCTGTGACCGTGGAGGTCAGGTGTATGAGTGAGGGTTTTGAGGGAGAAAGGTATGACCTTAGGAGGTTAGTGTTTGTGACTTGAGTCACAGTTTGGTACGGAGGTTCTTTTCGAACCGGTCGTGGTAGGTATGACAGAAGTTGTTTGAGTCACGAATGTAGTCTATCGGTTGTAGATGTGTATTATGGGTTTTTCTGGTACTGTCTAAGGAAGCGTTGGTTCTGACTGTCGTGGGGACTTGTTGGATTCTGTAGGCCTAGGGTGATATAGGATCGGTTGCAGGATGTAGATCAATTTGTAGTCTTGTAAGAGTCTATTTTAGAGACTGGTTTGTAGAGGAGTGATTCTCATTTTGGAGAATTACAGGAGTGTGTTATGGGTAATTGACTCTCGATGAGTTTATTGCATGGCTCAGTCGATGAGCGGGGTTCTAGGTTGGCACGACTGTCTAGAGAGTCTTGAGGTGGTGTATAGTGGTTAGCTTTAGTTGTGTAGAGCAAGATTGCACTATAAGGTAGGTTGTATGATTAAAGTGCTCGGTCGTTTGCGGATGAAGTGATTGATGGAAAGTATTGTGTTACCAAATGGACTATGTTTTAAAGTTGAAAGTTGTGGGTTGGAGTTGTAATTCAAATTGTGTCTGAAGTATCAGGAGATAGTGCTTGGTGTTTGAGGATTCGAAAAGGTAGACTAATGATTAGAATGATTGGGACAAGGGTGATCTCGTAGGTCTAGTTGGTAGCCCCATTTAACTTTTGTCGGGGGCCAAAGGGGTTCTGAGGAACGGGGAAGAGGGGAAGTAGTGACGTTGAACCTGAGGTATGAAGCTTTCTTGTTAAGGCATGTATATTGTCTTAGAAAGAGTGGTTAGGGTGGCCGGTTAAGCGTTGGTGATTGATTACATTGTAGATGGTTTTGAGGAGATAATTGAGTGTTGAACATCCTGGGTTTTATGTTTTTTTTTTGTTTTGAGGATTTGTCGGCATGGCATTGCCGTATGGAAGTGCTTATCTAATGGTAAATAGTGGTCGTTGTAAGGGAGTATCGAGGGTGATGCTTATTATCTTGTTATGATGGTGTTACCTTAAGGATGTTTGAGGATGAATCATTTGGTAATAGCTTAATGGTCTGGTAACGATGAGAGGTTCGAGTGTCATTCGAGGATAATGGTAGTCGAGGCGTTATAGGGTGATGTTTAGTGTTGATGAGCAGAATGGTTTGAGGTATGATCTGAATGTGGTTTAGGGATTATGAGTTGTTTGTTGTGTGTTGTCAGTTATGTGATGGGATTGTACACCAGTTAAGGCGATTGTGGACAGCTTAGACTTTAGAGCCAGTGAGAGCGGTGTTGCCATATAGGCACCTTTTTCTTTTGAAGAGTTAGTGGGTTGTTGTGACTGAGGTCACAAGTCTTGTGTGCTCAGTGATCAAGGTAGTGTCGCTTGGGAAGGTAGAAATGAAATGGGTAGTAATGTGTTATTTTATGACTTAGAGGTTATCATCTGGGAGTGATGGTTTCCAGCTGGAACGGGATACGGAGTCCGATGGGTTGTGATCGTTTCTAGTGTCAGTGTGTCGTGAGCGTTGGTGCTTTTATCTGATTAGTTTTGGGTTAGCATGGGTGTTGTGGAGTATCGTATGTGAGGTTTCTATGTTGATAGTGTATGACGGTTTGTTAGGGGTGAGGTCGCCTAGAATTGAGTTCGTAGTTTTGTATGGGTATCCAGTTGGTTCTTTTCCTTGTGTGTAAGGAGTTTAGTTCATCTCAGGTGAGATTAGGTATCCGTGGTTGGATGATTGGTGAGTAAAGTGTAACAAGGTGTCAGATGCATTCGGGTAGGAGTTGTCAGTTTTTGGGTTTTTGATGATTGTTTGGCGCGGGGTCCCACCTAATGTATGAATGGGTTTGATTTTTGTTGTGTAATATATGTATATATTTGTTTTGTCTGTTGAAGGAGTAGCCAAGGTTAGAGAGAATAAGGAAAGAAAAAGAGAAAAGAAATGGTTGGGCGGGTCCTAATTGCAGGCTTTTGGCATACTTTGGCTACTTTTTGCATATGGGTTTGTTGGAGAAATAGGTGAATGTGTTGATATTTTACATTTTGATTTGAGATTTTTGAGTTGGTGGATTTGCCTTATAATTCATGTGTGTGGACTGAGTAAATACAAAGACAGAAGAGAGAAAGATTAGAGGAGAGAGAGAGAACCGAGAGTGCACAGAAATAGAGTTTGAGGATAGAGAGATACAGAGAGAGAATGCAAAGAGTGAGCCGAGAGTTTGAAAAATAGAGTGAGAGTTTGAGGACAAACAGAGAGGAACCGAGATTTCAGAAAGGGCTGGAGCTTGAGGCTTTGATGATCTAGTGAAGAAAATTCTTTTTCAAGGTAGGAGTGCTCTAATTCATGTATTCTTTGCCCTCGATGAATTTTTCCTTCATTAATTTGATACTAGCATGCTTAATTGGTGTAGATCCTTTGAGATGTGATACAAATGTTATATATGAAATTTTATTGTGTAAAATAAGTATGCTATTTGCTAATTGCTATTTTGTGATGAGGTGTATTTAAATGACAAAAATTGTGTATGTATATGTTGGATTTATTGTATGAGTGCATGTCGGCTATTTTTTAAAATTTCTATTAAAGCATGCTATGTTGTTGTAGTTGATTACGCATGATGGAAGGTTATAAATTTTTTTTTGATTGGTTATAGCATGTAACATTCATACACCTCATTGGGAAAGAAAGGAAAGTTTGTTATAAAAAGTAACGAAATTGATTTTTGGGAAATTGTTTATTTTGAAAAACAAATGGAATTGTTTTGGAATAGTATTTCTAAAAGTGTTTGCGAAAACCGAACGCTTAGGAGGCGCCTAGTGGTCCGTGATGTTAGTATAGTCTAGAAGGGACTGTGGTTGAGCTAACTAGGCCGGATGCGACGCCTTGGAGATGCCTTGTGGTCGCGGATAGTTAGTCAATCCCCTTTTCGTGACGCCATAGAGGTGTCTTGGGTCGGATTACACTAACGGTTTGGTTGTTGAAACGGAATTGTTTCGGAAATGGGGAGTGGCATTTGCATAACATTGCACTTCATGGCATTGTAGTAAATCTGCGATCGGTTGACATTTGCAATATTCTTGTTGTTGTGGTTGAGAATATGTGCTTCCCTATGGTATGATCCCGTTCTTTTTACCTCTTCCTTATGCGGATTTCACGGGGTCATAAGAGGTATGTCTTAGACACTTTCTACTGAGCTTATGCTCACCCCATTATTTTAACATTTTTTTTCAGATCATAGGAAGGAAGTGGCAGATCGGTTGACATTTTTTTTCCACAAGTTGAGATGTGTTAGTATACTGTTTTGACATCTTTTGTAGCTTTGATCTTATTTTATTATTATTATTATTATTTTATAAACCCTGGGATGACATGTATATCATGTATGGACAGTAATGTCATTAGTTGACCTCGGGTTCGGGTAAGGACCCGGTTAGCGATTCGGACCCTTGGGTTCGGGTCGTTACAATTACTTTTTGTACTTTATTTATTATTTTTTTCCTTTCTATTCGTTTTTTCTAGAGGTCCTCTCAAAGAAAATAATTTATTCCATACTAAAAATTTAATTTTTGACAGTCAAAAGAAATAATTTATTTTATAATGACTTTTTTTTTTTTTTTTAGGTACAATTGAAAGGGATATTATTCAACAAAGTTTAACTTTTTTCGGTTAAAAGAGATAACTTTTTTTTTTTCATAATTTTTTATGGGTTTTGTCAAAAGTAATAATTTATTAGATAAAAATAACATTTCTTTTTTGGGGGGTCTTATCAAAAGAGATAATTTATTCATAGTAGATTATATATATATATATATATATAATCCTCTTCTTTGCATACCTTCTTTTTTTTTTTTTTTTTTTTTTTCTTTTGGGGATTTTGAAAAAAAAATATAATTTCTTCAATAAATTTTTTTTTGGGGTTTTTTTTTTTTAATGTCAAAAGAAATAAATTTTTTTTTGTAACGACCCGAACCCGGGGGTCCGGACAGTTAACCGGGTCCTTACCCGAACCCGAGGTGAACTAAGTCATACCATCTATTTCCTGTGTCTATTACTGTCAGACAAGTCAATCCATAGCCCAATATACTCTAAGACAACCTTACAGAGAGGGTCAAATGCACAAGTCAAAGAGAAAGGTTCAGCTAACAGAGCGTAACCGTTCAGCACATGGTCGGTCGGTCTGACATACAAGATCGGTCGTTCTGACCTACATGGTTCGGTCATTCTGACCTCAGATGGTTCGATCATTCTGACCTCAAATGGTTCGATCGACCGAAAGAAAGGATCGGCCCTCAACCGTTCTGAATGAAGGTTCGGCTCTCAGCCGTTCTGAATGAAAGGTTCTGCGATGACCCGAATTTTTAAGATTTTAATTTAATTATTTTATGATTTATTTTATTTTATGATTTTAAGTGTGTGTTTGTGCCACTGAATAAAGATGAGATAGAATATAAGAGAAAAATTAGAGTGTGTGAACAGAGAGAGGGCCGAGTTTGAGGATAGAGAGAGACTGAGGAGTGCACAGAGAGGGAGTCGAAAGTTACAGAGGAGGACGAAGGCTTGATGTTTTGATGATCCAGTGAGGAATTTTTTTTTTTTTTTTTCAGTGTAGGGTTCTCTATACCTTGAATGGTATGGGGTGGTTTTACTTTAATGGTTTTAATTAAATGTTTTTATTAAATGTTTTAATTAAATGCATATGTATTTTGTTTATATACTCACCTGAATATGTTTATTTTGTGAAGCTGTTTTGTTAAACCTCCATGAAATTCTTGTTATGGTTTTTCCTACTGGGACTTTTATCTTACCACTCTCCAGTTTCAAGTATCGAAGATGAACGGGGATTGCTAGATTCGGGCTTAGGATGAAGAGTCGGCGTTGTAGGATTTAATTTAATTATTTAGAGAATTTTTGTATATTTGAGGAAATTGACTTTGTATAAAAGAGGGCATCTTTTTTATGATCTTGATGTATTTTGATATATTTTGATTTGTATAAATTGAGGATTTATTAGAATTTTCAGGTCGTGACAAAATGGTATCAGAGCATTTTATAAGAATTTACGGGACGTGATAGGTTCGGCCCTCAGCCGTTCTAAAAGAAAGGTTCAGCCCTCGGCTGATGGAAAGGTTCAACCCTTTACTGATGGAAAGGTTCAGCCCTCGGATGGCTGCTATATGCGGCCTGATAGTCTATAACCCTGGACTCCTAATGAGCCGAACTTGATAAACAACCTGATGTGCAGCCAAACCCAGATTCACGTCTATAAAACATGACATAATATAATTCAAAGGCATCAATGATTGATCAAAACATAACTCCATTACCCATTCATCATGAAATAATTATATAGTCTCATTTTATACAATTGAAAAGAATTAAATACAAGGATGAGGCCTCCCTGGCCAAAATTTACATAGCTTTAAAATAAATAAAATGAAATGAATTCCTAACTATATCAATGTCTATGATGCACATCATTTACCAGCTTGTCTCCGAATTCCTAAAAAATGTTAATGATAATAGGGTGAGCTCAACAGCTCAGTAGAAAAAGTCTAAAGTACATTCCTAAAAATCCCGTGCGCCACAACCAAAGAACAGGAGATCACGAAAAGGGATCATGGGAATACCAGTCACAACATCTTACATGAATTTCACAAATTCGCAAACCATTTCATTACCAATCATGTAGATCAAGAATAAATCATGCTTCATAACTTAATACTTGACAAAACTAAATATGCTCACACCAACAAGATTTACATGTAAAGAACACATATGAAATTCACTAAAACCATAGGAATTCGTAGTTTAGACTTCCCCTACCTCAAGATAGCAACCCAAGCTCTAAGCTCTAAGCTCCAAGCTCCAAACTCAAATCCCAACAAAAGCTTACAATACCAGTACCAAAATGTAGCCCTTGTAATGATCTATAATTTGCTACTCCGGCTTAAACCAAATATTCTTCTAGCATGAAGAAATTCTAGAGAGAAGGAAGAAAGTAATATAGAGAGAGAAAATAGAGAGAGGAAGAACATATCTGCCGAAGGAAAAGAAAAGAATGGGTCAAAAATTGAAGCTATCCTTTTTGGTCTCTAGAACATTCTAGGTTGGTCCATAAGACTAAAATGACAAAGATGCTCCTTAAACTTCTTTACGACCTCAACAATGCCATAAAATATCACCCTCCATTATTACCACTAATACAACATACATACATGAATTTAAACACAAACACACACATGTGAAATGCTGATGACGCCCCTCCTTTAAGATGAGAAAACCGGGAGAAGTTCCCGAGTCCGGAAATCATCCAGACTACTGAAAAATTCTAAAAATGAAACTGTCATTTCTAATTAACTTAGAATAACAAATAAAACACACTTCTAAAACCCTCGACTCAAAATGACCAAAATGCCCTTCGGGGCCTGCATGGCACGCCAAGTGAGGAAATGATTAAAATAATCCAGAAAATCAATTAAATTCCAGAAAATAGAAAAAATCGGTAACGTTACATTTTTAATGGTTACTTTTTATTTTTTTTGGTCTGGTCAAAATAGTCAATTTATTCAACATAAATTTTTATTTTTAAGTCCTGTACAAAAAAATATTATTCAATTTATTTTTTGTCTTGTCAAAAGAGACCTTAAATAATAAAAGATTAGAGATAAGGAGAAGAAATCTAAAAGGTCAGTTTTGTCATTTAAAAAGTAATAATTATTTATTTGTAAAGTTAGGATTATAATTGCCATTTTATTTAAGATTATAGTACAAATGTTGGATTACGATATCGTCTCCCTATAAAATATAATGGAACAACTTAAGAACAAAAAATATAAGGAACCATATATTGTATGCAAGGGAAAGAGAAATTTCAGGGAGGGCATTTTTACAAATTTTCAAAAAATGTATGCATATCATAAAAAATTATATATAAAAAATAAGGGAAAGAAAAAATCCAGAGGGCACGTGTCCCCAGTCCTATACTGCCTCCGTCCCTATTGGGCATTACTCGGTGGCTTTGTTAGTAGAACACCCAACTTTTCGAGCGATTGTGCCGGTGTTCGAGTACATTTTTTTTTTTTAAATTTGCTAGGATTAAAAAAGAAGAAGGATAAATTACACAGACCTCTCCTATGGTTTGTCATAATTACAGGGACCTCTTATGTGGCTTGAGAAATTACTCGAACCTTACTTAAAAATGAAACTAACCTACATAGACATCCTTTTAGTGACGGACTTGTCAATTGCACTAACAAATTTGTCTAATTTACTGAAATGCCCTTAAGTTGTTATGGTAAATAACTGTAGTACTATCTGTATGTGTAAGAGAATTGAAATGGACGAACACTAATATGGAAATTTTAATTTATTCAGTACATTACATTACATTAACAGATTTGTCTAATTTATTTAGAATTGACTTGCGTTGACAGTAACAGAATTTATTTAGAATTGACTTGCGTTGACAGTAACAGTAACGAGATCCATGTAGATTAGTTTTCTTTTTAGGTGAGGCCCGAGTAATTTTTCAAATAATAGGAGAAGTGCCTGTAATTATGGCATATCATAAAGGAGGCCCATGTAATTTATCCTCTTTTTTTTTGAAAAAAAAAAAAGACTTGAAGTCAACTCGCTCGTTACATCCATTTTGGGAATTTAATACGTAATTCAAAGTTCATATTATTGTGAGGTGTACCTATAATTTCAATCCCATTTTAGCTTCACATTTATATATTTATTTTGTTAGGAAGTTTATTTTAGCTTTTTGCCAACTCAAGTCTACTGTATATAGGTGTATATATAGCATATTTGCCTTACCGGTTCATTTTCTCTCTCTTCCTTCCCTCCAAACCTATACATCGAAGCTAAATATGTCACAACTCGTGAACAACCAACATTCCTTCATTTGGACCAGAAAGTTAGAGAGAGAAACGAAGTTGGGGGTTTTCAGAACCCTAGAAGATCAGTCCGCCATTGTCCTTAGGCTGCTGGTATATTCACTGATTAACCATTTGTTTTTCAATTTGTTTCTTTGTTTTGTACGTTTGATGATTTCATGTTGTATCTGTTTTTTTCACTTTAAAATCCAAGTTAAATTTATTGCAAAATCCAGTTGTTGTGAATTAAAACATTCAATTTTAATGTCTATTCTCAGTACCCATGTTTTGCTCAATTCTGTTCAAATTCAAAAACTCTCTGTGGCTGATAATTTCTATAAACCCTAATCAATTATAGGGCCTATTTTGTATTGCTTTCAGAAACCGTTTTCATATGGAAATAACGTGAAAAATGGGCTTGGCAGGCGTTTGGGTTAACTTCTGAAAGTGGGTTAAATTATTTTTCTTGCATTTCATAACATGTGAAATTACAAACTGGAAACAATTATTTTTTTATTATTTTTTTTCCTTTTATTTTCTTCTTCTTTTTATCTTCAAAATTTATAAAAAGTTAAAATGAATTTTGAAAACAATCCCAAACGGATCCAGATTCTTTATTTATTTATTTATATATATATTTTTTATCTTGAAATAAAATAATTGCAAAGTACTTTCTTAGAGAATATTCAATTTTAAAATTGTAGGCTATGGTTAAATGAAGGACATTGAAATTCAAATTCTTCATGTCTAATAAATTTGCTCTGGACTCAAACCAATGCCCATTCGGTATCATTTTAAAAGAAAAGGGTTTTATGTTTACAGAACCGAAAAAATAAAAAGAGGAAGAAAACACATTTGGCGGGTGATTTCTGAAAAATGTCTTTTAGAAATGTTGCTAACAATAGAAAACTTCCAGCAATTAAGCCATACCAGACGATTTGTGGAGTCTGTTTGTGGGTTCGATCAAGGTCTTTTCATGGGTTTGTGAGTTCATCCTTGCTCCCGATAAGTTCAGAAATTGAAGAAGAAGAGAGATGAGAGTGAGAGACCTTTGTTGATGGCGACTGTATATTATATATACACACAAAGGTGGTGGTCGTGGTTGTGAGCGGTTGTGGTAGGAGGTGGAGAGGAGAGGGAAATAATAGAGATAAAAGAAGTAAATATTCTATTGGGTAAATATGTCATTTTATAAATCAGATTTTTTTATTGTTTAAATACTCCAAATCATCCGAAGGGGTCTTTGCAAAAAAAAAAAAAAAATGGCAAACGTTCGGTTTACTTGTAATTAGATCAAGCCTCAAAGGATGTCATTGTAATTTACCCTTAAAATAATTATGGATTTTGAAGAATAGGTTAAGCAGAGACTAAAACAAAATTAAAAAATGTTTGTGTTTTCAAAATTTTGTAGTTCTTGATTTCTATACTATTTCATTGAGAGTCTCATTGTTATCATATTCAATACTTTCAATAATGAAAACCAGTCTTTTAATTTGCCTCCAGGTGCAACAAAAGGAGCCAGGATGGTCACTGGGGGCTTTGTTGTGGACTTGAACAAGCCACTCGTTTCCCAGGTCTGATTTTGTAGCTTTTTAACTTAATTGTTTACTTTCAGCAAATTTAGTTATATATCAATATTCAATATACTTTTTTAACCTTCATGTAGCTTTTGCTTTTTCACTAATAATTTGATACACACAAGTAGTCTAATCCTCACCATATGCGTATACCGCAAGTACTTGAAAGTTTCTGTTGGCTATATCACTATATCAGTTACAATTATGAATTTTAGCCTCCCTATATTAGGTTTAACTACCGTACTTCGTCTTTTAGTTAATTTGAAAATATTGATGCATATATAAGATACGGACACGACAAGACATGAACACTGCTAGTACATGATAATAAAATATATTATTTATATCATATACAATAAATACTGTTTCATGACAACTAGATACATTTTTAACTTATAAATTATATAATCATAATATCATCCTTCCTAATGTAGAGAAACTCCTAACAATGAAACAACATATTTGTTTTTGCTTATTTGCATATATACACATAGATATGTATACTGTATATATACATGTAGATATGTATATATGTGTATATACTCATTTGATGACTACTCTGTCCTCTTCCTTTCTCTTGCTCATTAATTACATTAAAATCTTTTTACGACTTCTGTTTCAATATGTTCTAGCTTCTTAAAAATTTATGCAAACCTTTAGTTTTAATATTTTAACAAATTTTCTTTATTTATTACACACACACACACATATATATATAAAGAAGGTTTTATCCAATATACAAGATTCATTTGTCACATTCAACTAGTTTTTGAAAAGTGGTAAGTATTTGTTCGCATAAAAAATTTATTAGATTATATGCATGTTTAAAATGTGTCAGACATGTTCAAAAAGTGTCGATGTCTTACAAATGTCTAACACAGACACTACTCCTTTGAAATGTTAGTACACTTGGACAGTTAGTTGTGCACATGTCATTCCTCTTCAACACACAGACGACATGAAAATGTAGTCTTTTCATCAACAATGTTCCTCTATATTTTATTTTCCCTTCTCGTACTATTTTTTACTATGCCTTGTTTATTATGATATTTTGAGCATTTGTAGTTCAAATTTCTTCCAGCCTGTAGCCTATTTGACTTGTTATACGCTGAATTTCCTACAGGTTGGCCATCTTGGAGAAGCTTATGAGGAATGGGTTCACCGGCCTATTGTCACCAAGGAAAGCCCTCGATTTTTTGCAAGTGATGTTCTGGAGGTATTACTTGGATTCTTGTTATATATCATTGTACACTGATATGCAATAACTGGCATTAACTTATATACTCCAAACCTTTAGGGCAGTAATATGGAAATTATTGAAGAAATTTTCTACTTAAGTTTTGTACATCAGTTTTTACTACACTTATGAATTCTCTTTTGAACTAATTGCGAATTATTTCTAAAATACTGAATTCTACATGATAAATTGGTGTAGTGTCATTTTTGCGTTGCACATACTTCACGATTGTTTCTAGAAGCGGGAAAATCATGTCGATTTTTCAATTTATCTTTTTGTAGGTATTAAGTAGTTATATTTCCATGCATGTAGATTTCCTTTCTTGTTTAATTATTAAATTCTTTGACCAGCACTTTTTCAGCAGATTTTTTTCCCTCCATGTAACGTAGTTTAGTTGATCATCCTGTCTTCAGTCTCGCTTGAAAATTACTTTGCTTTAATTCCATGATCCAACCTTATGCCTACAACACAGTATATCCACGTTTCTTATGAAAATGCAAGGAAGTTTAACGTTTGACATTGTATCCTTGATAAATTTTGTGTGTGTATATGGCTACATTTTTTACTTCTTTGCAATGTGAAACAGTTCTTGACCCTCACAGTATGGTGGGCAGTTCCACTCATTTGGCTGCCAGTTGTGTGCTGGTTTGTTTCTACTGCTGTCCAGATGGGGTTTCCTTCTCGTCAGGTAGCAGTAACAATGGTTTGTGGCATCTTTGTGTGGACATTGTTGGAATACTCCTTGCACCGCTTTCTTTTTCATATCAAAACAAAAACTTATTGGTCAGTTCTATTATCTCTTTCCTCTCTTTTTTTCTTTCAATTCTTTTCTTTTTTATTTCGACAGTTGTTCTCTGCTCAGCTGCTTATCAATCAAATTAGTAGCATTATGATTGTGCTAGTTTTGACTACATGCTGCAGGGGAAACACCATGCATTATCTTCTTCACGGGTGCCATCATAAGCACCCTATGGATGGACTACGGCTTGTCTTCCCCCCTGCTGCAACTCTTATTCTACTGATGGCAGTATGTTCTCTTTAAATCACAATTTCTTTTTCATATATCTTTTCTTTTGCCAATTAACTAGGTAATATAGAAAGCATAGAGTTTTACTTCATTTATATCCTCTGGATTTGGTGGATTGGGTAACACCACCCCTCCATTATCATCAACAAACAATTATGGGAGTTGGTTTAGTCAAATTCTAACATGTCGGACCAAATGTAAGCACATCCAAATAAAGATTTTGGGTGTAATGATGAACTGTGTTACATGGACTCCTCAAAAGTTTGTAACATCCATGTCAAACAAAGAGCACTCGGACAAAGGTATGGGATATAAATTTTCTGGCACATTGTGTTAGAGTCATTATAAATGTACTTAAAAAGCATATCAAATAATTCAATTTTATTAGATTTTTGCTTCAAAACGAGTTAAATGCCTATTTCAAACATTGTGTTACGTACAAATGTTATGTTACTCTAGAAATAAAAGAAAAATGTTAAATAATTACTTGTTTTTGGAGATTTGGTACATCCAACGCTCATACAAACCTATACCTGAGTCTAGGTAAGATGGATGATGGATGATGAATGAATATACTGATATTGCACAAAATTACACCCTAATTGATACGACAAGGCATACGTCCCTATTCACTTTAAATCTTTATATTCATGCTGAATACGAATGCTAATATTGAAGCAATCTTATCAGCATATAAATAGCAAATCAGTATTCACTCCTAAATATATATATTTTTTTTTCGCTTCTTATTTTTGCATTTGAAAATCTAGTCTTCCAACCCCTAAAACAGTACAAGTCAGTTATATTCAACCACTGTAATGCGTGCAAAGTACTAAAAAATGCTAATTAAACAGAACACTATAACAGGCTAGTACCTTTTTCTATAATCAATCTATTGTTGCTTAATCTTTCTTCTACTGCTTCTAATTCACCGTTGTTTTCAACTACCAGTTCTGGAGCCTAGTTAAGCTTTTGACACCTCCGTCCGTTGCCCGTGCTTTCGTTGGAGGTGGCTTGTTGGGATACATAATGTATGATTGCACTCATTACTACCTGCACCATGGGAAGCCAACCAAAGGAATATCTTCTAATCTAAAGGTAACCATTTACCGAATGGAATTGGTTTTTCTGCTAAAAAAAATGATCCATTAAGAGCCACATTTGCATATCAATGCCCTTTGACTTGATTGTGGTTGTTTGTGCAGAGATCCCACATGAACCATCATTTCAGAATTCAGGACAAGGGATTCGGGATTACTTCTTCGTTTTGGGACAAGGTCTTCGGAACACTCCCTCCAACAAACCCCGCCGAGAAAAGTAGATAATTCAACTGGAGCAGAAGGGAAAATTGTTCATGAAAGTTTTAATGTGATGGAGATTTCCCCAAATGAAGGAAGCCTGGCTTGCCAATACACCTTCTGCTATAAGCTGTCAATTCTTTTTACTCTTTCTGTAACTATATTAATATCTTTTTCTAGCAACTACTCTCAGTTAAACAGGTTGCTAGGGGTTTTTTATTATTTTTTTTTATTATTATTATTATTTTTTTTAATAGAGTCGTATGATAAATTTATCTTTTTCAAATTATTATGTAATACGAGAGGTTCTCAGTTTTTTTGGCGATTGCTTGATGATCATTCCAGGAGTCCAAGTCTAACTTTGAGCAGAATTTCAGATATGCATAGAATGGCTTACATTGCACACTAGTTTTTCAAACTTGTCCACCTTTGTTTTTATTTATTTATTTATTTAAGAAATATGAAATTATAGATAATTGGCAAAATTGCAAAAAAAAAAAAAAAAAAAAAAAAAAAAAAAAAAAAAAAATTGCCTAAACTTTCACTTTGTTGCAAGTGGGGCCCATAAAATTTGAACTTATGGAAAATGACAATTCAACATCAGGGCTCTCTCTCTCTTGAAGGCATTTTTGACAATAAAATTCCATGAGCCCTGCTACTTTTGTGAATCACTATTTTGGTTGGAAAGCTATAGCTTTAACTATTAAAAAATTAATCAAATTAATTATAAAAAAGTGCATTACTTAGGGTTTGGAGAAAAGAAGATTAGAAACAGATTTATCTTTAACATTATTTTTGTCGATACAAAACATAATGGCCATTTTCCAATTGCAATTGGGAGAACGAATCTTAATCGATTGCATGAGTTTTCATTATAAATACAAGATTCCTAAAATAAATTCATTTTAACAACAATTACTTTTTCTTTTTCTTTTTTTCATATTTTAATTTTACCAAAAATATAAGAAAATACAAAATTATTGCCACATGTTTCTTGAGAACATGATTCTCTTTGTGTATTCTAAATTAAATCAAACTCAAAAAACTTTATTCATTCTGGTGTGATGGCAGGCATGCCGATATTTCTTGATAAAATAGCAATGTAATCACTTATTAACATATTTATTTGGAATAAAGATAGAATGATAGGCTCATAGGCACCGCGAAAACTTCATAATCTGACTTGGCTAGGTCATGTTAGAGTTAAAAAAGAAAGAGTCGTCTTTGACATGGTATAACTAAAAGGGCAAAAAAAGAAACGAAAAAAAAAAAAGAAAGAAAAAAAAAAATATAGAAAACATGGTGCTTCCTCTTTCCCCTCACAAACCAGAAACTAAAAACTTTCCCTCTTTCCCATTACCAAAATCCTACTCAATATAAAGTATTAATGAAGATTTTAACACTAATAATTAAACGTCATGTATATATTTTGAGTCCATGAGATATTATCTACTATTGCATTTGTTTTGTTAAAATCAGTAGTTAATGAAGTTTTGAGTCTTTTGACTAACTATTAAAATAATTTGATATATACAAACGGTATAGTTTTATGAATTTTTACTTAATTTCCTCCTCTATTTATTTATTTATTTAATTTTTTTTTTTGTAACGTTACCATGTGAGGAATGACTCTTTTTTAACTCTCACATGACTGGCCAAATCAGATTCCTGATATTGAGTTGTAATACTATAATATCATTAAATCAAAAATGATGTCAGTTTTCCAATTTGATGACGGCGCATTTTTGCATACTTTTGTATTTGTACCTTTGACTATTTGTACCTAATTCATAAATGTGAACCAAAGAATTCAAGTAGTACATTCATAAATGATCGAAATGAGCCAACCATTTTCCATCACCTTGTGTAATTTTTATATTTATTTATTTATGTGATTAGACACCCCAGTATTAACTCTCCCCAAAGAGTTGAAAAAAGATTTAGATTAAATAACGGTTTTACTATCTAAATCTTCTAAAGTCTCTCTTTCTTAAGAATTAAGACATCTTTGTACATATTTCTTTATGAATTATTTCACACGACATGACCGTTGTTTGTTTTGACAAGTTCAATTCAAATTAGAACCATCCAAGAGTGCAAAATTCTTTCCACGTTGTTCAAGTCTACCGTCAATATATATATGTTCAATTCAAATTATAATAATTATATTATTATAATAATTTTTTCTTTTTTAAGTCTTTTGTTTTTTTTTTTATTTTTTTTACTTAAACTCGCAATGTTGTCATTGTGGTTGAGTCACCCTACCTCGAATGTTTTCAAGCCAAGAACTAATTATGATTCTGGTACCAATCGTGGGTGGGGTGTTAACCAATACTAGAACTTAAGTTATTAAATAATAGCTAGGAAGCACGAATACACATATTGGTACGACACGGTACAAATATGACATGATATGAACACGACGATACTGTAAATTTTTAAAAAATACGATACAAGTACGACATGGATACGTCAGAAAATAATAATATAATATATATTATTATATATATAAATAATATATTTATTTTCATTTTATTCATATAATCATAAATTCAGGGCAGGGCTAGGGGTGGGCTAGCCGTGCCCCCAAACTTTTTTAAAATTTTATTTATACCCATAAATATTAATTACTTTTAGGTTTTGTTTCTAAAATTCATTAAAATTTTTAATTGGCCCCCTATTTTTTTCCAAACACTTATATATTGATCCAAAATAGAGAATTTGAAAATAAATTTAGTTTGTCTCCCTATGAAATTTAGTAATTTTTCAACTTAGACTCTTTTAATTATATTTTTAAAAGCTCAAATTTAAGAATTTTTATAATTAGTGTATAATTTTCTAAACTTTAATTACAGAGTACAAACCTGTCCTCCCAACCTCAAATTTCTGGCTCTACCCCGCATAAATTAATCAATAATCTATAGTTTAGAGCTATATGTTCATTATTTTTGTTTTTAAAATTTTATATTATTTTTTAATTAACCCATAATATACATTTTAAATTGCATTGAATTTTATTTTTTGAAAAAGAAAATTACAAATTACCCCATCATATCCTAAAATTGTACAAAATGTATCTTTGGTGTGTTCATGTCGCCGATCAAAAAATAAAATATTTATTATTTAAAATAGTTCTAGCTATATTCGATACACCATATTTGAGTCGTGATAAAAAAATAAAATATTTATTATTTAGAATAGTTTTAACCATATTCGACACGTATTCAAGTGGTATTCACATATTATTGTCATGACAACTTCAAAGAAATGTTTCTTCAGAAAATAGTAATACCTAACTGACGATATATACCTAATCGTATCAGACTTAGTGGTTGAATTTAATGAACTATGATGACATCCAATGATACAATATTCCCATTTCCCATTACATGTGGGAAAAATCCCACAATATTCTTGTTTCCCACAAAATTAATAGGGAAAATGTAGAAGAAAAGAAGGAAAGAATAATTCTTTGATGTGAATATGTTCTGGAGTCAATATAAAGAAGGATAGAATAAATTCTAACATGTTGGAAGACTTTTTGGAACTTTTCCTTCCATCCAAACAGCTCCACTTATGTGGAAAAACTTGGTGAGTGAAGGTGCATGGTGCACCAAGTTTTCTCCACAGAAGGGTGGTTTTGCATTAACTGTTGGCCCTCTCTGTATGAGGCCTTTGGTCAAGCCCAAAACAAACGGCAACTACAAATTCAACGCACAACTGGGTCCCACTAGTTACCTCCCGATCTCTTCTCATCAATCCAACGCACAAGATCACTGTGAATCTAGAATCATACATGAGTACTACCACACTGGATTTCTCCTCTAGTGATGAGCTGTATCGAAGATTGCCAGGCTGGCAATTATGAGAATCCATCACGAAGATCCCGCTGGCGATTCGAGTGATGCCCATTCAAATGGACGGCCACGATCTTTCCAACCCCTTTAACATGTATATATATATATATACTAAATTAATAATATATGTATAATATATATACTATATGTGTATATATAATATAAATAGAAAAAGATCTTCTTTAACGAGACCTCTCATTTTAGTTCATGACTCTTCTGATCAGAAACCAACGCTCTAAAACTGGTGGAAAGTCATTGCTACTGCACAGAGAGAGAAAGAGAGAGAGTCGTCGTTAGGGTTTCCAAAACCCCGTCTACGCTAACAGATCGGACCGGCATTTTTTTTTTAGGTTAGTAACTGTTCGCCTTCTGATTTTGATTACCTGTGTAGATCACTGTACCTAAGATTGTTGCTTTTCTCGTGATAATATTGAGTAACTTTAGGGTTTTATGTGGATTTGTTATTTGAAGTGTTTTAGTTTTCAGATTGCATTCGTGGATTTCGTTGTGCTTGATTTTGATTCGTTGTTTCAATTTGTAGTTAGTATCTGTTCTGAGTTATTACGTTTTTAGTATAAGCTGGTTTCTTGATGGGAAATTTTTCATCGCTGAATGACAGTTTCAATTTACATTGAAATTATTCTTACATTTGTGTCATAGTTGGTTTGCGTGTAGAATGCTCTCACAATGAGATTTGATATATTCGTGTTATTAGTGATGATGGGTAGGCGGACCAGGAAATTTCAATTGGAGGAACTAATTGTCATAGGCAATTAAAATTTTAAAACAAAATTAGAAATTATACACAAATTATAAGTCTTAGTATGCATTCTTAAGAGTGTCTACCATAAGGGTGCTCCCTTCACATTCTCATAACGTTGGGTCGAGAGACTAACCTCAAACTCAAGGTCAAACTGTTGTAAGAGAGTGAGATTAGTGAGAGCACCATCGTTGTAACTTTTTCCTATTCTTAGAGTAGTAACACAACCAATGAGAAAAAATACAACTTAAAAATGAGGAAAATACAACCTAAATAACATTAGTGGGAAACTAGAGAGAGAGAGCCTAAGTGAAAACCTCTGTATATAACCATTTTTTAAAAATTAGGTCCAACTCTGACTGAAAACCTAATTTTTCTTTTAGGAATCTTATGGCTTAAATTTGATATTTCAGTGGTAAATTTGAAAAATACCTATTTATGAGAGTAACATGTTTGGCATACCACTTTCCATATATATATATTCATTCATGCATTCAAAGTCTGGAGTTTTTGGAGTTAATAGTGGAGTGCCATTAGAGGCATCCTTTTTATATTTGTGATGGAAATTGCAAGAGTGCACGTTCACGATCACGATTATGATCTCAGACAGCAAATCATGACTCAGAAGTGTTATGGTTCCTTATTGTTATAACTGATCCGATTCAAAATATCTATTTTTTTCCTAGTTTAAAATATCTATTTTAATAATTAACAAGGTTGAAAAGGAGCTTCCAAGCACAATTTCCATTAAGAAACTGGCTGTCCATTGTTTCACAATGACATAAAAACTTGCACAGCATCTTCCAAAGGGAAAAAAGAAAAAAATGCTTTTGTGGGCTTGTCAATGTGTAAGCCATTCTTCATGTAATTGAAAATTTCATTACATGATGTTTGTGGGCTTGTCAATGTGTAAGCCGTTCTTCATGTAATTGAAAATTTCATTACATGATGTTTGTGGGCTTGTCAATGTGTAAGCCGTTCTTCATGTAATTGAAATTTCATTCTTTGTTCACCATGCTTGTAGGGGTGTGATTATTCAGTTTATTTTTATCATTATTTTTTCTTTATAAGTGATTATTCACCTTATTTTTACCCTAACTCTTTTTTTTTTCATTCATTATGTCAGTTACATAAAAAGGTACTGAGATGGTTGCGCAGGATTTTATTGTGGATTTGAATAAACCGCTTGTCTTCCAGGTGAATACCCATCATCATGTTTTTCTTCCATTATTTTGATATAATATTAGTTCAAGTAAATTATTTTCTACTATTTTTTGCATTTCAGCTGTACTTGGAATCTTAGTGTGTTAGTTGTTTATATGAACATGTTGATCTTCTATGATCTTTCAATTGCAGCAGAAAATTTTGTAGCCTTTCCTATCTTATTGTGTTGTTACTATGCACATGCTGGTCTTTTGTGTTCTGATAGATAAGATCATTCACCTATGTTTTGGATACATTTGTTTCTTTTTTTGTTAATATTCTATTTATGGATGGGGACCAAAAGATCTTTTGGGTAGTCTGTGGAAACCAATCTCAGCTTGTGTAAAGGGCTTCTTGGTGGTGTCAATGTACCTTCTTTTGTTGTTGGTTCTCAAATTTCACTTCCATTTGCAAGTGTTTATGCTTTTTCTCTATTTTAAATGCTTCTCAGTCTAGTCTTTTCCTCTTTCCTTGTTCCTTTTCCTTCTCATTTTGCCATTCTGTTAACCTAACTGTTCGCCATAAAATTTTCCAGGGCATGGTAGTGAACTTGAACATATTTATGGGTTACTTTATTTCTTTTGACTTTGTAACATTTTGAGAATCTTTCACAGGTTGGCCATCTAGGAGAAGCTTATCAAGAGTGGGTTCACCAGCCCATTGTCAGCAAGGAAGGCCCTCGATTTTTTGAAAGTGATTTTTGGGAGGTATTATCCCTTTGTGTTGTGCATAACAATTTTCAACTATCATAATATCACAGTTCATTTACTATGATTTTATTTATTTATTTATTTATTTATTTGGGCCAGGGGGGTTCTAGGCCATGATCACCATTAGGTAATGTAGCTGGCACACACGAGCTATGTAGATCCATGCATTATACATATAGCATGTTAGCTAACTATTAGTTTAAGGCATGCTATCGCAAGATTCATGTATGCACTTTTGACTTATTTATGCGTGAAACAGTTTTTGACCCGTACAGTATGGTGGGCAGTTCCACTCATTTGGCTGCCAGTTGTATGCTGGTGCATCTCTATGTCTATAAGAATGGGACATTCACTTCCCCAGATATCACTGATGGTGGTCTCTGGCATTTTTATATGGACATTGCTGGAATACACCTTGCACCGCTTCCTTTTCCACATTGAGACAAAGTCCTATTGGTTAGAGCTCTCTTTCTATCCTGCATTAGTATACTTCCTGACCATTGGTGCTGAGTTCAAGTTCTTTATTGTCAAAGTCTGTACTAATATCGTCAGGAACTTATTACAGGGGAAACACCATACACTATCTTCTTCATGGTTGCCATCACAAGCACCCCATGGATGGATTACGCCTTGTTTTCCCTCCTACTGCAACAGCTGTTCTGTGTCTGCCAGTATGTTCTGTTAGACCTTTGTTTCTTCATTTCTATTAGTATTTAATGTCTTAGGACATGAAAAGTTTCCTTTATTTTTGTGAAGATTAGTTGCCTTTTTGTTCATGTTCTAATATGTTGCTTTGAATTCATTTGTTTGAATTACTAGATAATTTTTGGTAATCCCACGGTGTTCTTACACACTCTAATATCTGGCTGATTGACCACCTCAACTGTTGTTTGCTTATTTTTGATTCGTTGAGTTATGTTGCATTTGTACTATGGATAAAAATTCTAGAATGTCAGAGGGTATTGTGTAAAAAATTAAGAAAATTCAGAAATTGGTTTTAAGATATCTCATTTGGTGTGTCTGGTTGGTGCATTTGCTTGCATGTGCAATGAGGCTTAATGAGTTCATTTTGTTCTGTAATTAACTTGTGAAAGTTGTGGTTAAAGGTAGAACATGGTTAGTTTTTAGCCGAAAAACAATGAACAATGAATCATTTTATTTAAGGCCCTTGAGTAATTTAATTTAAAAAAGATAGTTTCCAAACATTGTCTCTTTTTAGAAAGAAAACAGGTTAAAAAGGTATTTTTTCGAGACCATGGTATCTCTCTCTATTTTGATTGATATAAATTATTATAAAGTTATAGAAAATGTATATAAAGATGAAATTACTTTTGACAGTTATATAGTTCTATATGCATGATGCCTTTCCATATTGTATGCTCTGGATTGGTGGGAATGGTTCATTTTGTCAGATTGATCTATGAAAGCAAAAATCAGCTAAAGAGTCTAGGAAGTAGTAGGACTCACCAACGGGCCAGTGGCCCGCGGTATCAGCCTCTTACTTTTCAAAGGGAGGTCAGGGGTTCAAGTCTCAGAAGAGACAAGTGTGTGTGAGTACCAACTAGGAAAAAAAATAGTAGTAGGACTCAAATTTTTACGTTGTGGCCTGTTAAATTTTTAGACCAAACCTCTGTTGGATCAGACCTTCATTTTCTTTTTTGTTGGTACTGGTCCATTTGCCAACACTGCCTTATTGATCCAATTACCCTTGCTACTACCAATTCTACAACTGCTGTCTGAGTTGTAATTTGTAGATCAAAGTTGGCTGATTGATACATTTCAAGTTTTGAGATACACTGAACACGGTCTCTAATATATGGTTTTATTTGAAAAAATAATAATGTGGTCAATACGACCTTTAACCAACTTCTTATAGTCCGAAGAGCAGTGCATTTTAAGTGAACAAGAATCTGAATCTTATATATTAGATACTGAGTATGCATGGATATATATAAATACAAGTATTCTAAATATATTGTTGATTAGTTTTTGTACATACTTCTGACTCCTTGCAATCCATCACTGCCAGTTCTGGAACTTGGTTCAACTCATGTCTACTCCTTCTATTACTCCTGCTTTGTTTGGAGGTGGTTTACTGGGTTATGTGATTTATGATGTCACACATTACTACTTGCACCATGGACAGCCATCTAGCGAAGTACCTCGAAATCTCAAGGTAAGAGCTGTACCCGTTGCACACTTCCAGATTGTATTTAATTTTCAGATCCCCCGCTCATTTGGTTTCTAGTCTTTTTTTTTTTTTTTTTACCCGGCAATGGTTAGAGAGTTAGGAGTTAGTGGGGATTAGGGGGACTAGTCTTATACTCTATAGACTATAACTGATCTAATCTGAAAAACAACATATAGCTTTCTTGCTGGTGAATAGTTCTCTGTTTGTGTTTTGCAGAAATATCACTTAAATCATCATTTCCGGATCCAGAATCAGGGCTTCGGTATCACTTCCTCGCTATGGGACAAGGTGTTTGGAACACTTCCTCAATCAAAAGCAGCCAAGAAAAGTAGATAATTTAATTGGAAGTGTAGCATCTGTTAAAATGTTAATTTCAATGGTTTGAAAATATTTTTCATTCACAATCTAGCATTTTATTTTATGGTACATCTTCTGAGAAGTGTTTCCAAATTTATCGAATTAGGATGGTGTCAATTATTGTGGTGTCCTTTCCTGCAATGAACAATGAAGAGTCTGTATAAAAGGAATTACTAAATTTGGTCTGATTAGTTGTTTATAGAAGAAAATGTCTCATTTTTGTGTCTATTGCTTGATTTCCATACTCGGTTCTGATTTTATCTTACTATCAGAATGATAAGTCGATTGAACTCTTTCATTTATTTCTTCTAAAGGCTTGATGTATGTGCAACATTCGAAGAACTATTGCATCATTGTCACACTTAGGTTGAATTATCACATGTTGTCGACGTCCTCATGATGCTGTGCTTTGTCAACAGCTTCTATGTTGGTCCTGCAACGCAGAAAAAACTCTGTAAGTGGTCGTCATGTTTGAAGAAGGAGCTTGAGCCCTGCTTCAACTTACCTTCTTCCCTGTGAGCTGTGAACAAATGCTTTGGGTATGTAATGTCAGATGTAAGTGTCTCACCCATTGTGCCTGTGTTTCTTAAACAAATTTCAGCAACGAAACACAGCCATAAATCCTACCCTCACATTATTTTTTCTCAATGCTCCATCGGAATAAATATTTATCTCACTCAACTTCTTTCATTCAGACTGAATTAAGGTCACATCTCAAAACTAATGCTTGTCATGTGATTCTGAAGTTGAACCTGATGCAGAAAAATGAAGGGTAAAGGGGCGTGGGAGGCACTTGCCCTTGCCCAGTTGTCCACCCTAGAAGGTCTGGGACAATATTTGGTCTAAAAAAACAGTATATACCATTACCTAGCAAGATCAAATTATATTTCTTGGAGGGATTGTATGGATGGTTTGCCCACGAGGTTGAATTCGCAGCCAAGCAAAATACCAGTGGATGATAATGGAGCCTTTTGGCTGACAACCATGATTCCAAGGTGGGTTAGGACTTCTTTTGTGTGGTCAAGAAAGAAAAACAATAATAATTCTTCTAAGGGATTGCAGGTGGACACAGATTTTGGGTTCTGAGGCCTCTTGGCCTTGAACTAATGTGTGTTTCCCTGCGAGATTTCATGCAAGGGTTAGGAATAATAGCCAAACAAAAAGATGAAACCAAAGTGGCCTTTTTTGTTGTTAAAGTATGGTTTTAGCTATATCGCAGGAATGAGGCATGTCACTAAGGCAAGAGGAGGGGGAGAGAGAGAGAAAAGATTGCAGACTTTTGCTAGATCATATTAGCAACAAGTCTTATATTTGTTTCAGATTCAAAATGAACATGAGAATGGAGATTGTACACAACTTAAAATGCTGAAGTAGGATTATATATATATATATATATATATATATATATTAGCAAGTATGGTTGCTGATTGAGTAAACCAGTTGAGTAAGGTTCTAATATTTTAGTCGTGAGAATGGTGCGAATTGGGTTGACAATATTTGTATTCAATTTAAATGTACTACTTAATGGAGTATGCATGCATCCACATGGGTATACAAAACCAAAAACAATGACACTTTATCTTGAGGGAGACACTGCCTATCCATCATATTCTTATTACTAATTATAAAAACCAAACCATCTGGTACAAAGAGAAGTGCTTCACTTGCAACTAGTGCATTATAAGATACATTTCATCCCTGGACTGTCTACCCTTTCCTCCCATTCCTTTTGGTCATTCATGGAAGAGTTGGTATGCTCTGTTCATGCCAGAAGAAGTTATCCGGATCAACCTTGGTCTTCACTCTTGCCAAACGCTTGAAGTTTTTCTTGAAGTACTTCTTACCCCAAACACTTCCCTGAATGAAACTCGTGTTACCTTTCGTGTTCATACCCAAATCAAGATCCCTGTAATTGACATATGCTTCTCTTGGGGACATCCTAACATAAGAGGCCATGTAACTGTAAAGCCTCCTAATCCATTCTATGTGCTTTGCTTCTGTATCTTTGTCTGCATTTGTCCAGGCTGTAAGGTACTGTATTTTATATATGACACCTTTTCTATGAGGGAAAGGAGTTTCAGACTCTGAAATCTTACCCATCATTCCACCATATGGATTCCATATTGTCAATGGAATGTCTTCTTCCAAGAGCCTTTTCCAAAGCCCTTCCAGCCCAGTTTCAGGAATTGGTTTTCTCACAAAATCTGATTTGGCCTTGAAATAACTCTTCGACGTTGACTTCCCTTGGAGTAGAACTTCAGGAGGTACAGTGCTTGGGTAGCCGGCAACATATAGCACCGACTCAAGCCAGCTCATTTCAATGCAGTCTTTTTGCCGCAACCCCAATTCAGGGAAGCTCTCATTCATTATTTCTAGGAGCCTATCAGTTTTTCCAAGAAACAGTGCATTGTAGGAAGTTGTTACCGTACTCTGATTACCGGTACTTGCCTTTTGTATGATGACTCTAATGAAGAGATCTTCATCGAGCTTGTCTGCAACTTGTTGCCATCTGTAGAGGATCTTTGTCGCGCCTTGTTCCAAGGTCTTAGGAACTGTAAAAACTGTCACAGTTGACGGAACAGGAACCAGATTTATCTTCCATGAAAGGATGATACCAAAGCTGGCTCCTCCACCCCCTCTGATGGCCCAAAACAGATCTTCTCCCATGGAAGCTCTGTTAAGTATTCTTCCGCTAGCATCAACCAATCGTGCATCCATGACATTGTCTGCTCCAAGGCCATATTTTCTCATCATGGGACCGTATGCGCCTCCTGTAATGTGCCCACCAACACCTAAGCTGGTGCAGAGTCCAGCTGGGAAGCCATGGATCTTGCTTTTCTCAGCAATTCTATAGTAAACTTCACCAATGGTTGCACCGGCCTGAACCCATGCACTGTTGTCCTCAATGTCGACATTGATGGATCGAAGCTTAGCCAAGTCAACCACCACGAATGGTGTTTCCACTTCTGATATATATGAGATGCCTTCATAGTCATGGCCTCCGCTCCGGACTCTGAGCTGAATACCAAGCTCTTTTGAGCAAATTACAGCTGCTTGGACATGAGATTCAAGCAATGGTGTGAATATCAGTTCAGGCTTTGGCACAGAAGGCATCAAACACCTTAAGTTTTGGGCAGTAGATTGTAGGACGGAAGTGAATGAAGAATTGTTTGGGGTGTAGAATGCTGTGGAGAGTGGTAAAGAGGTCTCAGAGTTGAGAGTGAGACATCTGTAGAAGCTATCTTGAATTGAATTTGAAGCAATGCATGAAGCCGATACAAGGATTGTAAGTAGAGAAAGAATGGCAGAGCTTGAAGACAACATATTTTTTTTTTTTTTTTGCCTTCTTTCTCAGTTTTGTGTATACGAGAGAACTGATTGAGAAACCTTATTTATGGGCTTCGTGTGGTCTCCTGTTGACTTTATATGAGCTAATGCTACCTTCATGTGCGAGAGTTAATGAGATTCTTGATACTGTCTAAGTCCCAAGTTTTGATCTACTTTTGGGACAGACAATTCTAGTTTTTATTTATTTGTTTATTTTTAATATTTTCTCTGCAGATGACTAGCCAAGTTTAATGCTTGCTTACCAAAAACAAAATAAAGTTTAATGCTCATTTTGTTTTTAAATTACAACTAGTATTTTATTATTATTTGTGATGATCTGAAATTTTAAAATTTTAATTTAATTATTTTATAATTTTTAGACTGTTTAAATTAATTATTTATTTATTAAAATTATTGAGTTTTGAATTTTGATTTAGTTTTGTTATATATATATATATTATATTTATGAGGTAGGAAATGGAAAGGAGCAGTGGCCTAGCCGAGGACAGTGGGAAGGGAGAGAAAGGAAAATTGGAAATGGTGATATGGGTTTTGTTTTTGGCGGGTTCCATATAAGGGGTTTGGTTTAGTTGGCTGTATATATATATATATATATATATATATATATATATTTTGTGTTGTAGATATGAATGAGATGGGTGGTGGAAGGAAAAAGAAAAAGGTTGGCTGCCGACAGATGGAAAGGGCATTTGGTTTGGTTTGGTTTGGTTTGGTGATGTCATGATTAACTTTGATTTTTGCTTTTTGCTTTTTGACAAAGTAATGTTTTGTGGCTGTTGTAGTTTTTTTTATTCGGAAAGAATGGCTGATGTAGTTTGCTAAGTAAGGAAGTAAGGAAAGAAAAGATGGTGGCGGGACTCAGTAAATTGTTTGGTTCAGATGAAATGATGTTGTCTGGCATTTTTTCAGTGCGTGGTGAGTAGTATTGACGTGTGTATGGAGTCGGTGTAGAGCTGAATTGTGTCGGTGGTTTTGCTTATTTATATTGGTATTTGTTTGGTGAGGAAGCACATAAGAGAATTTGAGGGAAAATATAGAGTTTTTGAGGACATAGAGAGAGGGCCGAGAGTTTGAGGGAGGTACACAGAGGAGCCGAGTTGTAGAGGAGACCGGAGGTTTGAGGACATGGTGATCTAGCGAGGAAATAATTGTTTTTCAGTAATAATTGTTTTTCAGTGTAGGGTTCTCTATATCTTGAATGGTATGGGGTGATTTTGCTTCAAATGATTTTATTAAATGTTTTGATTAAATGCATATTTATTTTGTTTATATATTTATATGAATGTGTATGTTTTGTGAAGCTGTTTTGTTAAATCTCCATGAAATTCTTGTTATGATTTTTCTTATTGGGACTTTTTGTCTCAGGTATCGAGGATAAACGTGAATTGCTAGATTCGGGCTTAGGCTGAAGAGTTGGCATTACAAAATTTAAATTTTTTATTTGGAGAATTTTTATATATTTGAGGAAATTGACTTTGTATAAAAAGATGGTATTTTTTTTTATGATCCTTGTGTATTTTGATGTATTTTTAATTTATATAAACTAATAATTTTATTAGAATTTTTGGATCGTGACATTATTATTAATATTGTTACAACCATTCAAAGGTTGGCACTGGGTGGCAATTACAAGAGTTGACTATTCATTTTAAAACTTCTCTATGTGAGAGAAAAAGAAGCGGCAAACAACCACCCTCTAGTTGCAAAAATTGTAGTCAATCTGTTGTTTGCTGCTTAATATTGTCTCTTGCGTAGACTTTTGTTGATGCTTAGCCAAGTTAAATGTTTGTTTACCAAAAACAAAGTCAACTTTAATGTTCGTTTTTATTTTATAACTATTATTATTAATAATTAAATAATTATTTTTTTGCTTACAGTGAGCAATGAAGGGTTTGTGTAAAAGGACTTGCAGAATTTGGACTAATGTGTTGTTTGTAGAAAAAGCCTCACATTATTGTCTATATTGCTTTTGGTTGATTTTTTATACCTCATCTAGTCATCTGAGTATATCTTACTATCAGAAAGATAGTACCACTGCATTCTTTCTTATATTACAACTGAAAGCCTGATGTATGTACAATATTGGGAAAACTACTGTTCTTCTCTTTGTAGAGCAAAATGTGCATGTCCTCGTAGTGGTGTGCTTTCTCAACAGCTTCTGTGTTGTCCCTGCAACATAAGAAAAGACTTTGTAACCTCTGTTCGTGGCTTGAAGAATGGGCTTGAACCTTGTTTCCACTACCTTCTTCCCTAGCTTGGAACAAATATGAGTGGGTGTATAGTGTCAGATGTAAGTATCTCTTTAATTGTGCCTATTATTCTTTAAGAAATTTCATCAACAAAACACAACCATAGAACCTATCCGCGCGCACACTTCTTTTCTTGATGCTCCATCGAAAAATATCTATAAGCGAGTGTATATTCAGATCGATATTCATGGAAACTAAATCCAGCATGATTTTCAGTACTCCACTTAGTTCTAATTCTCCAGAAAAATATTTCCCTGCAAGACTTCATATTACCAACAATGTTATGTTTGGTTCAGATTCCATGAGTATAAGAATCAAGATTGGCTACAGAGGAAGTGAGATGGCCCAATTGAGGAAAAAAAAATGTGAGAGAAGACGTAGAGAATTTTATGAAATTTGAAATTATAAAACTCTGTAACCAAATTAAAATAATGATTTTTTTTTTTTTTTACGCACCCATTATCCACATGTCCTTAATGGGACTTAAACCCTCAACTCCCAGTTTGGGGAGGAGAGGTTATACCATTAGTCTAGAAACCGTTTGATAAAATAATGAGACTTTACAAGTAAGAATATATATATATATATATATATATATATATATATATATATATATTTGAGTCATGAGAGTGGTACAAATTGGTTTGATGATATTTGTGTTCAAGTGAACTATACGAAGTTAATGGAATGTGTATTCATCCATCTGTGCAAATAGTGACACTTCCTATTTTGACTAACACACTGCTCTCATACCTATGTACCATTACTGATGGAGACACTTCCCATCCTAAATCTTTCTTATTCGTAATACTAATGCCAAAAACATTTTGTACAAAAAGAAGTGCTTCTATTGCTTATAGTGCTTTATATATGCTTATATATAAGATATATTCCGTCTCTAGATTATATACCATTTCTTCCCTCTCCTCTTGGTCATTGATGGAAGAGTTGGGATGCTCTATTCCTGCCAGAAGAAGTTATCCGGATCGACCTTGGTCTTCACTCTTGCCAATCGGTTGAAGTATTTCTTCAAGTACTTGTTACCCCAAACACTTCCCTGAATGGATCTTGTGTTACATTTCGTGTACCCAAATCAAGATCCCTATAATTGACACATATGATTCTCTTTGGAACATACAAACAATAGAAGCCTTGTAACTGTAAAGCCTCCTAATCCAATCTATGTGCTTTGCTGCTGTGTCCTTCTCTGCATCTTCCCGGGCTGTCAGGTACTGTATATTATATATGACACCTTTTCTATGAGGGAAAGGAATTTCATACTCTGAAGTCTTACCCATCATTCCACCATATGGATTCCATATCATCATTGGAAAGTCTTCTTCCATTAGCCTTTTCCAAAGCCCTTCCAGCTCAGTTTCAGGAATAGGTTCTCTCACAAGATCTGATTTGGCCTTGAAATAGCACTTCATTGGTGACTTCCCTTGGAGTAGAATTTCAGTGGGTACAGTTCTTGGGTAGCTGGCGATATATAGCACCGATTCAAGCCAGCTCATTTCGATACAGTCAGGGCGGAACCAGGATTGCAAAGTCGGGAGGGCTAAAAATAATTAAACCCATGATTGCTTAGTGTGTCATCCATGCTTTAAATACAAAATTATCATACATTAGTTATTCAATTAAACCCAATAATCTACAACTTTCTAACTCATTTACACTTCCAAATTCTAACGTATTTTTACAGTCAAAAATCCATTGAAGTTTGCTTCATACAAGTATTAAAGCAAACAACTACAAGAATGCAAGATATATATGTTCCTTATCAATAAATTCACATTGGAAAGTAACACCTATGTGCTCCGCCCTTGACTAGTTATTAATCCATTATATAGTAAATTACCCAATTTAACAAGAAATTATCAAGTCATCAACAAAGCCCTTTTTATTTATTTATTTATTTTATATACAAAAATAAAATTCAATATTTCACTGGATTAACAATAATAATCCATGATATCCATCTACTTATGCCTTAGTGCCTTACACACAAAGAGTTTAGGTCTTCTTCGATAGACTAACAATGTATTTTGATTTACTAGGTTGGGCCCTATTATATTTTATTATGGTTTATTTTGTGATTGGACATGTCTATGGTTCGTGGGCTTGCTCATATTTAAGGTTTGACCTTTGTAAATTTTATAACTCTTTTTATTTATAGAAATACTATGAATTTGGCTGGGCTGATAGGAAGAGGAAGAGTAGTACACGGGCTTATAGGAACAATAGTACTAATTTTTTTTTTTTCAATTGGACCTGGGCTATAGCCCAGGTTAGCCCATTACTAGTTCCTCCCTTGGATGCAATCTTTTTGCTCCAACCCCAATTCAGGGAAGCTCTCATTCATTATTTCTTGGAGTCTATCAGTTCTACCAAGAAAAAATGCATTGTAGGAAGTTCTTACAGTCTTCTGATCACCTTCATTACCGGTACTTAATTACCACTTGTATGATGACTCTAATGAAGAGATCTTCATTGAGCTTGTCTGCAACTTTTTGCCATCTGTAGAGGATCTTTGTCGCGTCTTCTTCCAAGGTCTTAGGAATTGTAAGAACCATCAGAGTTTTTGGAAAATTTATCTTCCATGAAAGGATGATACCAAAGCTGGCTCCTCCAACCCTTCTAATGGCCCAAAACAGATCTTCTCCCATGGATGCTCTGTCAAAGATTCTTCCACTAGCATCAACCAATCGCGCATCAACGACATTGTCAGCTTCAAGCCCATATTTTCTTATCATGGGACCATATGCGCATCCTGTAATGTGTCCACCAACACCTAAGCTGGTGCAAAGTTCGGATGGGAAGCCATGGATATTGCTTTTCTCAGCAATTCTATAGTAAACTTCACCAATAGTTGCACCTGCTTGAACCCATGCACTGTTGTCCTCAATATCGACATTGATGGATCGAAGCTTAGCCAAATCAACCACCATGAATGGTGTTTCCACTTCTGATCTATATGAGATGCCTTCATAGTCATGGTCTCCTCTCCAAACTCTCACCTGAATACCAAGTTCTTTTGAGCAAATTACAGTTGCTTGGACATGAGATTCAAGTAACGGTGTGAATATCAGTTCAGGCTTTCACACAAGAGGCACAAAACACCTCAAATTTTGGGCATAAGATTGCACAATTGAATTAAATGAAGAATTGTTTGGGGTGTAGGATACTTTGGGCTGTGGTAAAGAGGTCTGAGAGTTGGAAGTGAGACATCTGTAGAAACTATCTTGAATTGAATTTGAAGCAATACATGAAGCCGATACAAGGATTGTAAGCAAAGAAAGTATGGTAGAGCTTGAAGACAACATATATTTTTTGTCTTGTTTATCAGTTTTGTGTATACAAGAGAACTGATTGGAGTAGCCTTATTTATGGACTCTGTATGGTCTCTTGTTGCCTTTATATGTGAGCTAATTGTCACGCCCCGCAACCAAGAGGCTACGCCATGCAGGTGCCACGCAGACGCCCAGCAGACGATGACATGGAGCCTGCATGGACCAAAACTTTCTAGACTTCTCTACACAAGTATGGAACTTTTGGAATTATCTAGATTGGTGTGGAGTTGTCTAGCCCATAGTTGTTGAAGGCTTAAGGCGCACAAAAGCGCAAATGCCTCCTGGAGCCTGAGGCGCAAGGCGCAAGGCGAGGCGCGCGCCCTACTGAAGCAAGGCGCACGTTGAAAAAAAAAAAAACCAAAACCCACCCAATAAAGTATTAAAGATGCAATAGTATATATAAAGATGCAAAAGTCAACTAAATGAATTACTTAAGTTAAATATTCAACATAAAGATGCCAAAACCAAGTAAATCAAGTACTTGAGTTTAATAGTGAATAATAAAACATATTAACATAAAGATGCAAAAGTCAACTAAGGAGAATTATGAGATAAAATTAAAATAAACATAAACATCATTTCTTCTTAAGAAGACAACACCAACGAATCTAAATATCATCCTCGTTATCAATAAGCATAACATCATTTTGATCGTCACTAAATGATTTATAATTCTCAGGATCCTCTTCTATCTCATCTGAATCATCCTCATCCTCATCCACAAGTCGAACTGAAGAACTTCCTGCTCCCTTTGTTGTTAATCGTGAACTAGAACTAGATTTTGATCTAGTAGACCGTTGCGGCCTGCTATTCTCTCTAATACTAGCAAAACTAGCAACATCACCCCATGTCAAGGAATCATCTTCAAAGACTAGATCATGTTCTGCATCAGAATCATCCATCCTCCTCGTCAACCACTCGTTGCTCTCATCAATGTCATCGAGTAAAATGGGATCAAGAGTGTTACACATATTATATCGACGCCTCAATGCTCTATTATATTTGATGAACACTAAATCATTCAAAGTTGTTTGAGCGAGCTTATTTCTTTTCTTATTATGAAGCTGCAATAAATTCAACTTTAACTAGTAAGTATAAAAAATTAAAATTTTAATTTTCAATAATTAAATTACAAACCTAGTTAGTAGATAGTATATACTTACATGCTCAAACCAATTTCGTTCACAACTAGAAGAACTGCAAGTGAGGCTTAAAACCTTTATAGCAAACTTTTGGAGAAGTTTTGTTGACTTGCCATAAGCTTCCCACCAATTAGCTATTAAAAAAAATTAGTAATGATGTTTAGCAACTTTAGCTTCATCTTTCTATCGACTCTATTGTCAAAATAATTTTAACACTTAGCTATACTAACTTAATATACTTTACCACTTTACCTGGTCCTCGTGTACTTCTCTGTCTAATAGCAAAGGGATTACCAAAGAGGCCCTCAGCTTTAGAATATAAGGACAGCTCCTTAGTAATTTTGTCTTGGTTTTTGACATCTGGGACTAACCTTGCAATGCATGCATACAAACCCTTTGCAATGTCTTCATCTTCTTCAATGTTCGGATTTTAATAAAAGTATTCTCGGTTCAAATAATAACCTACTACATGCAAAGGGCGATGAAGTTGAACATTCCACCTTTTATCAATTATTTAAAAAATATCCTTGTATTTGTCTTCTACTTCCCCAAATGATTTTGCAATGGCTTCTTTATCCCTATCCATAACCGCATAAATGTATCCCATGGGAGGCTTTCTCTCGCCATCAACTAATCTAAAAACCAGAATATGAGGACCGGAAACCTTAAGGCTAAAGACAATGTTGTTCCAAAAGGAAGGCATCAAAACATAAGAAACAACTCTTTTACCGGCTTCCTCTTTCGCCCATTTATTACGACTCCATTCTTCTGAAGTAAACATCTTTCTCAAGTTATTCTTTTGCTTGTGAATACTTGATAATGTGATGAAACATGTAGCAAATCGAGTCTTAGTGGGCCTAAGCAACTCCTTTTTGTGAGTAAAGTTCCTCATAATGTTCAACAACTTTGGACGCATATAAATATAACTATTTAACTCCACTGCCCTCTGTATTGTTCTAGAGATGGACGGTATTTTCCCAATGTCTTCCAATACAAATGTGGGTGTTCTTTCTCTAACATCCTCCCTATTTGAAACCAAACGGAAAAAAGAAAAAATGATATAAAGAGAATGAATAAATCAAAATTGATTTAAATTATATATTTGTAAAGAATGTAAACTCTAAAAGTTATAAACATTGAACATTCTTACCGGCATACTTATTGCTTAATTCACTATCTGTGATGACTTGGACGACATTTGCTACTCCAATGCGGTTCACAAATTTATTAAGTAAGTCAAATATCTTTTCACCATCCTTTGAAAAAGAAGAAGTATCTATCGATTCAATAAACATGGTTCCCCTTGGACTATTTAATAGGAAATTAAACAACGTTCTCCCTCTCTTGTCTGTCCACCCATCTGCCATTAATGAGCATCCAAATTTTGACCACTCCTCTCTATGGTCATTTATCAAAGCATTGGTATTATCCAATTCCTTTCTAAGCAAAGATACTCTCACCTCATGATAACTAGCTGGTTTCATGGCAAGACCATATTGTCCAATTGCTTCAACAACCTCGGCAAAGCTATCATACTTAACAGCATTGAATGCAATTCCTGCATCATACATCCACCTTGCAAAAGCAGCACACGCTCTTCCTCTCAACTCTTTCTTGCATGCATCATTCATGGTTGTCTGTTTTCCCCCATCCTTTCTTTTTTGCACCACAACTTTCGGTCTGAGAGTGAAATATAAATCAATCGGTCCCTTTTGCTTTTGCCTCTTTGAGGAATTGACACTAGCACTACCTGCACCAGCTACCCTTTTTCCCCGATTGCTAACTTCTGTCATCCTCATCCTCTCCGTCAATGAAATTAATCTCATCACTAGGTAACAAATTCATTTGATCTTTTTCTTCCTTTTTCTTACTCATGTACTCTTTGATTTCTTCTCTAACACTAGATGGGCATCTTGTGTATGCACTCACATTTCTATACCCTCCAGTTAAGTGTTGCTTAGCTCGATAAATACCTCCTTTTGTAACTTTTGCACAAAAGTTACAAGTGACGGCATTTGTATCTTTCAGATTCTCCAAATGTGAGTAATTCCATGCCAGATCCTTTCTTGAACCATCACTAGGCATCTTTTAAAGTACAAACTACAATCAAATTCAAGATAACAAAATAATAGCATTATGTAATCAGTGTCTGCAACAACTCTGACAAAAAAAATATATATAGAACTTCAAAGCAATATTAACATTTCAATTTAAAAAAAAAAAAAAAAAATTAAAGAGCTTTGACAAAATGCAAAAAACATAATATTATTTCATGCAAAAATAAAAAAAAAAGCAGTGTTGATGCAAAGAGCAGAATATTATTTATATATTATTTCGATCTCAACTTATATATATATAGTTATCATTTTTCATGAATCATGTCCAAACCAAGCTTATATATATATATATATATATATATATATATATATATATATATATATATATCATTTTTCATGAAAGATATGTTGAGATCAAAGCTTGGTTTGGAATATTATTTATATATTATTTTGTAGACCAGAGTCCAGACAATCAACTGCAAACCGGCAAGGAATCGAATTTCCTCTTTTGTCTGTCAAACTACAAGGAGTATTTTGAGATCAGGAAAGATGATTCATTTTGTGAAAATATTTCTATGGTTGAATAAAAAATTTGAAATTCTTCACACTGGGTGTGATTTGTGTTCAGTAGTAAGTAATAAACAAAGACTCTTTCACTTCAAATTTTGATTCTATTTAAGTGAAAGTTTAAGTGACATATAAAGTACATTATCAAATAGACTAAATTGAGCAATCACTTAATTTCTTCAACATCGTAAGTCTCAAGAATTGGCTCATAACTCGAATAGTTTCTAATAGCTCCATTGACTTCTTCTTTTTTTCAACAAGAGAAAAAGAAGTCAAACTCAGCTCTGACCAATTTGATTTCAGGTTTTAGATTTCAAAGTGTCAAAGAATGACATAAATTAATCGAATTTCATCTTCCAGTTCCAATAAGATATGCTATTTATTCAAACTGACAATTTAAATTAGGAAATTTTAAAACAATTTAATTAATTTCTTCATTTTTCAATGATATATACTAGGAAAGACAATGATCTACAACAATGATATGCTATTGAAAAAAAATAAAAGAAGAGCCGAGATGAGAGAAGAAGAATAGAGAAAAAAAATAAAATAAAAAAATAAAAAACAATAAAAGAAGAAGAATAATAAATAAAAAAATAAAAAATAAAAATAAAAAAGCTAGAAAAAAAATAAAAAAATAAAAGAAGAGCAAGACTTAAGAGCTGAGACTCGAGAGAGCTGACTGCAGACAGAAGAAGAAGAACTGAAGAAAAGAAGAAGAAGAAGAAGAAAAGAAGAAAAAAAAAAAAAAAAAATCTGAGAGTCTCCGGAAGAAAAGAAGAAGAAGACTGAGAGATCCGAGAAGCAAGAAGGAGAGAAGAAGAAGAGAGGGAATGAGAACTTACCGGCTTCGTAGATCCGGCAGATCCAAGACTCCAAGCTTCGCAGATGAGGCTCGGTCCGGGCTCATACTTCTCTGTCCTCTTGCTTTTTGGTAACTTGGTTCTCCTTTCTTCTTTTCTTTTTCTTTTGTAGTCTTGTATAGGTTTTGTAATAAAAAAATAAAAACTAAACAAACAATAAACAAATAATAAACCCATACACAACCAAAATAATAACAAAAAAAGTACAAAATATATATACTTTCAATCAGGCGTGCCTTTAGAGCTCCAGTAGCCTTACTCCTATTCTTTAGAGACGCTTGCCTAGTACAAGGCAGTCACTTTGAGACAATTAAGGCGCCAAGGTGCCTTGCGCCTCAGGCGCGCCTTCGGCGCCTTTAACAACTATGGTCTAGCCTTTTCTAGACTTGTTTAGAGTTGTATAAAATTCTTTAGACTTATCTTGTACATTGTAGATAGTTCTAGAATTGTGTAGATATATCTTTGGAGGATTCTAGACACTTATTCTAGGCCACACATTTGTACACATCTAGAATGTTCTTGTAAGGCCAAAGGCCTATAAATAGGAGGTGGGAGTTCATTTGCTCCTCACCAAGCAACCAAGTTGTAATCTTCTCCTATCAAGCAATACAAGTTCTATACATTCCCAAACTCTCTTGCTCACTTGCCTAATCTCTTCCTACACACTCAAGTAAGCAAAACACTTGTCTAGCTTTAGTCTTCACTAAGCTAGCACACTCGGGTAGACTGACTTAACGTTTCAAGGGGGCTTGAAAGTGTCTAAGGCAGCACGCGAGCTTAGAAAGGTCCAAGTCCGTGACGTAATGCTAACTTCATGTGCAAGAGTTTTCATCCCTTTCGATAAGTGCCTTAGAAATATTTGGTTCTAGATATAGTCTATGTAATGTCTGTAAATTAAAAAGAAAAAGAAAAAGAGAAAAGAAAATAAAAATTGGTGGGGCCCACAATTGTTTTAAGTGGTCATAAGACCACATTTTTTTTTTTTCATTGTTTCTTGTTCTCTGTTTTCTTCTCTCCCGCAGTGTGATGACCCTGTGGGCGGGTGTGCCGTGGGCGGGTGAGAGAGACACTGTCAGGCTACCACACTGGCGAGCTACGGGTGCACAGTCCCACATCGCCTGGGTAGAGGAAAGGTGAAGTACTTATATGTAAGTGTGTCACCTCCAATTGGTATGAGGCCTTTTGGGGTGAAACCCAAGAGCAAAACCGTGCGGGCTCAGGCCCAAAGCGGACAATATCATACCATGTGGTGGAGTGGGTCGTTACAAATGGTATCAGAGCCTGACCCAGCCGGAAGTGTGGCCAACGAGGACGTTGGGCCCCAAAGGGGGGGTGATTGTGATGACCCTGTGGGCGGGTGTGCCGTGGGCGGGTGCGAGAGACACTGTCAGGCTACCACACTGGCGAGCTACGGGTGCACAGTCCCACATCGCCTGGGTAGAGGAAAGGTGAAGTACTTATATGTAAGTGTGTCACCTCCAATTGTTATGAGTCCTTTTGGGGTAAAGCCCAAGAGCAAAACCGTGCGGGCTCAGGCCCAAAGCGGACAATATCATACCATGTGGTAGAGTGGGTTGTTACACGCAGCCTATCTGTTCCTCTTTATTTTCTTTTTCTTTTTTCTTTTACAACTTCAAATCTTGATTACTCTCTCAATCCTTGGTAGATTTGAAAGCCATTTGAGGCAAAACGATGAGCACGACGAGCTCTACGTGCTAGTACCAGAAATTCCAGCTTTTGGTCCTCTTTGGGAGCTCGAATTTAAGAACCCATTTCTAGGGATTTTGCTCATTTTGAGGTAGGAGCATCTTAATCCACTCCTTTCTTGTTCTATTATGAATTACACCTCCTTGTTGTGTCAAACATGTTTAATTGGGAGTTAATTGTATCTATGATTATATGAATGATGTCTAGAGAATTTTTCAAGATCTTGAATATGACTTGTTTCATGTGTAAAGTATGTTTAGATGTTGTTTTATCATGCCCACTATGTGTTAACATGCTGAAAATGACTAATGAGAACATGTTTATTTAGATTGTGCCAAATTTCCCATTGTCATAATATTGAGATTATATGTACATCCATGCACATGTCATTGGGATGCATGAAATGAGAGAATTTGTCTTGAAATGAAAATGGGGGAAATTTTGGGAGAAGAGTTTTGTGAAATAGTTTTGATAAACTCGGTCGCTGCGGGGTTACCAACGAGCCGGAGGTTAATGTAGCCTAGAGGGGACTAGGGAGTCGCCCTAGCGTGGTTAAGCTATTCGGGCCCCTTGATGATGCTGCGGGGTTACCAAAGGTCTAGGAACGATAGCCAATCCTCCTCTCGTGTCGCGGCGAGGTTACCAAAGGGCGGGCTGTATTAACATTTAAAAGTGATGGTTTTGTGAATGAAAATGGGGAGTGACATTAGCATGTATTGCATTTCATTGCACTGCATGGTTTATAATTGGAATTGATGTGCATATTGTTTTAATTCTCTATATTGCATGATCCCTATTTCCCATTGGCCTATGCTTTGTTTGGATTCACAAGGACACAAGAATTGTGTCTTAAGTGTCACTTACTGAGCTTTATGCTCACCCTACTATTTACTAATTTTTTTCAAGAAACGGGAAAGAAGTGGCGGATGACATTCTACCACAGACTTAGTATGGATTAGGATCTTATTTTGTTGTTCTTGTACTTGGGCCTCACTATTTTTGTAAGACTAAGCATAATGTATTTTGGTACGACGACTTATGGACTTTTAATATTATAATCGTACCTATGGGCCGTAACTTTTGTATGAGTTGTCTAAAAGTTGTAAAATATGGACATTGATATTAATCTTGTATTTTGGGACTGTAATTATGCTATCTGGATGATATAGTATGTGGTTGTACCACTATAGAATGCATTAAATTAAGGTATGATGAATGGATGAAAGGGATGCTGGAATATATATTTTATGTTTATTGTGTTGGGACAGGTTAAAAAGGTATTTAAACAGGTTGTGCTAGGCCCATTTTTAGGGGGGGTCATGCCGAATTTTTTTAAAAAAATTGTATCAGTTTAGGGCCGTTACAAATTTGGTATCGGAGCGATGGTTCGAAAACCATTAGGACAACGGGTAGAGGCCTACATAGGGTTGTCTAGGAAGTCATTTGCATTGTTATTTTCTTATTTGCAAAAGTGTTTTGCTAAGTGAAAAAAAAACGAAAAAAGAAAAAAGAAAAAAGAAAAGCATGCTTAACTATTTACTTGCTTACGTAGTTATATGTTTATATTAATGTGTTCATTGCATGGTATTACATGCTAAATGTTTGTACAGTATCTTTTTGCGTTGGGTTGTTCACGGTTGGACCTTAGTATTATCGTTATTGAATTGTTTCCTTAATTTGTTTTATAGAACGATGTCACGGCGTGAGGAAATCAGGGAAGTTGGCCCTAGATCGACTAGGGGTGATGTTGGCGAGAGCTCCAGCTCCAATCCAGAGGAGCTAAATGATGAGGACGCACTTCTTAGGGACTTGATTCCCCTGAGAGTTGTTCCCACAAGGAGGGATAATGTTGAAGCACCTGTCAAAGTGGGTGAAGGTTCTGTGACACTAGAGTTGAATCGTTTGTTGCAAAATGTCGTGGGGCAACGATTGCTGCTCAGTCGCAGTCGGCACCACAGCCCACAGTTCCAGTTGAGGAGACGTAAGCTCAAAAGCGACTTAAGATCATTAAGGGGTTTTCTCAGTTGATGCCGATTATGTTCAAAGGCGGTGCGGATCCGATGGTAACAGATGACTACCTTGACAAAGTTGAGACTCAGTTGATATCAATGTGACGGGTTGTGCTGGGACAGGTTAAAAAGGTATTTAAACAGGTTGTGGTAGGCCCATTTTTAGGGGAGGTCATGCCGATTTTTTTTTTTTTTTAAATGGTATCAGTTTTGGGCCGTTACAGTCTAAGTTCAAAGTTTTGATCTACTTCTGAGAGAGACAATTCTAGTTTTTTATTACTTTCTGAGAAAAAAAAAAAATTCTAGTTTTTTATTATTTATTTATTTATTTATATTGTCTCTTACTTAGACTTGTGAAGGTGACTAGCCAAGTTTAATGCTTCCTTACCAAAAACAAATTCAAGTATATTGCTCGTTTTGTTTTTTATTTTATAGCAAGTATTTTATTATTATTGTTACAACTATTCATAGGTTGGCACTGGTTGGCAACTACCCTTGAGTTGACTATTCATTTTAAAACTTCCTCCATGTGAAAGGAAAAGAAGCGGCAAACAATCACCCAGTAGTTGCAAAAATATTAGTTATGTTTTTTGTTTTTTTGGTATTGTCTCTTGCTCAGACTTTTGTAGATGATTAGCCCAGTTTAATTCTTGCTTACCAAAAACAAAGTCAACTTTAATGCTCATTTTTATTTTTACCTATATTATTATTATTATTACTACTACTACTGTTATTATTTGCTTACAGTGAACAACGAAGAGTTTGTATAGAAGGAATTGCAGAATCTGGACTAATTTGTTGTTTAAAGGAAAAAGCCACTCATTTTTTCTCTATTGTTTTAGGTTGTTTTCTTATACTTACTATTAGAAGGATAAGATCACTGTACTCTTTCATATATTACTTCTGAAAGCATGATGTATGTGCAATATTAGGAAAACTATTGTTCCTCTCTGTGTAGAGCAAAATGTGCATGTCCTTATAGTGGTGTGCTTTCTCAACAGCTTCTATGTTGGCCCTGCAACATAAGAAAAGACTCTGTAACCTCTGTTCGTGGCTTGAAGAATGGGCTTGAACCTTGTTTCCACTACCTTCTTCCCTGTGAGCTGTGAAGAAATACTAATGAGTGGGTGTATAATTTCAGATGTAAAATACCAGTGGATGATATGTTGACAAGCTTGAGTATGCTACAACAATCAATTTGTACAATAATGTGTAATGACTAAGATCCATTCTGCATGGGTGAGCAAGGACTTATTTTGTGTGGTCAAGAAAGAAAAACACAATTCTCAACCCAAAGATGTTGTTGAAGGTTTTTTTAAATTTCGGGTTTTGGGTTGGGTTTGGGTCGAGGATGAGCCCAACCTGAACACGTTGGGTTTTGAAAAAGCCCAACCCGATTTGAGCCCAATTTGTGAATTTAAAAACCCAAGTTCCAAAATTCTCGGGCTGGGTTCGGGTTGGGCTGGGTTAGGCTGCCCAAGTTGCACCTCTGAGGGACAGATAGTGGACACAAATATATTGGATTCTGAGGTCTACCAACAATGTTATGTTTGGTTCACATACTATGAATATAAGAGTCTAGATTGGCTACAGAAGAAGTGAGGTGGTGAATCGAGTAAAGCAAAATGAGAGAGAAGAGATGGAGAATTCTATGAAATTTGAAGTTGGTTTTGTAAGTAAATATTGTTGCTGATTGAGTCAACACTTAAATGAGGGTCTAATATTTTAATCAAGAGAATGGTGTGAACTGAGTTTTTATTTATTTTATTTTTTTATTTATTTTTAAGTTAAATATACTATTTAATGGAATGTATATAGCCATATATGTATAATAAACCACAAACAATAACACTTCTTATCTTGATCTACACACAGCTCTCATGAGTACATACCATTAACTGAGGGAGATACTTCCCATCCTACATCACTCTTATTCCTATTAATAAAAGCCAAAACTATCTTGTACAAAGAGAAGTGCTTCAACTGCAGATAGTGCTTTATATATATATTCCATCTCTAGATTATCTATCCTTTCCTCCCTCTTCTCTTGGTCATTGATGGAAGAGTTGGGATGCTCTGTTCATGCCAGAAGAAGTTATCTGGATCAACCTTGGTCTTCACTCTTACCAATCGGTTGAAGTTGTTCTTGTAGTACTTGTTACCCCAAGCACTTGCCTGAATGAAACTTGTGTTACCTTTCTTGTTCATCCCCAAATCAAGATCTCTATAATTGACATATGCTTCTCTCGGGAACAAAGAAACATAAGCAGCCATGTAATTGTAAAGCTTCCTAATCCAATCCACGTGCTTTGCCGCCGTGTCACTGTCTGCGTCGTTCCAGAGTGTTAGGTACTGTATTTTATATATGACACCTTTTCTATGAGGGAAAGGAATTTCAGACTCTGAAATATTTCCCATCATTCCACCATATGGATTCCATATCACCAATGGACTTTCCTCTTCCAAGAGCCTTTTCCAGAGCCCTTCTAGGCCATCTTCAGGAATTGGTTCTCTCACAAAGTCTGATTTGGCCTTGAAATAGTTCTTGAATGTTGACTTCCCTTGGAGTAGAACTTCAGGGGGTACAGTACTTGGATAGCCGGCGATGTATAGCACCGATTTAAGCCAGCTCATTTCGCTGCAGTCCTTTCGCTGCAACCCCAATTCCGGGAAGTTCTTATTCATTATATTTAGGAGTCTATCAGTTTTACCAAGAAACATTGCATTGTAGGAAGTGCTTATAGTCCTCTGATCAGCTTTCTTACCGGTACTTGCCGGTTGTATGATGACTCTAATGAAGAGATCTTCATCGAGCTTGTCTGCAACTTGCTGCCATTTGTAGAGGATCTTTGTTCCGCCTTCTTCCAAGGTCTTAGTAACTGTAAAAACTGTCACAGTTTCCGGAACAGGAACTAACTTTATCTTCCATGAAAGGATGATACCAAAGCTAGCTCCTCCACCCCCTCTGATGGCCCAAAACAAATCTTCTCCCATGGATGTTCTGTCAAGTATTTTCCCAGTAGCATCAACCATTCGTGCATCAATGACATTGTCAGCTCCAAGGCCATATTTTCTCATCATGGCACCGTATGCGCCTCCTGTAATGTGTCCACCAACACCTAAGCTGGTGCAGAGTCCAGCTGGGAAGCCATGGACCTTACTTTTCTCGGCAATTCTATAGTAAACTTCGCCAATGGTTGCTCCGGTCTGAGCCCATGCACTGTTGTCCTCAATATTGACCATGATGGATCGAAGCTTAGACATGTCAACCACCACGAATGGTGTTTCCACTTCTGATATATATGAGATGCCTTCATAGTCATGGCCTCCGCTCCGGACTCTGAGCTGAACACCGACCTCTTTTGAGCAAATCACAGCTGCTTGGACATGAGATTCAAGCATTGGGGTGAAGATCAGTTCAGGCTTTGGGACAGAAGGCACCAAGCACCTTAAGTTTTGGGCAGAAGATTGTAGGAAGGGAGTGAATGATGCATTGTTTGGGGTGTAGAATACATTGGAGAGTGGGAAAGATAGCTGAGAGTTGAGGGTGAGACATCTGTAGAAACTGTCTTGAATTGAATCTGAAGCAATACATGAAGCTGATAGAAGTAGTATAAGCAGAGAAAGTATGGCAGAGCTTGAAGACAACATTTTTTTCTTTTTGTTGTTTCTCGGTTTTGTGTACAAAAGAGAAGTGATTGTGAAGCCTTATTTATGGACTTTGTATGGTCTCTTGATGACTTCATATGACCTAATGCTAACATCATGTGCAATAGTGTTCAAATCCCTTTGGGTTAGTGCCTCAGAATTATGAGGCTCCAGATAATGTCTAGGTTCCAAGTTTTGATATACTTTTTAGACAGACCAATTCTAGTGTTTTTTTTTTTTTCAAAATAAAAAGGTAATAAAAAAAAAAAAAAAAAAAAAAAAAAAAAAAATGGAAATAGGATTGTGTCTAGAAAGATAACATAGCATAGGAGATAAGGAATTCTAATTAATTTCAAATTACATATTTATTATTGTCTCATTAATTTCAGAAGCAACCCAATAATTTTAATTGGGAAATTCAGAGTATTGGCCGTGGTCAAGGCAATAATACAGTGGTGAGGAGTTTGATGGTCGTGCCTGCATTGCATTGACAATTGTGATGCATCCAAACCATGTGTTGGATTAATGTTTCAAAATAATTTCTTTTATCTATTAAATTACTGAATTTACACTGTCTTAATGAAGTTTTAATGAAGGGTTAATAATAGGTTTTTCACCTAATGTCATTAATCTAGTTTATTTAATATGTTATTTATGTGCAAATTAAGTCTAGGTTCATTAACGTTAAGTTAAATAAATAGTCATAAAAAGTCCTCAACGGACTCTACAAAATATTCTCACAAAGCAATCAAGTGTGTACTTAGTTGATGCTTCACTATTTATTTGTTTATTATTATTATTATTTTTTTTTTTCAAGACAAGAATGTCAAGGTAGTAATTAGTTGACAGGGATAAGGAAAAACAACTCAATCATTCAAACATGACACTTGCGATGCTTCAATTATGCATATATAAAACCTCAATAAACACTATTTTAATGAATTTATTCTAACGCCATACAGGTTTTCATGGATTTTATAAAATCCAAAACCTTCTGCTAGTGATTGTGACATTGAATTGGTGGTCGTATGCTGCTAGAAATTTAGGCGTGAATTCTGGTGATCATAGTACCCTTTAACAGAGACAGTATGAATTGACTAGTTTTTTTTGTTTCTAAAGCATTGTTGGTGTGATTTTGTAGATTTTCATGTGACAATGTGCAGAGTGGGGTTCATTAGTCCTGACTTTAGGACTCTCCATTAATGGAGCAATAATAGTAGGTTCAAAGTCCAAACTGTTTGATGCACTATCTCTTCTCTCAACTAACCCTATGACCACTTTATGCCCACAGCCGACTCCCAACTTAGACTTGGCTAGGGATGGCATAATAAGAGTGTTCGAAATAGCTTGTGTTTTTTTTTTTTTTTTTTTGAAACCATAATTACACTGTAGTATTAAATTCAATTCTCATTTTCTATCATAATAAACATCTGTACTTGGAGAACTAGAGCTTGTATACAGGGGCGAAGCCAGTGTATGCCTAGGGAACACGTGCCCCCTGCCTTGACCCCGCCCTATGTATATATGAATTTTATTTTATTTTTTGCACATATATATATAGAAATTTTTATATTATGTTTTCCTAAAATTATTAGTTTTCAAAATTTTTTAAATTTATTTTTTCTCTTTTACTCTTTAAATTTCTTTAATTATCCTTTTAAAAAGGTAAAATTTACCTTATTTAATCCTGCTTTAATTTGTTTCCTTAAAAATTTATTTATTTTTCCTTTTTTCTTCTTCTTATTCTTTTTTTTTTTTTTTTTTTTTTTTTTTTTTTGAAAAAATTCCCACTATGCCGCCTGAAGGCTCCACCCTGCTTGTATATTTTATATGTTTCTCTCTATACATATTATAAAATAGACAATTGAAAAAAGAAAAGAAAAAAAAAAAGAGGAATTATTGCAGCATTTGCCTTAAAGTAAAATATAATATATAATATTTTTTTATTGACAAAAAAACTCACCTACTCATTTTCTACATGTAGACCTCAAATCTCCATCTTCTATTTTTAAAAAAAAAATAGATGAAATATCACAGTCCACGTAACATGTGATTCGAAATTTCATTTTGTTTTTCAATGTCACAATCTCTCTTTCTCTCTCTCTCTCTCAAGTCATATCAGAAAGTGCAAATAGCAACATAATTAGGTGGAGCGATTCAGCATTCATTACTTTGTGAAAAATGGAAATATAATTTTGCACTGTTTCACCTGTGACATATAATTCTATTTTAATTTATATAGTTGGGTTGATTTTGCACTGTTCACCTGTGACAACTATTTCTAAACTAATTTGTATAATTGGGTTGATTTGATTTTTTTGAGAATTGAATTTATCTGTTGTGTGGTTCTCTTAATAGGATTGGATTCTTTTTCTTTTACTGTACATTGTTACTTTCATAATTAGCTTTTACAACGATAATATCCTCTTGAACTGACTAAAATTTTAAAGCAGCTTTTAAATTAAAATTAGTTTTTGATTTTTAAATGTGAAAGCATTACTGAAAGAAAAGAAAACGACAAACAACCACCCACCAGTTGAAAAAGTAGTAGTCAATGTCTCTTACTTGGACTTACGTAGATCAATGGTCAACTGGTTTGCTAGCTTTCCAAAAACAAAGTCTAGTTTATTGCTGTTTTAATTTTTTTTTATTATTAGCATTATTATTATTATTGTTGATATTATTAATTTATTGAATTTTCTTTTATCTCTCTGAATATATTATTCATATTTATTAAAATATATACACATAAATATGTATATAGTATTCACTAAATATAAATTATTCTAATTTGGTGATAGACGCAGCACGATCACGAATCACTGAGTGAGGTCACTCTTTCATCATTTCATGTTAAATAAATACAGCAAATAATTGAGAATCCCAAAGTAGGTGAAACTTTGTCTATAAACCATGAAAAGAATCAAAAGAGAACAATCTAGGTGTGAAGGCAGCTTTTTTAACTTTTAGAAAGATGGGGTATGAAAATAGAGAATCTTGGGACTATTTTAACATAATGGTGATGACTGATGACATAAAAAAGTTAACACAATCTATTGTACTCTAATGAGGCTTAACCTAATCTATTGTACTCATGTTAGGCATTTCCTAATAATGTTTGTCCACCCACTGTGTATGTCAAGGTATACATGGTTGGACTATCTATAACCGTATATTCTCTTCTATCTTTAGTTATCTTTACATATCTGATTTGGTTGATCTTGTAGGCCTCTCTCTCATCTTTATGACAAATTCATATACTACGTGGAAGAAAACCACTTCTCTGTTTTATTATGTTAGTTTTGATAGAACCCTTTAACTATCAGTTTTTTCAAAAGCCTCAGTTTGAACTCGAGATCTTCGTCTCCGATATCATATTAATTATTAGTTTCTCCAAAAGTCTCGGTACTTTATCAAATCGGATATGAATTTAAGATATTCTAATCCGACAGTAATCCAATCCAATTAAAATTATATATATATATATATATATGTTACAATATACTATATATATTAGTTCTCTATTATTAGATTCATTTGGTTGCAAAGTTATATAATGCACCATTCTTTATATTAACAACTCTCTACTCCACTAACCTTAGACATGTCAACGGATCCAATTTTGATCCGAATCTGATCCAAGTCTGAAGTCGAGCCAAAGATTGAAATATTGATTAGAAAATTCAATCTAATAACCCGTTAGCAATTCGAATTCGATAATCCGTTAGTTAAACAAATTAGATATGAATTATGGTCAATCCAATCCAAATCCAATCCGTTTACATGCCTAGCTACAGTCCTGCCATAGCACACTCTACCTTCACAACTGCTGCTATGTTTGAAGCAATCAATTCAAGTTCCCATTTGACATCATATTTCATCATTAGTGTTGCTAGACCAAAGTTAGCTATCACATATCAATGTATCCACTTGATATTAATTACCTCGTGTCCATCAGATGCAGACATCTAATATTTTACTTCCACATAACTATACATGGTTTTGGGCAAGTTTAGCAAATTCATTGAGTTCCACTTCTTTATCTGCAATGACAACATCAGGCCATTGTTGCAATTGCTTCAACACTTCTGATCAATTTGGCTGTGCACTCGAGCAGTCACATGAAAAAGTGTGCTAAGTGCTCCATAAAATCACCAACCTCAGAGATTGAGTGCGAATTCATGATAAATTGGTTCAAAAATGTAGTTTATTTTCAAAGTCTATAATCTACGCGTTTCTGCTGGAATTCAAATACCCCAACTCAATTTACCTACCCTGCACATAATCTTGTAATAAATAGTGAAATGGGATAAATATTCCATTCACATCCATTCAAACCTCAACGTGATCAGTCCATTTTGAGTTTGTGTGCCACTTTCTGATTCCATAAGCCCCACGTTCTTATATGTTGACACAATTATTACAAACCCAAGATATATGGTACTGTTGGGTTATTATCATCTCAATCATTATAATTTTGATTATTGCTAGTACAAAATATAATTAAAAGCTTATTTAAAACCATTGGTTTATTATCAACTCCAATCATTATAATTTTGATTATGGCAAGTACAAAATAGAGCTTCTTTAAACCATGGCCACTAGTTATGGTAAACCAACTAGCCCATTGTGGCTAAGTGGATTGTTTATGAGATAAAGCAATAACTTTCAGTGATACATTCCAACTGACAATTGTAACATATTACCATATCTTTGTGATAAAGCCCATGACTGTGTGAATATATTTAATGCTGACAACTGAAAAAGCTTACTGGTAAGTCTTATTTTTTTATTCTCTTCTTTAAATACCATGAATCCAACTCCTAATTCCACCATTCTCTTAAATGTGAAGCCAATGTATATATATTGTCACAACAACAGAATAGCTTTAGCAAACTGAATATTTTACTAGTTAGCCATGTACCTTGTACTGATTCTTGAGGATATGTTATTTATAATTTGGGATGTGTTTAGTCTAATGATATGTTGTACTAGAACATCTTAAAAAAACTGATCTACAATGGAGTGAAAAGTCCTCTTCCATGTGCAGTTGTTCTTCCAGTTATTGTAATGTTTATAAATTGTGTACAATTTTAATATTGTAAGTTATTTTGTGTGGTTGTAGTAATTGGTACACACATATATATATATTTGTGGTGAAAAAAAAAAATCAATTAAATGAGATTTTGGTAAGTGGGGGAACCCACCATTATCACTTTAGTGGTATAGAGACCACACTTGGTCTCTAATTTCCTCTCTCCCGTAAATCTCTCCCTCTCATTCTCTTTTTTTTTTTTTTTTTTTTCTTTTCCTTTGCTACAAACTCAAGTTTCAATTAATCTCTCATTTTTTGGAGTTTTTGGAAGCCGTTTGCGGCAAAACGGAGAGCACAGCGAGATCTACGTGTAAGTACAAACAATTTCAGTTTTGGCCTCCCCTAGGATTTCGAGTTTTGAGACCTATTTGAAGGTTTTCTATAAAATTGAGGTATGTGTGTTCTAATACATAAAATTCTTGTGGTTTTGTGAGTTTTCTTATTTAATTTGATGTTAAGTATGCTCAATTTTTATAATCTCTTACAAAACTAGTTTAAATGTCAGTTATGGAACATATGACTACTTGTTACTTGTTGTGTAGTGATTATATATATACTTATGTGAAGTTAAATTTATGTTTTACATGCTTACCATGTTAAATTGATGTTGATTGAAAGCATAGATTATATGTTTTGAAAAAATTATGTTGGATAGTATGTGTGAAAATTTTATTGTTGAATTGACAATTTGAAACATGGAACATTTTTGCATCCATTGGGAAGAGAAATTAGAAAAGTGTTTTCAAAATAAAGGAAATTAAATTTTGGAAAAATGTTTTCTAAAAGCGTTTGCGAAAACCCGGACGCCTAGGAGGCGCTTAGTGGTCCGTGATGTTAGTGTGATCTAGAGGGGGATTGGAGAGAGACTCTAGTGTGGTTGAGTTACCCAGACGACGCCATGGAAGTACCATGTGGTAAGGGAAAAACTAGCCAACCCTTCCCTTGTGACGCCTCGAAGGTGCCTTGGTCGGATTACACTAACGGTTGGATGTTGAAACGGAAATGTTTCGGAAATGGGGAACGACATGAGCATGGCATTACACTTCATTGGTATACATGGCGTGTTTTTGACTTGGATGGCATATGTGTTTATATTGGATGTTGTGGTTATGGTATACATTCCCGGTATAGTATAATCCCGTTCTCTTGTTTTTTTATTCTATACGTGGATTCACGGAGTCATAAGAAGTGTATCTTAGACATTTCCTACTGAGCTTATGCTCACCCCTTTATTATTAACATTTTTCAGGACACGAAAATGAGGTGGCGGACGAAGATCCACCACAAGTTTAAATGAGATTGGAGACCTATTTTATTTTGCTATTTTTTTATTTATTAGAACTCTAATATTTTGTAAATGTAATCTTAACTATTTTGTGAAACTTTAATTTAATTGGTGTAATGTTGTAAGTTATGGACATTAAAATTTTAGCTACATGTATGGACTGTAACTTAATGTAACTAAGGTGTGTTCCTTATTTGGATGAGATGGAGGACCAGGATTTTTATAAGCATGTGATTATTTTGGGAATGTGATATAATATTGATATTGTGCGTTTGGATATGATAGATTAGTTTTAAGGCCAGTGAGGCCATTGCATTTTTATGTTTTTCAATAGGTTGTAGAGGGACGTTTCTGCGGAGGTCATGCCGAAATTTTATATATTTTATTATTATTATTTTAGTATCTTTTCAGGTCATTCCAAAGTTGGTATCAGAACATTTTTTTTTTTTTAGAAATTCGGGATCATTACAAATTTGGTATCAGAGCAATGGTTCGAATACCATTAGGACGACGGGTAGAGGCCTACTTGGAATTGCGTGGGGAAGTTGAATTGCATGATTATGTGCTACGTGTTAAAGTGTTTATATGTTTGAGAATCATGCTTATTTGTTTATTTGCTTTTGTGTTTATAGTTTTGAAAAGCATGCTTACTTGCTTTCTTGCTTATGTGATCACATGTTTATGTGTTTAAAATAATGATTGAAAACATGTTGATTTGGATATGATGATAAATATGAGGAGTATGTCAAGAGCAAGCTGCGAGTACGGATTGTGCAAGTGTGTAGTATACAAAAAGATGATAAGGAAGGACGTGATGCTTAATTTCACATAATAATTTAATGGAGTTATTGTTTAAAAATTTATGTGATAGGACACGGTCATGTTAAGGGTTATGCTTCAGTTATTATGTATATAAATATATAAGTATGTCTTGTGCATATCCCTATATTCTTATGTGTATATGTGGTTGAGCATGGGATGGTTATGTGAGTTTTGACCTAGGTAGACGAGGAGCTCGGTTGCTTTGGAATTGTTCGGTGCTAGTTCTAATCGAACAAATGGCTTGACCTTTTAACTCATGGATTGAGCTATCCGGTGTGGGGTCCTCCTAATCTTCTTGGTGTATTTTGTGCGATACTTAGAGCACAGCTTTAAAATGGGTTTATATTTCATGGCATGGTGACTATGTTGTGTGTGAGTTTCATGCATTAGTGCATGGGTTCTTATGACCATGGGGGGTCAGGTGCGCGTGTGAAGGTTTTGTAGGAGAAAGGTATAACCTTAGAGGGTTAGTGTTTGTGACTTGGGTCACGGATTGATGCGGAGGTTCTTTTTTAATCGGTCGTCGTAGGTGTGACAGTGGTTGTTTGAGTCACGAGTGTAGTCTATGGGTTATAGATGTGTATTGTGGGTGTTTTGGTACAGTCTAGGGAAGTGTGTTGATTACGGTTAGTTGAGAGATGATTCCCATTCTGGGAAATTGCATGAGTGTGTTACGGGTAATTGACTCTCGGTGAGTTAATTGCATGGCTTGGTTGATGAGCGGGTTTAAAGGTTGGTACGGTTATTAAGAGAGTCTTGAGGTGGTGAATAGTAGTTAGTTTTAGTTGTGTAGTATAGGATTGCACGATAAGGTAGGTAGTATGAGGTTATTGGAGTACTAGGTCATTTGCGGACTAAGTGAAAGAGGATAGGTACTGTGTATCTAATGGATTGTGTTTTTTGAAATTGAAAGCTGTAGACTAGAGTTGAATTTTATGTTGTGTCTAGGGTACGGGGAAGTAGTACATGTTGTTTAAGGATCCGAAGAGATAGACAGATAATTAAAATGATTGGAACGAGGGTGATCTCGTAGGTCAAGTTGGTAGCCCCATTTGACTTTTATCGGGGCCAAGGGTGCTCTGAGGAATGGTGAAGAGGGGAGGTAATAGTGTTAAACCTAAGGTATGAAGTTTCTTGTTTAGGCACGTAGATTGCCTTAGGATGAGTGGTTTGAGTAGCCAGATAAGTGTTTGTGATTGATTGCATCATTGATGGTTTTGAGGTGATAGTTGAGTGTTGAACATTCTGGTTTTTATGCTTACTTTTGTTTTGAGGATTTGTCGGCATGGCATTACCGTATGAAGGTTCTTTTCTAGTGGTAAATAGTGGCCGTTGTGGGGGAGTATCGAGAGTGATGCTTATTCTCTTGTTGTGATGGTGCTATCTTAAGGAGGTTGGAGGATGAATTGCTTGGTAGTGGCTTGATGATCCGGTGGGATAATATGTTTGAACTGTTGATTTGAATGAGTGGCAGTGAAGGTGTTATGGTGTGATGTTTAATGATGAGGAGCAGAACAATTTGAGTTATGATCCGAATGTGATTTAGGATTGTAAGTGTTGTTGTATGTTGTCAGGTAAGTGATGGGATTATGCGCTAATTGAGGCAATTGTGGTCGGTTCAGTCTTTAGAACCAGAGAGAGAGATGTTCCCATGTAGGCATCTTTTTCTTTTGAAGAGTCAGTGGATTGTTGTGACTGAGGTCACGGGTCTTGTGTGCACGGTGATCAAGGTAATGTCACCTGGGTAAGTAGAGATGAAATGGATGGTAAAGTGTCATTTTATGGCGTAGAGGTTGTCGGTTGGGAGTGACTGATTCTAGGTAGAACGGAATGCAGTGTTCGAAAGGTTGTGATTGTTTTTAGTGTTGTGTGTCGTGAGTGTCGGTGCTATTACCTGATTGGTTTTGGTTAGCAGGGCCACCGCTGTGTACTGTATGCGAGGTCTCTGTGTTGATAGTGTGTGACGGTCCGTTAGTGGCAAGGTCGCCTGGAATCGAGGTCGAAGTCTCGTATGCGTTTTCTAGTTGGTTCTTCTCCTTGTGTGTAGGGAGTTCATTTCATCTCAGGTGAGATTGGGTGTCCATAGTTGGACAATTAGTAAGTAGCGTATGATAAGGTGTCTGGTGCATTCGGGTACAAGTTGTCAATCTCTTGTGAGAGTGAGGTCGTTACCCTTTTCGTTTGTTCTAGTCCTGGCAAGGATGTCGTTGTCGTGAGCCTTGTTTTCCATTTAGGAGTTGTGTGCGTCCGTGGGTAGATGAACTTGTGTGTGGGTTGTTATACTGTTAGGGTTTACCGGTAAGGGTTTGGTTGAATGGGTCGACTCACTCCCATGGAGGGATGTGTAGTCTTTGGTTTTTATAATGCTTGTTCTAAGAGTGGTCTTGACCGGTGGTATGTGAGGCACGAGCTACCAAATAGAGATTGTAAGTTTCCGGAGTCTAGTACTAGCAATGATGGCTAGGGGATGCGTTGTGAACCGGGAGTTCGAGGATGATTAAGTGATAAGATGTGAGTCATGTACTCGGATGTTTCTATAGGCGTTTGATTTGAGCAATGTTTTGAGGATAAGTGTCGATGTTGCCTTTGAATTTTGTGATTAGAGAAAGTAAATATGTGATTCTATTGAGGAATAATAGAAATGATTGATTTTGGTTTTGAGGTTTCAAGTATGAGACGGTTGTATTATATGTTTTAAAGAGGTAAGAATTAAACCAAATAATGACATGGAGTTGTTTACCTGGTATGGGTGTTATGAGGAGATTAGAGATCTTTTATACTGGTTGATGATTGTGACGTTTGGTGCCGTGTTGTTTCCAGCTTGTTAAGGGTTGTGTGATTAATGTATGATTGGGATTTTTAGAGTAGGTATGTGACTGTATAGTTGTTGAGTGGATCTAGTGGTTGTTATGTGGACTGTGTGAGGTTGTATTTGATGTTTGGACCTGAGGATATGAATGACGTCTATGCTGAGATCGGATCGAGGATGAGAATGGCTTGGCCAACCATTTCTCTTGAATTAGTCCCTCTCTAGCATGATGTCGGGTCAAAGGTTAATGACTGTTTCGACTTGTTAGTGGTAGTGAGAGCACGGTTTTGCAGGTTGTGTCGATGCGATAGTGTGGATTTGGGTAGTTGTCTTGGGTAACGAAATGTGTTAGGTAAGACCAAGTGTCCGATAACGGGTTTATGGTACAAACATTGATTATTGAGGATCTCGTTTTGAGGATTTGTGTTCAGGATACATGATAGTACGTTTTATTGTTATGGTGACTCATGATTATGTAGTCGTGGGAAAATCTGTTGTTTTGTCTTCTTGAAGTTGTCTAGTATGATGATTGTCGTATGGTGAGGTAGTATAGCTATGCGGTGGATAACGAGTGCTTGGTTTAACAGGGACGCGTAGATTTGAGTTTGAGCTTGATTGTGTGATAGATGGGATTCCTTGTCTGGGATTTTGTGTGTCCTTTAAAGGATGAGTTGAGATAGGATGTTGTTATGTTCAGGGGTTTTGTGACTGTTCTTTTTTTTGAGTTTCGAAGTCTTGTGTAGCAGTACAGAGTGGACCGATGTCCGTTTTGAGTAGGGTATAGCGTAGGGCGTACCAAATGGTCTGCTGTTATGATGTTGTGAGTGATGAGTACCCTCATAGGGTGGTGAGCATTGCGTTTTTCTGATGACAGTGCGTGATTGCCTATTGGCATCGGGTGTCAAAGGTAACAAGGTTGTTGAGTTCTTAGCTCTGCGGTTTGGTGAGGCATTTCTAGGGAAGGTGTGTGGCTGTGGGTCCCCTTCTTCTTAAGGAGGGTAGATTTCGGGGACGAAATCTTTTAAAGTTCGGGAGAATGTAATGTTTATAAATTGTGTACAATTTGAATGTTATAAGTTATTTTGTGTGGTTGTAGTAATTGGTACACATGTATATATATTTGTGGTGAAAAAAAAAATCAATTAAATGGGATTTTGGTAAGTGGGGGGATCCACCATTATCACTTTAGTGGTCTAAAGACCACACTTGGTCTCTTATTTCCTTTCTCCCGTAAATCTCTCCCTCTCATTGTCTTCTTCTTTTTCTTCTTTTTATTATTATTATTATTATTATTATTATTATTATTATTATTATTATTATTTTTGTTACAAACTCAAGTTTTAATTAATCTCTCATTTCTTGGAGTTTTCGGGAGCCGTTTGCGGCAAAACGGAGAGCACGGCGAGATCACGTGTGAGTACAAGCAATTTCAGTTTTGGCCTCCCCTAGGATTTCGAGTTTTGAGACCTATTTTGAGGGTTTTCTATAAAATTGAGGTAAGGGTGTTCTAATACATAAAATTCTTGTGCTTCTGTGAGTTTTCTTGTTTAATTTGATGTTAAGCATGCTCAATTTATATAATCTCTTGCAAAACTAGTTTAAATGTCGATTATGGAACACATGACTACTTGTTACTTGTTGTGTAGTGATTATATATATACTTATGTGAAGTTAAATTTATGTTTTACATGCTTACCATGTTAAATTGATGTTGGTTGAAAGCATGGGTTATGTGTTTTGGAAAAATTATGTTGGATAATATATGTGAAAATTTTATTGTTGAATTGACAATTTGAAACATGGAGCTTTCTTTCATCCATTGGGAAGAGAAATGGGAAAAGTGTTTTCAAAATAAAGGAAATTAAATTTTGGGAAAATGTTTTCTAAAAGCGTTTGCGAAAACCAGAACGCTTAGGAGGCGCTAAGTGGCCGGTCTGTGGTGTTAGTGTGATCTAGAGGGGGATTAAAGAGAGACTCTAATATGGTTGAGCTACCCAGACAACGCTATGGAGGTGGCATGTGGTTGGGGAAAAACTAGCCAACCCCTCCCTCGTGACGCCTCGGAGGTGCTTTGGGTCGAATTACACTAACGGTTGGATGTTGAAACGTTCGAAAATGGGGAGCGACATAAGCATGGCATTACACTTCATTGGCATACATGGCGTGTTTTTGACTTGGATGGCATATGTGTTTATATTGGATGTTGTGGTTATGATATACATCTCCGGTATAGTATGATCCCGTTCTCTTGTTTTCTATTCTATACGTAGATTTACGGGGTCATAAGAAGTGTATCTTAAACACTTCCTACTGAGCTTATGCTCACCCCTTTATTATTAACATTTTTCAGGACACGTAAACGAGGTGGCTGACGACGATCTATCACAAGTTTAGACGAGATTGGAGACCTATTTTATTTTGCTATATTTTTTATTAGAATTCTAATATTTTGTAAATGTAATCTTAACTATTTTGTGAAACTTTAATTTAATTGGTGTAATGTTGTAAGTTATGGACATTAAAATTTTAGGTACATTTATGGACTGTAACTTGATGTAACTAAGTTGTGTTCCTTGTTTGGATGAGATAGAGGAACTGGATTTTTATAAGCATGTGATCATTTTGGGAATGTGATATAATATTGGTATTGTGCGTTGGGACATAATAAATTAATTTTAAGGTCCAGTGAGGCCATTGCATTTTTATGTTTTTTAACAGGTTGTAGGGGGACGTTTCTGCGGAAGTCATGCCGAATTTTTTTATATTTTATTATTATTATTATTTTGGTATCTTTTTAGGTCATTCCAAAGTTGGTATCAAAGCATTTTTTTTTTTTATATTCAAGTTTTACAGAATAGTCAAAATTTACATTTACAAAATATTAAAGTTGTAAAACAAAAGTAGCAAAATATAAATTTTCAATCCCGTCTAAACTTATGGTGGATGGTCGTTTGCCACCTCCTTTCCGTATCTTGAAAAATATATTAAATGATAGGGTGAGCATAAAGCTTTAAGTGGTGCCTAAGACACACCTCTTGTGACCCCGTGAATCTAAACAATGAATAGGACAATAGGGAGCCGGGTCATGCTAAGCCGGAAAAAAAAAAATAATATCAATTCCAAGTTCAAAACAAGCAAATGTCATGCCATGAATGCAATGTTATGCATGTCATTCTCCATTTTCAGAAAATATCAATTTCTTCACAAACTGCTAATATAACCCATCCTTTAGTGACTCTGCAGCGACACAAAAGAAGGGTTGGCCACTGTCCCTAACCCTTGGTACCGCCGAGGCGTCATTTGGGGCCCAGCTAGCTCAACCACGCTAAGGTATTTTTTCCTAATTCTCTCTAGGTTACATTAACACACCGGCCCTTTGGTGACTCTACGGCGATCGGGTTTTCTCAAAATCATTTAATCAGAACTTCTTTCCAAAATTTTCCTTTTTCATTTCAAACAAATTATTCCCATGTTCCTCCGATGCTCATGCATGGACGTGTCATGCCATACATGTGTATTCATCATTCTTCAACAATTTTAACTTAAACTACACAAGAAAATTTCATATGCTCTCACATAACATTTCTAGCAAATTAACATAATGACCATGGTAAATTAATACTTAAACATGCTTTCCATCCAAATAAGTAATACACATAATTACACAAAGTAATACACACAATTACATGCTTCATATACACATTTCTAGCAAGTTAACACCCAATAGACATAAGGAATCAACACTTAGGCATGTTTTCTATGTAAATCAACAATACACATAGTTGCATGCTTTATATACATAATTAAATCATTTAAAAGACAACCAACTCAAATTAAGCATGCATAACAACAATTTTAATAGAAAAACTTACAAAGGTGCAAGAAAGTGAGAATTAGAAACTCCTATCTCAAATTAAGCCAAATACTCTCAAATGGGTCTCAAAACCGGAATCCCTAGAGTGCACTAAACCTGAAATTGCTTACATGGATGTGAAGATCTCATTGTGCTCTTCGAATTGCCGCAAACGGCTTCCAAAAATTCTAAGTATTGAAGGAGAAATCAAAGCCTAAATATTTAAGGCCAAAGGAAAAAGAAAATTCCAGAGAGAGGAGGTAAGAGAGAGTTACGGGAATGAGAGAAAAATGAGACCCAAGTGGTCTCTAATTTACTTTGAAAAATGAAACCCAAGTGGTCTCTAATTCACTTTAAAAGGCTAAGGTGGGTCCCACCAATTTTTATTTTATTTTTCCTTTTTCTTTTGTTTTCATTTTACACCCCACACATATATATCTATACACATTTAATTCACAATCATTTAAAATATATTAAATAAAATAAATATGATACAAATGGACCCAATGAAAATTTCCGTACGCAACAATTTCCTGTAGCGGGTCCCACACGGGACCATTGGCCCGAAAAACAAAAAAATTCAAAAATGGCAACCTTAACATTGCAAAGAGTCTTGACTCAATGAAATGTCCCAACTAATTATCGGACACAACCGACACACTCCACATTGTTCAATACGAAAAACAACAAAAGACAGAAATGCCCATTGCAATGAGAAAATTTTTGGAAAAAATAGAAAATGACTAAATTCAAAAGTATTACAGAATTGGGGTTTTGATGGATTTGATCTAGGAAACTAGGAAGTGCTACGTGATGAACAGAGATGAGCTGTGTGTAATCTACTGTCATGCTCTATTCTGTGTTAGTTCTTTCTACCATTTGCTGTATAGGTTCCAGAATATTGAATTGCAGTCACTTCTGGAAGCATAAATTGGCATGAAGAACTAGAACTAGTATCATTCGTGAATAAACTAAAATCATGAAATGTTGAAGTTAAGATCTTGTTGCATTAGAAGTAGCCTAAGTTCGAATTTTTTGTTAATTTCCGGATGAACAATTTCAACTAAATCTTTCAATTTCTTATTTTATTGTTTTCAACTCTATGTATTCATCTATTGTTGAGAGTATATTGAATGTAAAGAAATGGCTTTCTTCTTTGGATTGCAGAATTTGTTCTATCTGAGTCTGAGTTGCTATTTCCAAATAACTTTCTTCTTTGGATTGCAGAATTTGTTCTATCTCTGCTTTATGAATTATTTTATAACAATATGAATCAGAAATTCATTTAATTACATAAAATGCGTTAGTATATTATAAAATTAATGAAATAATAAATACTAAATTCAAAATCAAAGTTAAAACTATCATTCTAATACATAAGCAATGACTGCAATATGATGAGGCAATATGGTAATCTAAATATCATGTAACTTTTAGACCATTATACCTCTTCCAATTCATCAAAAATGTATTAAAGGCCGATACATTGGTCTTAATGCTTGTAGAGAGTACAACATGACAACCTCAAGAAACATGGAATCCGCATACTGATGGAGCCAAATGTTGGCAAGACTTCCCAACATGATACAAGACATTTGACATGGAAAAAGTTATTTAAGAGAATTAACATTAATTTTATCGTTGACAAATATAATAACTTTATTATTGATTATAGAGGCAGACATGATATGCTATTTCTAGTTCCCCTGTTTTTTTTCCCATAATGAAAATAATGGGATGCTCTGTTCATTCCTAAAGAAGTTGGATGGATCAGTTTTGGTCTTTACATGTGACAGTCTCTTGAAGTTATTCTTGAAGTACTTCAAACCCCAAACGCTAGCTTGTGCATAGCTTGTATTACCAATCTTGTTCCTTCCCAAGTCAAGATCTCTATAGTTGATATAAGCAGCTCTTGGAGACTTTGAAACATAAGGTTTCATGTAGGTATATAGCTTTCTAATCCAGGAAATGTGCTTCTTTGTTTCCTTGTCTGTGCCCCAGGAAACCGAGTACTGAATTTTGTAAATGTTTCCACTTCTATGAGGGAAAGGAGTCTCAGAATCTGAAATCGCGCTCATCTTTGCACCATAAGGTGTAAAGATCATATATCCAGCTTCATCTTCAAGTAGTATTTTCCATAATTCTTGCAGCCCAGATCCGGGAATGGGCTCCTTCACGTAGTCTGATTTCGACTTAAAGAAGGAAACGGATGATTGAGTCCTGTTAAGCAAAACATCAGGGGATTCCTGGATTGAGAAGCTGGCAAAGTAAAGGACAGACTTAATCCAACTCATTTCGGTGCAGTCACCGTGATTCAAACCTAATTCAGGGAAGCTCTGGTTTATTAGAGGAAGAAGTTCCTCAACGCCTCCAAGAAACAAAGCATCAAAAGAAACTACTATTGTTTTATTTGCATTTTGACTTGCATCAACAACTCCTATGATGGCATGGAGGAAGAGGTCTTCAGGGAATTTATCTGCTATGGTTTGCCACTTGTAAAGAAGCTTGGTTGCACCTTGTTCCAAGCTCTTTTGAACATTAAAAATGGTCACAATGGATGGAACAGGAACCAATTTTATTTTCCAAGAAAGGATGACTCCAAAGCTTTCTCCCCCTCCTCCTCTGATGGCCCAAAATAGATCTTCACCCATGGATCGTCTGTCAAGAATTCTGCCATTGACATCAATTATCCGAGCATCGATGACATTATCTGCTGCTAGGCCATATTTTCTGAATATGGTACCAAATCCACCTCCAGTGAAGTGTCCCCCAACACCTACAGTGTGACAAGTACCTGCCGGGAAGCCATAAACCTTACTTTTCTCCGCGATTCTGTAATATAGTTCTCCCATAGTTGCACCAGACTCAACCCATGCGCTCTCATCTTCTATATCAATTCTGATAGATCTAAGATTGGCAAGATCAAGAACAATGAATGGAACATCAGACACATAAGAAAGGCCCTCATAGTCATGGCCACCACTACGCACTCGTAATTGCAGGCCATGTTTCTTGGAACAAACTATGGCTGCTTGAATGTGATATTCATGAATTGGCTTAATGATAAGTTGTGGCTTGGGAGTTGAAGCAGTCGAGAATCTGAGGTTTTGTGCAGCAGATTGCAAGACGGATGAATATGATGAACTGTTTTTAGTGAATAGTACTTGGGAATTGGGGTACTGAGAAAGATTTGTTTTGAAGTAAAAGCAATTCAGAAAGTTCTCATGAACTGAAGAATTTGGAGTTGCCAATGAAATGGATACCAAAAGGATATAAGAGAGTGTGAGTACACAAAAAGCTGAAAACCCCATATTTTGATTCACAAATAATACATTTCTCATTTATTTATAACCACTGTGCATATTTTGTCTTGGATGTAGATCACTAATTGAGCTGAAAAGTATTACTTTTCATTGTTGAAAGCTAGGGAAATTCAAAGGTCAAACTGAAGAATATTGACTTGCCCAAAAAAAAGAAAAAAAAAAAAAACTGAAGAATATTCCGAAGATGATTGTTGAAAACTCGGACTTCGTGATAATTTCTTGATGTATATCAATCCATTGACAATCTGTTGCGTAGCGTGTAAAGAGTAACAAATGGTAGCATAGATAGTTTCCCATGGTTTAAAAATTCCACCTACTTTAATAAAAGAACAGCCTCATTTTATTGCTTGCCATACTAGAAAATTGTGTAAATAAAACAAGTTTTAATGAGCAAGGTATACGTGTCCTACTGGTGAAGGCGGGGCATTTAAGCCCTCAAAATTTTAATAATTATTCGTTGGACGTAAATTCTATTCATATGAAATTAAGGCCGTGTTGTATATCAGGGAAATTAGGTTTCTAGAATATCATGCTTGCATCACGTTAATAATAACCCAGATTTGAAAAGTGGGTTAAAGAAAGTCTTACATTTTTTTATTTTTGGTAGGAAATGGACAAATAGGTAATCTAAAAGCATTCATATGGATTTAAGGCCTAGCTTTGACCAACAAATCTTGTGGCCTCTATTCATTGAAAGGTATTGATTTGAACTCCATGTGCACGAAAAAGTCCAAAGTCCAACGTGAGAAAGGAATAATAGGCTGAGCAAATCCTTCCAACAAGGCCCAACAATCCAATAAAACCAAAAAGAACGGCCACTCACTTCAGTTTGAAGCTTCAACCTTTTATTTTGGAAGGCAAAGTAGTAATCATTAGACTACAATATTTAGTCTTCTTTAAGAACACTTTATTAAAGAAGGTCATCTTTGATGCACCTGGATTCTCTGCTGAAGTGTCGCTGCAATTTGTCTAACACATAAGTAATTTTTCAACACATTAAATATGACTAAAATAGGTAGATTTAATGTATTGAGAACAGAATGAATTGGGTTGAAAGACCATATATCATAGGTGTTGTAATATCAGAGGATCTTTGATCGTGTACGCCGTCGTAACCTAGCGGTTTGGATTGCTCCTTATTGTCCTAAGGAGTTCGACTCTGAACCTTTGCACCCACTAACTTTTAATTTAACATTCTTAAAAAAATATTTAATTAATATGGAACGAAAAGGGAGGTCCCAAATGTATTAACCTAACTTGAGGAGGTGCATGCACAATGCAGACGGACAAGTACCTCAAAATATTTTTGAATGCATATTAGGAGTAAAGTAGCATAGTTCTAAATTAAGTGTTACCTAGCCCTTCCATTTTAATAAGATGTTTATGTTGGTGGAGGGATGAACCTTATTAGAATGTTCGGTTTTTTCTCTTTTTACTTTTTCTATCGCCTCTCTCTAGCCCTTCAAAAGCCGTCCTTCGTTTTCTCCGTTCTATTTGCTCCCCACTCCCTCCCATGGAGTGGGGAGGTGCCGATCATTGCCTCCCACCGCTTAATAAAGTTGGCGTGATATAATATATTCGCTTGGTGGGCGGGTTTCACGCCGTTTTTGCTGTGTTTTTGCTAAATCTGTTTCTGTTTGACTTGTTTCTGGCTCGACATGGTGGATCTATTGTTTTGTATTCGACTAGATCTCTGATTTATGTCGAGTTTTGGTGTCCCCGCCTATTATGCGGGGTTTGGGTGGTTTTTTCCCACTCGGCGGTGCCTCTTGGAGCTGTTGCCTTGATGATGATGTGACCTTTGAGTCACTCCCATTGCTGCTCTTCTTCCTGAGTGATCCGCTGGTGTGTTTTGGTTTATTTCTCAACAAATCTGAAGCATGTTTTTCAGTTTTTCTTCTTTTACTTCATAATTTGTAAATACCGTATGATTGGTTTTCTTATTTTCTTTTACTTCATAATAATAAAAAAATGTTGGTGGAGGTATGATAACTTTGACTTCTGATCTAAAAATTCATCCAGGAAGTGTAGGTACTTTACTGTCATGCATTCTTTGGAGAATTTTTTTTAATTATTATATATATATATATATATATATATATATATATATTTTAAAAAACAGACAAAATTAAGTCACTTATGAAATCTAGTGTGCATTGTGTTAGCTCTTATTGTCATGTATTCTCGCGATGACGGAAATTTAGTGTGCATTGTGTTAGCTCTTATTAATAATGATAAATAGAATTAGACTGACTGCAACATGACAGTGTCTCACTTTACATTTAATTACAAAATAAGAGCAGAAAATATAGAAACTATTTTTGTTTTATTTTAAAAAATTTAAATTTAAAAGCGAGCACGTCATTCTATAATTATGTCACATCAATAATGAGAATGAAATTCTTATTAATCGTTGAGTAGACAGTTATTATTCAAAATTAAGTCAAAATAAGGAATTGAAAGAGACTACATTGCCCCAATGCCTAGATAGGACCTTGGCTGGTTCCTTAAAATCATATTATGAATATAATTTTTCGTGCAACTAATTCAGTGTATCCTCCATTCATTATTGGACTATTACTTGATGTTCAACTTTATGACCAAAGCGCCACTTTTTAAATAAGTTCTTTGAATTAACCATTGTGATAGATACCAATGTCAATGTCTCTATAGTTGAAAATTGCTTCTTTAGGAGACTTGGATACAAAAAGTGTCATGAAATGCGTAATCTGGCAAAGAAAAGTTATATCTTCTCTAATCATATCATTGACTAGCCCATTAACTATCTGTGTCATTAGCAATGAGCACTAATATATATATATGGTATATATAAGTTACCTCCTCAAAGAGGAGATTGAGTGCTCTAGTTTCCATAGGAAAAAGAAAATAGCTGGTGTGTACGAATTTGTTTTTTTTGTTTTTTTTTTATTTATAAAAAAACAGAAGTTTAAAAAGGACATTGAAGAACTAGTTCCACAACCTCTCATTTTTTGTTTAGGTAAAGTACAATCACACTCCCTGACGTTTGACAAAAGGACACTTAGATGAAACTTGCTTGTTTTTTAGACAAAGACACCATCTGAAGTTTCAAAAATAGACAAAGACACCCATTTCCATGAGAAATTAACTAAATTACCCTTTAACCATTTAGGAGACTTTTTTAACTTTATAATTTAATAAATTGGACCAATCTACCCTCATGAATAATTTATGCATAAAAAAAAAAAAAAATAACAAAAAAAAAAAACTTTATATTGTTCATTTTTTATTTATTTATTTTATTTATTTATTTTTTGTTATTTACTTTATAAATATCCCAACTTTTTAAAAATGTAGACGTTTAAAATAATTTTTTGCTCCAATACATATATTTCAAATAAATTATATTTTGTTATTACTTCTTTTCTTTTTCTATTTTATTTTTAAATTAAGATGCTTAATTCTTTCATCTAAAAAAATTAAACCAATCTCTTTTCCTTAAAAATAAAAAATATGGTACCAGTATAACTTTATGCATCATAAATTATATATCAAATATTATGCATTTTTCAACATAAAAGGGAAAAATAATAATAATAAAACAAAGGGAAAAAAAATAATAAAACAAAGGGGGAAAGAAAAAAAAACAAAGGCATGCATAAAGTTAAGATGTATAAAGTTATACTGGTACCTATTTTCTTTTATGTTGGGAAATACATAATATTTGATATATAATTTAAGATGCATAGAGTCATATTGGTACCATATTTTTTATTTTTAAGGAAAAGAGATTGATTTAATTTTTTTAGATAAAAGAATTAAGCATCTTAATTTTAAAAAAAAAAGTTAAAAAAAAAGAAGTTAAATAACAAAATACAATTTATTTGAAATATATGTATTGAATCAAAAAATCATTTTAGACGTTTATATTTTTAAGAAGTTAGGACATTTATAAAGTAAATAAATAATAATAATAATAATAATAATAATAATCATAATCATAATAAAGTGAACAGTATAAAAAAAAATTTACTTTTTTTTTATGCACAAATTATTCATGAGGGTAAATTTTTATTAAATTATAAAATTAAAAAAGTTTCCTAGACGGTCAAAGGGTAATTTGGTTAATGTAAATGGGTGTCTTTGTCCATTTTTAAACCTTCACGAGATACCATTTTTAAACCTTCACGAGATATCTTTGTCTAAAAAATAGGTAAATTTTCTCTAAGTATCCTTTTATCAAACGTCGTAGAGTGTGGCTGTACTCTTCTTCTCTTTTTTTTTTTTGTACAATCATTTTTTTCCAAACCAAGTGGTGGAGAACTCTTCATTCATCACCAACTACAACAAAACATTTCATCACTTTTGATAAGAAAGTGAGATAAACCAGAACTACTTCTTTCAATGCCACTTTTGTATAGTACGCAGAAGAATCTGGATCGTGCAAGCAGCATATAAGTTCACAATAAAAGTACTTAAACATGGCAGGTTCTTTACTATCATATTATCAATATATTTTTTCCTTCAACTAAAGTAACAAATTATCATAAACATAACTAAGCATCGTAGTTGATATTTACTTCCCTTGAGGTGGAAGAGGTGGGATGCTTTGCTGACTCCTGAAGAAGTTCTCTGGATCAACCATAGTTTTCACTTTCACCAATCTATCGAAATTATTCTTAAAATACTTAACTCCAAATACTTTAGCTTCCTCGTAACTATTATTACCATTGTGATTAATGATACCAATGTCAAGGTCTCTGTAGTTGAGAAATGCTTCTCTAGGAGAGCTGGACACAAAAGGTGTCATGAATTCATACAACTGCCTAATTTGGTTCATATGGTTATTGTCCGCCTCGATCCCCTCTTGCACCCAGTTGAGGGAGTAATGAATTTTAAAAATAGTTCCCGCTCGATGTGGGAAAGGAGTTTCATCGGCCGGAATTTCACTCATCCTTCCACCATATGGGGTGAAAAAAAAGTCTATGTTATCCAATTCCATCATTTTCTTCCAAATCGCCTCCAACCCCTCTTTGGGAATCGGGTTCTTAACATAATCTGATTTCCGCTTAAAAAATATCTCCTTTTTCGGGGTCAGCAACGTCCATTGAAGCATTGATTGAAACCAACTCATTTCTTTGCAATGAGTTTTATTCAGACCCAACTCGGGGAATTCTTTAGTCATCACCGACACCAATCTATCAGCATTTCCAAGAAACATTCCTGCAAATCCTGCCATTACGGTCTTCTGACCCTTTGTCTTCGCATCTACTGGATTAAGAAGCAGCCTAAGGACAAGATCGTTGTCTATCTTGTCGGCCACGAATTGCCACCGGTGAACTAAGTCCGTGGCATTCTCTTCCAAAGTCCTTTGCAACCAAAAAGTGGACACAATTTCGGGAACTTTAACTAGCCTGAGTTTGTATGCCAATATGACACCAAAACTTGCACCACCACCACCTCTTATTGCCCAAAAAAGGTCTTCGCCCATGGCCTTACGGTCAAAAATTCGGCCACGAACATCCACTATACGTGCATCGATCACATTATCCACCGTCAACCCGTATTTACGGATCATATTACCGTAACCACCTCCGCTAATATGGCCGCCGATGCCGACCGTGTGGCAAAGGCCGGCCGGGAAACCATGGGTTTTGCTCTTTTCCGAAATTTTGTAGTACAAATCGCCCAAGTTGGCACCGGCTTGGACCCAAGCGGTCTCGTGTTCAATGTCTATGTCGATGGAACGAAGATTGAACATGTCGAGAATAACAAAGGAGTTGTCGGAGACATAGGAGGTGCCGTCGTAGTCATGGCCACCGCTTCGGATTTTGAGTTGGATTCCGATGGATTTGGCGCACAGCACCGTAGCGGCGACATGGGTTTCGCGGAGGGGGGTGACAATGAGAGAGGGTTTGGGGGTGGTGGAGGTGTTGTAGCGGGGGTTTCTGATGCGGGCTTGGAGGACAGTTAGGAATGATGGCTGGGCGGGACTGTAGAGAATGGTTGAGTTTTGGTCTGATGGGTCCAAGTGTTTCGAGAGGCATTGAAAGAAATTCTCGTGGAGTGAATCCAATGGTGTACAAGAAATGGGTTGGGAAGAGAAGAGTAAAAGAAGAGGAAGAAGAACTGAAGGCACAAAAATGAATGGAGATGCTAATGTTTTGTTCTTCATTGTTTTCTAACAGTTGACTAAATGATTGATATTAGTGAAATAAAATGGAAGGAAGAAGAGGGAATATATACTTGAGGATGTTCGTTTCTCCTCAAAAAGTCCCGTAACATAAAATGCTATTTAAACCTGTTTACACCCCCATTGTGATGTAAATTTGTTAGAGTTTGATTGGGAGTTTAGTTCTAAAAAATTTTGGACAAACAACAGCACAAAATCAGTTTGAGTATTGATAATCACACTGAATATTTTAACCTGATTTTAACCGATTTGTTTAGCCGAGACTATCTGTATGCCCCCTCGTCGAACTCACGCACCTCTGAAGTTAATCCTCTAATTATCTGTTGTACAAACTCGCGCTTTCTTGTGAAAGAAATTAAAATATTACCCAAACACCTACTAGTGAAGAGGCCTCCAAACAGCCCACAAACACGACGGTCTCGTTCATTCAACAACTGGTGACCCTACGAGATCCATCGGTGCTTATAACCATGTCAAATTGTAACTTAATAAATATCACAAACGAAACCTCTTTCATTTGAGACACCCTTGCTTTTTTTCCTTGTTTCATTTTTTCCCTCCCTTAACCGGTTTGAAGGAAGTGGATTCAAAACTTTGACTCACAATTTCATATTAGATGTCCATTTCGAAAACTTTCGAAAACATAGACTCACAATTTCCTAATCTCATATTAGATGTCCATTTCGAAAACTTTGACTCACAATTTTTGTGAGTAATTGTGAGTCAAAGTTTTCAAAATGAATATCTAATATAGTACAGATGTATATAAAAAGAATGCGACTAAAAAATGATTTCAAATAACTCAAAAATAAAAGGTGATAGTGAGTCAAAGTTTTTCTCATTGACAACTAATACGTGATAGAGAAAGTAATAGAAAATAATTAGCTTCTTTTATGATATTTTAAATCCAAAACCACCATGACCGCCCAGCTCTAGTCCAGACAATTTTTACTATAATTATTTTATTATTATTAGATAATTAGCTTTATCAATTAAAAAAAAAATGAATAGTTCACCATATGTAACTTTGCTATTATAATATATGTATATGTATAATGTAGTGGATCCAATCAACGTTGCTAGTGGACATTGAGGACGGTAAGGTGGCGTTCATGGTGGTGCGTATGTGGAGGTGGGTGGGTTAGGATGCGAGTGACACAAATGGATTTTCGTCAAACCAGGGACTTGCACTTTTCTTTTTCAAACTCTATTATTTTGGGCTTATGATACAATTGAAACAACCGATTGGATAAAATAGGATTTGCAAACAAAAATTAGGGCATGGATTTAGATCATTGAGGGTTGTACAAAACTAATTTACTATCAAGATTTATTTTCGTGGAGAGTTTGAAGGGTTAATAGAAGGTGAGAGGAGAGAAAATTAGATATTATATAAAACTTTAGCTATTGTCATATGAAATTTATATGCTACTGTATCATCAAACCTTTGTTCCATCATTAATAAAAACAGTATGTAACATTTATTTTGATACAATTTTCCCACTCCATTCTTAATATTTTTTTTGGAGATTGACCAACCCCATTGACTATCTCTGTCAGAGAGTCACTAACAATTAGCAGTAACCTACATGGTATAAGTTAACTCTTCAAAGAGGATATTGTGCGCTCGAGTTTCTATAGGAAAAAGATGTGGATATAGAATTGTAACTGCTATATTTCGGTGATCAAAACAAAGTTCACATCGAGTTGTAATTTTTCATTTAATATCAAGCCTAGGGTTTGGAAGCGGAAAATTCAAATGAAGCTACTCACGACTACTTCAGTTCAATAATGAACAACATATTAGTCAAGGTAAGTATGAGAGGCTCACTTATAATAGGTTTGAAGTTGGAAGAGAACAATTAGGGTTTTTCACATATTGAACTAACATATTGAACCGGCTGCATTTGAAATAGAACTGGTTGCATTTTTTTAGCCTAGATAAGCTCTCTGGATATTTCCAACTGGCTGTATTTTGACTTGAACTAGTTGCATTTCTCCTAAACCAAAAGGAAAGTTTTGTTTTTGCCAATTTGAAATAAATTTTTATCTGAATTAGAGGATGTCTGAGCACGAAATTCAAGATGTTTTCTAACCTTAATATGACTCTAATTCTCTATATAAACTCACATTCACACAATTAATCATGACTTTTTATTGCAAAATTCAAAGCCCTAGAAAACCTTTTTATGTGAGATTTTGAGAGTTTATTATTGTTCTGTTTTTGAGAGCACACATCTACAGATTGAGTGATTTAGGTTGTTCATTGTATGATCAGGATTTGCGTGATTGAAGATTCCATATCTACAGGTCGTAAAGCAGAATTTCTCTTCAACATCACAAATTTCGATTTTGAAGAAAAGGAGGAGAAGATCACACTCTGAAGGGATCACGTAATGTCCCTGATTTTTCGGTATTTTTCTTTTATTTATTTTTTGTGCCTCGTTTTTCATGCCACGTGGGTCCCGATGGTTGTTCGGGACATTTTATGAGTTTGAGAGTTTTGAGAATGCATTTAATAATTTTATGCATGTTAGAATTTATGGGGTTGATTTTAGAATTTTTCGGAGTCAAGACCGAGTTTTGTGCGCTGCAATTCCTCCAGGTTTTTCATTTCCATTAATTGTGGTTTTTGACATGTTATATATGTGTGTGTGTGCGTGTGTGCGCGCGCGTGCGCGGAAGATATTTTAAGGGCAATATAGGAAGTTGCATGGCAAGAGAGGGGTATTTGGGTAACTTTGGTTAAAATTAAAGTCAATCACCAAGTGACACATGGCATAATGAGGACCATATGGCCATTTTGAAATTGGCAAACCCCCTTCTTCTTCTTCCATTTTCGGCCATCTCCTCTCTCTATATCTATATACACACACATGTAACTACAATTTTCAAGCCCACAATTGAGAGGTTTCGAGTGAGATTTGACTGAAGACCAAGAAGACAATTTTACTCTACCCATCGAGGGCTTTCATTTGAGACCAACCTTGCACACATTTGGAGGGATTCTGAAAATTGACCTAGCTAAAGGCTTGTTTGACTTGCTTTATTGAGGTAGGGTTGTTTAATATATGCATTGTATTTTGCCTTTCATTGAGCCACCTTGTCTTTGATTTCATGTTGAGCATGTCTTGAATTGATGATTATGATGAGATGTGTACTAGTGTGTCTTGTATGTGCAAATTTATGTTCAAAATATGATGGTTGTGGTCCAAGGTGTTAAGTTGCTCAGCATGTTAGATATGATTAGTGTATGCTTCAATGGAAATGCTTATAGTGCTATAGTGATTGTGCATTGATGAGAACATGCTTAATTGATGTTAATGATGATGTCAAGCATGCTATTGATGGTTAGTCTTGCTTTATTTTGTAAATCCTTCATGAATGTATGATTGAATGACATGCCTATAAATATATGTGATGTTGTAGAATTAATGATGAGGCTAAATGATGTATATTGGCATTCATGGCGGGGCATGGTAGGAAGGTTGAAGGACATTTTCCAAAGGGGTTGAGTTTGATAAGTTTGTGAAATAGTTTTTAGAAAGGAACCAGATTTCGCAAGTCTAGTGCTAATTTGACCTAGAGGGAGCGCGTGCCGAATTTGAACATACAACATTCCATTAACTAGGCCCCAAATGGTTGTCTGATTTGAAGCCAAGGGTAGTTAAGTAATCTCGCCTGAATAAAGTCAATTAGCGGTTTTCGGTGTGAGTTATGTCAATTTAAGACCGGAATTGGGGATGGGAGTGCATTTCATTGCATTGACCATGCTTTTAAATCATTACATTGTGAAACTAATGTTATTATTGCTAAGTATGTGGTTGTATCCCCAAGCATGATCTTGGTTATCCTTTAACCCTATTCTTTAATTGTCGACTCAATGAAGTCCAAAGTAGTTGCCTTAAGCATCTCTTACTGAGCCACCGTACTTACCCCTTTCCTCTAATATTTTTCAGGATATGGCAAGGACGTTGGGGACGGTGCAACGTCCTAGATGTAGGTGAAGAAACCATCCTTTGTAAATTTTTGTAAACAATGCTTAGTTATAACGATTATTTTTGTAAAGAGACTATAATTCGTTTATTTTTTATAAAGGCATTGTAATTGAGACTTTAAGAGTCTCCAACTTGTAACCATTTTACTTTGGACTATTTTTGGAAACTTTGGGCATGTAAATGATGAAGTCATTGTCATACATTATCAATGGTATTAGTTTTCAGGAAAGAATTATGTATGATGATGTACATATTTAAATGTTGTATAAATCGATCTATCATGCTGACGTCCAATTATTTATTCGTGGTTGTGAGTTGAGAGAGGGCTATAATGGTTATAAGGGCCATATTTATGTCCGGGAATAGGGATAAAGCCAAATGGGGGTCAAAAATTCAGTTTTGAGGCTTATTTTCGTTATTAGGCAGAATCTTTAGTTTTGGGCTACCGGTAGCAGCAGTAGCAGGAACTACCGCTGAACTACTGCCAGTCACAGCTTGTCAAGTCATGCCCTAGCTCGCCACACCTTGCGCACGCGTGGATGTCGCAAGACACTAGTCTACCGGTAGCCAACCCTACTACCGGTAGCAGCTTCCACACTTAGCCATTTTTTTCAACTTTTTTTCCTCTTTGCATTCTTAAGTCCGGAACTCCATGAAATGTTATTACGATGGTATTAAATGACTAATGGGTTTCAAATGGAGTATAATAGATCTAATAAAAAAACCTAATGTCAATAAATGATCGTTTTGCCCTCGGATAACCTCGGACTTGGGTTAGGACTTGGTTAGAGATTTGGACCCCAGGTTCGGGTCATTACAGATCATGACATTCGTGTAGTGTTGGTTGATCTAACAACGATTCTTCTATAGAGATCTAGAGTAAGCAAGGTTGGGAGCTATTGGATGGGAGAGTCGCACAATCAGGATTTGTCAGCAATTAGTTTTTGGTAGAACATAGAATGTAAGCTTGGGTTAGAGTCGACTGTAGTTTGCTTTAAATATAGTGGATCTTTTTGCTTGAGAATGCATGAAAGCCTTTGAGATCTTCCCCTTTGGTTTCCACGCTAAAAATTCTGTGTCACTTTAAACTCATTTCTTACATTGCTTACACTTTAATTTATTGTTTGTGAATGTTTAATTTACTTTTATTTCGATAAAAATTAAATTAATAAAAAATCTAATAAAAGAGCCAGTTGAGCCTATTCACCCTTCTAGGTTGCATATCCATACTACGTTCCACTGCCATTTTGTATTGTGCAACTCACAAAATTTTTTTTTTAATGAAATGAGTGTAATAATCTGTTTAAACTCTTGAAAAAAAAAAAAAAAAAGAAAAAAAAGAAAAAAAGAAAAAGAAAGTGTAAATAGGACAGTAAAGAACCAGTTCAACAACACCTCACTTTTTAATACAATAATTTGTTTCCAAACCAAGTGGTGGAGAACTACTCACTACCAAGAAAACATCTCCACTCTTTTCATGAGAAAGTGAGATAAAATAGAACTATTTCTTTCAATACTACTTTTTATAAGTTCACAATAGAAGCACTAAATAACCTTGGCTGGTTCCTAATTATCATATTATCAATATATTTTTTCCTTCAACTAAATTCGATCATTTTGAATGAACACTAGATGTTTAAATCTTTGACCAAATTAACAGCCACTTTCTAATTATAGAACAAGTAACAAATTATAATAAATATAACTAAGCATCGTAGTTGATATGCAATGATACTCATTTCCCTTGAGGTGGAAGAGGTGGGATGCTTTGTTGACTCCTGAAGAAGTTCTCTGGATCAACCATAGCCTTCACTTTCACTAATCTATCGAAATTATTCTTAAAATACTTAACTCCAAATACTTTAGCTTCCTCGTAACTATTATTACCATTGTGATTAATGATACCAATGTCAAGGTCTCTGTAGTTGAGAAATGCTTGTCTAGGAGAATTGGATACAAAAGGTGTCATGAAATCATACATCTGCCTAATCTTGCTCACATGGATATTGTCTGCCTCGATCCCCTCTTCCCTCCAGCTGATCGAATAATGAATTTTGAATATAATTCCAGCTCGATGTGGGAAAGGAGTTTCATCCTCAGGAATTTCACTCATTCTTCCACCATATGGAGTGAGAAACAACTCTAATTTATCAGATTCCATCATTTTCTTCCAAATCGCCTCCAACCCTTCTTTGGGAATCGGATTCTTAACATAATCTGATTTCCTCTTCATAAAGATCTCCTTTTTGGGAGCCAGATTCATCCATTGAAGTATCGAGTGAAACCAACTCATTTCCGAGCAGTGTCTTTTATCCAGACCCAACTCCGGAAATTCTTTAGTCATCACCGACATCAGTCTATCAATATTTCCAAGAAACATTCCTCCAAATGATGCCTTTATGGTGTTCTGACCATTTATCTTGGCATCCACTGGCTGAAGAAGCAGCCTAAGGACAAGATCGTTGTCTATCTTATCGGCCACCAATTGCCACCGGTGAACTAAGTCCGTGGCATTCTCTTCCAAAGTCCTTTGGATCCAAAAAGTGGTCACAATTTCTGGAACTTTAACTAGTCTAACTTTGTACGCCAATATGACCCCAAAACTAGCACCACCACCACCTCTTATTGCCCAAAAAAGGTCTTCGCCCATGGCGTTACGGTCTAAAATTCGGCCACGAACATCCACTATACGTGCATCGACCACATGATCGACCGTCAACCCGTATTTACGGAGCATAATACCGTAACCACCGCCGCTAATATGGCCGCCGATGCCGACCGTGGGGCAAAGGCCGGCCGGGAAACCATGGGTTTTGCTCTTTTCCGAAATTTTGTAGTACAAATCAGCCAAGTTGGCACCGGCTTGGACCCAAGCGGTCTCGTGTTGAATGTCTATGTCGATGGAACGGAGATTGAACATGTCGAGAATGACAAAGGAGTTGTCGGAGACGTAGGAGGTGCCCTCGTAGTCATGGCCACCGCTTCGGATTTTGAGTTGGATTCCAATGGTTTTGGCGCACAGCACCGTAGCGGCGACATGGGTTTCGCGGAGAGGGGTGACAATGAGGGAGGGTTTGGGGGTGGCGGAGGTGTTGTAGCGGAGGTTTCTGATGCGGGCTTGGAGGACAGTTAGGAATGAAGGGTTTGTGGGACTGAGGAGAATGGTTAAGTTTTGGTCTGATGGGTCTAAGTGTTTCGAGAGGCATTGGAGGAAATTGTCGTGGAGTGAATCTAATGGTGTACAAGAAATGGGTTGGGGAGAGGAGAGTAAAAGAAGAGGAAGAAGAATTGAAGGCACAAAAATATATGGAGATATTGATGTTTTGTACTTCATTGTTTTCTAAAAGTTGGCTAAATGATTGATATTCATAAAATAAAATGGAAAAAAGAAGAGGGAATATATACTTGAGAGGATGTTCGTTTTTCCTCAATAAGTCCCGGTAACAGAAAATGCTATTTAAACCTGTTTACACCCCATTGTGATGTGAATTTGTTAGAGTTTTATTGGGAGTTTAATTCTCAAAAAGTTTGGACGAACAACAGAAAAAAATCAGTTGAGTATTGATAATCACACCAATTATTTTAATCAATTTGTTTAGGTCGATGTGGATGCCACATCATCAAAATCACGCGCCTATGAAGTTAATCATCAAATGACCTGTTGTACAAACTCACACGCTTTCCTGGAAAGAAATTAAACAACCCACAATGTGTGTTGTTGGATGGAGATGGAGCTACATGTAGGATTGAAGTTGGAATTGATGGCCGCATCTTTGAGAAAGTGAGAGTTCAGAAAATCAGGAAAGCCTTCAACAAGTACATTAGTTAATAGAGACTAACGTTTATTTGGAATTTTTTTTTCTTTTTTTGGGTGAAGATTTACTTTCTTCAGTGTTAGATGTAATAGATTGTTCCAAAAAAAACTTTAGATATAATAAATTCAGCAAACAGTTGGAATATAAGAAGAACAACGTATTGTAATAAGCTTACCCTTTTACCAACCAAAAAAAAAAAACAATGTATTGTAAGAGTGATAATTTAACTACTCTGTACTACTTATCTCGATTTTCTTTTCTTGCACGGCTTACTCAACGTCTTATATTGCAAAGAGTTCTTCAAATCAATTGCTTTAAGAATAATGTACTAGTAAATTTTTTAAGTTGTCATTATTAACAATTTAATTCGTATTTGCTGGTTGAAACATGTTCTCAAATTTATATTATAGTATTTTTAAAATATATGTTTTTAATGATAAGAATATTTGATATTTTGAAATAAGAGTTTGGAAGACATTTTTGATCTTAACAAAAATTCTTGATGCATTGGTAATTATTTTCCTAAATTCAATCAAAGTGATAAATGAACATTTAAAATAGATCGTTTTGTTATTTAAAACTCTAATCTTACTTATGTGGATTTTTCCCTCTTTTTTTCTCTTGTTTTATTTTTCCCCTCCCCTAACCGGTTTTGAAGGAAGTGGATTCAACAACTTTTATTTAATAGAAAATGATTAGCTTCTTTTCTGATATTTGAAATCCAAAACCACCATGATCCCAGCTCTCGTCTAGACAATTTTTCTTTAAAATTGAATTATTAGATAATTAGCTTCATCAATAAAATAAAAAAAAAATTGAACAGTTCACCATACGCAAGTTTTCTCTTATAATATAGGGATAATTTCGTAAAAATAGAATTTTGTAGGTCAAAGGCCAAAACGATGGATTCAAACTTTCATTTTCCAAATAAATGGAGTTTTATGGAAGGCAGAGGTGGACATGGAAACTTATTGCGAAAAGACCTAACTACCCTTTCTCTCTCTTTCTTCATATCTCTTTGTGATTGCCTGCTCTTTCAGTCAAAGCTTCATTTGCCTATCTTTATAAATCTCTCCATACCTAAAAATTTATGATGAACTGAGTCAAGAGCAACCATGATGGCGATGATGGAGTGTTCTTACCAACGACAAGCAAGGATTACAAGCAACAATAGGGATTGTACTATTTGTTAAGTTTGGAGATGATCATATACACAAAAACAGCTTTTATGTAAATGTTTACTTTTATCAGTAAATTACAAACATAAACAGTGTTGTTACTTTCTTCTATCTATTAATTTTCCAACCCCACACCTTCATTGCATTTTCAACACCAATGGTGTGTGTTTCTTGGAGATCTGATGACCAAATCAAATTAGGACAAATGAATTTCAGAATTCAATTAAAAATCAACAAAATCAAATCCATATACTGATATATATGGCAGTCCATAAATATAGTTCGTACAATAACATGATATGTATAAATAAAAAGGTGAAACAACTAATCGAGAGGATGGTACTATGCATTCATCTTTTCCAAATCGAGAGAGATAGGAGTACTATACACACTGCCCACCGACCCAACTGTTGTAAACATATCAAAAACACATGGCACGTCCCTCTCTCCATCACCGTCCCTGACAACATCTCATGCGACCACACCCACGCCGTTGGACCCAACCATGCTGCTCCGCCGTCGTCCAGACCAGGCTCAGACTCGTGTCTCACTGGTAAGTTCAATCCTTACTTGTCGCCTGTAAGAACACTCCATCGTCGCCATCATCGTTGCTCTTGACTCAATTCATCATAAACTTTCAGATTTGAAGAGATTTATAAAGACAGGTAAAGGAAGCTTTGACTGAAAGAGCAAACAATCACAAAGAGATATAAGGAGAGATAAAGGGTAGTTGGGTCATTTCGCAATTAGTTTTCATGTCCATCTCAGCATTTCATAAAACTCCATTTATTTGGGAAATAGAAGTTTGATTCCATCTTTTTGGCCTTTGACCTACAAAACTCCATTTTTATGGAATTATCCCTATACTATATGTATATGTAGGCTGCTTTGAGGTCATCGAGAGTGGTTTTGATGATCTTCGCTTCCTTTTATATTATATTATTATAAATATATATATATATATATATATATATATATAAACTTTATAATGAATTATTTATGTTTTGTGTATCTTATTAATTATCAAATAAAAACAATTGTTCTTATAATTACTTCATTTTTTTTTCTACCAACAATTTTACACCACTTTTTCTAATTTTTTAAATTATCTTCAAATTTTTATTTTTGTAATTTATTGAGTCTCTTTAACATAGATTTTCAACGCAACTAAATCACTATCTATTAGGTTAAAAAAACGCAAGTTATATTTCCTTGAGGTTATTACAAGTTAAGTAGAGAAAAAATTATTAGTACTATATTAATATAATTAATGTGAGAAGGCCTAATTTACTAATTTCACTTCTCGATCCCATCTACTTCAAGAACAATTTATTAAAGAAAGGCAAATTTGATTAATTTATCAAAAGTAGTTTTCAAAAACGTACTTTTGAAACAGAAAACTGTTTCAGAAAATTGGAGAGTACATGTTCTCTCAAATTTGATATTAAGTAACTTTGTTTTAGATTTCACAAGACCAAATGAAATATTTTGAATTATTTTCAGTTTTTTTGTTCTTTAAAAATAACAAAATATGGCAATGGTAAGCTGAGTTTTTTAAGCGTCAATTTATTGGTAAGGAACGGGAGGTTCCAAATGTATTTGCATAACGGGAGGATATGCACGCACAATGCACATGAACGAGTACCTAAAAATGTTTTGGAATGCAAATTAGGAGTAAAGTAACAGAATTCTGAATCAAGTGTTTTTATGCTGGTGGAGGGGTGATAACTTTGACTTCGATCTAGAAATCCAACCAAGAATTGTATGCAATTTACTTATTATGCATTAATCTTTGGTCATTTTTTCTAGAAAAAATAAATCTAAGTCACGTACTTCTGCAAGTCCAAAACTTTTTCTTTTTCTTTTTCTTTTTATTTTTTTTTTTATTTTGTGAAACATGAAATATTAAAGTTCAGTTCTCTTTTCGTCACCATAGTGGCATAGGTCTATATATATATATATTCTTAACTGTATGGATTTTTTCAAAGAGCAGTGTTGAACTACTAATTTTTATATTGCTATGCTAAATCCAAGTGGGATGACATGCAGAAAGGACAATTGAGGCCTAAGTTTGTGAAATTATTTTCACATATGTACGTAAGAAAGTTAAATAAACACGTAAAGGGGTCATTTACATAAAAAGCTAAATGACTGATGATCTTCAAACAAACCTTTGTTCCGTCATTAAACTGAAATATAAAATATGTATTTTGATATCTTCACTTACTCTGGAATTCTCAATTCACTTACTCTGGAATTCTCAATGCTTGTGGAGATTGACGGACCCAATCATCGCATCTATCACTACCAATGGACACTTGTCTACATAGTATAAGTTCACATTTTTAAATACGAGGTTGAGTGTTTTGGTTCACAATAAAAGTACTTAAATAAACCTTGACTGGTTCCTTAAAATCATATTATTAATATATATTTTTCCTTCTACTAATACAAAGGGACCTCATTTCATGTTCAATGGACTGTCACTTGATGTTCGATCAACTCTTATGACCAAACCGCCACTTTCTAGTACTATAACTGTGTAACAAATTATCACAGAATATTACTAAGCATCATCATAGATTATATATGCACTGATATTTATTTTCCTTGAGGTGGAATGCTTTGTTGATTCCTAAAGAAGTTCTCCGGATCAACCAAAGTCTTCACTTTCACCAATCTATCGAAATTTTTCTTAAAATACTTAACCCCAAAAACCCTACCTTCATTGTAACTATTATTGCCATTGTGATTGACACCGATGTCAAGGTCTCTGTAGTTGAGAAATGCCTCTCTAGGAGAGTTGGACACAAAAGGTGTCATGAAATCGTACAGCTGCCGAATTTGGCTCATATGAGTATTGTCCGCCTCCACTCCTTCTTCCATCCAGTTGGCCGAATATTGAATTTTGCATATATTCCCAGCTCGATGTGGGAAAGGAGTTTCTTCCTCAGGAATTTCACTCATCCTTCCACCATATGGGTTGAAAACAAATCCTACTTGTCCTAACTCTATCATTTTCTTCCAAATCGACTCCAATCCCTCTTTAGAAATCGGGTTTTTAACATAATCCGATTTTCTCTTAAAAAAATTCGCCGCCTTGGGAGGATTTTGGTTGAGCAGAGCGTCCAGCTTAGTCTCGTTACCGAAATCCGCCCAGTACATGACCGATTGAATCCAACTCATTTCCATGCAGTCAGTTTTCTTCAAACCCAACTCTGGAAATTCTTTAGTCATGACTGGCATCAGTCTATCGACATTTCCAAGAAACATTGATATAAATGATGCCTTTATTGTCTTTTGAGCCTTTGTCTTGGCATCCTTTGTCTTGGCATCCACTGGCTGAAGGAGCAGCCTGAGGAAAAGATCATTATCTATCTTATCGGCCACGAATTGCCACCTGTGTACCACGTCCGTGGCATTTTCTTCCAATGTCTTGTCCACTCGAAAAACGGTCACAGTTTCGGGCACTTTAACTAGTCTAACTTGGTAGGCCAACACGACCCCAAAACTAGCACCGCCACCACCTCTTATCGCCCAAAAGAGGTCCTCGCCCATGGCCTTACGGTCTAAAATTCGGCCACGGACATCTACTATACGTGCATCGACCACATTATCGACCGACAATCCGTATTTACGGAGCATATTACCGTAACCACCTCCGCTAATATGGCCACCAATGCCGACCGTGGGGCAAACGCTGGCCGGGAAACCATGTGTTTTGCTCTTTTCCCAAATTCTGTAGTAGAGTTCGCCGAAGATGGCACCGGCTTGGACCCAAGCGGTCTCCTGTTTGATGTCAATGTCGATTGACCGGAGATTGAACATGTCGAGGATGACAAATGGGTTGTCGGAGACGTAGGAGATGCCATCGTAGTCGTGGCCTCCGCTTCGGATTTTGAGCTGGATTCCGATGGATTTGGCGCAAAGCACTGCGGCACCGACATGGGTTTCGCGGAGAGGGGTGACAATGAGGGAGGGTTTGGGGGTGGTGGAGAGGTTGTAGCGGCGGTTTCTGATGCGGGCTTGGAGGACAGTTGGGAATGAAGGGTCGGTGGGACCGTAGATAATGGTTGAGTTTTTGTCCGATGGGTCTAAGTTTTTGGAGAGGCATTGAAGGAAGGTATCATGGATTGAACTTGATGGTGCACATGAAATAGGTTGGAGAGAGAAGAGAAAAAGAAGAGGAAGAAGAATTGAAGTAACATAAATAGATGGAGACATTGATGTTTTGTTCTTCATTTTTTCCTAATGGCCCAATGTTTTGACTACAGAATTCTTGAAATAAAATGGAAGGAGGAAGAGGGAATATATACTTGAGAGGATGTTTGTTTCTCATCAATCCCATTTAGAGGCAAGTAGTTAAATGTCAGTATTTAACCTAATAGACAAGTAGTTAAGATTTGGAGGCAATGATTAATTATGGGAGATTTTAAAACAATTTTGCACACCAATGAAAGGAGGGGACTGTTTTACCGTTAAGAAAATGATTGGATGGTTAGGAGTCTCAAGAACATGGTTCAAAACTGTAAATTGATTGAGGTGAGAGTTAAATGGCTTTCCATGCACATGGTGCAATAATGGATATGTTATAAGGATTATTACATATAAATGGACTTAGAGCACCATAGTTACTAAGAGACTGAGTCAAAGTCCCATAATTTCTTTGAAATGGGTTTGACCCAAAAGTTGAGGTGGCACATGAAAAAATACTGTTTGATATTTCTGTTACCTAAAATACCCTTCTTCCTATTTTATGTGTTACCTAAAATGCTCTTTTCTACACTTGCCTAATTTCAAGCCCTAATGCCTCTTTCATATTCCATTCGGTGTAACCCTCTCTCACGACTCTTTCTCCCTCACTTGTTTCCTGCGATACAAATACAATCTACCATGACACGAACAATCTTCGATCTGCTGAAGGGAAATCAAATACTCAGGCTTAACGATTCCTCTTTCCCTCTTTAATGAAACCCTAACCTTTCTCTTCCTAATTTCTGGTGTAGCGGCAATAACTGGACGGTTGGAAACAATTGGGGTTTTTTACCGTCATCTCAGCCTCCGGTCACGTTCTAACTCTTGAAATAGGTACTGTTTGTGTTGATGAATCTGAAATATATGCATATTTATATTTGTGGTATTGTTCATTAAAGATTGATACACTTTTGATCAAACCTCCTCCAGTTCGCCATCAATCGAAGCAAGTCTTAAGCCCTAAATGATAACACATGGCTTAGATTCCTTTGTCTGATCAGTAAGCAAACCGTAACTTTTTCTGTTCAATTCCTTCCTCTTGATTCCTTTTTCACACACATTCGCCAACACACACATATGTATATGTATATGTGTGTATATATTGAACATATTGCAATGGATTTTATTTCTTTTCGTCATTAATCTATGCTCCTCTGCTTTTGAAAAAAAGAAAAAACATATATAAGTATTTGATGGTGGACTTGTTGGATCAGTTTATGAGCCTTTTAGTATTAGTCTCAACATGGAAATCCAAAAAATTTGATATCAAATGCTTATAAAAAATTTGAGATCAAGTTTGGATTTTGGTGGATTAGGACCTTTAGATTTTATTTATTTAAGGTCGCTAAATCATTTAAAATTAGATAACCAATACTATACTAAAATTTCTTCAAATTTTAGCAATTTTTAAAAAATTTAAATTAGATGGAGACCTCTTAGCCTGCCCTGGACACCAAAGTAGGCAATAGTTCAATCATTTCCTGCTGGACTGAGTGTGTATCATATAGGTTTCATCATGCCATTTATCTTAATTTGCTGCTCATCATTGTGGAATGTGGACCTCAGTTTTAAAGCAAATTAAATAAATAGTGCTCCATTGATGTGGATTATTATTCTCTTAATGGATTTGTCAAAATGACTCAAAAACATGTGATCTTGGAGGCATACTTCGTTAAGCAGAAGAAAACAAAGTGCATAAGAAAAAGAAAAGTTGGAAAGGATAATCTTAAAAAGCTTTCTTTTATCTCCTAGACTCCAAAGATAACAATGAGCAGCAAGTGTTCATTTAAATACGTTTATAAATCATAATCCAACATAATAGATGGGTGTTTTACATTAATTAATATTTCTTTGTCATAATGGGTGATGTGTGAAAATCATTTGTTGGTCAGTTATTCAAATTCCAACCTTTGTTAACGATAGCATTCTCTATATATTTAAATTACTTCTTCTAAGTTTGATCTAGTGTTATGTGTGTAAATCTTTAACTAGGAATTTTATACACATTACATACATATATATATATACACACACATATTCTATTTCTTCATTCCATAGTCTTAAATATTTAACTAGGAATTTAGGAGTTAAAATTCAAAGCCACCAACACATAGGTAGTCCAATTAGTTTTTACATATAATTAATTATTATAAGTCAATTTGGATCAAGAATTATTCAAGATTATTGCCTCTTTCTCAAATGGCATGTAGAGTATACCTCTGTGTAATGTATCTTTAGGCATCTACGCACATGATAGGGTTGATGCAAAAGCTAGCAAACTCTATAAATGAGGCTTTTTTAATATATGTATTTAGTATTAATTTATCAAAAAAATGTATTTAGTATTAATTTATTATTCCAACATTCCCTTGTACTTGTCTCCCCCATTTTCAAGACTTACACATATAAATTATGTGTGTGAAAAATATTCAACACTCTGCTCTCTCTCTATTTAACTCTCAATTTTTTATTTTCAATTTATATTGTCCTATTTAACTCTCAATTCATCTCATAATCTCCCTCATCTTGTAAATATGTTTGTTGTACATATAGTGGTACAATTATCTAGTAATCAATGGCATTGATTTTGTGGTTGTATTTTGATTTGAAAAAGGTCTTTAGTGTGTGTTTAGGAAAAGTTTAATCTTGACACCGCCTATCCCTATTTGAGGGAATTGGTAGTGTTTCGCTGTAAATAGAGGTAGCCCTTCACCTGATGAAAATACAACAAATCCTTAGAAGCAAAAGGGGAGGGGCAAGGCAAATTTAAATTTATTTATTTATTTTGATTTGAAAAGGTCTGTAGTGTGTGTTTAGGAAAAGTTTAATCTTGACACCGCCTATCCCTATTGAGGGAATTCGTAGTGTTTCGCTGTAAATAGAGGTAGCCCTTCACCTGATGAAAACACAACGAATCCTTGGAAGCAAAAAGGGAGGGGCAAGGCAAATTTAAATTTATTTATTTATTTATTTTTACCAATGAACGACCCTTTCACTTACATTAGCGAGATGGGACAACCAATTGGAGAGAATGGATCTAAGTTTACTTCTTATGTAGGAGTTCTAGTGAGGGAGATGGTTTTAGAGTTCCAGTTACTTTAGTATGATGGAAAAACTATCAACTAATGACATTGAGATGTTATGGGCTTGCATAAAGAACTGAAAAGTTAGAATAAATATTTGGACTTTGGACTTGCTCCATTGATGTCTACAATCTTCCTCACCCCAAAACAACCTTCGGACTTTGGACTTGTCACTCTATTCCAACCTAAAGCATGTAATTTTCTATTCTCAGAATTAGATCCCCACAAGAGATCCTTCATCTTCTTCTCCATGTACTTAATCTGTAACGACCCGAAATTAGGGACACAAATAAAACATGATTCGGAATCCATCCGAATAAATTCTCCAAAAATCATCCAATAAAAAATTCATAGTCCATTCATTGTCCCAATTATACTTAAACAACCTCAATACACTTCCAATGCACTACAGCGGATAATTAACAACTTAAACATGTCACAAACAACCTCAAAACAAAATCTGCGCTGCCACTAGTTTAAAAATTCGTAGAAAATTCATTTTAAATTGAAATGGAGCAAACGAAAATGATTTGAAAAGTAGACTCAAAGGGTAATGTGATACTGCAATTCCCAGCAACTTAAGCTTTGCCAATAAAATCAGTTTTTTGGAAGGAAAATGGCTGACTAAGAATGAGCTGAAAATAAAGTGTTTCAGAAAACTTCATTCATTAGAAAAATATCCAGAGCTAAGAAAATTCCAATAAATTCATTTTTAGAAAGTAGACTTAGGGAAGTATAAAAATGGAAATTTTTATAAAGATCCAGTCTTGAAAAGTTGGTCAAATAATTCAAGTAAAATCTGATTTCCAGCAGATGTAAACTTCGGACAGCTGGTACTCTCAAATTTTTAGAAAAGTATCTGCTGATCCAAAAATTACGAAATTTTATGAAGAAATACTCGATGTATAAAGGAAGCTGTGATAAAAGTTTGAAAGCATTTGGATCAATACAGCTCCTTGGATAAATTTTTGAGTTTCAGCAAAATTGAAATTGAATTTCCTGTGCAACAAAACAATTTCTGATTCCCCATCATCAATTCCATCATTCAAACCCACAAGGAACATCAGCAAGAAGTCTCTAGATATCCATAGGGTAATTTAGATACATGGATAACCACATGAAATCCTCAATTTACATCAATTCCCAAAATTACAATTGAATCAAGCATTTTATGCTTTTGTGTGCTAAGAAACCTTCAAAATTTGACGATGCACATTTTAACTTATTAATCCACATAAAGAAGGTAATATTTTCAATTAATTTTTTGGCATCTTAAGACATAATCTATTGTTGATGTTATTATCTTACATTGTTTTGTGGCTAACTGTTGGCCTATGAGTTTTGTCATTACTTCAGAATCATCCTCAAGGCAGTTTTGGCTTCATATTTTGATTTTCTATTCTAGATTATGCTATGAAACCAACCCTCCTTATGGATGTAGAAATGCCACTTTTTCTTTGTTAAAAAGGAAAAGAGTAGAACAATAGTTGTAGAAATGTTAACTTTGCCAACTCTTCCATCACTCCTGTTAGATTAGTTGACATTTCCATCTGAATTTTAAAGGTAACTGAAAATAAGTGAAAAAATGGAGGAGGTTAATGTAAAATGAGGAGCATGGGCATAGACTGAGCCAAGTGTCCATATAGAATCTGTTGCAACTTTAATTTATTAGACAATGTTGTGGTCAAAACTCTACTTATCATTATCATTTATGTGGATTAAATTGCAAGCAGTTTTATGGTCACTTAACTGTGAATGTTTTTTTCTGTATTTTGATTTTTTTTTTTTTTTTTTTTTACTATGGTGCAATGGTAAAAGCTCAGATTGACAAGCGTGAAACATTAGTTTAAGTCTTGAGAGCAGCCAGTCATTGCAAAATAATGTGTCCAGTCTTTCTCTCCGAGCACCCTACGTAGGCAGGACAACAATAAAAATTTTAAATTTTGACATTCCTCAATCAGTCAACATACACCAACATGGTGTATAGGAAGGAAACAAAAAGTTATGCCTAATGGGAATTCATGATACAGCCCTTTCTTGCAATGTACTTATATTCCATAAATGGAAAAAGAGAAGACTTGACCAGTCGTTTGATTAAAGCAGGGAGATTGTTCAGCCCTTGATATTTGGGTTTTAAATGTTCTGTTCCTCTTTTCTTGTAAAGCATATGGTTATATACTTGTAGATGGAAGGTTTTGTGCGACACCTACTTCTTCCTTCTGCAACTCATATTATCTAGAGCTTGAGTAATGTTGGATATACTTAACAAGCATGTGTATAACAATTATGCCTTTCTAATTTAGTTATCTTTTTTTATTTTCAATCATTTGTACCTAAAATATGATCCACATGCAAGCATGTAAGAGTAATATCAGACTATGTTCTTTCATATGTTCACTAGAACAACTTTCTACCACGGCTGTTTTTACCACGGTTCAAAACCGTGGTAGAAAGCCTTTTCCACCGTGATAAAAAGTCATTTTTCTTGTAGTGACAAGGTCCAAACCAGTCCCAAGTCCTCAAGTCCCTCGCCCATGCTTGTGAACAATATGGATTCCAAACAACAAAAAACTGAAAAGACCATAATATGTAATTAGAATGGTGGAAAAATTGTAGTTTATGCTGTTCATAAGAGAATATGTTTGGCTCTGAATATGAAGCTTGTTAAAAACTTATATAGTATGAGTCTATGGCATACACTGAAATAGATATGATCATTTGAAAGAAGTACCCAAGCTCAGACTATGAAGGTTAATTTATTTTCCTTATTAAGTCCTCAATTTGTCTTTTCTGATTTCTATATCCCCCTGGCTGTCACTGTTTTCCTACATTAATTATTTATTTATTTTTTTGGCTCTTTTGTCTAGATGTTGTCAAATCATCACATGGCTAAAATTCATGTGATTTCTGTGAATTGGGCTCTATATAAGAGAACATATGATGCCATAGAGAGATATGTGAGGTGTTGTCAAATCATCACATGGCTAAAAATAGTGGTGCTAGGTGTATTTATTTTTCAATCAAGTGTGTATTTATTTTTCCTTCAATAAAATAAGTGATTGTGTTTCTAAAAATGTACCATGTATGAAGTTGAGAACATGAGAATTCTCTTATGGAACTATAAATGGTTGTGTTGTGCTTGCCAATGTAATAATATATTTAAATCAGTTGATCCTTGCAATAGTTTCTCTTGTCTTGGTCTTGTTTATTTCTGTATGTTATTTTGTTCGTACTTTTTGGTAGTAGTTTCTTCGCTACATTTTGTTTGAATAACTGATGATATCTCTTTGATTCACAAATGACAATCTTGTTCTTTCCCTTTTATGATTAGCATACTGAATTTGAGACTTATGTGATGCAGCTACTTGCTTGGATTTTGTACGATGGACAATGAGGTGGTTTTTTGACAAGTGCAGACTGAAACTCAATAAGGGAAATGGTTTATAAATTTGCTAAACAGGAGTGCTAGGAAATTGATGATATTCTTGACAAATGGATTTAGTTCCTATTTTGGAACATTAATGAATGCTGAATTGTTTTGGAACATTAGTAAACGATGAATTTTTTAATTGTAGAATGAATTTTTTGTTCTAGTGATAGGCAAACACCATTCATGCATAACTTGAAAAAGTGATGGATGAAATAATTTAAAGATTATCCAAATGATATAAATAATTTATAGGTGGTAATCTATTTGAAAAAGAAATTAACATTATAATAGTTTTGTTAAAATAAAAACATTAGATGAGTAAATTGCACTTACAAATAGGGATGCCAATATTCTGCCTCAGGACAACAATGCCACTATTTATAACTTTTTCAAACACTAAGGCTTTTTCTTGATGATGTGACCATACCTCTTTATCTGCCATGGTCCAAGACTGTTTTACATTATTTGGCTTTTTGTTCAATCACATGGCTAGTCCCTTTTGTCAAATCATGATATAGGTAAAATTCATTCACATGTCTGTAAATTAGGCTCTATAAATAAACGTATGGCATATGCACAAAACCATAATATTAGCACTAGTAAATCTCAGTTGTTGATGTATGGACCGAAAGTATATAGAGCAAAAGTACTCGTTAAGAGATGCGTGGATTGAAAGTAGTTGTTTTACATTCTCAATCATTCTTAAAACTATTCCATTTTTAACTCCTCACATCGATGGTTCATTTTTTTTATGTAACACTAATCTGGCATATAATCATCGTCCCCTCTATCGGGATTTGGTGTGCATTTATTTTTCAATGTGTTTAAGTGAGTATTTATTTTTCCTTCAATAAAATAAATGATTGTGTTTCTACAAATGTACCCTGTATTTATTTTGCTATTGTAGACATAATACGTGCCATTCGGAAAATCGCGTGTCTGTGCCTTACACTTATCCCGGTTTGTGTATATTCTAACATTTCGGCTTATGAAAACAACATAGTATTTTCGTCCTTCCATCAGCTATCTACAAAAAATTAACATTATCAAAATACAGACATTACATAATTGTTATTTGTGTCACATTGATTTCTAAGTGCACTTATAAATAATTATGTTACATAATCAAAATGCAGTTAGAAATCTATTTGAAAAAGAAAAAAAAAAATTATAATAACTTTAATTAAATAGAATCAAAATAAAGACATTGGATAATCAAAGTGCACTTAGAAATGTATTTGGAAAATAGATTTTTTAATAGCTTTGATCAAATATGAGAAAAAATAAAGATACTACATAATTAAAGTGCACTTAGAAATGTATTTAAAAAAGAAATTCACATTATAATAGTTTTGTTAAAATAAAAACATTAGATGAGTAAATTGCACTTACAAATAGGGATGCCAATACTCTGCCTCATGACAACAATGCCATTATTTATAACTTTTTCAAACACTAAGGCTTTTTCTTGATGATGTGACCATACCTCTTTATCTGCCATGTTCTAAGGCTGATTTACATAATTTGGCATTTTGTTCAATCACATGGCTAGTCACAGAATAGGACTCTCTATAAAAACAATCAGCTCTAGTAGATACACAAAACCAACCCACTTTCTCATTATCTCTATAGACAAAATTATATGGCCAATACACAAACCAATGGAGCTGTTGAAGCAGTAGTCATTCATTGGTTCTCTTTTGTTGATGCATGGAGGGAAATTCTTTGGCTTCTATTCATTATAGCATTATAAGCTATTCCATTTTTAACTCCTCATATTTGAAGCTATTCCATTTTTAACTCCTCACGAGACTTCGTGAGGCCATGAGACCCCTCTGACGTATAGGATTTTGCTGCTTGCCATTGTCTTCAACTAACAAATGTTCTTCCTTCATATATAATAAAATACTAGGAAATCTCCTCACTATATATAATAAGATAGTAGGAAATTTTCGAACTCTAGTGAATTATCTTCCATAAATTCATGCCAACCCTTGTAAAAATATTTTGTGTTGTTAACCTCTCTCACTTCAACCCGCCACGATTTGCTTGCAAACTCCTAATTATAGACTTGGAAGGTAAAACTCCATCAAATTGCTTAAGGAACGCTGGTGGAATTTGCAGTGGTTGAGAGCTCCGTTCCAGGAGAAAAACTTTGAAGAACTAAGGACACTTATCAGGTAAGGAGAACTTTCTGCAAAGTACTATTCCATTATAGAACTGGCTTAAACGCAGCTTCTTTACCTATCAGGTAGAGAATAATTGTTTTTAGCATATCTTAGTTAGCTAGATTATAATAAAGTTTGTACTCTTAATGGCATCCATGGATTTATTTATGGATGTAATGTGCAACCTAATTAGCGGTGTAGGGTGTAATACCATTTTCAATTGCAAAAATAAGTCCATTTTGCGAGGGTACAACTTTTTTCCCAAAGGTACCACGTTTTTGAACTGAAGGTACCACTTTTTGGCATCAAGGTACCACGTTTTCTCTTAACACTTATTCATGGTGCTAATGGAGCTGTTTATGGATGTAATGTGCAACTTAATTACTGGTGTGGGGTGTAATACCATTTTCAATTACAAAAATAAGTCCTTTTTGCGAGGGTACTACTTTTTTCCTAAAGGTACCATGTTTTTGAACTGAATGTACCACTTTTCGGCGTCAAGGTACCACGTTTTCTCTAAACACTTATTCATGACGCTAATGGAGCTGTTTATGGATGTAATATGCAACTTAATTACTGGTGTAGGGTGTAATATCATTTTCAATTGCAAAAATAAGTCCATTTTGCGAGAGTACCACTTTTTTCCCAAGGGTACCATTTTTTGAACTGAAGGTACCACTTTTTGGCGTCAAGGTATCACATTTTCTCTAAACACTTATTCATAGCGCTAATGGAGCTGTTTATGGATGTAATGTGCAACTTAATTACCGGTGTGGGGTGTAATACCATTTTCAATTGCAAAAATAAGTCCCTTTTGCGAGGGTACCACTTTTTTCCCAAGGGTACCATGTTTTTGAACTGAAGGTACCACTTGTTGGCGTCAAGGTACCACGTTTTCTCTAAACACTTATTCATGGCACTAATGGAGCTGTTTATGAATGTAATGTGCAACTTAATTACCGATGTAGGGTGTAATACCATTTTCAATTGCAAAAATAAGTCCCTTTTGCGAAGGTACCACTTTTTTCCCAAAAGTACCATGTTTTTGAACTGAAGGTACCACTTTTTGGCGTCAAGGTACCACGTTTTCACTAAACACTTATTCATAGCGCTAATGGAGTTGTTTATGGATGTAATGTGCAACTTAATTACCGGTGTGGGGTGTAATACCATTTTCAATTGCAAAAATAAGTCCCTTTTGCGAGGGTACCACTTTTTTCCCAAGGGTACCACAATTTTGAACTAAAGGTACCACTTTTTGGCGTCAAGGTACCACGTTTTCTCTAAACACTTATTCATGGTGCTAATGGAGCTGTTTATGGATGTAATGTGCAACTTAATTACCGGTGTGGGTTGTAATACCATTTTCAATTGCAAAAATAAGTCCTTTTTGTGAAGGTACCACTTTTTTCCCAAAGGTACAACGTTTTTGAACTGCAGGTACCATTTTTTGGCGTCTAGGTACTACGTTTTCTAAACACTCGCTTAGCTAGCTTAAAGAATATTTTATGTTATTCATGGTGCTAATGGAGCTGTTTATGGATGTAATGTGCAAATTAATTAGCGGTGTGGGTTGTAATACCATTTTCAATTGCAAAAATAAGTCCCTTTTGCGAGGGTACCACTTTTTTCCCAAAGTTACCACGTGGTTGAACTGAAGGTACCACTTTTTGGTGTCAAGGTACCACGTTTTCTAAACACTCACTTAGCTAGCTTGGAGAATATTTTGTGTTCATCATGGTGCTAATGGAGCTGTTTATGGATGTAATATGCATCTTAATCACATTACACATATATGTTTATTGAGATAGTGTGCTATTTCTTTGACAACTATTGAGATTAATTATCCATTTATCGACAATATGGAACCAAGGAAACAACAGGCCAATTTTTCATTCATTAAACTGCTTCAATTTTAAACTCCATCAAATTTGAAATTAGTACATTAATATAATAGTGAAAGAAAATTCAATAAGACCCTAATATAATAAGCCATACAATACTAATTCATGAAAAACCAAAAGAGTAACTTCATTTGATTCCATTTAAGGTAGATACAAGTATAATAAGCCATACAAAAGTTGCAAAAACATACCAACCTAATCCACAATCAAAAGTTGCAAAGTTACTCTTCTTTAAAACTTAAAAAAAAGCTAACACCAACAGATTGCAAGATACATGCCAAAAAAATGACATTATTCAACATTACAAATGTCCCATATCCCACATCACTTGGCGTAACACAAATCTAAGCGCCAGATTCAAGGGTGAGATGGGATGTTCTAGGATCAAAGTGTTCTACCAACCATAAGCACAGGTTGCGCTTCAAAATGGTACACTTGATGTCTAAAAGGGACCCAAACCCAATCTCTTATACGTCAACCTTTTTGACTTCACTTAAATTACAAACCGTTTTCTTGAATTTATTTGGAGAACACCAGGTAGTGAACATCTACAAATAAATTACCAACACAGGCACATTAGATACAAAAAGGAAGGATGGAGCACATATATGGACAGAATTCAAGTAAATAGAACAAGGTTACATAGCCTTTTATGTTGCTAGTGATGAAACAAGCTCAAATATCACGAGCGTTGGGTGACTCCTTCTGATGAATTAAACATTAAGAAAAAGGGAGTCAAACAGAAAGTCTTCAAAATCAATTAAGTTAATCCATCACATAACATTCCAACTTAAATTTACCAATTTACACTTCTACACATTACATGTTAAAAATATTCAATCTCAAATCTGCTACCTTACAAAGGGATTTGGGAGTACTCATATATTCCTAATTCATTAATTCAATACACATTCTTTGGAATTAATACGAATAAGCACGTTAATGATAGGCAAACCACACTTATAAGAAGCATATCCCGAAGGATCACTTAACCCAATCGAACAGATAAAAGGAAAAAAAACACTTAAAGTTTTTATTTTTATTTCTTTTATTGAAATTGTTCTAAAGTTCTTTTCCTTGGATGTTGATGGTCGTACGGTTTACCCAATAAGGGAAGGAGGAAGGATCCAATGTCCTCATACCATTTGTTTGGCTCTTGACAAAATTGTAAACAAGTAAAAGGAAAGTTCTTCATCTTTCTTGCCACATTTTAAGGTAGGTTTATTAGAGGTTGGGTTGGATTCGTTGGAAGTTGTAGTACTGCCTTAATTCAGCTACATATGACTACTTAGAAGATGAACCATTACCACTGTCTCAAGTCAAGGTTGGACAGGAGTATGAGATTGTCGTAACTACTTTTACAGGTATGTTAAATTAAATGAATTAGTTAAACTAAATTCCCATTTCAATATATATATACTAGCATATTTAATTCTATTTAATTTGTATATAATTCATACCCTTAATTTGATCAGTTATGTATGCAGACTAGTTCTAAAACCACACTTTGCATGTATACTTTTCAAGTTACATTACATGTACGGACAATTTTAAAAGTACATCATTTTTGTCATCAACTGGTGTGTCAATTATAGAAATAAACACTTTGAAATTCTACAAGAATTCAGGATATTAAGGACGGATTAAAAACTACAAAGAGTCCTTCAGGAAAAAAAAAAAAAAAAAAAACAAAAACAAAAACAAAAAAACTGATAGCATTATTTTTGAGTAATATTTTGCCATGTGATTGTTTAAATTTTCAATTGTTGTGATGGCAACAATAATTCCCCTTATGAAGAAAAAGAAAAAGGGGCATGACATGTTTGCAATTAATGTACTTTTACTATTTTTTTCCTACAACAAGCCAACGTGAAGTTTGGAATACGTCGTGGATTGTCAATGATTTTAAGGACAGAATGTCTTGGGAAAAATCTAATTTGTTTTCACGATTGATGATGCTCTTGTACAATTAAAGAAAGTAGTTTAGAAACTTATGAAACATGGACCATCACTGTCATTATAGTTCATTGTTAATTATATGTGGACCTTATGGTAATGTTGAATTAATTGTGTGGTCACTAGTCACTGTTTAATTCTTGTGCCATTATTTTCTTTTGATTCTATATGTTATTTGATGTTGATTTCTTCAACTAACTGATCACTCTCTCATGTCCTACATTATGATCAGCGCTTTATAGGTATAGATTAGGAGATGTGGTGGAGGTGACTGATTTTTACAAAGGAACTCCAAAACTGAACTTTATATGCAGAAGGAAGCTAATTTTAACTGTAAACATAGACAAAAACACAAAAAAAGACCTGCAATTTGTGGTGGAGAGGGGATCACAGATACTGAGCAAGGCAAGAGGTGAGCTACTGATTTCACGAGCCATGCTGACATTGACAAGAAACCTGGTCACTACATAATTTACTGAGAGATTAAAGGGGAAGTGGAAGAGAGGGTTTTGAGCAAATGCTATAGGGAAATGGATGCATTTTTCGTTGATCATGGATATGTTGTGTTGAGGAGAACCAACTCAGTTGGGACTCTGGAGCTTTGCATTCTGGAGAGAGGGACTTTTAAGAAGATTTTGGAGTACTACATAAGAAATGGGGCAGCAATGAGTCAGTTCAAGACCCCTAGGTGCACCAGCAACCAAGTCCTATTGAGAATTCTCACTTTAGGAGTATGACAACACCATGATAATGATGATTTTTACTTTTGGGAAGCACTGGAAGTGTCTTTGTTGCTTCTACAACTAAATAACTACACAAATCTTCCAACCTTCAAACACAAAAACACACCCACAAAAGAAAAAAGAAAAATCAAAAAAATAAAAATTTTGTTGTTTATATATTAATAAATTTTGTTACTTTATATTATACTTTGTTTCGTATACAATTGGGTGCCGATCTTAATTAACAGATTTATGCTTTATGCGGTTAACATCCAATATATTATTAGCATGAAAAAAACTGAACTAAAATATATATATATATATATTGACTAATTGAAGATATGACTTACCAGTATGAAGTGATGAAAGCACTCTAAAATTATAGAAGGTCCGTAGGATGCTGTAATTGTAAAAATTATAGTCCATAATAAGGGCCTTCAGCTTGTTCAAGACTCAAGTTGAACCCAAATTTACCAATTAGTCTTTCAAATCCTGCAAAGGGAGATCCTGTTTCAGTTATTATCTTCACAAATATTTATAACTAAAATTCATAAAATAAAATAAAAATTAATTATATAAAAAAGTTCATAAAAATCTTCACCAAATAGGATTTAGTTTGCAAAAGAAGAATTACAGGTACAAATCCCAGAACAAGATAACCCATAAACACGAGAAGCTAGAATGAACACGAACAGTCGTCTTAAGACATGTACATCAACTTATTGACTATTATTAGAAAATCGAACAGATAAAATGAGAAACTTTGGGAATACCCCCCCCCCCCCCCCCCCCCAAGAGGTAGTGTGTTTAATTGTGGCATTCATATTAAGTCATCAATTTAATATGTACGTTCCATAATATATTTATATATATGCATGGGTGTAGAATATATTAGATAAAAAAATAAGCATGATGCATCTTAATGTTGATATTTATACAAAAAGCAGTGTTACTCTTCAATTTAGTTCTAACTTCTATTTCTACTTTGATTCCAAATAATGCAAAGAGGTGTCATATTCTGATCTGGTATAGAGACTGCTACTCAAAACCTAATTCTCAGAAAGCTTAATTTCTCTATTAAGCTCTCCTCTTCGCACTTCTTCGGCTCTCACTGCTGTTGGGGAAGTTCTTAAAAAATCGGCAAACTCTTTCTCATCTCCCAGAGAAATGCTACCTAGAATTGACGAGAGTGGCAGGTTTTATAGCCCTAGAGCCGCTAGAGAGCTCGCCTTGTATGTCCCCCTCTTACCATTTTTTGTTTTTCTATGTGTGTATATATATATAGAGTTCGGGTTATTTGTTTTGGTTCTTTGATGGGTTGAAAATTGCTTGAATTTCAATGTCAGGATAATTATTTATGCGGCGTGTTTGGAGGGTTATGACCCAATTCGGCTATTCGAGAAAAGAATCAACGCCCGAAGAGGTATTAGTATTACCAATGCTATGTCTTGTTTTATGAGCATATGTTTATCTTTTTGGGTTTTTCTGCGTCCCTTTTGATAGAACTGAATAAGTACTTAATTAATTTGTTTATTATTATTTATATAACTGGTGTTTAGATAACTACCTACTGCTTTATATTTTCTCTTTTCCATCTCGTTAGAAACTAAATAACTTCCAAAGCATTAGTATTGGATAGAATTTTGATCGAAATTTACTTCTTTCTTTCATTCTCTCTTTCTTTTCCCGTAAATAAAATTTAGACGTAAAGGTCATATAACAGTTTTCCCATTATTGTTCGTGTCTTGTATTTTCAACTGAATTTGGGCTTAGGTATAAAACAGTTTGCACTCTTAACCGGTTACCGGGTGGGGGGAGGGGGGGAGAACTTGTGAGCATATCTAGAAATTTGTTGTTTAAACCCATTCAAATTTCATGAACAGATGGTGAAGAAATCTTTCCCATTTCTGGTCATTGCATGGCAATATCTTAGAGTAAATTTTTTGATCGTTCAAAAATGTTAACATATTCAATCATTCTACTAAAAAGAATTGTTTATCTAATTTATTCAAATGTTGGTAATTATCAGACACCAAGGCCATCACTGACATGCTCTAAAATGCTATGTTTCCCTAGTGAAAAGATTTACCAAAGAGTTCCAACCTTGTAAGCTAAGGCACAAATCATAGCATAACCATGAAGATTTGTTACTTCATCTCTGAGTCACAGTCCAAAGATCCAAACAGAGTACCTTCTTCCCTTTTGTTTTATATTGAGAACTAAAATCTTTATTAGTGATTCTTAACACCCAAGATATTAATCATGAAATTATTATAAAGCATTTTCATTTAATAGAACCAAACTCAAATTTTATATGTAATTACATTTCAACCACTAAACCACAACAAATATAGTATGTATGAAAAACCTGTTTTTAATTTAATATTGTAGAACCAATACTAGTAATCTTAAACAATTCTTTTATCAAGCAAATGCAAATGGGAATGTAGATTTCACAAACATTTGATAACAACTGTCCCTACCCAAAGACTATCACATGCATGCCTCTTTACAGTTTACATTTATTGATTGTATCATAAGGTCTCCAGAGCAAATGACTTATGAAGACAGGATTTAAACTTGTTACCTTGGCACAATCCAGTTAGCTAACTAGTGAAATCCAATAAAGAGCCTGTAGGCACCAAACGTACTCCCACTTGCTTCCACATGGTCCTAGTATATTTAAAGAACACGAATTATTTGGATTTAGGGACATTGAATCTCTACTATACATAGGCAAGCATTAACAGTACAATGTTTAAGTTTTAAGATCAGATTAATGTTCTATAAAAAAAATTCAACAGGTAAGAATGCATTATATTGTCGAAAAATAAAGAATATACAACAAGAAGCTTAAAAAATGCAACCAAAACTTTCAATAACAACTGAGAGGAAGCAAACAAAGAACTCCTGTAGCCCAAGAGTACAAACAACCTCTCATAATAATCTGGGAATGACCCACCCACCTAAGAAAACCTTAATTTTAAAAAACCCAATAGCCTACAATAGGAAGAAAACACAAATTCAAGAACCATTACAACAAAAAAGCTTAAGAAACACCGAATCATCATAACTCAATACAAAATTACAGCCGGAAAAAGAAAAAAAGAAAAATTCAATTGAAACAATGAAAATACACTAACCAATGTAGGGTTTTGAAGCTCACCGAGAACCCTTGATCCCTCTTCTGAGCCCAGTGTTGCTGCACTGAAAAGAAGAGTTGGGTTTCTCTATTCCTAGAGCGATGAAGCTAGAGAGAGAGAGGTTGGAGGGACTGGCTTAGAAAGAGTTGTTGAGAAAGAGAGAGAGCAATGATGAGAGAGAAACGGCTCTTGCATGAATGACAGAGAGAATTCAGTGAGGGTTAGGGCAGAGAGAGAGAGAGGGGTTTGTTGATCGCTGCTGTTTACAGAGAAGGGGGGAGAGATAGGCCGGCATGAATGGAATGTGAAAAGAGGAATTAAGGCTTGAAAATAGGTAAGTGTACAAAAGGGTATTTTAGGCAACACATAAAATATGAAGAAGGGTATATTAGGCAACAGAAATATCAAACAGTATTTTTCCATGTGCCACCTCAGCTTTTAGGTCAAATACATTTTAGAGAAACTTTGGGACTTTGACTCAGCCTCTAAGTAAATATGGTGCCCTAACCCTATTTATATGTAATAATCCCTATATTATATATATTTTTGTCATTACCCAGAAACACACACCTACTTTATTCCTTCCAAGACCTAAACTTTTACTGTTTATTTTAAAAGTAAAAGAAAATATTATTAGATCACAAGGCCCTTGGTAACAATGAAGAATGAAATCATATGATCATAAAAAGATTGGATAATGGGTCAGCGTTATCTAGATTAGGTGCATTATGGTGGTTCAAAAATTGTGCTCTCCATCACATCTCCAAAGTTTTGAAGCTATTTAAAAAGATGTAAAAAAAAGTTTATTACATACATAAAAGGGTTATTGTAAAGTTAGTCATGGTAATTGAAGATACTGATAGAGATAGAACTAAATATAGACTAATTGTTGATATAATTTTGTTCAATCCTAAATTCAAAGCACTGATTCAGTGCTCCCAAATATAACATAAATTTATTGCCTCTCAAATGGTTATTAAATAAATTCAAAATATTCAAAAACAAACAACGCTCGTTCTGGTACCCAATGTTACAAACATGACCAATACACCAAAAAGCTACATGACTAATGAAAATTATGAAAGTAGCTGCAATAATCAGGTGTAAATAGGGCAGCAAAAGAATCACACTACAACAATTATGGTCTCTAACAATAATTTTATTTGCTGTTAAAAGTATAAAAAATGATGCCCCAGCTACTTGGCAACATTTATAGGCAGAATTTGTATTTGCTATCATGGTCAGTGTTCAGATAAGTATGGCAGCAATTGTATCTACTGCCACATATGAACAACATATGGCAACAAATATAAAATTTTCAAAAAATGACATTTTAAAAAAATATATATTATAACAATATATTTAAATGAAATAATTTTTTTTATAAAAAAAATTAATTTTTATAATCAAGTTCATAAACCAAATTTACTAACCAAAGAAACCCAATCCACAACAAAGTCAACAAAAAATAAATAAATAATAATTACAATGCATTTATAAGTGTAACTATGTCTCAATAACAAGGGAAATAATAGAATTTTTAATGTCTCAAATCCTTAGAATTTGCATCAAATCGTAAAAAAAGAAGAGACTGTGTATAATCCTTGTTATTCTATAAGTATTATCATTCTCTACGTACAACCTGATATAAAACATTTATTGTATTAAAAACCAACAACTAATATTTCAATGAATACACGCAATAATTATGAATCAAATAAGTTGGATATGTATTATCATATCAGATGGTATTTGGAATACCAAATTGGTAATACTACCACACACCATAATTTACCTCCACAAGGACCACAAGCCTGTCAATAAGTATAGAATGCATGCTGGCAATAATGTCTTTCTGGGCCCTCTCCACGAAGTCCGTGGAAGGCTTTTTATTTGCCTAAATTCACATGGAAAAAAAACAGAGGAAAAAAATGTAAAAACAATATATATATATATATATATAGAGAGAGAGAGAGAGAGAGAGAGAGAGAATCAAGAGTCGTAATTAATCCACAATTATAAAAACTAGTCCTCAAACTAAATTATTATACAATTTAAGATAAGAAAAACAACTTAGGATGGCTATCAGACTATGTAGTAACATTCCAATACCATAAGCTTTTTTCTAGTCCAATGTAATAGGTTTCTACAATATAAATTTTCATTACACTCTAACAATTTAATTCACACTAATATCTGTAAGTCATGACTGTTAATTACACTATCCACTCACACACACACACATATATATATTGATGCGTTTTTCATTACTATGCCTTTTTTTTTTGAAAGATAAAGTTAATTTATAATAAAAGAAGAAGTTTACAATGAAGTTCAAATAGTTAGCCCATTGCTAACATAAGAACATCCAGGCCAGAGGCAAAAGGGGGCCCAAGGCAAACCCATTGCTACAAATGAACAACCAGCCTAAGACAAGAGGCCCAAGGCAAACACATTATACAATAAAGAGCATAATAGCCCAACATAATCAACAACAGGTGAGTGTGATCAAGCTTCGATACTGCAGTAAGCTCACGGATTGTGACTTCAACAGTGCAAAGTGCAACTCATTTTCTAGGGTCTGGTGGTTTCTTTGGAGGTCGAATAACTGGCTCTAGAAACTTCCATTCAGTAGCAACTCTTGTAGCATTGAAGGTGTCAGAAATTGTTGATGAGAGGATTTTGGCTCGGATTGCTTCTAAAGTGAGGTGAAGCAAAGAGTTAGCGCTGCAGGATTTCTTCTTGAAGATTCTCGTATTCCTCTCAATCCAGATGTTATAGACTAAGGAAGCTAAAGCCAATTTTGAGACCGTGTTGCTGTGGTGATCTGAATTTCCCTTCCAATGAAAAGATGCCAAAGCAATGAGCTGAGTCCAAGAAGTGGGCTGAATGTAGAACCCACAACATGCCTGTAAAAAGTTCCATAGAGGCTTAACAAATTAACAACTAAAAAACAAGTGGTCATGAGATTCAGGTTCTGCATTGCGAAGGACACACATTGTGGAGTTAATATGTGCTGTACACCTTCTATTCAGAGTAGGTAATTTCTACTGAATTGCAACCCATAGGGTAAATGAGTGCTTAGGAATGGATGGCTTGAACCAGACAAGATGAGTCCAAGGTAAAGTAGGGTACTTCTGGTTGAAGTGATCCATGGTTTTTGCAGTGGAGAATTGACTAGACTTAGATGGAATCCAGATGTGTTTGTCAATGCAGTGAGGTTTAGGATTAGGCAGTGAGGAGGTGTCCAGTAGTTATGGCAATAGGTTTATAATGGGTTGTGGAAAGGACCATGAGTTGTTGATGATGAAAGTGTTCACTTTGGTCATGCTGTCAAATCGAGCTAAAGTAATCTGTTAGGGTAGAATGTGTTGGCGCAGAGGGCTATGTTGACACCATATGTCAAACCAAAAATTGGATGAAGCTCCATCTCCAATTTTTATCTTGACTCTAGCCTGACTGGGTCCCTAAGACCAAGCAATCTCCTCCAAGTCCAAGAACACTGTCCAGGCACTTTGACCTCCCATATACTTCTGCTTTTAAAAAGGTATGTTTGGATCCATTTGACCCACAACATATCCTTTGAGCTTAAAATGTGCCAAAAATGCTTCATGACAGCACTTTCATTCCAGATTTGCAAGTTTGGAAGTCCATGACCCCCAGATTTGCAAGTTTGGAAGTTCATTACTATGCCTTTGATATCAATGTTTTCTAGCCATACTAATGTTCCGTATTACATACACAGAACACCCTATTCAAGAAAATTAGCCATAAACCACCTTCAAAACAACAAATCTATAGGTGATAGAAGCACATCTATATGCATTAATATGAGCAAATAATCTATACAGAGATCACTGCATCACTCATCAGTAAATGCAAATATATATATATATATATATATATATATATATATATATATATATTGGAGTAAACATAAATTCAAAAGCACACACTATTTAGTTTGCACAACCGGAGAAGTTTAAACCATAGAATGTATCAACTTATCATCATAACAAAATTCAAATCACATTTTTATGTCTAAGAAATATTACATAATACATAGCTCCTCAAAACACACATAATACATATATATAGAAAGAAAGACGAACCTTCAGTTGCTCCACAAAACCTTCAGTTTCTCTGTTGTTCGCATGAAAATTGGAAATAACTGTCACTTCTAACTGTTGAAAAATAAACTTAATTTTAGTATTTAATTAGCCATTTCAAGTATTTGTCTTACATAGTGTATTTGGGCATTTAGCATGTTGGTATATGAGAATTAGTATATGAGAGTTAATGTGATGGTGAAGGTTATGTAAAACCAAGGGTCATGAGAGTTGAGACTAAATGGTTATGTTAGTGGAAATTATACTACTTAAATATCATGTTAGTGGGACTAATCAGGACTGGAAAGTCGGTAGAAATTATCGACATTGAATTGGAAATATTTTCAAATCGGATAAGAGTGATGGATTAAGTAATGTTCACTTTGGAGTTTTATATCAATTCTACTTTGCACTGATAATAGAGAATGTTATAGCATATGGATATCTGTTATAATGGATGAAAGTGCTATTTCGAAGGAATTTTCTGACGATGTTGGAGCAGTAACTTTGCTTCACATCTCCGGATGGGGGATTTGATCGAGACATTATATTTGATCATGGAGGATATTCTTGTGACCTATATTCTAGGTTTTCATAGGTAATTGGAAGGGTTTACTTCACTTTTTGGAGTATTTGTCTGTCATATAGTTGGCACAGGAGTTTCTATCAGGAAACAATTGCTTGGGATGTCTTTCATATAGGAAGCAATGTGCGTTTTGGGGGAAGGTCAATTTTTACGTATTAAATTGAATTTTCACGAATGGTGTTTATTAATTGAGGCAGTAGCCTACAGCTTAGCGTTACCAACTAGTTAGTGCTGAATGCCTAGGAATTTTGTGAGTATATCCTATGGAACTTGGAAGAATAGGGATTGTTACCCTTAACCAAATATTGGGTAAGTTTGGGTCTTTGTTAGATACAACATCAAAGTTGTACATTTATGGTGTTTCTTAAATATAGGAACCTTGTATATTGTTGGATGCATTGGAATTCGGTGGAGCCCATATAAAGAGGATGTGCCCACACGAGAACGGAAATGCATTTTAAATTAAAAATAATAATTCAGAGTTTCGTGAATTACGAGGACGGAATTCCTTTTGTTAGGGGGGAAGAATGTAATACCCCTAATTTTAAAAATGATATAATTGAAATTTGATTATTTTATTTTATTGTATTTTAGGTACTTACATGGCTTTGTGTTTATATAGTTTTGTGCTTATGTTTAATGGAATTAATTGTACGTTTAATTGTAAGTGTTTAAATTAAGTGTTGAATGAAATTAATTGTTATTTGACTTTGACGTGTATTTTTATTTTATTTTATTTTTAGTTTAAACAGATGAATTTGGATAGTAGTAATGGACCAACAGTAGGTCTCATGTACTACTTGAGTAGGGGTTGTTTATGGGTACGGATAATTACCCATACATGGTTGGGTATATATATACTTGATATATACGTTTCAGATGATAGATTATTATTATTATTAATTAATTATTTTAATGTTAATAATAGTAATATTATATTAGGGGATTAAATATATATATATATATATATATATATATATATATATATATTTATAAATTATATATATATATATTTGGTGATCACGTAAAGGCCAGTGTATGTATATGTAATTATATTTTTTATTTTATTTTATTTTATTTTTTATTTTCTTTTATGTTAGTGTTAGCCGACGTAATGGGGTTGGGATTAGGGTTGCATAAACCTATATATATGTAAGGTTGTGTCTGCCAAGGGTTTTAGAACCCTGTTCACGTATCGGTGGAGGCAGGGAAAAATACAGAGAGGTTTGAGAGAAACTAAGAGAGGAAGCTAGGGTTTTGGCCAAGGATGGACCAAGGAGGAAGGAAGAGGGTCTGTTTGTGGATTCGAACCAGAGTAGTAGGAGGCTTGACGACAATCAGAGGCCACCGAAAAGTCTAGGCAGAGGACGGTTTAAGGTTTCAAAACTGAAACCAAAGGCAAGTTCTATTTCTTGCTCTTTCCCTTTGACCTGTGTTCTGTGCATACCTAGGTAATCTCCAGGATGAAATCGGACTTTAATAAATTGAACTTGGTTGCATGCTTAAATTGATTTAAAATAGATTTTTATATGTCAGTACATATTCTTGCTCGATCTTGTTAATTGTTGTATGCGACTTTGTTTTGATTCATATTTAAGATACATATTATCTGCATAAAATAAGTTTTGGGATCCTTTGGGACTTAGAACAAAGGGTTAGGACCTGTAACGAAGGTGATTGGAATGATCAGAGGAGGTTGGAGAAGGAGAATAGCGCGGCTATCAGGAAGAGAGCCGACTCCCTAAGTGAGAAAACCTGCTCTCCATGAGGGAGAGCCGGCTCCATGAATGGGAGAGCCGGCTCCAATGAGGGGGGAGCCGGCTCTTTTGCTGTAACACCCTTACAGGGTGTATTTTTGGGTTTTTCGGATTTCAGAGGCTTAAATGTGATTCTAAAAAATTAATGGGGGGTTTTAAATGATTTAAACAATTATGTTAAAGTCCCAGAAGGGTTAATCTATGTTGTTATACTAAGGGATTGGACATCATGAAGTTTTAATACAAATCTGCATGCTGTCAAGGACTAAGGAAAATTTTAATTGCTCTCTTATATAGTAACTTACTGGAATTTTTGTTTAAGTATGGTTTTGATATTTTTGGGATTCTCGGACTGTTCTGGGTTATTATTAAGGATTTTAAACATTATATCATGTTATATTAAAAGCCCATATTGCATAATTTATATCTATATGCTAATGGATTGAACAGTATAAAAGTTTAAATAATTTTGCATGATGTTAAAGGATATAAGAGATTTAATTGCTTAATTTTATTTTAACAATTTAACAGACTGTAACATGGTTTTAAAACCTTGTTTTGGATACATAATAGGGTCATATACTTATCAGACTTTATTTATGTTTACTTTGGATTTGTTTTAATTGAGGAACTATTAAATTCTTTTCTGTCAATAATATGGATGTTATTCTGGATTTTAATTGATGAACTATTTAATTCTATTTTGTCAATTACATAGATGTTGTTTTGGATTATAATTGATGAACCATTAAATTATGTTCTGCCAATTATATGGATTTTGTGGATTATATACATCGGTATGGGACGGTGGCATATTAGGTACGGATTAGATCAAAACGCTAATTCCTACCTACTCTGGAATAAGGGAAGGATTATAAAATCAAATCCTACTTATATTTAAGTCAGATCAGCTGAACAAGTTGAATGACTAACTGGATTACTTGCTACTTATATTTAAGTCAGATCAGCTGACAAGTTGAATGACTGACTGGATTACTTGCTACTTATATTTAAGTCAGATCAGCTGAACAAGTTGATGACTAACTAGATTACTTGTTACTTATATTTAAGTCAGATCAGCTGAACAAGTTGAATGACTAACTGGTTTCCTTATGGATTGATAGGATGGGATTTTTATATATATGATTATGGTATCACGATATGAGCTTGAGTCTCAAAGTCGATGGTTAAGGAGCGTATATGCATTGGGATGCATAGTTGGCTATGATGGTAGAGGTATACCCTGTTAGGCTTAGGTACACATGCCCACTTCAGGTGCATTTTGCATGTTATTTTCTATTCAGATTGAAACCCCCTTTGCAGTCCGGTGAGAGTCCTTTAGTATGGATATATATATTTATGGATTAGATAGTTATTGTTGAGTTATCTAAGATGTATCTGCGTATCGAGTCTCTGTGTGGATTGTAGTTAGAGTAGAACTTGTTTGTAGGCTTGACCCATTATTATTTTTTTAGGTATCGGATGGTTCCAGTCTTAGAGCTTGTTTATGCTAAGCAGAGGCGGTCACTCATTCTTCCGACTACGTATGACTTCTATTTTTATTTAGTTTTGGATTTCCTTGTTGGTTCGGTTCATCTTCAGTTGGGTTGTTTATTAGGGGTCCACTAGATGAATTCCCGAGTTATATTAGTAATGGAGGATTAGATGCACCAGAATATTTTCTTATGTATTAAAATTTTATTCTGAGGATTTCGTTAATTGATTATCGTTTTAGTTTTCTTTCAGAAATTTTATTTATTCCTTTTTATTATATTTGTATTTTGTGTTCGATTATTGCCATTTGTTTTTTATATCCTTGGGTGTTCGGGCGTGGGCCTGGCCAACCTGTATCCGAAAATCCGGGGGTATCACAATCTTGTACTCTAGTCATTTTAGAAATGAGAATGAGCTAGAAAATAAGATGAAATAGTATGAGTAAAATATAATATATTTCTAAGTATACATTTTCTTAACTCCTCTTCCATATTATTGTGTTGTGTGTGTCTCTAATCCAGCTACTTATTTCCAACAAAGTAGTATCAGAATAAAAGCCAACAAAGTGGTATCAAAGAAAAATCTAACACTAACTACTTTAGTTCAGCGATCAAATGAAATTGAGGTGTAGCCATCTGAAATCCAAAGAAATCGTCGCTCTAAATCCAACTTTAGTTCGGCGATCAAATGAAATTGAGAAGTAGCTATCTGAAATCTAAAGAAATCGTCACTCTAAATTCTACTTTAGTCTAGCGATCTGATGAAATTAAGGTGTAGCTGTCTGAAATCTGAAGAAATCGTCGCTCCGAACTACTGGTTGTGGTGTCCAAATTCGACTAAATACTTTAGTTCGAAAGGGTAAAATTTGCTCGGTGATTGTGGTATTGTTCCTAGAGCGCAAAATCTGATGAGAATCATAATTAACAATGCGAAAGAAAAAGAACAATAGCTAAAGAATGAATTTAGGGTTTTAAGTAATAAGATTTATTCTCTCTAAGTGTGTGCATGCAAAAAGCAAATTAGAATAGTTAGTTGGTCACGGTGACCCCACACAAGAGCGGAGCTAGCATGTGCCCAGGAGGGCTGCCCCATGCTGGCCCACTAGATTTTTTTCTTTTTTCTATACATAAATTTGTAGAATTTGATAAAATGCCACCCTTAAATTAATAAAATGGTCCCTTTGTCCATGAATCCACTAAATTTTATTTTATTTTATGCGTATAATTTGTAAATATTTATAAAATACACCCATAAAATTTATAAATTATCCACCATAAAATTATCTATTTCTAAAAACGTCTTTAATTCTTTATTTCTTTTCCTTCTTATCCTTCAAATTTCTTTTTGTCATCTTCAAAAACTTTTGCATTCTCTTTCTATAATTAAAACATATTTTTTCCTTCCAAATTCTCTAATATTTTTTGCTTTTTATTTCATTTTCTTCTTAAAAATTTTCTTTTTCTTCTTAAAAATTTCTTTTTTTCTTGCACTCATGCATAATTTATGTGCAATAACCATTCTTTTTTTTCTTTTTTATTTTTTCACTTCTTATTCATTTTTTATTCACTTATTCTAATGCACTATTGTTACGCTATTATATTTTCGGCTTGTTTGGAAATAAATTATTTTGTCAGTGTTAACATACCCCCCTTGAACCAAATTCCTCGCTCCGCCCCTGATCCCACATCAACAATTTGAGAGAGAGAGAGATCAAGTTGGTCTCGGTATTTTTTTTAGGGAAAAATAAACGCAACGCATGATGGGTAGTGTGGAGTTTGATAGATACTGCACACTAAGTCCCAATTCCGCGGATCCGCTACTACGAGGGTATTTATTTATTCTGAACTCTCAATATCTACTGTTATTTTTATCATTATAGTGAAAATCCCAATAACCCTTAGATGTAGCCCAAAATTTTGGGTGAACTAAGTAAAATCTGTGTGTTCTTGTTGTATGCATGTTTAATCTCTTTCTTGTGTTTTCTGTTTAGCAACAATGTCATATGTGGTTGGTTATTTTATCCAATAGCTAGAATAACAAACCCATTTTTACTAATTTACCCAATTTGTTACCGCATACATTAAAAAATGCTGCAAAGAATTTGCCACTATATCGTGTTTTGTTGTAGAGCCAAATCGACCTCTCATTTTTATTCCATCAACTTTCTCCAAAATTAATGGTGAATACTTTTCCCCACTTTTCAATTGCAAGTAAGTCAAAACAGAGTACAATTTCATTCGTGTTTTAGGCTCTTGTTTGTTTCAACATAAAATATTTTTATTTAAAGAGATTTTCTTTTTTAAGGTAAAATATTTTTTTAGTTTTTCTTTTTTGCTGTTTTGTAAATGTTTAAATTGAGATTGAAGTCGAGTTCATTAGACGACACATGTAAAATAAGCTATCGAAAATTTATTTTTGTTAAGTTTTAATATTATTTTTCTGTCATAAATATTTCACCACAACCAAACACTAGAAAATAAAATATATATATATATATTTTTAAAAAATATATTTAATTCGAAACAAATGAAGTTTTAAACAAAAATAATCTAAATCACGCAAACATATGAGTTCACAATTAAAATAGTTAAAATAGACCTTAATAGGATTCCTTAAAATCCTATTATCCATCTATGTTTTTTTCTTCAACTAATACAAAGTGTCCTCACTTCATTTCCATAGAAAGGGACTAAGATGTTTCACTCTGTAACCAAACCACCATTTTCTTGTACCATATAAATTAAGTAACAAATTATCATAAATATAACCAAGCAATCATAGATGATATGCACTTATACTCATTTCCTTCAAGGAGAAACAGGTGGGATGCTTTGTTCATTTCTGAAGAAGTTCTCCGGATCAACCATAGTCTTCACTTTCACCAACCTGTCGAAATTGTTCTTAAAATACTGAACCCCATAGACCTTAGCTTCTCCGTAACTATCCTTACCATTGCGAGTGACACCAATGTCAAGGTCTCTGTAGTTGAGAAATGCTTCTCTAGGAGACTTGGACACAAAAGGTGTCATGTGACCGTGCATCTTTCTAATCATGTCCATATATTTCTTGTCCGCCTCAATACCCTCTTCATTCCAGTTAACCGAGTACTGAATTTTAAATATATTTCCAGCTCGATGTGGGAAAGGAGTCTCCGACTCTGGAATTTCACTCATCCTTCCGCCGTATGGATTGAAAACAAGTCCTATTTTCTCAAGTTCCATCAGTTTCTTCCAAATTGACTCCAACCCATCTTTGGGAATCGGTGTCTGAACATAATCCGATTTCCTCTTAAAAAAATTCACCCCCTTGGGAACTCTGTTGAGCAAAGCGTCAACCGAAGTCCCATTATCAAAATCCGCCCAGTAAATGACCGATTGAATCCAACTCATTTCCTTGCAGTCATCTTTCTTCAGACCTAACTCCGGAAAATCTTTGTTCATGACCGACATCAGTCTATCGGCATTTCCAAGAAACAATGATATAAATGATACCTTTACGGTCTTGGGACCATTTTTCTTGGCAATCTGTGGCTGAAGAAGAAGCCTAATGAAGAGATCGTTATCGGTCTTATCGGCCACCAATTGCCAACGGTGAACAAGGTCGGTAGCTTTTTCTTCCAAATTCTTTTCCACTCGAAAAACAGTGACTGTTTCGGGAACTTTAACTAGTTTAACTTGGTAGGCCAATATGACACCAAAACTAGCACCACCACCACCTCTGATAGCCCAAAAAAGGTCCTCACCCATGGCCTTACGGTCTAAAATTCGGCCATTAACATCCACTATACGTGCATCGACCACATTATCGACCGATAACCCGTATTTCCGGAGCATAGTACCGTAACCACCTCCGCTAATATGCCCGCCAACACCGACAGTGGTGCAAACGCTGGCTGGAAAACCATGAATTTTGCTCTTTTCCTGGATTCTGTAGTAGAGTTCGCCCATGGTGGCACCGGCTTGTACCCACGCGGTCTCGTGTTCAATGTCGACGTCAATTGACCGGAGATTGAACATGTCAAGGATGACGAAGGGGACGTCGGAGACATAGGATGTGCCGTCGTAGTCGTGGCCACCGCTTCGGATTTTGAGTTGAATTTTGATGGTTTTGGCGCAAAGCACGGCGGCACCGACTTGGGTTTCGCGAACAGGGGTGACAATGAGGGTTGGTTTGGGGGTGGTGGAGGTGTTGAAGCGCCTGTTTCTCGTGTGGGATTGGAGGACGGTTGGGAATAAAGGGTTGGTGGGGGCGTAGAGAATGGATGAGTTTTGGTCTGAGGGGTTTAAGTTTTTGTTGAGGCATTGAAGGAAAGTTTCAGGGATTGAAGCTTGTGATTCACAAGAAAAAGGTTGGAGGGAAAAGAGAAATAGAAGAGGGAAAAAAATTATTGTGGGCAGAGGAGACATCGAATTTTTGTTCTTCATTGTTTCCAAATGGTTCAACTTTTTTACTACATGTTTGGAAGGAACAAGAGGTTATATATATATATTGCCTTTGCCTTCTGACAAAAACTGACAACCTGTTCTTTCATCTAAATGTTCCTAATTACAGTAATGGGATTATGGAAAATGCTATTTAATTCTAACAGTACCGTTTCTGCCATTTCAACACAAAGGTTGGATACTTGAAAGTTTCGAGAACAAGGATTCAAAATGGTGGGACTCCAAAGAGAGAGGGATGGCAAAAATTTGAGGTTATACAATTTTTTTGTGATACATGTCAAATAGTGATTGGTGCTTGGAAAGTTGTTAAGATATATTTATTTAGATGTCAAATAGTAATTGGTGCAGGATTGGAAAGTTGTCAAGGATGAAGTAGTAAGTGGTTTGAATCACTTTTCTTGTCATGTTCCATTCAATGACTCCACCCGGAAACGTAGTTGTGGTGCAAAAAAACCCCGGAAAAAACCCTGCCAAGATTACTCAATTTAGACGGATATCAGAGTGGCCAAGGACTCCACCGACATAATGTCCAAATGTCTAATACCATCTTTGGTCACATTCTCTCTTCCATAGGATGTGTTTAGGGCACTTGCTGCACTTGTATGCAATCTCTCCCACGTATGGCCAATTTTTAAGCACTGAAATTCTAAGGCTGAGTAGGGATACATACACCGATTTGTTACAGTAAAATACCTAGCCTAATATTGGTTATTTATGCACAAGTGGAAGGTCCAACTCTCTTATTTGTTGCATAAATGACCAATTATAAAAAGTAATCTCGCAATTCACTACAAAAATCGATGCAAGTATCATTTTTCAAATTTTAAATGACATTTGTATGAAGATTAATATATAAAATAAAATAATACAATAATCAATTTAATTTGTAGAATTACAAGTAAACCCCTAAAGAACCATGACAACAAAACTCACATTTTCCCCGCTTCACAATTGGCAGAATTCTGCTAATATAGTATGCAGTTTTATTCCGCATTTCATCTAACTCATTATGTGAAATCTTAATGAAATCTCACAAGGAGACCATAACCAGTCTCTATTTATTCCCCGAAGAATCTTTAGAATTATCATTGCTTAACTTTCAATTCGCCTCTTGCCACCAAATGAATTGTGAATAACCCATCCTCCTCTCTTTGGAGGTTTATTATTTATTAGATTTATTGGAGTATTGGTATTAGAGAAATTGAGGAATTGTTAATTATCATTTTAGTTTTTCATTCAGCAAATATTTATTTATTCTTATTTAATCTTGTATTATGTACTTATTTTAAATTAATTGTTTGATATTCCCAGGTGTTCAGGTGTGGGCCTGGCCAACCTACACGTAAAAATTTGGGGGTATCACAAAATTTTATTGAATACTTCAGTTTGAAAGGGTAAAATTTACTCAGCGATTCTAGTGTTGCTCCTAGAGCGAGAAATCTAATGAGAATTACAATTAATTGTACGAAAGAGAAATAGCTACAGATTGAATTTAGGGTTCTAAGTTTTAAGATTGAATGTGCAAAATGCAAATGAGAATAGTGTGGCATGAATGAGGTTGGTCACGGTGGCCCTACATCAACTATTTGAGAGAGAGAGAGAGAGAGAGAGTACTCAGATAGAGTGGTGAAGAGGAAATAGGGTAAAGTGCACGAAAAAAAAAAAAAAAAAAAAAAAAAAAAAAAACCTTCAACTATTATCACTTTGCAAATAACTCTGGTGAACTACAAGTTACCCCTTGAATTATTGATTTGTTGTAATCACGGACAAATTCATTACAAAAAACTATTTTATCCTTTCTCATTACATTTTTCATTTCTTATTAAACTATTTTCATTATCTTTTTTCTTATCCAAATATTAATTATATAATTTATATTAATTTTATTATTAGTATCAATTTATCATAAAAATAAAAAAATAGATTTGTAACTACCATTTGATTAACTTATTATCAGAACTTTATTGCTTGTAATAAAACTTATTATATTCACTTAAAACTTGTTTAACATAAAAATAAAAAATAAAAAAATAAAAATAAAAATACCCTTTTCATACAAAATACTCATGAAAAATTAATAAATTAGTTTTAAAAAAAATACCTTCTTTTTGTGAAATATATTCATGAAAAATTAAAAAATTAATTACTTTGTTCTAAAATTTTTTCCTTAATATTTTTATCTAAAAAATTAATTTAAAAAAATTAAAAGTAAAATTATGTAAATTATAGAGAATATGTCATCAAATTAGTATAAATTTATTTTATAATTAATTTCAATAAGAAAGATAGATTAAGTTTAATTCTATATGAAAGGGCATTATGATTATTTAATGAAATATAATCCAGGCATTGGAGCATTTTGCAAATAAATGTGATAGTTCAAGGAATTTTATGCACAAAATATACTTCAAATGAGTTATTTGTAAATTCCAACATAGTTTAGGGGAGTTTTTTTATACTTTACTTGAGGAAATATGAGAAGTTGGTCTCAGTAGTTTTTGAGAAAAAAATAAATGCAACGTGGTAATATGTGGTTATTTTAACCAATACCCAAAATAACAAATGGATAATGCTTTAGTCCTATCCCATTAGGACAGGACAGATTGAATCATGCACACTAACGTGTCCCAATAAAAGGTTAACACCTCTTTTGAACTTAACTTTAAAAATGTGAAATAGTTTTTAAATTACTCAACTTTGAATGTATTTTCTTTAATTCTATTTTTAGAGAACAACTCATGGAAAATTGTCTTTCCTACCTTTTTCTATTACTTTTAATTTTTTTAAGATAGAAAACTATCCTTAAAAAAATTGATCTAACCATTTCTATTTTTCCCTTTTCAAAATCTACTTCAACTATTTTTTATGTATGCTATATATGAAAGTAATGTAAGATTATTTATTTAATTGTGGCCCACATGATTTGGATATGTGACATATTACTTGGTGGCTAAGTAAATAGATATCAATTAATATTATTTATTTATGGTCAACTTATAATTACTTTTTTGGTAATTACTTATTGGAGAAGTATTTTTTTTCTTATTTCTTACTTTGATGAAAAGTAGAATTATGTTACTAATAGGAAAACTGGTCCTCTCTCTGCCTTTATAAAAGTACATATACTTCATCAATTATGTACAATTAATGATACAACACGTAAAAGTTTTATGTGTGCAAAAGGTCAAGAGAGATTAACCAGTTTCCACCTTTGCCTGTTGATCAGAGTTGCAGATTAGTTCGTGGTTTAAGGATCTAGATGTTGGATTTAATCTCAACAAGGTTTGATATCATGAATCGAGGTATTTATATCTAACCATTTATTTATGCATTATAGATATGTAAAAATCATGAAATTCTAAGATCTTAGGATTCATGTAAATATTGTGATTAATGATTTGCACGAATAATTATAGTTTACATGTGGCATCAGAAAAAATGGTTTAGGAACTCATGATTTTCCTCTAAAGTTGCATAAATAAAAATAAAAAATTAAATGATATATTATATAATTCATTATTTTGAAATCGTTAATATGTTTTGATTGAAATCGTGGCTATGATTGTATAATGTTCAATTAGTCTCCAGAGTATGTTTTGATCAGTTTACTTACCAAATAATTTATTTTGGTTTGCTACCTTGATTTCCGCCCCTGTATATTTGACTTGAAAGTTACTAAATACATGTTAGCATATGTATATATAACTTTATTGGTTTGCATGATTAAATAGATGTTTCTTGAAACATCACTTCACTCGTATGTATATTTTACACCCAAAAATTTTCTGGACCTACTGTGTGGTGGATATAAATAAATAAATAAATATAAATATATATATATATATATATATATATGTATATATATATTTGTTTTTTATATACAGTGATAATTGATGAATGAAACATGTCACTGTACATGAGTATTTTAAATAGATTATTAAATACATAATGTACGTGATTTATTTATTTTACGAATTTGAATTTCTAGAATAATTTGTGAGTTTAGAAATTTAATCTAATATTATTATACATGCAAATAACTTGTTGTTTTATACCCAAACATACATACATGATGGAGAGTCGATTTTAGATTGATTCAATTATGATCTTTAAGTCCGAAAAATAAAATAATATGTTTTATTTTGTATATAAAATAAAATATATTTTCTATGAAATTTCGGACTATTAAGTTTTTTAGATCGAAGTTGCTTAAACTTCAATCAACAATTATGAGTATGTGTGTATAATATTAAATGGGTAAATTAATGATTAATTAGTTACTATTTAATTTAATATTCATATTATGTGAGGGTTAGTAGTTACCAAAGTGACCTAACCATAATGGTTGATGAATATTAATTTTAGTAGTAAATATAACTTAATGATGAATTAATCTCTGTCTAATTTAATATTCATATTATGTGAAGATTGGTACTTACCAAAGTGGCCCAATCATAATGATTGATGAATATTAATTTTTGTACTAGACATAATTAATCATAAATAAGTTACTATCTAATTTAAAATTCATATTATGTAAAGGTTGGTAGCTACCAAAGTGGCCTAACCATAATGGTTGATGAATATTAATTTTAGTAGTAAATATAATTGCAATATTTCATGAATTATGATGCTTATTATTTTTTGTGATATTCATGAATATTGAGTTTATTTAATTATGAGAAATAATTCTCCAAAGGGAATTGATTTTCAAGTAATTAAATGAAAGTTAACGGATTCCATGTATTTTTTAATTAGGTAGATAAAGGATATCCAAAGGTAACTTATCTGTTTAATTAAATAATACATCAGAAATGAAGGTATACATATAAATACAAATAAGTATCATTATTAGTATTTTATAGTTGCCACCCAAAGGGGTACTATAGTTATGTATTGTATTTATATTTTAAAATTACATATACGTGTTGTTAACTCAAAGCATTATTGTTGTGAGCATTTTATCTTATTATATTTGTTTTATTATATCTTTGAATGTGCATGCTACAACTGTTTTGATTCTCAATAGGACTAACTTCTCATAATGGAATGAGTAAGTTGAGTTCAAAATTTAGATGTGTTAAATCTTGATTTAGCTTTTTAAATTGAGAAATTTATTGTTATTACTGATAAAGACAGTGAGGGAGAAAAGATTCTCCATAAAGTTTGGGAGAGATCGAATAGATTAAGTATTATAATTATGTGAATAATTGTTTCCCATAGTGATAGTGCTAAGGAATATTTTGACTAGAAGATTATTTTCGTATTATAGATAAATATCTAAAATGAAAATTATTAATTTATATCACTACTATGCAATTTTGTTGGTACTCTTACCATGTATGGGTATGTTTTTTTTGTTTTTTTAGATGACTAATGTTGCTGCAAAATTGAGAACCTTATGTATGATTGTGAATGGGAATTTTTTTATTCAATTTATTCTCAATTTCTTGTCTATTCAGTATGGGTCATTTAGAGAATTAACACTATTAAGACAAGTGAAAAGTGATTTAATTGACCATTATGTTAATTTAGGAGTAGACAAGACTTAAGTAGCGAGGTAATCATTATGTTCATCTGATGACTCAAGAAATTATAAATAAATTTTTTGTAATAAGCCTGAAAACGTCTTAAGTGAGCAACACCCAAAATTAAAAGATTTAGGTCAATCTACTAAAAAAAATGAATGTAATAATGAAAAAGTGTCATTAATGTATTGAACACTTTTAAAAAGATTACATGAAATATAAATAATGATTCGAAAAAGAATGGTAAGTTTTTACCTTTGTATATTTCGAATTACTTATTGAAATTCTTTCTAATACATGATAGGTAGACTTAAGTACTAATATTTTTGTTTCTAATAGATGCAAGAATTTTTTATAGCCTAAACCACAAATTCAAATAAGAATTTCTTATTTATGATAATTGGGAAAAAGTTTTGTTGAAACCATTGTGATATTATATTTAATGTTAGATAGTAGATTTTATTTAAATTATTTTAAACTTTTTTATGTTTATTCAATTTCCCATAATTTGATTTTATTTCAGAACTTTATGTTAATGGTTTTTCATTGAAATTTGATAATGATGTTTATTCAAGAAATTTTAATTTGTGAGTTATGGTATTATTGTTGATGATTTCTGTAAATTCAAATTTGATAGTTTATTTATTAAAAAAACCTTTTGATCTTGCATCATAATGTTAGAATTAAGCGTAACTCAATTAATAGAAAATTTATCTTTCTTGTGGCATAAAAGCCTAGGTCAACATATAGTGAAAGGTTAGGAAAATTAGTAAAGGATGTGATTCTTCTGAATCTAAACTTTACTGATTTTGATGTGTGTAGATTATATTAAGGGTAAACAAACTAAACGCACAAAGAAATGAGTCACAATAAGTATATAGCTTCTTGAAATTATTCTTACAGACATTTGTAGACCTTTTGATATTCCATCTTTTGGAGGAGAAAAATATTTTATCTCCTTTATTGTTGATTTTTCACATTATAGATAGATCTATTTGTTGTATGAAAAATCTCAAGAAGTAGGTACTCTTGAAGTATACATAAATGAGGTTGAAAAATAAATAGATGGAAAAGTGAAAATCATAAGGTCATATAGAGGTGGTAAATATAATGAAAAATATGATGAAACGGGTTAATACTCTAACCGGTTATTAAACTCCTTGAAATGTATGGCATTTCTGCTCAATACATTTTGTGATACATGCCACAGCAGAAGCGTGTAGCTGTAAAGCGTAATCGTACTCTTATGGAATTGGTTAGAAGTGTGTTAAGTAATTCCTCGTTACCCATAATGTTGTGGATGTTAAGTAATCTAAATGGTACAAGTTTTACTATCCTAAACATAGTACAATAATTATTGAAATCAGTAATGTCAGATTCATTAAGAATGGTGAAGTCAGTGGGAGTAATAAAAATAAGAATGTGATCATTTAAGAAGTTATGATACATATTTCTTTATCCATAACTTCTAAACAAATAATTGTTCCTTCAGTTGTTGAACTGTATAACAACGAAGAATAATTGAATGATCAACAACTCCATGATGAGATTGTCATCAATGAATATATTGTAAAAGAATCACATGGAATAACATTAAGACGATCTCAAAAAGGAGATCTGCTATTCCGGATGACTATGTGGTATATCTACAAGAATTTGATTTTGATTGATTTTCTGAATGAGAGTTTAGAAAGAGAAAGTTTATATGGAACAACCTGAAGGATTCACATTATAGAGTAAATGATACATGGTCTGTAAACTTAAGATGTCAATATATGGACTTAAACAAGCTTACCGACAATGGTATATTAGGTTAAATGATACCATTATTTCTTTTGGTTTTAAGGAAAACACTGTTGATCGGTATATAAACCAGAAGGTTAGTGGGAGTAAGTTTAAATTCTATATATATTGATGATATTTTGTTAGCTAGTAGTGATCTTAATTTATTATATGAAACTAAAAGTTATTTCTAAGAACTTTGAAATGAAAGATGTGGATGAGACATCTTATGTGATAGGAATAGATCACGTGAATTTTTAGGATTGTCTCATAAAGCATATATTGAAAGAGCTCTAGAAAGATTTGGTATGGAACATTATTAAACTAGTATTGTTCCATACATAAAAGGGGATAAATTCAGCCTAATGCAATCCCAAAGAATGAGTTAATTATAAGGTAAAGAAACGAAAAATATTCTTTATGCATATATTATGGAGTTTAATGAATATACAAGTTGGTATGGGATAAAAAATTATATGCTTACACTTAGAAAGACATTTTTTAATTGGTTATTTATTTCTTTTGACTGGAAGAACAATATTATGAAAAAGTACAAAGTAATTTTTTTATTACTTTGTCTATTATAAATTTTTAATTTGTAGCATGCTTTGAGGTTACAATTTATTATTGCAGAATTTATTTCAGGATTTGGAGTTATGAGTACCATTTTCAGATTGCTGAAAATTTATGCTGCAATTGTTAATCTTCTTGTATGAAAAATGATAGGTATTCTAAAGTTGAAATACTTTATCATTAAAGAAGATGTTTAGAAATAACGAATGTCTATTGAATATATAAGCACATAACTTATGATTGCAATCCATTAACGAATGGACTACCACCCAAGACATTTATGGAACATGTTAAAAGAATGGGTCTTGAATGTAGTCAATGATGATTATTTTTTTTTTAATTGTGGATTGCCTAACAGTGCTTATATATATTTGACATTTTGCGTTCATTAAATGTGTTTATGATATTTCCTATTAGTTAATGTACATGTACGTATTGCTTTAATAAGTGGTAATAGGAATAGTCTTGGAAAAGACATTATTGTTAGACCATTATTGATACTTCTCATTTATAGACTATGTTGAATAGGTTACTAGTGTTGTGGTACATGGAAGGGACTGTGTCATTTAGGGACATACAACCGCCATGACTCACATTGGTAGTTTATTTACCATAGTATTTATGATGACCAACTTAATACCTTAATTTGATTTATGGTGCACATTAATGACTATTTTACTAAACTATTACAGAAGTTATCATATGTGCCAAGTGGGAGAATGTAAGATTATTTATTTTATTATGACCCACATGATTTGGACATGTGACATATTACTTGGTGGCTAAGTAAATAGATATCAATTAATATTATTTATTTATGGTCAACTTATAATTACCTTTTTGGTAATTACTTATTAGAGAAGTGTTTTCCTTTCTTATTTCTTACTTTAATGGAAAGTAGAATTATGTTACTAATAGGAAAACTGCTCATCTCTCTGCCTTTATAAAAGTGCATATACTCCATCAATTATGTACAATTAATGGTACAACACGTAAAAGTTTTATGTGTGCAAAAGGCCAAGAGAGAGAAACCAGTTTCCACCTTTGCCTGTTGATCAAAGTTGTAGATTAGTTCGTGGTTAAAGGATCTAGATGTTGGATTTAATCTCAACAAGATTTGATATCATGAATCGAGGTATTTATATCTAACCATTTATTTATGCATTATAGATATGTGAAAATCATGAAGTTCTAAGATCTTAGGATTCATGTAAATATTGTGATTAATGATTTGCACGAATAATTATAGTTTACAAGTAATTCATTTTTTACTCAATTCTACGGCGAAATGATTGGCGGTTGGAGCTAAGGAAAAAGAAAGAAACAGATGAATATGTGAGTGAGATACACAGATGGGAGCAAAGAGAGGGAAAGAATAAATATGTCGGGTTTAACCCTAAAAAAATGGGTTATAAAATGGGTATAACCCATTTTTGTATCTTTTTAAATTTAAAAGAAGTGTCAACCTCTTATTAGGACACGTTAGTATGCAAGACACAATTTGTCCTGATGGGGCAGGATTGAAGTATTATCCATAACAAACCCACTTTTACTAATTTACCCAACTCAGCATTTATTAAAAAATGCTGCTAATAATTTGTTTCTACATCTATGTTTTTTTAGTGCCAATTCGATCCCTCATTTTTTACACAATCACCTTTCTCCAAACATAATGGTGAATACTTTTCCTCACTAGGTTAAATAGTACAATTTCTTTCAATACCATTTGTGTTTCAAGCTCCGTTTATTTCAACGTAATATATATATATATATATATATATATATATATATATATATATTGGTGTCTGGCAAACGTCTAAGTTGAGGTTGGTCAAGTCCATTGGACAAGAAATGTAAAATAACTTACCGAAAAGTTATTTTTCTTAAGTTTTAATTTCTTTTTTTTACATAAATATTTAACGACAACCAAATACTAAAAAGTTTTTAAAAAATCTAAAATATATATTACATCCAAACAAACGAAACCTTAGAAAAAAATAATCTAAATAATGTAATATATATTACATTCACAATTAAAAATATAGTTAAATAGACCTTGATCGGGTTCCTGAAAATCAAGTTTAAAGGGGGTGTAAAAAAATAAACTTAACTTTAGTATTTAATTAGTCATTTCAAGTATTTGTCTTACATATAGTGGTATGTGGGCATTTAGCATGTTAGTGGATAGTAAATTATCTTAAAGAGAATTAGTATATAAGAGTTAGTGTGATGGTGAAGGCTATGTAAAACTAAGAATTTTGAAAGTTAAGACTAAATGGTCATGTTAGTAGGAGTTATACCTACTAAATATCATATTAGAGAGAATAATGGGTATAATTAGACATTTAAATATAATGGTTATACATATGTTTGTAAGATCTACATAATCATGTATTCTATTAATTTTAAAAATGAGAATAAGTTAGAAAATAAGCTGAAATAGTACGAGTAGAATATAATATTTTTCTAAGTGTTCCTTTTCTCAACTCCTCTTCCATATTATTGTGTTGTGTGTGTCTCTAGTCCGGCCACTTATTTCCAACAAAGTGGTATTAGAGCAAAAGCTAGCCAATAAAGTGGTATCAGAGACAAAGCCAACACTAACTACTTCAGTTCAGCAATCAAATAAATTGAGGTGTAGCCATCTGAAATCCAAAGAAATCGTTGCTCCAAATCCTACTTCAGTTCGGCGATCAAATGAAATTGAGGCATAGCTGTCTGAGATCTAAAGAAATCGTCACTCCAAATCCTTCTTAAGTCTAGCTATCCAATGAAATTGATGCGTAGGTGTTTGAAATCCGAAGAAATCATCGCTCCAAACTGCTAGTTGTGGTGTCCAAATTCAACTAAATACTCAATTCGAAAGGGTAAAATCTGCTTAACGATTGTGGTGTTGCTCCTAGAGCGCGAAATCTTATGAGAATCACAATCAACTATGTGAAAAAGAAAGAACAATAGCTGCAAATTGAATTTAGGGTTCTAAGTTTTAAGATCTACTCTCACTGAGTGTGTGCAAAAAGCAAATTAGAATAGTTGGTTGATCACCCCACACAGGGGCGGAGCCAGCATGTGCCCAGGGGCAGTTACCCCCCGCCCCATGCTGGCCACTAGAATTTTTTTTTTCTATACATAAATTTGTAAAAATTGATAAAATGCCACCCCTAAATTAATAAAAGGGTCCCTCTGCCCCTGAATATACTAAATTTTATTTTATTTTATGCAGATAATTTGTAAATATTTATAAAATACCCCATAAAATTTATAAATAATCCCCCATTAAATTATCTATTTCTAAAAATGTCTTTAATTCTTTATTCTTTTTCCACCTTATCCTTCAAATTTATTTTTATCATCTTCAAAAACTTTTGCATTCTCTTTCTTCAATTAAAACCTATTTTTTCTTTCCAAATTCAATTCTCTCTTATTTTTTTCTTTTTATTTCATGTTCTTTTTAAAAATTTCCTTTTTCTTCTTAAAAATTTCTTTTTTCTTGCACTCATGCATAATTTCTGTGCAACAACCTCTCTTTTTTTTTCCTTTTTTTTTTTTTCTCTTCTTGTTCTTTTTTTATTCACTTATCTTAATTCACTGTTGTTACGCTATTATATTTTCGGCTTGTTTGGAAAAAAATTATTTTGCCAGTGCTTACATACCCCTCTGAACCAAATTTCTGGCTCCGCCCCTGACCCCACATCAACAATTTGAGAGAAAGAGAGATCAGGTTGGTCTTGGTAGTTTTTTGGGGAAAAATAAATGCAACGCGTGATGGGTACTTGGGTAGTGTGGAGCCTTATAGATATTGTACACCAAGCCCCAACCCGTGAATCCGCTAGTGGGAGGGTATTTATTCATTCTGAACTTTCTGTATCCGCTGTTATTTTTTATTATCATAGTAAAAGTCCTTGCAACCCTTGGACGTAGCCCTGAATTTTGGGTAAACTGAGTAACATATGTGTGTTCTTGTTCTACGCCTGTTTGTTCTCTTTTTTGTATTTTTTGTTTAATTTCCCAGCATGTCATATGTGGTTATTTTAACCAATAGCTAAAATAACAAACCCACTTTTACTAATTTACCCATCTTGTTACCCCCGTTCATTAAAAAATGCTGCTAAGAATTTGCCACTATATCTATGTTTTGTTGTAGAGCCAATTTGACCCCTCATTTTTTATTCCATCAACTTTCTCCAAAACTAATGGTGAATAATTTTCCTCACTTTTCAACTGCAAGTAAGTTAAAAAAGTACAATTTCATTCGTGTTTTAGATTCCTGTTTATTTCAACGTAAAATAATTTTTTTAAAAGAGATTTTCTTTTTTAAGGTAAAATATTTTTTTATTTATTATTTTTTGCCATTTTGTAAATGTTTAAGTCAAGATTAAAGTCGAGTGGACGAGACGTGTAAAATAAGCTACCAAAAAGTTATTTTTGTTAAGTTTTAATATTATTTTTCATTGTAAATATTTCACGATAACCAAACACTAGAAAATATATATATATATATATATATATATATATATATTTGAAAAATATTTTATATCCAAACAAACAGAGCTTTAGGCAAAAATAATCTAGATCACACAATCATAAGAGTTCACAATTAAAATAGTTAAATAGACCTTTGATTGGGTTCCTTAATTAAAATCCTATTATCCATCTATGTTTTTTTCTTCAACTAATACAAAGTGTCCTCACTTCATTTCCATAGAAAGGGACTAAGATGTTTCACTCTGTAACCAAACCACCATTTTCTTGTACCATATAAATTAAGTAACAAATTATCATAAATATAACCAAGCAATCATAGATGATATGCACTTATACTCATTTCCTTCAAGGAGAAACAGGTGGGATGCTTTGTTCATTTCTGAAGAAGTTCTCCGGATCAACCATAGTCTTCACTTTCACCAACCTGTCGAAATTGTTCTTAAAATACTGAACCCCATAGACCTTAGCTTCTCCGTAACTATCCTTACCATTGCGAGTGACACCAATGTCAAGGTCTCTGTAGTTGAGAAATGCTTCTCTAGGAGACTTGGACACAAAAGGTGTCATGTGACCGTGCATCTTTCTAATCATGTCCATATATTTCTTGTCCGCCTCAATACCCTCTTCATTCCAGTTAACCGAGTACTGAATTTTAAATATATTTCCAGCTCGATGTGGGAAAGGAGTCTCCGACTCTGGAATTTCACTCATCCTTCCGCCGTATGGATTGAAAACAAGTCCTATTTTCTCAAGTTCCATCAGTTTCTTCCAAATTGACTCCAACCCATCTTTGGGAATCGGTGTCTGAACATAATCCGATTTCCTCTTAAAAAAATTCACCCCCTTGGGAACTCTGTTGAGCAAAGCGTCAACCGAAGTCCCATTATCAAAATCCGCCCAGTAAATGACCGATTGAATCCAACTCATTTCCTTGCAGTCATCTTTCTTCAGACCTAACTCCGGAAAATCTTTGTTCATGACCGACATCAGTCTATCGGCATTTCCAAGAAACAATGATATAAATGATACCTTTACGGTCTTGGGACCATTTTTCTTGGCAATCTGTGGCTGAAGAAGAAGCCTAATGAAGAGATCGTTATCGGTCTTATCGGCCACCAATTGCCAACGGTGAACAAGGTCGGTAGCTTTTTCTTCCAAATTCTTTTCCACTCGAAAAACAGTGACTGTTTCGGGAACTTTAACTAGTTTAACTTGGTAGGCCAATATGACACCAAAACTAGCACCACCACCACCTCTGATAGCCCAAAAAAGGTCCTCACCCATGGCCTTACGGTCTAAAATTCGGCCATTAACATCCACTATACGTGCATCGACCACATTATCGACCGATAACCCGTATTTCCGGAGCATAGTACCGTAACCACCTCCGCTAATATGCCCGCCAACACCGACAGTGGTGCAAACGCTGGCTGGAAAACCATGAATTTTGCTCTTTTCCTGGATTCTGTAGTAGAGTTCGCCCATGGTGGCACCGGCTTGTACCCACGCGGTCTCGTGTTCAATGTCGACGTCAATTGACCGGAGATTGAACATGTCAAGGATGACGAAGGGGACGTCGGAGACATAGGATGTGCCGTCGTAGTCGTGGCCACCGCTTCGGATTTTGAGTTGAATTTTGATGGTTTTGGCGCAAAGCACGGCGGCACCGACTTGGGTTTCGCGAACAGGGGTGACAATGAGGGTTGGTTTGGGGGTGGTGGAGTTGTTGAAGCGCTTGTTTCTGATGTGGGATTGGAGGACGGTTGGGAATAAAGGGTTGGTGGGGGCGTAGAGAATGGATGAGTTTTGGTCTGAGGGGTTCAAGTTTTTGTTGAGGCATTGAAGGAAAGTTTCATGGATTGAAGCTTGTGATGCACCAGGAAAAGGTTGGAGGGAAAAGAGAAATAGAAGAGGGAAAAAAAAAATTTGGGCAGAGGAGACATTGAAGTTTTGTTCTTCATTGTTTCCAAATGGCTCAACTTTTTTACTACCTGTTTGGAAGGAACAAGAGGTTATATATATTTTTTGCCTTACCCTTCTGACAAAAACTGACAGCCTGTTCTTTCATCTAAATGTTCCTAATTACAGTAATGGGATTATGGAAAATGCTATTTAAATCTAACAGTACCGTTTCTGCCATTTCAACACAAAGGTTTGGATACTTGGGAGTTTCGAGAACAATGATTCAAAATGGTGGGACTCCAAAGAGTGAGGGATTGCAAAATTTTGAGGTTATACAATTTTTGTGATACATTTATTTAGATGTCAAATATTGATTGGTGGCCGGATTGAAAAGTTGTTAAGGATCGGATTAAAAAGTTGTTAAGGATGACGTAGAAAGTGGTTTGAAATTGAATCACTTTTTTTTCATGTTCCATGATTCAATGCCTTGATAACAAACATAGTTGTGGTGCAAAAAACCCTGCCAAGATTACTCAATTTAGACGGATATCAGTGTGGCCAAAGACTCCAACATAATCTCCAAAACCATCTTTGTTCAAATTCTCTCCTACATAGGATGTCTTTAGGGCACTTGCTGTACTTGTATTGTTCCTTTGTTATTTAATTAATTTTTAATATATAATATCTAACAAACTAAATTACCTAAATACCCATTGTAATTACAAAAATTTCTCTTTGAATAATCCTTCCAAACACCGGCTCTTCTCTCTCGTCCTAGTTTCAAACCCAGCAAAACTCTAACTATGATGACCTTGTGGGCGGGTGCGAAATACTGACAGACTACTACACTGGGCGAGTTACGGGTGCACAATTCCACGTCGCTTGGGAAAGGGAAAGGTGAAATGCTTATATATAGGTGTGTCACTCCAATTAGTATGAGGCCTTTTGGGATAAAAACTCAAGAGCAAAACGTGCGGGCTCAGGCCTAAAGCAGACAATATCATACAATATGATGGAGTGGGTCATTACAAATGGTATCAGAGCTTGACCCAACCGAAAGTATGCCGACAGGGACGTCGGGTCTCCAATGGGGGTGAATTGTGATGACCCTGTGGGCGGGTGCGAGACACTGACAAGCTACCACACTGGGCGAGTTACGAGTGCACAATTTCACATTGCCTAGGAAAGGGAAAGGTGAAATGCTTATATGTAGGTGTCTAAGCCCAAAGCGGACAATATCATAACATATGGTGGAGTTAGTAGTTACACTAACAACAAAAATGGCAGTGCATCCACAAATCACCCCGGTCACCACCTCCACTTATCTTAAGTCCAAATCAACCCCTATTTATTTATTTATTTATTAAAGCAAATCAAATCCATATTGCTTTGTATTTTGTATATATAATGTATACATAACAAAATATATTTATTATTACCCAGTTGCGAAAAAACCCCTTATAAATATTTTTAACAGATTAGTCCCCTCAACTATCCCAAGTGGGTTTTTTAAATGGTGTCCATCTAAATGGTTGTCTGAGGAAATTTTTTGCACAAAATTACCCCTTAACAGATTATTTTTCAGATAATTTATTTATTTTTTCTCTCTTATCTCTTGTCTTTCCGCGTTAAGCAAGCATTCTCATTCTTTCAAACACAAAACTAACAGCATATCGAGAAACCCAATTGTTGAAAAATTATCTTTCTATACTGCTTAAACAACATGATATAGCACATGTAAATAATAGTTGAGGCCCAAAAATACTCAACTATATTCACTTAGGGCCTATTTGGTACGCATTGTGTTCTCAGGCATTTTGTTTTAACCTACAATAAAATAAGTGTTTTGTTATGTGGTGTTCTGAGTTGGAAACGAAAACATGTTTGGCGACAAAAATTTGCAATGGGAATTTCGGAAAAGAAACATATATAACATGTTTGGCAAGGCAAAACATGTTTGATAGAGTGAAACTGTAGCCAAAATAGGCAAACCTGGTTTGTATGAGTATTTTCAAAGAGCTTCAGATCTTTAGATTGGTCGTCATTTTCAAGATGAACCCCGTCATTTTCAGATCTTCAACTCAAGTCGCCCTAATCGCCTTTTGGAGAGCTGCGCGAGATAACCCTATTTTGTTGCAACTTTTCCTTTTATACCTGCTCGTGTATTGTTCCAACTTTTGGCAACTTGTTGCCTCTAGTACAGTAACAAATGGGCCACTCCATTCCCAGAACAAAATACAACACGTAAATCGTGTTTCACCTTTTGGGCCAAAAATGGATTTGTTCTGGTACTGTTGGCTGTAAAACAAGTCTAGACAAACATGATGTGGGCCAAAAAAAAAAAGGCTACTATAGCAGGCCTGGAACAAAACAACCCAACATAGACTACATACCAAACATGCCCTTAATCTATGATTTATTTTTATTTATTTACTTTTACTATTATTATTATTTTTTTTTTTTTTGGGTCATGATTTCATCTATGTAATTGAAGAAATCATTTGCACATAAAAAGTGTTATATTTCCTTTGGTTTCTTACCATCTTAATAATAAGAATTTTTATATAAAAAAAAAATCTTAAAAATAAGAGTTAGTAAACTTCTCAGAAATTACCCCATACACTTCGTCCACATGGTATGTAATTTTCGAGTAGTAGATGGGGAAATCAAAACAATATATGATGAGATGATAAATGTATTTCTCTTAAACTAAATGACTTAAATGTCCTTTATAATTAGATTCTTGTGAATTGAATAGAGGTCAACGATGTCATTTCACATTAAAAGGATCATATTTTTAGGTCTTTAACTTGAGTAAAATTTTAAAAAAATAATAATAATAATAAAAAAAAAAAATCAAACTTGTAAAGGAAATTATTTTACATTTTAATTGCCAATTTTATTCCACTTACCTTGCAGTAGCATAAATATTCAATTAAGTAAAAGAAATAAATTGGACTAAGGGAATATGACAAATTATTAATTATTATTTTTAAAATAATTAACTGCTATAATGGCTGCTAAAGATCAAGTGCATCGAAATAGAAAAGATCATTAATACATAGCATAGTTCAAGTGAACCCACTTAAAATCTTTATTGAACTATACTTAATTTTTTCATTTTTTATTCCAATGCCATGGTGGATTTTCTCTCTCCTGTGTGATTGTACTTAATTTTATTTTATTAATTATACATAGCTTGTAATGTTTGTGTCTTATATATGTATGTGGTGCATTTTGTTTTTATGTGGAGTATTTTGAAACAAAAAGAAAAGGGAAAAGAAAAGAAAATCGGCGGGACCCACCACCCACTCAAACATATGGTTTAGAGACTTTTTTTTTAATGCTCATTCTCTCTCCCCGCTGAATCCTCTCTCTCGGCCAGTGCTCTATCTCTTTGCCTTTTTCTTTTTCTTTTTCCTTTGCAATTAACTTGAATCTTTGATTAATTCATCATCTCTTGGTAGATTTGGGTGCCGTTTGAGGCAAAACGAAGCTTGTGTCGAGCTCTACGCATCCATACCAACAATTCCAGATTTGGTGCACCCTTTGAACTTCAAAATTTAGGACCCATTTTCTAGGGTTTGCTCATTTTTGATGTAAGGGCATCTTAATCCACTCTCTTCTTGTTCCATTGTGAGTTATGTTTTTTTTGTTGTGCTAGACATGCTAAATTTGAGAATTAATTGCTTCAATGAGGTGTAAGTGATGTTTAGATAAAATTCATGTCTTAGGGTTATGACTTGTCTATGTGAAAAGCATGTATAGATGATGGCTTTGTGGTGTTTTTTGTGAATTACACCTCTTTTATGTGCTAACATGCTTTACTTGGGGATTAATTGTGTTAATGATTATTTTAATGTTGTCTAGAGAAATGTATGTTTATGCACATGTGATGTATTATGTGAAAAGCATGCCTATGTGTTGAGTTTATGTCTACTATGTGTAAACTTGCTGAAAAGGATGTATGAGACCATACTTAATTGTATTGTGCCAAAATTTCACATTGTCATGATATTGAGATTATATGTACATTCTTGGACATGTCATTGGGATGCATGAAATGGGAGAATTTGTCTTAAAATGAAAATGAGGAATTTTTGGGAGATGATAGTTTTTGTGAAATGGTTTTGATAAACCCGGTCGCTGTAGGGTTACCAACGGGTCAGAGGTTAATATAGCCTAGAGGGGACTAGGGAGTCGCCCTAGTGTGGTTGAGCTAGCTGGGCCCCATAATGACGTCGCGGGCTTACCAAGGGTCAGGGACACTAGCCAATCCTCCTCTCGTGTCACGACAGGGTTACCAAAGGGCGGGCTGTATTAACGTTTGAAAATGATGGTTTTGAGAATGAAAATGGGGAGTGTCATTGACATGCATTGCATTTCATTGCATTGCATTGCATTGTTTATAATTGGAATTGAATTGTATGTTGTATTTGATCCCCTACGTTGTATGATCCCTATCTCCCATTGGCCTATGCTTTGCTTGAATTTACAAGGACATAAGATTTGTGTCTTAAGTGTCTCTGCTGAGCTATACGCTCACCCCTATATCTATATATTTTTTTTTCAGGTCTTGGAAAAGAACCGGTGGACGACAATCCACCCCAACTTTGAAAGTTGCTAGAAGAGCATTTTCCTTGTTATTTTGTAATAGACTACTCCTTTGTTCATCCCTCATTTTTTGTAAAATTCCAAAGGTGTAATGATGTAAATTTCTTTTAAAGAACCATGATCATGTAATACACTTATGATACTTGATGACATATGGGATGCGAACTTGATGATATGTAACTTGTTGATGAATGGAAGGATAATCCTAGCTTGAAGCATTGTCTAGATTAGTAGGTTGTATCATTATCTTTTGTTGCCGTGAATTCAGAAATTAGTTGCATGACAGGTTAAATATGCATTTAAACAGGTTGCGGTAGGTCCATTTTTAGGGGAGGTTATGCCGAAATTTTTTTTTAAAAAAATTCTTGGCATTAGTTTTGGGATCATTACATAGCTTAAATATGATTTTATTGGTTTTCCAATTTTTGTTTTTTTGGGAATTTTTCTTTGTTGCTTCACATACCTTGTTTGACGAATAGAAAGAGAAAAATAAATAAATAATTATCTGAATGATAATCTATTAAGGGTAATTTCGTCCGAAAAATTATCTCAAACAATCACTTAAACGCACTGGCTAATAGCCAAGGGATCTTTTTTATAATTTGCCTTTTAACCCATTTTGCAAGTAGTTTTTTTTTTAAAGGCAAATTAAACCCATAACTATATATATATATATATATATATATATATATATATATATATATGTAATTTTTTAAAAAAAAGCAAATCAAACCCATTTTGCTTTCAATGTGGTATATAAAACTATATATATATTTTAAATAGATGTAAACCCAGGTTTTATGTGTGAATTAATTAGTATATATATGTGTGTGTACTGTATATCGTAAGTAGTGTTTAACTGCTCTCTGGAAGTAAGAAATTATATACTTAGTTTTAATTGTAACTTTAGAATCTAACAATTAGTTAATTAACTTTTCTTTTCTTTATTTTAAAATAAAAAATTATATACTCACTTTTAATTGTAGCCTTAGGATCTAATCCTACAGCAATTGGTTAATTAACTTTTCTTTTCTTTATTTTAAAAAACTTATATTTTCTTTCCATACCATTAAATATCATTAAAGTAAATGACAGAACTAGATAATTTATTAAAGGAAATGAGAATAAAATAATTTGGCTACTTTTTTGCTTTGGTTTCTCTGTCCAGTAAAAAAACTCTTCCCATCACTACCGATTGTTTATTCAACAAATTTGCATGCCGCAACTGCAACCAAATAAAATTAATCAAAAGATATATATAAAATGGCCAGCAACTAATTTAGAATTAGGAGACTACTGTTGGCTTCATAAATTTTTTAGAAAGGTCCTACAAAACAAATCTTAATATATTATTATATATCTATTAAATGTTCTCACTATTTTTTTTTTTTTTTTTTGATAAATTAAATGTTCAAATTGTTGATCCAGTAAAAGCATGCCAAAATATGTATAATTTTTCAAGGTCCTTAATTTATAGTACTCTAATGGATAATTATGTTCTCTATTTATTTAAAATCATTTAGTATATGTTTTCAAAATTTATCAATAGAATTGATAAAGTGTGGAAAGAAACTAAAAATGATGACTTTTAACTTTAGATTAATTTTACTTCGTCTCAGCTTGCGAGTTTGGCAAAAAGTAACCAAATTATTTTATTCTTGTTTCCTTTAATAATATGTCTATTCCTGTCATTTTACTTTAATGATATTTAATGGTATAGAAAGAAAATGTAGGTTTCTTAAAATAAATAAAAGAAAAGTTAATTAATTAACTAATTGCCTAAAATTATATCCTAAGGCTACAATTAAAGGTGAGTATATAATTTCTTACTACTAGGGAGTAATTGAACACCACTATATATATCATATATATAGAGAGAGAGAGAGAGAGTCTTGATCTCTTGCTCCCCATGGAGCAAGAAAATTAATCCACACTTTCTATATAGACCGTTAGATTAAATCTAACGTCATTTTTCAAACCCACATATGGTCTTTCCTTTAAACATAAAACCACTCTTACCCTATTTTTAGTTTTTATATTTAATTTTACCATTATCATCTACGTAACAATAAAAAGTAATTATCAAAATAAAAATAGAAACCTTTAAAAAAAAAAATAATGTAAGTATATTTTATTAATAAATTTGTTTTTATTTAGATGTTTCTTTGAAAGAAAAACAATACCGTATTTTTCAATTTTGCAACAACAGTATAATATTATAGCATTTTTCTAAGAAACATCTTGTTGTTCTCAGGTGCTTTTTCATAAAACTGAAAATTATGCATTGAAAATTTTAAGTACTGAATTTTAAGCGCTGAAATTTTAAGTACTGAATGTATTAATTTAAAAACTTGTTTGATAATGTTTTAATTTTAAGCACTGAATTCATTAAGATTGTTTGTTATATAGAAAAGCTGAATTCTGAAAGTTGTACAGATTACATTTTTGCCCTCAATATATGGTACTCATAAAAAATTTATATTTATAATATAAAAATATTAATAAAATAACCACATTAATTCACTAAAATATATCGATTTAACAATGAATAATAATGTCAAATAATCATAAAAATAATTGATGAAAATTTAAAATATATGGATTTTGTATTAAATAACATTTATATAGGATATTGAAAAGGGTGCAGCAAAGATTAAAGAAAGTAAAATTTAAAATATATGAATTTTGAATTACATAATATTTGTTCAGTAGGATATCAAAAAAGGTGTTACAAAGATTAAAGAAAGTAAAATTCAAAATATATTGATTTTGGATTACATAAAATTTATGTATGGTATTGAAAATGGTGTTACGAAGAAAGTACATGAAAAAAAAATTCTTATCCAGGAATATAATTTTATAATATAAATAAGTGATAGAAAATTTAAAATATATGGGCTTTGGATTATATAATATTTATGTCCAATATCGAATGTTAAAAATATTAAAGAAAGTAGGTGAAAAGGAATTCTTATCTAGAAATAGAATTCTATTATATAAATACTTATGCTAAATCAATTTGAATAGATAACCAAATGAGACGTGTTTATAAGATACTATGTAGAACTATTATTATTATTATTGGGAATTGTGTTTATAAGATACTATGTAGAATTATTATTATTATTATTATTTTGGGAATTTGGTAGAATTATATATATTTTAAAGAATTTATTCTATAATGTAATAAAAAATATAAAAAATAAAAAGTAACAACTAATCAAATATATATAGAAAAGTTTTTCAATTTTAAAGAAATTGCAGAGAGAAGCCCTATAGAAATCATAAAGAAGCCTAGAAGAGAGCGTGATTATGGGAGGGTAGAGTAGTCATTAAAAAAATAATTTTAAAATCTAATCACTTACCATGAATCTAATCAATTACCATCTTCTGCGATAAGCAACCCTTCCCACGTTTAAAATTTTGACCTCTTTTAAACTGTACTTACCATGTTAAGCGATAACCTAAAATTTTATCAAACACACTTATTTTTAAAAATCACTTACCGTATCAAACACACTTATTTTTAAAAATCACTTACCGTGTTCTGCATTCAGCGCTTAAATAGGAAAATCAAACAGGCCCTCAGTATAAGTAAATTAATATACTTCTCTAGTATAAGTAAATTTATCAACAAATATACTGTATTGCAAATTTTGGAATATTGAATTGATTCATTGGAATTGAAATTGAAGAAAATTTCATTTAAAGTTTGAACAAAACTTCTTTCTATTTCAATTTGAAGTTGGCCATTTGGTGAAATTCATTATTGAATCTGTTAATTTGTGAGCTTGATTATTGGATGATGATGATATACTGACTAAGAAATGGAGAGAGAGTTAAATCGAGCCATCAATCTATCCTGACCACCCCGTATAAACCTCCCACTCAAATGTTTCTATTTTTATTTTGATAATTATCTTTTAGTGTTATAGTAGATAGTAATGGTAAAATTAAATAAAGAAACTAAAATAGGGTAAGAGTGGTTTTGTGTTAAAATGGTAAAATTAAATAAAGAAACTAAAATAGGGTGAGAGTGGTTTTGTGTTAAAAGAAAAGGTCATAGGTGGGTTTGAAAAATGGCCGTTAGATTCTGTATAGAAAGTGTGGATTAATTTTCTTACTCCAAAGGAATAAGAGATCAGGACTATATATATATATATATATATATATATATTGTGGTGATGGCAGAGATGGTGGGTGATGAGAATGAGGGTGGCTGTTCAATAAAATAATTTGTAAGGGTTAAAAGGCAAAAATGTGAGTGTAATTAATCCTAAAAAAAAAACTGAGACAATATTGGGCCTAGGCCTGCCTTTTGAGGCCACTCATTCTTACTAATTCTTTTGAGGCATGATCAGGCCTTGGTGGCCTCAACTGGGGCTTCATTTGGGCAGGTTGAAAATGTCAAGAAACTGAGAAAAGAATTAGTAAGAATGAGTGGCTCAGGCCTAAATTGGGCTTGACTGGGCCCATATTTGGGCTAGGCTTTGGGGCAGCTCGAAAGTGTCATGAAACTATGAAAAGAATTAGTAAGGCCACTCATTCTTTTTACTCTATCAAGTCTCACTTGGTACTTGGTAGCTAAAATTCTCTAAACCAAGTGATATTTATCAAAATTTGTGGCGTGTATTTGGTGATTGATCGACCCACCGACAGTCCACATCACGTGAGTGATATATGGTATAGAAAGGACATTAAAAAGCTCCAATTCAATCCCTCATTGTCATTCAATCGTACTTTTTCAAATTCACAAACAATGCAACAAACATACAGACTTTAATCTATGCGTTCTCATTCATACTACAATTATAATCATCCATATTCACACATATAGAAATTATTACATGCTTTCTTTCTGAATTAACCATCAATTGACACATAAATAAATATATTAAAAATATATAAGCCTTATTTAATTTTTTATTTAAATGTCTAATGATAACTTGCATCCATATATTTTTCTCCTGTTTTTTATCATAATATTTTTCTCCTTTTAACTAAGACAAAAGTGTCATCAATTCATTTTCATTGATCACTAATTCCTGCAAATGGACTGAATTGCCCATTATTATTAAAGATATTTGAGTTCTGCATAGAAAGCGGAAAAAAAAAAAAAATGTTGAACTCTATGATAAAACCGCTACTTTGGAGTACTATAACAGGAAACAAATTATAAACACAGCCACATAGATGGTTAAAACTGATGTTCCAAGCTGTCTACCTTCACTTTCCTCGATTCATGGAGAAACAGGGATGCTTTGTTCATATCTGAAAAAGTTGTCTGGATCAACCATCGTCTTCACTTTCACCAATCTATCAAAATTTCCCATGAAATATTTAACCCCGTAGACCTTACCTTCATTGTAACTATTCTTGCCATTGTGAGTAATACCAATGTCAATGTCTCTGTAGTTGAGATATGCACCTCTAGGGTTCTTGGACACAAATGGTGTCATGTAACTATATAACCTCCTAATCTGACCCACGAAGTTCTTGTCCGCATCAATCCCTTCTTCGCTCCAGTTGACCGAGTACTGAATTTTGAATAAATTCCCTGCTCGATGTGGGAATGGAGTCTCCGACGCCGGAATTTCACTCATTCTTCCACCATAAGTGTTGAAAACAAATCCTACTTTCCCCACTTCGATCATTTTCTTCCAAATCCATTCCAACCCGTCTTTGGAAATCGGAGTCTGAACATAATCCGATTTCCTCTTGAGGAAATTCACCCCATCCGAATTTCGTTCCAGTAGAACCTCTTCCTTAGTTTGGTTATCGAAATTCGCCCAGTAAAGGACGGATTCGATCCAAGTCATTTCCACACAGTCTGCTTTCGTCAAACCCAACTCCGGAAAATCTTTGTTCAGGACCGATACCAACCTGTCAGCATCTCCAAGAAATAGGGAAATAAATGATGCCCTTATTGTCTTCTCACCCTTTTTGGTGGTGGAAGTCACTGGCTGGAGAAGAACTCTGATGAACAAATCGTTGTCGATCTTAGGGGCCACGAATTGATACCTGTGGACGATGTCTGTAGCATTCTGTTCCAATGTCTTTTGAATTCTGAAAATCGTAACAACTTCTGGCACTTTAACTAATCTAATTTTGTAAGCCAAAATGACACCAAAACTAGCACCACCACCACCTTTGATTGCCCAAAAAAGGTCCTCACCCATCGCTTTACGGTCTAAAATTCGGCCATGAACATCCACTATACGGGCATCGTCAACATGATCAACGGATAACCCGTATTTACGGATCATATTACCGTACCCGCCTCCGCTCAAATGGCCGCCAACGCCGACGGTGGGGCAGACGCCGGCCGGAAAACCATGAACTTTGCTCTTCTTCCAAATTCCGTAGAAGAGTTCGCCGAGGGTGGCACCGGCCTGGACCCAAGCGGTCTCTTGTGCAATGTCGACGTCGACGGATCGGAGGTTGAACATGTCAAGAACGACAAACGGGACATCGGAGATGTAGGAGAGGCCGTCGTAGTCGTGGCCGCCGCTCCGGATTTTAAGTTGGATTCCGATGGTTTTGGCGCAGAGCACGACGGGGCCGACGTGGGATTCGCGGAGAGGGGCGATGATGAGTGAGGGTTTCGCGGCGGTGGAGGTGTTGAAGCGGCGGTTTTTGATGTAAGATGTAAGGACTGTTTGGAACGAAGGATTAGTGGGGCTGTACAGAGTATTGGGGGAAATTGGGTCTGATGGTGAGTTCTTGGAGAGACATTGACGGAAGGTGTCGTAGATTGAATCTGATAAAGCACAAGAAAATAATTGGAGAGAAAAGAGGATGAGAAATGAAGGGAGGGAAGGGTTCTTCATTGTTTGGTGTTTGGTTTAGGGTTTGTGAAAGAATTGGTGGTGTGTATTATATACACGAAGGTAAGCTGTGTCTGAAGTATTTAGTTGGATATAAAGTGCTTGAAAATGGGAAGTGAGAAGTTTCCGAAACGGCTTTATGTTTTGACTATAAATTCATTGGAGAAAAATATATATGGTAAGGGACGAAAATCTTTGTCTTGGGACAACTAGGTAAATATTATTATAATAAGGGCAATTATATATTAGTATACTCTATTCACTATTTTATGCAAAATCTTCTTTATCACATCACATGTGTACCACTGGAGAATAATATTCCCATTGAATTTTTAAGCGGCAGCTTTGATTCCTCTGTTTTACAAGTTTTTGGATTTCTTGATACTAACATCTAGAAGGTGGGATATTTGCTGGATCTAAAAAGTTATTTACAGGTTAAAAATAAAAATAAAAATAAAAAATATTTAATCTGAAAAAGGAATATATTTTTCAAAGAAGACTTTTTAGGTCAATTTTATTTACATGTTAAAATTAAAAAATATTATTCTCTCCGTCTCAATTTAAGTGTCATTTATGGAAAAATTATTTTAAGGGGACATGTGCGACATACATTTGTTTCCTGAAAAGTTACTAAATTATTTTTTTAAGTTTTAAATATTGAAATTTTAAATTTTAAACTCAAAAGACATATATGAAAATATGTCAAATATATTATTTGAAAAAAGAAAGTGCACTATTATATTGGGATAGATAAAAAAAGAAAGGAAGACACTTCTTTTGGGACGGAGGAAGTATTCATTAAAGGACGATACTTAGATCCTCGAGGATCTACAAAATACTGATAGATGTGGACCAATAATAAATGGATACGTCTTATTTTAATTATTAAATCGTAGATGATACTTCATGAAAACTCTCTCTACACAAACCATAACGGAACAATAAAGGATCTGTTTGGAATGTGCTATGATATTATTTTTCTAATATTGATTTTTCAATTTGTACTCATATTATGTTTGGAACAGCTTCTATTGATTTAAAATCGTTCATCACATATCAAATTTTTTTTTCCGTGTCACCAAATTAGTAATATTGTATGTTTTAATACTGTAGTGGATGAATTAAAATAAATTTTTGAAAAGAAAGAGAAAGAAAATTGAATAATTTGGAAAGATAGAATAAAGCTTGATGAATTGGTTCGGTCATCCTTTCAAAAATAATATTAAATTTGCCATTATTTTTATAAATGACAAAATCTCTAAAAAAGATAATGATAATATTAAATTCATTAAAAGTAATTACCTTTCCCTTTTTTTTCCCAAATATTTAGGATCCCTTTTTATTTTTCTTTGTAAATCAATTAAATATCATAAATTATTAACATTATTCTTTTTTCGTCTCAAAATAAGTGTCATACTTTCTTTATTTAAAATTTTTGATTTGAATATTCAAAATATAAAAAGACAAGTTAATAAGAAACAATGCATGTACAACATGTTTTTTAAAAAAAGTGACACTTAAATTGAGGCAAGGAAATATCTTTCGTTTACTTCTTCTTTTTTTACCATAAAATAATTTTTTATTTTTTTATAGCACAAATTAATTCACAGTTCACACGCCAAGAACTTGTGGCCAACAATATTCATTTTAAATAAAAAAAAATTAGTGCTGTGTAATGCGAAAAGCAATACGTGTTAAAATTCTACGCCTGCATACGTTGTCTTCGTAGACTTACGCGAAACTACGACAAAAGTCAGCACAAGCCATTCTTTCTCAACACTGGTTTAACAAAGTATGTATATAATTCCTACTTTATGTCGACATATCTCACCAGTAAAGTATCTTTCCCGAGAAACCAAAGGAAAATCTACATTTGGAGGGATTTGAATACATACCAAATATTAATCAAAAGTTGAAAAGTAAGCATTGATTTGAATTTTAATCATTTTCTAGAGAAACCGTCACGTAAAGATCAATTTGAGGAATGTTCAAATCCATCATTGTACGGTTTCTGACTTAGAGCATGTTAAAAAATTAATATAAATTATTCCACCTAATTGGATTATTACAAGAAAAAAATTCCAATAGATACATTGCATCATTAATATATCCTATTCTAACTTATCTTTCTAAATATCTTACAAAATTATTTATTTAGATTTTTATATTATTTTTATTTTAAAATAAAAAAATATTTATTCAATATAAATTTATTTAACTTTTTTTGTCTTTTATTCTGCAGAGATGTAAAAGAAAAGAAATGAAAATATGATACTTTACAAATTTTTATTCGTCCAAAATTAAATAGAAGAAAGGGAGAAAGATAAGTGAATTATTATAGAAATTTTAAATTAAATATTATCTTAAATTATATAAATTTTAAATTACAATAATATTCTTTATAAATTACAATATTATAATTAAATCTTTCTCCTTTTCTTCTCTTTTAAAACATAGTAAATTAAGAGCCCAATAAAAGAAGAAAATACACATCTATTTAGTAAAGATGTCTCATTCATTTCTTTTCTTTTTTCTTTTTTTCTTTCTTCTATCCATTTTTTTTTATTTTTTATTTTCCTACTAAACAAGCCATTTTGGTGTAGCTTTAATGCTAATCGTAAATCATTACGAGTTAAAATTTATTTAAAACTCAGCACGTGCCAATTTTATTTTTATTTCTCATTCTCTCACCAATGATATTGTAATAATTGCTATTTTATGTCATACGTATCTAGGGTAAAGTTTCTTTCTAGAGAACCAAAGGAAAAAGTAACTATATTTGGAGAGATTTGAAAAAATTAAAGTTGAAATGGAAGCATTGATTTGAACATTAATAAATAAATAATTTTAGACAAACAATCTTTTACGATATTCAAATAAATCATGACATTGTACGGTTTCTGACTGAGAGCATGTGTTTAATTTAAATAATTCCACTTCTTTGGATTATTAATATATATATATTTGCATGGATACCCTCCTTTTTTTTTCTTTTTTTAGTTGTGATTAATTTGGATACTTATTATTATTATTTTTTAGTTGAAGATTAACTTGGATACTTTTCTTTGCCCCCATTCATATGAATTTATTAATCGGTTGACTGGTCAAGGATAACTACTAATTAGTTAAAATTTTGAGTTCTTTTAATTTGCAATTTGAGAAAAATGTTGTCTAATAAATGGATTACATGACATTTTAAAATACCTTTAAAAAGTGAGATTCAATCCAAAAATAAATGTTTATTTAATGTTGGTGTGATTGAGATAATCAATTTAACATTATTTTAAGTAAGTGATGGTTACAGCTTTTAAGCATTTTGTAACTTTTGGAATGAATTTATGACTAATTTATTACTTGTGATGTAATTAATAATATTTTGGATAAATTATATTGACTTTTTTATTACATTGAATTTATTATTATGTTTGGACAAATTACACACTCATCGATCTTTTAGCGTTTATTATTTTAACTGTGGTTGAGATTTTTGACGTTATGTTCAACGACGCTTTTAGTGTTTTATTTAAGGTAAGGTTATTGACCTAAAATGATAATTTTTCACTTTCTATATATAAAATGCAATATACTGTAATATATTACTATCATTTTCCATTATTATAATATAAGGACGTAACTAATAGACTAATGTGTTTAGGGAAGATGAAAATAATAAATATTGGGCGATCTTCTCATGTGTAATTTATTCAAATATTAAGGGAGATCAATATAATTTAACCTTAAAATTTTTTTAATGAACATTATCTCACATGGTATGATATATGTATCACAAAAGGGGAGTTCTTAAATGTTTGAGCCTGCTAGGGATAGTAATATACTGTGTTTTCTTGAATTTTTGGAAAACAATAAACTAATAATAATTTATATATTATGTTTATTTATTTTTTATTTTTATAAATAAAACACATATATATCTATACTATTATTAAAATTGTAATGAGTTTCAGTGTTATTGTAATGAGTTTCAGTGTTTCGGTATTCTAGCGTTTCAGTATTTCAATATTTATTTATTAATATAAAAAATATTTATTAATTGATATAAAATGAGTTAAAATAAAATAATTGAAATAATTTATTTTAACTCATTTTATTTAAAATGATTTGAAATGAGTTAAAATAAAATGATTTGAAATATTTATTTGAAATAATTTATTTTAACTCATTTTATTTAAAATGATATAAAATGAGTTAAAATAAAATGATTTGAAATATTTATTTGAAATAATTTAAAGATATTTCAAATCATTTCAAGATATTTCAAATCATTTATACATAAAATAATAAAATAATTTTTCAAATAATAAAATAAGTTACCAAGGAAAATAAATCCTATAAGCTACAAATTAAAATAAATCATATTATGCTGAATTACCAATTAAAATTAAACAATTGTTTAATTGAAATTCAATCGAGATGTTTCAAATCATTTATAGATAAGATAATAAAATAATTTATGATATAATAAAATAAGTTACTAATTAAAATAAATCATATAAGTTACCAATTAAAATAAATCATATTATACTCATAATTCTTATTAAAATTAAATAGGTAATTGTTTATTTGAAAGTCAATCAAGAAATAAATCAAAATAAAAAAGTGTTTATAAATGAAATTGTTTAATTGAAATTCAATCAAGATGTTTCAAATCATTAAATAAATTACCAATTAAAATTAAATAGGTGGTTGTTTAATTGATATTCAGTCAAATAAAAAAATAATTATTAATTGATATAAACTGAATTAAAATAAATAAGTTTCTATAAATGAAATTGTTTAATTGAAATTCAATCAAGATGTTTCAAATCATTAAATAAATTACCAATTAAAATTAAATAGGTAATTATTTAATTGATATTTAATCATGATGTTTCAAATCATTTATAGATAAAATAATAAAATAATTTACCAAATAATAAAATAAGTTACCAAGTAAAATAAATCATATAAGTTACCAATTAAAATAAATCATATTATGCTAAATTACCAACTAAAATTAGATAGGTAATTATTTAATTGAAATTCAAATAAGATGTTTCAAATCATATATAAATAAAATAATAAAATAATTTAACAAATAATAAAATAAGTTACTAATTAAAATAAATCCTAGAAGTTACCAATTAAAATTAATCCTATTATACTTGGAATTCTTATTAAAATTAAATAGGTAATTGCTTATTTGAAATTCAGTCAAGAAATAAATTACCAATTAAAATTAAATCTTTAATATGCTCGGAATTCTTTTTAAAATTAAATAGGTAATTTTTTATCTGAAATTTAATAAAGAAATAAATTACCAATTAAAATTTAATATGTAATTGTTTAATTAAAATTCAATCGAGATGTTTCAAATCATTATAGAGAAAATAATAAAATAATTTACTAAATAATAAAATAAGTTACCAATTAAAATAAATTTTATAAGTTAGCAATTAAAATAAATTCTATTATGTTCAGAATTCTTCAAGGTTAAAACAACTTTAATTTTTCTATTTTATTCTATTTCTAACTCTTTCCTTAATATAAATATAGATCAAAATTTATCCAAATAATAAAATAAATTACCAATTAAAATTAAATAATTGTGTAATTGGAATATTTATTTAATGATTTGAAATATCTTGATAAAATAAATGATGATTAATAAATTATCAATCAAGATGTTTCAAATGATTTACTGATAAAATAATAAAATAATTTACTAAATAATAAAATAAGTTACCAATTAAAATAAATCTGTTGAGTAACCATTTAAAATAAAATAGTTAATTTTTTACTAAAATAATTTAAAAAATAATAAAATAGTTACTAATTAAATTTAAATAGGTAATTGTGTAATTGAAATTCAAGATGTTTCAAATCATTAAATAAATTACTAATTAAAATTAAATAATTTGTTATTTAATTAAAATTCAATCAAGATGTTTAAATCATTCAATTAGTATTTCAGATCATTTTATTTTTTAAAAATATCTTAATTTATTTTGATTGATCTATTTCACAACATGGTTCAAAATTCTTTATTAATCATGTTGATTTATTTTTATTTTTCTATGTTTGTTTAATTATGTCATGGCAGCATTTATTAACTAAACAAATAAGTTTTTTAATATTATATATTTCCTTGGTTATAAGTTTTTAAATATTATACATTTCATTATCTAATTATGTACATATTATATTAATAATTGCAAGGTTTTTCTCCTTAAATTTTAATATTGGCTACACATTTCGCTTCATAAATATTTAAAATTTTAATTACTCAAAAAAAATTACTAATCAATTATTTGAAAAAGTAAATTTATTTTAATAATATTTATATAATATTATTAAAATAAAAATTATAAAATAACTTTTCATAACGTCACATATATTTTACTAATATATATATATATATATATAATCATCAATACAAAATAATAGTGGTCAACTTACCCTAATTATTACACCTCCTAATATTCTATAGAATTCATCTATGTTTAGGTCAACTATTTTAATTACATAATTTTCTTGCATCTGTTATGTAATGCAAAATATCAGGCAAAAGGACGTATACAAAATAACAGATTGATGTGATATATATCATGACGCGGTTTATTGCTTGAATTTTTTATAAAGTCAAGTAAATATAAGCCCTCCATGTGCAATCTTCAAAGTTTGGTGGAATCAATTAATTTTAATTGTGACATTTCGTTGTTTATAAATTATAATCAAGTATGGAGCAAATAATACGTCAAAAAAAAAAATGACAGGTTGCATATGGCTTTTATACGCATACAAAAGTAGGTCATTTGGAACATGGAAGATAAGCTTGGAAATGGTGGACTGGGTCAAATCAGCCCAAAACGTGTGGACCAGGATGGGCTTGGACTTTTCAAACCCGGGACCACTTGTAGTCATTTTTTTTAGCGTGCATTTATTATTGCGGCAAGTGGACCCATGGTGTTTCAAGTTGAGAAGACGAAGGCCATGAGGCCCATGACGCACTCAATGAAAAAAAAAAGCAAACCATCATCAACTTGTGTTTTTTTGGGCGGCCCGAGTTCAACTGCGAGTTGACTCCGTGGGCCAACCCAGTTAGGTCCGAATTAAATCAAATAAGAGTATTAACAAATTTGAGGCTTGTCTTTCATTTCACAATTCAATTTTAGAGAGTGAGATTTCGAATTCCCAACCCTCAGACTTTTTTTTTTTTTTTTTTTTCTATAATTATCAAGCATAATTGATACATTCTTATTTTTCTTAAACTAAATGTATCGGCTCATAACATACGCATAATTTAGGTTAAAAGTGTGATTCGAAAGTGAGACCTCAACAATTTATCTCCTTAATTTTCTATCAACACTGTTATGTCTCTGAAGACGAAATTGAAACATAAAAGCTATATATATTTACTCATGAATTATAAAATGGTTTAAGAGGCTCACGCTTTCATCATTGACCAAAATAAAAAAATATAAAATTGGGGTACTTTTAGTAGAAGAAGATCACGATCCTATTGCATTGAATACAGCACCGATATAATGTAAAGATGGTGGAGTGTTCATGGTCCACTACCTAGCTCTTTAGTTACTCTATCATATCAAGTGACAAAAACTCTTTTGTTCTTTGGGGAATGTGGTCAATTTTGTTAAAGGAAAAAATTCTATTTTTATGACAGTCATCGATGGATTTGCAACTGAATCGTCCTATGATAAGAAACATACGTCCTATGATAAGAAACATATCCACGTTCACGCCTATGTACGAATAGGTTGTACATCTAGATTATTACGCCTTTAGTATTCAATTTTTTTATTTTTACTTTTTATTTTTTTTTCAAGAAATTATGAAATTTTACAATTCAATACAATAATCGAGGGTGCGAATTTATTGGACTAAGAACTTGTGTTGAAAGGAAGAAAAAAAAAATACTCTCGTCCATCAAACAATTGAGTTCAGTGAAAACATATTAAGTATTTGGTAACACATTTTATAAAACCACAATTAAATTACTTTATAGTTTTTAATTTGTTCAGTAATAATATATTTTTAAACACTTATAGAACTAATTTTACAATTATATCCTTTAATAATGTACTACTATATTTGTTAATAGTAATTAAATAAAAAAAAAAGTTGAAATCATCTTTATAAGAAGTAATTAATGACATAATTGTCAAATGAAAAACAATGTCAAAGCTGTTGAAAAGCAATCTCAAACGGTTGCGTCTAGTAGTTGTAATCTTGGCGCTGTCAATGAGGAAAAGAGAGAATGAATTGATTTGATTGGACTAAGAAACTCAAATTTTGCATGTGGAAGCTCGGCACATTAGTCCAACTAATCACCCTCATCTTTAAGCGTGGATGACAAACCTCGTGTACAGTTCAATCTGCAAAACGCTCAAGTTGTGCCTCGTTTGTCCAAACACAACCCATATAATATTATCATGATATGGGCTATCTTTCAATTCATATAAATTTTTAGCCCACTTCAGAATTAATTAAAATACTGAGAATTAATCGAATCATAAGCCCGAACCAAATTGGTAAAAAGATCTTCTACGCAGTTGGACTCATACTTTTAATGATGGATCAACATGTTTGTAATCACAGCCCACAAGATTTATTTATTTATTTATTATTATTATTATTATTTTTAAGTCAAAGCAAACACCCCCCGGTTTAGGGTGAAGAAATTATACCATTGGGCTAAAGGCGTAATTGCATGTGATAAGATATAATTAGTTGATAGCGTAGATAGTACGATATCATTTATGCGAGAAATGCTTTAGTTGATAGCGTAGATAGTACGATATCATTTATGCGAGAAATGCTTTAGCATTTGTTCTATTCTTTCTTAAAATAAAAAAATAAATAAAAAAATAAAAAAATAAATAAAATAAAATTGACAGGTAGGAGTTGGGAAGGATAGAGAAAAAGTTCATTGCGCCCAACAACTTGTGTAATGCTGCAACGGGCACAATAATTTTTTTTTTGAAGTGAGTGACTTGAAAATTTTGAGAATATCAAAATCTCCTACAAGGAACAGTACATTTGGAGTCTTCCATTTTGACAATTATTAGATTTGAGTTTCTAAGGATCACCCCGTTTACAATTTACAGGTACAAGACAATCATGCTAAGAAAACTAGTTGACAATTATCTTATTGTCTAACTTGGGAACATAACAATGTGCTCAGAAAGTCGGAATAAAAATTAAGGTAAGATAAACATGAATTCCATCCATATAGTTACACATAGAAAGTCCTCCATTGTGTTTAAGAGGAATTGAATACAAGTCACAACAGATATTACAACATATAAACAAATGAAAACAATAAATACACCCTGAACCATAAGACACCTAATCAGCTAACTAGTAGTAATTATAATGCAAATTACCATGTTGCCCTTAGGCAACCATTTTCTTGTTCCAACTTGCAAGAGATGGAATGCTTTGTTCATACCTAAAGAAATTCTCTGGATCCACTCTGCTTTTCACAGATATCAACCTATCAAAATTGCCCTCGAAATACTTAGTCCCCCAAACACTGGCCTCTTCATAGCTTGTATGACCATTTTTATTAACGCCTATATCAATATCTCTGTAGTTGAGATATGAACACCTTGGTGATTCAGACACATAAGGTGTCATGTAATCATAAAGCCCCCTAATCAAACTCAGATAGTGATTTGCAGCTTCAACCCCTTCTTCTTTCCAATTCACTGAGTACTGAATTTTGTACACATTTCCTGCTCTATGAGGGAATGCAGTTTCAGACTTTGAAATCTCACTCATCCTTCCACCATATGGATTGAATGTCATCACCGGCTTCTTCAATTCCATCATTCTCTTCCAAATCTTGTCGAGATCAGTTTTTGAGATGGGTTTCTGCACATAGTCTGATTTCTTCTTCGAGCACTTGTCGGATTGAGTCACTCTTTCAAGCAGAACTTTTGTTGAAGTCCCATTTGCATAGTTGTACCAGTAGAGCAATGATTCAACCCAACTCATATCAATGCAGTCTTTTTGCTTCAAACCCAATTCAGGAAACTTTTCAGTCATTAGACTAAAGAGTCTATCAGCATTTCCAAGAAACAAGGCCACAAATTTAGCCCTCACTGTGTTGTACCCCTTTTTAATTGAAGGCATCAAAACAACTCTGATAAAAAGATTTGTATCAATCTTATCAGCTATTAATTGCCACTGATAAACAATGTTGGTTGCTCCTTGTTCCAATGTCCTCTCAACTCTAAAAACAGCGACATTTTCCGGGACACGAACAAGCTTGACTTTCCATGAAACAATGACACCAAAACTAGCACCGCCACCACCTCTAATAGCCCAAAACAGATCTTCACCCATTGATTCTCTGTTCAAAACTCTGCCATTCACATCAACAACAATTGCGTCGACGACATTATCAATCGAGAGTCCATACTTTCTCATCAGATTCCCATACCCTCCTCCACTGAAGTGGCCCCCAACACCCACCGTGGGACAAACACCAGCTGGGAAGCCATGGACTCTGCTCTTCTCAGCAATTCTATAGAAAAGTTCGCCTAGTGTAGCTCCTGAATCAACCCACACAACCTCATTTGCTATGTCGATTTTGATTGATCTTAGATTGAACATGTCAAGGATCACAAAAGGGACATCTGAGACATAGGAAAGGCCATCGAAATCGTGGCCTCCACTTCTGATTCTTATCTGCAATTTATGCAATTTGGAGCAGATTATTGAGGCTTGGATGTGAGAAACATGTGTTGGGGCTATGATGAGTAGTGGTTTTGGGGTTGAAGATGACACGAACCTGAGGTTTCTTATGTAGAATTGGAGGACGGAGGGGTAGGAAGAATTGTTGGGTGTGTAGGTGATTTCAGAAATTGGTGAGGAGGTTTGAGAATTTCTAGAAAGACATTGGAGAAAGGCATCTTGGGTTGGATATGAAGTTGCCCAGAAAACATAGAAGAGGAGAGTGAAGAGAATAGAGAGAATTGCTGAACTTGGAGCACTCATTTCTTGTGAATTGATTTTTGTGTGGTAGATGAGTAAAATAATCATGTATTTGTTTGTATTTTTATTTTTTATTGGGTAACGTGCAAAAAAAACCCCTGAACTTTACTCTTTCTCTCAAGAAACTCCCCTGAACTATTTTTTTTAACCAAAAACCCCCTAAACTATCACACTTTTTACAAAAAAAAAAGTCAGGTGACACTGTTCCAGTAAACTTTGGCCGTAAAATAGTCACGTACATATGCTGTAAATTGAAAATGCCAACCCAACCCTTATATTCATATATATACATATGTTGTAGTACATATATATAAAACGTAGTATATATATATATATATAAGTTACAATACTCCATGTATTTCTCACTCCATCTTCCGAGATCGAGAACGAACAGCATCCGAAACCAGAATGTCGCCTTTGATTTGATAGAACTTGTTTGTCACCGTCATGTAAAATGATACCATTAGTCCCCCTAAAAAACAGAGGTTTAGCTTTACTTTTTTTCTTTTTCTTTTTTCTTTCCTCTAAAACCAAGCAAGATAGTTGGTCATAGTTGTCCACACTCATTAGATTTTAATCTACTATTGACAACCAAAAAAGATAACCCAACCTGAAATTCATTAAAATCGATTGACAAGGTTTTTTCCATTAAAATCGGTAAAAGCCCAACCTAAAATTCCATAACCAGCAGCAATACGACCAACCTGAAACCCCATGACTGCCGGTGCCAGCGAGAGGTTTTAAGCATCAACTAGCAGTGAAACCGGTGATAGCACAATCTCAAACTCCATGACTGTGCGAGAAGATCTAAGCATTAACAGTGCAATCGCAGCGGCCAAACTGAAGTCTCCGGCCAAAAATTGGTGCAATAGCAGCCGCCAAACCACTAAAGTCTCCGGCGAAAGAGGAGCGGTGCTACACCAAAGTTGTTGATGTAGAGGTCTCGGTGGAAGGAAAATTCTCCACGTTGATGGTGGTGGTGAGCTGGCCACCGGGCAATTCCGGTCATCCTCCCCGCCTCCGGCAACTCTATTCCGATCGTTCCAACTCCGATTATATCAAAGATGAGTCATTCTTTCCTCTAAACATTCTGGAATCGAGTGAGGAACGGTACCATGCTACCCTAGGACAACAATCAGATCCGTTTTCCAGTAAATATCGTGATATATATATATATATATATATATAGAGAGAGAGAATAGGATGCCGGAATGCTACCATCTTCTCGTATAACCAGGTCGCCGGAGCGCGACCCGAAAACCACCATGGACGACAACCCATGGTCGCCGTCCCTTTCTAAAATTATTGGGTTACTGACTAGCGATGCAACCCTCTTCAAATCGCGACCCAAGGTCGCTGCTCTTCACGACAGCTAATTTCGTGGTTCGGTGACTAGGAGACCTATACCACGGCGACACAAGGTCGCCGAGCAGTAGTTTTGGACATAGGTCACCATGAAGTTGACCTTTCCAAGCTATGATGCACCTACGTAACCGCGACCCTGCGGTTGCTTTTTCGCGACGCCGATGACCACTGCGGGAGCAGTGCCTCCATCGCCGGCCATGAAAAAGAAAGAGAGGGGAATAGAAGGTTAGACAGAAAAGAGAGATAGAAAGGGAGGAGGGGGGAGGTTCGTACAATAGTTATGTTAGTGTTGCAATGGATGAGTTAGGGTTTCAAAGCTTAACTTTCATTGGTTGGGTTCGGCCCAAACTCTGTGTGGCGTTAAAGTTTTGGTAAAGTAATAATGAGTTGTCCAAATATTATTGGCTGTTCACAATTTGTTTAACACATCAGTAATAGAAGCCAATCAACATTAAAACGACGTCCTTTTATAAAAGGGTAATTTTGTAATCAAATATCTCCGATGACCTCTTATGCCGGAGACTATTCATTTTGTCCTTAAATTGTACATTTTTGATAGATCAGGGGGCATTTTTTAATTTAGGGGGTTTTGTGCTTTTTGATGAAAGTTATGGGGGTTATATGCACTTTATTCTTTTTTATTTTATGTTTTTTTTGAGATAATGACAAGTGACAACTCTCACCGACAAAAGAATAAAAAAGAAAAAAAAAAGGTTTATTTCTTTCTTTTTCTTAACGGGAAAGAAAACTGAAAAGTAAACCGTGGGGGATGATGAGAAACTTCTTCCTCCTTTTCCTTATAATAATATAAATGAACTGCAATTATTGATGCTGAAATCCTGTCAGACCTACCCCTATCAGAGCCCATCACAAGTTAATTTCATAATGTTGTTTATATTTTTAATGCAACTTAAGAGCAAAGCCCAAAACTAAAGCCCAAGTAACCCAATCAGAGCCCATAACTATTTAATTTCATAATGTTGTTTGTATTTAATCAAACTCAGGCAAAGCCCAAGTAGCCGTATCAGAGCCCATAACTATTTAATTTCAAGATGTTGTTTATTTTTAGAAAAATGATAAAGTTGACGGAAAAAAAAATTTGACAATAGTCTTTATTGAACTCTATCTACCCTTTTTATAGACTCTTATTTTGAATGCAACTCAAGAGCAAAATTTTCAAAGTCCCAATGTGGTGTTCTCATCAGTATATTTCCAATTATCCTTTTGTGACATTTAATTTCTCCAATTTTCCTAATTCAAAACATACTTGAAACTTTCTAAAATTTCATATACCATCGGATTCATGCAAAAAAAAACCTGGAATTTATTTTAACATGCAACTTTCATTTGCCGTTATATTCCAGACCATCTTCTTTTATATCAGAGACACACACAGAGATAGAGAGAGAGAGAGTTATAAGGAAGGGATAGTGCTCACACTGATCAAGTTATGAATCTATATATGGAAATATAAGAAGGTAAACTTTTATTAGGCAAGACTATAATAACAACAACATGAACATTTATTTTCCGAACATAAGAAATAAAAAAAAAAACATGAACGTAATCCTTATAGTAAGGACCACTTTATTTATGTTAACAAAATAAATCATTTTTTTTTATACTAATTATATTATATTTTGCCCAAGTATATATATAACCACCTCACTTCTTCTTCTTTCCCCATGATGACAAAGCTGGAATGCTCTGTTCATTCTTGAAGAAATTAGCAGGATCAACCATGGTCTTCACATGTACCAATCTATTAAAGTTACCCTTGAAGTACTTGATACCCCAAATGCTTGCTTGTATGTAGCTTGTGTTGCCTTTATTATTCACTCCTATGTCAAGATCTCTATAGTTGATATATGCAGTTCTTGGATTCTTGGAAACGTAAGGAGTCATGTACCTATAAAGCCTTCTGATCCAACTCACATGCCTTTCATAAGCCTCTGTTCCCTCCTCATCCCAGTACACTAAGTGCTGAATTTTGTACAAATTCCCAGCTCTATGTGGGAATGGAATTGCAGTCTCTGAAACCTCATTCATTCTTCCACCATATGGGCTAAAGATCAGTTCAGCCGCGGCAGCCTCCTCTTCGTAAAACCTTTCCCAAATCCCTTCGAGCCCTTTTTCCGAAATCGGCTCCTTCACATAGTCTGATTTCGCTTTGAAATATCTCCTTGACAGAGGAGTCCTGTCCAAGAGAACATCAAGTGACGATCCACTTGGGAAACCGGCAAAGTAGAGGGTTGATTCGATCCAGCTCATTTCGATGCAGTCTTCTTTCACCAATCCCAACTCAGGGAAGCTTTCTTGCATCAATTGAATGAGTTCATCAGCTCCACCGAGGTACAAAGAGTTGAACGAAGCTTGTATTGTTGTTCTGTTTTGGCCTTGATAGGTGGTGTTCACTCTTCTGATGAGGATTCTGATGAATAGGTTCTCATCAAACTTGTGTGCAATGGATTGCCACCTATGTACTAGCTTGGTTGCATTTTGTTCCAATGTCCTGTGGACTGTGAAAACAGTCACAGTTGATGGAACAGTAACCAAATTTATCTTCCATGAAAGAATGACACCAAAGCTAGCACCCCCGCCTCCTCTGATAGCCCAAAAGAGGTCCTCCCCCATGGATTCTCTGTCGAGAATCTTGCCATTGACATCGATTATACGAGCATCAATGACATGGTCAGCAGCCATGATATGTTTACGCAACATCAAGCCGTACCCACCACCACTGATGTGTCCACCAACACCCACAGTAGGACACACACCTAATGGGAAGGCAAGTGTTCTGCTTTTCTCAGCAATCCTGTAGTAAAGTTCACCAACGGTTGCACCAGTTTCAACCCATGCAGTATTACTCTCAGTGTCCACAGTGATTGAATTGAGGTTTATCAGATCAATTACGACAAATGGGATTGGAGAAACATAGGAAAGGCCCTCGTAATCGTGTCCACCACTTCGGACTCTTATCTGCATGCCATGGTTTTTGGAACAATATATGGTTGTTTGAATGTGAGACTCATGGGTTGGTGTGACAATGACTAGAGGTTTAGGGGTTTCAGATGAATTGAATCGCAAGTTTTGTATAGAGAACTGCAAAATGGATGAATATGAAGAGTTGTTTGCAGTGTAGGTGACTTTGGAGATGGATGACGAGTTTTGAGAATGAAGAGAAAGACATTGAAGAAAATCTTCATGGGAATCAGCTGAAACTACCCATGAAATTGAGAATAGAGAAACAATAAGAAGTGAGAGCAATGAAAAACTTGGAGTCTTCATTTCTTTTTTGATGATTTTGTGTAAGATAGGGGTTGCTATTTATAGTAGTTTGAGGAAAGCTCGTTTGAGACTAAAAGAATGTGAACATTGGGGTTCAATTTCTTTGCCATCTACGTACCAAGCTTAGGGCGACAATTCAAGCCTCTAGATTCTTGTACTTGCACAAGAAATGGGGACACAGAAAGTTTCAAAGGATAAAGAAGCATATTTAATTGCACGCGCGCGCGCGCGCGCACACACATATATATATAACATTTTTATATTTAATAGCAATGCATAATCAAGTCACTCCCTTCATTGCCACAACGTAATGCATGCTGATCACTAGGCTCTATTGCATATAGGACTTTCAATTATTAAAACATTTATGTATTTATAATTTGGGAAAGATAAATAAAGTCAATAACTAATTTAGTCATAGAAGAACTTTGAGATGATATCCATCCATGTTATTATTCAGACCTGCATAAATTGAAGCAGCTATGGTTTCTTGCTATATTTGTGGTCATTATGGTGCATATAATTGGATGTTTCTCCATGGACTGCAATATCATTAGTTTTTAATTGATAGTTGAATTTTCATCGTAGACTAAAAAAGTTTGAAGAAGTTGTATAAAATTGAATTAATAAATATGTCAATGGTCATGGCTGTTGACATTTCTTTACCATAAATGGAAATTTTCTCATGCTTCACCAATCCTTTTAACAAAATAAAGAAAATTTTCCCAGATATTATTAAAAATTTCTAAAAAATATACTTTTAAATTAAAGTTTCCTTGTAAGAGTACTTCATATCCAAACACTAGAAAAGTTGTGGCTTTTGAGTACTTGCCCAGAACATGCATGGAAATAAGCTGGCCTTTGAATCACCTGCACGTGGTCGTATGATAATAAATGTCAATTTATGGAATTGTCAATGGTTTTGTGTACAATACAAGCAAAGATGAGCCTCCAAATTGTTCATGTTGAAATATCATGGTGAGAAAAAAAAAATCTCAGCACGAGAGGATGTAGTTCAAAATGTGCAGGAAAGGCCCTTCCACACAATCCAGGATCCAATTAAGTTTGGACTATTTTCTAGATTTCATTTATTATTGGATAAGGAATTGCTGCCAACCATATATTGAAATTTAAACATATGATGACTTTACAAGGCATATATATATATATATATATATATATATATATATATATATATATATATATTCCAGGTACCAACCTCAAACCTTAGACATTGAGGACGCGAGTTTAGACCCAAACTCACCTTGACAAAGGTTGGCCAGTCTTTACAAGGCATATTTATTTTTAATGTGAATTAAGTGAGTTTCAAAAAATATAATTATACAATTTTTTTTTTTTTTTTCATTAGTAAGAAATACATTCACATCCCATTCACTGACTCACACATACTTTTTGTTCACACCTAGGCTCGAATCATATAGGGTTTATTTTGCTCAATTTTCAAAGAACTATTTTCTATTTTTAGATAACTATAATCAGGAAATTGTACCCAAAAAAAAAATGGTTTTCAGTTCTATTAAAATCCTTATAAAAATAATTTAAAAATTTTTTGTTTTCAACGAACAATATTTTATACTCATGTGAAAATAATTTTCTATTTTTTGAGTTATTGAAAATTATTTCCAAAAAACTGACAGATCCATAATTTTCAATTCCTGGTATATGACCTAAGTTTGGTTTATGGTCCCCCTTATTCTTCTATTTGTTAGTCATTTATTTATATTGTATAGTGCCATTATCCTGTTAAAAAATTAAGAATTTGATGCTTAGGAATATATTTGCACAAATGAATAATTTTTTAATTAAGTAATTAAAGGAAAAGAAGATGACTTATTGGTCGAGGTGTACAAGAGTCATCCAATAGATCACTGCAATAGATCACTGCAACAATTTTTGTTTTTTTTTTTCTACAAAATATTTCCGACACATTCATTTTTGTAGAGAACATAAATGGAATTTGTGTTGGGACAGCAGCCCAAGCATTTACAACAAAGGGCATTGGCCCAGGCCCCCCAGGCCCAGGCCCAGTTGGAGAGCTCCAACAACAACAAAATTTTCGACCAAACACAATGTGTAGTAGAGGTGTAAATTGGGAGGGCTAACTCGAGCTAAACTTGATTTTTTACAAATTTGGACAATCATTTTTGCAATCAGGATTGGATTTGGGTAAAATATCTTTTAATTCTAATTAATTAAAGTTAAACTTGGGTTAAAATGATAGCAACAAGTACTCAATCCGAACCCGAATTCTTATATTCCTGTTGTTCTAAATTAGTTGGGTACTTTGTGAGTTACAGTTCCTAAAGTACCAAACTATTTTGGAATAGAGGCAGTATTATTTTTTAAATATTTTTTATTTTAAATATATTATACTTTGTGTATAATATTTAAATTATGATAACCTTCTTCTTTTGAAGCTCCTTTGTTTAAATATTAATTTATTGTACGTTAACAGTTAACACTTTGAAAAATACTTCACAAGAATTTGTTTGTAATTTATTAAAAAATTATAATAAGTTTTTATGCTTAGGAATAATTTAATATAAAACTAATTTAAGATCGAATTAAATATTTAGGGTGCATATTGGTCATTTGAGTAGTTCAAATTAACTCGACTTTTTAACACGAAATGTCAGTCTAGGTTGGAAACTTGAATTTAAAAACAAAAAATGGTTTGGGCTACAATTGAAGGTCGAGTTAGAGTTGAACATTTTATATATCATATTATCAGGTTAGGCTCTAACTGTACATCTAACCCACCCAATTTGTCCGAATTGTAGCGGTGTATTAGGTAATAAATATTTTTTTAAAAAAAGAATAATTATAAAATTATGGAGTTTTGGAGACCACCTTTCAAAGTCATTGAATCAATGTTTCTCAAATCATGAAATTTTCTATAAAAAAAAAACTTCATTTGTCCAAACTATTCTTAATATTTTTGTATTTTTATATACCTAAATACCAATTTTTTTATTCAGATCATGTAAACAAAACAAAATGGTTTGTGTAAAGAAAAATATATGAAAAATAAAAAAAGTACATGCAGGCATGGCACAGGTCAGATGTGGCTGAAATTTTTTGACTTTGAGAATTTTTGACCTGTTGACTCCATGAGTTCGTAAGTTGGACTCTAACATTTCATGTTTTTATAATTATCCCTTCAGAAAATGCTACAAAGTTATTTTTGGTTTTTTTTTTTAAAAAAAAAAAAAAAAATTACTATAGGAATTGGAGGCAGCGAATCGGGAGCAGAAATTCTCCCGACGGCTTCAACGGTTGCCAGCGAGCCCTTTCGAGTGCTGGGAACATGAAGGCACGTATGTAACCCTAGAACTAGCTTCACTTTCCTCCATTTGCTTCCGATTCAATTCATGTTCCATTCTAAACTTTGTAGAGGGAGAAAAACAAACCGAACTAAAATCAACGCCCTTGTTGCATATTCTTTCTTATGCTTGAACTATTTCATCTACTTAGTTGGTGCTAATATTTTTTTTTGACCTCCGCATAAATTCATCCAGTTGTGTTTTTCTTTCTTGCATTGCTACCATCCTTAGGAATCTCAATCTATTTTTAGTGTTTTCTCCTACGTAAATGTTTCTATATATATATATATATACATATATGTAATATGTATATATTTAATTTAAAGCATGACATATTTCCTTGATTACATTGTTTAATTGGTTGTTGGAATTCATGAATATACATTGAAATTTGAACACTTTCCTCGAGGGGAAATCTATCTATTTTATTTGCAAATTATTACTTATGTCCAACTCGATCTTGACATTTTCAACTTGGATGTGATTTAATCAAAAGCTAATGTTGCTGTTACTCACCCAATGTTCCGCTTAACTGTGATATTTGTGATAGTTGCTTGACTGTTTAATTGATTTTTTTGTTACATACACATATATATGTGTGTATAATATCGAGGCCATGCTTTGAATTGCTGTGAGCTACCCGATTGCTCACATACTTGTGGATCATGCTTGCCATGTCTAATGATAATGGTGAGATTTGCTTGTGCATTGCCCACTGAAGCTGAGACATGTCCTTGGCTTATAAATGCATGTGCAACGCTAATTCTTATCCTGTTCGATTATGCACTTATGCAGAGTGAAGACTATAACTACACAAACGTATAAACAGACTATAACTTATAACTATACAAAAATGTACTTCCGTTGGCTCCAGTAGTTACATGAACATATACTTCAATTTTTCCTGGAACCCTTATTATGCCAATACAACAGAGTATTTTTTACTAACTATATTCTTTTTGGCCCAAGGATCTGTCTCCTCTTCCCCATAATGGCAAAGGTGGAATACTTTGTTCATTCCTGAAGAAATTACCACGATCAACCTTTGTCTACACATGTACCAATCTCTTGAAGTTACTCTTGAAATATTTAACACCCCAAATGCTTGCTTGTGTGTAGGTTGTGTTGCCTTTATTATTGTTCACTCCGAAGTCAAGATCTCTATAGTTGAGATATGCTGCTCTTGGAGATTTGGTAACACAGGGAGTCATGTAACTGTAAAGCCTTCTGATCCTCCCATAAAACCCCATAATGAATGTTGTATATAGTCCCAGCTCTATGAGGGAAAGGTGTTTCGGATTCCGAAATCTCACTCAACCTTCCTCCATAAGGACTCAACAACATATCAGCCCCATTCTCCTCTTCTTCATTATACCACTCCCATATGCCTTCTAGTCCATTTTCTGAAACGGGTTCCTTCACAAAATCTGACTTCCCTTTGAAATATATATGATTTCTCAAAACTCCTATTAAACACAACATGGATGGAGTCTTCGCTAGAGAAACCTGTAAAGTAGAGGATCGATTTGATCCAGCTATTTTAATGCCATCTTCTTTCGCCATACCTAATTCAGGAAAGATTCTGTGGATCAATTGAAGGAGTGTATCAACTCCACTTAGGTACAAGGAAACAAACAAAGCTCGTATCGTTCTTCCACCAGCTTGAGTACTAGAATTCACACATCTTATGAAGACTCTCGTGAGTAGGATGTCATCAAAATTTTCTGCAATGTATTGCCACCTGTGGACAAGCTTGGTTGCATTTTGTTCCAATGTCCTGCTGACATTGAAACTGTCACAGTAGATGGAACAGAAACCATCTTTATCTTTCATGCAAGAATGACTCTAAAACTAGCACCTCCACTTCTTATGATGGCCCAAAAGAGGTCTTCCCGGGGTGGAGCCAGGATTTAAATTCAGAGGGGGCACAGTGAAGAAAAAAAAAAAAATAACAAAATCTAAGAAATAGAAGGAAAAACACAAATAAGAAGAAAAAGGTAAAGAAAAATGGTAGGACTTTGAAAGAAACAAATTAGAACATGAATGAATAAGGAAATTTTGACTTTTAAAAAAAATGAAATTAAAGAAATTTAATATAAAAAACCATATAGATGATATAGGGCGGGGCCAGGCCAGGAGGGGCATGTCCCCCCCCTAGGCATATACTGGCTCTGCCCCTCCCATGGATTTTCTATCATGAGTTCTACCATTGACACCGATTGCTTGGACATCGATGATATTATCTGCAGCAAAGCCTTGTTTACGCGTCAGCATGCTATACCTTCCCCCACTGAAGTGTGTCCACCGACACCCATTGTGGGGCAAACACCTGTGGGAAAGGCAAGAGTTCTACTCTTCCGGACAATGCTGCAGTAAACTTCAACGAGGGTTGCACTGGCTTGAACCCAGGCAGTGCTATTTTCAATGTCAATAGTGATTGTGTGAAGGTTTATCAGATCAACTATGACAAATGGGACTTCAGAGAGATAAGAAAGGCCCTCATAGTCATGTCCTCCACTTCAGACCCTCATCTGCATGCCTTGTTTTTTGGAAAAATATATGGCTGTCTGAATGTGAGACTCATGCAAAGGCGCGACAATGACCGCAGGTTTAGGTATACTTGGTGATATGAATCTTAGGTTCGGTTTGCAGAAATCTAATACGGATAGATAGGAAGAGTTGTCTGGGGTGCAAATGACTTTGGAGATTGATGTGAAGTTATGAGAATGAAGGGAAAGGCATTGAAGAAAATCTTCATGAGCATGAGCAGAAACTACCATGAAATTGAGAAAACAACATAAACAAGTGAAAACAACAAAGTTCTTAGTGTCTTCAAGATTATTTCTTTGATGATTTTGTGTATAAGAAGGACAAATTTATCTGCTATTTATGGAACCCTTGCCAACAATAGATTTTAATCATGCGATACATCTAGTGTTTCTATTATTATTATTTGTTGGTTACGTATTACATATTTAGCTTAAGCCTTAAGGTGATTATTCAAGGTTTTAGATTGAAATCCCTCTACAAGAAATGAAGAAAAAGAGAGTTCAGATGAAGAAATTAAGGAATAACCATATCTTATTCTGTTTTTACAAGGAAGTGTTAGAAATGAGTCTTTTAAACAGTTTTGAGAATATAAAGTACATTTTAGTTCACATGAAACCTAAATACGTAGTATCTTTTTAATTAGTGAGTCCTATGGTCTATGTCATGTGATCCTATATTGAACCCATAAATGCAACTGCTTTAGGGATTAAAATGAGCATCTCAAAAACATTCACATCATTCACCTTGGTTATTGATTTACATCATTCACATCAGCAAGTTCATTACACTGTTGGTCACATCATATGACTATAAGTAGGTTGCAGGCCTTAGAAATTCCTCTCCCCCTGACATTGACCTGATCCAATTAGGTTGCTTGAAAAGAAATTAGAGATGCCCTTTTGGGACATTGTAATTCCTAAGGATCTTATTGGTTAATTTTCAAGAGTTTCTTGTAGAAAGGTATACGTAAGTTGAACTGTTGAACATTGTGTTCTTCATCATTATCATAGGAGAAACCAACAAGATTATCATTAGTTGCTTCTTCAACAGTGCACGAGTAGATAAAATGACGAGGATCAATGGTCTGAGCTGTAATATTGAATCTTTTAATTGTTAATGGTCATAGCTATTGACATTCAGATCAGTTAATGATACTATTCTCCTCAAGGTTATCCATCCAGTTTTTCCAAGTTCAAGCTTGCAAGAAAGCTATATAAATAAATTTATTAATCAATTAAAACTATTTGAATTTGTGTAATCAATTAAGACTATTTGAATTCGTGTGTGTGTGTTTTCTTCTTCCTAGATTGCTGGAATTTAGATGGCTTGTCAGCTTCTTAGTGTCTGTTAAACTACATCCTGCTGTCACTCTTCTTCTTGTTTTCCATCTCTAATCAGCTATTTTGCAGCATGATATATATGCTGATTTCATTGTGAAGCTACCATATTTAATAAAGCTTCATACCTTTAATCCTTGAAAATGATAAAAGTACAGTTCACACCTCCCAACATCCTCATATATCATAATGATGTTTTCGTAATTTTTTTGAGTGAAGGGATTATTTGATTTAAGAAAGATAATTTGGTATTTTGGAATTACAGTTTGGAGGGCATTTTAGACCTGAACAATGGTTCTCAATGCATATGGAATAACAAAATTTTGACTAATTATATCATATTTTGCGGCTTTTGCAAAGTATCTAATCACCTCTCTTCTTCTTCTTCCCCCATGATGACAAAGCTGGAATGCTCTGTTTACTCCTGAAGAAATTAGCAGGATTTAACATGTACCAATCTCTTGAAGTTACCCTTGAAATACTTAATGCCCCAAATGCTTGCTTGTGTGTAGCTTGTGTTGCCTTTATTATTCACTCCTATGTCAAGATCTCTATAGTTGATATATGCTTCTCTTGGATTCTTGGAAACATAAGGAGCCATGTACCTATTAAGCCTTCTGCTCCAACTCACATGCCTCTCAGAAACCTCTATCCCCTCTTCATCCCAATACACCACTTGCAGAATTTTGTATAAATTCCCAGCTCTATGTGGGAAAGGAATTGCAGATTCAGAAATTTCATCCATTCTTCCACCATATGGGGTCATGAACAGCTGAGCCATCGCGGCTTCTTCTTCATAAAACCTTTCCCAAATCCCTTCGAGCCCATTTTCCGAAATTGGCTCCTTCACATAGTCTGATTTTCCTTTGAAATATCGTCTGTACGGAGAAGTCCTGTCTAACAGAACATCAAGGGACTCTACTTAAGAAACCAGCAAAGCGTAGGGTTGATTCGATCCAACTCATTTCGATACAGTCTTGTTTCACCAATCCCAGCTCAGGGAAGCTTTCTTGCATCAATTGAATGAGTTCATCAGCTCCACCAAGGTAAAATGAGTCGAATGAAGCTTGTATTGTTGTTCTGTTTTGGCCTTGATAGGTGGTGTTCACTCTTGCTATGAGGACTCTGACCAATAGGTTTTCATCAAACTTGTGTGCAATGGATTGCCACCTATGGACAAGCTTGGTTGCATTTTGTTCCAATGTCCTGGGGACTGTGAAAACAGTCACAGTTGATGGAACAGGAACCAAATTTATTTTCCATGCAAGAATGACACCAAAACTAGCACCCCCGCCTCCTCTGATGGCCCAAAAGAGGTCCTCCCCCATCGATTCTCTGTCGAGAATTCTGCCATTGACAACGATTATACGAGCATCAATGACATGGTCAGCAGCCAGGGCATGTTTACGCAACAACACGCCGTACCCTCCACCACTGAAGTGTCCACCAACACCCACAGTATGGCAAAGACCTGCAGGGAAGGCAAGTGTTTTGCTTTTCTCAGCAATTCTATAGTAAAGTTCACCAATAGTTGCACCAGCTTCAACCCATGCAGTGTTGCTCTCAATGTCCACATTGATTGATCTAAGGTTTATCAGATCAATTATGACAAATGGGATTTCAGAAACATAGGAAAGGCCCTCGAAGTCGTGTCCTCCACTTCGGATTCTTATCTGCAATTCATGATTTTTGGAACAATATATGGATGTTTGAATGCGACACTCATGGGTTGGTGTGACAATGACCAGAGGTTTAGGGGTTTCAGACGAATTGAATCGCAAGTTTTGTATAGAGCTCTGCAAAATAGATGAATATGAAGAGTTGTTTGTGGAATAGATGACTTTGGATATAGATGAGCAGTTTTGAGAATGAAGACAGAGACATTGTAGAAAATCTTCATGGGTACAGCTGAAACTCCCCATGAAATTGAGAATAGAGAAACAATAAGAAGTGAGAGCAACGAAACACTTGTTGTCTTCATTTCTAGTTGATGATTTTGTGTAAGAGAGGAGTTGCTATTTATAATACTTCAGAGAAAGGATGTACACAAGAAGTTTCGAAGGGCAAATTAAGGAGCCTATGTTGGTTTTGTTTTTTCCTGGCTATTGAGAATTTTTCTTTGATCTACTTCTGAAATACGAGTAAAATATAATATTTCATCAAGAAAATCGACCCCATAATTATCCCAATAATTCAACTTCTCAAGAATAATTAATTTATTAGTTTCCCAGGTTTTGTGAAAGTCTCTAATTATTTACTTTGAAATTAAAGTTGTTGCCTGTATGAGTATGCATTTTCTTCGCTCTTGTAGATACATACATTCATGTTTAATTTTGTAGTTCCTTTGCTTATTCCAGACTTCTTACCCAAGAATTAATGAATGTACATAGGACAGTAAAATTATTTTCTTCGTTTACTTTTGGTATTTCAAAGAAATATTTTCTTCTTCTGTTTTTACAAGGAAGTGTTAGAAATGAAACCATCTTATAAACAGTTATGAGAATATAAAGTACAATTTTGTTCACAGGAAACCTAAATTATGCATCTTTTTAATGACATGTGATCCCAATTGATTATCGATTCAAATCATTAACATCTCAAAACAAGTTGGTTACGCAATGTTGGTCACATCATTTGACTATAAGTAGCAGTAGGCAGAAATTTCTTTTCCCCTGACATTGACTTGATCCAATTAGGTTGCTTGAAAAGAAATTAGTGGCACCCTGTTGAGACTTTGTAATTCCTAAATATTGATAGGTATATATTATGGTATTGTCGTTGTGGATACACTTTGTACAAAAATAATTTATTTTTTATAATTACTTTATTCAAATTGTACAAGATCGAACTCAAGAGAATGAGTTGATAGAAAATTAATATAAATTCAAGTTAATTTAAATCTAACCTAATTAAACAAGTTGATTGAAAATTGAATTTTGAATTTAAACTAGATAAATAAAAATAATAAAAGATAAAAGATATAGAATTAACTTTACCACAAATCTCATAACAATGTCTAATTGTATTTAACATGGGAAAATTCAATCTATGTATGATTAAGATTTGTGTGGCTACAGCAATATCGTCAAGAAGATAAATACATATATAATCAAAAGTTAAGTATAACTCATCTTCAGTTGTCACGAACCGTGTACCTAACTACTTTACTCTAAGGTGGTTCGTGACCTAACTACATTACTCTAAGGTTGTAGTACTTCCGTCTTCTCTGAGTATGACCTATCAAACTTATCAAATCCGTTGCATTACATGCCACTGAAGTGGCGACAACCCCTGTTACTGTGTTCTAATCAGTGGTTCTCCTCCGGCAAAAACCCTTTTTGTTGTGTTCTAATCCGTGGCTCTCCTCCCTTTCAAGTCCAAGTCTTATGTAGGAATTTATAAGCTAAAATTTGGAAACGCTCATTCTTTATTTCCCATCATGATCCACTTTCCTTTATTTATATTTCCTCCTAATTTTGCTCAATCCTTATTTTCCTTCATTATCCATATTTCCTCCTCATTTTGTTCAATCTGTTATATATGTGTGGGGTCCACGACTTGATAATGTCATCAATGAAGACATTCATGTTGTGGCGTATGGAAGAAGTTTGTATGAGGCTTGTTTGTGTACACTAAAAGCCATAATAAGGCTTGTATGGGAAGCCACGAATTGAATGCCTATAAATAGGCATTATATGTATGAACTGATGGTGTGCAATAAAGAGGCAGCTCTCTCTCTCACTCTCTCTCGTTCTCTCTCTCTATTTCTGTGTGTGTTAAACTTTCTCTCATCAATATTACTCTATATACACACACATACATATTCATTTCACGTTATGAGCACGAGGCTCTGTCAACTGAGAAGAAAATTCTATTTTTCTTTCTCACTTCAAAGGGTAAGAAAAATAATTATTTATATTAACTGTTGTTGTTCAAATTTTACATATAATTAAAATTGTTGAGCCTGCAGTCTTGCAACTATTTATTTATTTATTTATATTAGAATATTTTTGTCCATTCTTGAAAAGTAAATTGCTGAGCCCGAAGTCTCGCAAATACTAAATTATTTAATTTGCAAACTCGAAATTTTGCATATATTAATATACTCTTTGTGAGTCTAAAGTTTCACAAATATTTGGTACTATTTGCAAACCCTAAGTTTCGCAAAATTTGTTGGCCTGAAGTCCAAATGAATCTGAAATTCTTTGACCTGAAGTCATTTACACTGAGTACTCTTATAAACCTGAAGTTTTGCAAAACGTAGAAATATAAATTATATGTGCCTTTTAGTGTAAACATATTTTGTCTTTTTTTTTTTTTTGTTATTGTTTTGTTTACTGAAAGCACATGATTAACTTTTGACACTATATATTTACTGACAAATTACATTATCGTGATTGCAGTATTTTTATAATCTCAAATTGATTATTCTTTTTGTGAAATAATTCTAACTATGTTATTTTATCATTTGTAGTTCATAATGTCAAATCTTACCAAGCTTGAATTTGTGGCACTTGATATCTTGAGCAAAAAATACTTGTCATGGATCCTTGATGCCGAGATCCACTTGGATGCCATAAATTTTGGTGAAACAATTAAGGAAGAAAATAATGTGTCCTTCAGGACCGCGCAAAAACCATGATCTTTCTTCGCCATCACCTCCATGAGGAATTAAAAACAGAGTACCTCATAGTTAAGGATCCACTTACACTGTTGAAAAATCTGAAAGAACGATATGAGCGTCAGAAAACTGTGATCCTTCCAAAAGCTCGCTATGACTGGATCCACCTGTGATTGCCGGATTTTAAATGTGTAAGTGAATACAATTCAGCCTTATTTAAAATCACCTCACAATTGAAATTATGTGGAGAAAAAATCACTGATGATGATATGTTGGAAAAAACATACTCCACATTTCATGCCTCAAATGTGCTCCTACAACAGCAATATAGAGAGCGCAAATTTACCAAATATTCTGAGATGATTTCTTGTTTGTTGGTGGCTGAACAGAATAATGAGCTTTTGATGCAAAACCACCAGTCCCGTCCCACTGAATCTGTACCATTCCCAGAAGCGAATGTGTCATCATTTCACGGCCATGGACATGAACATGGATGCAGACATCGTGGTGGTCGTGGATATGGTCGCAATATAAATAATTATAATAATCGTGGTGGTCATAATTGCTCATTGGTTCCTAGAAGGAACTCCACATCGTCCCACCAGAAGTGGAATTCAAATGCGACCAAGCAAGCAAAAGAAAAAGCTTTACAGAACAAAGCTCCTGAAATATATGATGACAAGCCTTGCTATAGATGTGGAATGAAAGGTCATTGGTCGCGTACCTGTCGTACGCCCAAACATCTAGTTGATCTTTACCGTGCCTCAATGAATGATAAAGGAAAAGGAAAGGAAATTGAAATGAATTTTATGGATGACGACTTGCCTGTTGATATTATTCACCTTGATGTTTCTGACTTCTTTGTTAATCCTAGTGATAGTATTAATCATTTGATTGGTGATGGAAATATCCATACTAATTAATGTGTCCTTCTCTAACATGTTATCCCTTGTGTGTTTTAACTTATCTGTATCAATATATCTCTATCTAGGTTATATTAGTATGTTTTTATTTTGGCTAACGTGCATGTAAATCTAGTTTGTATTTCAAGTTTGAAGTAATGAAATATATATTTTGTGTATATGAAGAAGCATGAATCTGACTAAGGCATTGACTGTACCCAAGATAAATGATGAAGATATATGTCTGGCAGACAGTGCAACAACGCACACTACTCCGAAATAGAAAATATTTTTCGAGTATAACATTAGTTAAAGCTCTTGTCAATACAATATCAGGTCCAGCAGATCTAATTGAAGGCTCCGGAAGAGCTATCATCGTGTTACCATATGGAACACAATTGAATATTGATGATGTTCTATACTCTACCAAATCCAAAAGAAATTTATTAAGTTTTAAAGATATACGTCTCAACGGTTATCATATTGAGACTATAAATGAAGGGGGCGTTGAATATCTCTGTATTATATGCCAGAAGTATGTATTAGAAAAACTCCCTGCTTTATCTTCTGGATTATATTATACAAATATAAGAGTAATTGAGTCACATGCAGTGACGAACTAGAAGTGCTTCGACCCAAATATTTTTATACTTTGGCATAATCGCCTTGGTCATCCTGGGTCAACAATGATGCGCTAAATCATTGAAAATTCACATGGTCATCCACTAAAGAACCAGAAGATTCTTTTAGCAAATGATTATCCTTGTACCGCTTGTTCAAGGGTAAATTAATAGTCAGACCATCACCTTCCAAGGTCGTCGTTGAATGCCCACCATTTTTACAACGAATTCAAGGGGATATATGTGGACCAATTCATCCAGCGTGTGGACCATTTCGGTATTTTTTGGTCTTAATTGATGCATCAACACGGTGGTCACACGTAAGTTTACTTTCTACTCGTAATGTTGCATTTGCTTGACTCTTTGCTCAAATAATCTGATTACGAGCACAATTTCCGGATTATCCAATCCAGACTATCCGTCTTGATAATGTCGGAGAATTTACATCTCAATCATTTGATGACTATTGCATGTCAATTGGCATTCTTATTGAACATCCTGTTGCACACATTCACACCCAAAATGGTCTTGCAGAATCTTTTATCAAACGTCTTCAATTAATAACTAGACCATTACTCATGAGAACTAAACTACCTGTTTCTACTTGGGGATATGCGATATTACATGCAGTATCACTAGTTCACATTAGACCAACTGCATATTTTGGTTTTTCACCACTACAACTTGTGATGGGTCAACAACCAAGTATCTCTCACTTACGAGTTTTTGGTTGCACTGTATATGTTCCCATTGCACCCCCATAACGCACCAAAATTGGTCCTCAACGACGACTTGGTATTTATGTAGGTTTTGATTCTTCATCTATTATTAGATATCTTGAACCTATGACGGGTGATGTGTTTAAGGCACGGTTTACTAACTGTCATTTCGATGAGTCTGTTTTCCCTCCATTAAGGGGAGAAAAGAAAAAAGCTAGAAGAGTAACGAGTTATTAATTGGAATGTCTCGACTTTATCTCATTTAGATTCTAGCACAAATCAATGTGAACTAGAATTTCAAAGGATCATTCATTTGCAAAGTATTGCAAATCAATTACCCGATGCATTCACTGACACAAAAAAAGTGATGAAATCACATATACTAGCTGCAAATATTCCAGCAAGAATTGATGTCCCTGTAGGACAGTCTGTCAGTGTTATTGCAAATGCATCTAAGACAAGCCAGAAGCGTGGTAGACCAGTCGGTGCAAAAGATACTGTTCCCCGGAAGAGGAAAGCACAAGAGAAATCAAATAAAGAAATTGGCTCTCCTGAAGAGGTCACACTTGCAAAAGGAATAACGAAAATGATTGATCAATCTAAATTTTATAAGCAAGTAGCCCCAGAAGATATACATGCCCCGGAAGTGGCACAAGCCCCTGAAGAGGCATTGGTACCTAAAAATAATGAGATCTCACTAAACTATAGAGAATTGTGGGATAGAAATACAATTATTATTAACGATATATTCTCATTTGTAGTTGCTTTTGATATTGCAGGTGCTAATGAGGACCCTGAACCTCAAAATATCGAAAAGTGTCGATGTATAAATGATTGGCCAACATAGAAAGAAGCAATATAGGCAGAGCTAAACTCATTAGCAAAACGTAAAGTATTTGGACCTGTAGTCCAGACACCTGAAAATGTCATGCCTGTAGGGTACAAATGGGTATTTGTAAGGAAATATAATGAGAAAAATGAAATTGTAAGATACAAAACCCGACTTGTAACCCAAGGTTTCTCACAAAGACCTGGTATTGATTATGAAGAGACATACTCTCGTGTGATGGATGCAATCACATTTCGCTTTTTGATCAGTTTGACATTCTCAGAAGCACTGGATATGCGTCTAATGGACGTGGTTACAGCTTATTTATATGGATCACTAGATAGTGACATATATATGAAAATCCCTGAAGGATTTAAAATGCCTGAAGCAAACAGCTTGAAACCATGTACCATGTATTCGATCAAGCTACAACGATCCTAGTATGGATTGAAACAATCCAGATGCATGTGGTATAATCGACTCAGCGATTATTTACTAAAAGAAGGATATGTGAATAATCAAGTTTGTCCATGTATTTTCATCAAGAAATCAAAATCTGGATTTGCCATTATAGTTGTATATGTTGACGATCTAAATCTTGTGGGAACTCTTGAAGAGCTCACCACGACTGCTAATTATTTAAAGGAAGAATTCGAAATGAAAGAATTTGGTAGAACAAAATTTTGTCTCGGCCTACAGATCGAACATTTACCAAGTGGAATTCTTATCTATCAGTCAACATACACTGAAAAAGTCCTGAAGCGCTTTTATATGGATAAAGCTCACCCCTTGAGTTCTCCAATGATTGTCCGATCACTTGATGTTAAAAAAGATCATTTTTGTCCTTTGGAAGAAGGCGAAGAAGTTCTTGGTCCTGAAGTACCATATCTTAGTGCAATCAGTGCTTTAATGTACCTTGCGAATTGTACCAGACTTGATATAGCATTTGCAGTCAACTTACTAGCATGATATAGTTCTGCATCAACTCGAAGACATTGGAATGGAGTCAAGCACATTATGCATTCCCTTAGGGGAACGACTGATATGGGGTTGTTTTGTTCAAGAAAATCAAAGCCCCAGTTGATCGGATATGCAGATGCAGGTTATCTTTCTGATCCACATACAGCCTGATCACAAACAGGGTACTTGTTTACTTGTGGTGGTACTGCTATATCATGGCGATCTATGAAACAGATCATGACTGCAACTTCCTCAAATCACTCTGAGATACTTACAATCCATGAAGCAGGTAGAGAGTGTGTTTGGTTGAGATCTGTTATACAACATATTCGAGAATCATATGGACTCTCCTCAATCAAAGATAGTCTAACAATATTATATGAAGATAATACAGCCTATATTGCACAGGTAAGAGGATGATACATAAAAAGTGACAGAACCAAGCACATTTCACCAAAATTCTTTTCTACACACGAGCTCCAGAAGAGCTGTGATATCGATGTTCGGCAGATACTCTCTAGTGATAATCTAGCAGATTTATTCACTAAAGCGCTTCCAACTACAACATTCAAGAAGTTAGTGGACAACATTGGAATGCGTCAACTAAAGGATCTTCAGGATTGAACTAATGAGGGGAAGCAATTGATCAAAAAGGTATTAGCATACTGTACTCTTTTTCCTTCGTCCAGGTTTTATCCCACTGGGTTTTCCTGGTAAGGTTTTAATGAAGCAATTTTAATCTATGCAATACCATACACAAGAATACTGTACTCTTTTTCCTTCACTAGGGTTTTGTTCCACTAAATTTTTCTTAGTAAGGTTTTAACGAGGCATATTCTTAGTGTAGTTTTGTGAACTCCAAGACGGAGTGTTATATATGTGTGGGGTCCACGACTTGATAATGTCATCAATGAAGACATTCATATTGTGGCGTATGGAAGAAGCTTGTATGCGGCTTGTTCGAATTGAATGCCTATAAATAGGCATTATATGTATGAACTGATGGTGTGCAATAAAAAGGCAGCTCTCTCCCTCACACTCTCTCTCTCTCTCGTTCTCTCTCTCTATCTGTGTGTGTTAAACTTTCTCTCATCAATATTACTCTATATACACACACATACATATTCATTTCACAATATTTATTTTTCATCATTATTCACTTTCCTTTCTTTATATTTCTTTCTATCTCCTCTCTATCCCTTCGCACGGGATTAGCTCTTTCTCTCCTCTTTTGTCTGGTTTACGTCGACATATCTGACCAGTAAAAGTTTCTTTCCTCAGAAACCAAAGGAATATCTACATTTGGAGATATTTGAATATATACCTAATATTAATCAAAAGTTGAAAAGTAAGCATTGATTTGAATTTTAATCATTTTATAGAGAAACTGTCACCTAAAGATCACTTTTAGGATGTTCAAATCCATCATTGTTGAAAAGTAAGCATTGAGCATATTCTTTTCTCTTTTATACAACAGAAAGAAAAAAAAAAAATACACCATTTCTTTCATAAGAATGTTTCTTTCATCATTTTTCTTTTTTCTTTTTTTTTCATCCAATTTTTTTCATTCGTGCCAAATAAGTCATTTTGGTGTAACTTTAGTGCTAAAAATAAATCATTACGTGTTAAAATTCTACACGGCATAGACTCTGACTTAAATTTCAGCACGTGCCAATTTTATTTTTATTTTCTCATTCTCTCACCAATGATATTGTAATAATTGCTATTTTATGTCATACGTATCTAGGGTAAAGTTTCTTTCTAGGGAACCAAAGGAAAAAGTAACTATATTTGGAGAGATTTGAAAAAATTAAAGTTGAAATGTAAGCATTGATTTGAATATTAGTCAAAAAATTAATTTTAGACAAACAATCTTTTAAGAACTTCAAATAAATCATGACATTGTACGGTACTGAGAGCATGTGTTTAATTTAAATAATTTCACTTCTGTGGATTATTAAAAACTATATATTTACATGGATACATTTTTATTTTTTTTTTAGTTGAAGATTTACATGGATACTTTGCTTTGCCCCATTCGTATGAATTTATTAATCGGTTGACTGGTCAAGAGTAACTGGAGTACTAATAAGTTAAAAATATGAGTTCTTTTAATTTGCAACTAGAGAAAAATGTTGTCTAATAAATGGATTAGTACCTTTAAAAACGTGAGATTCATTCCAAAAATAAATATTTGCACATAAATGTTTATTTAATGTTGGTGTAAACCGTGTGATTGAGAAGATCAATTTAACAATATGTTATGTAAGTTATTGTTAGCTTTTATGCAATTTGTAACTTTTGGAATGAATTTATGTCAAATTTATTACTTGTGATGTAGCTAATAATATTTTGGATAAATTATATTGATTTTTTTTTTTCTTTAATTTTATGTTTGGGCAAATTATACAATTTTTCAATGTTTATTACTTTGACATTCGTTAAGATTTTTGATGTTTTGCTCAAGGACGCCTTTAGTGTTTTTTTCCAAGTAAGGTTGTTGACCTAAAATGACAATTTTGAACTTTCTATGTATAAAATAAAATGCAATATAATATATTATTATAATATAAGGACGTGACTAACAGACTAATGTGTTTAGGGAAGATGAAAGTAAAAAACATTGAGTGATCTTCTCGTGTGTAGTTTACTCAAATTTTAAGAGAGGTTAGTATAATCAGGGGCGGCTCAATCTAATTTTGGTTTTAGGCAAAAATAAAAAGTGACTTTTTCAACAATATAAATAAAATTATTCACAATTCAAAAACAAAATATACAAATATATATACACACAAATTTATAATAACAAAAGTTAATAAAATTAAAAAATAATTAAAGAAAAAGAACCATTGAACTTGATTTAGAAAACCCAAATCCAATATTTCTACAAACTTTTCAATAGAATAAAAATACGTTCATCGCAATAATAAACTTGTAATGAGAGTGGGAGGAGAAGACTTGTTGAAAAGACGAAGATAAAACACACACACACACACATATATATAAGAAAAAAAAGAATATAGAAAGTTTTCGCCATAAATAGATATTTAATAGTTTAGTGTTGGTGTAACTTAACCAAAAATGTTTTTTTTAGTGTTGGCATAAAAAACGTGAATGAGAGAGGGAGAAAGAAAGATTTTTGGGCCTAATATTAAATTTCTATATTGGTTAGGATTTATTGTGAAACGTGAATGAAAGTAGAAAAAGGGAGGAAAAAAAAGTTATAAGAATGTAAATCTTTGGGGGCCAATAGTAAATTTATATATCAATTAGAGTTTTAACGAAATGAGGAAGGAGAGATAAAAGAGAAAAAACAGAAGAAGTTATTTTAGGATTTAAATATTTGATGCTTAAAATAAAATTGAAATGAATGAGGAAAGAGAAAAAAGAGAAAAGAGAAAAAAGAAATTATTTTAGGATATAAATATTTGAGGCCTAATACAAAATCGAAACAAGTGGGGAGCGACAAAAGCAAAAAAAAATTATTTTAGCATATAATTATTTGAAGGCTTAATATAAATTTTTTATATTTATTAGAGTTTAACAATATTAGGAAATAATTATAGTATAATTTAATATAAGAAAATTTTAAAATTTTGGAGCCTTCCTGTTGGAAGAGGCCTTAGGCGATCGCATAAGTTTCCTAAGACTCGAGTTGACCTGAGTATAATTTAACCTTAATATTTTTTTTAATGTACATTCCTAAGATGGTATGTATTTTTGGAAAACAATAATAAACTAATAATAATTTATATATTATTATTATTATTATTTTTATTTATAGATGAAACATGTATATCTATATATATATATATATATATATATATATATATATAATCATCAATACAAAATAATAGTCGTCAACTTACCTTAATTCTTCACCTCCTACTATTCTATAGAATTCATCTATGTTTAGGTTAACTATTTAAATTACATAATTTTCTTGCATCTGTTATGTAATGCAAAATATCAGGCAAAAGGCTTCGCAAAATGGAGTTAACGGTAGCCAGGTTGAAGAAGCATTTGAGAGAGGCTGAGGATGAGCTTAAAAGAATGATAGATTCATCCACTGCCCCTACCAATGGGACCACTTCTAAGGAGCCAGTTCCAGATCCCTTATTGTTTGATGATTTGGCGGTTCTTCTGGGAAAGGCAAGTAGTACACATGAGGCTTTGCTTTCTATTATCAAAGACTTCCACCAGCTGGCTGGACTGAACAGTGGACGCCGAAGAATGGATTCTCAGCCACAAACTGTTTCAAATTTGAATTCAAACTCAGCGCGGACTGCTGGTGATGCTGACCATTTTTCAAATGTATCTTTCCCCCCAAAAGAAGCGTGCTTTGGCCCAACCAAGGTTAACAGTTTGACTAATTCTATTCCCGATGCTGCTGTACCTGCATACCTCAACATACCCTCACAGTGTGCTTTACCCAGTGGAAATATCAGTTCTACACCTGATATATAAACCAGCACATCAACAATTCTTCCTTAACCCAGTGGACACTCCAAACCATCTTCTTTCCGTGCCGCAAACCAAGATTCCCACCTGCCACGCACCTACAAAAATCATGGGCTGAGATTGCTTCTCAACCACCATATAACACTTCATCACAGAAAATGGTCTTCGAATATATTGAGCCCTCAAGGAATGAATCGGAGCTTGTTGTGAACCCACCTATGGAGATTGACTGTGAATGAAGATCCTCGTGGACGAGCCTGCTGGAGGGACACTTCGCTTACAAGAAACCATCCTTTAGTGTGGTACAACAAGATGCGGAGAAGTTGTGGAAGCATAGAGGTCTGCAGCAGTTGTATGGTGATGGAAGTGGATGTTTCTATTTCAGATTTGCAGATGACCAATCTATGGGATCTATTCTTACCTCTGGCCCCATTCTATTGCTGGAAGATCCTTGCAACTTCATAGATGGAATCCCAACTGCACCTTTGTGAAGCAAAACAACCATTTGGTCCATGTGTGGGTAAAATTATTTAATGTTCCGCTGCAATATTGGACTGCTAGGGGACTGAGCCATGTTGCCAGTGCCAAGACCACTGCATGTTGATCCGACCACAGAAGCGAGGGAGAAGCTCAGGTTTGCTAAGATATGCATGGAAGTTGACCTGAATTCACCTCTGGTACGTTCTTTTCCTTTGATTGCTGGTGATGGCAGGATATATGAAATCTTTGTGGAGTTACAAAGCCTCCCAAAATTTTATTCATCATGTAAGAAGGTTGGTTACCCCTCTTCTATTTGCCCATTCACAAAACCTCCACCTGCAAAGAATAAGTCCAAGCATCCCTCTTCTGAGTCCCCTTGTAGATAGAGATCACGCTCTCCTCAGTATCCAGGTAATAGTCATGATCATGAGTTGTTACTGAGGTTCCTCCTAACAACATCATTGAGGAACAGACAACCCTCCCAGTTATTCTCCCTGCTATAACATCATCTGCTGCAGAAATACAGACTCATCTCTTGGATTACTCTTCCCCATCTATAAACATCTCCCTCATTCAAGCACAAAAGAGAGCTAGGGCTAGCTCAGGCCACATGCTTACCACTGATAATCCACAAACCTCAAGCAATGTGCTAAATTCTCATCCCCTGGCTCTGATGAATAAATTTCATCCCATTGCTAAGAATATGCAGCCCAATCTTGTTGATCTTCCCAGGATGATTCTGGACAAGCAGACACAGCCTCCTCTTCCCAAAGTCAAACCTGTTCTATCAATTCAAAAGGGAAGAAACGCAACATCAAGAAATTGAAAGGGGTAAATAATTTATCGTTGCATGTCTTTCCTTTCAAAGGGATTAGACATCTGAAGGGTGTCCCCAAATCCTTTCCTAATGGTTAATCTAGCCGTGTGGAACATTAGAGGCTTAAATGGCCTCCCTAAGTAGCTTCAGCTGCGTGATATAATAAAGTCTCAGAAATTAGATCTTTTGGCAGTTCTAGAGACAAGGGTTTCTTTACCTAATATGAGATCTATTCATAAATTTGTTGCTCCTAAGTGGTCTATAGAGCATAACTATGATCACTCTGTCCTGGAGAAAATTTGCCTAATAAAGTGAGTGTCTTTGTAATTTTTACCAACTCACAGATAATTCACTGCTCTGTAATATTACCCAACAATAATCATTGCCTCATCTCTTTTGTGTATGGTGTAAATACTTACATTCTTAGGAGGGATCTATGGTCTGCAATCAAGCACCATTTTGGCCTTACTAATGGTGCACCTTGGCTGCTGCTTGGTGATTTCAATGTAATCTCTAACTGTCAGGAGAAATTTGGTGGGGCTAGAGGGTCAACTGCAATTGATGATTTCAATGAATGTCTGATGACTTCTATGTTGAAGGACCTATGGTACTCAGGTGTCCAATACACTTAGAACAATAAAAGTGGGGGGTGTGCTAGTATTGCAAAGAAGCTTGATAAAGCTCTTATTAATGAGGAATGGTCTATTACCCTCCCTATGTCTGATTGTGTGTTCCTTCCACCTGGTATATCAGATCATAGCCCTATTCTTATTAGGCTTGGGTTCCCTCATCAGAGCTTGAAAATCCTATTCAGATACTTTAATGCATGGGTTGACAATCTTCAGTTTCTTTCTACTGTTGAAGAGGTTTGGGCTAATTCTATTGAGGGTTCAGCTATGTTCAAGATTGTTCAGAAACTGAAAACTCTAAAAGCGTTGCTTAAGCAAAGGTGTAGAATTGAGATCTCTCATGCTTCTGAGATGGTTAGTCAGGATAAGCTTACACTCTCTAACTATGCCCCTCCAAGATGTGCAATCAAAGTTGACTTAAAGAAGGCTTTTGATTTAGTTGGATGGAATTTTATCTTGGATACACTCATTCTCTTTGGTTTTCCACCCACATTTGTTAATTAGGTGAAAGCTTGTATCATATCCCCCTCTTTTACTATCTCAATTAATGGGGAGTTTTATGGCCATTTCTTAGGGGTGATGGAATTGAGACAAGGGGACCCCATCTCCCCCTTACTCTTTGTAGTTGCCATGGAGGTGTTCACATCTATTACAAAAACATTTATTGTTGACAGTCCTTCTTTTAAGTTTCACTCAAGATGCAGGATTTTGCCTATCTCTTAGTTCATTTTTGCAGATGACTTGCTTCTATTCTCCTATGGAGACCTGGCCTCAATTGGTACACTAAAAAAGGCTCTTGACCAGTTCACTCTACTCTCTAGACTCTGTATCAACTACTCAAAAAGCAATTTCTTTGTGTCTGGAGTTAGCTCTGAGCTTACTAATGAAATTAAGAACTTCTTGGGTTTTGCATATGGTGAGCTGCCTATAAGATATCTTAGGGTTCCCCTAATGTCACGCCCCAAAATCTTAAATACATGAACTCTTGTCTCGTATTAAAAATTGGCAGACTTCTTTACATAACCACAAATTTAAAATAAAAAAAATAATTAAATAAAGAAGTGGATGTAAATCTCCCTCTAATTGATTAAATCGGTACAACCATAATAATAATTGACCTTGTCAAAAAAAAATTCATGATAACTGGACCAACTGAACTAAATTTCAAAAAATATCGTCATTCTTATTACAATGATCCCAACAATGAAAAAAAAATTTAACTAAACCAAAGAATACGAAAAACTAGCTAAAATCCATCGTTCTCATGTGATCCCATCACATTCCTACTCAACATGTACCTGAAATGTGATAATGTGGTGAGTTCACAAGCTCAGCAATAAATGTTAAACACAATCATCGTTCAACAAATTAATCTTAACTTATATTTCCATATATATAAGCAACTCAATAAATGCATTAATAAAATAAATTACTTAACTCCAGTTAATTATAGACTTATTAATTAACCATCATTTACTGTTATTAAATTCACATATCTCACATGAGCCCTGGGTTCCCCTCAAACGGTTGGCTGTTTTATCGCCATTATCTCACATGAGCCCCTGGCTCCACTCCAAATAAATGGTGTGAATTGTATAGTCCCTGACTATCAAATACACACATGTGGCTAAATGGTACGTCTACTCACTGATGAGCGCTGAAAAGTGCGTATTTAAACCCCTTAAACTTAGGCATTCTTGTACCTTTATCTATCTTACTTTATCGTTTTAGATTGATTTCGTATTATTTCCTTTTTCAGGCACTTATCCCGAAAATAAGCTAACTCAGCCAAATAAGAGCTTAATTGAAACAATTCTGGGATTAAACAAAGAAAGAAGCAAAGTGGAGAAAGAAGGAAGCAAATGAAGCTAAAGGTGACAAGCAGCAAAGTTCGATCTATCCAAGTTCAAGGTTCGATCGATCGAACAATGATCGATCTCAGCACTTCAAGATAGATCCAAGCCTTGACCCAAAAGTATAAAGTTCCCAAAAGTTCAATCGATCTAACACCATCCTTCGATCGATCGAATACTTTTGTCCTTATTAAAATGATTGATCATATCCACGGCTGTACCACCCACTAACCACTTTTGTCCTTTTCCCATAAATATCTCGGATTCGTCTTTTTCCAAAAAGCTCAGCTAGTTGGATCGATCCAGCCTAAGTTCAATAGATCTTAGCCAGTTCGATCGATCCAAGACCAAGGTTCGATCAATTGAACTTCTTCTAATGCGAAAAAGTTAAAATTTCATCTCATTGAAAGTTGTCCTTTATCCAGTCATTAGGGAATATTGTGTGCACGACCCCAGCTCATTTTGGGTGTCATTTTGACCTACCTATATAAGGATAAAGATTGCTTTTTACAAAGGGGAGCCAATTTTATTTTGATATCATCTCTTGGAGAGCAAGCTTAGAGGAAGAGGAGGCTAGAGACACCATTGGAGACTTTTCATCAACAAGGAGCAGATTTCAACCATGGAATTAGCCCTTGAGGGTTGGAGCATCATTACCATGAGTGGCTAGACATCCTCTTGGGGCTAGAGTTAGCCTCAAGCATGCTTTCTATATCTTAATCTTGTGTATTATTGAAGGATTAATGTTGTAATTAATGTTTTGACACTTTTATACATAAAGATCTTGTTTATTCAATGATTTATGTGGTTTAATGCTTCCAATCAATCATTTCATTCTATCCATATGTCTATGTATGCTAGAATAGATGTTCATGTGTTTACCTCTTTTTCTTGTGTAATTGATGTATATCTATGTGTATTAATGCTATGGATTTAGGGATTGTCAAAACATTGTGCTTAAAAGAATGCTCTTGTGCTTAAAAGAATGCTCTTGTGATTTTCTAGATGGTCCATGCTCATTTTTTGATGGATTATGCCTCTCCCTTAGCTTAGTTAGTTTAATTGTAGTGTAGTGATAACATAGTTGTTAGATGAAAGAACAATCCATGCTAGTTGTTTGATATTCCATACTTTTGAATGCAAGTAGCGTATGTCTCTAACCTTGTGGTGTATTAGGCTTGTGAGCTTAATGAAAGGATTAATGACTTGCTAGATATGTTGTGCTTTTCACATGCTATTTAGACAATATATACTTAATTGCTAGATATATTGTGTTTTTTACATGTTGATTAGACAATGTATGCTTAATTGGTTACCCCTTACTAATTGAATCAACCGAACACACACACACACACACACATATTGCAACATACTTTTCCTTCATTAGTCACTAGTTAGAGGTGTAGAAAAGCATTGCTTGGTGGTGACCTCTAAACCCCAAGATATCTCTTTCTCTAACTTACTCATTGTTACATTCAATTACTTAGTTTAATTTAGTTGCTCTCTAGTTTACTTAACCAATCAACCATTTGTTTGATCACTCAACCTACTAACCCTAGTTGCATTTTCACATTTAAGTATGACTCCAATCCCTTGGGACAATCCCTACTCACTCTTGCTACTTTAGTAGTAGTGTTGGTAGTGGTTTTTATAAATTCAAACTTGACCCAAAAGGCTTTTCTTGAACCGCACATTCACTACATCAATTTGGCGTACAAGGAACGGCCATAATCTCATCAAATTTTGGCGCCATTACCGGGGATTAGGCAACGTTGTATTTGTGGAATCAATTAAGAATTAGTACTCTTTTTATCGTGTCGTTACTTTGTTTTTCCTTTAGATTACTTATTGTGTTTGTTTATCTTTGACAAGGAGCATTGAGCTAAGAGGCAAGCAAAGGAGCCATCAAGTAAAGGAGCTAAGCAAGCAAGGGAAAGTGCTAAAAATAAATTTTTTTTTTTTTTGCTAAGCTAAGCTTAAAATTTGGAGTTGAAGTGCTAAAGGACCTTTGTGAGCCTTTCTTACTCAATCCTTTAGTTAAATCGTCGGCCCACGTGGAGGCTTGTTTTCAAATTCTTAGATAAATCGTGAGCCCGTGTGGAGGAAATTTACTTTTCTTTGCATTGTTATCAAAGCATGGGAGTATGGGAACATTGTATGTGGATGAAGTTTGTTGATTGTTGATTTGTTGCAAAGTACGAGTGCTTGTTTGTTTTGTGGTGATTCGTGTGTTATTTGTAGTGTTGTGTAGACCTTGTCATACCATTTATTCTAGACATCCACATGGAAAATCTAGAAGGTAATCTTGGCTACTTAGACCCACATTTTATGCATACCCTACCTCTAAATCAACATGACTTCGGAGTTCAAGCTCTAATTCCTCCGATGGTCCTTCGTGATCATTATAATCTTCATGTATACCATGCACCCACTTGCATTATGTTGCCCAATTTTGAGGCTAATCAATATGAAATCAAGCCCGAGACCATTCAAATGTGTCCGCTCTTTTATGGCTTGGATGAAGAGGAACCATATAGGCATCTTATGAATTTCTTGAACTATGTTCCATCGTGAGGTACATGGATGTCCCGGAGAAAGTTCTTAAATTACTCCTCTTCCCTTTCACACTTAAAAATAAAGCAAAGCATTGGTTTAATACTCTAGGGGTGAATTCGATAACATCTTGGGCACAAATGCAAAATGAGTTTTTTAAAAAAATTTACCCCGTAAGTTTGACCAATGTAATGTGTGCTTCAATTAGAGAATTTTCTTAAAGGGAAAGAGATCAGTTGTTGCATGAGGCTTGGGAGAGATTGAATGACTTGCTAAGAAAGTGTCCACACTATAATATTCCAAAATGACAAGTTTCCAATACTTCTATGACAGCCTATTCGACATGCAAAAGGACATAGTTGATACCTCATGTGGGGGTTCATATTTTGGAAAACATGAAGATGACATTTGGCACCTCTTTGAAAAAATGAGTAAAAATTCTTTGCACAAATATTACACTTCTCGGCTTGACCATGGTTTTACTAAAAAGGAAGAAAGTGTAACAGTGTGTCAAATTGAAAATTCAAGGGAAATTGTAGCCGAGGATAAAACTCTTTCTCAGAAACTTGATCAATTTTTGTTGAATCAAAAACCGGCTACCAATGTGTCTCCTTTTCATCATACAACTCATCTTTGTGAGCCTTGCATGACATGTTCAAGTGTTTTGCATACTACTTTCAATTGTCCCCATGAACATGTTGTTGATGAACACTTTGAACAAGTTAATGCCACATTTGCTCACCCTTATTCAAAGGCATATGTTCCATTGTGGAATGAAAGCCCTTATCAAGCTAAAAATCTTCAAAGAAAATACATTCCACCTCATAAAAGAAATGGAGGTTCTCAATGGTTCGTTTCTTCTTCTTTTCATCATCAAAGAATGAATGACTTCTCACATCCTCAAATGTATGATTCCCAAGTTGGCTTTCATTATCCTCAAGCACTTTCTAGTAATTCCACATTTGAAGATAAGGTCTTGATGGCTTTAGGTAGCTTAGAAAAGGATACCAACTTGTCGCGTTCTCACTCCCAATCTATATCAAAGCTTGAATCCCAAATTGGGACCATAGCTAATGCATTGAATGCAAGAGAGATTGGGAAATGACCTAGTCAACCCGAGAGGAATCCAAAGGCCCAATTTTGTGTGGAAGTAAACCCTAGATCGAGGTATTCTTCCCAAGCTCAAGCGCAAGCCATCACCACCTTGAGAAGTGGTAAGATAGTGGACAATAAGGTTGAGCTACCAAAGGAAGTTAGTGAGTCGGTGCAACCTAAAGTTGTCACCCATCCAATTTCCAATTCTACTCCTACTCATTTGAATGAAAATGATCTTAATCGGAGTTCTCAATCTTCTCCATCATCCTCTCAAATTACAAAGTCTTGTGAGCCAAAAGCTCCATTCCTTTATGCTTTAAAAGAAACTTCGCCTTATGGAGGCAAGAAGGGAAAACACATGACATGATGAAAGTTTTTAAGTAAGTCAATATCAATCTTCCTCTTTTGGATGCCATTAAGCAAATTCCACCTTATGCAAAATTCTTGAAAGATCTTTGCACACAAAAGAGGAAGAGCAAGGGACCAAGCCCTAAAAAAGTGTTCCTCACGGAGCAACTGAGCTCCATTTTTCAATAGAACACTCCACTTAAGTTCAAAGATCCCGGTGCTTCGACTATTTCTTATGTGATTGGAACTCATGAAATTCGTAGAGCTCTTCTTGACTTAGGTGCAAGTGTTAACTTGATTCCTTACTCCGTATATGTCCAATTAGGGTTGAATGAATTGAAGCCAACCTCGGTGGTGCTTCAAATGGCCGATAGATCCGTCAAGACACCTAGGGGCATGGTTGAGGACATTCTTGTCAAGGTAGATAAATTCTACTTTCCGGTTGATTTCGTAGTTCTTGATACCGAACCGGTTACTAATCCCTCTAACCACATCCCTATCATCTTGGGAAGACCATTCCTTGCCACCGCAAATACAACAATTAATTGTAGATCCGGGATTATGGACCTCTCTTTTGGCAATATGATGATCAAACTTAATGTTTTCCATGCAAGTCGGCATCCCATGGATGAAGATGAGTATTGCCTTTTAGATGTGTCAGATGAGGTTGTTGAAGAATCGATTCCAACGATGCTAATGAAACAACCAATTGAGGATAATCTTTCATCTCTTTTATCCGATGATCCTCTAGCCTCTTGCCTTCTTAAAATATATGGAAGTTGTGGATTTGATGATGAAAATTTAATGAATGAAGTAAGCAATCTCATGGAATCTGTTGCAAGCTTAGATTTTTCATCTTGGAAAACTCCAATAGAACCTCTTCTTCCACTCTCTAACACTCCACCGGTCTCATCTTTAGTTTCTCCACCAATTCTTGAGCTTAAAACTCTACCTTCCAATCTCAAGTATGCATTTTTAGGACCAAAAGAGACTCTTTCGGTTATCATTTATTCAAATCTTGAAAAAGGCTAAGAAAATGCTCTCTTAAGTGTGCTTAAAGAAAATAAGGAAGTCATAGGTTGGAGTGTGGTGGATCTTAAGGGAATTGACCCCTCTATTTGTATGCATCGCATACTTATGGAAGATGATGTAAAACCCTTTAGGGGTGCCCAAAGGAGACTTAATCCAAACATGAAGGAAGTAGTTAAGAAGGAAGTTGTCAAACTCTTAGATGCTGGAATCATTTACCTAATCTCCGATAGCAAATGGGTGAGTCCAACTCAAGTAGTTCCTAGAAAATCGGGGATTGCGATGGTTGAGAATGCAAAAGGTGAGGAAATCTCTAAGCGTACCGCCAATTCATGGCGTATGTGCATTGATTACCGCAAATTGAATACCGCCACTAGAAATGATCACTTCCCTTTGCCATTCATTGATCAAATTCTAGAGAGATTGGCCAGGCAACAATATTATTGCTTCCTTGATGCTATTCGGGGTACAATCAAGTAGCCCTCGACCAACTAGACCAAGAGAAAACCACCTTTAGATGTCCATTCGGCATATTTGCTTATAGACGGATGCCTTTTGGTTTGTGCAATTGTAATATCCCTAATTTTAAAAGGATAGTCTGGGTATTTAATTAATTGTTTAATTGTATTTTTAATTGTTTAATTGTTTTGTTTTAATTGTTTAATTATGTATTTGCTTAGTTGAGTGAATTGTGTTAGTTAATTGAATAATTTATTTGCTTAATGGTATTTGTGTTATTAATTAAATTATGTGTTTTTTTTTTAGTTAATGGTTTATTATATTCTTTATTTAATTTTGATGAATTAAATGTTTTAATTGTTTTAGGGTTTTATTTTAGATATCACGTTTTTGTATAGCCGATTTTTAATTAGCTTGGGATTAGGATTAGGTTTTCATTGGGGCTTATATATAAGCTTGTATAAGTCTGCTAGGGTTAGAGAAAACCCTATTCACGTACTTAGTATATTGAGAGAAAACAGAGTAAGGTTGTGAGAGGCAGAGAGGAACCGAGAGTGGAACTTGGGTAATTAACAAAGCAATTCAAGGAGAAAGGAACGTGATTGTTTTTGGGTGGAACCAAAGCACTGGAGGTATAGAACTACAGCCTAAGACATTGACGGAAAGTTCAAAGACGTGGATTAGAGTTTAAAATCTGAAACTCAAAGGCAAGTTTCTGTTCTTCTCTTTCCCTTTAATCTGTGTTCTGTGTATGCCTAGCTAGACTCCAGGAGCTTAATTAATGCTAAAAACATAATAATCATGCATGTTTAATTGGATTAAAACAGAGAGTTTCAAATTTTATATGCTTCTTCATGATTTCTTTATTTCTTAGATCTTTATGCATGAATTATGGTTTAATTTGAATCTTTGTCTGCTAAATCATTTAAAATAATTTATTATGGACGTATGGGACATAGTTTGAAGTTTGGAGACCTTAACAATGGAGTTTTAGGGTTTACAGAGGCTGAACAGATGAAGAAGACGACATCCGCACTAACTTAGGCGGCTAAGTTTGTAACTTAGGGGGCTGAGTTTGTAACTTAGGCTGCTTAGTTGTAACTTAGGCGGCTGAGTTGGGATTTTTGGTTTCAAATGCCCAGATTTGTTTTAAAACCTATTTTAATTAAATCAAATGGGTTAAATGGACTAGGGAAAGTTCTAGAGTGTATAATACATCTCTTAGGCCTAAGGAATTGGACAAAATGGATTTGAAAATAATTTTATAAATTATTTAAATGATGAATCAGTATAAAAACATACAGCTTAGCATACTGATAAGGGATGGAAAGAACCAAATTGCTTAGTTAAATTTTGGGCAACATAATGGATTGTAATAAGATTATAAATCTTATATTTGGATGCATGATAGATCATTTTATGTTTAAAGTTTGAACTATGCATGCTTTTGATGTTGATTGTTGGAATATCAAATTCTCTAGTGCAATTATATGAATTAATGCTGGGATGTATATTGCTGAAATTTTAAATACTTTTCTGCAATGATATGGATAATGGTTTGGATTGTAAATTACTAGCTTATTATGCATGTGTTGTAATTTACAAGGATAAGGAGGATTGTATGCACCGGTATGGGACGGTGACATACTAGGGATGGTTTAGCTCAAAACGCTTAAACCTAACCTATCGGATTAAAGGAATGGATTGAAAAATATTGAATCCTAATTGTGACTAAGTCAGATTAACTGCGACTAAGTTGAATGGCTTCCTGGATTAATGGATGGTAGTTAAGTCATATCAACTGAATAAGTTGAGTGACTAACTAGTTTGTATATTGTATGTCATCTTAATAAGTATTTGAATGACATACCCTGGTTTTGGACGGACTTTATATATATGTTTATGGTACCATGAGATGAGCTTGAATCTCAGACTCGTTGGGTAGGGTGTGTATATGCAGTGGATGCGTAGCTGGTTAAAGTAGGTTGAGGTGTACCCTGTTAGGTCTAGGTACTCATGCCCACCTTTGGGTGCGTTTTCGCATGTTGCCTTCTATTCAGGTTGAGACCCCTACTATAGTCCAGTGAATGTCCCTTAGTGTAGATATATATATGTATAGACTAGATAGATATTGTTGAGCTTTCTAGGATGTATCTGCGTATTGGATTATTGTTTGGATCGTAGTAGAATAGGACTTGCATGTGGGCCTGACCCACTCTTTATTTTCCAGGTGTTTGTCAGTTCCAGGGTTAGAACTTGGACGTGCAGAGCAGATACAGACACTCACTCCTCCGTTTACATATGACTACTTTCTATGTTTAGCTTTATGTTTCATTTCAGTTATTTCAGTTTCAGTTCGGGATTTTATTAGGGGTCCACAAGGATGGATTCCTGAGTTGTTAAACTTATGGAGTTTTGGATTATCGGATTTTAATAATTATAGCTTGAGGATTTTTAATTTAGAATTCTTTCAGCGTTATTATTTATTTTCTTCATTATTTTGTAATCTGTGTTCGTTTTAAAATGCTTTAATTGTCCGATATCCCTCGGGTTTGGGCCTGGGCCTGATCAACCCGCGTCTCGGATCTGAGGGGTATCACAGTAATACACCCACCACATTCCAAAGGTGTATGATGTCAATTTTCTCGGATATGGCGGAAGAGTATCTAGAGGTCTTCATGGATGATTTTTCTATTTTTGGGTCCTTATTTGATGCATGCCTCAAAAACTTAGATCTAGTACTGAAGAGATGTCGTGAAACTAACTTTGTACTTAGCTGGTAAAAGAGCCATTTCATGGTTCAAGAAAGTATTTTTGGGTCACGTTATCTCAAGGAGAGAAATAGAGGTAGATAAAGTGAAGGTCGAGCTTATTTCTGAATTGCCTCCACCTTCAATGGTGAGAGAGGTTCGCTCCTTTCTAGGTTATGCTGACTTTTACTGCCGTTTTATCAAAAACTTTAGCAATATTGCTTGACCCCTGTGCAATCTTCTTGCCAAGGAAACTCCTTTCGTCTTTGATCAAGCATGCCTAGATGCTTTTCACAAATTGCGTGAATTATTATCATCTGCTCCTATCATGCAACCTCTCAATTGGTCATTGCCATTTGAAATCATGTGTGATGCTTCTGATTATGCCATGGGGGTAGTTTTGGGACAAAGAGTGGGTAAGATTCCTTATGCCATATACTATGCAAGTAAAACTTTCTCGGGAGCTCAATTGAATTTCTCCACTACCGAGAAAGAATTGCTTACCGTAGTATATGCTCTTGATAAATTTCGTTCCTATTTATTGGGGTCCAAGGTTATCATTTATTCTGATCATGCCGCCTTGAGACATCTATTGACAAAAAGGGAAACAAAACCTAGGCTAATTAGATGGATTTTGCTTCTTCAGGAATTCAATTTTGAAATCAAGGACAAGAAAGGCTCCGAAAATGTGGTTGCCGATCATCTTTCTAGGTTATCGATAGAATCTTTCCCCAATCTACCAATCTGTGACTCTTTTCCGGATGAACAACTTTTCCAAATTTCTAGTGGAAAAATGCCTTGGTTTGCCGACATTGTAAATTATTTGGCAGTAGGTAAGCTACCAACTTCTTGGTCGAAGAATGAAAAGAATTGTTTCTTTGCCAACATTCGGAATTACTATTGGGAAGACCCTGTCTTATATCGATATTGTCTGGATCAAATTGTGAAAAGATGCATTCCAGAGAGTGAAATTTCAAGTATCCTAGTGTTTTGTCACACTCTTGCATGTGGTGGGCATTTTAGTGTAAAGAAGACCGCCTTGAAGGTTCTTCAAAGTAGGCTCTTTTGGCCCACTATTCATAGAGATACCTACAATTTTTGCAAATCATATGAGAGATGTCAAAAGATGGGAACAATGTCTAGAAGAGATATGATGCCCTTGTCCAATATACTTGTTGTTGAGATCTTTGATATATAGGGCATTGATTTTATGGATCCATTTCCTATGTCCTATGGTTTTCAATACATTCTTTTTGTCGTTGATTATGTTTCTAAGTGGGTGGAAACACGTGCTACCAAAACGAATGACCACTCTGTGGTCATTCAATTCATCATATCCAATATCTTTGTTTGTTTTGGTATGCCAAGGGCTATAATAAATGATGGAGGAAAACATTTTTGCAGTCAATTCTTGAGGCACTTATGTCTTAAGTACTTCGTCACTCATAAGGTGGCCACTCCCTACCATCCTCAAACAAGCGGACAAGTAGAAGTGTCTAACCGGGAAATTAAGCATATTCTTGAGAAAACGGTTAACACCACCCGGAAGGATTGGTCAAGAAAGCTAAATGATGTTTTGTGGGCTTATCGGACGGCATACAAGACTCCCATTGGCATGTCTCCTTATAGACTTGTATATGGAAAGTCTTGCCATCTTCCGATTGAGCTAGAGCATAAAGCCTTATGGGCAGTTAAAAAGCTCAATTTTAACCTTGATAAAGCCGGAGAGAATAGGTTACTCCAATTGAGTGAGTTAGAAGAGTTGAGACACAATGCTTATGATAATGCCAAAATCTACAAAGAACGAAACTCTTTCCTGGGAAATTGAGAACCAAATGGGAAGGCCCTTATGAAATCATCTCTGTTGCACCTCATGGGGCGGTTGAAATCAAAAACTTGAAGAAGGGCAACATTTTCAAAGTTAATGGTCAAAGATTGAAACCTTACATAGAGGGTCAAGTCTTTCAAAGACATTTTGAAGCTGCACATCTAGTTGACCCGGTGTATGAGCACATAGAAGATTGCATTAACAAGGAACCAAGAGCTCATTTTGATCTTAAACCAACAAGTTCTTCAAAGAACCATTTGTTGGCATTGGGAAAAGTTCAAAGAACCATTCATCACCCCAATAAGGAGGGGATGCATAACAAGATTTTTTATCCGGGTTAGAAGAGCCCAACGTCTTGCTAGATACGTTAAAGACTAGCAAAGGCATTCATAGGGTGTCAAAACCCTATTCCTCCCCCATTTCTATCTTTCATTTCATTTCTTGCGAAGTCTAGATATTTGTTTTTGGTTCATATGCATTTCAAGGAACTTTGGTGAGGATTGCATGAGCTTTCATGTCATTATTGAGCATTTTACAAAGTTCGATCGATCTCAAACCTGAGTTCGATCGATCGAACTCCATTCTGCATCTAACACTTAGAAAATTTTTGACCTGCTGAAACCTGCATCCAAATCACCTCTCTGTCCCATCGTTCGAACCAACTCCAAGATCGATCAAGAGACCTTCGATCGATCCAACTTCCAAGTTCGATCGATCTCATGACTCAACACTTAGAAAAATTTTGAGCCTGCATCAACCTGCATATTTCAGCTCTCTGTTCGATCGTTCGAAACATTCTAAGATCGATTTGAAAGTTCTTCGATCGATCCCCAGTTCGATCGATCTCATGTTCCAATACTTAGCCAAATTTTTGAACCAAAAACCTGCATATTTTTGCTCTCTGTCTGATCGATCGAACTCTTGTTTCGATCGATCTCAGTTTCCATTTCATTATTTTGACTTTGTTTTGACTTTTCAAATTTCAAATATTCAAAAAAAAAAAAAAAAAAATCATTTTCGGTTTAATCGATCTGAGACTCTAGTTTGATCGATCGAACTCATCTTCGACAATTTTTAAATAGAGGATAAGACCCCATTCTCCCCCATTTCCAAACCCTATTTCCTACGCCGCTGTAACCTCACCCATCTCCTCCATCCCCAGCGAGATCTCCATAGTAAATCAGGTGTCGATCTTTCCCTCTTTTTGGATCTGTTTTCTCTTCACATTTCATTTCATCTCTCCTCTCTTTGCTTCAAGGTAAGATCCGAGACCCCATTATTGATTTCACACCTCGATTTGTTAACAATATACTTTAAGTGTTTTATCCACTCCTATATTCATGATGATTGTTGGCTATGGATGAAGTTTAAGCTTTTCATGTCTATATGTCCATTTTTGTCTTTATGCCATATCCATTGTAATGAGTTGCTTTGATTTTTGGGAGTGTGAGCCATTTTAGGTAATTATGATTGATGATTGTTGTGATTGATGGGCCCACGAACATGTTTGTGTGGGTCATGTAATACCCTTAAATTTAAAAAGGACATAATTGGAATTTTATTTTTTATTTTATTATTCTTAGGTGTTTTTATGACTTTTGTTACGTGGCTTCCTGTTTTGTTGTTTAAATGAATTAACTATTTAATTATAAGTGTGCGTGATGAAGTGGCATTTGAATGTTAAATTAAATGTATTGCTTTTATTTTATTTTATTTTTAATCGAACTTGGGCTTGGATATGATTAACGGACTATTTGGATAGTGTAAATGGGTACCGTTTTACCCATGGAAGTATATACATGTATATATATGGGTATATATGTATATAGAGTTAGTTTTAATTATTGGTATTTATTAATAATTAAACTTGAGGTATTAATCATAATTTAATATAGGTTATAATTTTAGGGTTACATATATTCTCACGTTTTTAGCCGACTTACATTATAATTTTTATGGTTGTTTTTCTTTCTCGGATTAAAATTAGAATTAGGGTTTTAGTTTTTCTAAACCTATAAATATATCATTATGTTGACTTAAGGTTTTTAAAAAAAATATGTAAACCCTTTTCACGTACCAGAGAGATAGAGAGGAACATAGCGTAAATTGTGAAACAATAACAGACCATCTTTGGTGAGGGTTTCAACTGTGGATAAAGGATTGGTCATAGGAGAAGGGAAGGTTGAGCAATAGGAGGCTTGACAGCAGTCATAATCACCGGAAAAAAAACCTAGGAAGACGGCGACAAGGTTTTGATTTCCAAAACAACAAAGGCAAGTTCTTTCCTTTCTCTTTCCCGTTACCTGTGTTCTGTGCATCTGTAGATAGTCTCTAGGGCTTTACTGGACTAATAAATTGAATCTTAGATGCTTAGTATTTGTTTAATCAATTATCTGTATGTAGGCGTGAATTAATTTTGTTACAGTTCATGCAAGTTTGGTTTGGTTGCAGTGCTTGCTCTTTCGAAGCATATTGGATCGGTAAATGTTTTAAGTTTTAATTTGATGCAAATTGACTTAAGTAAGGATTTGGGATGGTTTTAGATATACTTAGGACTCCTAGGAACAATTTTGAAAAACCAACAAAGGGAGTGGAAGTGGCTGGTGCTGAAGCAGATGGTCGAAAAAACGTAGCTGGAGGAGAACAGAGGCTCAAAGGGATGAAGAGCCGGCTCTGGGGATTGAAGAGCCGGCTCCCATCATTCAAGAGCCGGCTCCAAGAAGGCATGGAGTCGGCTCCATGCTTGCAAGAGCCTGCTCTTGCATTTTAGAGCAGGCTCTCTCCTATTTTGACGTATTTTAGTGTTTTCTGATTTTCTGGGCACCGTTTGGATGATTTTAATTCTTTCGAATTGTGTTGTGAGGGCATTTGGGTTCTTAATTTAAACTTCAAGTGTATTTAAACCTCTTATTGCATAGTTTATACATTTACGCTAAAGTGTTAAACAGTAGGAAAATAGACAACTTTTCAGTACTGTTAACGGTTGGAGGAAAGTCAAATTGCGTAGTTTAATTCAGTGATTGACGGATTATAAAACCAGTCATGGGGATGATTTTGGGTGTAAATAGGATTCTTAAACTCAGTATTAAAGATGAACCGAAGGTTGGGAATAGCCGGAGACGAAGCTGAAAGGCGAAACGGAGTAAAACTGGACAGAGGAGGCTCTAAGCCTTTAAAAGCAGGCTCTAAGTTTTTTATGGAGCAGGCTCTAAGTTTCTAGAGCAGGCTCTAAGTTTTTATAGAGCAGGCTCCATGGTGTAAAGAGCCTGCTCTATGATTTTCAAGAGAAGGCTCTTTGGTTAGGTTACGTTTGGTTGCAATCTGGAGCTATCCGAGAACTGTTTGGGCTATGTTTGGAGTTCTAAATTGTTTTAAGGAGTAAACTAACAATTTTAAAATTAGACAATTCACATACTGTTAACGGTTGGAAGTGAAGTAGTTGTTAAATTTTTAAATGGGTGACTTAAGTAATTATAATATGATTTTAATCTTGTTTTAAATGCACGTTAGGGTCATTTAATTAATAAATTTGATATGTGCACACTCGGGAATATAATTGCTGAATTAATAAACCCGTTCTGCAATTATATAGATTAAGGATAGGAAATTACTTGCTTGTTCTAATATGGCAATTTAATGAGTTATAACATGTTTCTAATTTTTGTTTTAGATGCACAGTAGAGTCTTTTAGTTAACAGATTAGACCTGTGCATACTTTGGATTTTTATATTGCTGAAACATTAATTTTCCTGCAATTACATGAGTAAAAGGTTTGCTTTAAATTGTTGAATTATTAGATACACTATTCTGCAATTAATTGGATGATGGTTTTCAACTGGATGATGGTTTTGGACTTAAATTGCTAAACTAAAACATAGGTTTTGTAATTTACATGGGAGTTAACCTGGACTTAATTGAAGAATTAATTGCATATTTTCTGTCAATTATATGAATGGATTTTGGATTTTAAATTGACGAACGATTAAGTTTTGTCTCGTCAATTTCATGGATATTGTCATGGATATTTAGTTGATAAACTGTTCCAATTTTGTTTTATCAGCTACATGGATTTATGTGGATTCTATTTGGTGTACTGATTGAGTTAATGCATCATTTACGGATCATATGCATGGTATGTACCGGTATGGGACGGTGACATACGGAGGGACGGATTAGATCAAAACGCTAATTCCAACCCATTCATACATACGGAATGGATGAACTAAAACAGTTAAATCCTACATGGTTTCATATCCTGTCAACTAAAATAGTTGAACGACATATTGGATGGTTGTTTATATTTTTTGTTAATAGGAAGGATAGGGATTTAATTAAAATATTTAAATCCTAATTATATGTTGTGTTTTGGCGACGAATAGTTGACCGGCTCAACATTGTATTTGAATGGGTTGTATATACACTTAATTTATGTTAGTTTGTGCGGCTGAACAAGCTGAACGACTAGCTGGATTTCTTATGGTTGGATAGGATCGGACTTTATATATATAATTATGGTACCGCGATTTGAGCTTGAGTCTCATAGTCGACGGTTAGGGAGCGTATATGCAGTAGGATGCATAACTAGCTATGTTGGTTGAGGTATACCCTGTTAGGCTTAGGTAGTCATACCCACTCAGGTGCGTTTTTGCATGTTGCCTTCTATTCAGGTTGAGACCCTCAGCATAGTCTAGTGAGAGTCCTGTAGTGTGGTTATATGTATATATCTATTTACGGACTATATAGATATGGTTGAGACATCTATGATGTATCTGCGTATCGGGTCTCTGTTTGGATTTTAGTTAGGATAGAACTTGTTTGTGGGCCTGACCCACTATTATTTTTCAGGTAACGGACGGTTCCAGGTCTTAGATCTTGTTCATGCTGAGCAGAGACGACTTCTCATTCTTTCGACGACGTAGGCGGTTCCTGTATGGTTTAGCATTGGATTCTTTTTCGGTGGTTCATTTCTCAGTGATGATTTTATTAGGGGTCCACCAGATGGATTCCCGAGTTGTATTAGAAATGGAGAATTTGGATGTATCAGAATAATTCTTTATTAATTTAATTTTATTCTGAGGTTTCAGTATTTGGTTTATCATTCTAGTTTCTTTTCAGCGAATTTTTATTTATTCCTGTTTCCTTAATTGTATTCTGTGTTCGTTTATTGCTAATTGGTTTGATATCCTCGGGTAGTCGGGCGTGGGCCTGGCCAACCCGCATCCGGAAATCCGGGAGTATCACAGGTCCCGTGCTTCCACAGTCACAAATCTGTGACTTTTCATTTTTCACAGAACACAGTTCGATCGATCGAACTTGTGTCTTGGATCGATCGAATCTGTGAGATCGATCTCACTTATTTTCGATCGATCCAACTTTTGTGATAGATCTCACTCCTTTTTCTGATCGATCGAATTTCACAGATCTCACACACACACTTCATTCATCTTGTATTCACTTTATACTATCTTATCTATGCCTAATGCCTGTGATATTCCACATTGGATACATTTCATTTTTTTATTGCTTGGCATACTTCACATCCTATCACTTGCATAGATTTATGTCATATATGTTTTGTCTATCCTATTTGACAAACATGTTTCTATTGTGCCTTTAATTCATTATTCTAGCACTTAATCCCATTCCAAGATTTCTTTTTCGTAGACCATGGCTAAGAATGACAATTCCTCTACTTCAGCCACACTTGAGGCTCATGGATATGTCGCTTAGAGGAGCACCTTCAGAGTTTGGAGGATATGCTGGTTGCCCTTAGAGCTGACATTAGTACCCTTCGTCTGAATGTGATGGCTGCCATTCGAGCTGACATTTCTCGCCTTCATACGGAGATCTTGATTGCCATTGATGACTTAGCCAGGGAGATCCGTGGAGCTCCCTCTGCCTGAGACTCCCAGTCTCTTTATTTTTTTATGCTCTCTATCTATGTTATGTGTCTGTTACATTTGTGATACTATTATTTTTGCAGCTGGGTCTGTCGGCTTTGACACTGGATGTGTTGCACTTTATTGTTATTTTTAACTATGATGGATATCATATGTTTTTATTGATACATCTGTCCTTTTAATTCCATCAGGTGCATCTCAGTGACTTCAGTGAGAGAGTGCTACCCAATTTGCAGGACCACCCTTACGCTTCTCTCATTTCTTTATCTATTTATCCCATTTACACTTGCATGTCCACTGTACACTGATTATCCCATTTTGTTATCTGATAAGTTTATCCAAGTGTCAATTTTCAAGACCACAGTTCATCCCAAGTTGGGGGGGGGGGGGGGGGGGGATGCCACCCACTTCGGATACTTCAGTCCCGATCATTCTTGTTTAGTTGTACTGGTATACTCTTTCCTTTGTTCTCTTTGCACATTGAGGACATTGTGCAATTTAAGTTTGGGGGGATTGGTGCTTTACAGTGTTAGTTTTAAATTCAAATTTTTAGCATGACTTGTGTATTTGAGGGATATTTCTATGATTGGTCCATATCTAGTTATGATTTTAAACTTTTAAGGACTATATTGCTTAAAATTTAAAAATTGCTTGACTTGAGAATCTAATACTCCTTGTATACCTTAGGGATGCTATTTATGAGTAAATTTTTCAAAAAATTGATATCATGCTTGCACTTGTGGTCCACATCATCTTGATTTTGTGATTGTTTTGAGATTCACTCTAGTCTTCTACACTAGCACAGGCGCACACTAGCATTCATTTATAGGGTACATGCTTTGTTGGCTATTGAATTGGTTATATCCTAATTGAGCTAGTAGTGCATTGAAAGCTTTCATTCTTGATAAAAGTGGATAATAACCCATTTTCACTAAGTAGCCGGGATTCTAACCTTATCAAGCACTGAACTTCTCGCGCCGAAAGGTGGAGGGCCCAAACTCTAGATTAATAATTGAACTTGCTTCAAAAAAAAAAAAAAAAGTTGCAAAAGCAATAAAAAAGTGAGGATTTCTCCCAAAAGGTGAAAAATGGGAAATGATTATATAGTTGTTGTCCTGATTTGTAACCCAGTTGATTTGAGCTTGTAAGTCCGTAGGGGTATTTGAATGTCTAATGCCCTAAAACCGTCTGGTTTGGGAGTCATTGACCTAATGCTCGACCTCATGAATCACTAGAAAGCTTAATAGATCAACACATTGCACTATACTTCCATCTTTGATCCTCTATAAAAAAATAAAAAATAAAAATAAAAATAAAAATCAAGTGAAAAGAATAAGCATACCTAGAACAATAAATCTTTAATAAAAGGTCCACTTTTTATCTTGATGATCGATACTAGATTTATGTACTAGTTTGACGGTAAGGATATGATTAATTCTTTAGTTGGCTTAGATAGCAACACATTTGATGCTGGTTCACTCAAAAGGATTCTAGAGTTGTTTTGATTTGTATGATCATTTTCTTGATGTGTGGAGGACCATACTTGCTTGCTTGATGTTGAAATTTTGAGAGATTACTTGGAAATGTTTGAAAAATTGCATACTTGAAGTAGTTTTCTCCCCATACTTGTTTGCAATATTGGTGCCTCTTTTGAAAGAGTGAGCTTAATGTTCCCAAAAGCATAAAGTTTTCAAAAGTTCGATCGATGCAATACCATCCTTCGATCGATCGAACACTTTTGTCCTTATTCAAATGATTGATTCTATCCACAACTATACCACCCATTAACCACTTTTGTCCTTTTCCCATAAATATCTTACATAAATATCTCGGATTCGTCTTTTTCCAAAAAGCTCAGCCAGTTGGATCCATCCAACCTAAGTTCGATAGATCTCAGCCAGTTCGATCTATCCAAGACCAAGGTTCGATCGATCGAATTTCTTCCAGTGCGAAACAGTTAAAATTCCATCTCATTGAAAGTTGTCCTTTATCCAATCATTGGGGAATATTGTGTGCACGACCCCAGCTCATTTTGGGTGTCATTTTGACATATCTATATAAGGATAAGGATTGCTTTTAACAAAGGGGAGCCAATTTTATTTTGATATCATCTCTTGGAGAGCAAGCTTAGAGGAAGAGGAGGCTAGAGACACCATTGGAGACTCTTCATCAACAAGGAGCAGATTTCAACCACGGAATTAGCCCTTGAGGGTTGGAGCATCATTACCATGAGTGGCTAGACATCCTCTTGGGGCTAGAGTTAGCCCCAAGCATGCTTTCTATATCTTAATCTTGTGTATTATTGAGGGATTAGTGTTGTAATTAATGTTTTGACACTTTTATACATAGAGATCTTATTTATTCAATGATTTATGTGGTTTAATACTTCCAATCAATCATTTCATTCTATCCATATGTCTATGTATGCTAGAATAGATGTTCATGTATTTACCTCTTTTTCTTGTGTAATTGATGCATGTCTATGTGTATTAATGCTATGGATTTAGGGATTGTAAAAACATTGTGCTTAAAAGAATGCTCTTGTGATTTTCTAGATGGTCCATGCTCACTTCTTGATGGATTATGCCTCTCCCTTAGCTTACTTAGTTTAATTGTAGTGTAGTGATAGCATAGTTGTTAGATGAGAGGACAATCCATGCTAGTTGTTTGATGTTCCACACTTTTGAATGCAAGTAGCATATGTCTCTAACCTTGTGGTGTATTAGGCTTGTGAGCTTAATGAAAGGATTAATAACTTACTAGATATGTTATGCTTTTCACATGCTATTTAGACAATATATACTTAATTTCTAGATATATTGCACTTTTCATATGCTTAATTGGTCACCTATTTCTAATTGAATCAACCGAACACATACACGCACACAAATATTGCAACATACTTTTTCCTCATTAGTCACTAGTTAGAAGTGTAGAAAAACATTGATTGGTGGTGACCTCTAAACCCCAAGATTTCTCTTTCTCTAACTTACTCTTTGTTACATTCAATTACTTAGTTTAATTTAGTTGCTCTCTAGTTTACTTACCCAATCAACCATTTGTTTGAACACTCGACCTATTAACCCTAGTTGCATTTTCACATTCAAGTACGACTCCAATCCATTGGGATAATCCCTACTCATTCTTGCTACTTTAGTAGTAGTGTTGATAGTGGTTTTTATAAATTCAAACTTGACCTAATTTGTTTTTCTTGAACCGCACATTCACTACATCAATTTGGCGTACAAGGGACGGCCACAGTCTCGTCACTCACCCAGATGGCCCTTGACCACGTCCACATAATAAGGGCTCATTAGACCTATGGCCATAATAAAAGGGTAGTTCACTCCCGAATTAGCAGGTCCTTGACCATACCCAAAAAGTCATCATAGGGTCAGTCCCTGACTACCCCTCCGACTAATCTAACTCATCCATTAAATAGATCTCTAAATATACAGATTTAATAAAGGTCATTAATATTCAATAATTCCAACTCATAACCTCATACTTTAGACTAACCCCTTAATCATTTAGTGGTTAAACTAATTAAAAAGTCATGCACTAATCAATTACTAAACTAATTAAAAGGGATGCAGTAATCAACCAATTAATGCAGTCATAACTGAAAATTCCACTTTCCTTATGACATCTATCTAAGCTTACTGATGAAGGGTTCATAATTACAAAAACAGGTATATATATATATATATAGATCACAAAGCTCATACACGTGTTAATAGATTATACTACTGATACATAAATACCCACATATCCATCTCTTTAGTAAATCAATTATTTAACCCAACTAAGACATTTTTAATTATGTTATTTAATATTAAAATATATATATGTATATATATGTGTGTGTGTGTGTGTATGTGTGTGTGTGTGTGTGCACATATATATATATATATATATTTAATTCAAGTGCTTGCTTGTACATAAAGGTTTCCGTTCTTTTATACACAAATTAAATTTAAGAATTGAAGATCCAGTTTCTTATCTAGTCCAATTCCATTAATTAAATACAGTAACCAATTAATTAAGCAAAATTCCTTTAAATTGATACTGCTAACTAAGCAAAACTCATAATAAATGAATATATCTTGATACATATAGCAACACAATTCCATCCAAGAATACATGGATACCCGAACCTATGTATATAGTCTGTATACAAGTGATCTTAAGCTCTTATAAATCAAGTCACAAATAATAGTTCCCATTACTCATGGTCAGTAATTTCGTAATACAGCAACAGTACAAGTCGACACATGCGAGTACTTTCTATCACATTCATTCAATCTGTATAATTAAGCATAGACAAAGACAATATTCTAAGTACTCCAATTAAGTGCACGTGAGATACATATATTAGAACCTATATATATATATATAGATACAACTTAATTACATCTACCAATTCATTTTACATTTGATTAGAGTACTAAACAGTAGCTCAACAATCACATAATGATCTGCTCATCAAGTTCATAATTTCAATCAAATCATAGGCTAAAATTCATTAGAATATGATAGATTAATTCCCTAAGAATTTATTTTTCTATAAATCAAGTTGTAAATATATATAAAAGTATAAAGCAAGATTAACTTGCCTGGAAAATGCTAATCCTTCCTTTTTACTCAAATACCCGACCACCGTCCCTTTTTTCGGCTACTACAGAAGGCACAACGTCAGATCTCTCTATCTCTCTTTGTAACGACTCGAACCTAAGGGTCCAAATCACTAATCGGGTCCTTACCCGAACCCGAGGTCAACTAAAGACGTTACCGTCCTTTCTTATATCAAAACATAATATAAGTGTCATCCAATGGTTTATAAATAATAATAATAATAAAAAAATGAGATCATAGCTACAAAATATGTCAAACAGTCCATTAACCCGTCAAAACTTGTGGAGAACTTCGTCTGCCACTTCCTTCCCGTGACCTGAAAAATGTTAAAATGATGGGGTGAGTTAAACGCTCAGTAGGAATTGTCTAAGACACACCTCTTATGACCCCGTGAATCTATATAGAGAATAGAAAGCAAGAGAACGAGATCATATCTCGGGAGTCAAGTAAAATCACTGTATCTTCAACAAACATACATATCTCAACCAATTATCAAATGCACCACGTATGCCAATGATGTGCCATGCCATGCAATGTCACTCCCCGTTTCCGAAACCATACCGTTTCAACTTCCAAACTGTTAGTGTAATCCGACCCAAGGCACCTCTAAGGCGTCACGAAAGGGGGATTGGCTAACCATCCATGACCACAAGGCACCTCCAAGGCGTCGCATCTGGCCTGGTTAGCTCAACCACACTAGGGTCTCTCCCTAGTCCCCTCTCTAAACCACACTAACACCACGGACCACTAGTCGCCTCCTAGGCGTCCGGGTTTTTACAAACACTTTTCAAAAACTTTTCCCCAAAACAATTTCATTGATTTTTAAAAAATATACTTTTCCCCTTTTTCTTTCCCAATGGATACATAAATGGTTCATGATTCCAAATGCCAAATTCAACAACTATATTCCATACATTTTACCCATATCATAATCACAACTTGTAAAAGAATATTTTAAACATTTATTTCTACGATCATGATATCAAATTTCCATGGCAATTGAAATACATAAAGTAAACAACTTGTCATTTCTAAGCATGTTTCTTCACTGCAAGGATGTAACTAAATTTACAAACTCATTTATCACATAGCATACATCCACCACTTTACATATATTCTACTACAATCACATAGTCAAAATAATTGAAATTAAACATGCTTATACTCAATTTAAGAAGGAAAATTCACATAGAACCTAAGAAATTGTGAATTAGAGCACCCCTACCTCAAAAGTAGCCAAAATATATCCCCGGCCACAAAAGTCAATGCCGGTCAATGCGATCAACGCCGATCAACAAAAGTTAACGCCGGTCAACGGCGGTGGAATGGAAAACTATTCTGTGGGAGCGTAGCCGTCGATGAGGAGATTCTACTGTTCCAAAGGGTTAGCTCCAGAATCCGACTCTAAGTGGCCCAAAACCCCATCCGAAGCCTTAGATCAAAAATTTTAAAAAACTCGTAAAATAATTACCACTCTTCAGAAAATTAAATCATTTGACTATATGATAGAGAACAACGAGAGGAACATTTTCTGTCAAGGAACCATACCCGGAAACCCGACCGATTGACCGGAAGATGGAGGAGCAAAATTAAAGCTCAAAGAAAAAGAAAAAGAAAAAGAAAAAGAAAATAGAGGGAGAGATACTGCGCGAGAGAGAGATACAGTCCGTCTGTGTAATGGCCTTATGGCCTTTAAAATGGTTAAAACATTTTTGTGGGTCCCATGGCTTAAAATTATATATATATATATATATATATATATATATATATATAAAGCATAACATTACACTCTTGCTCTTTTTCTTTCGTATGTATCCTTTTACTACTGATATAACGTGTAATATATAAATAGAGTGATAACTAGTAGTTGAGATAATCTAGGATTCCTTCAAATTTAAAAGATAATCCCTTATCTTAAGTATTCATTAATTAAATAACGATATAGATATAAAAAAAATATAATTATACATAAATTACGGGTATTACACCTAATCTCTTCATCACTTACAGCGGCTGACTGTAGACCCCTGGTGGAAAAGGTTATTAGAAGAATCACTCATTAGTCATCATACTTTCTCTTCTATACAGGCAGAATTCAACTAATCCATTCAGTGCTTTACAGCATGGTCAACTACTGGCTAAGTATCTTCATCTTGCTTAAGTCAGTTTTGTTAGAGATTAACTAGTTTCTAAGGAACTTCCTATGGAAAGGGGAAAAATGTGATACCCCTCGGATCCGAGACACGGGTTGATCAGGCCCAGGCCCAAACCCGAGGGAAATATCAAACAATTAATACTTTAATGAACACAGAATACAAGATGAAATAATAAGAAATAAATAAAAATAGTTGAAAAGAACTCTAATCGAAAATCCTCGAAATAATATTATAAAAATTCAAACTCCAAAACCTTTAATTAATTAACAACTCGGGAATCCATCTAGTGGACCCCTAATAAAAATCCCAACTGTAAATTAAATAACTGAAATAAGATCCAAAGCTAATAAGTAAGCAATCCTACGTAGTCGGTGGAATAGAAGTCTGTATCTGCTCTGCACGATCAAGCTCTAACCCTGGAACTGACGAGCACCTGGAAAATAAAAGAGTGGGTCAGGCCCACGTGCAAGTCCTATTCTACTACGATCCAAACAAGAATCCGATACGCAGATACATCCTAGATAGACTTAACAATATCAAGAGTAATCCATATATGTATATAATACACACTATAGGACGCTCACTAGTCCAATAAGTCTGTCTCAGCCTGAGTAGAGATACCATGTAAATCGCACATTACGTGGTCATGTGTACCTAGACCTACCGGGGAACAATAACTACTATCCAGCTATCCATCCTAGGCGATATACGTACCCTAACCATGGTTATGAGACTCAAGCTCATACCATGGCTTCATAACATAAATATATAAAGTCTGTGTCCTCCTAATACAGAATATCATCCATCTGATATAGTGGCTTGATATCTGTATAACAATTCATCCCAGAAATCCAATTATGTCATTTAGTTATTTACTGACCTGACACTAACAGAAGTCGGACTTAACTTTTATTATTAATCCAAACCTCAATCCAGATTAGGTAGGCTTAATGTCTGAACCAATCCATACCTGGTATGCCACCGTCCCATACCGGTGCATATTATCCTCCAGTTAACATAGTTGACAAAAATAGTATAATTTTCTATCAACCACATTCCAAAATAAGTGTACGTATAGTTTAACATGGGTGTAACTAAACCATGCCTCCACTGAAAGATTCAGAATCCAAGTTTCAGTCCATTAAATTGATAAAACAAGTTTATGCAATTTGCTTCTCCAAACAGTACCATAACTGGTGGATTTATGTACAGATTTAAGCATCAGTTTATTCCAACTAAGCATACACATTATTAAATAACAACATGCTTATAACAGAGCTGCAAAACATGATTCAAAACCTAAGAACATGCAAAGGCATCAAATCTCCCCCCAAACAGTGTCATTACCAATGAGATATATAACAGATTTAATTATTAGTTAATCCCAACCAAGCATACATATAATTAAATAACAGAATTCTTATAACTCAACTACAAAACATGATTCAAAATTTAAGATCATGCAAAGGCATGAAATCTCCTCCAAACAATCTGCAATACAAGTTAGTTGCTCAATCTTCCACATACAGACCTTTGTTCAAACTCATGTTAATTATGTCCTAAATTCCTGAATGTAAGCTTGTTTCTCAAGTTTTTTATAAGTCTTAAGCAATGTATTAAATCACCCAGAAACCTTTAAACAGTTTTAGAAACCTCAGTCTCAGCCAAACAGAGTATAAAAACTCAGTTTTACGTAATACCAAGAGAAAGAGAAGGCTCTGAAACTCAAAGAGCCTTCTCTATTCAAGGAGTGCCTTCTCCACTTCAAGGAGAGCCTTCTCCACTTCAAGAAGAGCTTTCTCCACTTTAAGGATAACGTCTGTTCTTTTGTTGTCTTCTTCGACTCCGGTGGTTTCCAGTCTTTGAATTCTGTTTTATTACATGTTTTAAGGTTCCATCCTCATCCCAGATTGATCACAAGACAGAATTATTCAAATAAGAATTTAGTTACACATCAATGTTTAAAGCAAACAACAACCATATATACACTGCTCTTGTAACAACTGAGCAACAGACTTAATTCAATGATGCTAGAAACTGATTTAACATGTATAAACGATGTAATTAAAACGTAGTTTAATTCCTGGAGTCTACCTAAGCATACACAGAACACGGATTCATGGGAAAGAGAAGAACAGAGACTTGCCTTTGAGTCTCAGATTTGAAACGCTAATTCCACGTCTCTGAGTTTTCTCTTCCTCTACCTTGTTAATCCCCCTCGTTCACTCTCTGCTTTTTCTTTGCTTTACAGACTTAAGCTTATGTTTTTTTTTCTAAAACCCTAAACCCTAGTAAGCATATGCATTTATAGGCTTCAATTAACCAAAACCCTATTCCAACCCTAACTATAAGTCGGCCAACGTTAAATCCTAAAACCCTAATCTAAGATAAACAAAAGAACGAAACCGTGAATTAACTAAAAGACTCAATTAACTAATTAAAGTAATTAAAACAAGTTACATAATAATAAGCAATTAATTTAATTTAAATAAGTCAAAGAATTCAAATAATTTAATTAAATCCAATAAAAATAATTAAACCAATCAATTAATTCAAGTAGTAATCCAAAGAATTCAAATAATTAATTAAATCAAATAAAACAATTAAGCCAATCAATTAATTCAAGTAACAAAACAATTAAATAAATACTCAAGTAAATACTATAAATATCCTTTTTTAAAATTAGAGGTATTACACAAAAATTGCTTGGCATGTTGTTTGTCAGCCGTTTCAGAACCTAGAGGTCTACAACAATACTACTTGTCTTAAGCTTTTTTGGAATGTCGTGCATGTTTGAACGCAAGGATAATTTATGGACTCAATGGGTTAGGACATAGTTTATTCGAGGAAGATGTTTCTGGACTATGAATACTCCACATGTATGTTCAAGTAACTGGAAGAAGCTTATGCAATTTTGAGGTACTGCTCGCTCTATGATTATAATGAAGGTAGGAGATGAAAACTAAACTTACTTTTGGGAGGACAACTGGCTTCCTAATGGGCCACTTGCCTACAAAGCCACCCCTGACCTAATACGCAACTCACCTCTTATGCCAGGACAGTGTCTATCTCATTAATTGGGAACGCGGGCTGGAACTTTCCACCTTTACTTACCTTGCAATTCTAGGACCTGCTTCTGATCAACCCTCCATCTTTATCTCCGGATGCCACCATCTGGATTCCATCACCCTCTGGTGACTTCTCTCTCAAGCACACCATCGATTGGTTTGCACCCTACCACCAACCAAGGCACTGGCAACATCTGGTATGGCATTCGTTCTCTATTCCGCGCTTCAAAGTCACTCTTTGGTTGGCCATTTAGAATCACCTCTCCACGTATAATAGAAAATGTATGCGATCTTTCACTGGATCTAAATTATGCCTTTTTTGTTATTTTGCTGATGAAACCTACGATCACATTTTCTATTCCTGCACCTTCATCAACCTAATTTGGAGAATTCTGCACACTATGTGTCGAATTTGTGTCTTGCCCTCTTCTTGGGAAGATCTCATTAATTGGGCATCGTATAGATGAAGGGGGCGAAACTTGCAAAACCCGATCAATAAGCTCATCCTCTCCACCTTTGTTAATCAGATCTGGATAGATCGTAATGAAAGAGCCTTCACAAATAGAAGATAAACACAAGCAAGGTTGCTGCATCGCACCATGGATTTAGTGAAACAGAGGCTTAATTCCTTCACTGTAAGAGACTCACCCATTACGAGGAGGATCATTTTAGAATGGGATCTCCCTCAGTCTTTCATCAGACCACCACCGGAGCCGGATTGACCATTAGAGGCTTTGCCTCATCTCTTCACACTGACCACACTAGATTTAATGTTGTTTTAGACAAGCCTATTCTAGGGCTTCGAGAATTATTGTTTTTTTCAACTGTTGAATGGGCTATTATTGGCTCGTCTGGATGATTGGCTTGTTTTAGGCCTTTGTATTTGGGCTTTGCCTTGTACATTCAATTTTTAATATATAACTTACCTTCCTAAAAAATATATATATATCAGGCAAAAGGACGTATACAAAATAACAGATTGATGTGATATATTATGACACAGTTTATTACTTGGATTTTTATAAAGGTAAGTAAATACAATCCCTTAATGAGTGATCTTTAAAGTTTGGTGGAATTAATTAATGCTAATTGTGACATTTCATTGTTTATAAATTATAATCAAGTATGGAGCAAATAATAATTCAAAAAAAAAATAAAAAAATTGACATGTTGCATATGGCTTTTATATGTATACAAAAGTATGACATTTGGGACATGGAAGATAAGCTTGGAAATGGTGGACTGGGTCAAATCAGCCCAAAACGTGTGGACCAGGATGGGCTTGGACTTTTCAAACCCGAGACCACTTGTAGACATTTTTTTAAGCGTGCATTTATTATTGCGGCAAGTGGTGTTTCCAGTTGAGAAGACGAAGGCCACGAGGCCCATGATGTACGTAGTCACAGAAAAAAAAAAAGCAGGCCATCATCAACATGTGTTTTTGTGGACAGTCCAAATTACTCCTTCTATCTCAAAATAGTTCGGTATGATGAGAACTGTGAGTCACAATTTTCGAAATATCTAACTATATTGAAAGATTTACAGTTCCCAAAATATTCAAAATATTCAACTATTTTGAGACGAGGGAGTAAATCATAAGAGTATTAACAAATTTGAGGCGTGTCTTTTATTTCAAAATTCACATTTTAGAGTTTGAGATTTCAACTTCCCTACCCTTTAATATTCAATTGATTGGTCTGAGGTTATCGACAAAAAAGATTTATCGTAGATTTTTTTTTTTCAATAATTATCAGATGGAACTGAGACATAAAATCTGTATATATCCGCCGATGAATTATAAAATGGTTTAAGAGACTTACACTATCATCATTGACCAAAATAAAAAATAAAAAATTGAAGTATTTTTAGTAGAAGAGTTGCATTGAATACAACACTGATATAATGTAAAGATGGTGGAGCGTTTAAGGCTACAAATGAACCGAGCTGAGTCGAGCTTTGGCTTGCTCGGGCTCGACTCACCAAGATCAGAAGGATGCTCAAGCTCAGCTCAGGCTCGAACGAGTTTATCTTAACCAAGCTCGGGCTCGGCTCGCTGATGTTTAAACGAGCTCGGGCTCGACTCGGTTCAAGCTCGACAAAAATACACTGCCAAGTCTACATCGTCTCATGATTCCATAAATGGCAATCAAGAGAAAGAACATGGCTGTGAGAAAAAAACACATGGTTCAGAGACTTTCCAAAAGAAAAGAAAAAATAGTTAAGAGAAAATGAGAACATTAGGTCTGTTGAAGAAAGATGATACCAGGAATAGCTGGCAGAAAATATGTGATCTGCCATGGACGGAGAGGCATCATAGGCATCTTGTAGTGATGCGTGGCTGTAATAGGAACTACAAGAAGAGATATAGAACATTGGGTCTGCAGACTGCCGACATTGGGTTTGCAATTAGAGTTAGGGCTTCTTTTCATTTACTAGTAGATTAAAAGATGAATAATCCAACGATGCTACATAAGTGTCATCCAACGGTGGTGCTAGAATAGTGGGTTAATGGGCTTATGGGTTGATGAAATGGATATAGAGGACAAAACTTATAAATAATAAATTTTTTAGGCTTTAGAAAGTCAAGTGTTTCGGCTAAACTTTAATAGCAAAATTTGAAATCTAGCCCTTTTAACTAAACGAGCCTGTTCACGAGCTTGGGTTTGCTCAAGCTCGGCTCGTTTAATAAACGAGCCTGATAAATGAATTCGAACTTGACTCATTTTATAAATGAATGAACCCGAACCGACCTTTTAACTAGCCTAACCCGAGCTGTTCAGCTCGGTTCATTTACAGCCCTAGGAGCGTTCGTGGTCCACTACCACGCTCTTTAGCTACTCTATCATATCAAGTGACAAAAACTTTTTTGTTCTTTCTGGAATTTGGTCAATTTTGTTAAGGGAAAAAAAAAATCCATCGTTACGGCAGTCGATTTGCAATTGAATCGTCCCATGATAAGAAATACCCTTATATTTACGCGCATGTACAACTAGGTTACACTGTAATATCCCTAGTTTTCAAAAGGATAAAATGAAAATTTAATTTTGATTTTATTGCATTTTTATTTAATTACGTGACTTATGTGTTTTGTTGCTTAATTGATTAAATGTTTAATTAAAATGGTTTATTTGGTTTGCTTTAATTGTGGATTTATTTTGCTGTAATTATTTAATTGTGAGTTAAATTTATTTAAATTAATTGTTTATTTGTTTTAATTTAATTGGTTGATAAATTGGTTGTTTAATTAAATTAGTTTTATTTGTTTCAATTGTTTATTTAGGGTTTTGGTTCTGAGTAGTCACGTTCTTATATAGTCGACTTAGTATAGAATTAATTATTTTGTCGGTTGCATTCTTGTATTACAATTAGAATTAGGGTTGAGTTTTTATAAGCCTATATATATACATATATAATCTGCCACGGGTTTTAGAACCCTATACACGTACTAGAGGCCGAGCAAAACAGAGAGAGGTTTAAGAGGAAAACAGAGATGTGATGACCCGAATTTTTAAAAATTTTAATTTAATTATTTTATGATTTTTAGATTGTCTAAATTAATTATTTATGTATTACAGTTAGTGGGTTTTGAAATTTAATTTATTTTTGTTATATATATATATATTATATTTATGATGATGAGAGATCTACCAGCCCTGAAAAGGAGCAGTTCTACGAAATGGATTAAAGGAAAGGTGATGTTGATTTTTCTGGTCCCACTTGAATAATGATTATATATATATATATATATATATATATATATACACATAGTATGTTCAAGGAAGCTGCCAGCCGTGGGAAAAGAGAAAAGGGAAAGATTTAATTGTAATGTTAATTTCGGCTCCCACTTGTATGATATTTTATGAGTCTTTGATTATTTATATATATATATATATATATAATTTGAAGGAAAAAGGAGGGTGGCAGAATTGAAAAGAAGAAAGAGAAATGGTAATGATGTAGTCGTGGGGCCTACAAAGATTTTTGTTTGGTAACATTTCTTTTGTTTTGATTTCTTCACGTGGGTTTGGTCTAATTTTTAGGAATGAGATATATTATATGAAATGATGAGATTTTGGCAGACCACTTTTTTACTTGGGTTTGATCTCTCGACGTGGGTTTTTCTAAGCTCAAAGTGGGTTTGTTGGCTGATTTTTTTTTGTGAAGTCTGTGAATTTGCTTATTTAAGCGTGTGTTTTGTGCACTGATGGGTATTGAAAGAAAGTGAGCAAAGTTGAAATACAAAGAGAGTAAGCAGAGACAGAAGAGAGAAAAAAATTGGAGAGAGACAGTGAGAGCCGAGAGTTAGAGAGAAAGAAACATAGTGAGTTGAGAGAGGGACAGAGGAGCTGAGAGTTGTAAAGGAGGCCGGAGCTTGAGGATTGATGATCCAATGGGGAATTAATATTTTTCAGTGTAGGGTTCTCTATACCTTGAATGGCATGGGGTGGTTTTGCTCCAAATGGTTTTGTTAAATGCTTTGATTAAATGCATATTTATTTTGTTTATAAATTCATATGAATGTGTATATTTTATGAAGCTGTTTTGTTAAACCTCCATGAAATTCTTATTATGGTTTTTCCTATTGGGACTTTTTGTCTCACCACCCTCCAGTTTCAGGTACCGTAGATGAACGAGGACCGCTAGATTTGGGCTTAGGCTGAAGAGTCGGTGTTTCGGGATTTTATTTATTTACTTGGAGAACTTTTATGTATATTTGAGGAATTGACTTTGTATTAAAGAGTGTATTTTTTTTTAGATCCTGGGTGTATTTTGATTTATCTGATTTTGTATAAATTGAGGATTTTGTTAGAAAATCCGGGGCGTGATAAGAGAGGAAACCTAGGGTTTGGCAAATGAGTATTTGTTCATGTGTTGAACCAAGGAGGAAACAGAGGAGTTGAGGACAGTAGGAGTCACCGGAAAATTTAGGAAGACGACGCAGAGGTTTTGAACCCAAACCTCAAAGGCAAGTTCTATTCCTAACTATCTCTCTTTGGCTCGTGTTCTTTGCATATCTAAAACAATTCCAGGAATGTATAAGGATTAAAAGTGAACTGGTTTGCATATCTATGTTATTTTTAAACTGAACATAGCTATGAGTTACTGCTTATTATATAATCGTTCGTTTAAGAAACTCATAAATTAATTCGTGTAACTGGATGTATAATTCATGTAAACTGATGTATAAAGAATTGAATTAGTTTATAACCCTCTGGGAAGCTTTAATAGTACTCTGGTTCACATGATTGATTCACTTAGAACAGGGTGGGTTCTTGAATGGTAAATTGTTTGTTCTAACTTCCTGTTGCATAACTCTTGTTTTGATTGTTGTCGGCAAATGACTAAGGTATTAAACTGTCTTTGGATCACACTGGGACATAACTTTAACCAGTAGTAGCCTTAGTAATTTAGGACGGATGAATTGGTCGTCGCCGGAGAGGACACAGTTGGAGAGAAGAAGCAAATAGGAGGGGAGAAGGTTGGAGGCGGCTCCAAAATGTTTTGGAGCCGGCTCAAAGTGACTTGGAGGCTGCTCCAAGTGGGTTGGAGGCGGCTCCAACTTGGTTGGAGCCTGCTCCTTCAAAAGGTTTTCCAGTTTTTGGTTTTCTATGTGTGTCTGGGCTACTGTGGTTGGGTTTTAAGAATTCCAGATTTATTTAGGGGTTGTTCAGTAGTGATTAAACTCATATTAACATCTCGGAAGTTATGGTAACACAGAATAAATCCCAAGAAGCAAAGGTAGAACATAGTAGGAGATTCCTCAGAAAGTTGTTATATTGGTTGGGATATAAATGTTTCAAGTTGCTCATATTTAATTAGCAATTGATTTAAGGGATTTGAGGTTTAAATCCTGTTATGAAAAAATAAGCAGGTCAAGTATGTTAACTCTCTGTTATGCATAGGTATGAACGGTCGGGAACACTTAAGAAAGTTAGTGTGACGATTTTGTTACAGGCAATTCAAGTTGCTTATTTTTAAATTTAGCAATTGAATTAGGAGTTTGATATGTAAATCATATAACAGTGGTATGAGATTAAGCCTGTTAACTAATATAAATTCAGTTAATGCTTAATAAGATACTTGTTGATGTTTACCGATAATTGTTTATGTTAACTTGTGGGATGTTGTAGAGTAATTACAAGTAAGCATGTAAACATTGTTTATGTTAACTTGTGGGATGTTGTAGAGTAATTACAAGTAAGCATGTAAACATTGTTAATATTATGGTTATGCTTATTGTGAGTTACAGGATTGTTATATTTATTCTTTGCATTTAAAATTTGTTAGAGAATCGGGTACTGGATGTATTGAACAAGCATGCTAGTTAAACATTATTGTTATGCTTATGAGTGGATATGTTGATATTGATATGTTATGCTGTTATATATATATTATCAATACTGAATGGATGGTTTGTATACACCGGTATGGGACGGTGACATACAAGGGGGATTAACTCAAAAAGAACGCTAAGTCCTAGCTACTCTGGATTAAGGGATGGATTAACTACAAAAGTTAAGTCCTACCTACATTTTGTGTCAGATTACTAAATAGTTGAGTGACATTTTGGTTTGAAACGGAATTTAAATATATTTTTATGATGCCACGATATGAGCATGAGTCTCAGAATCGTTGGCTAGGGAGCGTATATGCATTGGGATGCATGGCTGGCTATGATGGTTATATGTGTACCCTGCTAGGTCTAGGTAATCATGCCCACCTCGAGTGCATTTTGCATGGTGCCTACTAGTCAGGTTGAGACGGGCCTATAGTCTAGTGAGAGTCCTGTAGTGTGATTATATATATATATATATATCTACGGACTATTAGTTATTGTTGAATTGGTTATGATGTACATGCGTATCGAGTTTCTGTTTGGATTGTAGTAGGATAGAACTTGTTCGTGGGCCTGACCCACTTCTATTTTTCAGGTGTTCGACAGTTCCAGTCGTAGACTTGATCGTGCTGAGTAGAGACTGTTACTCACTCTTCCGACTACGTAGGATGTTCTTTCTTATTTTAGTTTCGGTTTTTAATTCTGTAAATTTATTTATCGTTTGGGATTATTAGAGGTCCACTAGATGGATTCTCGAGTTGTACGAATTTGAAGAATTTAAATGATATTAATTTATTATTTAAAGTTTGAGGATTTTTTATTTTAGATTTTTTTCAGCTCATTATATTATTTCTTTTAATCACCTTGTATTCCGTGTTCGTTTTACATATTAATTGTTTAGTATCCCTCGGATCTGTGCTCGGATTTGATCACCCGTGACTCTAGAATCGAGAGATATCACATACACCACCTTTAATATTGAAGAAATTTTGTTTTTTCAAGAAATTATAAGATTTTATAATTTAATACAATAATTGAGGGTGTGAGTTTATTGGACTAAGATCCTGTTTGGTGGTGTTGTGGAATGAAAAAAAAAAAAAAATAAACTTTTATCGGTCAAACAATTGATTTTTTTTTTAAATTAAATTACTCCGTATTTTTTAATTTGTTGAATAATAATATGGTTTTAAACACTTATGGTGCTAATTTTACAATTTAATCCTTTAATACAATATTATTATAATTGATAATAGTAATTAAATTTTTTTAAAAAGGATAAATAATTTTTATAAGAAGTAAATAATGACACAATTGTCAAAGGAAAAACAATTTATCTAAACACAAATTTTAAAAATAAAAACCTTTTAATGCTGTTTGAAAAGCAATCTCAAAGGGAAGTAAGTACCATGATATCTTGTGAAAAAATGGAAGAGTTGCGTCTACTCGTCTAGTAGTTGAAATGTTGTCGCTGTCAATGGACAAAAGAAAGCTAAAGAGAGAATGAATTTAATGGATTGGATTGGGCTGTGCGTCAAATTTTGCATGTGAAAGATCGGCATATCAGTCCAATCAATCAGCTCTCATCTTTAGCTTACTGTTTTTAAAATAGGACATTTAAATTCAGTGGGAGATGGTAATATTTATTATGGAGTAGCTTTCAATTCATAGATTTTTTCAGCCCACTTCAAAATTAATTAAAATACCGAGGATGGATCATGAGCCCCAACCAAATTGGTAAAAAAATCTTCTACGAAGTTGGCCTCGTACTTTTAATTAGGGGGTGCAATTTGAGTGGACTAATTCAACTTATCCCGAACTCAGTCTAGACTTTTAGATTTACAAATTGGGCCTAATTTGGATTGGGTTTTCTTAAAACACATAACTCAAAACTCAAAATATATATTTTTTATTTGGATTAATTTCACTGATACCTTCTCAAGTTTGACCAAATATTACCTTCAAATATTTTTCGAAAACAACTATTAGTCACATTATAAACTTTTATTCTATTTTTCACTCACATCACACCCCCAATAGTTAGTTGAACCGTTATGACACGATGTAAAATGACTTAAATATCCTTTAATTTTATCAAAAACAATTATTAAACATAAATAATTATATTAAAAGACTAAAATATCTCTCAATTTATTGCAAATTTACAAATTATATTTATACATATACATATATATATACAGAGACATATATACACACACGTCGCGCCGGGGAGGGAGTGAGAGGTTAATATTGACGTCGCCGAGGAGTGGAGGAGATAAAGAGGGAGGCGTCGCCGGGAGGGAGGGAGAGGTACATCTCAAGTCTCTAAGAGGAAGTTCAGATTTTATGTGGGGTTTATTTTTTTCACCATATTAGAGCAGTTTTTTGAGGCAAAAACCTCGATGTAATTATCCTCTAATCTCACAGCCATTTGTTTCCATCTTAATGCTGCTTGAAGAGTAATGTTGAGAACCCATATTAAATGCTCTAATTCCATATTAAAAGCAATTGGTATTTCATAAATCTAGGAAACATTCTATTGTGTAGCTCACATAATTTGTTTCTGCTTGATTGTTGATGTGATTAAGTAATTTGAAAAACATGACTAGTTTGCTAAAAGTTTTTTACTTCGAAGTTTTCTACTGTCTGAGCTTCATCTATACAAAGTATTATAAGTACATGTTAATCTCACATTTCATATTCAGAAGCAATAAGCCTCCAATTTATAAGATATATATTGAACTTAACATAGTGTTTAAAAATATCAGGTTATAAACCTAAACCTTGAGTTTTCAAGATTCACCCATCATACTGTTGGGATTTATATGCCCTGGCATAGCAAATTCCTATCTGGATTGTATTGACATATGTTCCTGACATATCTGAAATATTTATGATTTATATAATTGGTGAATTCAATGTATTATGTTTCAATTCACTATGAAATTGATCGTGTCCAGTTAATTACAAGAAATATTTATATATATGTATGTGATGACAATCAATGCATGATATATAAATAGTAATTATAAATTGTTCATAGTCGGTAATTATGGATGGACTCATAATTAATTAAGACTTGAACTGGATCCGCGTTAGGTTGAGATATATTGCGAGAGCCGTCGTATGCAATTACTCCCTATCACCGTCATGGCATTTGACTCTTAAGCATGAGAAAAGTATAGACTCTTTTATTAATTAATAATTACTTTGATTTGTTCGGCGGATTCTTCGGGATCCTTAGACCGACACTTTGGGTAGTTATGTAATTAATAGTTAGAGGGTTATATTTTCAATATTTGCATCATTGCTACTTGTATTTATTTTGTATTGATTATGGTTGATCACAAAGTAAATTCGAAGGCCTTCGTGTGTTTTTAGACAAAATGATTTATTATATATTTATTTATTTAAATTATTATTTTTGTCAAACAAATGTTTTATTGTGATCGAACCAGAAATAATCAAAGGTACCAAAATAAATATATTAATTAAGTAGTCGGATTGATGGCTATATTTATCCGATAACTAATTATGCATAGAGGGGTCAAAGTGCAATATTGACTTAGAGGTTATTTATTATTTAATTGGAGTTCAATTAATTTCTTTTAGTGGAGTAGAAATTAATTTATGAATTAATTGAATTGGGTCCATGGACCGGGCCAATTATTAATTCATTGTAGCCAATAAAATAATAGGCCCAATGGATTCTCACTCATAGCCCAACTTGATATTGGAATCATATTAGATTTGAGACATATGAATTAGAGATGGAGAAGGATTTGTTGTTTCCTTTTCTTTATTTTTATATTGCCTATAAATATACATGGTCTATGTATATTTTAGGGGGTGATTTTTATGAGAAGGAAAAAGGAATAAATTTTCTCTCTCTAGAAAATTAGGGTTTATGTTCTCATCTAATGGAGGCTCCCACAAGCCTAGTTTTCCAAGGTCATTCATGGGGGCATATGAGTGATTCCTAAAGGCAAAATAATTACCAAGAAGATGGAGATCCAAGGAGAAGGCATCTTGCTAAGGGATCTACAATAAGTGAGAACATTCACTTTAGAGGAAAGTTTTAAAGGTTTACTCAGACCTTTGATGTAAGTATTCAATCCATTAATTGAATGATACATCATATTTTTATTTTTGCATAAAACTTGTCTCTATGTGATGAATCAAGATCTATGAATCAAAATCCCTCGAAAAGTTTTTAAAAACTTGCACGTTTCCCAACAGTGGTATCAGAGCATGGTTTGATTCATTATTAGAGATCATGATTTTATGAAAATCATCATTCATGGATCCAAAATTATATTCATATATATTTTTATTGATGTATGTTGATGTATGATTTAATATATTGATATATATTGATACATGATGATGTATGAATAATTGTGAATGAATGATGATGTATGGTTGGGCCATGGATGAAGCTTATAGGAATATTACATGTAATTTTATCTTTGGATGAATGTAATTAAGGCCTTGATTTAGCCGTTTGAAAGTTCAATGATGTAATTTATTTTTCCCATTGTATTTCAAGTTGTAAATATTTTTAAAGCCATGTAATATTCATCAAAGGATGCTATGAAGCTTCAAGAAGGTCCAAGAGGGTTAAATTAGGCTTCATAAATTTTCTGGGATTTTTTAGCAATTTTTCGGAATTTTTCTGGAATTTTTTAAGGCCTAATTTAATTTCTGAAAATTTTTATTAATTTTTCTGGATTTTTCGGCGTTTTTCCGGTGGCCGGAGCATCACCGGCGGCGAGAAGAGACGTCAGAGGAGGCTAGAATCAGGTGTGGCAGCGGTGGGGTGAGCCTGGCGCGTGAGGAACACGCGCCAGGAGGTGACATATGCTGGCGCGTGCATTGCACGCGCCAGCCAAGTGTGTATGGCCTCCACGCGCGTGCAAGCGTGTGGAGGCGCGTCCCACGCGTCCCACGCCCGTGCCAGCGCGTGGGGGCGCGTCCCACGCGCCCCAGGCGCGTGCCAGCGCGTGGGGGCGCGTGGCTTTACCTGCAGCATGCCCCAGGCGCGTGTGAACGCGTGTGGGGCCCTCCAGTCGCGTTCCAAGCAGTGTTTTGCTTCTCCTAGCGCGTATCAACCTCCTGCGGGTGTTTGCAAGCTGATGGAAGATCCTCGCGCAATACTTAGAGTAATTAAATGTTAAAAGCTGAATCCATTGGCCATTTAATTTGCTTTATCTGTCATTTATTGTTGTATGTGATGCATGAAATAATAAATTGCTAATTATTATTGTTCATGCATTGGATCCATGATATTTATTTAAATGGCTTGATTTATATTAGTTAAATTATGAAAATTAATTGGATTTGATTACTAATTAATTAGAGGGCACTTATTGGGAAACGAAAAATTATTTTTATAAATTATTTTTGAAGTGTGCCTCAAGTTAAATATTAGTGAATCGTTTAAAGTCCAAATATTTTCTAAATTTAATTGGATTAAAATCAAGACGTTTTGCATGCATTATATCGTGTAAATGAATAAAATGAAAACCCTAATTATGAATGATTAAAAATTGAGTGGGAGCGGGGATTTTTATACATTGCCCCATGGCCTTCGTTATTAAAACCATTGTAATTAGATCTTCAAAAATAAGGCCCCACGCATGATTTGAAGAGTCTTAATATTACAAGAATGGTTGTCTCATGAAAATAAAAATATTAAATGTTCATTGTAATTAGATCTTTAAAAATAAGGCCCTACGCATGATTTAAAGAGTCTAGATTATAATGACAACATATTTAATGTTTTATTTTTCATTAGAGCATTAATAATGTTATACACTTAATCTAAAATCAATAGTGTTAGCTCCCCAACGGAGTGGTCTACACTAGGTGATTTTAGAAAGGCTAAACATAATCGGGAGTCATTTCATATAGATAGACAAGGCATTGTCTTAAGAGATATGGAGATGATGGGATTTGCCCGCCAATAGCAATAATGAATTTCGCCAACCGAATAAGTTATTGGTGTATTGGTTATCCGATTTTTCATGCAATGGTTAAGGGACCCACATACTATTTTAATGGAAGTGCTCACCTAATAGTAAAGGAATCTCAACAATAGTAATAATGAACTCCTCCAACAGGATAAGTTATTGACATATTGATTGGTTGATTTATTATGCTACAGAGTTGAGGGACCCGCATTAATTAAAAGGGATTGTTCACCAATAATGATAATGATCTCTTGTTCGATTGAGATTTATTATATTATGTGGTTAACAAACTCATTTTAATTTTAAATATGCATGACAGAATTAATAATTCACCTTGCATATTGTATGAATGCATTTATATTCAGATTAATTATGTCTAATCCAGTTTATCTACTTGCTTACATATTCTATGATATTGGACCTTATTTATAATGACTGGAAAATGAACTTAGATATTTTATTCACAACGTAAGGGTACAAAATGTGTTTATTACTCCTATACCTATCTCTTTTACTTTGAGATACCAAATTTGACATTAATGCTTTTAATAAATTAGATAAGGCGAATGATATGACTTGGTGCAATACTCTAGAGTTTAGCTCGAATATACTCCAAAGCTAACATTTGTATTATTTTATTTTCTTCAAGCATCATATTAAATGTCAGTGAGATATTTTAGTGAGATTAGATAGAGCATATGCCTAAGTACTGTGTCAAATTTAAATACCATCAAGATAGCCTGATGAACTCCAGTTTGAAATCAAATTTTGGAAAATGATTGTTTATTATTTAAAAATTAGCTGGAGATCAATAAGGCTGACTTGGGTGGTAAGTTTCAAGTTGACATGATTATTGCCTTGTTACCAAACTCATTCGACTCTGTTAGAGTGAACTAAATAAGGAATCAGTTTGAGTTCACACTCGCTGATATTCTTATAGAATTGGTAACAGAAGAAGGGATAATCAAGAGTATGGGCGTTCCTATCAATCTAACCTAGTCTATACCATCTTCTTCTAGGCCCAAGTGGATGAGCAAAGCAAAGAAGAAGGATGATAATAGGACTAGGCTAGCACAAAACATAGGTATCTAAAAGGTTAAAGGGAATAAGGCAGTGTATGTTGAGGGCGAATGAAACTGTTTCTTTTGCCGTTAACTAAGACACTAAAGGACAAACTGTCTAAGCAATGACGTGGCATAGGAAAATATATATTTAATCATTGAGCCATGTTATGTGGTTGTATCTATTGATTCCTGATGGATAGATTCTGGAGCCACTAAACATGTTTGCAATTTATTGTAAGGATTTCAGGAATCCAAAAGCCTTGATGATATGGGTATATATTTATCTTTTAACCTGATGCCAAGGTTGTAACTAAGTCAGTGGGAGTATTACATCTGAAATTAGAGAGTATGAGGATATTAGTATTAGAGAACTATCTTTATGCACAGAAGTGAAACGCAATCTCATTCTTATTTCACTTTTGGCTTATAAAAAACTAGATCGTTATTTTGTAAAACTGGTTTTATAAAATTGAATAGATATGTGATTGCTTCTGGTGTATTGAAAGATGGTTAATATACTATAATCACAAGCTCTTAAGATTGCAGGATGTAGAAACTAATGTTGCATCTTCTAGATTGAATGTTAAGAGAAAATTTGTTATTCCTGACTCATTGTATTTTTGGTGTCTATTTTTGGGTTGTAATCAATCAAAATGAGATTTAAAGATTGGTTAAAGAAGGTTTATTACCTAGTGAGGCAGAGGAGCCTAAACCAAACTTGTGAATCTTGTTTTGAAGGATAGATAACTCTAAGGGCTTAATCAGCCAAATGAAATAGACATAAAGAACAATTGGAGTCGGTACACACGTACACGTGTAGTCTTATGAACATCCAATCAAGATTACTCACGTTTTGGATAAATTTACCTGTTGCGACACAAGTCTTATACTTTTGGTATATTCCGAGAGGGTCAAGACTGATGTGGAGCTCAGATTAGGTAAACTTATCAAGACACTTCGATCTGATCGAGTATTTGAGTATTTCTTGGGATAGTGCAAAGACTATATGGTCAATGAGGGTGTTGTGTACCAGTTTTCCGCAATTGACGCTAAATTAATTTAGGTGTCAAATAGGAATAACAGAATTCCACTTAACATGGTTAGATCTATGATCAGTAATGCCACATTATCTCTTTCATTTAAGAGTTTAGCGTTAATGACATCGATGCGCATTATGAACTACATTCCATCTTAGTCTGTCTCAAGGATACCGTTGAGCTGTGTTTTTGACTAAATATTAGTTTGAATCATATGCACATATGGGGTAGTCTTGCACACGTGCGTTTGATATGGACAAGTAAGTTGGAATCAGATCATAGGCATGCTAGATTTGATAGCTACTCTAAATGTCACTAGGATGGATTATTTTATGATCTCAAAGATAAAAGTTGATTGTTTTCACTCACTGTTTATCTATAGGAGAATCATATTATGAATCACATACCTAGTAGCATAATGTTAGAGAATTTGGTATGAGTACCAGATGTACCACATGTGAACACACTTATTATAGAGATTGAGAATAATATATAAATTCCCTATTGATGCGTTAGCATCATCTACTACACAGATTCTTGCATCGGTACATTGATGTAGTGGGAGGATTATCATCCAATTCGACAGAATCATGTTTTTAGGTGAGACCATTATGGACATCCCTGTTAAACATGAGTTGGACCCAGTAAGCTACACGGAAGCGTGAACCGATGTGGATACAGATCGTTTTGGTGAGTTACTATGAAATCAGAGTTGGAATCTATGTATTCTAATAAATTCTGGGATCTTGTAGAACTTTCTAGTAGGGTGATTCCTATGGAAGGCAAGTTAATCTACAAAAAGATACCAGAAGATTTCTTAGTGAATAAATCATGAGTGTACAAGGGAATGTCATTATTTTTCTTAATTCTATATATTGATGACATCCTACTCATTTATAATGACGTGGAAGTTTTGTCATCAATTATAAGGTAGTTGTTCAATTACTTTTAAATGAAGGATTTTCAAGATGTAAGCTATATTCCTAGGATCAAGCTTTTGCAAGATCAGGTTAAAAGGAAAATAGGCTTATCTTAATAATCCTACATTGATAAAGTTTTGACCAGGTTTGGTATGTATAACTCAAAGAATGAGTTCTTGCTTTATTGATATGGATCGCTCTCTCTAGTAAGTAGTTTTTCAAGACTAGCAGAGGAGATTGAGCAAATGAGACTGGAACAATATGTTTCGGCATATGAGAGTCTCATATATGCCATGGTCTATACCAAACAGGACATCCTCTACATGGTAGGGATAGTCAGTAGAGATCAGTCCAATACTGGACTTGACAACTGGTCTATTGTGAAAAATATCATTAAGTACCTAAGGAGAATCAATGATATCATACTCATTTATGGATGTGATGATATGGTCCTAGTCAGGTATGCTAGTTCTGATTTTCAATCAGAAGTAGATACTATGAGGTTCATGACTTAGTGTATGTTCACTTAATGGAAGGGAAATCAGTTGGTAGATTGTCAAGCAGATTTCAACTGTTGACTCAAACCTGCAGGTGGAACATATTGCAGCCTTAAAGGTGGCAATATAAGCCTATTGGTTTGATCTCACTGATTTAGAGGTTGTGGAGCATACTAGCCTGCCTATCGAGTTATATTGTGACAATAGTGCAGAAGTAGTCCAAACCAATGACCCAAGGTTCCATAGAGGAACAAGATACACTGAGAGGAAGTATCATGTTCGACATGATATTGTCCGGCAAGAAAATGCACTTGTAGTTAAAACATTGCATTGGAACACAACTTTGTTGATCCATTATCAAAGGTGTCATTGATCAATAATTTTGATCATCATCTGGATAACATTGGAGTTAGGTGCAATTTGAATTGGCTATGAGGGCAAGTGGGAGCTGTTGGGATTTATATGCCCTGGCATAGCAAATTCCTATCTGGATTGTATTGACATATGTTCCTGACATATCTGAAATATTTATGATTTATATAATTGGTGAATTCAATGTATTATGTTTCAATTCACTATGAAATTGATCGTGTCCAGTTAATTACAAGAAATATTTATATATATGTATGTGATGACAATCAATGCATGATATATAAATAGTAATTATAAATTGTTCATAGTCGGTAATTATGGATGGACTCATAATTAATTAAGACTTGAACTGGATCCGCGTTAGGTTGAGATATATTGCGAGAGCCGTCGTATGCAATTACTCCCTATCACCGTCATGGCATTTGACTCTTAAGCATGAGAAAAGTATAAACTCTTTTATTAATTAATAATTACTTTGATTTGTTCGGCGGATTCTTCGGGATCCTTAGACCGACACTTTGGGTAGTTATGTAATTAATAGTTAGAGGGTTATATTTTCAATATTTGCATCATTGCTACTTGTATTTATTTTGTATTGATTATGGTTGATCACAAAGTAAATTCGAAGGCCTTCGTGTGTTTTTAGACAAAATGATTTATTATATATTTATTTATTTAAATTATTATTTTTGTCAAACAAATGTTTTATTGTGATCGAACCAGAAATAATCAAAGGTACCAAAATAAATATATTAATTAAGTAGTCGGATTGATGGCTATATTTATCCGATAACTAATTATGCATAGAGGGGTCAAAGTGCAATATTGACTTAGAGGTTATTTATTATTTAATTGGAGTTCAATTAATTTCTTTTAGTGGAGTAGAAATTAATTTATGAATTAATTGAATTGGGTCCATGGACCGGGCCAATTATTAATTCATTGTAGCCAATAAAATAATAGGCCCAATGGATTCTCACTCATAGCCCAACTTGATATTGGAATCATATTAGATTTGAGACATATGAATTAGAGATGGAGAAGGATTTGTTGTTTCCTTTTCTTTATTTTTATATTGCCTATAAATATACATGGTCTATGTATATTTTAGGGGGTGATTTTTATGAGAAGGAAAAAGGAATAAATTTTCTCTCTCTAGAAAATTAGGGTTTATGTTCTCATCTAATGGAGGCTCCCACAAGCCTAGTTTTCCAAGGTCATTCATGGGGGCATATGAGTGATTCCTAAAGGCAAAATAATTACCAAGAAGATGGAGATCCAAGGAGAAGGCATCTTGCTAAGGGATCTACAATAAGTGAGAACATTCACTTTAGAGGAAAGTTTTAAAGGTTTACTCAGACCTTTGATGTAAGTATTCAATCCATTAATTGAATGATACATCATATTTTTATTTTTGCATAAAACTTGTCTCTATGTGATGAATCAAGATCTATGAATCAAAATCCCTCGAAAAGTTTTTAAAAACTTGCACGTTTCCCAACACATACTACAAAGGATCACGATACTGAAAGACCACAGTCATCTCCATCTAGACCGCCAAAAATCTCTAATATACCAGACCATGGCATGGTAAGAAGTGAGAACAACAGATGATGCGAACCTGAACATCAGGTTCGAAACTTTGTCACTATTGAGAAGCATGCTGGAAAAACCAATAGATATATGTTTAGTCAAATTTGAAATCTCCACCAGGGATGTTGTTTTGGCCTCCATTTTGTTGCCCACAACTCGGTATATATATATATATATATCATACATACATACATACAAGTTATATAACATATCTATAATTGTAAATTTGCACTGTATTTAGAGATATTGTAGTCTTTTTATTTAATTTTTAGGCTAGATAGCACTTTTGACCAAGTTAAAGGGTATTTAGGGGTAAAATTGTCTTTTATATATTTTTAACGGAAATTATGACGAAAAAATGAAAATGGACCTAAGTGATAGTTATTTTCGAAAGATGTTTGAAAGTGATATTTGGTCAAATCTGAGGGGTGTTAGTGAAATTAACCCTTTTTATTTTATTTTTTATTTATTGCACTTCCAAATCTTAATTGTTGAATGATCTTATCAAACGGTTGGTAGCGTGCATCGTTTTCTGAAAACCCTAAGCCCCATAGTTGTTCTTATTATAGAATTATAAATACATGATTGATTGCAATCCTAAATAAGCAGATTTGTTCTTTTATATATATATGTCTATATATGTTTTCATGTTTCCTATAAATATATGAATTATTACAATCCTAAATAATTTTCATGTTTTATGTACCAAGGAAGAAAGACTCATTTGATTCCAATATTGTAGGGCTTTTCTTTCTCTCTCTCTTACCTTTTGTTCAAAATCTTTTGGTTTGATCTCCGGCTGCTTGTATATGTATAAGTTTGTTTTATGTTTTTTTTTTTTGGAAAAATTTTAAATTAAAGTTTGTTTGCTTTGAATTTGTAAACTAAAAAAAAAAACAGCAAAAAGCCAAGAGAGATACAGACAGAGACGGGAGAAGAGAGAATGAGATTACAGAGCTTTCAAAAACGTGGTCCTATGACCACTTAAACATTAGTGGGTCCCACATTTTTTTTTATTTTTTTATTTTCTCTTGTTCTTTTTCTTTTAAATTACAAACATTACATTCTCTCTAACTTTAAAAAAGATTTCGTCCCCGAAATCAAGACATACCTGAGGAAGAAAACAACGCTTGGTACTTGGAGTGAACCTTCTGTTCGAGCTCCCAAGTAGCTTCCTCGATTCCGTGGTGTCCCAAAAGGACTTTCACCATTGGTATCGTCTTGTTCCTCAACACCTTCTGTTGTATGTCAAGAATCTGAACTGGTTCTTCCTCGTAGGAAGCATCCTCATCAATGTCTACATCAACCCAACTCAAAATGTGAGATGGATCTGGCTCGTACTTCCGTAACATCGATACATGGAAAACATTGTGGACCCTATCCAACTGTGGCAGCAAAGCAAGTCTATAGGCAACCTCTCCTACACGGTCCAAAATCTCCAACGGTCCAATGAATCGTAGCGACAACTTGCCACTTTTCCCGAATCTCATCAATCCCTTCCGTGGAGAAACCCATAGAAAAACATGGTCTCCCACCTCAAAGGATAACGGCCGTCTCCGCTTATCCGCATAACTCTTCTGTCGGCTCTGAGCTGTAAGTAACCTCTGTCTTATTAGCTTAATTTTCTCGGTAGTCTCGAGTACAATGTCGAGTCCTAAGGCGGCTGTCTCGCCTACCTCAGTCCAACAAACAGGAGACCTACAAGGTTTACCATACAATGCCTCAAATGGAGCCATCTGAATGCTTGCCTGATAGTTGTTGTTGTAGGCAAAGTCAATAAGTGGAAGGTGATCCTCCCAACTACCACCCAAGTCAAGCACACATGCCCGAAGCATATTCTCTAAAATCTGGATAGTACGCTCCGACTACCCGTCAGTCTGTGGATGGAATGCCGTACTCAGGTGCAACGCTAAACCAAACGTTGCTTGAAGTTCTTCCCAGAACTTCGAAGTGAACTTGGCATCCCTATCTGAAACAATGGTTACTGGAACTCCATGCAACCTTACAATCTCCTTCACATAAAGAACACCAAGCTTCTCTGCATCATCTGTTGCCTTAATAAGCAAAAATTGAGCCGTCTTGGTCAATCTGTTAATAATGACCCATATGGCCTCATTGCCCCTTCGTGACCTTGGAAGACCTGTCACAAAATCTATAGCAATATACTCCCATTTCTATTGTGCTACAGGTAATGGTTGCAATAAACCAGCTGGTTTTTGATGCTCAGCCTTCGCCTGCTGACAGGTGAGGCATCTAGCCACAAACTGTGCAACATCTTTCTTCATCCCGTTCCACCAATACTGACGTCTCAAATTGTGATACATCTTGGTACCACCTGGATGAACTGCAAAATGGGAAGTGTGAAACTCCCGTAAGACGTCCTCACGACAAACCGTAGGAACCACCAATAAACCCCTGAACCGTAAACCCCCATCTGCATGCAAGACCCAATCTTTCACTGTATCACCACCGGAGATCAAAGCGTGAATGGTATCTAAATCCGGGTCCTGTCTTTGTGACTCAATCACTCGTATAACAAGAGTAAGCTGAGCCACAAGACTAAACAAGAATGCTGGCTCACTGTCAACATCGTCATCAAAACAACATAATCCTATCTCTGCTAAATCCTTAAGCATCTTCCACTTCCGAATAGCCAAACAGGCCAAAGTTCCACGAGATTTTTGGCTTAAGACATCTGCTACCACATTTGCCTTGCCCGGATGATACTGCAAGTCAAAATTATAATCTTCCAAGAATTCAACCCATCTTCTCTGTCTATTGTTCAAGTCCTTTTAAGAGAAAAGGTACTTGAAACTTTTATGATCCGAGTACACCTCGAACCTCGAACCTCTCACCATACAAGTAATGTCTCCAACACTTCAAGGCAAATACAACTGCCGCTAACTCCAAATCATGAGTAGGGTAGTTGTACTCATGAGTCTTCAACTGCCGAGACCCATAAGCCACTACTCTACCATCCTGCATCAACACACACCCTAAACCATCACGTGAAGCATCACAATAGATCACATAACCCAAGCCACGCTTAGGTATCACCAACACTGGAGCCGTAGTTAACCTGTTCTTCAATTTCTAAAAAGATGACTCACAGGTTTCATTCCATGCAAACTTAATCCCCTTCCGGGTTAAACGGGTCATAGACGCTGCCAAACGGGAGAAATCTTTCACAAATCTCCGGTAGTAACCCGCTAGACCAAGAAAACTACGGATCTCAAACACATTCTTAGGTTGCTCCCAATTTAAAACAGTTTCAATCTTTGATGGATCAACTGACACTCCGCCTTCTGAAACAACATGTCCCAAAAACTTCACCTCTTGTAGTCAAAACTCACATTTATCATATTTGGCATACAACAGGTGCTCCCGCAAAATCTGTAAAACAATACTTAAATGGATCTCGTGCTCCTCCTGAGATCGTGAATACATAAGAATGTCATCCTCGAAAACTACCACAAACTGGTCCAAGTAATCGTGAAAGACGCGGTTCATTAAGTCTATGAATGCCGCTGGAGCATTAGTCAAGCCAAAAGGCATAACAAGGAACTCATAGTGTCCATACCGTGTACAAAATGTTGTTTTCTGGATATCCTCATCCCTAACCCACAACTGATAATAGCCAGACCTCAAGTCAATCTTCGAGAAACAACTGGTTCCCCTCAACTGATCAAATAAATCATCTATCCTTGGCAAAGAATACTTATTCTTGATGGTGGCACGATTCAACTTCCGATAATCGATGCACAACCTCAAAGAACCATCTTTCTTCTTAGCAAACAAGACCGGTGCGCCCCATGGTGACACACTCAGTCGGATGAAACCTTTCATCCTCAAATCATCAAGTTGCCTTTTTATTTCCTCCAATTCAACTGGTGTCATACGATATGGTGCCATAGAAATCGGCGCGATACCAGACATCAAATCAATAGTAAACTCCACCTCTCGGTGTAGAGGCAACTCTGTCAAATCCTCCGGAAACACATCCAGAAAATCGCGAACATTTAACTGAGGTTATGCCAAAAAAATTTTAAAATTTTAGCATCAGCTTGGGTCGTTACAATAAAAATAATTTAAAAAATTTTTGTTTTCAAATAACAATTTTTTATACTCATATAGAAATAATTTTCTATTTTTTGAGTTATTGAAAATTATTTTCAAAAAACTGACAGACCCATAATTTTCAATTCCTGTTATATGACCTAAGTTTGGTTTATGGTCCCCTTTATTCTTCTATTTGTTAGTCGTTTATTTATATTTTATAGTGCCATTATCCTATTAAAAAATTAAGAATTTGATGCTTAGGAATATATTTGCATAAATGAATAAATTTTTAATTAAGTAATTAAAGGAAAAGAAGATGACTTATTGGTTGAGCTGTACAAGAGTCATCCAATAGATCACTGCAACAATTTTTGTTTTTTTATCTACAAAATATTTCCGACACATTCATTTTTATTCATTTTTGTAGAGAACATAAATGGAATTTGTGTTGGGATAGCAGCCCAAGCATTTACAACATAGGGCATTGGCCCAGCCCCCCAGGCCCAGGCCCAGTTGAAGAGCTCCAACAACAACAAAATTTTCGACCAAATACAATGTATGGTAGAGGTGTAAATTGGGAGGGCTAACTTGTATCTAACTCGAGCTCAACTTGATTTTTTATAAGTTTGGCCAATCATTAATTTTGCAACCAGGATTGGATTTGGGTTAAAATATCTTTTAATTCTAATTAATTAAAGTTAAACTTGGGTTAAAGTGATAGCAACAAGTACTCAATCCGAACCCGAATTCTAATACTCCTGCTATTCTAAATTAGTTGGATACTTTGTGAGTCATAATTCCTAAAGTACCCAATTATTTTAGAATAGAGGCAATATTATTTTTTAAATATTTTTTATTTTAAATATATTATACTTCGTGTATAATATTTAAATTATGATAACCCTCTTCTTTTGAAGCTTCTTTGTTTAAATATTAATTTCTTGTACGTTAACAGTTAACATTTTGAAAAATACTTCACAAGAATTTGTTTATAATTTATTAAAAAATTATAATAAGTTTTTATGCTTAGGAATAATTTAATATAAAACTATTTTAAGATCGAATAAAATATTGAGAGTGCATATTGGTCATTTGAGTAGTTCAAATTCACTCGACTTTTTAACCCGAAATGTCAGTCTAGGTTGGAAACTCGAATTTAAAAACAAAAAATGGTTTGGGCTAGAGTTGAAGGTCGAGTTAGAGTTAAACATTTTATATATCAGATTATCAGGTTAGGCACTAACTGTACATCTAACCAACCCAATTTGTCCGAATTGTAGCAGTGTATTGTGTAATAAATATTTTTTTTTTAAAAAAAGAATAATTATAAAATTATGGAGTTTTGGATACCAACTTTCAAAGTCATTGAATCAATGTTTCTCAAATCATGAAATTTTCTAAAAAAAAAAACTTCATTTGTCCAAACTATTCTTAATATTTTTGTATTTTTATATACCTAAATACCATTTTTTTTGTTCAGATCATGTAAACAAAACAAAATGGTTTGTGTAAAGAAAAATATATGAAAAATATAAAAAAGTACATGCAGGCATGGCACAGGGCAGATGCGGCTGAAATTTTTTGGACTTTGAGAATTTTTGACCTGTTAGACTCCATGAGTTCGTAAGTTGGTCTCTAACATTTCATGTTTTTTTCCCTTTAGAAAATGCTACAGAGTTATTTTTGGTTTTTTTTTTTAAAAAAAAAAACTATAGGAAGATTGCAGGCAGCATTGGGAGATTTGGTAACATAGGGAGTCATGTAACTGTAAAGCCTTCTGATCCAACTTATATGTCGATTAGATTCTTCTGCCCCTTTTTCCCTCCCATGAAACACCATAATGAATGTTGAATATACTATATAGTCCCAGCTCTATGAGGGAAAGGTGTTTCGGATTCCGAAATCTCACTCAACCTTCCACCATAAGGACTCTAACAACATCTCGGCCCCATTCTAGTCCATTCTCTGAAACGGGTTAATTCCTTCACAAAATCTGACTTCCCTTTGAAATAGGATTTCTCAACACTCCTATTAAACACAACATGGATGGAGTCTTCGCTAGATAAACCTGCAAAGTAGAGGGTCGATTTGATCCAGCTCATTTCAATGCCATCTTCTTTCGCCATAGGCCCATTACCTAATTCAGGAAAGATTCTTGCATCAATGGAAGGAGTGTATCAACTCCACCAAGGTACAAGGAAACAAAAGAAGCTCGTATCATTCTTCCACCAGCTTGAGTACTATAATTCACACTTCTTATGAAGACTCTCATGAGTTGGTTGTCATCAAAATTTTCTGCAAAGTATTGCCACCTGTGGACAAGCTTGGTTGCAATTTGTTCCAATGTCCCGCTGACATTGAAAACTGTCACAGTTGATGGAACAGAAACCAACTTTATCTTCCACGCAATAATGACTCCAAAACTAGCACCTCCACCTCTTCTGATGGCACAAAAGAGGTCTTCTCCCATGGATTTTCTATCATGAATTCTACCATTAACGCCAATGACTTGAGGATCGATGATATTACCTGCAGCAAGGCCGTGTTTACGCAACAGCATGCTGTACCCTCCCCACTGAAGTGTGTCCACCGACACCCACTGTGGGGCAAACACCTGCGGGAAAGGCAAGAGTTCTACTCTTCTGGACAATGCTGCAGTAAACTTCAACGGGGGTTGCACCGGCTTGAACCCAGGCAGTGCGAAGGTTTATCAGATCAACTATGACAAATGGGACTTCAGAGAGATAAGAAAGGCCCTCATAGTCATGTCCTCCACTTCAGACCCTCATCTGCATGCCATGTTTTTTGGAAAAATATATGGCTGTCTGAATGTGAGACTCATGCAAAGGTGCGACAATGACCACAGGTTTAGGTATACTTGGTGATATGAATCTTAGGTTCGGTTTGGAGAAATCTAATACGGATAGATAGGAAGAGTTGTCTGGGGTGTAAATGACTTTGGAGATTGATGTGAAGTTATGAGAATGAAGGGAAAGGCATTGAAGAAAATCCTCATGAGCATGAGCAGAAACTACCATGAAATTGAGAAAACAACATAAACAAGTGAAAACAACAAAGTTCTTAGTGACTTCATGATTATTTCTTTGATGATTTTGTGTATAAGAAGGACAAATTTATCTGCTATTTATGGACCTCTTGCCAACAATAGATTTTAATCATGCGAAACATCTAGTGTTTCTATTATTATTATTTGTTGGTTACGTATTACACATTTAGCTTAAGCCTTAAGGTGATTATTCAAGATTTTAGATTGAAATCCCTCTACAAGAAATGAAGAAAAAGAGAGTTCAGATGAAGAAATTAAGGAATAACCATATCTTATTCTGTTTTTACACGGAAGTATTAGAAATGAGTCTTTTAAACAGTTTTGAGAATATAAAGTACATTTTAGTTCACATGAAACCTAAATTATATATCTTTTTAATTCATGAGTCCTATGGTCTATGTCATGTGATCCTATATTGAAACCATAAATGCAACTGCTTTACGGATTAAAATGAGCATCTCAAAAACATTCACATCATTCACATTGGTTATTGATTTACATAATTCACATGTCATAAGCAAGTTCATTACACTGTGTTGGTCACATCATATGACTATAAGTAGGTTGCAGGCCTTAGAAATTTCTCTCCCCCTGACATTGACCTGATCCAATTAGGTTGCTTGAAAAGAAATTAGAGACCCCTTTTGGGACATTGTAATTCCTAAGGATCTTATTGGTTAATTTTCAAGAGTTTCTTGTAGAAAGGTATACGTAAGTTGAACTGTTGAACATTGTGTTCTTCATCATTATCATAGGAGAAACCAACAAGATTATCATTAGTTGCTTCTTCAACAGTGCACGAGTAGATAAAATGACGAGGATCAATGGTCTGAGATGTAATTATCAGATAATAGTGAATCTTTTAATTGTTAATAGTCATAGCTATTGACATTTCAGATCAGTTAATGATACTATTCTCCTGAAGGTTATCCATCCAGTTTTTCCAAGTTCAAGCTTGCAAGAAAGCTATACAAATAAATTTATTAATCAATTAAAAATATTTGAATTTGTGTAATCAATTAAGACTATTTGAATTTGTATGTGTGTGTTTTCTTCTTTCTAGATTGCTGGAATTTAGATGGCTTGTCATATAATTAATATAATTAAAGGACTTGACCAGAGTACAGCTTCTTAGTGTCTGTTAAACTACATCCTGCTGTCACCCTTCTTCTTGTTTTCCATCTCTAATCAGCTATTTTGCAGCATGATATATATGCTGATTTCATTGTGAAGCTACCATATTTTATAAAGCTTCATACCTTTAATCCTTGAAAATGATAAAAGTACAGTTCACACCTCCCAACATCCTCATATATCATAATGATGTTTTCGTAATTTTTTTGAGTGAAGGGATTATTTGATTTAAGAAAGATAATTTGGTATTTTGGAATTACAGTTTGGAGGGCATTTTAGACCTGAACAATGGTTCTCAATGCATATGGAATAACAAAATTTTGACTAATTATATCATATTTTGCGGCTTTTGCAAAGTATCTAATCACCTCTCTTCTTCTTCTTCCCCCATGATGACAAAGCTGGAATGCTCTGTTTACTCCTGAAGAAATTAGCAGGATTTAACATGTACCAATCTCTTGAAGTTACCCTTGAAATACTTAATGCCCCAAATGCTTGCTTGTGTGTAGCTTGTGTTGCCTTTATTATTCACTCCTATGTCAAGATCTCTATAGTTGATATATGCTTCTCTTGGATTCTTGGAAACATAAAGAGCCATGTACCTATTAAGCCTTCTGCTCCAACTCACATGCCTCTCAGAAGCCTCTGTCCCCTCTTCATCCCAATACACCACTAGCAGAATTTTGTATAAATTCCCAGCTCTATGTGGGAAAGGAATTGCAGATTCAGAAACTTCATCCATTCTTCCACCGCATGGGATCATGAACAGCTGAGCCATCGCGGCTTCTTCTTCATAAAACCTTTCCCAAATCCCTTCGAGCCCATTTTCTGAAATTGGCTCCTTCACATAGTCTGATTTTCCTTTGAAGTATCCTCTGTACGGAGAAGTCCTGTCTAACAGAACATCAAGGGACTCTCCACTTAAGAAACCAGCAAAGCGTAGGGTTGATTTGATCCAACTCATTTCGATACAGTCTTGTTTCACCAATCCCAGCTCAGGGAAGCTTTCTTGCATCAATTGAATGAGTTCATCAGCTCCACCAAGGTAAAATGAGTCGAATGAAGCTTGTATTGTTCTGTTTTGGCCTTGATAGGTGGTGTTCACTCTTGTGATGAGGACTCTGACCAATAGGTTTTCATCAAACTTGTGTGCAATGGATTGCCACCTATGGACAAGCTTGGTTGCATTTTGTTCCAATGTCCTGGGACTGTGAAAACAGTCACAGTTGATGGAACAGGAACCAAATTTATTTTCCATGCAAGAATGACACCAAAACTAGCACCCCCGCCTCCTCTGATGGCCCAAAAGAGGTCCTCCCCCATCGATTCTCTGTCGAGAATTCTGCCATTGACAACGATTATACGAGCATCAATGACATGGTCAGCAGCCAGGGCATGTTTACGCAACAACACGCCGTAACCTCCACCACTGAAGTGTCCACCAACACCCACAGTATGGCAAAGACCTGCAGGGAAGGCAAGTGTTTTGCGTTTCTCAGCAATTCTATAGTAAAGTTCACCGATAGTTGCACCAGCTTCAACCCATGCAGTGTTGCTCTCAATGTCCACATTGATTGATCTAAGGTTTATCAGATCAATTATGACAGATGGGATTTCAGAAACATAGGAAAGGCCCTCGTAGTCGTGTCCTCCACTTCGGATTCTTATCTGCAAGTCATGATTTTTGGAACAATATATGGATGTTTGAATGTGAGACTCATGGGTTGGTGTGACAATGACCAGAGGTTTAGGGGTTTCAGATGGATTGAATCGCAAGTTTTTTATAGAGCCCTGCTAAATAGATGAATATGAAGAATTGTTTGTGGTGTAGATGACTTTGGATATGGATGAGGAGTTTTGAGAATGAAGAGAGAGACATTGAAGAAAATCTTCGTGGGTATGAGCTGAAACTCCCCATGAAATTGAGAATAGAGAAACAATAAGAAGTGAGAGCAACGAAAAACTTGGAGTCTTCATTTCTACTAGTTGATTATTTTGTGTAAAAGAGGAGTTGCTATTTATAATAGAAGCATATGTTTGTATTGTGTTTTTCTTGGCAAACTTGGAGAAGGAGAGACTCGAACACGGGCATACTAGGAACCAACTATGTCCCTGGATATTGTCCGAAGCATATGTTTGCATATCATCATTTTATGATTAATGTTGTTATGTATAAAATTGAATTATTAAATATAAGTCAATGGTCATGGCTATTGAGAAATTTTCTTTGATCTACTTCTGAAATACATGAGTAAAATAAAATATTTCATCAAGAAAATGGATTTGTTTAAAGTCACTAATTATTTTCATTGAAATTAAAGTTGTTGGCTGTATGAGTATGCATTTTTTTCGCTCTTGTGTATATATATATATATATATATACATTCATGTTTAATTTTGTTGTTCTTCTTTCCCAACAATTCATGTATGTACATAGGACAATAAAATTTTTATCTTTTTCTTTTTTTACTTTTGGTATTTCAATGAACATCTTTTCTTCTTCTGTTTTTACAGGGAAGTTTTAGAAATGAAACTATAACGACCCAAATCCACCGGATCCGGATCATTAAACGGGCCCTTACACGACCCAAAATCATCCGAGGGTATAATGGACCTTTCACGTTAAATTAATATATTAAAATCCAACAAGGACAAGATAGTCATTCGTCACAATACTATTATTTTGAGACTCCAGGGGTATAATAGTCTTTTACTTATATCACGTAATATATAAGATAAAGTCTGGGCAATTTAGTCCTTTCCGTGATTAAAATATAATTATTGAGTCTTATTGGGTCATAAAATAAATACTTGTAACTTTTAATAGGTGACAAGAGGGATAATTTGGGAAACTAAACAAAAAATGTATGGAACAGGAAAACCGACTGGTTTGGGTGGCTGACTCACTGCCAAGATACCGATCGACGTGTATATCCCGTGTGGGATGTACACGTCGACTGGTTTGAGAAATGTACAGTGACAAACTCTCTGCCAGGATACCGGTTGACTGGTGTGATACTCCCGGATTTCCGAATGCGGGTTGGCCAGGCCCACGCCCGAATACCCGAGGATATCAAAATAAATTGATAATAAACGAACACAGAGTACAAAAGAATAAAGAAAAATAAATAAAATGCTGACAAGAAACTAAAATGATAATCTAATAATAAACCTCAGAATATATTTCCATTAGTTAACAAACTCTTCTGATACAACTGATCCTCCAAAATACAACTCGGGAATTCATACTTGTGAACCCCTAGAAAATCCAAACTAAACAAATGACAGCAATAACTGTCTAAATCAGGAAACTGAATCATAAAGAAACTCCTATATAGCATCGGAAGAATGAAGTAGATTGATCCTCGCTCAGCACGAATAACCTCTACTCCTAACGAACACCTGAAAAATAATAGTGTGTCAGGCCCACAAACAAGTTCTACTCTACTACAGTCCAAACAGAGATCCGATACACGTATATATCCTAGTCAATCCAACAGTAACTAGTAGTCCGTATATATATATATATACACACACACTAAAGGAACCTCACTAGACTATAGGGTTGTCTCCACCCGAATAGTAGGCAACATGCAAAACGCACATATAGTGGGCATGAGTACCTAGACCTACCAGGGTACACAACTACACTATATCTAGCTACACATCCCTGGCGATATACGCGCTCTAACCATTAATCCTGAGACTCAAGCTCATATCATGGCACCATACTTATATATATATAATCTAGTAACCATCCTATTCAGTATAAATTAATCCTCCATAAGTCATTCAACTTATTCAGCTGACCTGACTTGAATATAAGTAGGACTTAACATTTTAGTTAATCCATTCCCTTATATAATAAATTAATCCTCCATAAGTCATTCAACTTGTTCAGCTGACCTGACTTGAATATAAGTAGGACTTAACATTTTAGTTAATCCATTCCCTTATATAAAATAGGTAGGATTTAACTGATAAGTTAATCCGTCCCTAAAATGCCACCGTCCCATACCGGTGCATTAAACCACACAATCCAACAATTGATGTAACAATTAAAGAAATACATCAAACATTCCAGAAATAACTATGATAATATGATATCAAGTTATCACATAATATGAATGACTTATTATTTATTTAAGCTTCCTATATCATATGTCCTACACAAACTGAATCTTATACATGATGATATTTTATTATACCGTCAAATAAGCATTCTCCGTATCCAATTCATCCTACACATTTAATCTCAATTGCTTAAACATATTGAAAGATTAAATTCATTCGTTTGTTTAAAACATTCAAATAGCAAGCATCATTATGATTGAGTCTATTTAAATTTATTTAAACCCAAACCTAGTTTCTATTTAATGTTCAGGAATCCTAGGTATGTTTCTACGTTCCATCATTCCACATATATGAAAAAATACATAATGTAAACATATAAAAATTCACACCGGAAATTAAATCAAAATCATGCATTTATCAATTCATAACACAAGAGCAGATATGGACCAATTTCATAAAACCTATGTTTTAATCCAATTAAACATGCATAATTATTTAATTTTATGTGTTTAATAAATCCTGGAATTTCCTAGGCATGTACAGAAACACGAATCAAAGGGAAAGAGATAGAAGAAGAACTTGCCTTAAACTTTCGGATCGAAAGTTAAACTTCTTCTTCCTTGATCTTCTCTCTATAAAGTTTTTCTCCTCCTTCCTTCCTTTTCTAACTCTCTCTCTCTAGAATATATCACGTGAATATTTTTAACCCCCTTTTACAACCTGTAGATATATATTTATAGGCTAAATAAAATAACCCTAACCCTTTTCCCAATCCAAGTCAACTTAAAAAAAAAATTAAAAAAATAAAATATTGAAAAGGTAAGTAAAATATGTTACGTATATAATTTATGTATATCTTTATTAAATAAATAAATTATACACATTCCATTATTTATTAATGGATTATCCAATAATACTTAAGTTACCATAATATTATAAAGTAACTTAAAATATAACACGTATCAAATCTATGTATATTTTTATTATTTAAATATAAAACATATACATCAGATTAAATATTACCCAAGTTACCATAAAAGTAATTAATAAATTACTTTCCCTTTTATATATATTAAAAAGGTAGGTAAAATATGTTACGTATATAATTTATGTATATCTTTATTAAATAAATAAATTATAAACATTCCATTATTTATTAATAGATTATCCAATAATACTTAAATTACCATAATATTATAAAGTAACTTGAAACATAACACGTATCAAATCTATGTATATTTTTATTATTTAAATATAAAACATATACATCAGATTAAATATTACTACCCAAGTTACCATAAAAGTAATTAATAAATTACTTTCCTTTTTATATATGTATATAATATATATCTATATGTATACATACACAACTATTCACGGGTAATAATCCATACACATCCAACCTCCTATCCAAGTAGTTCATGGGACCCAATTGGTTGACCAATTACCACTAATCATAACCATAAAAGAAAAATAAAATAAAATAATAAAAGAAACGAAGACATTTAATTTACAATTAATCAAAATACCATTTAAGTACGTAATCTAATTAAACAATTAACACATAGACAAATACAAATAATACATAGACACATAATCAAATACAAGTAATACCTAATTCAATTAAACACATAAACAATTAGTCAAATAATCAATTAAATAATTAAAACAAATAAATAAATACCGAGACTATCCTTTTAAAATTAGAGGCATTACAACTGGTTCACACTATACGTCGACCGGTTCACGCTACACGTGGACTGATTTTGGGTTATATACACTCAGTTGCTTATTGTCCAAGGGAGACCAATATACATCTACACTCAATAACCAACCACTAACGTCACTATTCTCATATACAAATTTATATACATTTCAAAACCTAATGCAACACCAAACATCACGTTGTTAACGTAATTTGCCGCACGTTACTTAAAATACACACAAACTGATTTTGAGTGAGTAAAACTTAATTTCATTTTCCAAGGGCTATATACAAAATGAATCCAATCATTTAACATGTTGCAAAAATAATACATATTGATAACAAAATTTTTGTAGGATACATAACACGTTCCAATACATCATTTAAAGACCGAATTACACAAGTCTCATTTTATACAAAATTCAAAGGAATTAAATACAAGAGTAAGGCCTCTATGACCAAAATTTACATAGCTTTGGTATAAATAAAAGTGAAGTCTTATCTACATTGATATCCATGGATGTATATTATTCACCGGCTCATCTTCAATCCGTGAAAAATGATAATAAGTAGAGGAGTGAGCACAAGGCTCAGTAAAGAATACCTAAGTGGCATCTCCTCAAGCACGGTAAATAATTACATGCCTTACAAGCAATGAATAGGAAAAAAAGATGGGGATCATGCGAGGGATTCACATACGACACCTCAATTTTTTAATAATTCACACACCATCATATTCAATGCTATGCATAAGATGCCAATGCAACCACACATCACACTCTACCCTCACATAATCACACATTCCGTCTATACCATCGTATATCCACACATCACTTCCACACTCCTACACACCCGCACATTTCATTCACCCCTCCACACATCCACACATCACATTCACACCCTCACCTCTCTTATACCCATCAATACCCTCATGACATGCATATAAAATATTTTGATTTCAACCATTCAAATTCTCATCATGCTTTCATTATCCAATAAGGAATTTCATAACCATAACAAGATAATCCAACACTTAAACATGCTTCTACATACATCAAAATGACTATACAAAGAGTAATAGAGATAATCCACCATATAGCAACTTCATAGCATGTCAATTGAAATTCATACACAAGATAAACAATTAATTTCCATCAAACACATTAATTAGACAAAGCTTATGCATCAACCAAAACCCTAAAATCTTCATTATTCAATTAACATCAAATTGGCATGTCAAAGGAGGGAAAGTCATCTAATTAACTACCAATTCTAAGGAAATCAACAATTAGATAAACTCTACCTCAAATAGAAGAAAAATCCCAAATTTTCTCGAAATCCTCCAAGCCCTTTCACCTTTGGTCTCTAATGAAAGCTCATGCCAAGCTTTCCAACATCCCTTCTTGATCACCTCCAAAGCCTCACTCTAAACACCTCAAATCAAGCTTGCAACAATGGAGAAATATGTATATATAGATGTATAGATATATAGAAAGAAGAAAAGGAAAAACTAAGGAGAGAGAGAGGTGGTCTCGGCTAAATGAAGAGAAGGAGGAAATTAAGTTAATTTTTCACTTTGCTTCCAAGGCCAATAATGTGCCACTTGTCCAATTCTTGTGGATTACTAATTTTGGGCAAAGTTACCTCCTAGTCCATGGTCTTCCATTGTAATAACATGCCTACCCCCAAAATATCCTCTCAAAGAATACATATAAATATACACACACACATGTGAAATGCCAATAACGCCCCTCACTTAAGATGAGAAAACCAGGGAAAGTTCCCGAGTCCGGAAATCGTCCCGAATTTTGAAAAAATCTAAAAATGAAACCGTTACTTTTAATTGACTTAAAATGATTGAAAATACACTTCTAAAACCTTCGGCTCAACAATTGACCAAAACGCCCCTCTGGGCCCCCGTGGCACGCAAAACAAGGCAAAGATTAAATTAATCCAGAGAAGTCAAATAAATTCCAAAAATTAGAAAATAGAAAAAATCGGTAACATTACAATCTCCCCAACTTCAACAGATTTCGTCCCCGAAATCAATCATTCTCATAAGAGAAAGACGAGAGGATACAAAAACGGAGTATGTCTCCGAGTACCCCACGCAACACACTATACCTTAAAAATCCCTAGCCAAAGAATCCGACGTTCTATGTCACTCGTAATCATATGCTTGTGACCCCACATAATCTCGACCGATCAATGACCACAGTCACATGCGACCTTTCTATCACGACAACCAACTGAACAAAAAAAGAATCACAGTGCCGAACAAAACTCTTTACCACCACCTGCATACACACGAGGAACTAGCCCCCCCAACCAACTCCATGACCCCCCCCCCCCCCCCCCCCCGAGTCCCATCCACTGAGAACCATTCGACCTGTCAAATGTACCATCAGGTATGTGGAAAACAACCCATCAACATAGCTCAAGAATCAACTGATCCAACAACTAAAATTCCTTGGACATGTAGTCCCATACCAAGTACACTACCATTCACAACAAGTGACCTGTATACCATCAATCCCAATTAAGACTCACTCTAAAATGGAATTATACTACCACACGTATGCAACGCACAACACTGTACTCCGTCTGTCACTAAACATACTAAAATCAGTGATCGTTGACCTTTGACCCAACATTATGTTAAGGAAGGTCTGACTCAGAGAAATGGTTGGCCAGGCCATTCCTATCGTCGATCCGACCTCAACGCCAATGTCGTTCTTGTCCTCAGGTCCAATCCTTAAGCATACATACACATCACAGCTACTAGATACTATCACTAATTCTAAGACCCTAAGAAAACATACACTTAACATCCATATGCAAACGAGGGCAGTGCCCCTTCCCAAACACTAAGGCTGGACAATGATTCCTAAGACATCGCGTCCCACCCGGTCCAAAGCGGAACCTTAACAAGTGAAATTCCAAACATTCCATTCATAGTTACAACTAGGCAATGCTAACCACTACATCAATAACCTTTTTGAATAACATGGCTGAAAACTCTTCTGTCATTAATCCATCATTAAAACCATTACATAAGAGCTCAACTGCTCACAAAATACACATCATTATCCAATAAAACTGTCTAGAATACTCATACAGTCTTACAATTATATCATTGCCTTAATATATAACAGTTACAACTGGTACATCATTACAACTTAAAACTCATACAAAACTCCTTAATCTATATCCTACCCCAAAGGCCCACACTAAGCATCATTAACATCATCCGGTCCGGAACCACACTACAGGATATGTCCACCATCCTGGCACAGATGAACCGACACTGCACAAAGTACACGGGCACCTGTCCAAACTCACGGGTAGCCCCCGTTACCAGAACAACTATGTGCAGGTACCTCCTGTCACACCTAAACTCGTAGGTATCCCCCGCTACACAATCACAGGTAACCCCCGTTACAGAACTCGCAGGTATCCCCCGCTACACAGTCACAGGTAACCCCCGTTACTGTACCGGACTCACAGGTATCCCCCATTACAACATGACATAATGCACTGACAACAACATGACAAAACGCACATATGATAATGTAACATGACTACCCAATAATTATGCAACATGACTAACAATCACCATGTAACTCCACATGACTCACAGTCAACAATGCAACACAACTCATAGACGACAATGCATCACAACTCACAGGTGACCATGTGACACGACATGACTCACAGACAACCATGCAACACAACACGATTCACAGGTAGCCCCCATTACAACACGACACGACTTACAGGTATCCCCCGTTACAACACATGCCGGCTCACAGGTGTTCCCCGTTACAACCGACACGACTCACAGGTATCCCCCGTTACAACAGTCAGAGTTAACCCCCGTTACAGAACTCATAGGTAACCACCGTTACATCTAGCACAACTGTGCACAGGCAACTGCCTAATCTCACAGGTATCCCCCGTTACACAAGAATCAATCACAATAATATCTCATCTCCTCTGTGGATAATCCCTCTTCATGTGGCCCAACTGACCACATCGAAAGCAAACTCTGGAACTAGGCCGATCAAGAGGACACTCCGCCTTGCAATGTCCTGGCTGCTTACAGTGATAACACACTAAGCTTGTCCTAGAAGGCTCTGAAGAAACACCAACAATAGGAGTAGCACTTGCCGTCCGCTGCTCCTGAGTAAACAATGAAGCATCCTTGTGCCTCTTCCTATCCCAACTCTTGGAAGAAGTACCCAAACTCGTACCTCGTTCCTGAGAACCCACAGTACCACTCTTCTCTTGCCAATCCTTGGCTTCTGCTTCCACCATTAATGCTCTCGTGACCACTTCAGAATAATTTTCTTACCCCAAAAGTGTCAACCCCGGCCTAATAGAACAGTTTAGGCCGTACACAAAATGCCATGTCTTCTCCTCCTCGTTCCCAAACACATCCGTAGCAAAACGTGAGAGAGAAGTGAACTTATTCTCATACTCTGTTACTGACATGTCACCTTGCTTGAGACTATCGAACTGCGTTCTCAATTCTCGTCTCTTAGTTTGTGGAAAATACTTTTCAAAGAAAAGACTCTTGAATGCATCCCAACTCATACTGTCAATATCGTGCACGTTAGTCATAGTCTTCCACTATGCTGCCGTGTTGCTAACAAACTTGTACGTAGCTAAGGTGATCTTCAACCGATCACTGGGCACCGCTATTGCCCTGTAATGTTTTTCAACTTCATCCAACCAATCGTCCACTACCAATGGATCTGGACCTCCTTCAAATGTTACTTTTATAAGCTTGTTAAATTGAAGTAGATACTCAAGATTCCGCTCCATCTCCGTCTCATGCAGCTGAATAACCGGTTGCGGTACCACTTGAGGAACTGTGGTACTTGCAATTTTCTGAAAAGCTGATGCTACAACCCTTGCCACCAGAACTTCGTCCTCCGGTACTTGTGGATTATCATCCACTTCTCTAACTCGGCCCTGTCCCAGTGAAACCCTATCCAGCTGGGATGGTCCTTCACCTGCTCGCTCCCCGACTTCATCCAACTCCATCACTTCACATAGTCTTCAAACATGATTCTACAAAACAACTACACGATCAATACAAGAATACATGAAGTAGCTCAATCCACAAGCTAAGTGCTCCCACGATTAGTTCGATAAGAACCAAAACGTTCACAAACGCAAGAATGAACAAGCCCCCTTACATACGTGGATCAAAACCATTCGTAACCCAACACCACACTACCATGAAACTTCAAACTTGTTAATAATGAAACGCGCTAGTCATACATACATCCACTAACTATTGGATGGACAACCACAACATAACCCTAAGCGTGCGGCTATGTCCCAAAACTGGATTATATCTATCATGCTCAAATAAAAGTTATCATATCCTATAATATATGTTTTTCATAACTCGTGCTCAATTACATGCAACAAAAACTCATATAACATATTTTTAATAATAATTACACTTAACAATTAAACACGTAGTTAACTAAGCATTCTTTCATCAACAATAACAATTAACAATTAAACATGTAGCAAATCAAGTATGCTTTAGACAAATTTAATCGTATAAGTAGTTGCACATATACATTTAACATTAAACAATTGTTCATGCTTTTACATTCAACAATTAATGAACTTAATGAGTAATGAACACAGAGACATATACTAAACATGGTAACATCTAAGCACATAAGCACATAGCAATAAGTCATGTTTTTGAACCAAAAAGTAATAATCACATAAGTATGCAATGTCGTCAAACCCAATTCTAACTCTTCTAGGTCAACCCTACCCGTCGTCCTTAGGTTTTCAAACCTAAAGCTCTGATATCATTTTGTAACGACCCAAATCCACTGGATCCGGATCATTAAACGAGCCCTTACGCTACCCAAAATCATCCGAGGGTATAATGGACCTTTCACGTTAAATTAATATATTAAAATCCAACAAGGACAAGATAGTCATTCGTCACAATACTATTATTTTCAGACTCCAGGGGTATAATAGTCTTTTACTTATATAACGTAATATATAAGATAAAGTCTAGGCAATTTAGTCCTTTCCGTGATTAAAATATAATTATTGAGTCTTATTGGGTCATAAAATAAATACTTGTAACTTTTAATAGGTGACAAGAGGGATAATTTGGGAAACTAAACAAAAAATGTATGGAACAAAAAATGTATCCATACGTCGACTGGTTTGGGTCACGCACAGTGGCTGACTCATTGCCGAGATACCGGTCAACGTGTGGGATGTACACGTCGACTGGTTTGAGAAATGTACAGTGACAAACTCTCTGCCAGGATACCGGTCGACTGGTTCACACTATACGTCGACCGATTCACGCTACACATCGACTGGTTCACGCTACACGTCAACTGATTTTGGGTTATATACACTCAGTTGCTTACTGTCCAAGGGAGACCAATATACATTCACACTCAATAACCAACCACTAACGCCACTATTCTCATGTACATATTTATATACATTTCAAAACCTAATGCAACACCAACCATCACGTTGTTAACGTAATTTGCCACACGTTACTTAAAATACACACAAACTGATTTTGAGTGAGTAAAACTTAATTTCATTTTCCAAGGGCCATATACAAAATGAATCCAATCATTTAACATGTTGCAAAAATAATACATATTGATAACAAAATTTTTGTAGGATACATAACACGTTCCAATACATCATTTAAAGACCGAATTACACAAGTCTCATTTTATACAAAATTCAAAGGAATTAAATACAAGAGTAAGGCCTCTATGACCAAAATTTACATAGCTTTGGTATAAATAAAAGTGAAGTTCTATCTACATTGATATCCATGGATGTATATTATTCACCGGCTCATCTTCAATCCGTGAAAAATGATAATAAGTAGAGGAGTGAGCACAAGGCTCAGTAGAAAATACCTAAGTGGCATCTCCTCAAGCACGGTAAATAATTACATGCCTTACAAGCAATGAATAAGAAAAAGAGACGGGGATCATGCGAGGGATTCACATACGACACCTCAATTTTTTAATAATTCACACACCATCATATTCAATGCTATGCATAAGATGCCAATACAACCACACATCACACTCTACCCTCACATAATCACACATTCCGTCTATACCATCGTATGTCCACGCATCACTTCCACACTCTTACACACCCACACATTTCATTCACCCCTCCACACATCCACACATCCACACATCACATTCATACCATCACATCTCTTATACCCATCAATACCCTCATGACATGCATATAAAATATTTTGATTTCAACCATTCAAATTCTCATCATGCTTTCATTATCCGATAAGCAATTTCACAACCATAACAAGATAATCCAACACTTAAACATACTTTTACATACATCAAAATGACTATACAAAGAGTAATAGAGATAATCCACCATATAGCAACTTCATAGCATGTCAATTGAAATTCATACACAAGATAAACAATTAATTTCCATCAAACACATTAGTTAGACAAAGTTTATGCATCAACCAAAACCCTAAAATCTTCATTATTCAATTAACATCAAATTGGCATGTCAAAGGAGGAAAAGTCATCTAATTAACTACCAATTCCAAGGAAATCAACAATTAGATAAACTCTACCTCAAATAGAAGAAAAACCCCAAATTTTCTCGAAATCCTCCAAGCCCTTTCACCTTTGGTCTTTAATGAAAGCTCATGCCAAGCTTTCCAACATCCCTTCTTGATCACCTCCAAAACCTCACTCTAAACACCTCAAATCAAGCTTGCAACAATGGAGAAATATGTGTATATAGATGTATAGATATATAGAAAGAAGAAAAGGAAAAACTAAGGAGAGAGAGAGGTGGTCTCGGCTGAATGAAGAGAAGGAAGAAATTAAGTTAATTTTTCACTTTGCTTCCAAGGCCAATAATGTGCCACTTGTCCAATTCTTATGGATTACTAATTTTGGGCAAAGTTATCTCCTAGTCCATGGTCTTCCATTGTAATAACATGCCTACCCCCAAAATATCCTCTCAAAGAATACATATAAATATACACACACACATGTGAAATGCCAATAACGCCCCTCACTTAAGATGAGAAAACCAGGGAAAATTCCCGAGTCCGGAAATCGTCCCGACTTTTGAAAAAATTTAAAAATGAAACCGTTACTTTTAATTGACTTAAAATGATTGAAAATACACTTTTAAAACCCTCGGCTCAACAATTGACCAAAACGCCCCTCTGTGCCCGCGTGGCACGCAAAACGAGGCAAGGATTAAAATAATCCAGAGAAGTCAAATAAATTCCAAAAATTAAAAAATAGGAAAAATTGGTAACGTTACAGAAACCATTTTATAAATAGTTTTGAGAATATAAAGTACATTTTTGTTCACATGAAACCTAAATTGTGCAACTTTTTAGTTAATAACGTGTGATCTCAATTGATTATTACAAAACAAATTGATTATTGATTCAAATCATTCCCATCTCAAAACAAGTTCGTTACGTAGTGTTGGCCACATCATTTGACTATTCCATTTGTTTGAATGTAAAATATATATATATATATATATATATATATATATATATATATATATATATATATATATGTTTGGTTGTCAGTTAAATATTTATAAAGAAAAAATATATTAAAATCTAACAAAAATAATTTATTTATCAATTTTTGGTAAGTTATTTTGTACGTCCCGTCCAAAGTACTTGTCCTCAACCTCGACCTAGAATTTTGCCAAACAGCAAAAGGTAAAAATAAAAAAATATATTTTACCTAAAAAATGAAAATATTTTTTGAAAAACATATTTTATGTAGGCCATAGATTGCTTGAGAATAAGTTAATGACACATGTTGATACTTTGTAATTCCTAAAGATTGATCGGCCATATACTATGCAATTATTACTGTAAAAAATAATTTATCTTTTACAATCACTATATTAAAATTGTATAATAATTAACCGGGTAGATGAAAAATTAATATGAATCCAAGTTAATTTAAATCTAAACTAATTAATCAAGTTGGTTGAAAAATGGATTTTGAATTTAAACTAGATAAATAAAAATAATAAATGATAAAAGATATGGAATTAACTTTATCCCAAATATCATAACAATGTCTAATTGTATTTAACATGAGAAAATTTAATATTTGTACGATTATAATTCGTGTGGCTACAAGATCATAATGATATCGTCAAGAAGATAAATGCATATATAACCAAAAGTCTACCTAGCTACATTACTTTAAGGTTGTAGTACGATCCGCCTTTCCTTTGTATGACCTATCAAATCTCTTCCATTACATATCATGAAAACTGTTGCACAAGCATCATTATTGTTATTGTAGGAATGATTTTGAGCTAACATAACATATATTTTCTATCTAAATTATGCAACTATCACACACATGAATAATTTTCTCAATTATAAACACATTCAAACAAATATTACTTAAATGTAATTACATCAATCCCAAATAAATAAATAACACAGAAGGGACGAAAGGCCCTTATGCTGTGCTCCAATCCGTGGGTCTCCTCCCTTCTAAGTTTAAGTCTTGTATGAGAATTTATAATTGAAATTTTGAAGTAATAGTTTTCTTGATTCGCTGAAATTTCGAAGCAAAAATTTTCTTAATTCTTTCCTTCTCTAATTTATTCATTGTGCCCCACGTTCCTATTACGCTCATTCTTTATTTTCCATTATTATTCACTTTCATTTCTTTGTATTTCCTCCTAATTTTCTTCAATCTTTATTTTCCATCATTATTCACTTTCCTTTCTTTATATTTCTTTCTCTCTCCTCCCTTTCCTTCACATCATGGGATTAGCTGTATTTCTCCTCTTTTGTCTGATTATACCCACTTCACTAAGTTACAGCACAATAAATAAATAAATAAATATATATATATATATATATATAGAGAGAGAGAGAGGTTAAAGTACAAAAAACTACAACTAACTCCTCAAATTAAAAATTATCCCCCTAAATTATTAATTTGTTACAATAAAAAACAAACTCATCATAAAAGATTATTTTACCTTTTGTTATTAAATTTGTCATTTTTTATTAAATTATTTTTTATTTTATTTTTTCTTTTTAAAATATTAATTATATCATTTACCTTAATTTTATAATCAGTATCAATTGATTATACAAATAAAATAAAAAATTAAATAAATTTATAGTTATCATTTTTTAAAATGATTAACTTATTATAATAAAACTTATTATACTCACTTTAAAAAAAAATTTATTATAAAAAAAAAAATCTTCTTTTTCAAACAATATTATTGAAAATTTAATAAATTACGTAAATAAAAAATATTTCTTTTTAATGCAATATATTTATGAAATTTAAGAAATTACTTAAATTATTTTAAAATTTTCTATGTAAGATTTTTATTTAAATAATTAATTTAAAAAATTAAAGACAAACTTATACAAATTTAATGGAGAATATTTCATTAAATTAGTATGAATTTTTTTCATAATTTACTTTAACAAGAAAAATATATTAGGTGTAATCAATAGGAAAGGATATTATGATCATTTAATAAAAGATACGTCAGACAATGGGATATTTTGTAATTATATGAAATTGTTTAAAAGGTTTTATAAATAAAATATAATTTGGGGTGGTTATTTGTAAATTTAGACACGGTGGAGGTTGTTGTTGTTGGTTTCTTTTTTCTTTTTCTTTTTTTTGGGCGCACTTTAACCATGTATTTAAAATAGCGCAATAATGGCAGGTGGATGGCCCACGTGATGACGTGGTAGAAGTTAGCTGGCAGAAGACCCACGCGATGATGTGACAGGTGTACATAAAATTGTTGTGCAATGATGCAGGTGGCCGGACAACTTGATGACGTGGTGGAGTCGGCTCTCAGAGGACCCATGCGATGATGTGACAGTTGACTGATATATTTGACCAAAAATATACATAAATTGCTGACTCGGTAAAATTGACTGAGCACTCTGCCATCTTTTACTGAGTTGGTTGTTCTAATTAACCTTTTTAAATTTTTTTAGTGAAACATTACAAATAATTCAAATAAATATAAAAATTAACTAAATAATTAAAATAAAATATTAACAATTATAATTTGAGGATAAAAAATTATACAAAACATGGACTCTGTCATATTCCCAAACTTATATTTTGTTAGTTTTCGTGCAAAACACACAAAAATAAAAACAAAATCATTTTCGTTGGTATTTTTTTTTCCATTTAGTGTATGCAATAAACTTTAAATCTTTAAATTTTTTATAATAGACGAGTTATAGTAAGTCTGGTAAGAGTTTTCAGATATTCACAAACTTCCAAAATTTATTTTTTTTTTTATTTTTTTTTTTATTTAACAAATGAGAAAAAGAGGTAAACCACACCCCCAAACCTATAAACTAAACATCGTCCTCAATGTTGGACAATCTCCCAAGAAATTTTTTTTTTTTTTTTTCACTCTTTTTGTATTATTATTAATAGAAAAATCTCACATAAATTAAAATCACTCAAAACTGCCCCTTTTTTTTTTTCTTTTTTATTTTACAAACCCACAATGACAACCAAGATAGCTTCAAGTCGGCAAGGCGAGCACTGATTTGCATCCGCAATGAAAAGACGGCGACGGGGCGAAGCTTCAATGAAGGATGTTGAGTAACTGGCTCTGACGGTCAACTTTCGGAGCAATGCTCGGTGATTGTGCGTGTTTTTTTTTCCTTCTTTTTTTTTTAATGACAAAATTGAAACAAAATCTAAATTACAAGAAATAAATTAAAATTGATTCAATAAAATATTTCTAAGTTCTCGCTTGCAAGAAACCTATATAAATAAAATTATTAATCAATTAATACTATTTAATTTTTTGTGCTTTTTTGCTTTATCTAGATTGCTGGTATTTAGATTGCATGTGAAATGAAACAGGCTTGTGATATATTCTTCCGTCTCAAATTAAGTCTCATCTTTAGAAAGTTGTATTTTGGTCATGTTCTTTAATTATTCCTTCCATCCCAAATTAAATGTGGTCTTTGGAAATTGTGACTTAAGTTATTGCATGATATATCTATACTATATTTAAATGTACAAAGAATTTCAGTGTTTCAGTATTTATTTATTAATTGATATAAATAAAGTTTTTATAAAAAGAGTTTCTATAAAAGTCTAACACAAATTATCTAATAAAATTTCAGTTTACCTATTTTATTTTCTAAAAAATTCTATCATATATAACCTATATATATATTAGGTCTGGCTTGTTGTGTGCATATAAACTCTATCATAAGTTTTTTCTTTTCTTTTTCTTCTTATAAGCATTATTATTATATTATTATTATTTTTTTTCTCTTTCTAATTGATGTTAATGTTTAGAAGTAATTGATTTGTTTTATTTTTATTTTCTCTTTCTAATTGTTGTTTAGAAGTGGTCGTTTTTTTTTTCTTCATTTCTTTATTTTATTATTTTTGGTTCATTCTTAATTTATTATTATTTTGAGTCATTAATTTTTTTTTTTTCTTTTTCAGGAGTGTCATTCTTCTTTTTTCTTTAGTTTTTATTTTTATTTTACTCTTTGTAATTATAATTTGGATGGTTCAAAATTTGTTATTCTTAATTTGTTATATTGAGAAGGTTGGATTGTTAATTTTTTTCTTTACTTTTTCTTTTTAGAAGCATTATTATTTTTTTTTTCTTTTGTTTTATTTTTATTTTTCTCTTTCTAATTGATGTTTAAAAGTAGTTGATTTGTTTAATTTTATTTTTCTCTTTCTAATTGATGCCTATAAGTGGTTGATTTGGTAAGTTTACTTTGGATTGTGATTTTTTTCCTTTTATTTTATTTTATTTCTTAATTTTTGGTTCATTCAATTTACTATTATTTTGAGTCATTATTATTATTATTTTTTCTTTACTTTTTTTTTTTCAAAAGTATCATTATTCTTTTTTTTTTTTAATTTTTTTTATTTTACTCTTTATAAGTTTACATTGGATTGTAATGTAATTTTTTTCTTAGTTTTAATTTTTTTTTTTGGTAGGAGGAAAAAAATACAGGGCACACTAACCAGTTCCTGTTACAACTGCTGTGTCTGTCGCACATCTGTCATCCTTAAGGCGCGGTAAAGCCTTATTCTATATGGGCTCAAATCCCCTGCTGTGAGTTACCCTACAGTCCCCTGTTGTGAGCTGATGAAAGGCCTTAGTTTGGCCACGTATGCTTCAGTTTGTAATATGTCTGTGGGCTCCACTAAAATGGTGCAAAACGCATTATTCCGTTAAATCTGCCTTCCGTTAACTTATATAGTAAACATCCATCTCTCGGCATCTTTGAAAAAGCCCAAAAGAGCCGGCTTTACAAATTAATTGAGTCGTCTCCAAAAAATTGGGTTGAGCCGTCTCCACATTTCTTCTTGAGCCGGTTGTCCATTATTTTTTTTTTCTTTTATTTTTATTTTTTTTTTTGCTTGGCAAGGAGCCGGCTCTAAAAATTCTAAGAGCCGGTTCCATATTTATTATGAGCCGACTCAACAACTTAGAGCCGGCTCCATTGAACTTCAAGAGCAAAATATTTGGATAACGCATTAGTATCTAATGAAGCCAACTCAGTTAAAAAAAAACAATTAGGGAAGATTTTACATTCACTACAATGGTTATTGAAGATTATAGAAGAAAATCCTATAATTATCCAAGATTTCAAATACGCTAGAATGCTTAACCAATGCCAATTTCAAGTAAAAAAAGATCATAATTTACACTAACAGATGACAAATGAAAGAATTAAAAAATGTTAAATTTAGGTGTGAAATTAGTTTTGCAGAGGTGTGAAATTAGTTTTGTAAAACTGTGTGAATAGCTTATTTTGAAGGTGAAGGTAATCAGTGTCCCTACTTATTAAACTTCACAATGTATTTTTTCTCAGAATTGTGACATAATAACCTGTAAAATGTGTAATTGCCGCATACATGAGAAAACAAAATATTTGGATAACACATTGGTATCTAATGAAGCCAACTCAGTTAAAAAAAACAATTATGGAAGATTTTACATTCACTACAATGGTTATTGAAGATTATAGAAGAAAATCCTACAATTAACCAAGATTTCAAATACGCTAGAATGCTTAACTAATGTCAATTTCAAGAAAAAAAATTCATAATTTACACTAACGGATGACAAATGAAAGAATTAAAAAATGTTAAATTTAGGTGTGAAATTAGTTTTGCAGAGCTGTGTAAATAGTTTATTTTGATGGTGAGGGTGATCAGTGTCCATACTTGTTAAACTTCACAATGTATTTTTTCTCAGAAATGTGACATAATAACCTGTGAAATGTGTAATTGCCGCATACATGAGAAGACAAAATATTTGGATAACACATTGGTACCTAATGAAGCCAACTCAGTTAAAAAAAAAAACAATTATGCAAGATTTTACATTTACTAGAATGGTTATTGAAGATTATAGAAGAAAATCCTACAATTATCGAAGATTTAAAATACGCTAGAATGCTTAACCAACGTCAATTTCAAGTAAAAAAAAAAAATCATAATTTACACTAACAGATGACAAATGAAAGAATTAAAAAAATGTTAAATTTAGGTGTGAAATTAGTTTTGCAGAGGTGTGAAATTAGTTTTACAGAACTGTGTGAATAACTTATTTTAATGGTGAAGGTGATCAGTATCCTTACTTATTAAACTTCACAATGTTTTTTTCCTCATAAATATCACATAATAACCTATGAAATACATGAGAAGACAAAATATTTGGATAACACATTGGTACCTAATGAAGCCAACTCAGTTAAAAAAAAATAATTATGGAAGATTTTACATTCACTAGAATGGTTATTGAAGATTATAGAAGAAAATCCTACAATTATCCAATATTTCAAATACACTGCAATGCTTAACCAATGTCAATTTCAAGTAAATAAATATTATAATTTACACTAACGGATGACAAATGAAAGAATTAAAAAATGTTAAATTTAGGTGTGAAATTAGGTTTGCAGAGGTGTGAAATTAGTTTTGTAGAACTGTGTAAATAGCTTATTTTGATGGTGAAGGTGATCAGTGTCCCTACTTATTAAACTTCACAATGTATTTTTTCGCAGAAATGTGACATAATAACCTGTGAAATGTGTAATTGCCGCATACATGAGAAGACAAAATATTTGGATAACACATTGGTACGTAATGAAGCCAACTCAGTTAAAAAAAAAAAAAAACAATTACGGAAGATTTTACATTCACTAGAATGGTTATTGAAGAAAATCTTACAATTATCCAAGATTTCAAATACGCTAGAATGCTTAACCAATGTCAATTTTAAGTAAAAAAAAAAAAAAAAAAAAATCATAATTTACACTAACGAATGACAAATGAAAGAATTAAAAAATGTTAAATTTAGGTGTGATATTAGTTTTGCAGAGGTGTGAAATTAGTTTAGTAGAATTGTGTAAATAGCTTATTTTGATGGTGAAGGTAATCAGTGTCCCTACTTATTAAACTTCACAATGTATTTTTTCTCATAAATGTCACATAATAACCTGTGAAATGTGTAATTGCCGTATACATGAGAAGAAAAAATATTTGGATAACAAATTGGTACCTAATGAAGCCAACTCAGTTAAAAAAAAACAATTATGTAAGATTTTACATTCACTAGAATAGTTATTGAAGATTATAGAAAAAAATCCTACAATTATCCAACATTTCAAATATGCTAGAATGCTCAATTTTAAGTAGAAAAATATCATAATTTACATTAACAGATGACAAATGAAAGAATTAAAAAATTTTAAATTTAGGTGTCAAATTAGTTTTACAGAGGTGTGAAATTAGTTTTACAGAACTGTGTCAATAGCTTATTTTGATGGTGAAGGTGATCAGAGTTCCTATTTGTTAAACTTCACAATTTTTTTTTTTTTTTTCTCATAAATATCAAATATTAACCTCTGAAATGTCTAATAAATCACCTAGAGCAGGCTCCAATATTTATTGGAGCCTGCTCTAGGTGATTTAGAGCCTTCTCTAAATAGAGCAGGCTCAATTACAAAGTGGAGCAGGCTCTACTTGGTAGTGGAGGCGGCTCTACTTTGGGTGGAGCCGGCTCCTTTATGCATTTTTTCATTTTTTCGTTTCCAGCCCGATTTGGTTGCCGCATGCATTTAATACCAATTTTTTTGATAACACATTCATACCTACTGAAGCCAATTCAGTTCTAAAAATCAATTATGGAATATTTTACATTCATTATAATGACAGATCGATGACAAATGAAAGAATCATAAATTTTCTAAATCTACATTGTTCTGTTCAAAACAAAAATTTCACTGTAAATGAACAATATATTAAATGCACAATATTAATAAGAACAATCAAGCATTAATTAGCTCAATTGTAGATACCACATCAAGTCCATTGTAGATTTCCTTCTTGTAGATGAATAGTTGACATTGCATTGAGAAATCAGCACACTGCAATCTGGGTTTTGATTCAAAAAAGATTATAAAAAAGTAAGAATAGAGGAGAGAGGAATTAGGGTTTCCAATAAAAAAGAAATTCAAAACCAATATGTTCTTTTGATGGAACAAAGAGAGAGGAATAGGGGTTTGGATTAAAATGAAAAAGGAAGGAGGGAAATAACAAAAGTAAAGGGGAAGAAGGGGAAAGTGAAACTGCAGAAGGGCGGGGGCGGCAGTTTATTTCAACTTTCCCTTTTTTTTTTTTTCTTTTCTTTTTATTGGCTTTACAGTTGGCACGTTAAGTTACTGTGCCGTTTGTGGACTTCTTTTTCTTGTACCAAGCCAAACACGACATTAAGCAACTCACAGCAGGAGACTGTAGGGTAACTCACAGCAGGGGATTTGAGCCCATTCTATATAATGATAAGATAAAAGTAACAGAAATAAGCATACAGAACAAGTCTACAAAATTTTAAAATTCTTTCTCAATAAACTATATATATATATATACACGCATGTATAATATCAATTACACATAACAAAAATAAAGTTTGTGGGTTTCAATGTTTTGGGTTTTGGGTTGGACTTGATTATTAAATGAATTTGTTGTTGAAATTTTTTATATATATATTTTTTCAATTTTTTTTATTATTATTATTATTTTTTTTTTTACTAACAAAAACTAAATGTGAAGAGAATTCAAATTTTCAAATCAAATAAGTTGGTATGGAAGAACAGGATTCACATGATTCTGAATTGATTAAGAATTCAGAATTGATTGAATTTACTGATGTTCAAAATAAATTGAACAAGTGGACTATTCTACCAGTAGATGCAAGAAGCATTTACAAAATCGGAATGCTCAATATCGCTGATCTATGGGCAGTTAAAACTATGGAACAGACGATGCAATTGAGCAATAAGGACACAATAATTAAATTATTGTCTCCCTGTGATCTTCAGAGATACATGAATAAATACAAGTATATCCATATAGGTTTAATTCAAATTGCTTTTAAACCTTTAACCTTACTTAGTATGGATGCTTGTATCCAAGCAACACTTAGGGATGCTAGGTGTTTAGATTTTCACCCTTCTTTAATGGGTGCACTGGAAACCAGTCTATGTTATGGACCAGTTTACTTTGATGTACATCCTAGTCTGAATCTATCTTTGACGGATAGAAATATATACGAAGCAGCTAGTCTTCGTGTACAGACTCACGGGTATAATTACTTACCTGGATCGGAAGTGGTAAGTGTAATTTATCGCATCCACTATAAGGTACTTGATACCTACTGTCCGAAAGTTATTCGCAAAGACTCTAAAGGAGCAACTGTGATTTGGGATACAAACATGTTCACTTCAAATATTGCCACAAAAAGGATAATTTCTTGGAGTGAAATAACGTTCCCTGACCATTTGACAATTCCTAATACAGTTCCTGCAAAACCTATTCTTAATAGGAATTTGGAATGTGTTATCCAAGATCATGATGGTGATGTTCTTCTTAATTTCAGAAGATCTTTAGATCTACCCAGATCTACATCATCTGGAGAAATTAAATTTCCTTATAAAGTTTCCTATCCCTCTTCTCGCAACTCTGTTTCAGGAATATCTAAAGACAAAGAAGAATTTACAGAGGCAGATCAACTCAAGTTGAAAGGACTCCAGCAATCACAGAATAAGATTCCACATGCTGTTTATGAACCAGCACCGAAGAATCCATCACGTCGGGAATTTGGAATCAACTTTTCACCCATACCATCATAATTAGGTGTTGAAGAGAAAAGTGATGAAAGAGAAGAATATTAGTTTAAATGGATTTTACACCTGATAGAAAAGCCATTAATGCTGAATTTCAACAGGAAAAATATCAAGAGTTTAGAAATTGGTATTTTAAAACTTTTGATGATGAAAAGTTACAGTTTTATAAAACACAATTTTATATTTATCTTCAAGAAAATAAAATGATTATACCTTTTGTTTCTTGGTTTTGTCTGACACATCATTCCATTATGAATTTAAATATTTTGGATGATTTTTTGAAAACATGGACCACTAAAACTGATAAAGTTATTCATTTAGTCCATCCCCCCACTGAAGCTTTACTTTTGAAAACCACGGATCAAGATACTGGTTCTAAAGTAGAGACTAAGGCTTATAACCAACCAGCTAATCTTCTGAACAGTGATAAAGAAACAGCTTTATTATGAAGGAAGATATTTATAAAGTATACAGATAGAATAACTATACTAATGTCTGTATGCAAACGATAGGGTCTCAATTGGGCAGAATTGAGACAGGTGTTGATACAGTATTAAATATTCTTAATACTAAGACCATCTCTGTCAAATCTTCCCCAGAAGTTCCCTTATCAAAGGCTCTTGTTCAATTTGCTATTGAAGTTTCAGGTTTCAAGTTGTCCAATCAGAAAAAGAATGAAGAATTTCTTCAACTCCTTACTGAGAAAATTCAAGGACTTAAAATCCAAACTTTGTCCCACACTGAATCTGACACTGTTTCTGAAAATGAATTCTCTCCTCATATTGAGAATTTTCAGGCTGCTTTTTCAACTATGCCTGATCTTAACAGAATTGTCTATGATCAAAATATCCACTCCAATACAGCCCCTGCTCCGAGTAGATATTATTATCCTAGACCAACCCCTCAAGATATCTTGTATGAAGAAGATTATTTTCATACTCAGAAATCTTTCCATGGGAAAACCATTTATGAATGGAACATTGATGGTAAATCTGACTATCAGATTTATGAGGTTGTACATCAAATGTTAATGTACAGTCAAGTCTGTAAACTAAGCCACAACAATGATGCAACAATTACCAAATTTATTGTTGCAGGTTTTACAGGCATCCTTAAAGGATGGTGGGATAATGTTCTCACTAAAATTCAGAAGGCAGAAATATTTTCAGCTGTCAAGATTGTCAGGGATGAAAAGACTAAGCAAAAAGGCCCAACTGCAGATGCGGTCTACACTCTCATCACCACAATTATTCAACATTTCGTTGGCCCAAAAGGTGCTAACAGTGAAAGGAGTAGAGAGTTGTTACAGAATCTAAAATGTCCATCTTTAACTCATTTCCGTTGGTACAAAGATGTCTTCTTAGCCAAGGTTCTACAGCTTCGTGATGCCAATCATGAACACTGGAAAGCAAAATTTGTGGATGGTCTTTCTACCTTTTTTGCTGAAAGAATTAGAAAGAAGCTAAGGGATATGAATAATGAAATCTCTATCCCTTACAGAAACTATACCTATGGTGGATTAGTCAACATCGTAATCCAAGAAGGTTTAGCTCTTTGTAGTGATCTGAAGTTACAGTCCCAGTTAAAACAACAGAGACTAACGGGGAAAAAGGAAGTAGGTGAATTTTGTGATCAATTTGCCTATCAGACACCTTTATCTTATCCTAAAGTTAGGAAAAGACATAAGGTTAACAAACCTTATAAAAAGAAATATTCTCGAAGGAAATATCAACAAAAGGTTGATACTTCAAAACAGTATACTAAGCCCAAAAGGAAAACCTATCCAAAAGCAAAGAGTAAAGGAAAACCCAAAACAGAGGCTAAGTGTTTCAAATGTGGACGGATAGGCCACTATGCAAATAAGTGCAGAACTAAGGAGAAACTTAACAATCTTCCCATCAGTGAAGAGTTAAAACTCCAATTAAGCAAATTACTGCTTAATACTAGTTCTTCCGAAAATGGATCTTCTGAGTCTGAAGAACTTATGGAATTACAATCTTCGTCTTCCTCTGAAGAAGAAAATAGCAATTCAGAATGTTCTTGTCACCAGACGAATGACTATTACAAGGCTATAGTTGAAATGAATGAGCTAAGTTTAAATGTTTTAACTGCTCATCAACAATCCTTGTTGGATCTTATAGATCAAGTTCAAGATCCGCAGATAAAAATGAAGATGTTTGAAATAGGTTATGCTATTGCACAGCCTCAAGAAGATAATGATAACCCAGACTTTATAAGATCTGAGAATCATTACAACATGAAAGAAGTTCTAAACAGGTTAGAACATCAAAGCCAGAACTCTCGTCCTGCTAATCTTGCAGATTTAAGGATGGAGGTCAACAATTTAAAAGCTGAAATTCGCCAATTAAAGATCCATCAAACCAATATGGATTTGGAAATTAAGCTTTTAAAAGAGAAGGCTAATCATGCTATGTAATATCCCTGATTTTAAAAGGATAGTCTCGGTATTTTTTTAAAATTATTTTAATTGCATTTAATTATTTAGTTGATTTCTTGGCTAATTGTTTACTTGTTTAATTGATTTAATTATTTATTAAATGTGTTAATTGATTTAATTGTTTAAATGAAATTGTGTGATGGTGTGTATTTATTTAGGAATTTAATTGTTTTATTTTATTTTTATTTTCATATTTTTAAGGAATTGGATATGAATAGTAGTAATGGACCAACCAATTGGGCTCCATGGACTACTTGGATAAAGGGTTTAATGGGGACGGATAATTACCCATGTATATGTATATTTAATAAACAAATAAATAAATAAATATATATATATATATATATATATATATATATATATATATATATATATATATATATATAAGGAAAGTCATATATATTTATATATTACATATAAAAAGGATTACACATAGATTATACGTACCATATATTTTAGTTACCTTTTTGGTATTTAGATTTTATTTTGTTTTTATTATTAGTTTGGCTTGGATTGGAAAAAGGATTAGGGTTATTTTATTTGCCTATAAATATATAATTATAGGGTTGTGAAAGAGGTTAGAAATATATTACGTACTATATTTTAGAGAAAGAAAGAAGGAAGAGGAAGGAAGAGAAAAGGAAGAAGGAGGCTAGGGTTTTATCTAATCCCTAAAGGCAAGTTTTAATCTTTCTCTTCTCCTTTGATTCGTATCCTATGCATGCTAGATTAATTCTAGGTTCTTAAATAAATTAATTGAATCTAATTACATGGATCTATTTGAAAATTTCAATTCATGTGTTTTAATAATAGGTTTGTAATGAATTTTAATATTGACAAATCGATGCATATGTTTGAGTTATGGTTTCCATTACGTGTTTATGTAGTGTTTAAATTTTTGTTCACATGATGTTCGTATGTATCAGTCTGTGTGTGTGTCTGTGTGTGATAGATAGAAAAATCAAAATTGGTAACTCATCATAAGGTACGCACGCCGAACGAGGAAGGAAACATGTGGTATATCAGTTTTGTTTCATTGTAATTTAAATCTCATTGTTTCATAAGATTACACGCCACACGAGGGGAAGGAAAACAAAGCATTACAAAGTGATATGAATCATGTATCAGTTTGCTGTTTTCTTTAAATTGAAGTTTCATTGTTTTCATAAGGTTCACACGCTGCACGAGGAGGAAACAAGCAACAATTACAATCTGATATGCTATATGGGTTAGAAATAAATCTTGTACATGAAAAAATAATAACAATAATAATAATAATACTTAGTTATGCATTAAATATTTTTTTTAAATGTTATTTTGATTAATATTAAAATGTTAAATTAGTATTTATTATTTTTGAGTGATGGATCTGAATTAAATATCTATTTAATTTAAGTATATTATCCTTGAATTGGAATGCATGATTTAAGTTTACATGCTATATATGGAATTTAATTAATTTTAAAAGGATAAATTAATTAAATATTGTTGGATTAAATTATTTTAATCAATTGTTTAGATTTAAATTAATTTAATCAGAATATGGAGATGTACAATTTAGTCGAGATGCATGTTAATTTGTTGTGATGTAAATTAAATGCATGCTAATTAGAATTGATATTTTTGCTTAAGTAAATGCAAAGGATGTATATAAGATTTATATCATATTTATTAGGATTATTAAATGTAAATATTATTTACATTATCCTTGAATTGGGAACTTTTATTTGGTTGTGATATGGATTAATGCACCATTATGGGATGGGGGCATATTAGGGACGGATTAACTTAAGAGTTAAGTCCTACCTATTTTTAATAAGGGAATGGATTAACCACAGTGTTAAGTCCTACTTATTCGTGTCAGGTCAACGGAATAGTTGGATGACATATTATTGAAATAATAATTGGATAGTTTATTTGGATGGTTGGATATGATGGATTTTACATATAGAATTATATACCATGATATGAGCTTGAGTCTCAGGATCAGTGGTTAGGATGCGTATATTGCCAGGGATGTGTAGCTAGATATAGTGTGGTTGTATACCTTAGTAGGTCTAGGTACTCATGCCCACTATATGTGCGTTTTGCATGTTGCCTACTATTCAGGTTGAGACAACTCTATAGTCTAGTGAGGTTCCTTTAGTGTGTATATATATCTATATATGGACTATTTAGTTATTGTTGAATTAATTAGGATGTGTACGTGTATCGGGTCTCTGTTTGGGATGTAATAGATTAGAACTTGTATGTGGGCCTGACCCACCATTATTTTTCAGGTGTTCGTCAGTTTCAGTCTTAGAAATTGTTCGTGCCGAGCAGAGACAGCCATTCATTCTTCCGACTCTACGTAGGACTCTTCCTCATTAGTAACTTATTATTTTTATTTCGATTCAGTTATTTCAGTTAGGATATTATTAGGGGTTCACAGTATGGATTCCCGAGTTGTAATTTAATTAATTACTGGTATTAGAAGATTGGAGGATTTTATTATGGGATTTTAATCATTATTTATTTGAGGATTTTTAAATAAGAATTTGTTATTTAGTTTTCCTTTCAGCTTATCTATTTATTTTTAATTCATCTTGTATTCCAATGCTTGTTTAAATATTAATTGTTTAATATCCCTCGAATCTGTGCTCGGACTTGATCACCCGTGGCTCTAGAATCGAGGGGTATCACAGTTGGTATCAGAGCATTCCTGGTTCAAGTGTCTCTAGGGATCTATCGTTTTAAGACTTCCGCGTAGCGTATTCTTTTAATTAGAGCCTAAGATTTGGATTCGTTGTATTCTTTACGGTTCGGTTAAATCGTACTAATGTCTGTCTTTCTATGTTAACAGAATGGTTAACGCTAGAAGAAAACGGGACAATCAGAGAAATAAGTAACGAAGGGAGGCGGCTCGTAGGCAGCGTCAGGAAGATGAGGGTCAGTTCTATGAGGAGCATGAGGAAGTTCAGCAGACTCGGGATCAGGGAGGAGATCCAGAGTTTCCTCCTCACATCAATGACCTTATTGCTCGGGCTATAGAAGCAGGGGTAACCGCTGCACTTCGGAATCAGCCTCAAGTACAGCCGGCACCGTTACAAGCACCGGTTGTTCGGATTGATACTTGGGAGAAGGTTAGGAGTTCTTTCACAAAGGGGAGCCCACCTGAGTTCACAGGCTCCACCGATGCGAAAGCAGCTCATCAGTGGAAACAGGACATCGAGCGACATCTTCGCTTGGTTCAGTGCACGGAGGTTCAGAAGCAGATGCTTGCTACCTTCAAGCTAATTGGGGATGCACTACAGTGGTGGAAGTCAGTTACCACCGCAGCGGAGAGGATGGCATTGACTTACGATCAATTCAGTGCACGCTTTGATGAAAAGTATTTCCCTTATGCAATCAGGGCAGCCATGAAGACTGAGTTTCTTAATCTGCAACAGGGGAACATGACAGTGGCAGAGTATGAGCAGCAGTTCACGCGCCTATCTCTTTTTGCACCGGAGGAGGTGGATACAGAGGAAAAGAAACGCAACAGTTTCGTCAAGGGACTGATGTGGTTTATCAAGAGAGCAATTACAGGTAGTCCAGCCTATACTACTTATGCTCAGGTGGTAGATGCCGCTCTACAGCAGTATCAGTTGACTGTGGATTTCAGACAGGCCAAGGGTGAGAAGCGGGGTGATCGAGACTCTGCTAATCAGTCAGCTGAGAAAGGGAATGGGAACGGACACCGACAGAATGACAGGGGCAAATTCCAGGGACATCAGCCTTGGAAGAAGCACAAGGGTGGTTCAGATGCTCAGCAGAATGGGGCACCTATTCAGAGGCAGCAGAATGGGGGACCACAGGCAGGACAGGGTCAGCCACAGACTAACCGACAGAGGAGGCCATTTGGTACTTTCCAGGGTAGTTGCTATACTTGTGGAGAGTATGGTCACACTTCCAGGCAGTGTCCTACAGTAAGACATGGACAGAGACAGGGACAACATGTGCAACAGGGGCAGAGGGCACCAGTGCCTTTACCAGCTCCACAGGTTCCACGGATGCAGGGACAGACATATCCGGCTTTACCAGCGTCGCCGCAGCCTCAGGGACAGGCACAGCAGCAGTTACACTATGGCAGGGTGTACAACCCCATGCCACAGGATGTTCAGGCACCTCAGGCTGTTGAGGGTAAGTTTCCTATTCATGGTTTGCATGGACGTGTTTTATTTGATACGGGTGCTACACACTCATTTATAGCTAGGACTTTTGTTGCTTTATCTGGGATGAGGACGAGGGTATGCACTAAACCTCAAGGTATTTCTACACCATTGGGCGATACAGCCATTTTACATGAGAGTGATGGGCCTATGACACTAGATATTGGTAGACTCAGATTTCTAGCCAATCTATTGGTCCTGGACATGCACACTTATGACGTGATACTTGGGATGGATTGGTTATCGCATTACCATGCCCAAGTTAATTGTTATGATAGATCAGTTATTTTCACCATACCTGGTCAGGACATGTACGTTGTCGCTATGCCGCGTTCTAAGGGGATCACTAGCACCTATTTGTTTCATATGGATGAGGAAACGGATGAGGGGACTACTGTATTATTGGATAACATACCAATTGTACAGGATTACCCGGATGTATTTCAGAAGATTCCAGGGTTGCCGCCTAGTCGCGAGATCGACTTTGTGATAGACTTAGCTCCAGGCACTACGCCTATTGCTAGGGCACCATATAGGATGGCACCAGTGGAGATGCGCGAACTGAGGGATCAGATTCAGCAGCTACTCAGCCAGGGTTTCATTCGCAGGAGTACTTTACCCTGGGGAACACCGGTTTTATTTGTGAAGAAGAAGGATGGTTCGCTTTGCTTGTGTATAGATTACAGGGAGTTGAACAAGGTTACTATTTGTAATAAGTATCCTTTGCCCAGGATTGATGACTTGTTTGATCAGTTGAAGGGAGCTACTTATTTCTCTAAGATTGATCTGCGGTCTGGATATCATCAACTTCGGGTTCGGGAGCAGGATGTCCCGAGGACAGCGTTTCTCACTAGATATGGATCTTATGAGTTTCGGGTGATGCCGTTCGGGTGGACTAATGCACCAGCGGTTTTCATGGATTTAATGAATAGAGTCTTCAGAGCTTACTTGGATCAATTTGTCATTGTCTTCATAGATGACATTTTGATTTACTCGAGGTCAGAGGACGATCATGCTAGACATCTTCGGATAGTCTTACAGACGCTTCGTGAGCATCAGTTGTATGCCAAGTTTAAGAAGTGTGAATTTTGGCAGCGGGAAGTGAAATTTCTGGGTCACGTGGTGTCAGAAAGGGGAATAGCGGTGGATCCAGCCAAGGTTTCAGCGGTGGTTGAGTGGGGACAGCCTACATCACCTACCGAGATTCGGAGTTTTCTCGATTTGGCAGGTTATTATAGAAGGTTCATCCAGGGGTTCTCAAAGATAGCGGGACCGCTCACTCATCTAACTAAGAAGGGTGTACGGTTCGTGTGGGATGAACATTGTCAAAAAGCTTTTGATGAACTGAAGACTAAGTTGACTTCTGCACCGGTTTTGTCTACCCCACAGAGCGGGATTGAGTATCTTGTCTACACAGATGCTTCTTTGCAGGGTCTGGGATGTGTCTTGATGTAGGAGGAGCGACCAATTTCGTATGGATCTCGGAAGCTTAAGCCTCATGAGCTTAATTATCCAACACATGATTTGGAGTTGGCAGCGGTGGTCTTTGCCTTACGTATTTGGAGGCATTATCTGTTGGGTGAATCCTTCAGATTATTTAGTGATCACAAGAGTCTGCAGTACTTGTTCACTCAGCGAGACCTGAATATGAGACAGCGCCGATATTTGGAGTTTGTGAAAGACTATCATTTCTCTATCTAGTATCATCCAGGGAAAGCGAATGTGGTGGCAGATGCACTCAGTCGTCGACCTGTTGGTAGTCTTTCCACTCTATTCACTACTGAGTGGAATGCGTTGAAGAGGGTGGATGAATTGTCGGATGCTTTCTTGGCTTGCATGGTAGTTACACCTTCTATGATTCACAAAGTTTTGAAGGCACAACTCACGGATCAGCAGTGCATTGATAAAGTTCCAGAGATAGCTTCCGGAGAGGTTCCATTCTACTATGTTGGGGCTGATGGAGGTTTGAGGTACAAGGGACGATTAGTGGTACCTTCTGCTGATGAGTTGAGGAAGGATGTGATGACTGAGATTCACCACTCTGAGTTTTCAGTTCATCTTGGAGGTGACAAAATGTATCAGGATATGAAACGGCAGTTTTGGTGGGCAGGTATGAAGAGGGACATTGCTCTGTTTGTCTCACGATGTAGTACTTGTCAGATGGTCAAGATTGATCATCAGAGGCCGCCAGGAGCTCTACAGCCACTGCCGATACCGGAGTGGAAATGGGAGAGCATTTCTATGGATTTTGTAGAGGGATTACCTAACTCGTTTAAGAATCACAATTCCATTTGGGTCATCGTTGATAGGTTGACTAAATCTGCTCATTTTTTACCTATTCGCACTGATTACACTTTGGAACAGTTGGCGAAACTTTACATTACAGAGATTATGAAGTTGCATGGCATTCCGTTATCTATTATATCGGATAGGGATTCGAGCTTTGTATCAGGGTTTTGGAAGAGTTTTCAGCAGGCTTTGGGTATAGAGTTGCATCTTAGCACTGCTTATCATCCTCAGACTGATGGACAGACCGAGAGGGTTAATCAGATAATGGAGGATATGCTTCGTTCTTGTGTCCTTGACTTTAAGGGCCATTGGGAGGAGTATTTGCCACTTGTGGAGTTCGCATATAACAATAGTTTTCAGAAGACTATTGGTATGGCACCGTTTGAGGCATTATATGGACGACCATATAGATCTCCTGTTTGTTGGATGGAGGTTGGCGAGAGCCGATTTTTGGGTCCTGAGTTCATTAAGGATACTTCTGAGAAGATTGATCTTATTAGGGATCGCATGCGCACTGCCCAGAGTAGGCAAAAGAGTTATGCGGATCGTCGTACTCGTGCATTAGAGTTTCAGGTTGGGGATCAGGTTCTACTCAAAGTGTCTCCTATGAAAGGTGTAATGCGCTTTGGGAAGAAAGGGAAGTTATCACCACGGTTCGTTGGTCCATTTATGATTACCGATCGCGTTGGAGCTGTAGCTTATCGGTTGGCACTTCCAGATCATTTGGATCGAGTGCACAATGTGTTTCATGTTTCCATGTTGCGAAAATTTCTGCGAGATGAAGATCGGTATCATCATATCGATGTGGGAGAGATTGAGTTACAGCCGGATGCAACATATGTGGAGCCACTGTGTCGCATTATTGACCGTAAGGATCATGTTCTTCGCAATAAAGTCATATCGTTAGTACGTGTTCAGTGGAATCACCATAATGAGGCTGAGTCTACTTGGGAACAAGAGGATGTCATTCGCTCACAGTTTCCAGATATAATGGAAGAAGGTAAGGACGAATTCCGAGGACGGAATTCCTTTTGTTAGGGGGGAAGAATGTAATACCCCTGATTTTAAAGGGATAGTCTCGGTATTTTTTTAAAATTATTTTAATTGCATTTAACTATTTAGTTGATTTCTTGGCTAATTGTTTACTTGTTTAATTGATTTAATTATTTATTAAATGTGTTAATTGATTTAATTGTTTAAATGAAATTGTGTGATGGTGTGTATTTATTTAGGAATTTAATTGTTTTATTTTATTTTTATTTTCATATTTTTAAGGAATTGGATATGAATAGTAGTAATGGACCAACCAATTGGGCTCCATGGACTACTTGGATAAGGGGTTTAATGGGGACGGATAATTACCCATGTATATGTATATTTAATAAACAAATAAATATATATATATATATAAGGAAAGTCATATATATTTATATATTATATATAAAAATGATTACACATAGATTATACGTACCATATATTTTAGTTACCTTTTTGGTATTTAGATTTTATTTTGTTTTTATTATTAGTTTGGCTTGGATTGGAAAAAGGATTAGGGTTATTTTATTTGCCTATAAATATATAATTATAGGGTTGTGAAAGAGGTTAGAAATATATTACGTACTATATTTTAGAGAGAGAAAGAAGGAAGAGGAAGGAAGAGAAAAGGAAGAAGGAGGCTAGGGTTTTATCTAATCCCTAAAGGCAAGTTTTAATCTTTCTCTTCTCCTTTGATTCGTACCCTATGCATGCTAGATTAATTCTAAGTTCTTAAATAAATTAATTGAATCTAATTACATGGATCTATTTGAAAATTTCAGTTCATGTGTTTTAATAATAGGTTTGTAATGAATTTTAATATTGACAAATCGATGCATATGTTTGAGTTATGGTTTCCATTACGTGTTTATGTAGTGTTTAAATTTTTGTTCACATGATGTTTGTATGTATCAGTCTGTGTGTGTGTCTGTGTGTGATAGATAGAAAAATCAAAATTGGTAACTCATCATAAGGTACGCACGCCGAACGAGGAAGGAAACATGTGGTATATCAGTTTTGTTTCATTGTAATTTAAATCTCATTGTTTCATAAGACTACACGCCACACGAGGGGAAGGAAAACAAAGCATTACAAAGTGATATGAATCATGTATCAGTTTGCTATTTTCTTTAAATTGAAGTTGCATTGTTTTCATAAGGTTCACACGCTGCACGAGGAGGAAACAAGCAACAATTACAATCTGATATGCTATATGGGTTAGAAATAAATCTTGTACATGAAAAAATAATAACAATAATAATAATAATACTTAGTTATACATTAAATATTTTTTTTAAATGTTATTTTGATTAATATTAAAATGTTAAATTAGTATTTATTATTTTTGAGTGATGGATCTGAATTAAATATCTATTTAATTTAAGTACATTATCCTTGAATTGGAATGCATGATTTAAGTTTACATGCTATGTATGGAATTTAATTAATTTTAAAAGGATAAATTAATTAAATATTGTTGGATTAAATTATTTTAATCAATTGTTTAGATTTAAATTAATTTAATCAGAACATGGAGATGTACAATTTAGTCGAGATGCATGTTAATTTGTTGTGATGTAAATTAAATGCATGCTAATTAGAATTGATATTTTTGCTTAAGTAAATGCAAAGGATGTATATAAGATTTATATCATATTTATTAGGATTATTAAATGTAAATATTATTTACATTATCCTTGAATTGGAAACTTTTATTTGATTGTGATATGGATTAATGCACCATTATGGGATGGGGGCATATTAGGGACGGATTAACTTAAGAGTTAAGTCCTACCTATTTTTAATAAGGGAACGGATTAACCACAGTGTTAAGTCCTACTTATTCGTGTCAGGTCAACGGAATAGTTGGATGACATATTATTAAAATAATAATTGGATAGTTTATTTGGATGGTTGGATATGATGGATTTTACATATAGAATTATATGCCATGATATGAGCTTGAGTCTCAGGATCAGTGGTTATGGTGTGTATATTGCCAGGGATGTGTAGCTAGATATAGTGTGGTTGTGTACCCTGGTAGGTCTAGGTACTCATGCCCCACTATATGTGCGTTTTGCATGTTGCCTACTATTCAGGTTGAGACAACTCTATAGTCTAGTGAGGTTCCTTTAGTGTGTATATATATCTATATATGGACTATTTAGTTATTGTTGAATTAATTAGGATGTGTACGTGTATCGGGTCTCTGTTTGGGATGTAGTAGATTAGAACTTGTATGTGGGCCTGACCCAGCATTATTTTTCAGGTGTTCGTCAGTTCCAGTCTTAGAGATTGTTCGTGCCGAGCAGAGACAGCCATTCATTCTTCCGACTCTACGTAGGACTCTTCCTCATTAGTAACTTATTATTTTTATTTCGATTCAGTTATTTCAGTTAGGATATTATTAGGGGTTCACAGTATGGATTTCCGAGTTGTAGTTTAATTAATTACTGGTATCAGAAGATTGGAGGATTTTATTATGGGATTTTAATCATTATTTATTTGAGGATTTTTAAATAAGAATTTGTTATTTAGTTTTCCTTTCAGCTTATCTATTTATTTTTAATTCATCTTGTATTCCAATGCTTGTTTAAATATTAATTGTTTGATATCCCTCGGATCTGTGCTCGGACTTGATCACCCGTGGCTCTAGAATCGAGGGGTATCACATGCTACCACATAATCTTCGTCTTCACAGATTGAAGTGCCTAAAGATAAAGAATATCTTAATCTTTTGAATCAAGTCACTTACCAAAAATGGTATATCTCCATTAATTTGGTCATCAATCAGGAATATACTATCAATAATGCTGTTGCTTTGGTTGATAGTGGTGCAGACATGAACTGTATTCAAGAAGGATTGGTCCCTACTCAATATTTTGAGAAAACCACTCAAGGTCTTACCAGTGCCAGTGGTGGTAAGATGCAGATTAAGTATAAGTTCAATCACGTTTTTATCTGTAAACAAGGTATTTGTCTACCATCTACCTTTTTACTTATTAAAAACATAGCACAACAGGTTATTTTGGGCACTCCCTTTTTATCCTTGATTATGCCAATTGAGAAAATTGATTCTTATGGAATATGCTCAACCTTACAGGGTCAGTCAATCACTTTTGAATTTTTGACCAAACCTGTAAATAAGCATATCAATGCTCTTAAAAATAGCATTATCTTTAAAGAAAAGCAACTGAATTATTTGCAAAAGGAAGTCTCTTCCTTAACAATCAATCAAAGATTGGTACATCCCACTGAGCAATAGAAAATTGAGTCAATACGACAAAGTTTTCTAAAGGATATCTGCAGTGATGTTCCTAATGCATTTTGGGATAGAAAGAAGCATATTATTTCTTTGCCTTATGAAAAAGGATTTACCGATCTGATGATCCCTTCCAAAGCTAGTCCTAGCCATATGAAGGCTGACTATTTGGAATTATGCAAAACTGAAATTAGTTCTTTAAAGGAAAAGAAGCTAGTTACAACAAGTTACTCCCCATGGAGTTGCAGAGCTTTTTATGTTAATAAAAACTATGAAAAAGAATGAGGAGTTCCTCGATTGGTCATTGATTATCGTCCCCTCAACCTTGCTTTGAGCTAGATTCGATACCCAATTCCCAACATTAAAGATCTGTTAGATAGATTACACTCTGCTGTAATATTTTCTAAATTTGATCTTAAATCAGGATATTACCAGGTACAGATTGCAGAAGAGGACAGGTATAAAATTGCTTTTTGTGTACCCTTTGGACAGTATGAATGGACAGTAATGCCTTTTGGTTTAAAAAATGCCCCTTCCGAATTTCAACATATTTTGAATGACATTTTTAATCCTTATACTGAATTTTCTATTGTTTATATTGATGATATTTTAATATTTTCAAAATCAATAGATCAACATTATAAGTATTTAAAAATTTTCAAAGATGTTATTTACAGAAGTGGTTTAGTAGTTTCTGCTCATAAACTAAAAATTTTCCTCACTCAAGTAAGATTTCTTGGTCATGAAATTTGTGATGGAAAAATCAAACCAATTGACAGAAGTATTGAGTTTGCCTCTAAATTCCCTGATGAAATTAAGGATAAAACTCAATTGCAAAAATTTCTTGGTAGTTTGAATTATATTCGTAACCATTACCAGAATCTTGCACAGGATACAACAATTTTATATACACGGCTCAGGAAGTCACCTTCCCCTTGGACTGAAGAACATACGAAAGCCGTCCAGAAGATTAAACTTCGTGCTAAACAGATTCCTTACTTAGCCTTAGCAAATTCTTCATGGTTTAAAATTGTTGAGACAGATGCATCCTATGATACCCCTTGGATCCGAGACACGGGTTGATCAGACCCAGACCCCAAACCCGAGGGAATATTTAACAATTAATATTTTATAATGAACACGGAATACAAAATGAATTAAGAAATGAAATTAAAGCTGAAAAGAACTAAAAATAGAATCCGTAAAATATTATAATTATTAAAATCCATCAAACCCAAATTCCAAAACTCCATCAGTTTACAACTCGGGAATCCATCTTTAGTGGACCCCTATTAAACATCCAAACGGAAGATAAAATAACTGTAATAAACATCCAGAAATAAAACTATGGAGAGAGCCCTACATCGTCGGAAAAGGGAATAGAAACCTCTGCTCAGCACGAACACGTCTAAGCCTGGAACTATCGTGTACCTGAAAAATAGAAGTGGGTCAGGCCCACGCGTAAGTTCTATCCGATTACAATCCAAGCAGAGACTCGATACGCATATACATTCTAACCAACTCATCAATAGCTAATAGTCCGTATGTATATATAATCACACTAAAGGACTCTCACTGGACTACAGGCTGGTCTCAACCTGAATAGAGGCAACATGCAAAACGCACACAAAGTGGGCATGTATACCTAAGCCTAACAGGGTACACTTCCAACCATCATAGCCAGCTATGCATCCCAATGCATATACGCTCCCTAACCGTCGATCCTGAGACTCAAGCCCATATCGAGGTACCATAAAAATATATTTAAAATCCATCCAGAATCCATAGTAGTGCCGCTCAACTATATGTTGCCTTGACACTACAAATCCATAGGATTTAACCTTTAGTCAATCCATTTCCTTAATCCCAGAATAGGTAGGACTTAGCGGTTTTTGAGCTAATCCCCCTTGTATGCAACCGTCCCATACCGGTGCATACATTTCATCCATCCAGTAGTTGATAACACAAACCATGCATGTAAATATCAACTGATCCATAAGTCCAACAATTTAAAATAAAAAATATTAAACTGGACATTCAATTGTTCCATAAAGAGCATACAAAAATTATGTAATTTAATGTGTTACTTTTAAACTACGTAACCATAATCCAGCAATTGGCAATACAACAGTATATGTAATTATCAATTTATCCCATAATCCATATAATTGAGTAAACATGAATAAATGTCTACCTCAATTAATTCCATAGCAAGTATAATAAACATTAACAAATTATCATGCTTATATCACCAGTCCAACAATTGATGCGATAAATGCTGAAATTTAAACATCAATTACTCCTTAAAAAGCATAGTAAAAATACATAGATTTTAACAATGCTTATTTTATACCATTAATACATGATTAGAATTTGATAATCATTTACAGAAAGTTTCTACAACAAATTAAGCAACTTAAACCACTTGCATTCCCTAACAGTTTACAACTTTGTTTAGAATTGATTATTGTTCAACCCATAAACCCCCAAGTGGTTTATTAACCATTCCCACACCCTCTGGAGCTTTAATATAACTTTAAAACTTATTAAGGTTCCCATTTACAGTCCCTGAATGTCCCAAACAGATCAAAAATTCAGCCTAGAAGCAAAATTCGGCAAAAATTGCATCAAAAGGGGAAGGAGCCGCCTCCCCCACATGGGGAGCCGCCTCCCCCTTGTGTGGAGCCGGCTCCACTCCATGTGGAGCCGCCTCCACACACCCTAGAGCCGGCTCTACCTTGCGTGGAGCCGCCTCTTCCTCCTGTTCCCCTCTCTGCTTGCGTTCCTTCTTCAGTTTCATCTCTGGCGACCCCCAATTTGATCTGTCCTTAACCCTAAAGGTTTCTCTTGACTAAAACTAGGTTTCCAATGCTCCAGATAATTTAAAACTCCTTAATCTTCAATCCACTTGAAACAGAACAGGAAATAAGCAAAGATGAATTATAACAAGAAATTTTAAAACATGTAAACACATGCAGTTCCAAACGAACCTACCATACAAACCAGATCTTTGTTATTACTTCCCAGTGTGTTACAGACTAACTCAACTCTGTTCACATTACATGAATTAATTCAGGAGTTACGCAAGAAAGAATCCGAAACAACCAATACGTAACATGTAACCACGACCAGTTTTGTTTTTTCATTCAGACAAGCCATCTGGTTTAATATTAATCTTTATTAGTCCTGGAGTTGCATTAAACATGTAAAGAACACAAGTCCAAAGGAGAGAGTTAGGAATAGAACTTGCCTTTTGCCTTTAGCCTTGCACAGTCGTCTTCCTACGTTCTCCGGCAACGTCCTACTGAAATCCTCCTCTGTTCTCTCTCTGCCTCCACTGTCGTGAATAGTTTTTTTTTCTAAAACCCTAAGCAGACTTAATACTTATATTTATAGGTTTATGTAGAACCTAAAATCAAGCCAAACCCTACAATGAATCCTAACCGTCCTATAGAGAATTCTAATTAAAATCTACGTCGGCTACCAAGACTTAACTTCTAAAACAAAACCCTAAATTAAACCAATTAAGCATTTAAAAGAATTAAAATACCAAAAATACAATTTACTAAACAATTAAATAAACTAACATACAATTAACTAAATAACAAGCAAATAAATTAATAATTTCAAATAAATTCAAACATTTAAATACACAAGCAAAATAAACAATTCTATTAGGTAATTAAATCAAATAATACAATTTAAAGAAAATTAAAGCCAAATGGATAATTAAAACAATTAACTCAAATAATCACAATTAATGTAAATAAACCAAATAATTAATTCAAATAATACAAATAAGTCAAGTAAGTCAAATAATTAAAAAGTCAATTAAAACATAAATTAAATACTAGGACTATCCTTTTGAAATTAGGGGTATTACACATCCAATATTGGATATGGCGGTATTTTTAAACAAAAGAATCCAGAAACAGGAACAGAGGAACTTGTTCGCTTCACTTCAGGATCTTGGAAAAATGCACAATTAAATTATTCTACTATTAAGAAGGAAATTCTTTCTTTAGTTAAATGCATTTATAAATTCCAAGACGATTTAATCAATCAGAAATTCTTGTTACGCATTGATTGCAGTGCTGCTAAACAAGTGTTGGAAAAAGATGTAAAAAATTTAGTTTCCAAACAGATATTTGCTGGTTGGCAAGCTGATTTATCTGCTTTTGATTTTTCAATTGAATATATTAAAGGCAGCTCTAATTCTTTACCTGATTTCTTAACCCGTGAATTTTTACAGGGTTCATGAATCAGCCCCATCATGGGTAAGGCCGTGGTAATACCACCAAAGGCCGTGGCAAAGGCAGGGCAAAAGCCAAAGTGTTTATACCCCTCACTGATGATCAATATCCAGCTTTGGAGCATCTCTCTAATTTGCTTCGGAATCCTACTCCAGGAGAAAGCTCACAGAAGAAAACCAAGAAAGAGGTAGAGGTTCTTATCACAGAAACTCCATGGATACCTAATTCAAGGTATATTCAAACAGTATTGGTTCTGGATCCTCAAGATGAACAATGGATGCCAGATCCTTGGGAAATCAAAACAAGATATTTCCAAACACAGCAATATGTAACATCAGATAGTCGTCATAGATATGTTTATAAAGCAATGCTTACTGAAACTTCCTCTGTGGAATTTACCCACACAAAGAAATTTTTGAATTCCAAAGATAGTCCTCTTACTTATAGTAAAACTATCTTTAAAAAGCTTTATAAGCCTTCTGACTGGGGATTAAATACTAATTTATCCAAAAAACTTACTTTCGGGCATACTTATAATTACTAGGATTATATCTCAGCATGGACATATTCGTTCTTTTATTAGAATCCAACACATAAACATACTTGGTTTTTCAAGATATGTCTTAATCTTTTAAGGTTGATTTCCCAAATTGGGCTATTCCTTGGTGGGCTATATTTGATCCAGATCTGGATATTTTACCAGAACCGGTGAGGCACTTATTCCTCCTATGGCAGCAGTTCCATCCTCATCTCAGAGGACAGGATCATATCCCTGCGGGCAAATCCACCTTCTTATTCTTTACAGAATTTGGAATTCCTTGGATTTGGAGATGGGATTTCCAATGCAGTTATAATTCTGATTAGCTGCCCATCTTGGAAAGGATTTTTTATTACAGGTGGTGGGCTAGCATGTCTCAAGAGTTGTCTCTGACATCTCTCTTGAACCTCATCAAACAGAAGACAGTGGAGTATCAGGATGCTATTCCAAAGTTATCCTTAACTCAGTTTCCAAATGCCACTGATATCTTTAATCCCTTTGAAATGATTAAGGTTATGATCAGAAAGCAACAACCGTTAATTACTGAAACAGATTTAATGGTTAAATGCATGGATTTCATGAAGACTAAATTTGTTAATACTTTTGGTTCTTCTCCGTCCACAGTTACGGATGACATATCCATGGTCTCAGTATCTAGCCAAGATGGTAATCAGTATTCCTATCTAGCTGGCGAAGCATAAGATCCTAATGAAGATCTTATCCAGGATGAGGACCCCTCTGCTGAAGATTATTGGGATTCTTTAACCAGCCACTTGAAAGAAAAAAATGAAAACTCCCAAAAAGTAGAGATTCTCTCTTATCCTGCCGACAGAAGATGACAAAGTACTTTTCCTAAAGTCTTTGTTTCTACAGAACTATTTCTTGTTAAAGGTTTATCATTCCTATCAGACAAGAAGACAGAACTTAGTGGCGGACCATCCGACTGCACTATTCAAGCACACGTCATCCAGCCACTATGCGGATTTCAAATTTAAAATTTCAAGTCCATATTTATGTATAAATAGAGGGCAATGTTTTCCCTCAATGTATCTTTCAGTTTTTCTTTCCTCTCTCTTTTGTAATATTTCTCAGTGTACTTTAGTTTGAAGTTCAATAAAGAAAGAAGTTTTCTGTAAGTTTTTCAAAGTTGTTTAAATTATTGTTTATAAGTTATTTAAATTATTGTTTATAATTTACTTTTGTTTATATATCGATCCTCGCATTATTATTGGTATCAGAGCCATTATGTTGGTTTAAATATTATTGTTAATGTTTTAAGTTTCTGGTAGGATGATTATTATAATAATTATGTAACGAATAATGAGACTACTAATCTGTTTAACTCCTGCTTATCAGTAGATTCTATTATGGGTCGTTCAAAAGTCGCGTTGGAATTTTAGACCACTTTTGCATTAAATTGCTCCATAGGTCGTTGTTTCCAGTAAACCGTTGACAGACGAGTAATAAAACCTCTCTTAAGCAGCACGACGACAGAATAGTAACTTACTGTTCATTACATAATTTTATAATAATTATTTTATACAGATCTTAAGCATTAACAATATTTAACAACCATGTTAAACCCATCTTCCAGTATGGCAGAACAGGATTCACAGGATTCTGAATTGATTAAGAATTCAGAATTGATTGAATTTACTGATGTTCAAAATAAATTGAACAAGTGGACTATTCCACCAGTAGATGCAAGAAGCATTTACAAAATCGGAATGCTCAATATCGCTGATCTATGGGCAGTTAAAACTATGGAACAGACGATGCAATTGAGTAACAATGACACAATAATTAAATTATTGTCTCTCTGTGATCTTCAAAGATGCATGAAGAAATACAAGTATATCCATATAGGTTTAATTCAAATTGTTTTTAAACCTTTAACCTTACTTGGTATGGATGCTTGTATCCAAGCAATATTTTGGGATGCTAGGTGTTTAGATTTTCACCCTTCCTTAATGGGTGCACTGGAAACCAGCCTATGTTATGGACCGGTTTACTTTAATGTATATCCTAGTCTGAATCTATCTTTGACGGATAGAAATATATACGAAGCAGTTAGTCTTCGTGTACAGACTCACGGGTATAATTACTTACCTGGATCAGAAGTGGTAAGTGTAATTTATCGCATCCACTATAAGGTACTTGATACCTACTGTCCGAAAGTCATTCGCAAAGGCTCTAAAGGAGCAACTGCGATTTGGGATACAAACATGTTCACTTCAAATATTGCCACAAAAAGGATAATTTCTTGGAGTGAAATAACGTTCCCTGACCATTAGACAATTCCTAATGCAGTTCCTGCAAAACCTATTCTTAATTACATAATAAAATTCAAATTAAAAATTACCTAATAATTTCAAATCATCTAAATATTTATTTCAAAATATAAATAAAATATATTAATTAATTGATATAAAATGAGTTTTTAAAACAGTTTCATTAAAACTAACACAAATTATCTATTTATCTATTCATTATGTGTTTTTTAATAAAAGGAAATCTAATTAGACAAAAATTACTAATATAAAAAAATATTTATTAATTGATATAAAAAATAATATAATTTCTCTAATACTCTACCACAAATTACCTTTTATTATTAGTTTTTTGATAAAAGAAAATCTAATTAGACTAGGATATATTTAAAGAAATAAAATAATTTGTAAAAAACTATACCACAAATTAACTATTTTATTTTCAATAAAACTCTATTACATTATACAATCATATATTTAAAGAGTTTTTATAAAACTCTAACCCAAATTATCTATTTATCTATTTATTATGAGTTTTTTAATGAAAGAAAATCTAATTAGACAAAAAATATTAATATAAAAAAATATTTACTAATTGATATAAAAAGAGATTCTGAAAGAGTTTCTATAAACTCTAACACAAATTACATATTTATCAATTTGTTATATGTTTTTTCATAAAAGAAATTCTAATTAGACCAGAATTATTAATATAAAAAATATTTATTCATTGATATAAAAAATAAAATAATTTTTCTAAAACTCCACCACAAATTACCTTTTATTTTGAGTTTTTTAATAAAAAAAAAAATTAATTAGAGAATAATTATTAATATAAAAATTTATTAATTGATATAAATTTTTTTTTTTTTAAAAGAACTTCTATAAAACTCTAACACATTTTACCTATTTATCTATTTATTATGAGTTTTTTAATAAAAGAAAATCTAATTAGACATGAATATATTTAAAGCAAAAAAAAAAATTTCAATAAAATTTAGCACAAATTATTTTCTATAAAACTATATGACATTATTTATTTATTATGAGTTTTTTAATAAAATAAAATAATTTCTATAAAACTCTACTTCAAATTAGCTATTTTATATTCTATAAAACTTTATTACATATAACCTATATTTACATATTTATTATGAATATATTTACATAAAATAAAATAATTTCTATACAAGTTTACCTCAAATTACCTATTTTATTTTATTTAAAACTCTATCACATGTAACCTGAATTTATTTATTTATTATGAGTTTTTTAACAAAATGAATCTAATTAAAAAGGATATATTTAAAGAAAATATTATAATTTTTTAACAGAGGTTTTATAAAACTCTAACACAAATTCCCTATTTATCCATTTATTATGAATTTTTTAACAAAAGAAAATCTAATTAGACAAGAATTATAAATATTAAAAATATTTATGAATTGATATAAAAAATTAAATAATATCTTTAAAACTCTACCACAAATTACCTTTTATTATGTGTTTTTTTAATAAAAGAAATTCTAATTAGACAATGATATATTTAAAGAAAATAAAATAATTTTTATAAAACGCTACCACAAATTAACGTTTTATTTTCAATAAAACTATATCACATTAGACAAAGATATATTTAAAGAGTTTCAATAAACTCGAAGACAAATTACCTATTTATCTATTTATTATGAGTTCTTTAATGAAAGGAAATATAATTAGACGAGAATTATTAATATAAAAAATATTTATTAATTGATATAAAAAGAGATTCTAAAAAACTTTATATAAAACTGTAACATAAATTACCTATTTATCAATTTATTATTAATTTTTTAATCAAGGAAAATATAATTAGACAAGAATTATTAATTTAAAAAATATTTATTAATTGATATAAAAAATAAAATAATTTTTCTATAACGTTATCACCTATAACCTATTTATTATGAATATATTTAGAGAAAATAAAATAATTTCTATAAAACTCTACCGCAAAGTACCTATTTTATTTTCTTTAAAACTTTATCACATATAACCTGTATTTATATATTTATTATGAATTTTTTAATAAAAGAAAATATAATTAGACAAGGATATATTTAAAAATAATAATAATAATTTTTTAAAAGAGTTTGTATAAAACTCTAACTCAAATTACCTATTTATCTATTTATTATGAGTTTTTTAATTAAAGAAATTCTAATTAGCCAATAATTATTTATTTAAAAATATTTATTAATTGATATAAAAATAAAATAATTTCTCTAAAACTCTACCTCAAATTATCTTTTATTATGAGTTTTTAAATAAAATAAAATCTAATTAGATGATGATATATTTAAATAAAATAAAATAATTTCTATAAAACTTTAACACAAATTACCTATTTTATTTTCAATAGAATTCTATCACATTAGATAATGATATGTTTAAAGAGTTTTTATAAAACTTTAACACAAGTTACCTACTTATTTATTTATTATGAGTTTTTTAAGAAAAAAAATCTAATTAGACAAGAATTATAAATATAAAAAATATTTATTAATTGATATAAAAATAGTTTTTGAAAGAGTTTCTATAAAACTCTAACATAAATTACCTATTTATCTATTTATTATGAGTTTTTAATAAACGGAAATCTAATTAGATAAGAATTATTAATATAAAAAATATTTATTAATTGATATAAAAATTAAATAATATTTCTAAAATTCTATCACAAGTTACCTTTTATTATGAATTTTTTAATAAAATGAAATCTAATTAGACAAGAATTATTAATATAAAAAATAGTCTATAAAACTCTACATAAATTAGTTATTTTATTTTCTTTTAGTATTTCAGTATTTATTTATTAATATAAAAAATATTTTTTAATTGATATAAAATGAATTAAAATAAAAGAGTTTTTATAATTAAAATGAATTAAAATAAAAGATTTCAAATCATTATTAAAAAAAAAAAAAAAGGTAATAATTTATAAAATAATTTACCAAATAATAAAATAAGTTACAAAACATTTATCACGTACACCGCACGTGCCTTTTCCTAGTATATATATGTTTGGAGAGATGACAATAAACAAATACAGCGGAATAATTCTTCTCCCTATATGCAAGTAAATATAGTATATCTCTACTTTTATATATGCTGAAAATAATAGAGAAACAATCAATCACATAGTCACAAGAACACAAGCAATTTTTTACGTGGAAAACTTCTCTAGTGTGAGGAAGAAAAACCACGGGACCTAGTCCAGTTGAAACCTCCACTATCAACCAAATAATGGGTACACAAAGTCTTCTCTAATCACAATTAGAGGCTATAATACATCTCATCAAGATATCACCAATCTTGGGCAAAAAAACAAAGAGAATTGGAGAGAAAAATACCAAAACCCGGTTACTGTTCATGGGCACGAATCACTGTTCTCGAGCTCAAAATCCGATTTTCACCGTTCAGATTTTAACTCATTGAGTCGTGAATCTCTCCTCCAAATTTCAGTTTGATCGGACAAGGGATGAAGCAGGATCAGACGTTTGATGAAATCTGGGCAGAATAGAAAAAACCAAAACCCGGTTACTGTTCACGGGTACGATTCACTGTTCCTGAGCTCAAAATCTGATCTCCATCGTTCAGATTTTAACTCATTGAGTCATGAACCTCTCCTCCAAATTTCAGCTCGATCGGATCACGGACGAAGCAGGATCGGACGTTTGATGAAATCTGAGCAGAATAGAAAAAACCTGCATTTTTCTTTTTTTCTCTTGTGAAAAAAACAGCTGATCTCTCTATCTTTTTATTCTGACTTCCTTAGAGTTATTTACCCTAAATAGCTGAGCTTTGGGCTTTAATAAAACCCACTTAGGCTTTTCTCCATATAGAAGGAAATAAACCCAACAAATCTCCCCCTTTCTGACTATGTGGAGGGAATCGCCATTCCGGCGATCGAACAACAAACTTCAAACTTTTCTCTTGGTAGGGTCTTTGTCAACATATCAGAACCATTATCATTAGTGTGAACCTTCTCAAGTTCAAGTAACTTATTGTTCAACGCATCTCTGATCCAATGGTATCATACATCAATGTGCTTAGATCTTGCATGAAAACTGGAATTCTTAGCAAGATGAATAACACTCTGTCTATCACAAAACAACACATACCTCTGCTGCTTGAAACCAAGTTCTCTTAAGAACTTCTTTGCCCATAGCAACTCTTTAGTTACTTCCGTTGCTGCAATAAACTCTGCCTCTGTCGTAGAAAGAGCAATACACTTTTGAAGTCTCGATTGCCAACCTACAGCCCTACCTGCAAAAGTGATCAAATAACCCGAAGTAAACTTACGAGTATCTACATCCTCTGCCATATCTGCATCTGTGTGGCCAACTAACAATGGTTGTTCGTTTCCTAAACCAAGTCTTAAACTGAAAGTGCCTCGAAGATACCTCATGATCCACTTCACTGTATTCTAATGCTCTCTTCCCGGATTTGACAAGAATCGGCTAACGACACCAACTGTATGGGCTATATCTGGTCTTGTGCAAATCATTGCATACATCAAACTTCCTACTGCTGAGGCTTAAGGAACTCTTTCCATGTCTTCCTTTTTCTAATATGTAGAAGGACATTGCTTTGTATTCAGTCTAAAGTGGGTAGCAAGAGGAGAGCTAACCACTTTAGTGTTGTCCATATTGAACTTCTGAAGCACTTTTTCAATGTACTCTTCCTGTGACAAATATAACTTCTTGGTACTCCTATCACGACTGATTCTTATGCCAAGAATTTTCTTTATGGGCCCCAAATGCTTCATAGCAAATGACTTACTCAATTGCTTCTTCAACTAGTCAATCCTTAAAGCATTCCTGCCAACAATCAACATGTCATCCACATAAAGCAGTAGAATAATAAAATCATCATTAGAGAATTTTTTAACAAATACACAGTGATCAGAAGTTGTCTTATTGTAACCTTGCTCTCCCATAACAGACTCAAACTTCTTATATCACTGTCTCGGTGCTTGTTTTAAACCATATAGGCTTTTCTTCAGCTTGCACACATAATCCTCTTTCCCTTTCACTTTGAAACCCTCTGGCTACTTCATATAAATCTCTTCCTCCAAATCACCATGAAGGAAGGCAGTTTTCACATCCATTTGCTCAACTTCCAAGTCAAGACTAGCTGCTAGGCCGAGTGCTATACGGATCGATGACATCTTTACGACTGGAGAGAAGATCTCATCAAAGTCAATACATTTTCTCTGACCGAACCCTTTGACAACCAATCTAGCTTTGTACCGTGGCTGTGAAGAGAAACCATTTGGTTTTTTTTCCTGTAAATCCACTTGTTTTCCAAAACTCTTTTTCCTTTAGGTAGCTTCACTAACTCAAAAGTGTGATTATCATACAATGACTGCATCTTATCTTGCATGGACTCAACCTACTCTGTCTTGTGTTCATCTTCTATGGCTTCTGCAAAACACTGGGGCTTTCCCCCGTCAGTCAATAACACATACTGCTCTGCTGAATACCAAGTGGAAGGATGTTGGTCTCTGGGAGACTTCCTGGGTGGAATCTCTGGTGGAATCTCTGGCGCTGTCAACTGCTCATCAGTCTCAATATCTCCCTGAACCTGTAGGGGAACATCCATATCACCTGTACACTGGTGGTCATCTTGAACATCATTCTCAACCTGAGATGGCAGATTCTTCAGAGGAGCTGGATTTACATCAGTCAAGATTTCACCTTGCTGAGACATAGATTTCCCTACTTTCTCAATATCCTGAATCGTCTGATCTTCTACAAACACGACATCTCTGCTTCTCACAATTTTCTTCTCAACTGGATCATAAAGCTTGTACCCAAACTCATCTTGGCCATAGCCAAGGAATATACACTATCGCGTTTTCACATCAAGTTTGGACCTTTCATCTTTTAGAATATACATAAATGCTTTGCACCCAAAAACACGAAGATGATTATAGGAGACATCCTTACCTGTCTAAACTAGGTCTGGCACATCAAACTGGTGTAAGATTCAATACATGAACAACTATGCTCAATGCCTCCCCCCAAAAGGATTTTGGCAACTGGGCTTGTGAAAGTAAACATCTCACTCTCTCAACCAGTGTCATGTTTATCCTTTCTGCTATACCATTCAACTGAGGAGTTTTTGGAGTTGTCTTTTGATGCCGGATACCCTGCTGTCTACAATACTCATCAAAAGGACCAGAATACTCTTCGCCATTATCAGTATGAATGCATCTCAGTTTCTTCCCAATCTGTCTCTCAACTAGAGCTTGGAATTGCTTGAACACTACCAACACTTGGTCTTTTGAATTCAAGGTATATTCCCACAACTTCCTTAAATGGTCATCTATGAAGGTCACAAAGTATCTGGAGCCACCAAGCGTTCTCGTTTTCATTGGGCCACACACATCTGAATGTACCAAATCCAGTATCTCTGACTTTCTCGAATGAGGGGAATTCTTGAAGGAGACTCTGCTCTGTTTCCCTGACAAATAATGAGTACACCTTTTCAGAAGTGTACTTTTCAGTCCACATAGTAAACTTTTCTTCCCAAGTAGAGCTAATCATTTCTCACTCATGTGAGCCAGTCTCTTGTGCCACAACTCTGTTGTATCATTATCCTCTATCACATTAACAATGTCGTTGGAGATCTTTGTTTGCAAAACGTACAGTGCAGAGTGCTTCATGCCTCGAGCCATAACCATAGCACCCTTAGTGAGCTTCCACTGGCCATCACTGAAAGTTCTGCAATACCCTTCATCATCAAGTTTACCTGCAGAAATCAAATTCAAACGAATGTCGGGAACATGCTTCATATCTCTGAAAACTAACTTCGTGCCATTATTCGTCTTCAGATACACATCCCCAACTCCAATGGCTTTAACCAAGCCATCGTTGCCCATCTTTACTGTTCCAAAATCACCAGATTTATAAGATGGAAAGAAATTCTTCCGAGATGTAGTATGAATTAAGACACCACTGTCAATCACCCAACTGGTCTCATGGTATGCAACATTTATTGTCTCATCATCATAAACAATGAGGAAGTCTGCAGGAGTGGTGGTAGCAACTCTGTCATCACCATCTTTGTCATTTCCATTCTTCGTTCCCTTCCCTTTCTCATTCTTATTTTCTTTCTTCAATTGCCTGCAATATTTCTTGATGTGTCCCTTTTTCCCGCAATGATAACACTCAACATTTGCAAACTTGTTGGACTTGCTTCTGTTGTTATCTATGTTCTTCGGACTTCTGCTCTTACTTCTCCCCCTCTTTTCTGTAACCAAGATCTTTGGCTGTGAAGAGGATCCCTGTGTTTTTCTTCTCATCTCTTCATTTAGCAAACAACTCTTGGCCATATCCATTGTGATTACACCTTCTGGAGCGAAATTAGACAATGAAGTTCTAAGCGTCTCCCACGAGTTCGGTAATGAACCAAGCAACCATAACTCTTGTATCTCATCATCAAACTTAATACCCATTCCAGCAAGCTGATTAATTATTCCTTGGAATGTATTCAGGTGATCAGATAAAGGAGTCCCGTCCTGGTATCACAAAGCCATTATCTGCTTAATCAGAAACAATTTATTATTTCCAGTTTTTCTAGCATATAGTTGTTCAAGCTTACTCCATAGAGGATGTGCATTTGTCTCTCCACTAATATGGTTCAAAATATTATCATCTACCCACTGCCTGATATACCCCACACACCTGTCGATGTAACAAAGTCCATTCCACATCAGATTTTTTTTTTCTGGTTTTTCAGCACTAAACACCGGTAGGTAATAATTGGCCGTTGTCCTACCATAAGCTTAAGAATGCATTAAGGTGAGGGCCAAGTTTTACATTTATAAAAGCCACTACTACCTTCACTAAAAATATAGTTAGGGTGAGTAGGGATCGTCCCAAGGGATTGGAGTCGAATTTGGTTGTGGAATCACTATTAGGGTTAGTAGGTCGAATGATCAAACAAGTGATTGATTGGTTGATTAAACTAGAGAGCAACTAAATTAAATTAAGTAAGAATGCAATGCTAAAGAGAGTAAGTAAGGGAGAGAGAGATCTTGAGATTTAGAGATCACCACCAAGCAATGCATTTCTATATCATTGACAAGTGATTAATGAGGGCAAATAGTGGGTTACAATAGTGGTGTGTATGTATTTGGTTGATTCAATAAGTAAGGATGACTAGTTAAGCATGTATTATCTAAACATCATGTGAAATGCACAATATATCTAAACTATGAAGCATATATTGTTTAAACAACATGTGAAAGGCACAATAAATAAAAACAAGTTATTAATCCTTTCATTAAGCTCACAATCCAAATACAACACAAGGATAGAGACATATGCTAATTGTATTCACAAGCTTGGATCATCAAACAACAAGCATAGATTGTCCTCCCATTTAACACTACATTACAACTACACTACATTTATACTACTAGCATGAAAATAAACTAGAGGAGATGCACAATCCATCAAGAGGTAAGCATGAACCTTCAAGAGAATCACAAAAGCATTCTTTTAAGCACAATGTTTTGACAATCTCTAAATCTATAGCATCAATACACATAGACATGCATCAATAACAAAAAATCTAGAGATAAACACATGAACATCTATTCTAGCATACATAGACATATGGATAGAATGAAATGACCAATTGGAAGCATTAAACCACATAAATCATTGAATAAACAAGATCTATATATATCAAAGTGTCAAAACATCAATTACAACACTAATCCCTCAATAATACACAAGATTAAGATATAGAAAGCATGCTTGGGGCTAACTCTAGCCCCAAGAGGATGTCTAGCCACTCATGGTGATGTTGCTTCAACCCTCAAGGGCTAACTCCATGGAAGAGGTTTGCTCCTTGTTGATAAAGATCTCGAATGGTGTCTCTAGCCTCCTCCTCCTCTAAACTTCCTCTCCAATAGATGAAAAGTAATGTTCATTCCTTTTTTTGAAAAAACAATCCTTATCCTTATATAGGTAGGTCACAATGACACCCAAAATGAGTTGGGGTCGTGTACATAATATTCCCTAATGATTGAATAAAGTACAACTTTCAATGAGATGAAATTTTAACTTTTTTGCACTGGAGGAAGTTCGATCGATCGAAAGTAAGTGAGATCGATCGAACTTAGGCTGGATCGATCCAACTGGCTGAGCTTTTTGGAAAAAGACAAATCCGAGATATTTATGGGAGATATTTATGGGAAAAGGACAAAAGGTGGTTAATGGGTGGTACAGCTATGGATAGGATCAATCATTTGGATAAGGACAAAGGTGTTCGATCGATCGAAGAATGATATTGGATCGATCGAACTTTTGGACTTAAGTGCTTTGGGTCAAAGCTTGGATCTATCTTGAAGTGTTGAGATCGATCAATGTTCGATCGATCGAACCTTGGACTTGGATCGATCGAACTTGCTGCTTTGCTTCATTTTGCTTCTTTCTTCCCCCACTTTGCTCATTTCTTTGTTCAATCCCAGAATTGCTTCAATTAAGCTCTTATTTGGCTGAGTTAGCTTATTTTCGGGATAAGTGCCTGAAAATGGAAATAATACGAAATCAATCTAAAACGGTAAAGTAAGATAGATAAAGGTACTAGAATGCATAAGCTTAAGGGGTTTAAATACGCACTTTTCAGTGCTTATCAATAATCTTTCACACAAAGAAAATCCTCCATTTTTCCTTTCCATATATGATAATTTGAACCATTGAGATTAATCATTCTACTTGTATTTGCTTCCATAACTCAAACTGCCAACCTAGCAATCTGTCAACCTGGAGCTCTGATACTACTTTGTTGGGAGAGATGACAATAAACAAATACATCGAAATAATTCTTCTCCCTATATGCAAGCAAATATAGTATACCTCTACTACTTTATATGTGCTGAAAATAATAGAGAAACAATCAATTACACAAAGCCACAAGAACACAAGCAATTTTTTATGTGGAAAACTTCTCCAGTGTGAGGAAGAAAAACCACGGGACCTAGTCCAGTTGAAACCTCCACTATCAACCAAATAATGGGTACACAAAGTCTTCTCTAATCGCAATTAGAGGCTACAATACATCTTATCAAGATATCACCAATCTTGGCAAAAAAACAAAGAGAATTGGAGAGAAAAATACCAAAACTCGGTTACTGTTCATGGGCACGAATTATTGTTCCCGAGCTCAAAATCCGATCTTCACCGTTCAGATTTTAACTCATTGAGTCGTGAACCTCTCTTCCAAATTTTAGCTAGATCGGACCACAGATGAAGCGGGATCGGATGTTTGATGAAATCTGGGCAGAATAGAAAAAACCAAAACCCGGTTACTGTTCACGGGTACGATTCACTATTCCTGAGCTCAAAATCCGATCTCCCCCGTTCAGATTTTAACTCATTGAGTCGTGAACTTCTCCTCCAAATTTCAACTCTATCGGACCACGGACAAAGTGGAATCGGTCGTTTGATGAAATCTAGGCAGAATAGAAAAAATCTGCGTTTTTCTTTTGTTTTTTTTTTTCTTGTGAAAAAAATGGCTGATCTCTCTCTTTTTATTTTGACTTCCTTAGGGTTATTTATCCTAAAGAGCTGAGCTTTGGACTTTAATAAAATCAACTTGGGCTTTCTTCTATATAGAAGGAAATAAACCCAACAATATATATATATGTGTGCGCGCGCGCGCAGATTTCATTGTGAAGCATCTTCCACCAATAAAGCTCAATCGGAATTTGCTTATCAAATCAACATCTCTATCCACAAAATACGGTTTGATGAGAGCTCATCTTACTTTGCCTAATCCATGTCAATTATATAGAAGTGGCTGTTTGATACTCTTCAATGGAATTGGAGCCAGATTTCCTCGTGAGATCAATTAATTTTATGGTTCCAGATCACTTTAAATGAGTACTTTTATAATGAGTAGTGGTTGTCTACTAGGAGTAATATTGTTTTTGCAGATGTGGAATACTTCTTATAAGCATGTGGAATACTTTGTTTTATGATACTTGACTGTATGGTTGCAACTTGGGTGGACTTACTCAATTCAATTTAAGATTAGTCCAAAATTTTTGAAACTTGGGCTTTTTTATTCACAAATTGGACTCAAATTGGGTTAGAATTTTTTAAAGCCTATAAGCGGTTGGGCTGGGCTAGCGCTCGACCCAAACCCAATTCAAAACCCAAAATTAGCAATGGAATTGTCAATGGTTTTGTGTACAATACAAGCAAAGATGAACCAACACGTTGTTCATGTTGAAATATCAGCGCGAGAGGATGTAGTTCAATATGTGCAGGAAAGGTCTTTCCACACAATCCAGGATCCAATTAAGTTTGGACTATTTTCTAGATTTCATTTATTCTTGGACAAGGAATTGCTGCCAACCATATATCGAAACCTCAAACCTTAGAAGGACGGGAGTTTAGACCATAATCCATTAGGACAAAGGTTGGTCAGTCTTTACAAGGCATATTTATTTTTAATGTGAATTAAGTGAGTTCCAAAAAAAGTAATTATACAAATATGTATATATATATATATATATATATATATATATATATATATATATAATTAGTAAGAAATACATTCACACCCCTCACACGTACTTTTTGTCCACACCGAGGCTCAAACCCTATAGGGTTTATTTTGCTAGAACTGTTTTTCTATTTATAGATAACTATAATCAGGAAATTATACAAAAAAAAATAAATAAAATAAAAAATAAAAAAATAAATTTGGTTGTCAGTTCTATTAAAATCGTAATAAAAATAGTTAAAAAAAAATATTTGTTTTCAAATAACACTTTTTTGGGCATTACCCAGTGGCCTAGGTAGAGCATCTAGCATTCTGAACGAATTTGCCCCTGTAATCTGTACAAGCCCATAAATGAAATTTGTGCTGGAATAGAAGTCCAAGCAATTACAACTAAGGGCATTGGCCCTGGCCCAGGCCCAGTTGGAGAGCTCCAGCAACAAAAATTTTTTGGACCAAATATAATGTGTAGCGGGGGTGTAAATTAAGTAGGCTAACTCTAAATCTAACTCAGCTCAACTTTATTTTTTACGAGTTTGACTATTATTTTTAAAATTAAGGTTAGATTTGTATCAAACTATCTTAACTCTGATTTAATTAGAGTTTGACTTAGGTTCGAATGTTAGCAATCCAAACTCAATCCGAACCCAAATTATAATATTATTTTCATACACATTTTTTATTTTAAATATATTATACATTATATTTAAATTAAGATAACCTTTTTTTTTTCTTTACAACTACTCTTGTTTAAATCTTAATTTATTGTATGTTCGATTTAAAAAAATTATTTCATAAGAATTTGTTTGTAATTTATTAAAAATTTATAAACTTTTTGGGCTTAGGTGTAAGTTAAACAATAACTAACTCAAGATCACATTAAATTTTTAGAGTGCGGATTGGTTATTTGGATAATCCTAATTAACTTGACTTTTTAATCAGAAATATCAACCTAAGTTGAAAAACTGAATTTAAAAATAAAATGATGGTTTGGTTAAGGCTAAAGATCAAGTTAGAGTTAAACATTTCATATATTAATATAGATTGGAACAACTTCTAACTCATCGAATATGCCCTTACCGATCATTATAAAAGATGGAATTTTGAAGACTAATTTTTAAAGTCTTGAAGTCAAAGTCAATGTTTCTCAAATTCATGAAATTTTCTCCTAGACAAAGAAAAACACTTCATTTACCCAAGCTACCCTTACCTCTTTCATTTGTAAATGTATTACTTTTGTGCACATAGGGATTATATCATCAAAACGGTCTCTGCAAATTTTGTGTTTTTACAATTATCCCTTTAGAAAATGCTACAAGTTATTTTTGGTTTAAAAGAAAAAATAACTTTGCAGTTGGTCTCCAAAATTTCATGTTTTGACATTGACTCCATGGGGTTGAAAGTTGGTCTCCAAAATTTCATGTTTTTATAATTATCCCTTTAGAAAATGCTACAAAGTTATTTTTGGTTTAAAAAAAAAAAAACTACAACGGCGTGGAGATCGAACTGATATAGGAAGATAAATTGGTAACTTTGATGATTTGACGCTGTACTTCGACAATCGGAGGCTAGATGACAATTGGAGCCTCGGCCTGCCGGAGAAAGCAACGGAGGCAGCGAAACGGGATTGAAAAATTTCCCGACAGCTTCAGCGGTTGCCTGTGAGCCCTGTAGAGTACTGAAAACATGAAGGCACGTATGTAACCCTAGAACTAGCTTCACTTTCCTCCTCCTTTTGCTTCCGATTCAATACAAGTTCCATTCTAAACTTTACGAAACATTGAAATTAACATGTGATTATAAGTCAAAAAATAAAAAAAGTTTATTTGTTTCCTTTCGTTACTGTGACAGAAAACTGAAAAGTAAACACTGGGATGATCAGAAACTTCTTCCTCCTTTTCCTTATAATATAAATGAAATGCAATTATTAATGCTGAAATCCTGTCAGACCTACCCCTATTAGAGCTCATCACAAAACTCAAGAACAAAGCTCAATTTCATTCTTCTTCTTCTTCTTCTTCTTATTATTTGGTAAGTAGAAAGAAAACCGAAAAGTAAACGCTGGGAATTATATATATAACTACCTCACTTTTTCTTCTTCCCTCATGATGACAAAGCTGGAATGCTCTGTTCATTCCTGAAGAAATTAGCAGGATCAACCATGGTCTTCACATGTACCAATCTCTTGAAGTTACCCTTGAAATACTTAATGCCCCAAACGCTTGCTTGTGTGTAGCTTGTGTCGCCTTTATTATTATTCACTCCTATGTCAAGATCCCTATAGTTGATATATGCTTCTCTTGGATTCTTGGAAACATAAGGAGCCATGTACCTATAAAGCCTTCTGGTCCAACTCACATGCCTCTCAGAAGCCTCTGTCCCCTCTCCATCCCAAGACATCAATTGCAGAAATTTGTATAAATTCCCAGCTCTATGTGGGAAAGGAATTGCAGATTCAGAAATTTCATCCATTCTCCCACCATATGGGACCATGAACAGCTGAACCATCGCGGCTTCTTCTTCATATAACCTTTCCCAAATCCCTTCCAGCCCATTTTCCGAAATTGGCTCCTTCACATAGTCTGCTTTTCCTTTGAAGTATCCTCTTAATGGATTAGTCCTGTCTAACAGAACATCAAGCGACTCTCCACTCGTGAAACTAGCGAAGTATAGGGTTGATTCGATCCAGCTCATTTCCATGCAGTCTTGTTTCACCAATCCCAGCTCAGGGAAGCTTTCTTGCATCAATTGAATGAGTTCATCAACTCCACCAAGGTACAGTGAGTTGAATAAAGCTTGTATTGTTGTTCTGTTTTGGCCTTGATAGGTGGTGTTCACTCTTGTTATGTGGACTTCGACCAATAGGTTTTCATCAAACTTGTGTGCTATGGATTGCCACCTATGGACAAGCTTGGTTGCATTTTGTTCCAATGTCCTGGGGACTGCGAAAACAGTCACCGTTGATGGAACAGGAACCAAATTTATTTTCCATGCCAGAATGACTCCAAAACTAGCACCCCCGCCTCCTCTGATGGCCCAGAAGAGGTCCTCCCCCATCGATTCTCTGTCGAGAATTCTGCCATTGACATCGATTATACGAGCATCAATGACATGGTCAGCAGCCAAGGCATGTTTACGCATCATCATGCCCCATCCTCCACCACTCAAGTGTCCACCAACACCCACAGTATGGCAAAAACCTGCAGGGAAGGCAAGTGTTTTGCTTTTCTCAGCAATTCTATAGTAAAGTTCGCCAAGAGTTGCACCAGCTTCAACCCATGCAGTGTTGCTCTCAATGTTCACATCGATTGATCTAAGGTTTATCAGATCAATTATGACAAATGGGATTTCAGAAACATAGGAAAGGCCCTAGTAGTCGTGTCCTCCACTTCGGATTCTTATCTGCAAGTCATGATTTTTGGAACAATATATGGATGTTTGAATGTGAGACTCATGGGTTGGTGTGACAATGACCAGAGGTTTAGGGGTTTCAGATGAATTGAATCGCAAGTTTTGTATAGAGCTCTGCAAAATAGATGAATATGAAGAGTTGTTTGTGGTGTAGGTGACTTTGGATATAGATGAGGAGTTTTGAGAATGAAGAGAAAGACATTGAAGAAAATCTTCATGGTTATGAGCTGAAACTCCCCATGAAATTGAGAATAGAGAAACAATAAGAAGTGAGAGCAACGAAACACTTGGAGTCTTCATTTCTAGTTGATGATGATTTTGCGTAAGAGAGGAGTTGCTATTTCTAATACTTTAGAGAAAGGTTGTACACAAGAAGTTTCAAAGGACAAAGAAGCATATGTTGGAACTGTTTTTTTTCCTGGCTATTGAGAATTTTTCTTTGATATACTTCTGAAATGCATGTGTAAAATATAATATTTCATCAAGAAAATAGAACCCATAATTGTCCCAATAATTCAACTTCTCAAGAATAATTAATTCATTAATTTCCTACGTTTTTTTGAAAGTCTCTAATTATTTACTTTGAAATTAAAGTTGTCGCCTGTATGAGTATGCATTTTCTTCGCTCTTGTATATATATATACATTCATGTTTAATTTTGTTGTTCCTTTGCTTATTCCAGACTTCTTACCCAAGAATTAATGAATGCACATAGGACAATAATTTTTTTTTATTTTTTAACTTTTGGTATTTCAAAGAAATCTTTTCTTCTTCTGTTTTTACTGGGAAGTGTTAGAAATGAAACCATCTTATTAACAGTTTTGAGAATATAAAGTACAATTTTGTTCACATGAAACCTAAATTATGCATCTTTTTAATTAATGAAATGTGATCCCAATTGATTATTACAAAACAAATTGATTATTGATTCAAATCATTCACATCTCAAAACAAGTTCAGTGTTAGTCACATCATTTGATTATAAGTAGCCGTAGGCTGTAGAAATTTCTTTTCCCCTAACATTAACTTGATCTAATTAGGTTGTTTGAAAAGAAATTAGTGGCACCCTGTTGAGACTTTGTAATTCTTAGAGATTGATCGGCGTATATTATGGTATTATCGTTTTGGATACACTCCGTACAAAAATAATTTATTTTTTATAATTATTTTATTAAAATTGTACAAGATCGAACTCAAGAGAATGAGTTGATAAAAAATTAATATAAATTCATGTTAATTTAAATCTAATCTAATTAACCAAGTTGATTGAAAATTGAATTTTGAATTTAAACTAGATAAATAAAAATAATAAAAGATATAGAATTAACTTCATCACAAATCTCATAATAATGTCTAATTGTATCGAACATGGAAAAATTCAATCTATGTATGATTATAATTCGTATGGCTACAAACACGTAATGATATCGTTAAGAAGATAAATACACATATAACCAAAAGTTAAGTATAATTCATCTTCGGTTGGCACAGACTATCTACTTAATTACATTACTCTAAGATTGTAGTACATCCATCTTCCCTCATATCACCTATCAAATCCCTTGCATTACATGCCATGAAAACCATTACATAATCATCATTCTCATTATCACGATTTTGAACTAATTCAAAAATATATATTTTTGTTTAGATTATGCAACTATCACATGTACAAATAAATTTCTTTAATTATAAATACAATCAAACAAATATTACTTAAATATAATTACATCAATCCTGAATCAGAAAAACAAAACAAACAAAAATAAAATAAAGAAACAAACACTGAAAGGACGAAAGGCCCTTAAATATAATTACATCAATCCGAATCAGAAAAACAAAACAAACAAAAGTAAACTAAAGAAACAAACACTGAGCCATCCGTGCCCTACTCCCGTCTAACCAAAATTTTTCTTAAGTCTTCATTCTTTAATTTATTCATTGTGGCCCACGTTCCTATCACGCTCATTCTTTATTGAACAATGCTTGTCTTAGATTGAATATGATAAGGAAGTCCAATAAAATATTTTAAGTTTTAAAAGAAAAAAAAAAAAATGATGACTATACGCAATAGAAATTGACCCTTTTCTCTTTCTCACCCACACATCGATATTTATTATTTATGTGTTTTGAATCTAAAATCAAACATTATCTCTTTCTCACTCACGCAACGATATATATTATTTATGTGTTTTGAGTCTAAAATCAAACATTATTTTAGAAAATATATATATAATCTTTCAGTCAGATATATATATATATATATATATATAATAGTTGAGACAAATAAAATTCATTTTTATGATACCAATCGTGAGTTTTTTTTTGGTCCACTTTCCTTTCTATTTCCTCCTCATTTTGGTCAATCTTTATTTTCCATCATTATCCATATCATTTTCCTTATCCATATTTCCTCCTCATTTTGATCAATCTTTATTTCCATCATTATCCACTTTCCTTTCTTTATATTTATTTCCCTCTTCTCTATTTCCTTTCACATGGGATTAGCTCTTTTTCTCCTCTTTTGTCTGATTATATGGCGGACCAAAATTTATATATACTCTTCAATTTAGTAGTCAACTTTCTGTCCTTCAATTTCATTGTAATTAATTCTTTTTAGCGGACGTTACAAATAATTCAAATAAATATATAAATCAACTAAATAGTTAAAATAAATAAAAATAAAATATTAAAAAATATAAATTTAGGGATAAAAAATGTATAAAACGTGAACTCATCACACCTCAAACTTATATTTTGCTAGTTCTTGAGCAAAATACACAAAAATAAAAACAAAATCACTTTCACTGATATTCTCAATTACATTTAACGTATGCAATAAACTTTTAAAATCTTAGATTACTTTTAAAAGACGAGTTATACAATTTTTTAAAAGTTTGTGGTTGCCTTAATTGAAAAATAGTCTCCTCAGGGTTTTTAGTTAAGGTACTCACAAACTTCCAAAAATACAAATTTTTTCCTTTTATTTATTTTTTTACAAATGGGAAAAACACACCACACAAGGTGAATTTGCATGTGGCATGTGATATGATAATATTTGATTGAGAATGAAAATTTGATTTTCTTTTTCTTTTTGTCACATTAAATTTCAAATTCTTATAGATAAATAAATTAAAGAGGATACGGGAAAAAAAATAATAATAAAATAATAAAACTTAAAGAGGATACAACTTTTATGGGCAAGAATTACAGAATTATCTTTTCCATATTGACCGCAAACACAAAATGAGTTTGGGTCGAGCCGTGCTGAGTTTGTTGCGCTAAACCTGAACTGGGCTGAATAAACCAACATTGAAGGAGATTGTGAGCCTATTACGCAGTTGAAGCCTGTAGAATCATTCTGTGACTAAAAGGGCTTTTTGAACTAGAAGGCCATTATGGAATATTCTAGGGAGTTCCACTAATATGATAATTTGTCACCGTCTTCACTGCCACACGGCTCTATTGAAGAATGCGCATAGAAAATTCATACTAATAGTAAAACGATTTCTGTATTCAACATAGCAAATATCTCCATGGTTGAATTTTCAATGTGGATTACAAAAGTTCGGAGCAGTATAAAATTGAGTTAAACAAATATAAGACAATGGTCATGGCTAATGACATTTCTGTCTCACACACACACACATATATATATATATATATATATATATATGAAAAACTTCTTTGATATACTTCTGAAATACGTGGGTTAAATATAATAGTTCATCAAAAAAATAATATAATTGTCCCATTATTTCAACTCCAAGAATTATAAAATTATTAAATTTCAAGAGTAAAGAACGGAATTCAAAACCGAGATCAATTCAAATTCAAATTAACGTGAGCCCATAAAATTCTTTTCTTTCCTTTTATTTATTTATTTTTTCTTTTGACGGTTGTAGATTTTCAGTGCTTGCCGAGGGCATTCATTGAATTGACCTGGTATTTGTACCATGTGGTCAATGACAATAAATTTAAAATTTATGAATTGTCAATGGTTTTTGATGTTGAAATTTCATGGTGACTAAAATTTAGTCAGCACGAGAGGATGTGGTTCAAAGTGTGCTTGAGGAAAGGCCTTTCCACGCAATCCAAGAGCTAATTAAGGAGGTTTGTCAACAAATTCAACCAAATTCATATTTAATTTGTTTAACTAATGAATTATATTTTCATGGAGCTTTATCCAACTCTTTACATTTTGTGTGATTTAATGACTTAATGGTTTAATGCAAAACTATAACTCACTCATTGTGTTAGAACAGTTAGTGATGTAATTGTTGTTGTTTCTCACTTAATTTATTGCTTAATTATGACATTCGGAAAGATAATATTTACCTACCCACCGATGAGAAGAATACCATCAATGAGTAAGTGCTCCTACTTAGTAAATTCGCGAATGATACGCGAATTATATGTATACGTACAAATTTTTTAAAAAAATACTTTCGTTTGCCTTTCAGTTTTCAATGATACAATAAAATATATGAATTTTACGACCAAAACAATTTTAAACGTTTTGATACGTGTTAAAATACATGAATTTTACAACCAAAACGGTTTTAAACGTTTTGATACGTGTTGTTATCGGTTAATCACCAATCTATTGATGAAAAGATTTTAAATGTCTTAATGCGTGTAGTCACCAATCTACCAATGAAACAATTTAAAATTTCTTGATACAAATTTTATATTTTTGTCAAATACAAATATTTTTTTACTAAATTCAATATAGTAATTACGTTATAGAATATATCTGTTTTTTACCCAATCGTTTGGAGCACTGATTTGGATCCGAAATGAAAAGACGGTGACCCGGCCGACAATAGAAATCGCGAAGCTTCAATGAAGGACGTTGAGCAACTGGCTCTGACGGTCAACTTGGAAGCGATGCATGGTGATTGTATTTATTTATTTATTTTTAAATGACAAAACTGAAACAAAACTAAATTACAACTAATAAATTAAAATTGATTCAATTAGTTTCTTGTTTCATTCCCCCACAATTGCGCCAATTTGACAGGCTTCAAGTCAGCTTTCCAGAGCCCTGATATTTGTGTCAAAAGTTATGACCGAAATACTGAAATTGATTTGTAATTTTCTGTGGAAACAATTTATGTCATACTTTACAAATTCTACCACAAGAACTATTGTCTTATACTAAAATTTGGTGCGTGACTCACATCATACATCTACCAAAAATCATAATTAAATCAGTAAGAATACATTTAATTTATAAATCCATCAATCCAAAAGAAATTTATTTAAATGAATCTTATTACAAAGTGTTTGCTATGACACAATAATAAAATCAAAATGTGGAAATCCGAAAAATCTCCATCTCCCATTGAGCCTCCTTTGCAAGCCAAATCCATGTGCACCTGAAAGTAATAAAGGGGTGAGTTCACAAACTCAGCAAGAAATTACTAAACATTATCATCGTTCAGCAAGTCAATCCTTACTTAATCCGTATAAATATACATATATAAGTGACTACGAAAATATCTACTATTCATCGTTATTCTATAACATCAACTCAAGCGGTGAACTTGTAACCCATCTAGAATTTAAATTACTAAAATTCTACTTACCTCACATGAGCCCCTGGCTCCCCTCAACCAGTTGGCGTTCTAATGCCATTACCTCACATGAGTCCCTGGCTCCGCTCCGAATAAATAGTGTGAATTGCATAGTTCCTGACTACCAAATACACACATGTGGCTGGGTTGTATGTCTACTCACCCAGATGACCTCTGATCACGTCCACATAATAAGGACTTATTAGACCCATTGCCATAACACAAAATAATGCACTCGCATAAGGTTGGTCCCTTACCATGCCTAACTAATCCGATAATCTCGACCAATCATTAAGAGGCTAGTCCCGAACTACCGCTCTTTCTAGTTCACATACCTCATCTAAATACCAAAAGCATTGCTTTAATAAATATCTTTACCATTTAGTAATCATAACTCATAATTTCCCGAGGACACCAAATACCTTAATTAATTACTTAAATAATTAATAAATAAAAAAACATACCATAACACACTGGTAGTCTAAGATTTTGAAACTTGCTAATTAACTTACATTCTAAAAATCACCCTCATTATCGGCCAATCTGAGTTGACTTTAACTGCACTCACCATCATCTATACCATGGCTTAACTTCTAATACTAGTTCAATTTCTTTACTGAAACCCACGTATCCTTAACTGACACCTATATAACCATGGATTATATATACTATAGATTAAATATATCCAATAGTTACTAAATCTCTAGTCAATCCAAAGTCAATGATTAAAAAAAAATTAACTAAAGCTAACCTCAACAGTACCAAATCTGTAGGCTTCATAGGTAGATTGCCCATATCAAATATATTACCTACTGCCCCATTTGCTAAAATAACCCACTTGCTATAATATCGTGTAATCCTAACTACACCCACTTTTACATACACGCATAGAATATATAAAAGATTAACACCAACTCTACAACTCTAACACTCTGGATCCTTTACACCAGATTATCAAATAATTATTTCTCAATCAATGATCCAACATTCAAGTACTAATGTACTCATGTATATGTCAATCAGTACTAAAAACTCTAAATAACAATTTATAATTTAATCAATACATGCTATTTTCATGGATTAATCCATGTTTGCACATTCACCTTATGTACAAGATTAAAATTCCAGAATAAGTATACCCACGATCATGAGTTTATAATTAATTCATAGATAATCATCTTACTATCAATCACATAAAAAAATATACAAGATATAAGCAAGAATTAACTTGGCTGAATTGCAATCACCATTTGAACTTTTTCTCGCTTCCCAATAACAAACGCGTAAAAATCTTCGGGGATAGCAACGTACGTAAAAAAAAAAACTAAACTGAATATACAACTAAGTTTAGATATATAACTAGCCGTACGTGGAGTTCCATCCAAACTCTTTTGAAAAAACAAACTAAACTAAATGATAGCGTTATCTCCGTCAAATAATCTCCGTCAAATAATCTACGTTATCTCCGTCAAATAATCTATGTCAAATAATCACGATTGTTACAATTTCCGTATTTGAATATAGAGAATTTATTTCTTTAAAATAATTGTCAGAAGATTTCTATTCTTAATTGGTAAATACGCTTCTAAATTTTTTAGAATCTCCATAAACGATCCCACCCCTGGAATGCACTCTCTTTGCTTAAAATGCCAGGTATAACCTTTAATAATGTAAAAATTATTAAAGACCTGAAAAGACATAAAAATATTTTATTAATTAAAATAAAATAAATAAAAGTACTGACAAATATGAGTTTGGGAATAAAATATGTATTAAATATACATTCATTGCTTAATTTTCAACAGTTTCTTGTAGAAATTTGTCTGCATCCTCTGCACTGGATTGGGTTTACGTAATTAAGTTGAACATTGTGTTCTTCATCATTATCATAGGATAAACTTTCGAGATTATCACTGAATTGGGTTTTTGGTAGTGTAAGCTCTTTGAATTTTCTCCACAGGAGGCTAGAGAATCTTTTAATTGTCAATAGTTACAGGTATTGACATTTCATGCCCTTGTAAAAAATTTATCTATCATTCACATCAGTGAATGATTACCATGATTACCATTCTGCTCCAGGTTATTCATCCAGTTTTTTCTAAGTTCTCGATTGCAAGAAGCCTATATAAATAAAATTATTAATCAATTAACACTATTTAAATTTTTGTGTGTTTGTTCGTGCGTTTGTGTTTTTTTTCTCCCTCTAGATTGCTGATATTTAGTTGGCATAAGAAATGAAACAGGCTTGTCATATAGTTAAAGGACATGACCAAAGTACAACTTCTTACGGTGCCTGTTAAACTAGACTCTGCTGTCACTATTCTTCTTGCTTTCTATATCTAATCAGCTTCTTTGCATCATTGGGAAGCTACCATCTTCCACCAATAAAGCTAAATTGGAATTTACAGATCAAATCAACATCTCTATCCACAAAACACTGTTTGATGAGAGCTCATCTTACTTTGCCTAATCCAGGTCAATTATATAGAAGTGGCTGTTTGAAACTCTTCAATGGAATTGGAGCCAGATTTCTTCATGAGATTATTTTATGGTTCCAGAACAGTTTAAATGAGTGCTTTTATACTGAGTGGTGGTTGTCTACTAATATTCTTTTTGTTGATGTTGAATATTATTCTTATAAGCATATGGTATACTTTCTTTGATGATACTTCAAAGTAAGGGTGTAACTTGGGCGGGTCAACTCAGCTCAACCCGAGACCAGTTTAGAATTTTTGACACTTGGTCTTTTTTATTCACAAATCAGTGTTTGAAATTTTCAAAGCCCAAACGTGGTCAAGTTGGGCTCGGGCTCGACCCGAACCCAACGCAGTCCAGTCTAAAATCCAAAATTTAAAAAAATGTCCATTTTTTCTTATTATATAATTTTTTTTCCAACTTCCAAATCTTTGATATATATGTATCTATATATACGTGAAGTGTCTGTATCATTTATTGACAGGGGAAGAGCTAGGATTTTAATTCATGGGCATAGTGTAAAAAAAAAAAAAAATTATTATATGACATATAGATTCATGAAATCAAAGGGCAAAGAAGAAAAAAAATTCATTGTCAAATTACTATGATTTTTGTTAATATTTTCATTAAATAGAGTTAAAAATCTTTGTACTTTACCAATAGGCCAGTGGCCTAACGTACCAGGCCCTTACTTCTCATAGGGAGGTCAAAAATTCGAGCCTCAGTGGAGGTATATGTATGTGAGTACCAATTAGGAAAAAAAAATCTTTGTACTTTGAAAACCATGTATGAAGCTTCATAAAATTACAATATTAAATTTAAAAAAGAGAATTAGATAAAAAGAATAAGAAGATGGAAAACAAAGTTATATACTACAAGAGGAAAAAAGAAGAATTCTAAGAAGCAGGAAATAAAAAATGAAGAAAAATGAGAGATCTTTTAACTTCTCTTTTAAGGAAATTAAAGGAATCTAAAAAGTAAAGGAGAAAATTTTAAAAATTAAAAAGTTTAGGGGGCATTATAGAGATTTTTTTTTTCTATATATATAAACAATTAAATTAATAATTAAATACTTCAGTTACAATACTAATAGTTTGATAAGATTAAAAAAAAATTATTAAATATTTCAAACTGGGAAAAGAAAGATTGCATTCAGGTTTGGGTTACTGTCAGAGTCCAACTTTTTTGAACATCGGGCCGGCCCGGCCCTGCCCAACCCAACTTCGGGTTGAGATCGGGATAGGACCGGGCTGGGTTGGGCCTGCCAACTTGCTGCCTTACTTGAAAGGGAAATTCATGCTCCACTGTAACGTCTCAAAACTAATACTTTTTAAACAAAAAAAATTCGGCATAACCTCCCCTAAAAATAGGCCTATCATAACCTGTTTAATTGCATTTTTAACCTGTCACGGCTCAAATTCCAAATTCACGGCAATAGTAGATGATAATACACAATCAAATGACCTCGATAATACCTCAAACTAGTATTACTCTCCCCATGCATCAATAAGGTTTACATGATATCAAACTCACATCCAAAATATCATCTAGTAACATAATTATATTACCTAACCATGGTTTTGAAAAATAAATACACATTACTACACTTTTGGGGCCTTACAAAAATGGGAGATATATAAAAGATACAAAATGAGCTCCAAGTCATCCTTAAGCTTGTGGAAGATCGGCATCCATTACCTTCTTACCGGTTCCTGGAAAATGTTAAATAAAATGGGGTGAGCATAAAGCTCAGTAGAGAGTGCCTAAGAAGCACCTCTTGTAGCCCCGTGAATCCAAACAAAGCATAGGCCAATAGGAAGAGGGGTCATGCAAAATGAGGGAAACACATATTAAATTCCAATTCCAAACAATCATATGTAAAATGCCATGAATGCTATGATATGCGTGTCACTCCCCATTTTTCAGAAAACAACCATACTTTTCAAACTGTTAATATAACCCGCCCTTTGGTGACCCCGCAGTGACACGAGAGGAGGATTGGCTAGTGTCCCTGACCCTTGGTAACCCCGCGGCGTCATTATGGGGCCCAGCTAGCTCAACCACGCTAGGGCGACTCCCTAGTCCCCTCTAGGCTATATTAACCTCTGACCCTTTGGTACCCCCGCGGCGACCGGGTTTCTCAAAAAAAACTTTTTCAACAAAGCTTTCCCGAAAATCCCCATTCTTTCATTTTTCAAAAGTCATTTCCATACGTGCAATCCCCAATGATGAATTCATGAATGCCACATACTTTCAATGTTGTAATATAAGGGATTTCTAACATTTGTCATGCCGTGACAATATCATAAAATGGGGAATTTAATACCACAATTTACCACACATGCTCACAACAATCGACTAAATATTTAGCATTATAATAAGCATGATAAATCAACCATTTATCACAATTTCCATACAATCCAACAAATACACATAGATACAAGTTTTACATACACAATTAAATCATTTAAGGAGTAATCCATCAAAATTAAGCATGCTTATCACATAAGTCAACAAACACACATATATAAAATCTTTATATGCACCATTAAATCATTTTTAAAGCAATCAACCTTAAATCAAGCGTGTTTGGCCAAAATTCTAGAGGAATAACTCACTAAGGTACAAGAAAAGTGTGAATTAGACACCTTTATCTCTAATTGAGCAAAAACCCCAATTTTCTTCACAAACCCTAGAAATGGGTCCTAAGATTCGAACTCCAAGGAGTGCACTAAATCTAAAATCGCTTGTATGGATGTGTAGAGCTTGACACGAGCTTCGTTTTGCCTCAAACGGCACTCAATTTCGATAAGAAATGAGATCAAGATCTTGCTTCAAAGTTTTGGAAATCAAAATGAAAAGAAAAACAGAGAGGAAAAGGGGAAGAGAGAGGCGCATGGGAGAGAAGGAGAGAAATGAGACCATTTGTGGTCTCTTGGCCCTTAGTTGGTTTAATGGTAGGTCCCACCACCTTTTATTTTCTTTTTCCTTTAACTTTTTGCTTAAATTTGAGCCATAACACAACATAATACACATATACATACACACAATTATATATACACCTATGCACATAAATACACAGACATTACATTCTCCCCAACTTAAAAGGATTTCGTCCCCGAAATCAAGACATACCTGAGGAAGAAAACAACGCTGGGTACTTGGACCGAACCTCTTGTTCGAGCTCCCAAGTAGCTTCCTCGATTCCGTGGTGTCTCCAAAGGACTTTCACCATTGGTATCGTCTTGTTCCTCAACACCTTCTATTGTGTGTCAAGAATCTGAACTGGTCCTTCCTCATAGGAAACATCCTCATCAATATCCACATCAACCCAACTCAAAATATGAGATGGATCCGGTTTGTACTTCCGTAACATCGATACATGGAAAACATTGTGGACCCTATCCAACTGTGGTGGCAAAGCAAGCCTGTAGGCAACCTCTCATACTCGGTCCAAAATCTCAAACGATCCAATAAATCGTGGCGACAACTTGCCACTTTTTCCGAATCTCATCAATCCTTTCCGTGAAGAAACCTGTAGAAAAACGTGGTCTCCCACCTCAAAGGATAACGGTCGTCTCCGCTTATCCGCATAGCTCTTCTGTCGGCTCTGAGCTGTAAGTAACCTCTGTCTTATCAACTTAATCTTCTCAGTGGTCTCGAGTACAATGTCGGGTCCTAAGGCGGCTGTCTCACCTACCTCAGTCCAACAAACAGGAGACCTACAAGGTCTACCATACAACGCCTCAAATGGAGCCATCTGGATGCTCGCCTGATAACTGTTGTTGTAGGCAAACTCAATAAGTGGAAGGTGATCCTCCCAACTACCTCCCAAATCAAGTACACATGCCCGAAGCATATCCTCCAAAATCTGGATAGTACGCTCCGACTGACCGTCCGTCTGTGGATGGAATGCCGTACTAAGATGCAACGCTTAACCAAACGCTACTTGAAGTCCTTCCCAGAACTTCGAAGTGAACTTAGCATCCCTATCTGAGACAATGGTTACAGGAACTCCATGCAACCTTACAATCTCCTTTACATAAAGAACACCAAGTTTCTCTGCATCATCTGTTGCCTTAATAGGCAAAAAGTGAGCCATCTTGGTCAATCTATCAATGATGACCCATATGGCCTCATTGCCCCTTCTTGACCTTGGAAAACCTGTCACAAAATCCATAGCGATATGCTCCCATTTCCATTACGCTATAGGTAATGGTTGCAACAAACCTGCTGGCCTCTAATGCTCGGCCTTCACCTGCTGACAGGTAAGGCATCTAGCCACAAACTGTGTAACATCATTCTTCATCCCGCTCCACCAATACTGACGTCTCAAATTGTGATACATTTTAGTACCACCTGGATGAACTGCAAAGCGGGAAGTGTGAAACTCCCGTAGGACGTCCTCACGACAACATGTTGGAACCACCAACAAGCCCCTGAACCGTAGACCCCATCTGCATGCAAGGCCTAATCTTTCACTGTCTCACCACTAGAGATCAAAGTGTGGATGAAATCTAAGTTCGGATCCTGTCTCTGTGACTCAATCACTCATACAACAAGAGTAGGCTGAGCCACAAGACTAAATAAGAATGCCGACTCACTGCAACCATCATCATCACAACACTGTAATCCCATCTTTGCTAGATCTTCAAGCATCTTCCACTTCTGAATAGCTAAACTGGCCAAAGTTCCACGAGATTTCTGACTTAAGGCATCCGCTACCACATTCGCCTTGCCCGGATGATACTGCAAGTCATAATTGTAGTCCTCCAAGAATTTGACCCATCACCTCTGTCTGTTGTTCAAGTCCTTTTGGGAGAAAAGGTACTTGAGACTTTTGTGATCTGAAAATACCTCGAATCTCTCACCATACAAGTAATGTCTCCAACACTTTAAGGCAAATACAACTGCCGTTAACTCCAGGTCATGAGTAGGGTAGTTGTACTCGTGAGTCTTCAACTGTCGAGAGCCACAAGCCACTACTCTACCATCCTGCATCAACACACACCCCAAACCATCACGTGAAGCATCACAATAGATCACATAACCCAAGCCACGCTCAGGTATCACCAACACTGGCGCTGTAGTCAATCTCGTCTTCAACTCCTGAAAAGATGAATCACAGGCCTCATTCCAGACAAACTTGACCCCTTTCCGGATCAAACGGGTCATAGGAGCTGCCAAACGGGAGAAATCCTTCACAAATCTTCGATAGTATCCCGCTAAACCAAGAAAACTGCGGATCTCAAACACATTCTTGGGTCGCTCCCAAGTCAAAACTGCTTCAACCTTTGATGGATCAACTGATACTCCACCTTCTGAAACAACATGCCCCAAAAACTTCACCTCCTGTAGCCAAAACTCACATTTCTCGTATTTGGCATACAATCGGTGTTCCCGCAAAATCTGTAAAACAATACTCAAATGGACCTCGTGATCTTCCCGAGTCCGTGAGTACACAAGAATGTCATCCACGAAAACTACCACAAACTGGTCCAAGTAATCGTGAAAGACGTGGTTCATCAAGTCCATGAATGCCGCTGGCGCATTAGTCAAGCCAAAAGGCATAACAAAGAACTCATAGTGTCCATACCGTGTACGGAATGCTGTCTTCGGGATATCCTCATCCCTAACCCGCAACTGATAATAGCCAGACCTCAAGTCAATCTTTGAGAAACAACTGGCTCCCCTCAACTGATCAAATAAATCATCTATCCTTGGCAAAGGATACTTGTTCTTGATGGTGGCATGATTCAACTTCCGATAATCAATGCACAACCTCAACGAACCATCTTTCTTCTTAGCAAACAAGACCAGTGCGCCCCACGGTGACACACTCGGTCGGATGAAACCTTTCATCCTCAAATCATCAAGCTGCCTCTTCAATTCTTCCAATTCAACTGGTGCCATACGATACGGTGCCATAGAAATCGGCGCGGTACCATGCATCAAATCAATAGTGAACTCCACTTCTCGGTGTGGAGGCAATTCTGTCAAATCTTCTGGAAAAACATCCAAGAAGTCACAAACAATCGCCGGATAAACTTCTCCCACGACATTATCTTCTTCGGCTAGAAGACTAGCTAAGAAATAATCACCATGACTTCGTCCACGAACTTCATAAAACGATGAAATGTGGGAATCACTCCGATCTCCCACGAAAAAGAAACAGTCTCCCTCGGGAGTGCAAACTATAACCCTTCCTCTGTAACAGTCGATCGTGGCATGAAATGAAGCCAACCAATCCATCTCGAGAATGACATCAAAGCTAGTCATCTCCAGGAGGATAAGGTCAAACACAAAGGTCCGCCCGGCTATCACAATGGAGCAATCCCGCACAACTCGGCTTAATGACACTGAAACCCCAACTGGCGTATCAACACATAACGCCCGATCCATGAAACTAACCTCTAACCCCGATGCAAGTGCAAATGATGATGAAATGAAAGAATGAGATGCACCAGAGTCAAACAAAACACGGGCCCAACAACCAAACACTGGAAATATACCTTGAAGAACTGACGGTCCAGAAGATACATCGGTCTGTGCCAGTGCAAAAACACGTCCCTGTGGTACCTGTGCCTGAGGACTGCCAACCTGAACACCTGACTGCTGCACTGACATAGTAGGAGTATCCCTCCTAACTGATCGTGAACCCTGTGAAGACATAGTAGGCTGTGGTGGTGGTGGTCTGAAACCTGACTGAACTGTAGCCGATTGTGACGGCCTCTGCTGTGACCCTCTGCCACTAATGGTGCCTGCTCTCTAGCCTGGACAATCACGAATCAAGTGACCCTGCTGGCCACACCCATAACAAGCCTTCGGAGCTGACGAAACTGAAGACGATCTCATAGGGCAACTAGACTTGTAATGTCCAGGCTACTGACACTGATAACAAACAACTGCACTCTTATCTGACCCAGCTGGCATAGGAGTGGTAGGAGCAGATCTTGTAGACTGTTGCCCCTGAAACTGAGATGGACTGCCCCTGTTCCTTTTCCAAGAAGATCCCTCTGAGGATGGCCCTGCACCCCTCTTTTGCTTCAATTGCTCTCTTCTTGCATCCTTCTCTCTATTGTCAGCCTCCAGCATCAAAGCCCTTTCCACTACTTCAGAGTAAACCTTAATAAACTATGCCGTGATCAACGGCCTCATTCGATCATTAAGACCAGAGACAAACTTCCGAGTCTTATTAGCTTCATCTCTCACCACTTCTGGAGCAAAACGGGAGAGTGAGGTGAACTTGTTCTCATACTCCGCCACTGACATGTTCCCTTGAATAAGATTATGAAACTGGTCTTGTAACTCCCATCTTTTGGAAAGCGGAAAGTACTTCTCATAAAACAGTTCCTTGAACCTGTCCCAGCTCATCTCTTCAATCTTGTACTGGTTGGTGATCGACTTCCACCAAACCTTGGCATCCTTAGCAAACTTATACGTAGCTAGGATGATCTTTAGATGATCCTCTGTCACATCCATTGAAGTTAGTTGGGTTTCAACTTGATCCAAGTAGTCATCTGCTACCATTGGATCCGCACTGCCCTCAAATATAACCGGCATCAGCTGAGAAAACCCCTTTATGATCTTGAGACGCTTCTGAGCTGGAGTCTCCTCAACTTGAACTGTAGGTTGTGGTACCAACTGCGGCTGAGCAACAATAGTTGCTCTCACGACATTTTGCAACAAACGATTAAACTCCAGTGCCACAGAACCTTCACCCACTTCTACGGGTACGGGTGTTTCAACATTCTCTCTTCTTGGGGGAACAGCTCTTGGGGGAATCAAGTCCCTAAGAAGCATGTTCTCATCAACTGGCTCTGCCGGATTGGAGCTAGAGCTCTCACCAACATCGCCCCTTGTTGGCCTAGGGCCAACTTCTCTAGGTTCCTCACGCCGTGACATCGTGCTATAAAATAAGAAAACGATTCAGAAACATGACACTAAGGTCCACTGTGGACGACTCAACAAGAATTAATACCGTACAACACTTAGCATGTAAGACTATGCAAGAAACATTTTAACATAAACAAGTAAGCAAGTAAGCACATAGGCAGTTAAGCATGCTCATTTAAATAAGATACCACGTAGCAAGTAGTCCAGTAAGCAACACAAACAACATTCCATGTGACCCTAAGTAGGCCTCTACCCGTCGTCCTAAAGGTTTTCGAACCTTTGCTCTGATACCAAATTTGTAACGTCTTAAAACTAATACTTTTTAAACAAAAAAAATTCGGCATAACCTCCCCTAAAAATAGGCCTATCATAACCTGTTTAATTGCATTTTTAACCTGTCACGGCTCAAATTCCAAATTCACGGCAATAGTAGATGATAATACATAATCAAATGACCTCAATAATACCTCAAACTAGTATTACTCTCCCCATGCATCAATAAGGTTTACATAATATCAAACTCACATCCAAAATATCATCTAGTAACATAATTATATTACCTAACCATGGTTTTGAAAAATAAATACACATTACTACACTTTTGGGGCCTTACAAAAATAGGAGATATACAAAAGATACAAAATGAGCTCCAAGTCATCCTTAAGCTTGTGGAAGATCGGCATCCACTACCTCCTTACCGGTTCCTGGAAAATGTTAAATAAAATGGGGTGAGCATAAAGCTCAGTAGAGAGTACCTAAGACGTACCTCTTGTACCCCGTGAATCCAAACAAAGCATAGGCCAATAGGAAGAGGGGTCATGCAAAATGAGGGAAACACATATTAAATTCCAATTCCAAACAATCATATGTAAAATGCCATGAATGCTATGATATGCGTGTCACTCCCCATTTATCAGAAAGCAACCATACTTTTCAAACTGTTAATATAACCCGCCCTTTGGTGACCCCGCAGCGACACGAGAGGAGGATTGGCTAATGTCCCTGACCTTTGGTAACCCTGAGGCGTCATTATGGGGCCCAGCTAGTTCAACCACGCTAGGGCGACTCCCTAGTCCTCTCTAGGCTATATTAACCTCCGGCCCTTTGGTACCCCCGCGGCGACCGGGTTTCTCAAAAAAAACTTTTTCAACAAAGCTTTCCCGAAAATCCCCATTCTTTCATTTTTCAAAAGTCATTTCCATACGTGCAATCCCCAATGATGAATTCATGAATGCCACATACTTTCAATGTTGTAATATAAGGGATTTCTAACATTTGTCATGCCGTGACAATATCATAAAATGGGGAATTTAATACCACAATTTACCACACATGCTCACAACAATCGACTAAATATTTAGCATTATAATAAGCATGATAAATCAACCATTTATCACAATTTCCATACAATCCAACAAATACACATAGATACATGTTTCACATACACAATTAAATCATTTAAGGAGTAATCCATCAAAATTAAGCATGCTTATCACATAAGTCAACAAACACACATATATAAAATCTTTATATGCACTATTAAATCATTTTTAAAGCAATCAACCTTAAATCAAGCGTGTTTGGCCAAAATTCTAGAGGAATAACTCACTAAGGTACAAGAAAAGTGTGAATTAGAAACCTTTACCTCTAATTGAGCAAAAACCCCAATTTTCTTCACAAACCCTAGAAATGGGTCCTAAGATTCGAACTCCAAGGAGTGCACTAAATTTGAAATCGCTTGTATGGATGTGTAGAGCTTGACACGAGCTTCGTTTTGCCTCAAACGGCACTCAATTTCGATAAGAAATGAGATCAAGATCTTGCTTCAAAGTTTTGGAAATCAAAATGAAAAGAAAAACAGAGAGGAAGAGGGGAAGAGAGAGGCGCACGGGAGAGAAGGAGAGAAATGAGACCATTTGTGGTCTCTTGGCCCTTAGTTGGTTTAATGGTAGGTCCCACCACCTTTTATTTTCTTTTTCCTTCAACTTTTTGCTTAAATTTGAGCCATAACACAACATAATACACATATACATACACACAATTATATATACACCTATGCACATAAATACACAGACATTACATCCAAAAATATACTCTAGCACTCCATGCATATTTTTGTTATATTAAATTGACAAAAGAGCCCCTCTCGTGACAGATGTTCTCTCTCCCTTAACATTTGTTCTCTCTCTTTCACAAATCTAACAAAGAGTGTCTCTAGTTATGAAAACTCTCTCCATCACCTTAAAAGGGAGTGTGTAATTAATTTCAAAGCAAAATTTCTACCGTCATTGATGAATTAAACATAAACCTATGAGAGGAGTAAATTTGTTTATTCTATTTTTAATTAAAAATAAAATAAAAATCATCACACGTTTTGTTGTCGCTAATCAGTGAATGCTCTCTCTGTATCTATATATAAAAAGATATATCTTCAGAGAGGGATCACCATAAAAGAATGTAAGGACTTGAAAACACACACTACAAAAAAAAAAAAAAAAAAAAAAAAAAAAGGCTTTTTATGACATGCGACTAATGTCATTAAAGGGTTTTCACGATATGTAAACACATGTTCTTATTGAATAAGCCGTGAGAGGTTTATATTATTCAAGACGAGCATTAAAAGTTGTCAATGCTAAAGTGTCATGTCGTTAAATAGTCAAATAACCGTTGCTTTCAAACATTGACGACTCTTTCTGTAGTGTCGTTTTTAACGTTGTGCGCTACAAGTCATTAATACATGCCTTTCATGACATTTAAAGCATGTCGTGTTTTAATGGCACTTTAACACCATCACTATAAAGCTGTTAATGCATGCCTTTAATGACTGGCACAACATGTCGTGCTTTTTGTATTTTTGACATCATGTACTACATATCATTAAAATCCTTCTTCAATATTTTATTTTATTTTTTGAATTCATTTTCTTTATAATGGAAACAAAAATTCTTGTATTATATCTGCTAATTAGTATCACAAATTACGCTTGTCTTCAATGTGAAAAAATAATTCACACATCATATCACATAACCATACATAAAAACATAATATGTATACATCAAAGAGAATAACCAAAATACATTATGTTACTTCTTATTAAACTAAAAACATAAAGTCAAGTACAATGTCTACCACCATCCATCTAATATAATAAAGTTAACGAAAAATGAAAAACTAAACCACTAGCTTCAAAGGAAGCCATTATCTTTTGCAAAATAAGAACATAACTATTAATTTTGAACATATATTAGCCCCAACTCGTCAATACAAAATCTTGGCGGCAGCCAAATTGACCATCCAATCATAATCTGTCCAAAAAAAAAAAAAAAAAAGAAGAAGAAAGAAAGAAAACAAGTAATTACATTTAGTTCTATCACATTAACGAAAAAATTAACCAACCTTAAAGAAGTAGGCAAAAAGAAAAAGCTGAAGGAGAGGAAGCTGAAAATGCAACAAAGTTTCAAACTCTTATACATGAAAAATATATTTATATGCAATTATAAATGCATCAATTAACACATCTATATTAAATTAAAACCATTACCTTTGAGACTAAGTTCTTCTAACGAACTTGGCAGGCCATGCAACTGTTTCTCCCATAACTTTTAAAAGGTAAAAGTACTCTATGCTCGCCATATACAGGGTCACATCAATGTCATATACAACCTTTGACCAGATTTTCCAAAATCGATTCCAATAGGAATACCCTCCACACATTCCTTTGGGTTTATTGAATCAATATCTCTAACAGCAACAACTAAATTTGGTTCACTCCAATGTAACAACTCACATTCCTACTAAATTTTCAATTAGCTTAGTATAAGGAGTGACTTTAGTCGAAGCCCTTGCTCTACCATACTAATCATGAAAACAAATGAGAGAATAATTCAAATTAATTACAAAATTATACAATTCAAATACTAAATTGACGTAAAATTACAGGAACAAAAATCTCCAAGAACTAAGTATAAAGGCATTAAAGAAAAAAAAAAATTAAAGTGGGGTTCAGCAGTAGTGCCTATAGAAAATTAACAGAAAGAATATAAAAATCATGAACATAAATCATACTTGTAACTGTGACTATCACACTAGCAAAGAAATAAGAAATTAATAAAGGGTCAATTATCTTTAGAAGAGACCATATACAATCTTTCATATCGTTAGTCATGTCTGACCAATTATCTAAAGTGACTGGTATGACCTCCCTGACAATTATTATCCCTAAAGTAGATTTACATTGTGGAGTTTTTTCTCATATTAGTTCCCTGATTTCATTAAATATGAATATAATTCTTTAGTTAAAGTTAAACTTGTCAGTAAAGTTCACCAAGCCTTTGTCCATTGTTTGTGGCTCGATTGCTATATATTTTCAAGCTTTTCTATAACCTGGTATGTTTGAATCATCAATTTTAGCTGCTACAATTATGAAAGTGTATAGACCTCAAGAATATAGCCTGTCTAGCTTAATCAATCATAATGGCAATTAGAGATTTAGATTCTCTAAATATAAAAGGGTTAATTGAATGAGCTAATCCTTTGTATGGAAACACATTCAAGGTCTACAATCTATTTGGTTTTGGGTTAATGACTAATTTATTTCCTCCTACCTACCAACAAGCTAATGGTCCAACGGAATTAAACCCTTACTTCCCAAAAAGAGGTTAGGGGTTCAAATCTTAGTAGAGGCATGGGTGTATGAGTCCCAAATAAGAAAAGAAAAAAAATTATCCTCCTACCTTATTCTAATATTTCCTAAATAATATCTACTTGAATGTTTAGTGAGTGCTCTTTCAAGTATTTATGATTTGGATCCTTGAGATCAGTTACACGAAAAGATGTGTGCCCTTATTTGATTTACTTTAAAATAAAAAAATCAATATATATATTTGGAAGTCTTAAATATGAAAATGGAGTGATGACTAAGAAGCAATGGGAACATTAATTAATATAAAAGAGAGAAATTATGACTATGTTGAATTGCAATGTTCAACTTCGTTGCCAAGAATGATGAAGTATGTGGAATGCTGACACCATGGTAGTACTTTAGATATTGAATTGCAATGTTCAGTTTTTTCTGTTTCAAACTTTTATTAGCACATCTTACATCCCAAATATGTGAACTTTTGACACCATGATAGCAGTAAGGAGGATTATGACCAGGTTTTAAGAAAATAAACACTGCATTTTCTAACTAAATTCGTTACCGACTTTCCACACTTTTCAGAAGAAATGACAGCATGCTAGATTAGCAAACCAAATAGTACTACTACCACATACTACTCAAAAATGTTAAACCAATTCAAAATTTATAAACATTTACCAAAATGCAACAATAAAAATCAAGCAACCCAACCCATCATTAATGAAAATTAATCAACCCAGCCCACCATTATCAGCCATGCACATCAGCATATTAATCTATATTACTCATGGTTATTACAAATGGGTTCTTAGGCATGATTAAAATTAATGCACAAAGATTGAAAAAGGTCAAATGTGTTCTGTTACTACTACAACTTTCTATGGAGGACCTATTGTAATAGTAAAGAGACAAACATTATTTGAAAGAAGCATGGTAATGTGCAAAGAGAATGAAGGTTCATCGTGTCTGCTCCTTCTGATGTCTCTAGGCTTTGATTTCGGGGCCTGGATTAGACCCCCTTTTTAAATTATTTTTCAAACATTTTACTTATCAAAGAAAAAGAAAAAAGACTAACATTTTCCAAGAATCAGAATTCGAAACCAAGGGGAATATAATTGATTTTGAAATTGAAATCTGTTGGGGCATAGCGGAAGCCAAAGAAAGAAAAAAAAAACAACAATTCAAACCACAACACAAGATATATATATGGTTCACCCAAAATTAGGGTTACATCCATGGATGAGAAGAGATTCACTATATATGTAGAGATATTACAATAATAAAGAATTTTAACACCGGACCATGCACATAAACTCTTGACCGAGTTCTCCATGTACTCCACGAGACTCCTTCTTGCCATCAGTGTTCACTCTACCAAATCCATAACTCACTCCTACCATCAACGTACTTCTTCACGAAGCTACATCTCTCTCAACTCATAACTCTCAACAATAGCCTAAGCGTCTATTTATAGAGTCACATACCCAATTCCTTTGTGGACAGGGATTATAATTTCTTAGAGCCCAATTCACGTCTTTATAAGAAATTATCATAAAAATACACTCTAAAATAGAAGCTAATAATAATGGGAATTTGAGACATAATTCCTAACAATATCCACCTTGGCTCAAATTCCATTACGTCAATCAATCGCTTCTCATGACAATTGAATCTGGACAATTCTCTGCAACTTCAATCTTCTCGATCTAATTGCAGAACTCGGATTATCCCCACTATACGTTGCTCAATCAGTCAAAACCCCAAGGCTCCACCTTGACTACTTAAGTTCCATGTCATGTAACCAAGCTGATTGACTTCACCTACAACGGGTCTACAATTGAAGCCCGTTGTAGCACATATTTAGACTTCTTCTATTTTCTAGATCTCCTTCACCTTTGGCTCTGATACTAGTTATTGGGGCACAACGGAAGCAAAAGAAAGAAAGAAAGACAACAATTCAAACCACAACACAAGATATATACGTGGTTCACCCAAAATTAGGGTTACATCAACGGATGAGAAGAGATTCACTATATATGTAGAGATATTACAATGGTAGAGAATTTTAACACCGAACCATACACACAAACTCTTGACCGAGTTCTCCGTGTACTCCATGAGACTCTTTCTCGCCATCAGTATTCACTTTACCAAACCTGTAACTAACCCCTATCATCAACGTACTCTCTCACGAGGTTACATCCTTTTAACTCATAACTCTCAACAATAGCCTAAGTGTTTATTTATAGAGTCACATACCCAATTCCTTTGTGGACAAGGATTACAATTTTTTAGAGCCCAATTCACGTCTCTATAAGAAATTACCATAAAAATACACTATAAAATAGAAGCTAATAATAATGGGAATTTGAGACATAATTCCTAACAATTTCCACCTTGGCTCAAGTTCCATTACGTCAATAATGGCTTCTCATATGGCAATTGAATTTGGACAATTCTCTGCAACTTTAATCTTCTCGATCTTATTGTAGAACTCATACGTTGCTCAATCAGTCAAACCCCAAGACTCCACCTTGACTACTCAAGCTCCATGCCATGTAACCAAGCCGATTGACTCCACCTACAACTGAAGCCCGTTGTAGCACATGTTGAGACTTCTTGTATTTTCTGGATCTCCTTTACATTTGGCTCTGATACCGGTTGTTGGGGCACAACGGAAGCAAAAAAAAAGAAAGAAAAACAATAATTCAAACCACAACATAAGAGAAGAGATTCACTATATATGTAGAGATATTACAATAGTAGAGAATTTTTCCCTGATTATGAAAACTATCTCCCTCACCTTAAAAGGGAATGTGTAATTGATTTCAAAGCAAAATTTCTACCGCCATTGATGAATTAAACATGGAAACCTATCAGAGGAGTAAATCTGCTTTTTCTATTTTTAATTAAAAATAAAATAAAAATCATCACACGTTCTGTTTCCTCTAATCAGTGAATGCTCTCTCTATATCTATATATAAAAAGATATTTCTTCAGTGCGGACTTGAAAACACACACCACAAAGGCGATTCACTCCCTTCGTTTGTTTTGATTTTTCGGTGAGATTCTATCGGACTTTGCCGTGCACCACCTCTTGGTGGTGCCACGGGGGTGGTCATTCTTCCAGATCTCGGAATGGAGATTATGATTCGATTTGAGAGAAGCATAGTATTTCCAATTAAAGAAGAAGTTCAGTTTTAGGAAGGAGAGAGAATTTCCAATTAAACAAAAACATAAGAAAACAAAGAACAGAACTTTAATTGACAAAAGAATATTAATAGTCTAATTTGGTCATTATATTTAGGGTTAAAATATAAAACTCCCACTATTTTTAAATTTTGATCATAAAACTCTTACTATTTTTAAATTTTGATTATAAAATTCTAACATATTTAAAAAAAAAATTACACTTTTAAAAAGTGATCACATTGCTCCAATATTCCTATCTGACTCGTTAATTTGGTTATGAAATGACAAATTTAACTTTATTATTTATTGTTAATTAAAATCTAAAAAATATTTTTTAAAATAACAAAAATATGTTTGAGAGAGAAAGATAGGGATGAGAGAGAGAGAGAGAGAGAGAGAGAGGGGGGGGGGGGGGGGGATGAAGAAGAAGATTAGATGGCAGTTTTGTAAATTTTTAAAAATAAATTTTAGTTTTTAATTTAACATTAAATAATAAGATTTAATTTATCATTTCATAATTTGGTTAATGTCACACACCAATTTTGGGACAATGTAATCACTTTTTAAAAGTATAAAAATTTTGTAAAACAGGTTGAGTTTTATATTAAAATTTATAAATAGTAAGGATTTTATGATTTTAATCCTTATATTAATTAAAATAAGGAGGTAGATTGAGCGCAAATATCAACCTCCCTTACCATTATTATTATTTTTGGAAATTTTTTTTAAAAAAACCGAAAAGGCCAAAGGTACACACGAGATGATTAGAAACTTCTTCCCCTTTTCCTTATAAGTGAACTAGCAATTATTGATGCTAAAAGCCTGGGACCCAGCCCAAAACTAAAGCCCAAGTAGCCCTATAAGAGCAAGTGGTATAAAAATATAAACTTATCTATCTACTTTTTAAAAAGTAACGTGTCACATAAGTTAAAAAGTGATGATGTGATATTTTATTTTTTTTATCCATATGTTCTATAGTATGGAATCTAATTATCTCATTCTCTACTTATTATTTTATTAATTTAATTTAAAAATAAAATAAAAAATTTGAAGACAACCCAATAGATACAAGACAGCAGTTACAACCAATTAAACAAAAAGAAAAAATTGTAGCGTATTCTCCAAAGCCCACTCCATCGGTAGACAACCCAATGGATAGTCATTGTAGGGCCCACATAAAAAACACTCCACTTGTTTCTCTATACTGTTCCTCTCACTCTCTCTACACTTAACGCACTATCCCTCTAAAACAACTTGCGCCCGTATGCTCTAAGAGCACATCATTAGTTAATTTCATGTAGCAAACCCCAAACTATCAGAGCCCATCGCTAGTTAATTTCATAATGTTTTGTTTATTTTTAATGCAAGAGCAAATATTCGGAAGTGCAATATCAGAATATTTCCTATTCTCCATTTAACACATTTAATTTCTCCATTTTTTTCCTAATTCAAGATATTCATGAAACTTTCTAAAATTTCATACACCATCGGATTCATTAAAATAAAAACCTGGAATTTATTTTAACATTGATTTCTTCATTTATGCAACTTTCGTTTGCCAGACCGTCTTCTTTTATTTTAGAGAGAGAGAGAGAGAGAGAGAGAGAGAGAGAGAGAGAGAGTTATAAGAAAGTAAACTTTTTAAGTATTAGGCAAGACAATAATAACAGCAACATGAACTTTATTTACCGAAACGAAAGAAAGGAAAAAAAAAAAAAAAAAAATGAACATAATTCTTATACTAAGGACCACTTTATTTATGTTAACAAAAAAAAAATCAATTTTTATACTAATTATATCATATTTTGCCCAAGTGTATATATATAAACACCTCACTTCTTCTTCTTCCCCCATGATGACAAAGCTGGAATGCTCTGTTCATTTCTAAAGAAATTAGCAGGATCAACCATGGTCTTCACATGTACCAATCTATTGAAGTTACCCTTGAAATACTTGATACCCCAAATGCTTGCTTGTGTATAGCTTGTGTTGCCTTTATTATTCACTCCTATGTCAAGATCTCTGTAGTTGATATATGCACTTCTTGGATTCTTGGAAACATAAGGAGTCAGGTACCTATAAAGCCTTCTGCTCCAACTCACATGCCTCTCAGAAGCCTCTGTCCCCTCCTCAACCCAATTCACCACTTGCATAAATTTGTATAAATTCCCAGCTCTATGTGGGAAAGGAATTGCAGATTCAGAAATTTCATCCATTCTTCCACCATATGGGATCAAGAACAGCTGAGCCAACGCGGCTTCTTCTTCATAAAACCTTTCCCAAATCCCTTCGAGCCCTTTTTCCGAAATTGGCTCCTTCACATAGTCTGATTTTCCTTTGAAGTATCCTCTTAACGGATTACTCCTGTCTAACAGAACATCAAGGGACTCTCCACTTGAGAAACCAGCAAAGTATAGGGTTGATTCGATCCAGCTCATTTCGATACAGTCTTGTTTCACCAATCCCAGCTCAGGGAAGCTTTCTTGCATCAATTGAATGAGTTCATCAGCTCCACCAAGGTACAATGAGTCGAATGAAGCTTGTACTGTTGTTCTGTTTTGGCCTTGATAGGTAGTGTTCACTCTTGTTATATGGACTCTGACCAATAGGTTTTCATCAAACTTGTGTGCAATGGATTGCCACCTATGGACAAGCTTGGTTGCATTTTGTTCCAATGTCCTGGGGGCTGCGGAAACAGTCACAGTTGATGGAACAGAAACCAAATTTATGTTCCATGCAAGAATGACACCAAAACTAGCACCCCCGCCTCCTCTGATGGCCCAAAAGAGGTCCTCCCCCATCGATTCTCTGTCGAGAATTCTGCCATTGACATCGATTATACGAGCATCAATGACTTGGTCTGCAGCCAAGCCATGTTTACGCAACAACATGCCGTACCCTCCACCACTTAAGAGTCCACCAACACCCACAGTATGGAAAAAAGCTGCAGGGAAGGCAAGTGTTTTGCTTTTCTCAGCAATTCTATAGTAAAGTTCGCCAACGGTTGCACCAGCTTCAACCCATGCAGTGTTGCTCTCAATGTCCACATTGATTGAATTGAGGTTTATCAGATCAATTACGACAAATGGGATTGGAGAAACATAGGAAAGGCCCTCGTAATCGTGTCCACCACTTCGGACTCTTATCTGCATGCCATGATTTTTGGAACAATATATGGTTGTTTGAATGTGAGATTCATGGGTTGGTGTGACAATGACTAGAGGTTTAGGGGTTTCAGATGAATTGAATCGCAAGTTTTGTATAGAGAACTGCAAAATGGATGAATATGAAGAGTTGTTTGCAGTGTAGATGACTTTGGAGATGGATGAGGAGTTTTGAGAATGAAGAGAGAGACATTGCAGAAAATCTTCATGGGAATCAGCTGAAACTACCCATGAAATTGAGAATAGAGAAACAATAAGTGAGAGCAATGAAAAACTTGGAGTCTTCATTTATTTTTTGATGATTTTGTGTAAGAGATGAGTTGCTATTTATACTAGTTTAAGGAAAGCACGTTTGAGACGAAAAGAAGGTGGATATTGGGGTTCAATTTCTATGCCATCTACCAAGCTAAAAAAGTTTGAAGAAGTTGTATAAAATTGAATTAATAAATATGTCAATAGTCATGATGGCTGTTGACATTTGTTTCCCATATATGGAAATTTTCTCATGCTTCATCATATCCAAACATGGAATTGTCAATGGTTTTGTGTACAATACAAGCAAAGATGAGCCTCCAAATTGTTCATGTTGAAATATCATGGTGAAAAAAAAAAAAAAAAAAACAAAAGAAGAAAAAGAAAAGAAAAGAAAAAAAATCTCAGCACGAGAGGATGCAGTTCAAAATGTGTAGGAAAGGCCTTTGGATACAATAAAGTTTGGACTATTTTCTAGATTTCATTTATTCTTGGATAAGGAATTGCTGCCAGCCATATATTGAAATTTAAACATATGATGACTTTACAAGGAATATATATATTTTTTCTTTTCTAGGTACCAACCTCAAACCTTAGACCTTGAGGACGGTAGTTTAGACCCGAATTCACTGTGACAAAGGTTAGCCAATCATTACAAGGCATCACTAGGTCATTGGCTTTGGTGATTTTTATGTTCAATTGGATAATGACGTTAGAAGGAAAAGATTAAAATATAAAATTTAAGATGATTTAAGTATAAAATGTTTATAGAAATATATAAATATACATGTGCATGTAATGTGATAACATTGGATGGAGTATGAAAATTTGAGTTTCTTTTTCATTTTGTCACATTAAATTTTAGATTGTTATAGATAAATAAATCAAAGACGATACCGGCAAAAAATAATAATAATAAAAAAAAAAAAATTAAAGAGGATAAAACTTTTATGGGCAAGAATTATAGAATTATCTTTTCCATATTGATCGCAAACACAAAACGAGTTTGGGTCGAACCGTGCTGAGTTTGTTGTGCTAAACCTGAACTGGCCTGAATAGACCAATATTGAAGGATATCGTGAGCCCATTATGCAGTTGAAGCCCGTAGAATCATTCTGTGACTAAATGGGCTTTTGCAGGCCATTATAGAATATTCTAGGGAGTTCCAATTCTGAGGTGGATATTTGGCCATATTGGTCGCTGTTTAGCCTATTTATAGAGTAGTAGTAATCTCGGAACAAGAAAATTCATTCGCCACACGGCTCTATTGAAAAATATGTATAGAAGTTTCTATAAATAAAAAGATTTCTATATTAATGACTTGGTAAAAGATAAGTAAATAAAGTCAGTGACAGCATTTTTCCTTATCTTTATGGTAAATGTCCCATTCATCTTTTTATTCAAACCTGCATAAATTGAAGCAAGTATCTCGTCGTTAAATATCATTATTAATGCTTAAGTTGAATTTTCACTGTGGACTACAAAAGTTTGAAGTAGTATAAAATTGAATTAAATAAATATAAGTCAATGGTAAGGCTATTGACATTTCTTTCCCATATATATATGAAAAAATTCTTTGATATACTTTTGAAATACATGAGTAAAATATAATATTTCATCAAAAAAAATATCATTGTCTCATTATTTTAACTTCGTAAGAATGATAAAATTATTAAATTTTAAGATGACAAGAATAGAACAAACAGTTGGAATTCAAAGTCGACATCAATTTAAATTCAAAAAAGAATAACTTGATTAGACTCTTAAAATTTTTTCTCTAGGATCGCAACACTTATGAGTGATAAAAATTAGGTTGAGCAATCAGAAAAGTATGAAAAAATAAAATATAGAATTTCTATTTTGTTTAATAGCTCCGTGTAATGATTGAAGGGTCAGAGAGTTTTGTGAAAACTTCTGGATGTTAGTAAAGGTTCATTTCATTGTTTCAAAAAAACAGTGTCATACGGTAACATATCAAATGCATAGGGATATTATTAAAACTTTCTAAATATGTACTTTCAAATTAAAGTTTGTCCGGAAGGGTATGCATTTTCTTCGCTCTTAAATACGTAGTACATTCAAAGTTTAATTTTAGTGTTCAGTTGCCTATTCCGACTTCTTCCCCAACAAATTCATGAATGTACATAGGACAATAAAATTATTTTCTTTCCTTTTATTTATTTATTTTTCCTTTTGAAAGTTGTAGATTTTGAGTGCTTGCCAAGGACATTCATTGAATTAACCTGGTATTTGTGCCATGTGGTCAATGACAATAAATTTAAAAATTATGAATTGTCAATGGTTTTTGTGTACAATCCAAGCAAATACGTGCCTCCAAATTGTTGATGCTGAACTTTCACGGTGAGTAAAATTTTGTCAGAATGCAGAGTTCAAAGTGTGCATGGTGGAAAGGCCTTTCCACACAATCCAAGAGCTAATTAACTAGCTGGTCAAATTCGACTAAATTTATATTCGATATGTTTAATTATAAATTATATTTTTATTAGGGCTTTCTTCAACTCTTTACATTTTTACCAAACTTGAGTGATTTAATGACTTAATAGTTTAATGCAAAATTACAGCTCACTGTCTCCATTAGATTAACCGTTAATTTCGTAATTGTTGTTGTTTCTCACTTAATTTATTACTTAAGTATGACATTTGACGGTATAATATTTACTTACTTATCGATGAGAAGGAGCATCATTGATAAGTAGGTGCTCCTAGTTAGTAAATTCACAAATGATAAGCGAACTATATGAGTAACGTATGAATTTTTAAAAAATATTTCCGTTTGTAATTCATATTTTAATAATACAGTAAAATAGGCAAATATTAAATGATTTTAAACGTTTTGATACATGTTATTAACGTTTAATACGTGTTTTAAATGTCTGTCAGTGACCAACCCAACCGTTTTGATTTTCTAATGCAATTCTAATTCTATTTTTTTCTCAAATACAAATATTTTTTTTTTATACTAAATTCGATATAGTTAATTACGTAATGGAGTATATATACACACACTTTGTGAAATATGTATAGGTTCTTATAGATCTCTGTAGATATTTTTATTTTTATTTTTTAAAGATCTTTTAAATTTTGTTTGTAATGGTAAATATTTATAAATATTTATTTTATATTGTTATGTTTTTTGAAGTTTATCTTTGATTATAAATATTTATTTTATATTGTTATGTTTTTTGAAGTTTATCTTTGATTTACCGAAAAAAAAGTTTATAGACGATCAGATAAGTCGAGAACACTTTTAGGATTTAAGCATGTGGATAAATGTATTATGTGATATTTTAATCTAATATAATTTAAATTTTAAATTTTAAATTTTAATAAATTATACTTGTGCATTTGTAGGTTCTCAAGAAAAGATGGGAAAATAAGTAATTTTTTATTTATTTTTAGATAAAACATAGTTGATTATTTGAATTATAATTTTTGTATTAATTTGTGATAAATTTGTGATGTTTGATTAATTATATTTAATTAGTTTATTTCTTCCATAGTTATTGTGATAATGTCAATTCGTATAAAATAAAATTTATGTTATTATTTCTAACATTTATTTATTTATTTTATTATTTGTTACATTTTCTTTTAATGTCGTTATACAATTAATTTTAATAATCAACACTAATCGACTTAAATCATTTATTTATTTATTTATGCAGATTGGAGAGTGGATACTGTAATAACTGCACAAAAATATAAACAGACCATAACTTTTTTTGGTAATTAATTAAAACAGACAATAACTAATAACTTCACGAAAAAACATATACAATATCTCTGGATATTTCTTCGCTTACTAACATTCTTCTGTTTTATTTTCCTGGCAAAAATAAAGAACATAACATTACCAAAAAAAAACCATTAGTCATTGAGAATCTCCAACGAAACATTATTGGGGAGATTCAAAATTCTCAATCACAACTGAAAGCATCCGAAAACACATGATGAGTCAAAGATATTCTATCTCCTCATCCCCGTGATGACAAAGGTGGAATGCTTTATACAATGTTGGTTGTTTTTCGTGTCCGGAAGTATGTGTTTTAGTCTTATATCTTCTCCTCTTACTACTAATTTTTAATATTTTTGTCATAAAAAAAAAAAAAAAACGAAAAAAAAAAAGGGAAACAGGGGGAGTATCTCTTTTGAATTAATTGGCACAATGGTATGTATGATCACGTGATCTAAATTGAAACCATAAGTGCAACTTATTTAGGGACTAAAATGAGAAGGCAAGTACATATTGGTTTTTGATTCACAAATGAAGAGCAAGTTTCTTACACAATGTCGGTCACATCATTCGACTTCAAGGAAGCTGCTAGTCATAGAAATTTTTCTCCGACTAAAATTTTTTCTGGTCTAATTTTTGGTGCTTGAAAATAAATAAGCGAGTGAGACATGGTCATCCCGAAAGATCTTATCGGTTAATTTTTCCAAGTTGAGCCTTGTATTGTCATTCATAGTCCTAGGAGTAACCTTCAAGATTGTCTTAAGTTGTTTGGAGTTTTCTCCACAAGAAGCCAGAGAGGTTCATTTAATTGTTAATATAATCCCTAACGAAATATTGACATTTCATGCCATTGTAGAAAATTTCTCATCTGACCATTCAACGATCATTCAACTATTTGATAGAGAAGAATATGTAATGAAAGTATTAATGTTTTATCAACAGCCAGTAAGGAGAGAGATTCACCAATAATAATATTAAAAATAAAATAATTAATTAAACAGTAAATATCAGCAATCTAAGTTTTTTTTTTTTTTTTTTGGTTGCAATCTAAGTTCATAAAGTTCATTCATTGGATTAATTTCCGTAAGGAAAATAAAATGAAGAAAATTAATATCCACGTCTTCATAATTGAAATTCTTCCTTCCTGTGGAGAGAGAGAGAGAGAGAGAGAGAGAGAACGTTAAAGGGTTCAGTTGTAATAAAACCATGTTTTGCTTCCACTGCGTGCCATTCAACTTGCTTCTAATAAAATTAAAATCATGGACTTATGGTTTCATATTTACTATTTGATGGAGTCAAAGTCATTAACTTTAAAAAAAATGAAGTTCATCAAAATGCTGAAAATGGAGAAATACTATTCATTTGTCCAAACTACCCACGAATCACTTTTATCTTGAACATAGAGGTACTACTTTTATGCACATATATACCACTTTATGTGCACGCATGTACCATTTTTTTGTGCGCGCAGACCATTTCATCATGTACCACTTTTTATACTACACAAAAAAAGGGCATCTCTATGCACAAAAAAGTGGTAAATATATATATATATATATACACACACACACACACACACACACACACATATTATAACGGTTCGATCTGGACTGGTCCGGTCCTGTAAGACCCTAATTCAGGACCGAACAAAAAATTCACGGTTCCATTATTTTAGAACCGTGACCGGACCGGACCGCTATGGAACAGGCCCAGATCGCCCGATTCAGTCCGGTCTGGTTTGATTTTTCGGGTTAACGGTTTTCTTTCACACTCCTAGTCTTCACTGTCACCCGGCCCTAAGTGCATATGGAAGTTTCTATGAATTCTGTATATATATATATATTTTTTGCATGAAAATGATATCATATATCATTTCAAAGGTACAAAGGCCAAACCAACGGCAGTCTAGAGGCTAAAAACCAAGCCAGAAAGGGCATACAAATCATGAAGCAAAGCAATACAATGAAGAATAGGCTCCAGATCTGTGTACAAATCATAAAGTAAAACAACAAAATGAAGAACAAGTTCCAGATCTGTGGAGAAAACAGAGCCTAAAACTCGACAACGGAACCACTATGGGAGAAATGCAGCAAACTGGAGTTACCCAAAGATCAGACCATCATCAAGGCAACAGTTCCAAAGCTATAGCCACAAGGCGCTCCGATACCCAAGAAACCTTGCACAAGATCAAATCAAGGAGAAAAAGATCAAATCTAGGCGGGAGAAAACCAAAACCGACCTAGGCTGGAGATCTAGTCAGAGAAAACAGCAGATCCGTCCATGTGATCTGAAAACGAACCCAACATGAACAGATCTAACTGAATAAAACAAAAATGGCGTAAAAAAAATACTCACAGAACGCACTTATTAAAACACGCCAAATTTATTGCAGTCGTGGGAGGTAGCTATCATCTCCCCACTCCTATAGAAGGGAGCAGGGAGGCATAGAGTGAAGAAGACGAAGGGGGATAGAGAGATAAAGTTAGAGAGGGGTATTTGAATAAGACGAAGGGACTTTATGATTTCAGTATTCATTACTTGAAAAATTTGCAAAAAAAAAAATTACTTGAGAAAAGATAAACAAATATAGTCAATAACTTTTTCTTTTTATGAATGATCTTTGAAATGATATCCATCCATCTTTTATTCAAACCTGCATATCCCACTTGAGATTATCTTTTGATCTGATATAATAAAATTCCCAACTTCCAAATATCTGTACAACTCGGGAATCCAGGACCCCTATTCAATCCCAAACTGAAAAGTATAATAACTAAAATAAAAAAACAAAGCTAAACATGGAAAGCAGTCATATATAGTCGGAGGAGTGAGTGTCCGTATCTGCTCGGCACGATCAAGCTCTAAGCTTGGAACTTGTGAACACCTAAAAAAAATAAGGGAGTGGGTCAGGCCTACATACAAGTCCTATCCCACTACAATCCATACAGAAACCCGATATGCAGATATATCCTAGATAGCTCAACAATAATTATGTAGTCCGTACATATATATATCCACACTACGGGACTCTCACTGGACTATGAAGATGGTCTCAACCTGAATAGAAGGCAACACGCAAAACGCACCTGAGTGGGCATGAGTACCTAAGCCTAACAGGGTATACCTCAGCCAACATAGCCAGCTATGCATCCTACTGCATATACGCTCCCTAATCGTCGACTCTGAGACTCAAGCTCACATCGTGATAGCATAAAAATATATTTAAAGTCCTGTCCTATCCATCCATAAGAAATTTAGTTAGCCATTCAGCTTGTGCAGCTTCCTTGACTTAACATAGATAACAAGTAATCCAACTAGTCATTTAGTTTGTGCAGCTTCTTTTACTTAAATATAAGTAGGATTTTATCTTTATAATCCGTTTCCTTATTCCAGAATAAGTAGGTTTTAGTATTTTGAAACTAAACCGTCCCTGGTATGCCACCGTCCCATACCGGTGCATACAATCCATATAAGTAGGACATAACCTTTATAGTTAATTCAACTTATTCCAGAATAGGTAGGACTTAGTGTTTTGAACTAATCCGTCCCTAAAATAAGTAGGTCTTAGTGTTTTGAATTAAGCCATCCCTAATATGCCACCGCCCCATACCGGTGCATATACATACATATAAGTGTGACTTAACTTTTATAGTTAATCCAACTTATTCCAGAATAAGTAGAACTTAGTGTTTGAACTAATCCATACCTAGTATGCCACCGTCTTATATCGGTGCATACAATCCTCCAAGTAACATAATCAATAACACAGTAATAAGTATTCATCAATCATTCTCCAAGATATGAATAAATAAAGTTAAATACATATATGATGATATTATGCATTCATTATAAAACCTAAAAATCATGTTCCAATCCTGTAAATTGTTAAGGTACAACTAAGCAATTAAATCCTCTAAATAGTCCATAATTCGATACAATTTTACAACAAATTAAATATCAATTTAATCCAAACTAAGTATAGTTAATTTCAAGTAATTCCCTATACTTATAACTCTGTTTAGATATAATTAAACAGTATAAAAATCTCCAAGTTCCAGTAGGTAAGATGATTAACAACCAAAGTGTAACATATAAGATTTTTCCCTAAATTCTTCCTTAATCCATTTATGAATTATTGTTTTTCTATATTTTTATAGGTCTATAACAATTATATCCATCATTCACAATAGTTTAAATGAAGTGCAAACACCCGGTACAATCCAAATGCAGCCTAAAACAGTTTAATACGTAATTCTAGGCCAGAACAGGCTCTTACAAATTAAGAGCTTGCTCCATTAACATAGGAGCCTTCTCTATTCACTTGGGAGCCTTCTCCATTCATTTGGGAGCCTGCTCTGTGGAGCTAGGAGCCGTATTCTTCAAAACTGCTCATCTTCTTTGCCTCCGGCGAAGTTCAAAGCCTCCGTATTGTTTTATTTAACTATCTAGGGTTCAATTTATATCCCAAAATTAATTATATACAGGTGTCATATATCATCAACATGAATTAAAACCAGTTCAAAAATCAACTAAATCATGATTAAAACAAGAACATGTATAAACCATTAAACCTTTTAATTCAATGCATTTAAATTCACTACAACCATACTTATAAAATCAGTTTTGACATTAATTAAAACCCTGGAGACTACCTAGGCTTGCACAAAACACAGGTTTAAGGGAAAGAGTTAGAATAGAGACTTGCCTTTAGGTTTCCGTTCAAAACCTTAAACCTCCGTCTCTAAATTTTCTGACCATTTCCTAGACTGCCGTTCCACTCCTCCGTTGCTCTTGGTTCAACCCAGAAGCACTTCGTCCCGTCCTTCTTGAACCTCTCTGTTTATCTCTCAAGTTTTATTCTCAAGACTATTTGTATCTCGTCGCCTCCACTGTTACGTGTTTAGGGTTCTAAAACCCTTGGCAACCTCATTCTCATATATATATATAGGCTTTGTCTTATGAAAACCTAATTCTAATACCAAACTACTAATTATGTCGGCTGACCTAAATCCCGTGCATTCATAACTAAAACAAAACCCTAAATTACAATCAACGCGTTTAACTAATTAAAACAATTATGTCCATGAAAGAATAATAATAATACAATTAATGTAACTACAGAAAATCAAAATACAATTAAACAATTAATTAATTCAAATAAACACAATTACAGAAAACAATTCATCAATTAATTCAAATAAACATGCAAATACACAATTAAACAATTAAAAAAAATACACAATTAAACAATTAAATCAATTAAACATAAAAACATATAGTCACGTAAATAACTAAAAATGCCCAAAAAATCAAATTTAAATTTCAATTTTATCCTTTTGAAAACTAGGGATATTACATTCTTCCCCCCTAACAAAAGGAATTCCGTCATCGGAATTCACGAAACTCTGAATTAGTTGTCTTTTAAAAATTCATTTCCGTTTTCGTATGGCTCAACCTCTTTATATGGGCTCCATCAAATTCCAACGCATCCAACAATACACAAGGTTCCTATATTTAAGAAACACCATAAATGTACCACTCCTAGGTTGTATCTAACAACGATCCAATCTTACCCAATATTTAGTTAAGAGTAACGATCCCTATTCCTCTAAGTTCCATAGAATACTTATAAAATTCCTATGCATCTAGCGCTAACTAGTTGGTAGTGCTAAGCTGTAGGCTACTGCTTCAACTAATACACACAAACCGAGAAAAGTCAATCTAATACGTAAAAACTGACCTTCCCCCATACACACCTTGCTTCCTATATGGAAGACATCCCAAACAACCATTTCTGGATAGAAAACTTTAATGTACAAGTTCAACTATTTACAAAATTCGATTGCTGCCTCCAAATCGCGCGCAATCCGGGCCAAAAGAGAATATTTCTCTCCGATGTATCCTTAAATAAGGCAAGGTCTTATTATATAACCCTCGCTTCCATGTCAGACCAACAAGTGAGATCTGCACTACGTAATATCCAAAACCTCAAACGTTGTCACATTAACCTCCATGTGCCAACAATAGCACAGATAATAACTGAAAAGGGAAGTAATACTTTCAATTACCCATGCAAACTGAGGATATATGTCCTAAGCATATCTTCCTAGCATCATTAATACAAACTACTAATCCTTCTTCAATACACTAGGTTCATCTGAGTAAGGTACTACCTCCTCCAGGTCAGCTCCAAAATTCCAAGTTGACCTCTTCAATTACCTTGGTAATAGCAAGTGTTATTTTACACATGCTAAAACTCAACTGATTATGCAATAACCATCGAAGGTTCAATTACCATAGCGGTTGATAAGATCACCCTCCTCCCTATTACTTTCACCAGACGAAACTTAATGCAAAGTGTGATTCACCACATCTATCCATCTAAGCCGTCTCGTGATCCGTGCTATACGTATGAACTGATATCTTACCAGTTCCAAAATAGACAAAATAAAGCTAATTTAATTTTATCTAACAATTATATCCATCATTCACAACAGTTTAAATGAAGTGCAAACACCCTGTACAGTCCAAACGCAGCGTAAAACAGTTTAATACGAAATTTTGGGCCAGAGCAGGCTCTCACAATTGAGAGCCTACTCCATTAACATGGGAGACTTCTGTGATACCCCTCGGATCGGAGACACGGGTTGATCAGGCCCAGGCCCAAACCCGAGGGAATATCAAACAATTAAAGTATTTTAAAGCGAACACAGATGGAATAAAACTGAAAGAAACATTAATTATAAAACCATCCATGCATAACTGAAAAATAAAACCCCAGTCCTCCAAAACTTCAAGGTTACAACTTGGGAATCCAATGGTGGACCCCTAACCGAAAGTTCAACTGAAACTGAAACTGAAAATAGATAATGCTAGAAACATCGAGAGAAATCCTACGTAAACAGATGAATGTGAGACTGTCCTTGACAAGCACGACCAAGCTCTAAGGCTGGAACTGTCCTGTACCTGAAAAGAATAATAAAGGAGTGGGTCAGACCCACGAGCAAGTTCTTATCTAACTGCAATCCATACAGTGACCCGATACGCAAATACACCGTAGACACCTCACAATATCTATCTAGTCCATACGTAAAAATATATCCACACTAAGGGACATTCACTAGTCTATAATAGGGGTCTCAACCTAAATGGAAGGCAACATGTGAATACGCACCCAAAGGTGGGCATAAGTACCTAGACCTAACAGGGTACACCTCAACCTATTATAACCAGCTACGCATCCACCGCATATACGCACTCTAACCAACGAGTCTGAGACTCAAGCTCAGCTCGTGGTATTATAAACATATATATAAAATCCATCCAAATCCAGGGTATGTAGTTCAAATATTTAATAAACTGACATACAACAAACCAACTGGTTAGTCCCTTAACTTATTCAGTTGATGTGACTTAACCTCCGTCCATTAATCCAGGAAGCCACTCAACTTAGTTGCAGTTGACATGTCTTAACCAAAATTAGGATTCAATATTTATAAATCCATTCCTTAATTTCGTTAGGTTAGGTTTAGGTGTTTGGAGCTAAACCGTCACCAGTATGTCATCGTCCCATACCGGTGCATACAATCCTTCATATCCGGGTAAATTACAATGTATACATAATGAACAAGTAATTTACATTTCAAAACCACCATCCAAATAATTGCAGAAAAGTATTTAAGATTTCAGCAATTTAAATCCCAGAATTAAACCATGTAATTGTAGAAAACAGTTTAATAGTTTACACAACTAGCATCCAAAGCATGCATAGACCCAATCCAATATATCAATGACTCTATCATGCATTTAGAACAAATTCTATAATCCTACTATAGTCCAACAAATTGCTAAATTAACCTAAACAATTTGTTTCGTCCCATCCGATAACAGTGTACTAAGTCATACGCTTTTATACTGTTTTATCCTTTATCTTAGAGACTTAAACCATACATCAACTAGTTTAATCACACTTAGAATCACATAATTAGATCCTCTGAAAAGTCCCCACAGTCCATTAGAACCATCCCAAGGCTCAAACAGTGTCCAGAATACCAAACAGTGCCTTAAAAACTAAAAAAAAAAAAAAATTAATCGTATATTGAAGAGGGAGCCTGCTCCAAATTTTGGGAGCAGGCTCTTTCAGCCTAGAGCCAGCTCTAGGAGTCCTTAGAGCCTGCTCTACTTGTTGTGGGAATCGGCTCCCACATCCACGGAGCCGGCTCTCACCTCCTTTGAGAGCCTCTGTCCCTGTTGCTTCGTTTCAGTTCGTCTGCTCCCTCTCTGATCAATTTCTACCACTCTGTTGATTTCTAAAATAGATCTTAAGCATCTTATTAACACCCAGGAGCATCCCAAAGGTTTGATAACAACCATCAGAATCAATTACAGAGGTTTAATTTGCTATCGAACTAACATGCGTTAGAAACGAATTTGAAACTATTTTGTCATAACAGTTCTAGTCCAACCCCTTTGTTCCTCTTCACTACTGATTTTGAGAGTCCTATAACACCCTATAATCATCCCATGATTTATTTACAGGGGTTAAAAACAATTACAGAAACTAAAATTGCTAACAACAAAACATGCTTAAAACAGAGAACTGAAACAAGACTTGCAAGCATTAAACAGAATTGATTTTAACACGCAAAGATCATCAATATATTATATGGTAAGCATTTAAGTTTTGATTTAATAATTAATTAAACCCTAGAGATTATCTAGGTGAATAGAACACAAGCCAGATGGAAGGAGGAAGAGAAGAACTTGCCTGTAGTTTTAGACTCAAAACTTGTCGCCGTCGTCCTAACTTCCGGCAACCACTGCAACACTGTCTAGCCTCCTATTACTTCTGTTCTTCCCTTTTCCTAAGCCAAATCTTGAAGCCTCGGTTGGAAACCTCACAAACTTGCTCTGCTTTCTCTCAAAGCCTCACTCTGTAACTCTCTGTCTCTATGTTAAGTGAGTAGGGGTTTTCCAACCCTTAATACAGATACAACTATGTATAAATAGGCGTAAAAATCCTAAACCCTAAGCCTTGTTTAAATAAAGACAGAGCCCTAATGTAAAACTCTAGTCAGTCGGCCCATATAGCAATCTAGGTTATAAGATACTCGGCTACATACGCGTAACTTCTTAGGGAACCCTACTATTTAAAAATTAGACCAGTTATTAATTTATTTTAATACAGTAACTGATACTAATTTAATCTATAATTTAATCTAATTAAAACATTTAAATAAGAAATGCCAACTAAACAGTTAAAACACTTAAACAATAAATGCCAATTAAATACATGTCACATAGGTAAACGATTAAATAAAATTAATAAATAAAAATAAGTAAACCAAATAATCACGCAAAAATACAATAAAAATAATAAATAAATGCCGAGACTATCCTTTTAAAATTAGGGTATTACAAAACCCTAAATTACAATCAACGCGTTTAACTAATTAAAACAATTACGTCCATGAAAGAATAATAATAATACAATTAATGTAACTACAAAAAATCAAAATATAATTAAACAATTAATTAATTCAAATAAACACAATTACAGAAAACAATTTATCAATTAATTCAAATAAACATGCAAATACACAATTAAACAATTAAAAGAAAATACACAATTAAATCAATTAAACATAAAAACATATAGCCACGTAAACAACTAAAAATGCCCAATAAATCAAAATGAAATTCCAATTTTATTCTTTTGAAAACTAAGGGTATTACATATTGAGATTATCGCACTTGAGAGCAATTGTCTCATGGTATTATGTCGTCGACGTATATGTTGAGACTTACCGTTATACATATACTCTTAAGTGGGATAATCTCAATAGATTATATCAGGTCAAAAGATAATTTAGCGGATCCGTTTACAAATGGTTTGACAAGAGAGCAAGTGTATAGTTCATCCAGGAGAATAGGATTAAAGTCAAAAGCTAACGAGTCACCTTAATAGAAACCCAATCTAGTTGACTGGAGATCCCAAGATCTAGGTTCAAAGGGATAACAGAAATTCTGAATGGCTCACCAAAAGCACCGGGAAGATTTAATCTTCAACCATTTCTATGATGAGACAATGCTACCTACAACGATGATTAGGATAGGCTATGCTTTTAATGATTCTTATACCTTAAAAATTCAAGTGGGGTATAGTAGGATACTCTTAATAAGAAGTCACATATATGAGTGTGAAGTGGGGCCGCTTCTATGAGAACTTCTAAGACTAAGTTTTCTAGAGTACTCAAGAAATACCAGGAGTTGTTCAGGGCCATATGAATATAACCATGAGAAATGACTTTGTGCAGGAAGTAACTGTGTATTTGCCATTATCTTGGTTTATATCAACGGCTGAATAGTTCACAACATCATGTTCACTGGTTAGCCAGTAAATCCGTTAGTAATACACTAGGGAAGGTTTAAGGCCAAAAGCTACCTATCCCGATGCAGTTACTTTCCAATAATACTCTCTCTAGTGTTTGTATCTTCTTCATTTACAATTTATGCAAATTTCCATTCACTTAGGGGATTGTTGGAAATGAGGGCGTTAAAAATATAAACTTTGGATGAGATTTTGAATAGATTCTGCTAAAATTTTTTTGTGGATCTATAAACGAGCGCATTCCTCTTCGCAAGGAGATGAATGTGGTATATTTACTTTCTCAAATCCGTTTCTGGGTGAATGAGAAATTAGTTCCAAAGTAAGGTGTTTGATAAGCCTAAATGGGTTTGCAAAATGTGGGAAATGTTTGTCCCACATCGAAAAAATATTAAAACCTAAAAGCACCATGAGGCCTATATAAACCCCCCTTGAGTTCATTCTAAAGCACTCCAATTCATAATTTTTTTCTCTAATTCTGAATTCTCTTATTCCTCTCTCTTCTTCTATAAGTGTTTGTGGGTACAAGCCCTTGTCTTTGGGTTCGAGCCTTAGTCAGTCACTCTGAGTCTAAGTTTGAGTAAGAGAGTACTACAATGAGCCGGTTCGCCTATTCCTTTGGTCTACAGTGATACTATTGAAGGAAGTAAAAGTTCTTGTATCATGGGAGATAGACGCCACTGAATCCGTTAGCACCATAGCGGGGCGAATCTATCTTAAGGATATAGAATCAAATTCTAGCTCCGACTTATTTCCAAGTTATTTTATTTATTTTATTTTATTTTATAAGGTATTATATATATAGATATAGATTATTATTTTATAATAATAATTATATATATACACATATTATATTTATGCATAATATTTAAATAGTAATACTATAGTGTATGGTATACTTAGACCATATTTTGGACTACAATCTTAAGACAGATTCCGCTTATACTATAGTTTAATTATTTAAATATTATTGTTATTTTATTTCTATAAATTTGATTGTGGTCTGTGTATTTAATATATATCAGACGAATGGCAAGTACAAGTACTACTATGCCTAATGTTCCCGTCAGTCATGGGGAGAAGCCCGAAAAATTTAAAAGGGCGGAGTTTAAAAGGTTGCAACAGAAAATGATGTTCTACCTTACAACTTGAAATCTGAGCAAGTACCTAGCGGAAACTGCCTCAGTGCTAGAAGAGGAAGAAACTGACATTACAAAGCTAGGAGCTGTTGATGCATCGAAGTATGGAGACTTCCTATGCAAGAATTACATCCTTAATGGATTGGACAACACTCTATAGCGCGAAGTACTGAACCTCTAGCATTAATTCACAGTGACATATGTGACTTTAAATCTATGCCAACTAGATGTGGGAAAAAGTATTTCATTACTTTTATTGATGATTACACAAGATACTATTATGTATACTTGTTAAGAAATAAAGATGAAGCCTTGGAAATGTTTAAACATTGTAAAAATGAGGTTGAGAATCAACTTGGCAAGAAGATAAATGTGTTTAGAAGTGATAGAGGTGGTAAATACGAAGCACCATTCGCTGACATTTGCTTAGAACATGGAATGATTCACCAAACTACCGCTCTTTATTCACCTCAACAGAACGGTGTTGTTAAGTGCAAAAACCGTATCTTAAAAGAAATGATGAATGCTATGTTAATAAGTTCTGGTTTAACCTAGAGTTTGTGGGGGGAAGCTTTGTTTTTTGCTAATTATGTTTTCAACAAAATAACTCAAAAGAAAACAAATGTGACACCTTATGAATTATGGAAAGATCAAAAACCTTCCTATAAATTCTTAAAAGTGTATAGATAGACCGCATATTTTTGAACTACATATATATATGTGTGTGTGTGTATATATATATATATATATATTTTTTTTTTCCAATGTGTTCTTCTCTTAAATTAAGATCATTGTTTAAAATAGTGAAATCAAATTTAAAGACTTCTTGCCATCAAAATTGAAGGACGAATATGCCTCTCTCCTCCACCGCCGCCATCACTTCAGTGATTTGTATATGAAAAATCAGAAAGTGTGGGGATGACGGGGCAGTTGTGGTCATGTGGTGTAAATTAACCCCAAAATAACCCACCCAATCCCAACTCATCACCAATCGCCGCCGCCACCACAACCAACACTGTCCTCAAGCTGCAAGACCCATTCGTGAACCCAAACTATAACTGCATGATTCGATCCCAAACAACAGCCTCTCATCGCCAACGATCTCACCAGAATCTGGCATAATCTTCTCAAGCTTTTGTCGTCATCAACTGTCATGCATCCCCGCACTAGTTCATCCCATAGTCAAACCCTAACACCAAATCAATCACAATCTCAATTCTTCTCTCTCCAAAATTCCACTTCATCACTTCCCGACCACCATGACCCCTGCAATCAATTTGCCCTATTTTTGCTTTCAATCGACTCTATATTTTGAAATGGGTCTAATGTATACATGTATATAGATCAACCGGCAATTGGTGGGTTAAATTTGACCTCACAACTTTAAGCAATGTTCTTAATTTAAGAGAAGATTCAACACACAGAAAAATATATATAAATATGTGTAGATGTATACTTGCTGTGGGAGAGCGACACACTTTTTTTTCTTTTTTTTTTTAAGGCAAGTGAATGGATTTTTATTATCTGGCGTCATTTTTTTTTTTTGTTTTAATTTTTTTTAACACATATTGAAGTTTTACCACCTCAACATAAAAAGGAAATTACTACCGCCTAGGACAAGCAGTATTCTAAAATTAAATGTTCCCCATGGTCTGTAATATCATTATTAATGCTTAGTTGAATATTCACTGTGGACTACAAAAGTTTGAAGAAGTCGTAATATTTTGAATTAAATAAATATAAGTCAATGGTCATAGCTATTGACATTTCTGTCCCTATATGGAAAACTTCTTTGATATCCTTCTGAAATACATGAGTAAAATATAATATTTCATCAATAAAATGAAATAAATAATTGTCCCAGTAATTCAACTTCTCAAGAATTATAAAATCCTTAATTTCCTAAATGGTAAGGAGAGGGTAAGCTGGTGGAATTCAAAGGCCAACCAGTTTAGATTCAAATTAGGATGGAGGTCGGTAAGAACCATAAGATGACGAGAATAACCATTAATTTAATTTTAAAAGAGGATGAATTGGATTTGATTTCAAAAAAATCTCCCGAGAATTGCAACATCTTGGAGGAGGATGACGAATTATAAAGGCCAAGTTTTACCAATCAAAAAGGTATGAAAAATTAAATATAAATGAAGCCAAAGTCAATTAAGTTTGGGCTATATATTGTTTTTTGCCACCATTTCTCTCCTAAAAACAAAACCAACTAAAATCAACACCCTTGTTGTTTATTCCTTCTAAATGCAAGCTTGATTACATTGTTTAATGGTTGTTGGAATTGATGAATATGCATTGAAATTTATTTGACTAGAAAACTAATTGAAACGGAAATATGAGGAAGTTTTAATTAAAATATCAATTAATGTGAACGTGTTTTTTTAATTTGTTTTTGGTGGTATTTTGAATAATTTTTTTTTTTTAGTTTATTGTGTTCAAGCCAACCCCCTCTGAACTTTTTTCTGCCTCGGAGTGTGATTTTTGTTTGACTGTTGAATGCAGATACCTCCATAGTACAGTGGATTAGTACCTTGGATAGATTTTGGAGTTTCAGATTTTGACTCCCTACATCTATTAATCTAACTTCTAATACTTCTTGCCTTGTAAAAAAAATAAAATAATAATAAAAAATAAAATAAAAAACTAAACTACACAAACACAAACAAACTGCTATATAGAACTTTTTTTTTTTGGGTAACTAAAACAGACTATAAATTATAACTAAACAAACATATACTTTATTTGGCTCCAATAATTACATGAACATATACTTCATCTTCTCCTGGGACCCTAATTTATGCCAATACAACACATTTTTCACTACTATGCCATTTTGTCTCCCCCAAGGGTATTTTGATAATTTGAACTACACTATTACATTTTTTTTTTTTTTTTTCGTGGCAAAAATAAAGAACATAATATTACCAAACAAAAACCATTAAAATATCCAAGCCTGCCTTTTAACAATATATATATATATATATATATATATATATATATATATATCCAACAAAACATTATTGGGGAGATTCAAAAATCTCATCACAAGTGAGAGCATCAGACAACCCAGGATGAGCCAAGGATATTCTTTCTTCTCTTCCCCATGATGACAAAGGTGGAATGCTCTGTTCATTCGTGACGAAATTAGCAGGATCAACCATTGTCTTCACATGTCCCAGTCTCTCGAAGTTACTCTAGAAATACTTCACAGCTCAAATGCTTGCTTGTGTGTTGCCTTTATCATCCACACCCAGGGACAGAGCTAGGATTTTATTTCGGGGGCACAATGCATTTGTCAAAAATAATAATAATAATAATAATAATTATGATATATAGGAAGTATAATTTTTTTAAATCAAAAGGGCAAATAAGAAAAAAAATGGTTGTAAAATAATATACTAAATAAATACTGTAAAAAAAATATAGTTACAAATATAAGAATCAAAATATTAACTAATAATATTTTAATTAAATACAATCACAAATGTCATCGATAAAAATAAATAAGTTTAAAAAAATAAAAAAATACATAAGTGGAAAAAGAATTTTTTTTGAAAAAGGAAACAAAAATTAGAAAAGGAAAAATATATTGTATACTTGAAGAAGGGATATATGTAACTTTTTTTTTTTCAAAAGAATATTAGAAGAATTTGAAAATTTGAGGGGGGCACTGTTTAAAATAACCATATAAGTATATGTATGTACCAAAAATATGTACCTATATATAGTAGGTTGGAGCAAAGTGAGGGGGGGCACGTGCCCCCTCTGGGCCTTAATTGGCTCCGCCCCTGTCCACACCTATGTCAAAATCTCTAAAGTTGAGAAATGCACTTCTTGGAAACTTGGTAACAAATGGAGTCGTGTAACTGTAAAGCCTTCTGATCCAACTCATATGCCTTTCAGATGCTTCTGTCCTTTTTTCTAACCAAACCACTACATAATGAATGTTGTATATATTCCCAACTCTATGAGGGACAGGTGTTTCGGATTCCGAAATCTCACTCATCCTTCCACCATAAGGACTCAACGCCATCTCATCCATATTCTCCTTTTCTTCATAAAACCTCTCCCATATGTCTTCTAGTCCATTCTCTGAAATCGGCTCCTTCACGACTTCCCTTTGAAATAGGATCCCGCTAAGCTGACTCCTATCCAACAAAACATCAATGGAGTCTTGACTAGAGTAGCCTGCAAAGTAAAGGGTCGATTCGATCCAGCTCATTTCAATACAATCTTCTTTCGACATACCCAATTTAGGAAAGCTACTTTGCATCAATGGAAAGAGTGTATCAACTCTATCAAGGTACAAGGACACCAACGAAGCTCGTGTCGTTTTTCCACCATCTTGAGTACTAGACTTCATAATTCTTATGAAGACTCTCATGAAGAAGTCATCATCAAATTTGTCCACAATGTATTGCCACCTATGGACAAGATTGGTTGCATTTTGTTCCAAGGTCCTGCTGATCGTGAAAACTGTCACAATGGATGGAACAACAACCAAATTTATCTTCCATGCAAGAATGACTCCAAAACTAGCACCCCCACCTCCTCTAAAAGCCCAAAAGAGGTCTTCCCCCATGGATTCTTGTAGATACTAAAATTTCATGAACTTTTGTTTTGACAAATTGACCATTAAATATGGGTTAATGTTTAATTAAGTTATTTAATTATCCTAAACTTGGTCCACTTAAATTATTTAATTAGCCTAGTCTAGATGATTAAATGAAAAAATAATTATTCCTAATAAAATATATTTGGAATAATTATTTTCAAGGATAATTATCATAATATAACCGGCCCGGCCCAGTTATGATTTTATCCTTATCAAAAGAAGACACGTGTCATCATCTTATTAATCCAAGAAGCCTATAAATAGAGGCCTGGAGGAAGAAGGAAGGGGTCCACAAATTCAGAGTCCAGAAATCCAATCTAGAAGGTCCAGAAATTGAAAGATTCATAAATCTAGAGGGCCAAAAATCCAGAGAGAAATACAGAAGCCCTGCCGACATTCATCCCCAACATCCAAACCCAAAAACAAAGAACACCAAGCACATCAAATCGTGTTGTTTCTCATCAAATTCTACGGTGATCAACAACAAGCATATCAAATCGTGCCGTTCTTCATCAAATTCCACGGTGATCAACAAAAAACACATCAAATCGTGCCGTTCTTCATCCAAATTCCACGGTGATTCAAAATTAAGCTCGTGCAATCCAACTGACAAAAAAATGAGATCGAATCAAAGGACCTTATTCTTTGTAAAGAATATTACAGATGATTGTACTCTAAATTTTTTAAATTAATAAAATATTATTTTTTGCTCCATATTTTGTTCTTATTTGCAGACTACAAAATTTGTGTGTACAATTCTCTATCAAGAATTCTACCGTTAACATCGATTATTAGAGCATCGATGACATTATCTACAGCAAGGCCGTGTTTACGCGACAGTGTGCTATCCCTTCCCTTACTGATGTGTCCATCAACACCAACACATGAGCAAACACCTGCCGGAAAAGCAAGAGTTCTGTTCTTCTGAGCAATGCTGTGGTAGACTTCACCTAGGGTTGCACCGACTTGAACCTAAGCAGAGCTACTTTCAGTGTCGATAGTGATTTTTCGAAGGTTTATGAGATAAACTATGAAAAATGGGATGTATGCTATGTTTTTTTGAATAATAGATGATTGTTTGAATGTGAGACTCATGCAAAGGTGTGACAATCACCACTGGTTTTGGGGTACTTGGTGATATGAATCTTAGGTTAGGTTTAGAGAAATCTAATATGGATAGATATGAAGAGTTGTTTGGGGTGTGAATGAGTTTGGAGAGGATGTGGAGTTTTGAGAATGAAGAAAAAGGCATTCAAGAAAATCTTCAAGGCTATGAGTAGAAACTACCCATGAAATTGAGAAAACAATATATTCAAGTGAAAACAACAAAGCTCTTGGTGGCTTTATCATCACTTCTTTAATGATATACATTTTGTGTATAAGAAGAATTATTAATTGGTCTGTTATTTATAGCCCTCAGGCTAACAATAGATTTTAATCATATAATATGATAGGGAAAATAAACCTATCTTGACCTAACAATAGAGGCAAACAAGTGTTGACTAGCCACCAGATCTTTTCGGTGATCAACGATAATATTTTGTTATTAGGGGTAACGATTTCTATGGATAAGAATGATGACAAATCTTATGCAGGAAAAGATTTCCATGGGGATGATGACAAATCTTATCAAGGATAAGATTTCCATGGGATAAGGATGATGAAATTCCCTTATCGAGAAGAAGGGAAGCGACCATAAATAGGCCGACGACTCGAGAATAAGGTACGACGAAAAAACTATGATTAAATCCCTGCCTTCTTTTTAGACCTCTGGTGACTAACTTGATCGTCAGAGAGCTCTTGGCAGGCACCACACCGGTGCTGTCAAGGTTCATCGATCTTCTCCTCTTTCCCTTGTAGGTAAACGGTGTCGTATCGGACCGTGTGAATTTCACCCTCAACAGTTGGCGCTGTCTATGGGAACGACGATTCCCTTGAATCAATTAATTACTCTGTTGGGTATATATATGTTTGCAGTCTGGTATGGTTACTGAAGGAACACCGTCGCAAGGATTTGGTCAAAGGGTAGAGTCGGGTGAAAACCTGGATGTCCCAAACAACCAGACATGGTTTGCAGCATTGGAACTGCAGGTCCAAACTCTGAGTCAGGGTATGGACCAGTTGATCTAGCAAAATGCAGCGCTCTTGCAACATCTTGTTCCACAGGTTCAACAAAACTTGCCACGACAAGATCTCTCAAATCCAAATGGAGGTAATGGAAATTTTGAAGAGCAGGATAATCATTCCCCCCAAAATGAGACTGAAGTGGAACAAAGCCAAGTGGGAACCCGACATAGAGAGGTGGTCCACCCATCTTTCCCACGGAGTTCCTGACTTCCTGAAAGCACAGCCTTCTGTCTTAAGGAAAAGACAAAGAAAGTTACCTATCTCGACCTGCAGATTGAGGATCTCAAGAGGAAAATGGAAGATGTAATGCAGGCTCTCAAAGGGAAAGGTCCTGCCGCCGTAGATGACCTGGTACAAAGGACCAACTTACCGTTCAGTGTCGCCGTTATGAAATGTCCACTACCTAGCAAGTTCAGGATGCCCTCGTTCGAAAGCTTCGATGGGACCAAAGATCCCCTCAATCACCTAGAAACTTTTCAAGCTCTTATGCATTTACACGCTGTGCCAGACGAAATCATGTGCCGAGCATTTCCTACTACACTTAAGGGATCAGCAAGAGTTTGGTTAACAAGCTGAAGCCAGGAACCATTAACACCTTCAAAGAATTGAGTAAGAAGTTTGTGAGCCATTTCATTACAGGTCAGAGGCATATGAGGCCGGCTACCTACCTATTTACCGTGGAACAACAAAAGGAAGAGTCGATTCAGGAATACATCACCCGATTCAACGCAGAGATGTTGCAAGTAGAAGAAGTGGATGACAAGGTAGCTTTGGCCGCTTTCATAGGAGGACTCCAAACCTCCAGATTCTTGTTCTCCTTATCAAAAGAACCTCCCACAAGCATGATAGAGTTGCTGATCAGAGTGCAAAAACACATCAACGCTAAAGACACCATGAGTGCACGGAAGGAATGAGAGGACAAGAAGAGGCCAGCCCCTCTCGCCAGGAAGGAAAATAATACCAAATATAAGAGATCATTTTTTAGCCAGAACGATAGCACATATCATGATAAGGACTCAGATGAGTATACCGACTAGAAATTGTCTCATGGCTGCAATTAGCCTTATCAAGTCATTCACAATAAAGACTAGAGGCATCTTAGTTAATCATTTTAAATAGAGGATAGCTCCCTCACGTGTTATCTTGTTTTTAATAAACATTGAGGCAATAATGGTCTTTAATAAAATTCATTTTAGTTGCCTTGATTCTTGGTCAATTATCTTTATACGTGCAGTATCCCCGTACTATAAGGGATAGTAAATGAGTGTCCTGTATTACAAGGACCCGGGCTGAGTGAATCCCGTAATCCGTATCCCCGTAGTATAAGGGATAGTAAATGAGTGTCCTGTATTATAAAGACCCAGGCTGAGTGAATCCCGTAATCCGTATCCCCGTACTATAAGGGATAGTAAATGAGTGTCCTGTATTCCAAGGATCCGGGCTGAATAAATCCTGTAATCCATGTCCCTGTAATATAAGGGATAATAAATGAGTGTCCTGTATTACAAGGACCTGGGTTGAATGAATCCTGTAATTAATATCCCCTTATAATAAGGGATAGTAAATAAAAATACTTTACTAAAGGGGTGAGTCGAGTAAAACTCGTAAAGTTCAATTCCCTTATTAAAAGAGTGACGACCTGAGTAAAACTAGTACCCAAGGGTACCAAAAATAGTACCTAGGGGCAGAGCACCCCAGGGGAAGATTATCCAAGGGTACTAAAATTAGTTACCAGGGGAAGAGTACCCAAGGGTACTAAAAATAGTATCCAGGGGCAGAGCACCCTAGGGGAAGATTACCCAAGGGTACCAAAAATAGTATCTAGGGGCAAAGTACCCAAGGGTATTAAAAATAATACCCAGGGGCAGAGCACCCCAGGGGAAGATTATCCAAGGGTACCAAAAATAGTACCCAGGGGCAGAGTACTCAAGGGTACTAAAAATAGTACCCAGGGGAAGAATACCCAAGGAAACTAAGAATAGTACTAGGGGCAGAGTACCCAAGGGTACTAAGAATAGTACCATGGGCAAAGTACTCAAGGGTACCAAGAATAGAACCCAAGGGAAGCGTACCAAAAAAAAAAAAAAAAAAGGTTATTGTTCATATAAACAGTACCCGCGGTTACTGTTCCCAGGGCAAGGGAAAAAAATAAACAAAAACTGTTAATGTTTATATGAACAGTACCCGCAGGGGCAAAGAAAAAAAAAAAAAAATTCCCTACAGTTTAATGAAAAGTACCCGCGGGCACTATTTGTGATACCCCTCGGATCCGAGACACGGGTTGATCAGGCCCAGGCCCAAACCCGAGGGAATATCAAACAATTAAAGTATTTTAAAGCGAACACAGATGACAAAATGAAATAATAAAGATGGAATAAAACTAAAAGAAACATTAATTATAAAACCATCCATGCATAACTGAAAAATAAAACCCCAGTCCTCCAAAACTTCAAGGTTACAATTTGGGAATCCACTAGTGGACCCCTAACCAAAAGTTCAACTGAAACTGAAACTGAAAATAGATAATGCTAGAAACATCGAGAGAAATCCTACGTAAACAGATGAATGTGAGACTGTCCTTGACAAGCACGATCAAGCTCTAAGACTGGAACCGTCCTGTACCTGAAAAGAACAATAAATGAGTGGGTCAGACCCACGAGCAAGTTCTAATCTAACTGCAATCCATACAGTGACCCGATACGCAGATACACCGTAGACACCTAACAATATCTATCTAGTCCACACGTATAAATATATCCATACTAAGGGACATTGACTAGTCTATAATAGGGGTCTCAACCTGAATAGAAGGCAACATGCGAATGCGCACCCAAAGGTGGGCATGAGTACTTAGACCTAACAGGGTACACCTTAACCTATTATAACCAGCTACGTATCCACCGTATATACGCACCCTAACCAACGAGTCTGAGACTTAAGCTCAGCTCATGGTATCATAAACATATATATAAAATCCATCCAAATCCAGGGTATGTAGTTCAAATATTTAATAAACTGACATACAACAAACTGGTTAGTCCCTTAACTTATTCAGTTGATGTGACTTAACCTCCGTCCATTAATCCAGGAAGCCACTCAACTTAGTTGTAGTTGACATGTCTTAACCAAAATTAGGATTTAATATTTATAAATCCATTCCTTAAATCCGTTAGGTTAGGTTTAGGTGTTTGGAGCTAACCCGTCACCAGTATGTCACCGTCCCATACCGGTGCATACAATCCTCCATATCCAGGTAAATTACAATGTATACATAATGAACAAGTAATTTACAGTTCAAAACCACCATCCAAATAATTGCAGAAAAGTATTTAAGATTTCAGCAATTTAAATCCCAGAATTAAACCATGTAATTGCATAAAACAGTTTAATAGTTTACACAACTAGCATCCAAAGCATGCATAGACCCAATCCAATATATCAATGACTCTATCATGCATTTAGAACAAATTCTATAATCCTACTATAGTCCAACAAATTGCTAAATTAACCTAAACAATTTATTTTGTCCCATCCGATAACAGTGTACTAAGTCATACGCTTTTATACTGTTTTATCCTTTATCTTAGAGACTTAAACCATACATCAACTAGTTTAATTACATTTAGAATCAAGTAATTAGATCCTCTGAAAAGTCCCCACAGTCCATTAGAACCATCCCAAGGCTCAAACAGTGTCCAGAATACCAAACAGTGCTTTAAAAACTAAAAATAAAATAAAATTAATCGTATATTGAAGAGGGAGCCTGCTCCAAATTTTGGGAGCAGGCTCTTTCAGCCTAGAGTGGGCTCTAGGAGTCCTTAGAGCTTGCTCTACTTGTTGTGGGAGCCGGCTCCCACATCCATGGAGCCGGCTCTCACCTCCTTTGAGAGCCTCTGTCCCCATTGCTTCGTTTCAGTCCGTCTGCTCCCTCTCTGATCAATTTCTACTACTCTGTTGGTTTCTAAAATAGATGTTAAGCATCTTATTAACACCTAGGAGCATCCCAAAGGTTTGATAACAACCATCAGAATCAATTATAGAGGTTTAATTTGCTACCGAACTAACATGCGTTAGAAACGAATTTGAAACTATTTTGCCATAATAGTTCTAGTCCAACCCCTTTGTTCCTCTTCACTACTGATTTTAAGAGTCCTATAAAACCCTATAATCATCCCTATGATTTATTTACAGGGGTTAAAAATAATTACAGAAACTAAAATTGCTAACAATAAAACATGCTTAAAACAGAGAACTGAAACAAGACTTGCAAGCATTAAACAAAATTGATTTTAACACGCAAAGATCATCAATATATTATATGGTAAGCATTTAAGTTCTGATTTAATAATTAATTAAACCCTAGAGATTATCTAGGTGCACAGAACACAAGCCAGATGGAAGGAGGAAGAGAAGAACTTGCTTGTAGTTTTAGACTCAAAACTTGTTGCCGTCGTCCTAACTTCCGGCAACCACTGCAACACTATCTAGCCTCCTATTACTTCCGTTCTTCCCTTTTCCTAAGCCAAATCTTGAAGCCTCGGTTGGAAACCTCACAAACTTGCTCTGCTTTCTCTCAAAGCCTCACTTTGTAACTCTCTGTCTCTATGTTATGTGAGTAGGGGTTTTCCAACCCTTAATACAGATACAACTATGTATAAATAGGCGTAAAAATCCTAAACCCTAAGCCTTGTTTAAATAAAGCCAGAGCCCTAATGTAAAACTCTAGTCAGTCGGCCCATATAGCAATCTAGGTTATAAGATACTCGGCTACATACGCGTAACTTCTTAGGGAACCCTACTGTTTAAAAATTAGACTAGTTATTAATTTATTTTAATACAGTAACTGATACTAATTTAATCTATAATTTAATATAATTAAAACATTTAAATAAGAAATGCCAACTAAACAGTTAAAACACTTAAACAATAAATGCCAATTAAATACATGTCACATAGGTAAACAATTAAATAAAATAAATAAATAAAAATAAGTAAACCAAATAATCACGCAAAAATACAATAAAAATAATAAATAAATGCCGAGACTATCCTTTTAAAATTAGGGGTATTATATTCTTCCCCCCTAACAAAAGGAATTCTGTCCTCGAAATTCGCTCTTACCTTCTTCCAATATTTCAGGAAATTACGAGTGAAAGACATCCTCCCGTTCCCAAGTGGACTCAGCCTCATTGTGATGACTCCACTGCACATGAACCAATGGGATAACCTTATTGCGAAGGATTTGATCCCGACGGTCAACAATACGACATGGTGGTTCCAAATAAGTTGCATCCGGCTGCAGCTCAATCTCCCCAACATCTATATGCTGATACCGATCCTCATTGGGTAAAAATTTCCACAACATGGACACATGGAATACGTTGTGTACGAGGTCTAAATTATCCGGCAGTGCCAACTGATATGCAACAGCGCCAACTCGATCCGTAATCATGAATGGACCTACAAACCGCGGAGACAATTTCCCTTTCTTCCCAAAGCGCATAACACCCTTCATAGGAGACACTTTGAGTAGTTACTGATCCCCAACCTGAAAGTCCAATGCCCGAGTACGACGATCAGCATAACTCTTCTGCCTACTTTGGGCAGTACGCATGCGATCTCGAATAAGAGCTATCTTCTCAGAAGTATCCTTGATGAATTCAGGACCCAAGAATTTGCTCTCGCTAACCTCCATCCAACAAACGGGCGATCGACACGGTCAACCGTATAACGCCTCAAAAGGTGCCATCCTAGTAGTCTTCTGGAAACTTTTGTTATAAGCAAACTCCATAAGTGGCAAATAATCCTCCCAGTGTCCCTTGAAGTCAAGAACACACGACCGTAGCATGTCTTCCATGATCTGCTTAACCCTCTCAGTCTGTCCATCAGTCTGAGGATGATAGGCAGTGTTAAGGTGCAATTCCGTACCCAAAGCCAGCTGAAAACTCTTCCAAAAGCCAGACACAAAGCTCGAATCCCTGTCCGATATAATAGATAATGGAATGCCGTGCAACTTCACAATCTCTGAGATGTAAAGCCTTGCTAACTGTTCCGAAGTGAAATCAGTGCAAATAGGCAAGAAATGAGCTGACTTGGTCAACCTATCCACAATGACCCATATGGAATTATGCTCCTTGAAAGAATTGGGCAACCCTTCCACAAAATCCATAGATATGCTCTCCCATTTCCACTCCGGAATTGGTAGTGGCTGTAGAGCTCCTGGCGGCCTCTGATGATCAATCTTAACCATCTGACAAGTACTACACTGAGAAATAAAAAGAGCAATGTCTCTCTTCATACCTGCCCACCAAAACTTCCGCTTCATATCTTGATACATCTTGTAGCCTCCGGGATGAACAGAGAACTCAGAGTGGTGAGTCTCAGTCATCACATCCTTCCTCAAACCATCAGCAGAAGGTACCACTAACCGTCCCTTGTACCTCAAACCTTTATCAGCCCCAACATAGTAAAATGGAACCTCTCCAGAAGCTATCTCTGTAACCTTGTCGATGCACTGCTGATCCGTGAGTTGTGCTTGTAAAACCTTGCAAATGATGGAAGGTGTAACCACCATGCAAGCCATAAAAGTATCTGATAACTCATCCACACTCTTCAAAGCATTCCACTCAGTAGTGAATAAAGCAGAAAGACTACCAACAGGTCGGCGACTCAATGTATCCGCCACCACATTCGCTTTCCTTGGATGGTACTGTATAGAAAAATGATAGTCTTTTACAAACTCTAACCATCTGCGCTGTCTCATATTCAGCTCCCACTGAGTGAACAAGTACTGCAGACTCTTGTGATCACTGAATAATCTGAAGGACTCACCTAATAGATAATGCCTCCAAATACGCAAAACAAAGACCACTACTGCCAACTCCAAATCATGTGGTGGATAATTAAGCTCATGAGGCTTAAGTTTCCATGATCCATAAGAAATTGGTCGGTCCTCTTGCATCAAAACACATCCAAGACCCTGCAACGAAGCATCCGCGTAGACAAGATACTCTGTCCCGCTCTGTGGAGTAGCCAGAACTGGTGCAGAAGTCAACTTCCTTTTCAGCTCATCAAAAGCTCGCTGACAGTGCTCATCCCATACGAACTGTACACCCTTCTTGGTCAGATGAGTGAGTGGTCCTGCTATCTTGGAGAACCCCTGGATGAATCTCCTGTAATATCCTGCCAGACCGAGAAAACTCCGAATCTCAGTAGGTGATGTAGGCTGTCCCCACTCAACCACCACTGAAACCTTGGCCGGATCCACTGCTATCCCCTTTTCTGACACCACGTGACCCAGAAATTTCACCTCCCGCTGCCAAAATTCACATTTCTCGAACTTGGCATATAACTGGTGCTCACGAAGTGTCTGCAAGACTATGCGAAGATGTCTAGCATGATCGTCCTCCGACCGAGAATAGATCAAGATGTCATCAATAAAGACAATAACAAACTGATCCAAATAAGCCCGGAAGACTCTATTCATTAAGTCCATAAACACTGTATGTGCATTAGTTATCCCAAACGGCATAACACGAAACTCATAAGAACCATATCTCGTGAGAAATGCTGTCTTAGGAACATCCTGCTCCCTAACCCTCAGCTGATGATACCCAGAACGCAGATTAATCTTGGAGAAGTATATGGCTCCCCTTAACTGATCAAACAAGTCATCAATCCTGGGCAAAGGATAGTTGTTACGAATCGTAACCTTGTTCAACTCCCTATAATCTATACACAGATGAAGCGAACCATCTTTCTTCTTCACAAACAGAACTGGTGGTCCCCAAGGTGATGTACTCCTACGAATAAAACCCTGGCTGAGTAACTGCTGAATCTGATCCCTCAGCTCTCTCATCTCCACTGGTGCCGTCCTATAGGGTGCCCTAACAATAGGCGCAGTGCCTGAAGCTAAGTCTATCACAAAATCAATCTCGCGACTAGGTGGCAACCCTGGAATCTCTTAAAATACATCTGGGAAATCCTGTACAATCGGTATGTTATCCAATGACACAGTAATCCCCTCCTCCTTTTCCTCCTCCACATGGAACAAATAGGTGCTACCGCCCCCTTTAGAACGTGCCATAGCTACTACATACATATCCTGACCAGGTATGGTAAAAATAATAGATCTTTCAAAACAATCAACTTGGCATGGTAGTGAGACAACTAATCCATCTCAAGTATTACATCATAAGTGTGCATGTCCAGGACCAGTAGATTGGCTAGAAATCTGAGTCTGCCAATATCTAATGTCACAGGCCCATCACTCTCATGTATAATAGCTGTATCACCCAATGCTGTAGAAATACCCTAAGGTCTAGTGCATACTCTCGTCCTCATCCCAGATAAAGTCACAAAAGTCCTAGCTAAAAATGAGTGTGTAGCACCTGTATCAAATAAAACACGTCCATGTAAACCATGAATAGGAAACTTACCCTCAATAGTGTGAGGTGCCTGAACATCCTGTGGCATGGGGTTATACACCCTACCATAGTGTCACTGCTGTGGTGCCTGTCCCTGAGTCTGCGGTGGTGCCGGTAAAGCCAGATGTGTCTGTCCCTGAATCTGTGGAACCTGTGGAGCTGGTAAAGGCACTGGCGCCCTTTGTCCCTGCTGCACATACTGTCCCTGTCCCTGTCCCTGTCTTGCTTTAGGACACTGCCTGGTGGTATGACCATACTCTCCACAAGTGTAACAACTACCCTGAAAAGTACCAAATGGCCTCCTCTGTCGGTTAGCCTGTGGCTGACCCTGTCCTGCCTGTGGTCCCCCATTCTGTTTCCTCTGAATAGGTGCCCCATTCGGGTGAGCATTTGAACCATCCTTGTGCTTCTTCTAAGGCTGTTGTCCCTGGAACTTGCCTTTGTCATTCTATCGGTGACCATTGCCATTCCCTTTTCCAGTTGACTGATTAGTAGAGTCTTTATCACCCCGCTTCTCATCACGAGCCTGTCTGATGTCCACAGTCAACTGATACTGTTATAGAGCGGCGTTTACCACCTGAGCATAGGTAGTATAGGCTGGACTACCTGTAATAGCTCTCTTGATAGACCACATCAGTCCCTTAACGAAACTGTTGCGCTTCTTCTCCTCTGTATCCACCTCCTCCGGTACAAAGAGAGACAAGTGTGTGAACTGCTGCTCATACTCCGCCACTGTCATGTTTCCCTACTGCAGATTTAGAAACTCGGTCTTCATAGCTGCCCTGACTGCATAGGAAAAATATTTCTCATCAAAGCGAGCACTGAACTCATCATAAGACAATGTCATCCTCTCCTCTGGGGTGGTAACTGACTCCCACCACTGTAGTGCATCCCCAACTAGCTTGAAAGTAGCAAGCATCTGCTTCTGAACCTCCGTGCACTGAACCAAATGAAGATGACGCTCAATGTCCTGTTTCCACTGGTGAGCTACTCTCGCATCGGTTGAGCCTGAGAACACAGGTGGACTCCCCTTTGTGAAAGAGCTCCTAGCCTTTCCCTAAGAATCCGTCTGAACTACTGGTGTTGGTACAGGTGCATGCTGACCCTGTGGTTGGTTCCGAAGTGCAGCTGTTACCCCAGCCTCTATAGCCAGAGCAACAAGGTCATTGAGGTGTGGAGAAATCTCAGGATCTCTAACCCGACTCTGAGTCTGTTGAACTTCCTCCTGCTCCTCTTGAAACCCTGGCATTTGTTGCTCTTCTTCCATTTGCCGACGTTGTAGACGTTCCTACTGTCTACGTGCCATTCTCCACTGTCGACTGTTTATGTTCTGTTCTCTTCCAGTTTTAACCATGCTGTTAACATAGAAAGACAGACATCAGTGCGAGTTTAAACGAACCGTAAAAGAATTCAACGAATCCTAAACATAAGCTCTATATAAAAAAAACGGTATGCGGAAGTCTTAATACGAAACGTCATAGAGACACTTGAACTTGGAGTGCTCTGATACCAACTGTGATACCCCTCGGTTCCGAGACACGGGTTGATCAGGCTCAGGCCCAAACCCGAGGGAATATCAAACAATTAAAGTATTTTAAAGTGAACACAGATGACAAAATGAAATAATAAAGATGAAATAAAACTGAAAGAAACATTAATTATAAAACCATCCTTGCATAACTGAAAAATAAAACCCCAGTCCTCCAAATCTTCAAGGTTACAACTTGGCAATCCACTGGTGGACCCCTAACCAAAAGTTCAACTGAAACTGAAACTGAAAATAGATAATGCTAGAAACATCGAGAGAAATCCTACGTAAACAGATGAATGTGAGACTGTCCTTGACAAGCATGATGAAGCTCTAAGGCTGGAACCATCCTGTACCTGAAAAGAACAATAAAAGAGTGGGTCAGACCCACGAGCAAGTTCTAATCTAACTGCAATCCATATAGTGACCCGATACGCAGATACACCGTAGACACCTCACAATATCTATCTAGTCAATGCGAATACGCACCCAATGGTGGGCATGAGTACCTAGACCTAACAGGGTACACCTCAACCTATTATAACCAGCTACGCATCCACCGCATATACGCACCCTAACCAACGAGTCTGAGACTCAAGCTCAGCTCGTGGTATCATAAACATATATATAAAATCCATCCAAATCCAGGGTATGTAGTTCAAATATTTAATAAACTGACATACAACAAACCAACTGGTTAGTCCCTCAACTTATTCAGTTGATGTAACTTAACCTCCGTCCATTAATCCAGGAAGCTACCCAACTTAGTTGCAGTTGACATATCTTAACCAAAATTAGGATTCAATATTTATAAATCCATTCCTTAAATCCGTTAGGTTAGGTTTAGGTGTTTGGAGCTAAACTGTCACCAGTATGTCACCATCCCATACCGGTGCATAAAATCCTCCATATCCAGGTAAATTACAATGTATACATAATGAACAAGTAATTTACAGTTCAAAACCACCATCCAAATAATTGCAGAAAAGTATTTAAGATTTCAGCAATTTAAATCCCAGAATAAAACCATGTAATTGCAGAAAACAGTTTAATAGTTTACACAACTAGCATCCAAAGTATGCATAGACCGAATCTAATATATCAATGACTCTATCATGCATTTAGAACAAATTTTGTAATCCTACTATAGTCCAACAAATTGCTAAATTAACCTAAACAATTTATTTCGTCCCATCCGATAACAGTGTACTAAGTCATACGCTTTTATACTGTTTTATCTTTTATCTTAGAGACTTAAACCATGCATCAACTAGTTTAATCACACTTAGAATCAAGTAATTAGATCCTCTGAAAAGTCCCCACAGTCCATTAGAACCATCCCAAGGCTCAAACAGTGTCCAGAATACCAAACAGTGCCTTAAAAACTAAAAAAAAAATAAAATTAATCGTATATTGAAGAGGGAGCCTGCTCCAAATTTTGGGAGCAGTCTCTTTCAGCCTAAAGCCAGCTCTAGGAGTCCTTAGAGCCTGCTCTACTTGTTGTGGGAGCCGGCTCTCACCTCCTTTGAGAGCTTCTGTCCCCGTTGCTTCGTTTCAGTCCGTCTGCTCCCTCTCTGATCAATTTCTACCACTCTGTTGGTTTCTAAAATAGATCTTAAGTATCTTATTAACACCCAGGAGCATCCCAAAGGTTTGATAACAACCATCATAGTCAATTACAGAGGTTTAATTTGCTATCGAACTAACATGCGTTAGAAACAAATCTGAAACTATTTTGCCATAACAGTTCTAGTCCAACCCCTCTGTTCATCTTCATTACTGATTTTAAGAGTCTTATAACACCCCATAATCATCCCCATGATTTATTTACAGGGGTTAAAAACAATTACAGAAACTAAAATTGCTAACAATAAAACATGCTTAAAACAGAGAACTGAAACAAGACTTGCAAGCATTAAACAGAATTGATTTTAACACGCAAAGATCATCAATATATTATATGGTAAGCATTTAAGTTTTGATTTAATAATTAATTAAACCCTAGAGATTATCTAGGTGCACAGAACACAAGCCAGATGGAAGGAGGAAGAGAAGAACTTGCCTGTAGTTTTAGACTCAAAACTTGTCGCCGTCGTCCTAACTTCCGGCAACCACTGCAACACTGTCTAGCCTCCTATTACTTCTGTTCTTCCCTTTTCCTAAGCCAAATCTTGAAGCCTCGGTTGGAAACCTCACAAACTTGCTCTGCTTTCGCTCAAAGCCTCACTCTGTAACTCTCTGTCTCTATGTTATGTGAGTAGGGATTTTCCAAACCTTAATATAGATACAACTATGTATAAATAGGTGTAAAAATCCTAAACCCTAAGCCTTGTTTAAATAAAGCCAGAGCCCTAATGTAAAACTCTAGTTAGTCGGCCCATATAGCAATCTAGGTTATAAGATACTCGGCTACATACGCGTAACTTCTTAGGGAACCCTACTGTTTAAAAATTAGACTAGTTATTAATTTATTTTAATATAGTAACTGATACTAATTTAATCTATAATTTAATCTAATTAAAACATTTAAATAAGAAATGCCAACTAAACAGTTAAAACACTTAAACAATAAATGCCAATTAAATACATGTCACATAGGTAAACAATTAAATAAAATTAATAAATAAAAATAAGTAAACCAAATAATCATGCAAAAATACAATAAAAATAATAAATAAATGCCGAGACTATCCTTTTAAAATTAGGGGTATTACACTATTCTCGTGGGAACAGTGCCCAGGGCCCAAAAAAAAAAAAAAAATCTTATATTTCCATGGCTAGACGAGTAAGCTTGGGAATGGGAGGCAACTAATAAGGAAAAATAAACCTATCTTAACCTAACAATAGAGGCAACCAGGTGTTGACCAGCCGCCAGATCTTTTCGGTGATCAACGATAATATTTTGTTATTAGGGGTAACGATTTCCATGGATAAGAATGATGACAAATCTTATGCAGGATAAGATTCCCATGGGGATGATGACAAATCTTATCAAGGATAAGATTTTCATGGGATAAGTTTCATGGGATAAGGATGATGAAATTCCCTTATCAAGAAGAAGGGAAGCGACGATAAATAGGACGACGACTTGGGAATAAGGTACGACGAAAAAACTATGATTAAATCCCTGCCTTCTTTTTAGACCTCCGGTGACTAACTTGATCGTCGGAGAGCTCTTGGCAGGCACCACACCGGTGCTGTCAAGGTTCATCGATCTTCTCCTCTTTCCCTTACAGGTAAACGGTATCGTATCGGACCGTGTGAATTTCACCCTCAACATGATACATCTAGTTTTATTTTTTTTTTTAGTATTATTACTCCTTCCATACCAAAATTCTTAGGTATTTTGAATAATCTAACTTTTTTATGATGTTAAGTTTTAATATTTTTTTATTTTAAAATTAGTTCATTTGTTTAATAAAGTAAATGTCAAAAGGGTAGTTTAGGAATGGTATAAAAATTAATATATCCATTTTGGAAATGGCCTCTATTTTGGAACGTTCCAAAATAAAAAAGATGGACAAATATTTTGAGGCAAAGAGAATACTTGATTAAGTATTCCAAATTTTAAGTTAAGATAGTTATTCAAGTTTCACGGTTATTCAGGCAGGGTGGTTGGTTATTCAGGCTGGGTTCTAGATTATTGAAATGAAGAAATTAAGGATTAACCACATTTTCTTCAACCTATTAAAAAATTGTATAACTTATTATATTTTTAATGATTTTGTGTATCAGGAGGAGAATTGATATTCTATTTATGGCCCTCCGGCCAACAATATATTTTAATCATGTGACAATTTTTTTTTGGGTAAATATGTGACCACTTCTTCGTTAATTTTGTGTATGAGGACAATTGGTCCGATATTTATAGCCGTCGGTCAACAATAGATTTTAGGGTAAAATGCAAAAACCCCCCCTAAACTATGGGCGTTTTGCAACTAACCTCCAAAACTACAAAAAAACCCTTCTGAACTTTCACTTTTGTTGCAATTTGCCCCCTCAGGCCACCAGAAAAGGAAAAAGACAAAACTGCCCTCCCTAGAAAATGACGCAGTTTGCTGATAATATCAATTTCTCTAATTGACGTCACAGCTCCGTCGCCAATAGCATCGATCCAACCCAACCCTCTCTCCTCATCGGCCGCCGGCGCTGTGGACGTTCTCTCTCGACTCCTTCATCGCCTCCCACCCAATCTCCTTCCCTATTCGCAGCTCATTACCACCACCCACCACCTTTCTTCCCCTCATCTCTCTCTCTGACCCAAACCCAACTTTTTTAACCAATCTTCTCTCTGCTTCTTCTTAACTCGGTTTCTTCCAACTCACCCACCACTCAATACCCTCCCAACTCGCTCACTCAGGTGAATCCGATTCACTCTCTCTCTTCAACCTCCCTCATGATTAGAAACAGCTGTTTGTCCCCAAAAATTAGCTCCTCGGTTATGACAGCGATGACGACGAAGATGACGGTGGAACCGGTGGCTTGTTCTGTTTGAACTCGTCTTATTCTACTGGAGGTTGTCGAAGTGTTATCTTGCACAGTGGGTTTTGAGAACTAGTTCTGGATTCTTAATTTTGAGGTGGCTAAAGAGTATATATATCCCCATTTGGGATTCCATTCTTTTTAAAGTTTGATTGGTGAGCATCATCACATCTTCGTCAATTAATTGTTTTTCCTCGGCGAAGAAATTTTAGGAGAGATTGAGGGCGTTCTTAATGAATTGGTTCGCCGTTTGGCTATGCGAGAGTAGAGGAGGCGAGCCCTGATTTTATGTCTGTATGTATATGTGTGTGTGTATATATATACCTTACAATTTAAAGAGAAAGTGACTGAGATGGAGCAATTACAGCCGCCGGAGCAGGCGTGGCTGAGGCGAAGGGCAATTACGGACGTCTGATGATCGCTTGTTCCCTCTCTCTACACTCATACCTGCTGATTTCAAAACTGCCGCAAGCATCGCCATTCCATCATACCAAGTATTGCAACCTAATCACAGAACTGCCAGTGAGGTTCATTCCGAGTCACATGTGCTTGCCGTAAGCCCTTTTTTTTTTTTTTTTTTTTTTTGTTGCCAAGAAAAAAAGGGAGAACAAAATTGGTAATCAAGTTTTGCATCAAGAAGAAAGAAAAAAAAAAGAAAAAGAAAAGAAAAGGGTAATTTTGGTAATCCAGACCATCTATATATATATGTATGATAATAACTAATTTAATTTTGGTAATCTAGAGATGGTTTCTTGTTTCGTCAATGAGACCGACCAATTTGATTATTGGTGGTAGAGTTCAGGGCATTGACTAATTGATTGGGAGAACTTCTTGTCGTTCGGCAAATCGGTGATGATGGTAGTGACGTGGGTTTGTAGGATTCAATTGGAAACTGTTTGAGAAACATTTGTGGCTTAATATATGTAAATGTATAGGGCATGTCTGGGTAGGCATGCCTGAAAAGACGATGAACAGTGATCTCCATACATATATATATAGGGTGTGTTTGGGTATGCACGCGTTAATGATGCAATTATCTATGGAAATTAAGGGCATTCTTGTCCTTTCATGACTCTAAGGGTAGTATGGTCCTTTAAAATGATTAAACAAATTTTAACGGCCAATTCTCACTGGACCTTGGCCGGAGGGGGTGATCTGCAACTTTTTTTGCATAATTCGGGGTTTTTTTTTTTGCATTTTTTGTAGTTCAGAGGGTTAGTTGCAGGTTTCCCCATAATTTAGGGTTTTTTTTTTTTTTTTTTTTTTTTTTTTTGCATTTTACCCTAGATTTTAATCATGTGATATATCTAGTTTTTATTTATTTATTATTATAATTATTTGGTTACATATTCCAATTTATTATTGTATTATTAGGATGAAGAAATTAAGGATTAACACGCTTTCTTTAACTCATTATTCACGTCCAATCCAATATATGAAATGTTAATTTTAATTACACTTCAACTATTCAATTTGAACCCAATTCATTCTTTAATTTTTAAACTCAAGTTTGCAACTTGGTTTTAAAATTTAGACTAAAAATGCATGTTAATTCGGGTTATCTCTCTCTCTCTCTATATATATGTATAAAATCAAAATCTAGATTGAAAATTTAAAGTGATATTTAATCAGTTACACATTAAATTACTCTTAAACACAACAAAATTTAAAAACTTAATGTGAATTTTTTTTAAATTACAAATAAATTCTTAGGACATTAATTATCAAAGTGTTAACATAAAATAAATTAATATTTAAAGAAGGAAAGTTGAAAAGAAAAGGTAAATATAATTTGAATATTACATATAATAACATCTAAAATAAAATTTATGTATATAAATAAGGGTTAAGTGCAAGAAACACTCTCACTGTACACAAAAGGTGCATAAAACTCCCTATTATTTTTTTTGGTGCAAGAAACCCTCTATTATTTGTTTAGGTGCAAATTGCCCCCTAATTAGCCATTTTGACCAATTTTTTTTTTTATTTATTAAAATCCCAAAATGCCCTCCTAATCCGGTGAAAGCCATCCCCGGCGAACACCATTTCTGGCCAAGCCATATTTTTCCAAAGTGTTTCAATTGAAAACCCATTTCTAATTTGTGATTTTTGTGATGGAGGATGATATCAATCATGGTGGTAAAGCGTCGGCACCACCATCCACCACCGTCGTCTGCCCTTTCCTCATCCCTTACCTTCAAGCAACCACTACCTCTTCCATAGCAATCCCCACAAAATCATAGCCTTCTCGAACACTATCGCAGCCCCACAAAATCATAGCCTCCTCCGTCACCATCACACAGCCCCCACCATCATCTCTTTCCTAAATCTGAAAACCCAGGTCTATGGATAATCAAGCCTCCATCAATGGCGCATCTGGGCGCTTGTAGGTGCGTGTGCCATTGTCGGTAATCACCGGTCTGGATTAAAGTTCGCTATTGATAGTTGGTTATCATCGTCAACTCAGAGTTCCTCACCGGCGTTCATAGTGTTGATGAAATGGTTCTTAATTTGAGATGAAGCTCTGCTCTCCGTTTTGGGTCACCGACGCTCTATTAGTCTTTAATGCACGTAGACTCGCCGGAGTTGGGACACTCATCCTCGGAAATGGTGCTTGTCGAAAATGGTATTCGGCAGGGAGTTGAACTGACACAGCGGCCGGCAAGCAATGAATTGAGTGAGTGGCGGCAAAGAACAGACCTTACGGTGGCGATGCAAGGAAGACAAGCACGACCAGCAACTCCGGCGATGGGACACAATTTACAGAACAGACCCACTGTTGACAGCGGCAACTGTCTTGCAGTTCTGTAAATGCTTTATTTATTTATTATTTACAGAGCTATCTTCAAATTACTTTCCCAAGTCAAATCAATGTCCACAATCTTTTGTAAAAGTTCACTGAAAAACCAATCTGGATGCATACAAAACAACTACGGGAATGTTGGCTCAAATCTGTTGACTATGGAGTGGTCGAAGGGAGTCTTTGGGATGAACGAGGCTTCAGAGATGCATAAATCTAGAGAGAGAAAAGGAGTTTTTAATGGAATGGATTTCAATTCTCAGTTTACTGGGTCCATATCCAGAATCAATCTCACTGCTTTACCAACAGAATTGCTATCATCCTTCGTCATAAAAATCAAAAATCACAAATGGGTTTGAAATACTTTAAACACAGACAAAAAAAAAAAAAATTTAAAAAAAGGATATATATATAAAATCTTGGCCGGAAATGGTGACTGGTGATGGCTTTCACTGGACTAGGAGGGCATTTTGGGAGTTTAATAAAAAAATTGGTCAAAATAGCTAATTAGGGAGCAATTTGCACCCAAAAAAACAATAGGATTTTTTTGCACCAAAATAAACAGTAGGGTTTTTTTTTATTTTTTTTATTTTTTTTAATTTTATATAGCAAGGGTGTTTTTTGCACTTAACCCTATAAATAATATTAAAATTCTGGTTTGGGTTGGGCTCGGACTGTGGACACCTCAACCTAAGTCCAATCTTTATTTTTCAAGATAAACCCAAAAATAATTTGCCAAGTGAAAAATCTTGTTGGGTTCCGGTTAGCTCACTCATGCCGTACTAGTATTTTTTAGAATATAAAGTATATTTTAGATCACATGAAACCTAAATTATGTATCTTTTTAATTAATTAGTATTCCTTCCATCACAATATAGTTGTCCATTTTGTTAACTGTGGCTCACAATTATGTAAGTCACAGTTTATGAACTGGACAATTATATTGGGATGAAGGTAGTACTATTCAATATCATGTGATCCCAAATTGAAACCATAAATGCAACTTGTTTAGGGATTAAAATGATAAGGTAAGTACACATATTGGTTATTGATTTACATCATTCACATCTCAAAATATACTGTAATAGTATTGTTTGCAGAGAGAATGTAGTTGGATTAAGGCAAGGATAACGATGATAACAACGTTTGAAAAGCAAGTTCATTGAACGTAAAAACTTAATACAACTTAGGTCACTGACCCATTGGTACCATACCTTCATTTCATTCGACTACAAGTAGGCTGCAGGCGGCTATAGAAATATCTCTCCCGAAAACATTTTTCTGGTCCTAGTAGGCTGCTTGAAAAGCCATTAGTGATTGAGACATGGTCGTTCCTAAGGATCTTATTGGCATGGTAAGGGCATGCGTAAGTTGAACATTGTGTTCTTCATTATTATAATTTATCCATTTTTAAACCATGTACGAGTTGAAGAAAATGACGAGAAACGATTGTCTGAATTATAACGTACTATCCGATAATGGTGAATGTTATTGGGAGAGTAAGCTCTAGCTTTGAAGTTTTTCCATCAGAAGCTAGCCAGCGGATCTTTTAATTCATTTAGTATTAGCTTTGAAGTTTTTTCACCAATTATTTTCTTAAATCCATTAGCAAAACATGTGATATTTGGACAAGAAAATTGAACCCATTATTACCGAAACGATGGTCTGAATTATAACGTACTATCCGATAATGGTGAATGTTACTGGGAGAGTAAGCTCTAGCTTTGAAGTTTTTCCATCAGAAGCTAGCCAGCGGATCTTTTAATTCTTTTAGTATTAGCTTTGAAGTTTTTTCACCAATTATTTTCCTAAAGCCATTAGCAAAACATGTGATATTTGGACAAGAAAATTGAACCCATTATTACCGAATTTAGTTGACATTTCTCAAGAATGATTCATCAATTTCCTAGACATTGTTAAGACTTTCTAACAGCGCATATTTTCTTCCCACTTGTACATATATACATCGATGTTTACTTTTACTGTTCCATTGCTTAACATTCCAGATTTATTCCCTAACAATTTATTTTCTTTTTTCTTTTGATAATTTTAAGAACATCATCCTACCCCAAAACAAGAGGAGAAGTGGGTTTTGTGCGCTTGCCGAAGACATGGAACCTGGTACTTGCAGCACCTGAGGTCATATATGCTGCATTTTAAATCCATGGTTTTGTATACAATCCAAGCAATATTCAGCCTTCAAATTGTTTATTATGGCGAAACTCTAAAACATATAAGCAATCAAAAGAATTAATAACACAATAAAAACTGATTCACTCAAAATTAGGGCTATATATATCTACGGAACGTATTGGATAATGTGTGTAGCACAATAAATTCACACTCTTATTTAATGGGCTATTCCTCAAAGAGGAGGTCGGGAATTCAAATCTCACACTCTTACGTTGAATATCAAAATTGAAATACAATTAACATTTGCCCATTTATGTTTTTATTTATCGTTCTTCATTCTTTCAAGTTGAAAAATTGCCCGTAGTGTTTGTGCCTTGGCAACTGGAAAAGCACCTGCTGAAGTTACATAAACTGGGACGTAAAATTTTTTCAATTTATTCATTAAAAGTGTTTCAATTTATTTCCTTGTTATGCTTTTTTAACATTTCAATTGTAATACACATAAAAGGATGTGCTTGATTAAGTGATACATGGATTACCTTTGCAATGCAAACAAAAAATGAGAGAGTATTAATGAATTAAAAATTATAATTTTTTTGAAAAGGAAAAATGTGATTTGCTTTGTTACTCTTTTAAAAAGGTTAAAAAAATAAAATTAAAAAAAGATTTGGGCTCAGGTTACTGGGCTAAAGTCGGGTTGGACCAACCCAACCTAAATTCTGGTTGAGGTCGGGTTGTAACAGCGACTGGGTTGGGCCTGTCCAACTTACACGCCTGCCTAACTCATAAATTAAAGAGGATAAAAACTTTTATGGGCAAGTAAAAAGAGCAAAAACAAAAAAGAGTTTTGGGTCCAAATTCGGGGAGTAAATTGTTCCATGAGCTTAACTGCCTTAACCTGCACCCAAGAATAATTTGTGGGTTGGGCTACAACTAGGAAGTTAGGCCGACTTCGTGATTGGGCTAGGTTTAGGGTTATACCCTCCAGCCTAATTCCATGCAATGTGTCCTTAAAAAAAAAAAAAATTACAATGTCAATAATAATAATAATAAATAAATTATTATTATTTTTAATTTTATAATAACCATGGAACTACTCCAAGACAGACCCACTCTTAGCCCACGGGGCACTCGCGCAACCCCAACATGTATGTGCAATGCCAAGAGTTATAGTCTATGAAGCACGGATACCGACACAGGATATAGGTACGATATGACATGGATATGACAACATGGCAAATTTAAAAAAAATAGGACACGAACACGGCGGGGATACGCCTATAAAATAATATATATGAAGATGCAAGAAATTTCTATCTTAATTTTAACAGAGTTTCATTACATATTCAGAATCATTTTCCCTCTAATTTTCAGCTTATTTATAGACTGTTACATGCCTTCTAGAAGCTTCCTAACTAAATCACCGTGCTGGGCCCTCTCCCGGGCCTATCTTGTTATGGGCTTTACTACTTCCAGTGGATCTTCAGCTGGTTCTTTCATCTTGGGCCTATTTTGTGAGTGCTTGGTTCAGATCTGGGTCAGTTATCAGGCCCATTGCTCATCATATGGACCATGCCCGACCCACGCTATTTTTAGCATCCTCATCTGCCCCAGTAATCTCCCCTTAATTTATTAGGGTGGGATTATTAATTGAGTTAATGATGATTTGACGGCTCAAGGCGATCACGTGGGGCATCGAGCTGTTGGCCTCGAAATTAATGTTTTTGAAATTTGAATCTCTTTAGTTTCCTGACGTCTCGGTTAATGGGACCACTTTCCCTTTATAAACCTTTCATTCACACTCACAGCCTTCCTTGTCGTATCTATCACATCTCACTATCAATCAATCCACTATCCATTCTCTCTAGGCAAATCGAATCTTCTCCGGCAAACCAAATCTTCTCCGGCAAACTCCTGTGAAAGATCATTCACTCTCAGTTTTCCTGCAACATCCTTTGCAGCTTTCAATCCTCTCAAGGTTAATTTTGTTTCTTTCTTCTTCTTAAAATCTCTGCACATTTCCCCAGGGATCGTATTTATTCTCATCATACCCATCGATTTAGATGTTCTTCGCATGAAACTCCAACTCCCTAACAATATTCATCTTAGGGAATGCCCCAAAAGTGTAAACATCAAAACTAGTGCCGGCCTTCTTCCCGGTGAAAACTTGTTTTCCCTTCTTCACCTAAACATTATTAGATTCCTTCTACATCCTTTCTTCTATCATGTGTTCAATAGGTTGACTTTTTCCCCTCTCCAAGTTAACCCCAATTTTCTTAGGGTTCTATCCATTCTGTTGCTTCTGAACCGTGACAGAGGTTTAGATCTTGATATAATTGATCTTCTCCTTTGTTGCAAGGTCAGTAAGATCAGGTTGGAAGATGTGTATTACCATTTTTACCCTATCGATAAAAGATCCATCTGCATGGACAAACTTAACTCTGAGAAAGGGTAGAAGAAGGGCATAGTTAGGGTTCGGGGGGCTTGGTTTTGCTCCAGCTGCCAAGGACTACCCCGTCCTGAACGCTTTTGGTGAATGCTCTGTTTCTTCCTACAAAAAATTCAAGAACCATAAGACTGACTGCCCTTGTGAAATTTTCACTCCCCATTTTTGTTCTTTTCTTTGCAATTCTCTGGGTATCCCATAGAATAACAAACTCAGTTACGACATTTGCAGGGATAGGATCACATATCTGAAGGAACACGTACTGAACAACGTCTCTTTTTGTTTGGAGCTTCTTATGTCCGAGAATCTCAGTGACATTTCACTCCTTGGCACTACAATGAGCCAACTCCGAATCCCTTCCTTCAGCAGGAAGAAGGACCCTCCTAGGGCCGTTGCTGCTTCTACAGCCGCTTCTTCTCCAACTTCGGCATCCTCCTCTGCTACTACCTTCAGCACCACTCCGAATGTAGTGGCTGTTAACCCGATCGTCACTGCCCCACCTGTCAACGTGAATGCTACTCCTCAAGTTAAAAATCCCTCTGCCCTCGTTGTATCCGTCTAGGATAAGGAGCAAGGAAAAAGGCCTCAGCCTGATAATGAAGGCAGTTCTGATGATGTTCCTCTGACAAGGAGGATTCGAACTTCTAGGCCGAACTTGCCCATACCTCCCCAAATTAGACCAATTGCTTCCTCTGGGTCCGGCACAACCACCGCCTCTCCCTCTAAAGAGGTTCCATGGACCCCCCGATTCATTTGAGCAGATGGATCTGTTGTTAAGCTAAACGAGAGCATGTTTAGAGAAGGCGTAACCACTATGGCCTATTATAAAAACATGTGGTCCCCCAAAGACATTGAAGTTGCCAAAGCTCTGTCTCAGAAAGAAGTGTTCAGTCGTTTTCCTTTGGCTGCTATGGAGGTAATTCCCTACCCCTCTTTTGGTTGATTTAGAAATGTCTTCATATTATAATTTCTCTGGATAGATGTTTGGCTTAATTAGTACTCATGTATTGCTTTGTAGACTCTATTTGGCATGATGACAATGCAGAAACATGTTGAGCCTACCAATGCTAAGGCACGAAAGTTCTCCAATAGCCTAGACGCAGCTAAGAAAGAGAATAAGATCATTAGCACCAAGAACGCCGAACTGATGGTGCAACTAAATAAAGTTGAGAATGAAGGGGACATTCTGAAGAAAGAAGTGAACTCCCTTCAAGATGAGAGGGATGCCCTTCAGATCAAGAAGAGCGTTTGGCAGACCGAGCGTGAAACACTTAAGGCTGAAAGAGACAATCTCTAGTGCTTGCTTCATGATGAACAGGCAGAACGTATGGCTTTTGAGAAGAGGGCTCTGGATGAGCGCAATACCTTGCTCGGCATCATTGGCAAGGTTAATGGTGGAGTGACGGTTTTGCATGGTCGCTTCTCCAAGATCGGAGCCCTCAGGTATGCTGAGGGGTACAGGGAGGGTTACAATGACCATCGTCTTGCTGAGGGTCAGACCAGTTCAGGCGCCAGTCCAGATGATATTGACAAGGAACTGGAGATCTATCCCCCAAGAATTTATGCTGACCCGGACTGCACTCTTGCCGAACATATTTTTGATGAATGCCAGGAGATTGCTTCTTCCGGAGTTATTCCTATCCCCTCAGCTGCCCAACCTCTAGACGTTCCTCTTCTTTCCACTATAGTTCCTCCTACCCCTGCTGCTGAGGGCGGAACTTAACCGGATGGAACGGTCATCCAACTCGACTCTCCCCCCTGAAGGGAGAGTACAATCAACGAAGATGAGGGGAACTCCAAGTGCGGGCAAGAGACCGAGGGCATAGATAGGACTGAATCCTGTAGATGCATCATCTTCTTTTGTATGCTATGTTCATTCCACTAGAACTATCCGTGTAAATGTTTGATGAACATGAATTTAATGCAATGAAAGAGTTTTGACTAATTCTTGTCTCATAGTGCTTTTACTATTTCATTGTCGCCTCTGAATGCCATTTATTGCAAGTGTTTAGCACTCGGCTAGAGTGCCACTGGCCACTTGGCCTCTTTTTATTAATTTTTAGTAAGTGTTTGGCGTTCGGCTCGTAGTGCCAGTTGCCACTTACTTTGCTAAGTGCCTGATGCTCGGCTAGAATGTGATCGGTTGTCAATTATACATCAACCTTTGCAATAGCACAAATCATTGTAAAATAGGGCTATTGGTCGGGTAAGTCGAACCACTGGGACTGCTAGTTTATGGCAACCAAGGTGTCTAAAATCACTTTTAGAATGATGAAGGTGTATAGAGTTTTGTTTAGGTTGTCACTAAAATTAGGAATTGAAAAATGCATAAAATGGTAATTTGCGAAGAATTAAAGAAATAAAGATAATATAGAGGGGACTAGGGAAGTGAATCCACTACCTACTCCATAAACATGCTAGTTGAGGTAAATTTAGGGGAAACAACAAAAATATGTGACCATGAAATGCTACAACACAACATTGCTACATTCCTTCAAGAAATTTATGAAATCAATGGCAATAATAACCTATCAAAGTTACACATACTTGAACTACCTAAACTAGTGTGTAGTCTTAGACATGCTTACTAAGTTAGAGATTATCAAGCCATCAATCACATGATAAGAGCACATGAAGTTAAAAATCAAGATTAATCCATCAAAGGGAAATCCTAAGCCAGGGACTAACAAGGTTCTTATACAACATGCCATTAAAACCATTCCACAATCTCCTTTTCATTGTCACTATGAAAAATCAAGTAATACAACCATGAGAACATACATTCAAAGACAAGAAAATAAATTTAACATGATCATTTATATTAAATTCAGTTCATTACATCAAGTATAGACTCTAGATTGTGAAGTAGTCACATATATACATCATTTTCTCCAAAATAAACCAAAAGCTAGAGCATGCTTACAATGTAGGGCTTCATCACCTCCCTAGAAAGGGAGTTAGTTACCCATAAGAGCCATGGAAGAAGGAGAAGAAGTGAAGAAGCCTTCCATTTTCGCACCTAGAGGACCCAAAATACACAAACCCTCAAGAACTCTACTTTCTCTCTCTAAAACTATGCAAAAATATGAGATATCTCAAAATACAAGCCTCCCCCCTCTTATCTAGGCAAAAACCTACTTCTATCCACTCAATCACAAGCTCCAACCACTCTAGAAGTCATTTGGACCACAAAAAATGCAGAGGGAACAAGGTTCAGCACAAAAGCAGGAGCAGGTGATCTACTACCTGCAGATCGGCAGGGGCCCGCGAGGCGCTGGCGGGCGCCCGCGGGTTCTCAGCCTCCGAGGAGACTCTCTGGCATGTTTGGCAAGTGCTCGCGGTGGCGCGGCGGGCGCCAGTGGAGGCTCGGCGGGGGCCCGCGAAGAACTGTGAGGCCCCGCGGATGGGTACATCATACTGACATGATTGGCGGGCGCCCGCGGAGACTATCCCTCAGCAATTTTAGCCCTTCTTTGAACCTAAATAGAATGTCTGTCGATGCACTCTTTGACCTGAGCTCTATACCGCAACTCCACACATGTGAGGACTCAAGAAGCTTGGCTAAAAAAACGGTCCCCAGCAACGGCGTGCTCTGATCCTTCAAAGGATTGTCAAAACTGCTCTTTTAATCATATTCGGGGGAACCAACCTGAAAGTGGACGAATGCAAACAAATAAAGCTAAACTATACATTATTATTAACTAATGGACTTAACTAATGCAAATAAGGACGCTTGAATATGTAATATTCGGAGCTTATCACACCCCCAAACTTACATTTTGCTAGTCGCATAGCAAAACCAAAATATAGAACCTAACAAAAATGATAACATATGAAATGCTGACAACATGCGTTAATCATAAAGTGCGAAAATACCTACAAAGCTCAAATATAACCTGGAACAACAGAAAATTGGAGACAGACTCATTCAACAGACTACCTTGCATATATGAGGCCTTGATAAACAAAAATGGCAAAACGCATTTCAACTTTTATACATCAATCATCATAGTCTATATAAACACTTCAATTGTCATTTCTAAAAGAGAATTGACCTCTAACTTCAGTGAAAGAGAACCGGATTCCCAATATGCGGCTTTTACCCTTTTTTTTCCAATCTCAGAAACACAAGCCTTCAAATCATTGAATTTCCTTCTAAATGGGGTTTCTAAGGCATGACTTTATTCACAATACAACTTTTGTTGCTTGTTGAAAATTTATTCAATAGTTCAAAATGATACGTACTATGGTTGTGCAATGCCGAAGTCCCTTAAGCTTTCTAACCAACCCATGTAGCAAGTATTAGGCCAACAACTCCCAAACTGGATGGCTTTAGGGTGTTACGTGTAGAGACACTCCTAGGGCTTAATAACTTGAATTGGCAAGGCTACGAACTCAAACTGGTCATTATCATTGATTACTTTTTTTTTTTTTTACTTAGAATTTACAAAAACATGCCAAAGATATCCATTCATTAAGGCCATCAATTCAAATCCACTATGTCATGGTCAAGGTCAATTGGGTTGCATACCTCACAATTAGATTCCCGGTGTGCATTTGTGCAATGTGAAGCATAGAAGAGTTTGAACTCCAACGAAAATCTAATTAAAGCATTTATACGAACCGATATGAATCAACATGGTCATTTCAAATTTTTCTTTATTTTCAAAAAATATCGTTTGCCTTTATACACAAAGTCTTAAACATATGTTTCCATCTTCAATAAGTTCCATGATTACATTATCATTGTTTCCAACAAAATGATTTTATTAACTTACATGCATCAAGATACGGTCATACAAGCAAAAATGTTATGTTATCTAAAAAATGCAACAATTGCAATGCACTCCCAAACTTAAATGTCACATTGTCCTCAATGTGAGAAGACAAAGGATAAATAATGGAAAAGGAAGAGTGCAACAAGAACAATAGTACCAAGTTTAAGAGGAATTTTCTGTGTAAAAATAGGACACTTTGTGAATTCCATGAGCATGCCCCCAAACTTGGTTGCAAGAACATGTCAAAAGCATCTATACACAGCAAGTATCATGAATCCAAAATGAATGAAAATAACTGTAATTTATTCAACTAAAAACTATAATCCATGCGAAGTAGCAAAAGTGATGCAGTTATAAGTTCAAAAGAAGATGGAAAGCAATTGCCAAACGCGGCCCAAAAGAAGTCTAAAAAGTACTACTAAAAAGGGAAATAAAACTAGAAGTATAAAATCACTCCATCATCGGAGTAGTGGAGGAACCGCAAGGTGCACCGGGTGTACGGTTAATCAAAGTCTGGAGCATAGCCTGCAAAACCTGCTGACTCTCCTGAGTTGCCTTAACGGTGCTCTTTATGCTTTTGAGGTGCATGTGAAATGCATCAAGGCAAGCACTGAGATTAAAATAATGAGCTTGAGTCATAACAGGCGGTGGCGGCACAACAGGGGTAGCCGGAGCAGCAGGGGCATCATGAACAAAGGAAGCAGGAGCCACAGGGGGAGTCGGCGCACCCCAATCCAATTCATCCCCAATTTGGGCTTGACGGGACGTCTTGAGCTGAACCGTGCTCGACTTCTAGACCCCAAAGTTGAAATCAACTACATCTTTCTTTTTCTCCTTATGACGCCAGGGCCAGAACCCTGCATTTTTTAGTAGCCGGGTGACAAGATATGAAAATGGAAATGCCCAAGCGATGGCACTGCTCAACCTGACCAAAATTAATTCATTTTAAACCTTGAGGATCTGGTCCTAAACAAGCTGTGGGATAAAAAACCAATGTTTCTTTTCAGCGGCGTAGAGGGCTTTCAGAAAATTGCCCTTACGCTCAGAATGGCCTGGTACGGGAAGGATGTTATTGGCTAGGACTAAATCTAGAAACCACAGCTGGCATGGTAAGAATGACTTATTAGTGCTTGTGGTTCGAGTGCCGGTAAATTGATCGTGGTAAATCTCCCCCATGATGTTTGACAATAAAAGCGGAGCCGGAGCTTTAACATAAAGGGGCAGGCCCGCATTATTTACCGACGATACCAGTGGGCAAGCTAAAGCCTTAGTAAGATCATCGAGGTTAAATTCAAAAGCCTCGCCATCAATGGTGGTCTTAACGATGTCCAGTTACGCACATGAATGGAACAGGTTTGCATAGAACAAACGGACCACGCTCGGGTAGTAGGCATAAGTGTGTGGCTTGAAAAGAGAGGCGAGCCCACGTGCTCTCAATTCGCGAACGGACCATGCCGTCTCTTGATTTTTCTCAAAATCATTTTTAATGTTGAATTTTACCTCGGGGACTATTGGCCATTCCACCCAATTTGGAGTTGAAGGCACATTAAAAGGGCTCTCGGACAAGCGAGCACGCTTGGACGCAACTTTGGGAGCCATTGTAGTGAGGAAATTTGGTTCAGGAATTTTTATGAACACCTGGCGTGCACAAGAGTGGGGAAAAGAGGCAAAATGATGTTAAAGATGTGAAAATCCCAAAAATTTAACTTGAAAATCAACAATGCACAATCCCAGCAATCATATATCCTCCCACACAAGTAATCCCGTCCATCTTTGATCAAAAATTGAAAGAAAATGAAGGTTAGAGACTTACCTACAATAGAGGAACCAAAAACCCTTGTGCTTGATGATGGAGGGGCTTGAGGATGAGAGGGAGATAGAAAAGAAGGATGGGAAGAAGAATGAGAGAGATGGGAAAGGGAAAGATGAAATGAAGGTAGAAGATGAAGGAAGGGGGGTTGGTTACCGATTGAGAGAGAGAGAGTTTATAAACATCAAATGGGCCTTTAAACCCATTTAAAAGGCACTAGCGACGGGCGGTGGGCACCCACGGACGCGCTGCGCTGCGGGCGCCCACGGAAGCTGAGGTCCTTATTGCCATAAATGGCCGGCACCCGCGGGATTGCGACGGGCGCTTGCGGATGCTTCGGATGCCACTGCTTACTTTCGCGGGCGCCCGCTGGGCTGCGGCGGGCACTTGCAGGGCTACTTCAATTGTTGCCTTATGCAGCATATTACAGCCTGTAAGGGTCGGGATGAAATCAAATGCAACCTAAACATGGACTGAAAGCACTTGGAGATCCTAGTAAGCGTGTTGAATCGCCGGAATTGGATTAGGCGCTCATGCTCACAAGCGACAACCATGAGATCCAAATGTTATTTGAAATTTGGATAAGGCGGGACAAATGCCTAAATGACCTTGAATACTTCCAGAAGTGGTACAGAGACCTTTAAACAACAAAGAAAACCGAATGTGATCACGGAATGCAAGAGGAGACAATTCCAGAAGAGTGCACATTGTGGTTAAACTTAACGAATTCCTGGAAAATTCATGGCAATTGGCATACTGAAGAGGGAAGCTCGAGAAATAAAAGAATTGCTTCCCAAGAGTGCTAAATTTTACGTAGATAGCTAGACGGACCAAGATCGCGCATCAGTACTCGTAAATTAGGTCCGTTAATAGGACTTTCTCTACTTTACGGATAGGGACTATGCCGTCAACATAAGGCTTAAGCCATTGGCCATTAAACTTAGAGAGAGATCCATCGGTAGGATCTTGGAGTTCGATTGCACCATAAGGAAAGACGGAAGTGATGATATATGGCCCATCCTACCGTGAACGGAGTTTACCGGAAAAGAGCTTTAAGCGAGAGTTGAAAAGCCAAACTTTTTGTCCAGGGGCAAAAGACTTGTGGACAATCTATGCTTGTTATTTGATGTTCCATACTTATGAATGCAAGTAGTATATTTCTCTAATTTTGTGATATGTTTGGATTGTGAGCTTAAAGAATGATTAATGACTTAGTTTGATGTATTGTGCTATTCATTATGTTGTTTAGACAATATATACTTAATTAGTCATCCATGCTTGTTAAAACAACCACTTACACTCACTATTGTTGCAACATATGCATTCCCCTCATTAATTGTGAATTGAGTGTATAGAAAAGTGATGCTTAGTGGTGATCTCTAAGTCCCAAGATCTCTCTCTCTTGTTTTCTTCATCCTTTAATTACTTGCTTTATATTGATTTTGTTTAATCTTAATTGTAGTTTAATTAACCAAACAACTTACCTTTGATCACTCGACCTACTAACCCTAAGCCTTGTTTCCACTACTAGTATCCCTTCAATCCCTTGGGACGATCCCTACTCACCCTAGCTATATTTTTAGTTAGAGGTAGTAGTGGCATTTATAAATTTAAAACTTGGCCACATTACACATTCACTATCTTTTGAACATCTTTAGACGTTAATGCGATGGTAAACCAAGTTTTTGACGCCATTGCCAGGGAGTAAATTGGCAACGACGTGTTTTGGAAACAATTAGGGATTAATACTCTTTTGATCGTGTCTTTTCTTTATTTTATTTTTGGTTACTTATTGTGTTTGTTCTTATTTGGCTTGGTGAAATTGAGTAAGGAGGTTAAGCAAAGTTTACTTCAGAGTAAGGAGCTAAGCTAAGCACAAAAAGGACTGAAAATCTACAAAAAAATGCAAAGCATAGCAAAGTTTGGAAGTTGAAAATGAATTGAAGTTACTTAAGGACCCTTTGTGAGATCTTTCTAACTCAAGCTCTAGTTAAATTGTCGGCCCACGTGGAGGCTTATTTTTCATTTCTTAGATAAATCGTGAGCCCGTGTGGAGGCAATTTACTTTTCTTTGCATATTGTTTAAGCATGGGAGTATAGGATCATTGAATGTGGAGATTTATTAATTTATTTGTTGCGGAGGCAAAGTGATTGTTACTTGCTTTGCTAGTGTATGCATGGTCATAGGTCATTGAATCATACTCTTGTCCCTCCTAATTTGCATCTTAAATTGGTTGTTCGTAATCCTAAAGAAGGGGTAGTTCTCATCATTCCATTTCACCAATAGAGGATTTGAATAACGACCATGTGGAGGACCTTAGTCACATAGATCAACAAGGCAACCTCCACCCTAATGTGCATCATGAAAATGTTCAAGTACCATTAGGCATGCTTATACCATTCATTCACCCATAACAATAAGGCCAAGTTCCATTGGGAATGCCTCGGCCAATATTTGCTCTACAACCCCCCATAGTTCAAGCTAATCAAGATGTTCGTCTAGCACCACCAATTGTGAATCCTCCCATTGCATTAAGAGACCATTATGTGCCTAACGAATATAATGCACCCATTTGCATTCAATTGCCTCTATTTAGAACACATTACTATGAAATTAAACCACAAACTATTCAAATGCTTCCAAACTATCATGGACTTCCTAGTGAAGAACCTTATAAGCATTTGGATGAGTTTCTTGAAGTGTGTTCCATCGTGAAATACACGGACATGCCGGAGGAAGTGTAAAGGCTCAAACTTTTTCCTTTTACCCTAAAGAACAAGGCAAAATATTGGTTCAATAATCTTAGGCCTTTTTTGATAACTTCTTGGGCGGAAATGCAATAAGAGTTCTTGAAAAAGTACTATCCGGTTTCTAAGACCAATGCCATGAGAACTTCAATTAGAGAATTTTCTCAAGGGGATGGAGAAATGTTTCATGAGGCATGGGAAAGGTTTAATGATTTGCTTAGAAAGTGCCCTCATCATGACATACCTAAGTGGCAACTAGTTCAGTATTTCTTTGAAAGTTTACCGGATAATCACAAGGGTATGGTTGATGCATCCATGGGTGGTTCTTATCTTGACAAGCATGAAAATGATGTATGGCAATTGTATGAAAGTATGAGTGAGAATTCAATACATAGGTTTTTATCTTCTAAAAATGATAAAAACCTAGGTGGAAGGAAGAATGTTGGCTTGTATCAAGTTGACAACTCCAATGACATAGCCGCCTAGATGAAATCCTTGTCTCAAAGATTTGATCAATTTTTGATCAACCAAAATTCATCATCGTGCATTTGATGAATCTTGCATGACTTGTTCAAGTGTCTTGTATTCTACTTCCAATTGTCCCCATGGACATGTGCAAAGTGAGCCCCATGAGCAAGTCAATGCTACATTTGTTAATCAAGGGAATAATCCATATGACACTCATTAGAATTCAAGTTGGAGGAACCATCCGAACTTTTCTTGGAAAAGCCATGGGGAAGGCTCAAACCTTCCCTAAGGTGGTTTTTAAGGGAAGTATGTTCCACTTCCGATGCAAAGCCAAGGTTCCCAAGGTTTTAGATCATCATTTCAATCTCATGGTAATCAATTTTCTTATTCTCATTTTCCTAATCAACCATCTTATTCTCAAGGAAATTCTAGGAGTCCCGCTTTTGAAGAGAAAGTTTTGATCACTCTAGGGACTTTAGAGGCAAACACTCAATTGTTTTATTCTCATTGTCAATCCATTGCTAAGCTAGAAACCCAAGTAGGGCAAATAGCTAGTACTTTAAATGCTAGAGAGAAGAGGAAGATGCCTTTGAATGCCCCACCAAAGCAACAATGTGTTGTGGCGACTCATTCCTCATCGGAAGGGCATACAATTGAATATGTCAATACGGTGATAACCTTGAGAAGTGGGAAGCTTATTGACAACCAAGTAGGTATTCCCAATGAAGAGAGTGAACTTGTGCAACCAAAAGTTGACACCCGTCCCGTTTCTCATCATATTCTTCCTTCATTGCACATGCATGATCATTCAAATGAGAAAGTGTTAGAAAGTGATTTGAAAAGTGAGTCCAAAATTGATTTGAAGGATGAATTGAACAAGGCTTTGAAAAAGGATTTTAAAAATTCTTGTGTTGAAGACTCTTCAAAGAAAAGTTTTGAAAAAGCTTTTGAGTCTAGAGCTCCATTTCCAGATGCCTTGAAATGATCCATTTATCTTGAAAAGCAAAAAACCAAGACAAATGAAATCATTGAAATGTTTAGGCAAATGAAGCTTAATCTTCCGCTTTTTGATGCAATCAAGCAAATTTCAGCTTATGCCAAGTTCTTAAAAGATCTTTGCACCCAAAAGAGGAAGAACAAGAGCCAAGCACCTCGGAAAGTGGTATTGACCGAGCAAGTGAGCTCAATCTTGCAACATAACACCCTCCCAAAGTTTAAGGACCCTGGTTCACCTACTACTTCTTGCATCATTGGTGATCATGTCATCAATCGGGCTCTTCTAGACTAAGGAGCAAGTGTTAATCTTCTTCCATACTCGGTGTATGTCAAATTAGGCTTAGGAGACTTAAAATTGACGTCGGTGGTTTTACAACTTGCTGACCGATGCATCAAAAAGCCTAGGGGTATCATTGAGGATGTCTTGATTAAAATTGATAAATTTTTCTTCTCGGTCGATTTTGTTGTCATTGACACGGAACCAACTCCAAATCCCAAGAGCCAAATTCCCGTTATCCTTGGCAGTTTCTTAGCAACCTCAAATGCCAACATCAATTGTAGGACAGGGGTAATGAAAATCTCATTTGGACTTATGAAGGTGAAGTTGAATATCTTCAATCCGACCCCAAATTCATTTGACAAGCATGAGGAGGTAAATGTTGTAGAAAAATGCCTTGAAAATGAATGCGAAATAATGGAGTCTTTTCTTGAAACCAAAACTTCAAAAAGTTCATTTTCAACCTTGAATTCCAAAAATGATGTTTCAAAATCTTGTTTTGAAAGGGCATGGAAACCCAAAGATCATATTGATAAGGGATTAACAATTTCCTTTGAACCTCATCCAACAAGTTCTTTAGGGAACCGTTTGTTGGGCAGAATTCAAAGTATTTATCACCCCGTCAAGGAGGGGATGCATTATAAGATATCTGATCCGGGCTAAAAGAGCTCAATGTCTTGCTAGAGACATTAAAGACTAGTGCATTTTGTAGGGTTTCACAACCCTATTCCTCCTTCATTTCTATTTTAAATTTCATTTCTTGCGTCGTCTAGATATGTTTTAGGGTTCACACACACTGATAGGAACTATGATTGAGAATGCATGCACTTTCATGTTAAAAATATGCACTTTCATGTTAAAAATAGGCATTTTGTTCCTGTTCGAGTGATCTCAAAAGATGTTCGATCGATCGAACATCCATTCCTGCATCCAATCATCTATCTGTTCCATCAATCGAGAATTTCCTGCATAAATCAGCTCTTTGTGCATCGATCGAAAAATTTCTTGGATCGATCTGAAAGTTCTTAGATCGATCCAACTTTTTCTTAGATCGATCTTCACTCCACACGTAGAAATTTTTTTAAGATCCATGAAAATGGCCTCTCTATGCATCGTTCGAATTGTTTGCAGGTTTTTCCCCTGTTCGATCGATCGAAATGTATTTTAGATCGATCTGGGATTAATCGATCTGTATCCCTTGTTGACCATGATTTGACTACTTTTTTTAATTTTTAATTTTAAAAAAAGAAAGAAAGAAAACCTTCAAAAATATTTTTAATTTTAGGAAATTTTTCAAAAATCCAAAAATATTTTATTTTTATTTTTATTTTTTATTTTTTATTTTTTATTTTTTATTTTTATTTTTTATTTTTTATTTTTATTTTTCAAATGTTTTCAAAAATTCCAAAAAGATTTGTATTTAATATTTATTTTATTTTATTGTTAAAAATCCAAAATTTCCAAAAATATTTTATCCTTTTGAAGCATAGACCGATCTGTTCTTTCTTCAAGATCGATTTGTGTTCGATCGATCTGAGATTTTTTCAGATCGATCGAACTTATCGGGACGAGTTTTTAAAAACAAAATCCTAAGGTCATTAGATCGATTTCAAAATCGATCTAAGACCCATCCCTTCTCTCACTGCTGTACCCAATCTTCCCAACCTCCGGCGAAACTCCGGCAAGTTTCCCGAGCTTCGATTCCCTCTTTTTCTTCTTCTCAGATCTCATCTATCTCTCATTCGATCCACTTTTCTCCTCGGGTAAGGTGAGTTTTGAGTTTTTAATATTGATTCGAGTTACAAATCACATGATTTTGATGTTACTATGTTAGATCTGAAGTTTCATGCTTAATCTCTTTCCATATTTGAAGCTTTGAGCATGCGTGCACATATATGTATATATGTGTATATATTTTTGTATAAATTTTAATTTTGATTTCGATTTTGAAGATTGTGGGGCCAAGATGCTTGTTTATTCATATGTTGTTGTGTTGTGGGTCCTACAAACTTGTTTAGATGCCCCCGTGTCATCAAAGTCACAGATCTATGATGGTTTGCATCAGTTACAGAATTCGATGGATCTTGGTATTTCTCAAATCGATCGAAAATGCATCGATCTCACTCAATCCAACTCAATTCCAGGTCGATCTAACTTCATCGATCTCACTCAGTGTTTGATCAATCGAACTTCACAGATTTGCATATACACTACACACACCATCTTTTGTGATTCCATGCTATCTCATACATGCCTAATGCCTGTGTTTTCCACATTGGATGCATTCCATACTTATACTGTCTAAGCATGAGTCACTTAATGTCACTTATTTCTTATGACTTGTATAGATTCATGTCATTTATTTTGTTTTGTCTATCTTATTTGACATACATGTTTCTATATGCTATGCATTATTTCCTTATTCAGCTACTGACTTGTTCTGCAAGTTTTCCTTTTATTTTGTAGGTCATGGCTAGGGTTAAGACTGTTGCCCGTGGATATTATCATCGCAGTATCAGGTGGAGATTAGACGACCAGGCAGGCCCATCTCACGTCCAGGACCCTATTCCTGAGCTAGAGCAGATACAGGACCAGTCAGAGACAGATATAGCTCAATCCCCATCCGCTGACTCTAGACTACAGTCTTCGACTGCCGCATCATCTTCTTCAGCTGAGGCTGAGCATGTACCATCTCCTTCACCACCACTGGTACAGCCAGACCTGGTCCCTGAGAGACCTGATAGGAGATACTCACGCCTTCAGGTGGCGCATGAGTCAGTGTTCGACATTTCTTTCTTCTCCTGGTATCTACTGACTCGGCCAGCTTACGATGATCTTGATCGGAGGGGTCTTTCAGCTATATTTGCCCAGTCACTTATCCAGTTTATCCGTGGCTTATTTGGTTATTCTACCAGAATCTCCGTCCGGCCCTGGGTAACCTATCAGAGCTACAGACCACTATCGATGGTTACCCCATCCGGATCATAGTTGATATTCTAACGAGATCATCCTGATGTCCTCATGTCTGCCCTCCCGATGTTCATTATCCTATTTTGGAGAGGAGGCCTTCTTACACAAACATAAATATATATTTAAAGTCTTATCCTATCCATCCATAAGAAATCTAGTTAGTCGTTCAGCTTATTCAACTACACAGACTAAATATAAGTAGGATTCTATATTTGTAATCCATTCACTTATTCCGTATAGGTAGGATATAGTATTTTGAAACTAATTCGTCCCTAGTATGCCATTGTCCTATACCGGTGCATACAATCCATCCATCCAGCAGTTGATAAAAGAAATAATGAATGCAAATACCAACTAATTCACAGAATCCATATAACTGACAGAACATGGATAAATGTTTACATCAATTAATTCCATAGCAAGCATAATAACATTGGCCAAATATCATGCTTATATTTTCAGTCCAATAATTGATGCGACAAATGCTGAAATTTAAACATCAATTTAATCCTTAAGAAGCATAACAAAAATATAAGATTTACATGCTTATTTTTCCATTGATACATGAATTAAAACATATAATCACTAACAGAAAATTGCTAAAATAAATCCAAGCAAATTTAGTTTTTCCATAGCCAAAACCAGTATGCATAAATTGTTAAGAAATTGTTTTATAACTCCGTATTGTCCAATTCCTTAAGCATATGAAGTGTATTATGCATTCTAAAACCTTCCAAATTCCATTTAGCCCGTTTAGATTAATTAAAATAGGTTTAAAAATATTTCTGGGCAATTAAAACCAACGTCCAGGTCGCGGTCCAACTGAGCAGGCTGAGTTCCCAACTTAGTCGGTTGAGTTGGTGCTGAAGTCGTCTTCTTCGTCTGTTTAGCCTCTGTAAACCCTAAAAATCCATAGTTAAGACCTCTAAGCTTCAACCTAAGTCCCATACATCCATACTAAATTCTTTTAAGTGTTTTAGTAGGCAAAGATTCAACTTAAACAACAGTTCATGCATAAAAATCTAAGAATAAAGAAATCATGCACAAGCATATATAATCATGAAACTCTCTATTTTAGTCCGATTAATCACGTATGATTTATCTGTTTTAACTGTTTAAGTCTCCTGGAATATCCTAGGCATGTATAGAAACACATACTGATTTAATTACATCGGACAGAATGTATAGAAACACATACTGATTGATTACATCTGACATGCAAACTAGACTAACGCTTATATTTCTTTACTCCTGAAGTTGTGTTAAGAACGTAAAGAACACGAGCCAAAGGAAAAGAGTTAGGATTAGAACTTGCCTTTAGCCTTGCACAGTCGTCTTCCTAAGTTCTCTGGTGAAAACCACCTACTGAAATCCTCCTCTGTTCTCTCTCTGCCTCCACAATCGTGAATAGGGTTCTAAAACCCTAACTAGACGTGTGGTACGTATTTATAGAACAAAATACCTAAGTCTAACTAAACCCTAAACCTAAACACAATTGGCCCATAAACAAAACCTATTTTTATACACGCTATGTTTGCTGCCAATTTCATAAAACAAAATGAATTAATTAAAACTTTTAATTCACCAAATAACATAATCAATTCAACACTTAAATCACCAAATAAAATAAAACAATCAAACAAAGTAAAATAGTTAAATAAAATAAAATAATTAAATACACGATTAAACAGGTAAAGCAAACCAACTAATAAAATAATTAAATAATTAAGCAAATACGCAATTAATCACACAAAAATAAAATAAATCAATAAATAAAATGCCGAGACTATCCTTTTAAAATTAGGGGTATTACATTCTTCCCCCCTAACAAAAGGAATTCCGTCCTCAGAATTGGTTCTTACCTTCTTCCAATATTTCAGGAAACTGCGAGCGAATGACATCCTCTTGTTCCCAAGTAGACTCAACCTCATTGTGATGACTTCACTGAACACGAACTAAAAGGATAACCTTGTTACGAAGGATTTGATCCCGACAGTCGACAATATGACATGGTGGCTTTAGATAGGTTACATCCGGCTGCAACTCAATCTCCCCAACATCAATATGCTGATACCGATCCTCATCTCACAGAAATTTCCATAACATGGAAACATGGAACACATTATGCACACGATCCAAATTATCGAGAAGTGCCAACCGATAAGTGACAGCTCCAACTCGATTCGTAATCATAAATGGACAAACAAATCGCAGAGATAACTTCCCTTTCTTCCCAAAGCGCATTAGCCCTTTCATAGGAGACACTTTGAGTAGAACCTGATCCCCAACCTGAAACTCCAAAGCACGTGTGCAACGATCCGCATAACCCTTCTGCCTACTTTGGGCAATACGCATATGATTCCTAAGAAGAGCAATCTTCTCAGAAGTATCCTTGATAAACTCAGGACCCAAGAATCTGCTCTCACCAACCTCCATCCAACAAATAGGCGATCGACACGGTCGGCTGTACAATGCCTCAAATGGTGCCATCCCAATAGTCTTTTGGAAACTATTATTATATGCAAACTCCACAAGTGGTAAATAATCCTCCTAGTGGCCCTTGAAATTAAGAACACACGACCGAAGCATATCTTCCATGATCTGATTAACCCTCTCAGTCTATCCATCAGTTTGAGGATGGTAAGCAGTGCTAAGATGCAACTCTTTACCCAAAGCCTGCTGAAAACTCTTCCAGAATCCTGACACAAAGCTCGAATCCCTGTCTGATATAATAGACAACGAAATGCCATGTAACTTCACAATATCTATAATGTAAAGTCTCGCCAACTGCTCCGAGGTGAAGTCAGTGCGAATAGGCAAGAAATGAGCTAATTTCATCAATCTGTCCACAATGACCCAAATAGAATTGTGATCCTTGAAGGAATTTGGCAACCCCTCCACAAAATCCATCGAAATGCTTTCCCATTTCCACTCAGGTATCAGTAGTGGCTGTAGAGCTCCTGGCGGCCTCTGATGATCAATCTTAACCATCTGACAGGTACTACACGGTGAAACAAAAAGAACAATGTCCTTCTTTATACCTGCACACCAAAACTGCCACTTTATATCCTGATACATTTTGTCGCCTCCTGGATGAACAGAAAACTCAGAGTGGTGAGTCTTAGTCATTACATCCTTCTTTAAATTATCAGCAGAAGGTACCACTAACCGTCCCTTGTACCTCAAACCTCCATCAGCCCTAACATAGTAAAATGGAACCTCCCCGGAAGCTATCTCCGTAACTTTGTCAATGCACTGCTGATCTGTGAGTTGTGTCTTCAAAACCTTATGAATGATAGAAAGTGTAACCACCATGCAAGCCGTGAAAACATTCGATAATTCATCCACTGTCCTCAAAGTATTCCACTTAGTAGTGAATAGAGCAGAAAGACTACCAACAGGTCGGCGACTGAGTGCATCCGCCACCACATTCGTTTTCCCTGGATGGTACTATATAGAAAAGTGATAGTCTTTTACAAACTCCAACCATCTGCGCTGTCATATATTCAGCTCCCGCTGAGTGAACAAATATTATATACTCTTGTAATTGCTAAATAATCTAAAAGACTCACCAAACAGATAATGCCTCTAAATACGTAAGGCAAAGACCACAGCTGCCAACTCCAAGTCATGTGTTGGGTAATTAAGCTCGTGAGGCTTAAGCTTCCGAGATCTATTCGAAATCGGTCACTTCTCCTGCATCAAAACACATCTAAGACCCTACAACGAAGCATCTTTATAGACGAGATACTCAATCCCGCTATGTGGGGTAGATAAAATCGGTGCAGAAGTCAACTTAATCTTCAGCTCATCAAAAGATTTCTGACAATGTTCATCGCACACGAACCGTACACCCTTTTTAGTTAAATGAGTGAGTGGTCCCACGATCTTAGAGAACCCCTGTATAAACCGACGATAATATCCAGCCAATTCGAGGAAACTCCGAATCTCGGTAGGTGATGTAGGTTGTTCCCATTCAACCACCGCTGAAACTTTGACTGGATCTACCGCTATCCCTCTTTCTGACACCACGTGACCCAAAAACTTCACTTCCTGCTGCCAAAATTCACATTTTTTGAACTTGGCATATAACTAGTGTTCACGAAGCGTCTGTAACATAATCCATAGATATCTAGCATGATCGTCCTCAGACCTAGAATAGATTAAGATATCATCAATGAAAATAATGACAAATTGATCCAAATAGGCCCTGAAGACTTTGTTCATTAGATCCATGAAGACCGTTGGTGCATTAGTCAACCCGAACGGCATCACACGAAACTCATAAGATCCATATCTAGTGAAAAACACCGTCCTCGGAACATCCTGTTCCCTAACCCGAAATTGATGATATCCAGACCGCAGATCAATCTTAGAGAAATATATAGCTCCCTTCAACTGATCAAAAAGATCATCAATCTTGGGTAAAGGGTACTTGTTACGAATAGTAACCTTGTTCAACTCCCTGTAATCTATACACAGGCAGAACGAACTATCCTTCTTCTTCACAAACAGAACCGGTGCTCCCTAGGGTGAAGTACTCCTGCGAATAAAACCATGGCTAAATAAATGCTGAATCTAATCCCTTAGCTCTCGCATCTCCACTGGTACCATCCTATAGGTGCCCTAGCAATAGACGTAGTGCCTGGAACTAAGTTAATCACAAAATCGATCTCTCGACTAAGTGGCAACCCTGGAATCTCCTGAAATACATCCAGAAAATCTTGTACAATCGGTATGCTATCCAATGATACAGTAATTCCCTCCTCCGCTTCCTCCCCCATATGAAACAAATAAGTGCTAGTGACCCTATTAGAACATGGTATAGCGACAACGTACATGTCCTGACTAGGTATGGTGAAAACCACTGACTTATCATAACAATCAACTTGGGCATGGTAATACGTAACCAATCCATCCCAAGTATCACATCATAAGTGTGCATGTCCAGGACCAAAAGATTGGCTAGAAATCTGAGTCTACCAATATCTAGTGTCATAGGCCCATCACTCTCATGAAGAATGGCTGTATTGCCTAACGGTGTAGAAATACCCTGTGGTCTACTGCATACCCGAGTCGTTATCCCAGACGAAGTAACAAAAGATCTAGCTACAAATGAGTGTGTAGCATCCGTATCAAATAAAACACGTCCATGTAAACCATAAATAAACAGCCTGAGGTGCCTTCATATCCTATGGCATGGGGTTGTACACCCTGCCATAATGTAGTTGCTGCGGTGCCTGTCCCTGAGGCAGCGGCAGCACTGGTAAAGCCGGATACTTCTATCCCTGAATCCGTGGAGCCTGTGGAGCTAGTAGAGGCACTGGCGCCCTCTGCCCCTGCTGCACATGCTGTCCCTGTCCCTGTCTTGCTCTAGGACACAGCCTGGAAGTATGCCCATACTCTCCACAAATGTAGCAACTACCCTGAAAAGTACCAAATGGCCTCCTCTGTCGGTTAGCCTGTGGCTGACCCTGTCCTGCCTGTGGTCCCCCATTCTGCTGTCGCTGAATAGATGCCACATCCCTGGGAGCATCTAAACCACCCTTGTGCCTTTTCCAAGGTTGCTGTCCCTGGAATTTGCCCTTATCATTTTGTCGGTGTCCATTCCCATTCCCTTTCTCAGCTGACTGATTAGCATAGTCTCTGTTACCCCGTTTCTCACCCTTGGCCTGTCTAAAGTCCATGGTCAACTAATACTGCTAAAAAGTGGCGTTTACCACCTAAGCATATGTAGTATAGGCAGGACTACCTGTAATAGCTCTCTTGATAGGCCACATCAGTCCCTTAACGAAACTGTTGCGCTTCTTCTCCTCTGTATCCACCTCTTCCAGGGCAAAAAGAGATAAGCGCGTGAATTGCTGCTCATACTTTGCCACTGTCATGTTCCCCTGCTGCAAATTTTGAAACTCTGTCTTCATAGCTGCCCTGACTGCATATGGAAAATACTTCTCATCAAAGCGAGTACTGAACTGATCGTAAGTCAATGCCATCCTCTCCTCTGTGGTGGTAACTGACTCCCACCATTGTAGTGCATCCGCAATTAGCTTGAAGGTAGCAAACATCTGCTTCTGAACCTCCGTGCACTGAACCAAGCGAAGATGTCGCTCGATGTCCTGTTTCAACTAGTGAGTTGCCTTCGCATCGATGGAGCCTGTGAACTCAGGGGGGCTCTCATTTGTGAAAGAACTCCTAGCCTTCTCCCAAGTATCAATCTGAACAACCGGTGCTGGTAACGGTGCCGGCTGTACCTAAGGCTGATTCTGAAGTGCAGCTGTTACCATTACTTCTATAGCCCGAGCAATGAGGTCGTTGATGTGAGGAGGATACTCTGGATCTCCTCTCTGATCCCGAGTCTGCTGAACCTCCTCCTGCTCTTCCTGAAACTGACAATCATCATCCTAAAACTCTGGCAAATGCTGTTTTTCCTCCATTAGCTGACGTTGTAGGCGTTCCTGTTGCCTACGTGCCGCTCTCCTCTGTTGCTTGTTCCCTTGCAGGTTCCGTCCCCTCCTAGCGTTAACCATCTGTTAACACGGAAAGAACAGCCATCAGAATGATTTAAACTGAACCGTAAAGGAATACAATGAAACCTAAACTTAAGCTCTAATCAAGAGAAAATGCTACGCGGAAGTCTTAATACGAAACATCCTAGAGACACTTGAACCTGGAGTGCTCTGATACCAACTGTGATACTCCTCAAATCCGAGACATGGGTTGATTCGGCCCAGGCCCAAACCCGAGGGAATATCAAATAATTAATATTTAAATCAAACACAGATTACAAAATGAATTGAGTATAAGTAATAAAAGCTGAAAGATCTCTAAGTAAAAACCTCAGATAATAAATATTAATAAAATCCAAATCCTTTCCAAAACCTCCATCAGTTTAAACAATTCGGGAATCCATCTCTAGTGGACCCCTAATAACAATCCAACCGAAATATAAATAACTGAAAAAACATTTAGAATTAAGCTATGGAGAGAAGTCTTACGTCATCGGAAGAGTGAGTAATAGTCTCTACTCAGCATGAATAAGTCTAAGTCTAGAATTGACGAGTACCTGAAAAATAGAAGTGGGTCAGGCCCACGAACAAGTTCTATCCTACTACAATCCAAGTAGAGACTCGATACGCGTATATATTCTAACCAACTCAACAATAGCTAATAGGCCGTATATAAATATATCCACTTTACAGGATTCTCACTGAACTATGAAGAGTCTTTCAACCTGAATAGAAGGCAACATGCAAAACGCACCTAAGTAGGCATGAGTACCTAAGCCTAACAGGGTATACCTTAACCAACATAGCCAGCTACGCATCCCTAACCGTCGACACTAAGACTCAAGCTCATGCAACGGTACCATAAATATATATTTAAAGTCCTATCCTATCCATCCATAAGAAATACAGTTAGTCGTTCAGCTTGTTTAACTGTACAGACTAAACATCTAGAGGAAATCCAGTTAGTCGTTCAGCTTGTTCAACTACACAGACTAAATATAAGTAGGATTCTATATTTATAAGCCATTCACTTATTTCGTATAGGTAGGATATAATATTTTGAAACTAATTCATCCCTAGTATGCCACCGTCCTATACCGGTGCATACAATCCATCCATCCAGCAGTTGATAAAACAAATAATGAATGTAAATACCAACTAATCCATAGAATCCATACAACTGACAGAACATAGATAAATGTTTACATCAATTAATTCCATAGCAAGCATAATAACATTGACCAATTATCATGCTTATATTTTCAGTCCAACAATTGATGCGACAAATGCTGAAATTTAAACATCAATTTAATCCTTAAAAAGCATAACAAAAATATAAGATTTGACATGCTTATTTTTCCATTGATATATGATTTGAAACATATAATCACTAACAGAAAATTGCTAAAATAAATCCAAGCAAATTTAGTTTTTCCATAGCCAAAACCAGTATGCATAAATTGTTAAGAAATTGTTTTATAACTCCGTATTGTCCAATTCCTTAAGCATATGAAGTGTATTATGCATTCTAGAACCTTCTAAAGTCCATTTAACCCATTTAGATTAATTAAAATAGGTTTAAAAATATTTTTGGGCAATTAAAACCAACATCTAGGTCACGGTCCAACTGAGTAGGCTGAGTTCCCAACTTAGTCGGCTGAGTTGGTGCTGAAGTCATCTTCTTCGTCTGTTCAGCCTCTATAAACCCTAAAACTCCATAGTTAAGGCCTCTAAGCTTCAACCTAAGTCCCATACGTCCATACTAAATTCTTTTAAGTATTTTAGTAGGCAAAGATTCAACTTAAACAACAGTTCATGCATAAAAATCTAAGAATAAAGAAATTACGCACAAGCATATATAATCATGAAACTCTCTATTTTAGTCCGTTTAAGCACGCATGATTTATCCGTTTTAACTGTTTAAGTCTCCTGGAATATCCTAGGCATGTATAGAAACACATACTGATTTAATTACATCGGACATCATGTATAGATACACATACTGATTGATTACATCTGACTTGCAAACTAGATTAACGTTTATATTTCTTTACTCCTGAAGTTGTGTTAAGAACGTAAAGAACACGAGCCAAAGGAAAAGAGTTAGGATTAGAACTTGCCTTTAGCCTTGCACAGTTGTCTCCCTAAGTTCTCCGGCGAAAACCACCTATTGAAATCCTCCTCTGTTCTCTCTCTGCCTTCACAATCGTGAATAGGGTTCTAAAACTCTAACTAGATTTGTAGACCAGAATACCTAAGTCCAATTAAACCCTAAACCTAAACATAATCGGCCCATAAACAAAACCTATTTTTATACACGCTATGTCTGCAACAAATTTCATAAAACAAAATTAATTAATTAAAACTTTTAATTCACCAAATAACATAATCAATTCAACAGTTAAATCACCAAATAAATTAAAACAGTCAAATATAGTAAAACAGTTAAGTAAAATAAAGCAGTTAAATACACGATGAAACAGGTAAATCAAACCAACTAAAAAAATAATTAAATAATTAAGCAAATACGCAATTAATCACATAAAAATAAAATAAATTAATAAATAAAATGCTGAGACTATCTTTTTAAAATTAGGGGTATTACTGGTTTTTATGCCAACACTCTACTAGAGTGTCATGATAAGGTTATATTCCACTTACATTAGCAAGGCTAACCTAGACGAGCCACTTTTCTACCATTTGGCCATCTTGTCACTTAGATACTCAGAGATCAGCGCTATCCTATCCATACGGATGAGTGTGCAAAGATAGGAGCTTGCCACTTTGGCAAGCAGGATTGGAATAAGTGCTACAATGCTCTTATCAAGAGTTTTAGAAAGGAAGCAGTTTTAGCAGCTGAGGAGCTTGAGATAGAGGAGATGGAGTAGGCAGCAGCTGCAACAGCAGCAGCCGATCCAGCAGACCCACCAGTGGTTACTGATGTGCATATGGATATTGATTTAGAGCGAGAGCCGCAAGCAGAAGAGCTTCCACATCACTCTCCGGCAGGGTCGCCAGTTCATTATCAGGAGCAAACTCAGGACATACTGTAGTTTCATGATCCAGTCATACCTGAGGCTCCAACTTAGACACCTGGCCTAGGAGAATTTTTTTAGACATTGGAGGGTGAGGTTGTCTCTCTCTAGGCAAATGTTGTCTCTCTCAGAGCAAACGTCGTCTCCCTCAGCACAGATGTGGCATCTCTCCGCTCAGACATTCTAGCTGCGCTGCAGGGCATATCCGGGGATCACGCCCCACCCGTCCGACATCCTCTGCCCGATCTCTCTAATTCTCTTTCATTTTTATACATATATGTGATATTAGACTGCTATTTTGATACTGTTATATTATATTTTTGAGGCCAGTCTGTCGGCCCTATTACTGTAATGTACTATATTTACTGTTTTTATTTTCTATATTATGCATGATATTTTTGGATGTCTGGATTTTATATTAATATATCTATTTGTGACTGACTCCATTTATTAGATACATCCCAGTGACTTCAGTGAGAGAGTGCTGCCTGAATTTTTCAGGACCACCTTTTTCCTTTCTCCTTACTTCATTTCTTATCCCATATACACTTGCATGTCCACTGTGCATTATTATTATCCCCTTTGTTGTCTAATGAACTTTTATCTAGTGCCATCTTTTCAGGACCACAGTTAATCCCAAGTTTGGGGGGGTTATACCACCCACTTTGGATACTTCTGTAACGACCCGGTCATTTGCCTTCCTTTCATTTTGCTTGAAATTTTACGAATGAATTTTTTTTGTTTAATTTTCCTTTCTGAGCTTTGTTTCGTGTCGCTTAGTGTCATCTCGAGTACTCAGAATTGGTTTCTGAGACTCTTTCATGTGAATTGACAACTTCCTTTGAGGACTGAATCATTTTCATATTTTTCATTTTTCGGACACTATGCGCTATTTCGTCTGTTTCCTATTCTGTCATTTTCCTTATTTCATCTTATCTCCGTTTGTCAGTTTTTGGCACAACCTCACTTCTCATGCTCGGAGTTGGTTTTTGACTTCACTTGTCTTCATCTTGAGTGATTTCCTCGAAATACGTATCTTTACTTTTGCAAGAAAGTACTCTGGTTGCTCCCAGTGTCCACAGGGGCATAGATGCACGTTGAAGATATTTTATTTCAGGGGCATCTAAGAAAATATCTTTTGGAAGATATTTTCATTCTGGGGTAGTTTCGCAGTTAACCCTTTTTGTAGGGGCCATTGTGCAATTAACAAAAGTTATTGTAAAATATCTCGTCTGGAGCCTAGATCCTCATATGGGATTGATTTTCACATTTCGTCGAGTTGTGTACTCTTGGAATTTCCTCCTGGTCGATGTTTTCCAGTTTTAGGGTTTTTGGCACCGGTTTTTGCCAAATTTGTTTTGGGCATAACTTTCTGCTCGGGACTCGGTTTTTGACGTTGTTTCTTCTGTTATTCATATTTTACCATTTTGAATCTTTTTAGTTCACAAAGTTTTTTCATTTGAGCGCGTTTGCTCAAATTTTACTTTTTCGGACCCGGCGGGACCCGTTCGGGGCACTTTTTGAGATTTCTATAAAAGGGGGGTGAGATATTTTATTTTTCATCTTCTCCCCTCTTCATGCACGACCTGGAGCTCCCATGGCAGCCCAAGGGGTGCTGTCATCTTCTCTCTCCTCTTTTGGTTCACTTTTCCTTGATGGAAAGTCTTTGGCCTTAACGTTTGTTGTTCCCTTCGCCGTGCTCTACCTTTCCCCCTTATTAGAATTCAATTTTAACCATTTCTTGAGTTTGGTTTTGAGGTCAGGTTATGATTTTGATGGGGCTTTCATGGGGGTTATGTTCACGGCGTTGTCCCCGACAAAGCCTAGTAGTTTCGTCGGATTCGGAGTCGTTCCATTTTGATGGCTTTTAAGATTTTCATCTCAAATTGAGGTAGGAGATTTTCTAGGTTTAAATTCTTGTTATATAGCATGCTTGTGATGCTTATACTACTTGTTTGCATGATTAAATATAAAATCTGGAGATTTTATTATTTATTTTTCTTGTACGGGATCTAATTTTCCCGGTTGCTCATGACTTGGTTTAAACATGTAGCATTATTTTATATTGCCCCTTGATATGCTCATTGTCGTGTATTAAAATTGGAACATTTGAATAAGTATTAAAGATTTTATTTAATATTTATCTTAGGTGAAAGATTAATTCACATGGCCTTAACTAGCTTAAAATTAATATGTGTTAGCATATTATATTAGGCCTTAGCATGCTCTTCAATATAGTTGAATTTGAAAGTAATTGGAGGTGTTTTGAAAATTAGTAATTATTAATAAATTTGATTAATTAATTTGCCCCGAGTGCATTATTCACTCTATTTGAATTCCGACTTGATATTCTTAATCTACATGCCATATAGCTTCACATATATTTGATTTAGAATATTCGGTGAGGTTTTGAAAGCTTTAATTTAATTAATTTCCTTATTTAAGATTTAATTCTCATGGTGATATACAACTTGGAATTGAATTGTGGCATGATAGAAAATTAAGCTTTGGTGTGGTTGTTCACATATATTAAATTAAGATTAATTGCATGAGAATTGCAACCTTTAATTTATATTTAACTTTAGTGAAAGTTTAATTTACATATGTGTAACTTGCATGAAATAAACTTGTAATGCGATATTACATTAGTCCTTGGCATGTTCTCTAAGATATGTTAAATTGAGAGCATTTGGTTAAGTTTAAAAATCTAGAGATTTTAATTGAAAGAATTAATTAAAATCTATTTTGTGGTCCCATTAGCTTAATTAAGGTTTTAACTTGATATTTGTATCGGCTATGACTTGTTTACTAGTATATATTAAATTGGGACTATCTGAAGTTGTTTTAGAACCTTGGGATTTAAATTAGCATGATTTAATTAAAGTTCTACTTTGTTGTTCTAACAACCTAATTGGGTTTTAGAATGGATGTAGGTGATGACCTTGCCATGCCCTTTAACATGTACTAAATTAAGGTTAATTGAAATTGAATCGGAAATCTAGAGAATTTAATTGTGTTTATCTATTTAAATTCTATCAATTTGCTCCATGATCTAGTTGTGTTTTAGAAGTGGTTTCTATGTTCAAATCATAGACTTAGACTTGTTGTATATTCATTTGGTTATGTTTTGAACATTGGATAACATAGTTGCTATGTTTGTATTCATTAGAATATGTTTTCCTTATTGAATATATTGTTGCCTTGTGTAATGATTTGCACACTTCGTGTTTAACATCTTTCATGCATAGCGTGTAACGAATCGCACACTGAAGATTTGACATTTATCATATCATATTAGTTGTGGATTTAGAGCATGTATTGTATAGGTTTCCAAATTTGGTTGTGCTTGGTAGATAGTTGATTATCTTGCATATTCCTGTTGATATATGCGTTGTTGCATAACTTGTTGATTTTGAAAACTTGGGAATGTCGTTATTTGACTATGGCTAGGACATAGTTCTAGTACGGGGGATAGTCCCTCTATATATAGTTTAGTGTGCACATAGGGAGGTTATCCATGGGCTAGTAACCCTAAAGTAACTTTGTTGTTAGTCTGATCCGGCGTGACGTCTGAGTATCCACTTTGTTTCATTTCGCATTTCATTTTCAAGTTGATAACTAGATGATGTTGTAACTTGTTGTTTCTTAATTGTCATTCCATTTTAAGTTACAGGATGTTAACTTTGCGAAATTGTGCTTTATGCGTTGTATTGGAAGTTCCAATGTTGGTTAAATTGCATTGATATTGAAAATCATGTTTTGACGTTCTAATAAAGCTTAGGATTGATCCTATTGATTCATTTAGAACTTAGATATTAAGTGGCATGACCCACTGCTGTTATTTTGTGCTTCAGATTCTAAGTTGATGATTTTGAGAACTTAAACCTTGTTGCATTGTATAACATGCTATTTTGTTGTTAAATTGCATGGATAATGTAATTTTTGTTAACTTGTATTCAAATATGCTTTTGTCATATTGTATAGATTCCTCTAGACTTTGTTCAATTACATTGATAATGTGATCCGTGGTAACTATAAACTCATTGTATTAATCGGATTACTCCAACTTTGATTTGTTTCATTCATGTATTTATATCATGATTCTTGTTGCTTTGTATAACATGTTTCTATGTTGTTGAAATGCATGGATGATGTGATTTATGCTAGAAACACCCTAAGGTAGCTTAGGATGCTCCTTGAGTCTCATTTCGATATAGACGTTAGGTGGCATGAACCCCTTTAACATTTTTACCTTAAGGTGATAAATTTGTAAAATGCTAGGTCGATGCATGCTCATCTCCTATGAGTACCTTTATGTTACTCATTCCTACGATACTGGGGCATATTTCAGGTACGAAGACTTGGTTCGTGACGCCTAGCATTCCTTGGATGTCGTGTAGCTTTCAAGTTTCCATTTCATGCGAATGTTAGCATGAAATGTCATTTTGTAGACTTATATGTCAAAATATGTATATTTGATTCCATGTATGTAATGTGTACTTAAGTACACTTCTTTCAATGTATTTGATATGTATGAGAAGAGGCCGGAGGCCAATGACCATTATATTGTATTCTATGTACTTTTTAACTTCATGAAATATTGTGAAAATCTTGAAAAAATCGCAAGTCGTTGTTTCACCATGGTTGCATCGGGTGTGGGAATTCCATTTTCATTCTTTTATAGGGTCTTATTAATCTTGTATGAAGTATGGCCAAGGGCCAAACGGTCATTTGACTCCATTTTACATTTTTGGATTCCATGTTTTTCATTCCAAGTTCCATTTTTGCCTTTTTGCCCGTTGGGGGGTCAGATTTTGTATCGGTGGTATTTTTAAGTCATGGACCATTGTACTACGTCCAAATAGGTAAGTTACGTTTGCGTGCATGGTCATTTCCGAGCAAAACCTTATCGTTTGTGTTTTGAGCCTCTTGTGAATTCATTTCGCAATTTTTTTGCATATTCTGATCTAGGGGCATTATGGACCTTTCACGGTGGTTTTATTTTCTTATTTCAACATGGTTGAATAGAAAACATGATTTTAGGGGGGGTTTCTTTTCCGTTTTTTCCAGAAAATGTCGTCTTGGCATCGGAAATCGCTTACGAAGTTCAGCTTTCAGTTTTCTATTTAGCAGCTTTTTCGACCCTCTGGACCAGATTTCTTGGGAGGGCATTTTGGGCATTTTACATTGCATTTTTTTTTTTAATTATCTCAGGAGTCACGTAAAAAACTCAATTTTGAGGGGGGTTTCTTCTTTATTTTTTTCCAGAAAAATTCATCTACTGGCCCGTTTTTACTTTCTGTTCTGGCTGTTTCTGGAAAAAAATGCTTGTAGCAGCTTTTTGGGTCCATCTTGACCTAGGCTGTTCAAGGGGCATTTTAGGGACTTTACATCGTATTTTTTTTGGTTTCTTCTACATAGTCAGGTAGAAAACGTGATTTTAAGGGGGGTTTCATCTTTGTGTTTTTCCAGAAAAACTCGTTTAAGGGTCCGTTTTTAGCCTCGGTTCTGGAAAAAAATTTAATTGGTGCTTGCTGTTAAAACACTATTCCTGCCCAGATTTCTTACCCGGAAAATAAGTCTAATTTTTTGAAACTTTGAGGCTTCATATCTTCTTCGTCCTGACTCTAAATCAAGTGATTTTTGAGTCTAAGTTTATTAGTTTTTGCTTGTCTATCCAACGGTATTCACTGTTGCATCTAATTCTATCTAAAAAGACTATTTTACCCTTTGTAAAGTACCCTTGCCGCATTGATTTTAAACTCAAAGGTTGGTTTTTTTGAAACTTTGACGTTTCATATCTTCTTCATCTGGACTCCGAATTAAGTGATTCTTGAGTCTAGATTCATTAATTTCTCCTAGTCTATCTATCGGTATGCTCAGTTGCATCCAATTTTGTCTAAAAAGACCATTTTACCCCTTGTCAATTAGCCTTCCTGCAATGTTTTGAAACCCAAAAGTTGGTTTTTATGAAACTTTGGAGTTTCATATCTTCTTCATCCGAACTCTGAATCAAGTGATTCTTGAGTCTAGATTTCTTAATTTTTCGCTGTCTTTCCAGCAGTGTACTTGGTGGCGCCCAAATCCATATTTTTCAAAAATAATTATTTTGCCCCTGGGGGCTTATTTGTCATATTTTTGACCTTTTACTTCCGCATCAGTTCTCATTGAGTTCCACGACCTCCTGAAAGGTCACTTTGACTTCTTAGAGTCTTGTTTTCTGTGTTCGCTTTCGCTTATCGGATCCGTTATCGGGTCAACCTTCGGTTCATTACAAGACACGCTGGCCTAAAAACCAGGGTCGTCACAACTTGTGTCCCGGCCGTTCTTTGCTATAGCTACACTGGTATACTCTTTCCTTTGTTCTCTTTGCACATTGAGGACACTGTGCCATTTAAGTTTGGGGGGGGGGGTAATGGTGTTAATTACAGTATTTGCTTTAACTTCAACGTTTTGTGTATGATTTGTGTATTTGAGGAATTTTCTATGATTGGTCTATAACTAACTATGATTTTGATCTTTTGAGGACTATATTGCTTAAAATTTAAAAATTACTTGACTTGAGAGTCCAATACTCTTTGTATGTCTTGTGGATGCCATTTAGGAGTAAATTTTTCGAAAGATTGATATCTTGCTTGCACTTATGGTCCACATCATCCTGATTTTGTGATTGTTTTAAAATTCACTCTAGCCTTCTACACTATCACAGGCGTATACTAGCATTCATTTGTGGGGTACATGCTTTGTTGATTATTGAATTGGTTATATCCCAATTGAGCTAGTTGTGCATTGAAAGTTTTCATCTTGATAAAAGTGGATAACAAACCCTTTTCATTGAGTAGCCGGGATTCTAGCCTCATCAAGCATTGATTTTCTCGCGCCGAAAGGTGGAGAGCCCAAACTCTAAGTTAATAATTGAACTTGTTTATTCAAAAAAAAAAAAAAAAGTGAGGACTTCTCCCAAAAGGTGAGAAGTAGGAAATGATTATATGGAGGTTGTTTTGATTTGTAGCCTAGATGATTTGAGCTTGTAAGTCCTTAAGGGTGTTTGAACACCTGTGCCCTAAAGCCGTCTTGTTTGGGAGTTATTGACTTAACGCTCGACCTCATGGATCGCTAGAAAGCTTAATAAATCAACACATTGCACTATGCTTCCATCTTTGATCCTTAGGGATAGGGAAACAAAAAAAAAAAAAAAAAAAAAAAAAAAATTGAGTGAAAAGAATAAGCGCAGCTAGATCAATAAAGCTTTAATAAAAGGTCCACTCTTTATCTTGATGATCGGTACTAGATTTGTGTGCTAGTTTGAGGATAAGGATGTGATCATTTCTTTAGTTGGCTTAGATAACAATATATTTGATGCCGGTCCACTCAAAAAGGATTCTAGAGTTGTTTTGATTTGCATGATCATTTTCTTGATATGTGGAGGACCATACTTGTTTGCTTGATGTTGAGATTTTTGGGAGATTGCTTGGAAATATTTGAAAAATTGCATACTTGAGGTAGTTTTCTCCCAATGCTTGTTTGTAATATTGGTGCCTCTTTTGTGAGAATGAGCTTAATGTTTATGGATATCATTTTTGGAAACCCTCACGAGACTTCACTCGTCCACTAGGGGTTTAAAAGGCTTGTTGCATATGCTAAATGTAATCGTGTTCCCTACGAAAGTGGAGTTATCCATTTATTGCTTTCTAGTTCATACTTGTATAGTTGTTCATTTCATTTCTTTACTTTCCATTGCTAGGGACTTGCAATATTTAAGTTTGGGGGTGTGATGAGCGCTGAAAAGTGCACATTTAAACCCTTTAAGCTTAGGTATTCTAGGACCTTTATCTATCTTACTTTCCCGTTTTAGACTAATTTCATGTTATTGCCGTTTTTAGGTGCTTATCTCCAAAATAAGCTAATTCAGCCAAATAAGAGCATAATTGAAGCAATCTCAAGCTGAATGGAAGAAAGGAGCAAAGTGAAGCAAAATGAAGCAAAGTATGGAAAGTCAGCAAGTTCGATCGATCTCAGAATATATTCGATCGATCGAAAGTTCATCGATCTAAGCAGTTTAAGACGGATCTGAGCTTTTGTCTTTATCCACAACATTCCACAAAGTTTGATCAATCTCAAAAGTTATTCGATTGATTGAAGTGCTCGATCTTATCCACATGTACTACTCCAGCTGCCACTTCTGTCTTCTTCCCAAAGTATCTCAAAATATATCGGAGATTTGTCCTTATTCAAAAAGGCACCGCTATAGATAATCAATCTCTACAGTATTCGATGGATCTCAGCCATGTTCGATCGATCTCACCACAGTTTGATCGATCGAACTTCCTCAAGCCCAAAAAAAAGACAAAATCCAGCTCATTAAAGGTTAGCTCATGGTGCAATCATTAGAGGAATATTGATGTGCGAGCCCAGACCATTGGTTGTGACATTTTAACCTACCTATATAAGGAATATGAGCCATTAGAGGAATATAAGGAATATGAGCATATTCTTGGAGAAGAGGCTAGAGACATTCTTGAGAGCTCTTCCATTCTTCTAGGGTTTCCATCAAGAAGGAATTCATGCCTACTATGGAAATAGCCCTTGAGGGTTGGAGGACACCATTCATGAGTGGTTAGACATCTTCTTGGGGCTAGAGTTAGCCCTAAGCATGCTTTCTTTACCTGGATTTATGTATTTTTGAGGGGATTTGTGTTGTAATACACGTTTTGATATATTTATATACATAGATCTTGTCTATTCAATGATTTTTGTGGTTTAATTCTTCCAATTGATCATTTCATTCTATCGATATATCTATGTATGCTAGAATAGATGTTCATGTGTTTATCTTTATCTCTTGTGTTGTTGATGCATGTCTATGTGTGTTGATGCTATAGATCTAGAGATTGTCAAGACATAGTGCTTAATAAAATGCTCTTGTGGTTTATTTGATGGTTTATACTCATTTCCTAATGGATTGTGCCTCTCTCTTGGTCTAATTAGTTTAATTTCCATGTCATTAGCTTAGATGTAGTGTAGTTACCTTAGCTGTTAAATGGGAGGACAATCTATACTTGTTGTTTGATGTTCCATACTTATGAATGCAAGTAGTATATTTCTCTAATTTTGTGATGTGTTTGGATTGTGAGCTTAAAGAAGGATTAATGACTTAGTTTGATGTATTATGCTATTCATTGTGTTATTTAGACAATATATACTTAATTAGTCATCTATGCTTGTTAAAACAACCACTCACACTCACTATTGTTGCAACATGTAATACCCCTAATTTTAAAAGGATAGTCCAGGTATTTATTTAATTGTTTAATTGCATTTTTATTTTATTTAATTGGTTATTTGTCTGTGTGTTTATTTAATGGTTATTTAAATTCAATTTTGTTTTGCTTTAATTAATTTATTGATTAATTATTTTATTTAAATTGGTTGATTATTTTAGTTAATTATTATTTGTATAATTGTTTTAAGTTCATGGTTTATTTTAATTGGATTAAGTTAAATGTTTTATTTATTAAATTAGGTTATAGTTTTAACTATAGAATGGAATTCATGTGTGTAGCCGTCACTGTTTTAAAACGTAGGTTTTGTTATGGGCCGACAAGGATTAGGATTAGGGCTCTGTCTCTACCCATACAGGGAATAGGGTTTAGTTAAGTCTCTCTATATATAGAATAGTACGTCAACTTAGGGTTTTGGAAATACACAACCCCTATTCACGTACCAAAGATACATAGATAATAGAGACTTGTGAGAGAACTGAGCGAGAGAAAACAGAACAATGCTTAGGAGGAGAACAGAGAGGACCAAGGGAGAGTTGTGGTGGATTAAACCAAAACCATAGGTGGCTTGAAGGTGGTCAGTGTTTGCTGGAAATTAGGAAGACGACGACAAAGTTTTGAGACTAAAACTGCAGGCAAGTTCTTTTACTTTCTCTTTCCCTTTGGCTCGTGTTCTGTGCACCGAGGTAGTCTCTAGGGTTAAATAAATCATAAACTGGAACTTACATATGTATTGTATGATTTGTTGATGCTCTGCCTGTGTTGTAATTGAATCTGTTACAAATTCGTGCTTGATTATTTCAAGTTGTGTTTCTTTAAACATGTTAATCCGGTTGTAATTTTAGTTATTTTATTTGCTTTCAACTACTGTAAATAAGTCATAGAGATGCTTTTAGGCTTACATAAGGTTCTTAGATTAGTTTTAAAAACCAAACAGAAAGGTTGCAACTGGCCGGAGTGGGAGCAGAGGTTAGAAACGAAGCTGAAACAGAGAGAATGCTCACAAGGGGAAAGAGAGTTGGCTCCCACCTATTTAGAGCCATCTCCAAGGTTGTATAGAGCCAGCTTAATGTTGATTTGAGCCTGCTCTATAATTTTTTAAAGCAGGCTCTTTCCAATTTGATGCGTACTGTGATTTTTCATCTACTGTTTGGGCACTTGGGGATTCTGAACAGTTTTAATGGGGTTTTCAATAATTATTTTAACATGTAATCAAGGTCTTGAATTGCATAAAATACCCCCTTTGTGTTAATGGAATTAACAGTGCGCTATTTAACAACTATGCGTATGGTTAACGATTGGAAGGAAATTAATTGTCTAGTTTTAATTTGACAATTTAAGATACTATAACATGATTCTAAATTAAGTTTTAGATGTATGGTGGAGTCTTTTAATTAATAAATTAGACTTGTGGCATAGTGTATGGCTCTGTGCTAAAAGATGGAATAGAAAACAAGTATAGAACTTAGTACGCTGTTACCGGATGGAAATAACTGAATTGCTTAAATTAATTTAGCAATTTATTGGACTATAATATGATTATAGAATTTATTTTACATGCATGATAGAGTCATTAATATATTAGATTTGATCTATGCATGCTTTGGATGCTGGTTGTTGAATTATTAAACCATTTCTTGCAATTACATGGTTTAAATCTTGGATTTAAATCGCTGAAACTTTAATCACTTTTCTGTAATGATTTGGATATTGGTTTGGACTGTAAATTAGTAGCTTATTATTTATGTGTCGTAATTTACATGGATATGGAGAATTGTATGCACCAGTATGGGACGGTGACATACTAGGGATGGTTTAGCTCAAAACGCTTAAACCTAACCTATCGGATTAAAGGAATGGATTGGAAAATATTGAATCCTAACTGTGACTAAGTCAGATCAACTGTGATTAAGTTGAATGGCTTCCTGGAGTAATGGATGGTGGTTAAGTCATATTAACTGAATAAGTTGAGTGACTAACTAGTATGTTTTGTATGTCTCCTCAATAAATAATTGAATGACATATTATGGTTTTGGACGGATTTTAGATCTATGATTATGGTACCATGATATGAGCTTGAGTCTCAGAGTCATTGGTTAGGGTGCATATATGCAGGGGATGCGTAGCTGGATATAGTAGGTAGGTGTACCCTGTTAGGTCTAGGAACTCATGCCTACCCTTAGGTACGTTTTCGCATGTTGCCTTCTATTCAGGTTGAGACCCCTACTGTAGTCCAGTGAATATCCCTTAGTGTAGATATATATATATGTATGGACTAGATAGTTATTGTGAGGTATCTATGGTGTATTTGCCTATCGGGTCACTCTATGGATTGCAGTTAGTTTAGAACTTGCTCATGGGCTTAACCCACTCTTCTATTATTCTTTTCAGGTACAGGACGGTTCCAGCCTTAGAGCTTGATCATGCTATTCGAGGATAGCTTCCATTCGTCAGATTATATAGGACTTCTCACGATGTTTTTAGTTTTATTTACTTTCAGTTTTCAGTTCAGTTGGGATTTTATTTAGGGGTCCACTAGATGGATTCCCGAGTTATAATCATGGAGGTTTTGGATGTTGGATTTTATAAAGTTTTATCAGTTGAGGATTTTATATTAGTATTCATTTCAGCTTTTAAAATTTATTCTTATTTCATTTTGTCATCTATGTTCATTATAAAATACTTTAATTGTTTGATATTCCCTCGGGTTTGGGCTTGGGCCTGATCAACCTGCATCTCGGATCCGAGGGGTATCACACAATATATGCCTTCCCCTTATTAATTGTGAATTGAGTGTATAGAAAAGTGATGCTTAGTGGTGATCTCTAAGTCCCAATATTTTTCTCTCTTGTTTTCTCCATCCTTTAATTACTTACTTTATATTGATCTTATTTAATCTTAATTGTAGTTTAATCAACCAAACAACCTACCTTTGATCACTCGACCTACTAACCCTAAGCCTTGTTTCCACTACTAGTAGCCCTTCAATCCCTTGGGACGATCCCTACTCACCCTAGCTATATTTTTAGTTAGAGGAAGTAGTGGCATTTATAAATTTAAAACTTGGCCACATTGCACATTCATTATCTTTTAAACATCTTAAGACGTTGGTGCGATGACACACCATTTGGCGTTTGGCTCATAGTGCCAGTTACCACTTACTTCGCTAAGTGCCTGGTGCTCGGCTAGAATGCCATTTGCCACTTTCACTTTTTATTTTTTGCACAAGTGTTTGGTGTTCGGCTCATTGTGCTAGTTGTCACTTACTTCGCTAAATGCCTGGCGCTCGGCTAGAATGCCACTTGCCACTTGGCTAAGCAGGAAAAGTGTTAATCAAGTTTTATTTTTTATTTTTTATTTTTTATTTTTTTTATTTTTTTATTATTATTTATACATTTGCAAACATTAAAATCATAACGAACATTCTATTGGAAGTACTTTTTTAGAGATGTGGCATTCCACGGTTTATTAACTAATCTTCCAGCCATTGTCTCCAGGACGTATGCCCCATTTCCTATGACCTCCACAACTCTGTACGGACCTTCCCATGGTGATATCATTTTCTTGATGATTCCCACCCTCTTTTTCAGAACTAAATCGCTGGGTGCGAAACCTCTATGCCTCACCTTTTTGTTATGACTATTCATGAGTGTTTGCTGATAAGATGCAAGCCTTACTACTGCTGCGTCTCTCTTTTCTTCTAGTAGATCAAGGTTGAATTTCAACATATTGTCGTTCTGCTCTTGATTCCAAGCTAGGCTCTGAATAGTTGGAACTAAATGCTCGACTGGTATTACTACCTTAGTACCATACGCCATGGCGAATGGGCTTTCCCCAGTTGGTCGTCTCGGAGTTGTTCTGTATGCCTATAGGACGTTTGGGAGCTTATCCAACCATTTCCCTTTTTCTTCTTCAAGCTTTTTCTTTATACAAGCAAAAATTGTTCTTTTTGTGATCTTAGCTTGGCCATTTGTTTGTGGATGGCTGACCGCTACTAACTTTTGGTTGATCCCATATTCTTCCAACAATTCCTTCATTTGCTTGCTATCAAGGTTAGTCCTATTATCCATAACAATCGATCTTGGCATACTAAATAGACAGATGATGTTACTCCAAATGAAGCATCTCACTTGAGTCTGAGTCACACTGGGATATGGTTCTGCCTCCACCCATTTGGTAAAATAGTCAGTTGCAAGCAAAACGTACTTATTTTGTGACCTGGCGGTCGATAGCGAGCCAACCACATCCATCCCCTATTACGCGAAAGGCCATGGTTTAGCCATTACGTGCAAATCTTCAGGTGGTTAGTGGATCAGTGGTCCGAACTTTTGGCACTTATCACAGCTTCTCGAGAATTCTTCTGTATCTCGTGACATGTTTGGCCAAAAATATCCCTGCGTCATCGCTTTGTGTGCTAGAGACCTTCCCCCTGAATGATTACCACATACACCTTCGTGGATAGTTCGCAGTATCTGCTGAAATTCTGTGAGGGTTACACATTTCAAGTAAGGCCCTAAGTAAGACCTCCTGTATAATTGGTTGTGCACTATGGCATACTTCGTAGCATTCGATCTGATCTCCCTTGCTTCATCCCCCTGCTCGGGCAAAACAACATCCTGTATATATATCATAATTGGATCTATCCAACTCGGCTCATAGGGTATGACATTCACTTGCCAAGGATCTGAGCTTGATGGTTCCTCAAGGATAGATGGCTGGTACAACACACCAACCGGAACCACCCTTGCTAGTGTCTCCCCAGAACTCGACGCACTGCGTACCAACCGATCGGCATCCTCGTTACGCTCCTTCAGTAATTGAATGAACTTGATCTAATCAAAACTCTCTTCCTCACGCATAACGGCTGAACGGTATACCTCTATTGTTTCATCCATGGTTCTATACTCCCCAGTCACTTGCCGTACGATCAGCTGTGAATCGCTAAAAGTAACTAAGCTTTTGACCTTTAGCTCTTTGGCTAACTTCAACCCAGCTAGTAGTGCTTCATATTCTGCTTCATTATTGATCATCCTGAACTCAAGTCTGATTGCTTGGCTCAAAGTGGTGCCCTCTGGTGTCTGTAACTTAAATTTCTACCCCTATCTAATTCGAAGAACCATCAATAAAAAGCTTCTATGAAGAGTCTTCAGGATTTTCCTCTGGCTCTTCCACATCATACTCCAGTAGGAAATCAACCACAACTTGCCCTTTGATGGCCATTCGGTGTTCATAAGTTATGTCAAAAAAACTCAACTCTATTGCCCACTTCGTCATTTGTCTGGACAAATCGGGCTTATATAGGATCACCCTTATAGGAAATATGGTCAGAATGACTATAGGATGGGACTCGAAGTAATGCCTGAGTTTTCTCTTTGCATTTACCAAGGATAAGATTACTTGTTCGGCCTTTGAATACCTTCTCTCTGGCTCAGTCAGTGTTTTGCTGACATAGAAAACTGGGAACTACTTACCTTCTTCATATCGTATCAGAACACCACTAGTTGCAATGTTAGAAACTCCAAGGTACTGGAAAAACTTCTCACCTGGTTTTAGGGCAGTCAGGACTGGTGGGTTTCATATATACTCTTTCAACTTGGTCAATGCTTGCCTCTGCTTATCCCCCCAGGATTGCTTTCCGTGACTTCTTATTATAGCAAAGAATGGCTTGCATCGGTCTGATAACTTAGAGATGAATTGACTTAGTGCCATTATGCGTCCAGTGAGAGCTTGGACTTCTTTGACAGTGTTTGGTTTTATATTTTTTAGTAAAGCTTCCGCTTGGATTGGGCTAACTTCAATCCCTCTGTTGTTGACCACGTGGCCAAGGAATTACCCGGATCCCACGCCGAACGAGCACTTGGTTGGATTTAGCCCATTTGATTCTTGAATATCTTGCTGACCAACTTTTGGTACGTAGCTCCGGCATTCTTCAGTTCGAATGACATGACCTTATAACAGTAGGTCCCTCGTTCAGTGACAAATGAGGTCTTTTCCTTATCGTTCGGATCCATTGGGATTTGATTGTAACCTGAATAGGCATCCAGCAAGGTTAGTTGTTCATATCCAGTTGTAGCATCCACCATTTGATCAATCTTTGGAAGTGGAAAGCTATCATTCGGGCAGACTTTATTTAGATTGGTGAAGTCAATGCAAACCCTCCACTTTCCATTCTTCTTTTGCACTATAACCACGTTCGACAGCCAGAACGGGTACTGAACCTCTCTGATGAACCCTGCCTCTAACAATCTATCAACTTCATCAGCAATGATTTGGTTATGCTCCGGGGCAAACCTTCTTTGCTTTTGCCGTACAAGTTTAATGTTCAAATCTACGCGAAGTGAATGACAAGAGATAGAGGGGTCGATCCCTGGCATGTCCGAATGGCTCCAAGCGAACTGTAATACCCCTAATTTTAAAAGGAAAAGGATATTCCTGGTATTTAATTTTTATTTCATTTATTATTTAATTGCATTTTATTTGATTATGTGTCATTTTATTGAATTAGTTGTTTAATTATTTTCTATTGTAGTGATTTAATTGACTTAATTAATTTATAATTAATTTTGTTAATTGGAATTACTTGTTTAAGTATTTTTAATTATTTAATTGATTTAATTATTTAATTGGGTTATTTAATTGGAATTAATTATTTAAGTGTTTTTAATTAATTAGTTGTATTTTATTGTTTTAAACTTAGGTAATTAATTACTATAATTCTTGTAGTGTTAAAATTGAGTTAGTATTTTTAAGTTACAGTTATAACTTTGGATTAAAATTCACGTATAGGTAAGCCGCCGTATGTTACAACTTAGATAGTTTCATGGGCCGGCTAGGATTGGAATTAGGGCTTAGTCTCTAATTGTACATGGATTAGGATTATTGTTAATTTACACCTATAAATATACGCAATATGGTGGTTTAGGGTTTAGAAAAAATAAACGTAAGTTCTGTAAAAAAAACAGAGACTGTGAGATACAGAGAGAGAACTAGAGAGTGAACTTGGGTGATTCACAAAATAAAATCAAGGAGGGAAGTTTGGTGTGGGCTACTGGACTGTAATAGGAGTAGCAAGAGTTGTTTAACACAATCAACGTGGCCAGAGAATATAGAGGCAACAGTTAGAGATTTTTTATTCAAAGTCTCAAAGGCAAGTTTCTGTTCTATTCTTTCCCATGAATCTGTGTTCTGTGCATGTTTAGATGAACTCTAGGAGTTTAATAATACTTATACAATCTATATTGCATGCTTGAATGATAATTAGTCATGTTTAACAAAGCTGTTATACAAAATTCTGTATGTCTCTGTTAGCTTTGTTCCTTCTATTTATGCGTTTTAAGTTTTGCTATTTGAGATTTATGATGCATATGGATGCCTTATAAGTAGTTTGGAATGTTAGTTAGATATTAGAATAGGAATTTAATACAGTGCAGAGGGCTGGGACATCACTGGAGTTGAAGAAGACGAAGCTAGAACAGACGAGGGCTGCTAAGAGGAGGGAGAGAAGGCTCTCAAACCTCTTAGAGCCAGCTCCCAAAGGGGAGAGCCGGCTCTTGGTGTCTTAGAGCCGGCTCTAAGAGCCTAGAGCCAACTCTAGGTGGAAAAAATGGAGCAGGCTCCTATTTTAAGAGCCTGCTCTCTCTTGAAAAGCACTGTAACGTGTGTTTCAATGGCTGTTTGGGTTTTCTTGGTATATGCACTTAGTTTAAATTGTTTTAAATGATGTATAGGACTGTATAAGGCTGGTATTATGGTGGAAAAATATAAATTCATAATTGGATTGAAGATTAGAGCAAGAAAAACCTAAGAGAAAACTGGTAGCTTGCACACTATTTTGTTAGTTTTATCTACTAAAACTTAGCAAGGTTTTTATATATAATCTAATTATATATAATCATATATTTATTCAGTGTTATAAGTATGGTGGATTAAATATATTTAACTATGCTTAGTTTGGATTTAATTGATACTTAATTTGTTTTAATTGTATCAGTTTATCGACTGTTTTGGAAGATTTTAATGCTATGATTTATTTTAGCAGTTTAAATAATTGGAGCTTGATTTTTTTTAGGTTCTATAGTGAATACCTAATGCCATTATATATGTTTTAAACTATACTGATGCATGTTTCAGAGAACTGTTGATAAATTAATTAAATGTTATTTTTATCAATTATGTGGATTGGAGGACTGTATGCACCAGTATGGGACGGTGGCATACTAGGGATGGATTAGTTCAGATACTAAGTCCTACCTAAAATGGATTAAAGTGTGGAATAACCATAGAGGTTAAGTCCAACTCCTATTAGTGTCAGGTCAGTAAATAACTTAATGACAAAACTTGGTTTTCTGGGATGGATTGTGATACATATATCAAGCCACTACAACAATTGGATGATATTTTGTATTAGGATGGACACGGAATTTATATACTTATGATATGGTACCATGGTATAAGCTTGAGTCTCAGGACCATGGTTAGGGTACGTATATCGCTTAGGATGGATAGCTGGACGGAGGTGTTGTTCCCTGGTAGGTCTAGGTACACATGACCACGTAATGTGTGATTTGTATGGTATCTCTAATCAGGCTGAGACAGACCTATTGGACTAGTAAGCGTCCTATAGTGTGTAATATATACATATATGGATTACTTTAGATATTTTTGAGTCTATAAGATGTATCTGCTTATCGGATTCCTGTTTGGATCATAGTAGATCAGGACTTGCATGTGGGCCTGACCCACTCTTTTATTTTTCAGGTGCTCGTCAGTTCCAGGGTTAAAGCTTGGTCGTGCAGAGCAGATACAGACTTCTATTCCACCGACTATGTAGGACTGCTTACTTATTAGCTTTGGATCGTACTTCAGTTATTTCATTTTACAGTTAGGATTTTTATTAGGGGTCCACCAGATGGATTCCCGAGTTGTTAATTAATTGGTGGTTTTGAAGTTTGAATTTTTATAATTATATTTTGAGGATTTTTCATTAGAATTTCATTTCAGCCATTTTTATTTACTTCTTATTATTTCATCTTGTATTCTGTGTTCATTAAAATATTAATTATTTGATATTCCCTCAAGTTTGGGCCTGGGCCTGACCAACCCGTGTCTCGGATCCGAGGGGTATCACACAAACACATCTGCATTCTAGGAAAGGAAATTAATCTGCTGGCGCTTTTCTTCCTCGTTAAGCCCTGAACCTATTTTTGTGGTTCGGTTTAGCCTCAAATGATCAATTTGAACATCAGGTAGGGGTTCCTCGATCAACACTAGAGGATCCTCCTCCTCGTTCGTGCTGGGGGGAGGCTTTTGTAATTGCTATTGTGGGCTATCAGATCGAATGGGAGCTTTTCCCTTCCTTGTGGCTTTCAGAGTCACCGAGTAACATTCCTTTGCTGCAACCTGGTTCCCATGGATATCAATCACCTTATTTCTATCCGGACTCAGACATCTCATCACTTGGTGCAGGGTTGATGGGACTCCCTGGACCCTATGAATCCACACTCTCCCCATCAGCAGATTAAAGCTTTCGACAGGTTCCCTCTCGGCAGCTTGAACAAGCAATTCTGTTGTGCCGATCGGTTCGACTTACTTTCCTTCGAATCCCAACAATGGATTCCCAGTGCCTTTAAGCGCCTCTGGTTTGATTTCTAGCCAATCGAAGGTGACCCTTGGCATGACATTCACATTGCTCCCTGGATCAATTAGCACCCTTCATACTAAGTACTCTATCACCATCAAACTAACAACCAAAGGGTCTTCATGAGGAATCTAAACTCGCATCAGGTCTATTTTGTTAAACCTTATCTGTGTTGATGCGCTCTGCTGGTGTAGAATGTTGACACTGCCTATTCTTCTCTTTATTTACGCTTGGTGGAGACGCGTTTGGAGCAACTCTTCAGATTCTGTTATCTGTTCAGGCCGGCCATAAATTGCATTTATAATTCGAACGGGCTGAGCGTTATGGTGATTTAGCTTTTGATTTCTTTTGACTTGCTCAGCTGGTCTATTCTGCTCCTGTACTAGCCTTGAATATATCCTGTAAATTCTCCCCTTGCGATCAGCATCTCCACTTGCCTCCTTAAGTTCCTGCATTCATTAGTCTGGTGACCAAAATCACTATGAAAAACACAATGTTTAGATTGATCTCTCTGTTCGAGAGGTTGTCTGATTGGTAAGGGGGGACGAGACTTATCTTTATTTTCTTGGTACAGCCTTACCAAAGTGACTCTGAGTGGAGTAACCAACTCTTCCTCTCAGGGCCTCTTTTCTGCCTTCAAGGAAGTCTGACGCTGCGGTGGAGCTTGCTTTTGCTGAATCTTGGCTTTAGACTTCTCCTCTGTGGAGATAATAGATGTCTTCCTTGCATTAACAGCTTCTTCTTCTTCTAGATGCACAAAACCGTCAGCTCTCTCATTCAGCTTGTCTATGGTCTTCGGCATATTCACCACTAGACTTGTGTGGAACGGTGTCCCTCTGTTCATTGCTAACATGAATGCTTGAATTGCTGTTGATGGATGACACTCCATAACCATACTCTTGACAAGGTTAAACCTGGTAAGAAAAGCCTGGAGTCGCTCATCTTCGTGCTACTTCATTGTAAATAGGCTTGACACATCTTTAGCCGGGCGTTTATTTCTATAGTATTGACTTATGAACTTCTCACACAAATCTTGGAAGCTAGCAATTAATCCTTGGGGTAAATTCTTAAACCAGTTAAGCGCTGGCCTGGTCAGACTGGTAGGGAAGCACTTACACATCAAAGGATCGTTTTCTATATTTAAAGCCATTTTCAACTGAATGTGGTAAATGTGATCGATCGGATCGGATGTTCCATCAAACAGAATGAACACCGACACGGAAAACTTCCTCGGGTTTGGAGCGTTTAGGATCTCGCTAGTGAATGGAGATGCAACCATTCTTATAGATGAATGGAGTGCTTTGTTCTCCCTTGAAAGTCGTGGTGGAATCCTCGAATTTGTAGATCTCCCGTCGGAACTTCTGTAATCGTAGGTCGCCACTGAAAGGTGGTAAGGTGGATCAAACGATCTATCCTCTGTGAATCCCCTCTGTTATGGTGATGGAGCTCTATGTTGGCCAAACTCCATTGCTTCATCTTGCCGCAATCTTTCTTGACTTAGATCTAATGTTGCGGCTTCCTTTCGCATAATTCGCTCGCGATACAGATCCAGGTGGATAGATCCCTTCCAATCCTGCATTTGACAGATGTTTAGAGGTAGATCGCCTAGCACTATCTCCTCGTGATGAAGATCCATGCGATGTTCTCCTTCCAAATCATCGTGATGAACAACATTGGATGGCAAAACTCCTTCTCCCACTAAAGGTGGACTCGGAATAACAGAAGCCTCACGATGCTCTATTCCAGCTCGCAATTCTACATTCTCTCTTCTCAGTGCTTCAATCATACTCATTAACTCATCAAGCTTTGACTGCTGTCTAATCATAGATTTGAGCTCTCACCTCCGATCATCATTCCTGATCAGAGGAAAGTCATCAACCGCAACTTTCTGATCAAATCTGAGCTTCGCTAATGCAATCACACTAGATCTAGACTCGAATTGGCTGAATTCTGACCTTACTAGACCAAATCCGAATCTCTTCCACCGTGAACAAGTCAGATTTAGCTCTGGCAAACAAAACACAATCGCATAGATCGATTAAACAGGCACAGATCAGAGCTGCGTAGATCGAACGCGAATCTCTTCAAAATCAACCAGAATAGGAATTCGGCAAGACAAACAATGATTTCGCCGATCCTGATTCAGTTTTCAAAGATCAAGCTTCATCGTCATGAATCACTCATGATCGAATCATTTTTAACCAATCGGAAATCAATCTTCCTCGATTCCCACAGACGGCGCCATTGAAGATACAAGAAATTTCTATCTTAATTTTAATAGAGTTTCATTACATTTTCAGAATCCTTTTCCCTCTAATTTTTAGCCTATTTATAGACTGTTACATGCTTTCTAGAAGCTTCCTAACTAAATCACCGTGCTAGGCCCTCTCTCGGGCCTCTCTTGTTATGGGTTTTACTACTTCCAGTGGATCTTCAACTGGTTCTGTTGACCTTGAATCTAAGGCTTTCGATGATCATAATTCATTAATGATGTTCTATGTTCACTAATGTCTTCTTGAGTGAAATTACAGATCAAGGCCTTCATCAAAAGAAGTCACTACAATACAAGAGCAAAACTGAAGAAGCATCACCAAGGCATGAGCAAAGGACTAAACAACCAAGAGTCAAGGATAAGTCATCACAACTCATCAAAATGGGGTTAGCTAGGCTGGTGAGTTTCTTAGGAAATCTTGTTAAAGTATATATGAACATCTTGAAGCTCAAACTCTCCAACATTATGCACATCAACTCATTCACAATGACTAAGGATCAAAAGACTTAAGTAAATATTCATCTGAACAAGTTCCTGAAAATGGAAGTCCATTTCGGTACTCTAACATTATGCACATCAACTCATTCACAATGACTAAGGATCAAAGGACTTAAATAAATATTCATCTGAACAAGTTCCTGAAAATGAAAGTCCATTTTGGTAAATCGAAATGGAAGGGTTTGTTGTATCAGTCAACCGAATTAAACAAGAGTTTGGATCAAAACCTCTAGCTATTTCGGTCTACCGAAATAGAACTTCATTTCATTTCGGTCTACCGAAAAAAAAGTACTGAGAATGATGCTCAAATTTTAAAATTATTTCGGACGACCGAAACAACTGAGAGTTTTAGTTTGGTCTACCGAAATAAAAGTACTGAGAATGATGAAACCATCTCGGTCGACCGAAACAGAAAAGGGCTTCACTTCGGTCTACCAAACCAAGAGTACTGAGAGGATGATGTCCAAGCTTAAAACCATTTCAGACGACCGAAACACAAGGGTGTTTCATTTCGGTCGACCGAAGTTGCGTTTTTCAAAATTCAAATAGGCATTTTTTTCTTAAAGTGCGTGTCCAACAGCTATAACTCTTATCAAATAATTCTGAAAGTCTATATAATGACTGGTAGTCTTCATAAAAGCTTGTTGTTTTTATTGAGAGAGAACTTCTAGCAATCAAAAAGCTTTTCATCATCATTTACACACATCTTATATCATAAAAGAGAGTTGAGCTTCAAGTTATTCATACATACTCTAAAGTCAGCTGAATCTTGTACTTTAGATCTAAACGAGATTACTCTGTACTTCATCAATCTTGTTCAAATCTTGTAAGGGCTGGTGTGGCCCAAGAAAATCTAAGAGAAGGTGTTTCTCTTATCACTTAGAAGCAAGGAAGAACTTTTTGTAAAAGGTTTGCTCTCCACCTGCAAGGAGAAGCCATAGTGAATTGGGAAGTCTCAAGAGGGATCTTAAGCCGAGGAGTAAGAGTTTTCAAACCTCGCTAAAATCGCTGAGTACATGTTTGCAACTTCTATCTTTATCTCTTATATTTATTGCTTCATGTTTGTCTTGATCTGCCTCTTCATAAATATTGACAATTAATGCTTACAATTCAGATTGCATCATTCAATATTTGTCAAAGAAGTTGAGTTTAACTCTAGTTGGTAAATCAATATTGAAAAATTGACCTTAGTTTGCTTAGACTCTATTCACCCCCTCTCTAGAGTCTATACTTGGGCAACAATTGGTATCAGAGCAAGGTCTCTATTGAAAAAGCTTAAGTGTTTTAGAGATCGATCATGGCAAACTTAAATGGTCACCTTCTTCAAGAAGGTCAGTCCAATACTAGACCTCCTTGGTTCAATGGAACAAATTATGGTTATTGGAAAAATAGAATGATAGATTTCCTCCAATCCGTAGACTACCAAATCTGGTTGGTTATTGTTAATGGACCTTTTGTTCCAATGAAAGGATTTGGTGCTGAAAGAGTACCTAAGACTGAAGCTGAATGGAACACCGAAGATTATAAACTAATCTCCTTGAATGCTAAAGCGAAAGTCGATCTTAATTATGCTATAAGTCTTAGTAAATATAATAGAATCTCTACTTGTACCACAGCGAAAGAAATCTGGGATAAACTTCAGATTACTTATGAAGGGACATCACATGTTAAGGAATCCAAAATTGATATCCTTATACATCAATATGAACTGTTTTGCATGAACGAAAATGAGTCTATTAGTATAATGTTTATGAGATTTACTGACATTATTAATGGCTTAAAGCACTTTGGCAGAACTATGACTAATTCTGATCTTGCAAGGGAAATTCTTAGAAGCTTACCTGAAAAATGGGATGCTAAGGCAACTGTAATTAAGGAAGCTCATAACCTCAATACACTTGAGTTGGACGAACTTCTCGGTTCTCTTCTCACATGGGAGATCACTTTAAAAGATAAAGAAGGAGATCATCATCGAAAGAAAAAAATTGCCCTAAAAGTCTCTCAAATAGAAAAGGAAGTTTCCGGCAACGAAAGTGAAAATGATGATCTAGCTCTTATCACTTAATCCTTCAAAAGATTTCTTCATATGAAGAAATTCAACAAGGGAAGGTTCAAAAAGGGAGAATCATCTAATGAGCAAAGCAAACGTGACTCCTCTACCTGTTTTCATTGTGGAAAACTGGGACACTTTAAAGTTGATTGCCATGCCTACAAAGAGGAAAAGAAAAAGAAAAGAGCAATACAAGCCACTTGGGAAGACAACGACTCAAATGGATCCAAAAGTGATGAGTAAAAAGCCATTCTTTGTCTCATGGCAAGTAGGGATGAGGTAAACTCTAATTCTGACTCTTCTTCCGAAAATGAAATTGCTTATCATAATTTAGTTGATGCATATAATGGATTACTTGATGGCTTTAAAGAATTGCATGATGAACTAGGTAAAATGGTCAAAAAATGTGCTTCTCAAAGAAGAGAAAAACTCATCCTTGAAAACAAACTTCAAACTCTTCTAAATGAAAATGAGTGCTTGAAAAAGGAATGTATTTCACTTAGAGAAACAGGATTACCTGAACTAATATCTGAAAATGAATCCTTGAAGTTAATCATTGAAGACCAAATTGATAGTCTAGCAAAGTTCACTCAAGGTACCAAAAATCTAGAACTTATGCTAGGTGATCAAAGAGGTGTCTTTAATAAAAATGGATTAGGATATGACCCTTTTGACAAGAAAGCATATCTATTGAATAAAAGAGAGTCTTTGACTAACTGCTTTGTTAAGAGCAAGAACAAAAATTCTAAATGCAATTATTGTAAAAGGTTAGGTCATCTTATTCAAGAGTGCTCAAAGAGAAAGCCTAAATTCATAAAGAAGTGGGTTCTTAAAGGAACATTTATGCTCTTAGCTAACTCCCATGGACCCAACAAGATTTGGGTACCAAGTGAAAATATTTGAAATCTCTTTTGTAGGATGGTTTCAAAGTCTCCACATCTTCCAAGGACAAATGGTTTCTAGATAGTGGATGTTCAAGACATATGATGGGTGACCGCGCAAAATTCTCCTCTTTAGAAGCATACAACGGAGGAAGCGTAACATTTGGAGATAAAAGAAATGACTCTCAAATATTTTGTGCTCCTAGAGGTGGTAATGTATATTCCTTGCTCTTAGGTGAGCTTCAAGAACAAGATGTTAAATGTTTCGTGTCAGCCAATGAACATGGTTGGTTGTGGCATAGGAGGTTAGGTCATGCTAGCATGGATTTAATCTCAAGATTGTCTAAAAATGATCTAGTCAAAGGTCTCCCCAAGACAATTTTTTCAAAAGACAAACCGTATAGTGCTTGCCAAATCGGTAAACAAATCAAGTCCTCCTTCAAAAGGAAAAAGGATATAACCACTTAAATTGATTCACATTGATCTTTTTGGACCGGAGAAAATTGCTAGTCTTGGTGGTAAACTCTATGCCTTCGTAATCGTAGATGATTACTCTAGATTCACTTGGGTATTTTGGACGAGGCCGCTTGATATATACGCCAAATTGATGTAGTGAATGTGGGGGTTCAAGAAAAGCCTTTTGGGTTAAATTTAAATTTATAAAAACCACTACCAACACTACTACTAATGTAGCAAAAGTGAGTAGGGATCATCCCAAGGGACTGTAAGGATCGAGCAATGTCGTGGAATCATAATTAGGGCTAGTAGGTCAAGTGATCAAACAATTGATTGGTTGGTTGATTAAAGAGCAACTAAACTAAACTAAGTAATAGTAAAAGAGTGCAATTAAGAGTAAGTAAGAAAGCGAAAGAGAGATCTTGTGGTTTAGAGATCACCACCAAGCAATGCATTTCTATATCATTGACAAGTGATTAATGAGGGCAAATAGTGGGTTGCAATATTGGTGTGTGTGTATTTGGTTGATTCAACAAGCAAGGATGACTAGTTAAGCATGTATTATCTAAACATCATGTGAAAGGCACAATATATCTAAGCTATGAAGCATATATTGCCTAAACAACATGCGAAAGGCACAATAAATCAAAACAAGTCATTAATCCTTTCATTAAGCTCACAATCCAAATACAACACAAGGATAGAGACATATGCTAATTGTATTCAAAAGCTTGGATCATCAAACAATAAGCATAGATTGTCCTTCTATTTAACACTACACTACAACTATACTATATCTACACTACTAGCATGAAAATAAACTAGGGGAGAGGCACAATCCATCAAGAGATAAGCATGAACCATCAAGAAAATCACAAAAGCATTCTTTTAAGCACAATGTTTTGACAATCTCTAAATCTATAGCATCAATACACATAGACATGCATCAATAACATAAAATCTAGAGATAAGCACATGAACATCTATTCTAGCATACATAGACATATAAATAGAATGAAATGACCAATTGGAATCATTAAACCACATATATCATTGAATAAACAAGATCTATATATATCAAAGTGTCAAAACATCAATTACAACACTAATCCCTCAATAATACACAAGATTAAGATATAGAAAGCATGCTTGGGGCTAACTCTAGCCCCAAGAGGATGTCTAGCCACTCATGGTGATGATACTCCAACCTTTAAGGGCTAACTCCATGGTTGAAATCTGCTCCATGTTGATGAAGAGTCTCCAATAGTGTCTCTAGCCTTCTCCTCCAAACTTCCTCTCCAAGGGATGATATGAATATTCAACTGGCTCTCCTTGAAAAAATAATCTTTATCCTTATATAAGTAGGTCAAAATGACACCCAAAATGAGCTGGGGTCGTGCACACAATATTCCCTAATGATTGGATAAAGGACAACTTTCAATGAGACGGAATTTTAACTTTTTTGCACTGGAGGAAGTTCGATCGATCGAACCTTGAACTTGGATCGATTGAAAGTAAGTGAGATCGATCGAACTTAGGCTGGATCGATCCAACTGGCTGAGCTTTTTAGAAAAAGACAAATTCGAGATATTTATGGGAGATATTTATGGGAAAAAGACAAAAGTGGTTAGTGGGTGGTACAGTTGTGGATAGGATCAATCATTTGAATAAGGACAAAAGTGTTCGATCGATCGAAGGATGGTATTGGATTGATCAAACTTTTGGAACTTTATGCTTTTGGGTCAAGGCTTGGATCTATCTTGAAATGCTGAGATCGATCATTTTTCGATCGATCGAACCTTGAACTTAGATCGATCGAACTTTGCTGCTTGCCACCTTTGGCTTTATTTGCTTCCTTCTTTTTCCACTTTACCCTTTTCTTTGATTAATCGCAGAATTGCTTCAATTAAGCTCTTATCTGGCTGAGTTAGCTTATTTTCGGGATAGGTGCCTGAAAGTGGAAATAATACAAAATCAATTTAAAACGGTAAAGTAAGATAGATAAAGGTACTAGAATGCCTAAGCTTAAGGTGTTTAAATATGCACTTTTCAGTGCTCATCACACCCCCAAACTTAAATATTGCTAGTCCCTAGCAATGAACTAGAAAGAAAAGGAATGAAATAAACAACTATACAAATATGAATCTAGGAAACAATAAATGGATAACGCCACTTTCGTAGGGAACACGATTGCATTTAGCATATGCAACAAGCCTTTTAAACCCCTAGGTTACCCCTAGTGGACGAGTGAAGTCTCGTGAGGGTTTCCAAAAATGGTACCCATAAACATTAAGCTCATTCTTTCAAAAGAGGCACCAATATTGCAAACAAGTCTTGGGAGAAAACTACCTCAAGTATGCAATGTTTCAAACATTTCTAAGCAATCTCCTAAAATTTCAACATCAAGCAAGCAAGTATGGTCCTCCACACATCAAGAAAATGATCATGCAAATCAAAACAACTCTAGAATCCTTTTGAGTGGACTGGCATCAAATGTGTTACTATCTAAGCCAACTAAGGAATTAATCACATCCTTACCCTCAAACTAGCACACAAATCTAGTACCGATCATCAAGACCAAAAGTGGACCTTTTATTAAAGCTTTATTCATCTAGGTGCACTTTTTCTTTTCACTCATTTTTTATTTTATTTATTTATTTTTATAAAGGATCAAAGATGGAAGCATAGTGCAATGTGTTGATCTCTTAAGCTTTCTAACGATTCATGAGGTCAAGCGTTAGGTCAATGACTCCCAAACCAAACGACTTTAGGGCACTAGGTGTTCAAACACCCTACGGACTTACAAGCTCAAATAAACTAGGCTACAAATCAAGACAGCAACCATCTAATCATTTCTTACTTCTCACTTTTTGAGAGAAGTCCTCACTTTTATTGTTTTTGCAACATTTTTTTTTTAATACAATTATTAACCTAGAGTTTGGGCCCTCCACCTTTCGGCACGAGAAGTTCAGTGCCTGATGTGGCTAGAATCCCGACTACTTAGTGAAAAGGGGTTGTTATCCACTTTTATCAAGAATGAAAGCTTTCAATGCACTACTAGCCCAATTGGGATATAACCAATTCAATAATTAACAAAGCATGTACCCCACAAATGAATGCTAGTGTGCGCTGGGGCTAGTGTAGAAGACTAGAATGAATCTCAAAACAATCACAAAATCAAGATGATGTGGACCACAAATGCAAGCAAGATATCAATCTTTCAAAAAATTTACTCCTAAATGGCTTCCACAAGACATACAAGGAGTATTGGCCTTTCAAGTTAAGCAATTTTTAAATTTTAAGCAATATAGTCTTCAAAAGATCAAAATCATAACTAGATATGGACCAATCATAGAAATATCCCTCAAATACACAAGTCATGCTAAAAATTTGAATTTAAAACTAACATTGTAGAGTACCATTCCCCCCAAACTTAAATTGCACAATGTCCTCAATGTGCAAAAAGAACAAAGAAAAGAGTATACCAGTGCAACTAAGCAAGAATGATCGAGACTGAAGTATCCGAAGTGGGTGGCATTGCCCCCCCAAACTTGGGATGAACTGTGGTCCTGAAAATTGGCACTTGGATAAACTTATCAGATAACAAAATGGGATAATCAGTGCACAGTGGTCATACAAGTGTAAATGGGATAAACAGATAACGAAATGAGAGAGGTATAAGGGTGGTCCTGGAAATTGGGTAGCACTCTCTCACTGAAGTCACTATGATGCACCTGATGGAGTCAAACATACAGATATGAGAATACAATCATATGACATCCATAGCAAAAATAGATATATAAAATAGAAAAAGTGCAGGTACAACAAAAATATCAAAGCCGATAGACCGGCTGTAAAAATAATACAGTGACAATAATAAAGTATCAAAATGAGAGAGGGATCATAAGATAGAAAGGACTGGGAGCTCAGGAAGATGAGGTAGGACGGGCAGGTCTGGCTCCGCAGATGTCTCTGGATAAATCTCTAAACATGGTCGCGACATCCGTGCGGACGGCAGCAAACTCAGCTCTGTGGGCTATGAGGTTAGCTCAGATGGTAACAACAGCATCCTCGAGCATCTGCAGATGTACTCCAAAGTCGGGGGTCATATCTAGAGTCTCAGGCATAGATGAATCAAAAGAAAGCTCCTGAGTCTACTCCTGCTCATGAATAGGCGACCTGGCTGGAGAGTCCTACTCTGTATCGTTTGCAGGGCGCTCTAAGTCGATGTCTAAATGCTCGGCAGCTGGATCAACTGGTGCGTCGTCCGCTGCGGGATGTGCTGCTGATGCCTCTGCCGATGCTTCTGCTGCCGCTTCCTCCTCTAACTCCAGCTTTACAGTCGCCAGTACGGCATGGACCTATAGGCGAGTGATAATAGCTCTGTAGCTCTTGTCCCAGTCTTTCTTGAGGAAGTGACAGGAACCTCTCTTGGGGTGCTCCTGCGGGTGGATGGGATAGTGCTGCTCAATGAGAATCCGGGTAATGAGGTGGCTGAATGGAAGAAACTTGGCCCTTCCGAGTGCCTCCTTGCTGACGTACTCATCGTAGAGCTTCCTCATCATACTCCAGATAAGCGTAGGAATGGACACCCAGTGGTCGGTATAGAAGGCGTACAGGGTTGCTAGATAGTCACCCGCCTCTGAATCTTGTGTCCCGCCATGTATATATTTCGGTAGAGCACCGAATCTGTAAACCATAGGTCATCCGGCAAGAATGTTCGGGTGGCGAAGGTCTCGCCATCGGCATGGTGACCTTTGAGAAAAATCACCATGTCGGAGTAAGAAGGCCTGTGGAACCTGGGATATGTCTCCTATAGCTCGGGCGGGCACCGATGTAGACAGCGAGTCGAATGGGCCAGAGTATCCACTATAATGGTGATCTCATGGCTATCAATAGAGGTGATGAGCTAGGCTATAGTGCGCGGCGACAGTCGGAGGTTCTGGTAGAACAAACGTACCAGTCGCGGGTAGATCGTCTCTGTGACTAGGGCAAGAATAGTTGAGAGGCCCCGCTAAATGATATCCTGATAGGCAGATCGAGTCAGCACCGATCTGGAGAAGAAAATGATGTCGAATGCTAACTCGTGCTCGATAGTCATGTGTGCATATCGAGGCGTGAGTCTATCACATTGTAGATGAGCTGGCTGAGCTGGCTACTCAGCACCTCTATGCAGTGGAGATGGTGATAGAGTGAATGCTAGATGAGCCGGCGACTGGGGTGGAGTAGGGTGTAATGGCTCTTCTATATGAGAGGGCTATGCAGTCTCCCTAGTCCGCTGTCGGACTCTCCTCTGTGTTTGCTCCGGGCTAGGATCCCGGACATGAGATGGACCGGCCCCGTCGTCAAGTCTGCGACTGGAGCCGTGACGGTGTCTACATACTACCGTCTTAACGTGAGCCATAGTCTGCAAATAGAAATTCAAAAGTTAGTGCCAGCTTATATAGAATATAAAGCACAATATAGAAACATGTATGTCAAATAAGATAGACAAAACAAAATATCGCATGATTCTATGCAAGTGGCAGAATATGAAACATGCTAAACAATGTGACTATGAAATGCATCCAATGTGGAATATCACAGGCATTGGGCATATATAAGGTAGCATGAACATAAGATAAGATGAATGAAATGTGTATATGAGATCTGTGAAATTTGATCGATTAGAAAAAGAAATGAGATCGATCACAAAAGTTGGATCGATCGAAGATTAAGTTGGATCAATCGCAAATCTTCGATCGATCAAAAATTTGTTCAATCGATCGAACAGTGCGACGATGAAACCTAACAGTCACAGATTTGTGACTTTTGAAGCATGGGGCCCACACGAATGAGTTCGTGGGCCCTCCAACAACACAAATCAAGCCTAAATGCACTCCAAACGTGGCCCATACACCCAAATCTAACAAAATCTTCAAAATCTATGCACACATACACACACACACACACACACACACATATATATATATATATATATATATATATATATATATAGACATGGATGCTAAAGCTTTGAGAATGGAAGATTCAACATGAGAGCAATAAGATTACGACATTTGAAACAAGTATTGATGCATGAGAGTTCAAATCTAAGGAAGGATGTCTCGGATCTTACCTCAAGAGAACGAGAGAATAGAGAACGAACTGAGATTCGAGATGCTTGGATCTCGCCGGAGAAGTTGCCGGAGCTAAGAGAGATGATTCACAGTGAAGAGGGATGAGAGGCTAGGGTTTGGTGAGTGAGATCGATCCAAATTATCGATCTCAAGACCCTTGGATCTGTTTTTAAAAATATTTCCCAACTAGTTCGATCTATCGAAGATGAGTTGTGATCGATCGAACTTTGATGAACTCCTTTCAAAGTATTTTTGGATTTTTGGTTTTATTTTTTTTTAAAAATTTAATTAATTAAAAACTAAATAAATTAAAATATTTTTGAATTTTTGAAAACCTGTTGAAAATTAAAACAAAATAAAATGAGAGTGAAAATAGAAAAAAAGAAAAATGAAAATATTTTTGGATTTTTGAAAAGTTGAAAAGTCAAACTAAAGTTAAAATAATGAAATGAAGATTGAGATCGATTGAAACAAGAGTTCGATCGATCAGACAGAGAGCAAAATTATGCAGGTTTTTGGTTCAAAAATTTGGCTAAGTGTTGGAACATGAGATCGATCGAACTGGGAAGTTGGATCGATCGAAGAACTTTCAGATCGATCTTGAAATGTTTCGAATGATCAGACAGAGAGTTGAAATATGCAGGTTGATGCAGGCTCAAAATTTTTCTAAGTGTTGAGTCATGAGATCAATCGAACTTGGAAGTTGGATCGATCGAAGGTCTCTTGATCGATCTTGGAGTTGGTTCGAACGATGGGACAAAGAGGTGATTTGGATGCAGGTTTCTGCAGGTCGAAAAATTTTCTAAGTGTTGGATACAGAGAAGAGTTCGATCGATCGAACTCAAGTTTGAGATCGATCGAACTTTGCAGAATGCTCAATAATGACATGAAAGCTTATGCAATCCTCACCAAAGTTCCTTGAAATGCATATGAACCAAAAACAAGTATCTAGACTTTACAAGAAATGAAATGAAAGATAGAAATGGGGTAGGAATAGGGTTTTGACACCCTACGAATGCTTTTGCTAGTCTTTAACGTCTCTAGCAAGACATTGGGCTCTTTTAGCCCGGATTAAAGATCTTATAATGCATCCCCTCCTTGTTGGGGTGATAGATGCTATGAACTCCGCCCAACAAATGGTTCTTTGAAGAACTTGTTGGACGAAGCTCAAAAGACGTCTTTGGTCCCTTGTCTATGTAATTACAACCTTTGGGCTTCCATGCCCTTTCAAAGCAAGAGTTTAAAACAAGACTTTTAGAATGCAAGGTTGAAGATGATCCTTTGGAAGTTTTGGTTTTACACAAAAGCTCATTTCCTTGGCATTGAAGATCATGACATTCATCTACAATGTTGACTTTTCATTTATATTTGTCAAATGAATTGGGTGTGGGATTAAAGATATTCAACTTCACCTTCATGTGGTGTGATACCCCTCGGATCCGAGACACGGGTTGATCAGGCCCAGGCCCAAACCCGAGGGAATATCAAACAATTAAAGTATTTTAAAACGAACACAGATAACAAAACGAACAAATAAAGATAGATTAAAACTGAAAGAAACATTAATTATAAACTCCTCCATGTATAACTGAAAATTGAAACTCCAATCCTCCAAAACTTCAAAGTTACAACTTGGGAATCCACTGATGGACCCCTAACTAAAAGTTCAACTGAGAATGAAACTGAAAATAGATAATACTAGAAACATCGAGAGAAGTCCTACGTAATCAGATGAAAGTGAGACTGTCCTCGACAAGCACGATCAAGCTCTAAGGTTAGAACCGTCCTGTACCTGAAAAGAATAATAAAGGAGTGGGTCAGACCCACGAGCAAGTTCTAATCTAACTGCAATCCATACAGTGACCCGATACGCAGATACACCGTAGACACCTCACAATATCTATCTAGTCCATACGTATAAATATATCCACACTAAGGGACATTCACTAGTCTATAATAGGGGTCTCAACCTGAATAGAAGGCAACATGCGAATACGCACCCAAAGGTGGGCATGAGTACCTAGACCTAACAGGGTACACCTCAACCTATTATAACCAGCTACGCATCCACTGCATATACGCACCCTAACCAACAAGTCTGAGACTCAAGCTCAACTTGTGGTACCATAAACATATATATAAAATCCGTCCAAATCCAGGGTAAGCAGTTTAACAATTTATTAAACTGACCTACAATAAACCAACTAGTTAGTCACTTAACTTATTCAGTGGATATGACTTAACTACCATCCGTTAATCCAGGAAGTCATCCAACTTGGTTACAGCTGATCTGACTTAGTTACGATTAGGATTCGATATCTTACAATCCATTCCATTAATCCATTAGGTTAGGTCTTAGCGTTTTGAAGCTAAACCATCCCTAGTATGCCACCGTCCCATACCGGTGCATATAATCCTCCATATCAATGCCAATTACAATATATAAATCATAATTTAGTAAATTACATTCCAAAACATTATCCAAATAATTGCAGGAAGATATTTGATGTTCTAGCAATTAAAAATCCAAACGATAATCCATATCATTGCAGAAAGTATTTACTATTTCAACAATTAGCCTCCAAAGCATGCATAGGTCAACTTCAATACATCAATGACCCTATAATGTATTTAGAACAATTTATAAACATATTAGATCCCACTGGAATGCTCAAAATAAGCTTGAGCAATTAAGTCTTCCTCCATCCCTTAATCGTGTACAATGTGCATAAATTTTATACAGTTTGTTCCGTTAATTTAGAGGTAAACTTTAATCAATTAAAAGACCTCTTAATACCCAAAGTTAACTTCTTAATCACTATGGCAAGTCCCAATTTTTTTTTTTAAAATAGTTCCCACACACAACAGTTTCAAACAGTGCATTAAACACCTTCTGGAAGCAAACTGAGCGAGAACAGGTTATGAACAAAAGGGGAGCCGGCTCTACACTAGGGGGGAGCCGGCTCCCTCCTCCATGGAGCCGGCTCTCTCCCTCTCTGAGAGCCGTCTATCCGTCTGTGACTTCTGCGACCTTCTTCTTCAACGCCGGCCGTTTCCCATCCATTTTATTTAGTTTTAGACTGTTCCCAAGGGTCCTAACTATGTCTAGTATAATCCCCATGGAGTGTTTACAACAGTTGAAATCAAAAACAAAAACTACAAGTTCCACAGACAAATCACGCTTAGGAAAACAACTACTGTAATGAACGTTAAAGAACCATCACCGAATTTATTCAAGGCAAAGATAAGGTTAAATTGACATATAAAAACATGCTTAATTCAATTATTGATCCATTAGAACCCTAGAGTATATCTAGGTGCACAGAACACAGGCCAACGGGAAGGAGGAAGAAAAGAACTTGCCTGAAGTTTTGGACTCAAAACTTGTCGCCGTCTTCCCAACGTCCGGTAACCACTGCAACACTGTCTAGCCTCCTAATACCTCCTTGGTCCTCTCTGTACACTTCCTCTTAAGCCTCACTCTGTTTTCCCCACAACTGCTCTCTGTTTCCCTCTCTGTATCTTTGGTACGTGAATAGGGTTTTTTTTTCCAACCCTTGATACAGAGTAACCATATATATATAGGCGTAAAAACATAAACCCTAATCCGTATTTAATCAGAGACAGAGCCCTAATTCTAAACCTAGTCGGCCCATGAAACTACCTTTGTTACGGCTTACCTAAATTTGAAATTTCCAACCCCAAAGTTAACTGTAACTTAACACAGCATTAGATAAAAAACAATTAAATTATTAAATCCGCTTAACTAATTAATTCCAATTAAAAACCCAATTAAATAATTAAAAACACTTAATTCAATTTACAACACATGACACATAGGTAAACAACAATTAAACCAAATAAGCACATAAAACAATTTAATTCAAATTTCAAATAACCAATTAAATAAAAATGCGATAAAGATAATAAAATAAATTAAAAGGCAATACAATAAATATGTTGAAAATGCCGAGACTATCCTTTTTAAAATTAGGGGTATTACATGTGGCCAAATGAAATCTTCATTATCCCCGTCCTACAATTGATGTTGGCATTAGTGGTTGCCAAGAAAGGACGGCCAAGAATAACGGGAATTTGGCTCTTAAGATTGGGAACCGGTTCCGTGTCTATGACAACGAAATCAACCAGGAAGAAGAATTTGTCAATCCTTATCAAAACATCCTCAATTATACCCCTAGGCTTCTTAATGGATCGATCGGCAAGTTGTAAAATTACCGACGTCGGTTTCAATTCACCTAAGCCCAATTTGACATAAACCGAGTATGGAAGAAGATTAACACTTGCTCCTAAGTCAAGAAGCGCCCGATTAATGATATGATCACCAATAATGCATGATGTAATGGGTGAACCAGGGTCCTTAAACTTTGGAAAAGTGTTATGTTGCAAAATTGAGCTTACTTGCTCGGTCAAAACCACTTTTCTTGGTGTTTGGCTCTTGTTCTTCTGCTTTTGGGTGCACAAGTCTTTCAAGAATTTGGCATAAGCCAGAATTTGCTTGATTGCATCCAATAGTGGAAGATTAACTTTCACTTGCCTAAACATTTCCATGATTTCATTGGTTTTTGCCTTTTGTTTGTCTTTTGAAATGGATCATTTTAAGGCATTTGGAAATGGAACCTTTGGTTCAAACACTTTTTCAAAATTTTCTTTTGAACTCTCTTCAACACAAGAAGTTTTCAAATCATTTTTCAATAAAACCTTTTTAACATCCTTTTTCAAACACATCTTTTAAGACTTTCTTATCTACAAGGTCATGTATATGCAATGAATGAGGAATGGGATGTGAAATGGGACGGGTGACAACTTGAGGTTGCACCGGTTTACTCTCTTCATTAGACATTCCAACTTGATTGTTCACAATCCTACCACTCCGCAAGGTAGTCACCACATTAACATGTTCAATGGCATGGCCTTCCGATGAGGAATGAGTTTCCACAACACATTATTGCTTAGGTGGGGAATTTGTAGGCATCTTTCCCTTCTCTCTTGCATTAAGAGTGCTTGCTATTTGCCCTATTTGGGTTTCTAGCTTTGCAATAGATTGAGAGTGAGAATGAAGCAATTGAGTATTAGCCTCTAAAGTGCCCAAAGCATTCAAAACTTTCTCTTCAAATACGGGACTTCTAGTATTACCTTGGGAATAGGATTGGTTGGGAAAATGAGAATTAGCAAATTGATTCCCATGTGATTGATAGGGTCTATAACCTTGGGATCCTTGGTTTTGAAGTGGAGGTGGAACGTACTTCCCTTGAAAACCGCCTTGGGAAGGGTTTGAGCCCTCTCCTTGGTTTTTCCAAGAGAAGTTCGGATGATTCCTCCGACTTGGATTGTAGTAAGTACCATAAGGATTGTTCCCTTGGTTCACAAAAGTTGCATTGACTTGTTCATTAGCTTCATTTTGCACTTGTCCGTGAGGACAATGAGAAGTAGAATGAAGAACACTAGAATAAGTCATACATGTTTCATTTGATGCATGATGAGAATGGTTAGGGAAGGAAGATACTTGGTTCGCCGAGTTTTGGTTAATCAAAAATTGATCAAACCTTCGAGACAAAGACTTCATTTCGACAGCTATTTCATTTGAATGTTTGACTTGATGTAAGCCAACACTCTTCCTACCTTGTGAATTTCTACCATTCTTGGATGATAGTGTTCTATGCAAAGAATTTTCACTCATGCTTTCATAGAGACGCCACACGTCATCCTCATGCCTATCAATGTAAGAGCCACCCATGGAAGCATCAACCATACCCTTATAGTTGTCCGGTAAGCTCTCAAAGAAATATTAAACTAATTGCCATTTGGGCATGTCATGATGTGGACACTTCCTAAGCAATTTATTGAAGCGTTCCCATGCGTCATGAAATGTTTCTCCATCCCCAAGTGAAAATTCTCGAATTGAGGTCCTCATGGCATTGGTCTTACAAACTGGATAGTATTTCTTTAAGAACTCTTGTTGCATTTCTGCCCAAAAAGTGATTGAAAAAGGCCTAAGATTGTTAAACCAATACTTTGCCTTGTCTTTTAAGGTAAATGGAAAAAGTTTGAGTCTTACAACCTCTTCCGGCATGTCCGTATATTTTATGGTGGAACATACTTCAAGAAACTCATCCAAATGCTTATAAGGTTCTTCACTTGGAAGTCCATGATAGTTAAGAAGCATTTGAATGGTTTATGGCTTAATTTCATAATGATGTGCTCTAAATGAAGGCAATTGGATGCATGTAGGTGCATTGTATTCATTAGGCACATAGTGATCTCTTAAAGCAAGAGGTGGATTAGCTACTTGAGGTGCAACATGAACACCTTGGTTTTGAATTCCTTGATTGTTGATGGGAGGTTGTGGAGCATACATTGGCCTTGGCATTCCATATGGAACTTGGCCTTGTTGTTGTGGTGGTTGGTGAATGAATGGCCTAGGCATGCCTAATGGTACTTGTATGTTCTCATTATGCACATTGGGATGAAGGATACCTTGTTGGTCTATGTGACCAATGTCCTCAACATGATTATCATTATGGTCATCCATTGAAAGATTGGCCCTAATTGCACTTCCTCTTCCTTTAGGATTTCTAACGATAGATTCAAGATGCAAATCAAGAGGGGCAAGAGTTGGTCTCAATGAACGATGCCCATGCATGCACAATACAAAACACAACAAACACGAAGAATGACAAACACTGTGCCTTCACAACAATGCAATTAGACTTCTTCCACAAACATTAAATTCATACTCTTATACTTTAACTCAATGATGCAAGACAATAGAAAATAAGCCTCCACGCGGGCTGACGATTTAACTAAAGGATTGAGTAAAGAAAATCTCACAAAGGTCCTTTAGCACTTCAACTCCAAATTTTAAAGCTTAGCTTAACAAAAAAAATTTAAATTTTTTTAACATTTTTCCTTTCTTTGCTTAGCTCCTTTGTTTGGATGCTCCTTTGCTTGCCTCTCGCTCAATGCACCTTGTTAAGTAAGAACAACACAATAAGTAACCAAAAAGAAAAATAAAAATAAAGTAAAAACACGATCAAAAGAGTACTAATCCTAATCAATTCCACAAATCCGACGTTGCCAAATCTAATCAACAAGTCCCCGACAACGGCGCCAAAATTTGGACTAGGCCGCTTGATATATACGCCAAATTGATGTAGTGAATGTGCGGTTCAAGAAAAGCCTTTTAGGTCAAATTTAAATTTATAAAAACCACTACCAACACTACTACTAATGTAGCAAGAGTGAGTAGGGATCGTCCCAAGGGACTGTGAGGATCGAGCAATGTCATGGAATCACAATTAAGGCTAGTAGGTCGAGTGATCAAACAATTGGTTGGTTGGTTGATTAAAGAGCAACTAAATTAAACTAAGTAATAGCAAAAGAGTGCAATTAAGAGTAAGTAAAAGAGAGAGAGAGATCTTGGGGTTTAGAGATCACCACCAAGTAATGCATTTCTATATCATTGATAAGTGATTAATGAGGGCAAATAGTGGGTTGCAATATTGGTGTGTGTGTATTTGGTTGATTCAACAAGTAAGGATGACTAGTTAAGCATGCATTGTCTAAACATCATGTGAAAGGCACAATATATCTAAGCTATGAAGCATATATTGTCTAAACAACATATGAAAGGCACAATAAATCAAAACAAGTCATTAATCCTTTCATTAAGCTCACAATCCAAATACAACATAAGGATAGAGACATATGCTAATTGCATTCAAAAGCTTGGATCATCAAACAACAAGCATAGATTGTCCTCCCATTTAACACTACACTACAACTACACTACATCTACACTACTAGCATGAAAATAAACTAGGGAAGAGGCACAATCCATCAAGAGATAAGCATGAACCTTCAAGAGAATCACAAAAGAATTCTTTTAAGCACAATGTTTTGACAATCTCTAAATCTATAGCATCAATACACAAAGACATGCATCAATAATACAAAATCTAGAGATAAGCACATGAACATCTATTATAGCATACATAGACATATGGATAAAATAAAATGACTAATTGGAAGCATTAAATCACATAAATCATTGAATAAACAAGATCTATATATATCAAAGTGTCAAAACATCAATTACAACATTAATCCCTCAATAACACACAAGATTAAGATATAGAAAGCATGATTGGGGCTAACTCTAGCCCCAAGAGGATGTCTAGCCACTCATGGTGATGATGCTCCAACCCTCAAGGGCTAACTCCATGGTTGAAATCTGCTCCTTGTTGATGAAGAGTCTCCAATGGTGTCTCTAGCCTCCTCCTCCAAACTTCCTCTCCAAGAGATGATATGAATATTCAATTGGCTCTCTTGAAAAAGCAATCTTTATCCTTATATAGGTCGGTCAAAATGAGTTGGGGTCATGCACACAATATTCTCTAATGATTGGATAAAGGACAACTTTTAATGAGATGGAATTTTAATTTTTTTTACACTGAAGGAAGTTCAATCGATTGACCCTTGAACTTGGATCGATCAAAAGTAAGTGAGAACGATCAAACTTAGGCTGGATCGATCCAACTGGCTGAGCTTTTTGGAAAAAGACAAATCGGAGATATTTATAGGAAAAGGACAAAAGTGGTTAGTGGGTGGTACAGCTGTGGATATGATCAATCATTTGAATAAGAACAAAAGTGTTCGATTGATCGAAGAATGGTGTTGGATCGATCAAACTTTTGGAACTTTATGCTTTTGGGTCAAGTCTTGGATCTATCTTGAAGTGCTGAGATCAATCATTGTTCGATCGATCGAACCTTGAACTTGGATTGATCGAACTTTGCTGCTTGCCACCTTTGGCTTCATTTGTTTCTTTCTTTCTCCACTTTGCTCTTTTCTTTGATTAATCCCAGAATTGCTTCAATTAAGCTCTTATTTGGCTGAGTTAGCTTATTTTCGGGATAAGTGCTTGAAAGTGGAAATAATACGAAATCAATCTAAAACGGTAAAGTAAGATAGATAAAGGTACTAGAATGCCTAAGCATAAGGGGTTTAAATACGCACTTTTCAAGACTCATCATATTCTTCCTTGCACGCAAAAATAAGGCTCATTCAATTCTTTCTAAATTTTACAAAAGAGTCGAAAACGAAAAGGAATGTAAAATTAAAACCATTAGAAGTGATAGGGGTAGAGAGTTTGACAATCAAGACGTTAAAAGATTTTACGACAAAAATGGCTACAATTATAATCTTTCGGCACCTAGGACTCCCCAACAAAACGGTGTGGTTGAAAGGAAAAATAGATCTCTTCAAGAAATGGCTAGAACCATGCTAAATGAGCACAAATCACCTAGATCTCTATGGGCCGAAGCGGTAAATACTTCATGCTATGTTATAAATAGAATTGTTATTAGAAAGATTCTCAACAAGTCACCCTATGAGTTATGGAACAAAAGAAAACCTAACATAGGCTATTTCAAAGTTTTTGGGTGTAAATGCTTTGTCCTCAATGACAAGGATAATCTAGGAAAGTTTGATGCCAAATCCGTTGAAGGCATTTTTCTTGGATATTCCTCTAGAAGTAAAGCATATAGAGTTTATAACAAGAGGAACCTAGTTGTGGTTGAATCCATACATGTTATGTTTGATGAATCCCCAACCTCTCCCACAAAAAGTGCGATGGACAATGATGAAGAAGTTGAACTTGGAAAGAGTACCAATGATCTTGATACAAATAGGTCCCTTACAGAGCTTGAGAAGAGTATCAATGATCTCAACATAAATGAGTCTCCTATTGATATCTATCAAAGTTCCAATTCAAGTGATGATACCTCTCAAAATAAAACTACTCCAAATGAATGAAAGTTAGTTCATAATCATCCCATTAACCAAGTTATTGGTGATCCATCCAAAGGTGTTAGCACAAGGTCACAATTAAGAAATGGATGTAATTTTGTGGCATTCGTTTCTCAATTCGAACCTAAAAATATACATGAGGCTGAAAATGATAAATCTTGGCTTTTGGCAATACAAGAAGAACTCATTCAATTCAAAAGGAACAAGGTTTGGAATCTTGTCCCTAGACCTCAAAATAAAACAATTGTCGGCACGAAATGGGTTTTTAGAAACAAATAGGATGAGTCGGGAACTATTATTAGGAACAAGGCTAGACTTGTTGCAAAAGGATATAACCAAGAAGAAGGTATAGATTATGAAGAGACTTTTGCTCCCGTTGCTAGGCTTGAGGTCATAAGAATGTTGTTTGCATTTTCATCTCACAAAAATTTTAAATTATTTCACATTGGATGTAAAGAGTGCTTTCTTAAATGGTTTTATTGATGAAGAAGTATACGTAGAACAATCACCGGGCTTTGAAAGCTATGATTATCCAAACTATGTTTTTAAATTAACTAAAGCTTTATATGGTTTGAAGCAAGCTCCTAGAGCTTGGTATGAAAGACTTAGTGGGTTCCTACTTTCAAATGGGTTTTGTAGAGGTAAGATTGATAACACACTCTTTACTAAAATCATTAATGGCAATTTGTTGATCATTCAAATTTATGTTGATGATATTATTTTTGGATCAACAAATGACACTCTAAGTAAAGAGTTTGCCACCTCCATGCAAAATGAGTTTGAAATGAGCATAATGGGTGAACTTAACTTCTTCTTAGGGCTGCAAATTAAACAAACTCTTGATGGAATTTTCATTTCCCAATCAAAGTATACTAAAGATTTGCTAAAGAAATTTGGCTCGGAAGACGCCAAACATGCTAAAACTCCCATGAGTCCTTCCTTAAAACTTAATAAGGATGAGACAGGCAAGGAAGTTGATATTAAAAAAATACAGAGGAATGATCGGAAGTCTTCTAAATTTAACAGCTAGTAAGCCGCACATAATGTTTAGTGTGTGCTTATGTGCTAAGTTTCAGTCTTGTCCCAAGGAATCTCACTTGAATACCGTCAAACGCATCTTTAAATACTTGAATGGTACTATTGACTTAGGTTTGTGGTATCCTAGGCACACATCCTTTGAACTCATAAGATTTACGGATGCTGATTTTGCTGGTTGTAAAGTTGAAAGAAAAAGTACAAGCGGCGCGTGTCACTTTATAGGTCAATCACTTGTTTCTTGGTCATACAAGAAACAAAATTCAGTCGTTTTATCCACCGCTAAAGCTAAATATGTTGCTGCTGGTAGCTGTTGTGCACAAATTCTCTATATCCAATAACAACTAGAAGACTTTGGTTTATTCTTCGACAAAATCCCTATCAAATGTGATAACACCAATGCCATTTGCATATCAAATAATCCCATTCAGCACTTTAAAACAAAGCATATTGAGATTAGATATCATTTCCTACGTGATCATGTTTCTAAAGGCGACATTGAACTGATGTTCATTAACACCAAGAATCAACTGGCTGATATTCTCACGAAGCCACTTCAAGAAGATAGGTTTTGCACACTTCGACGAGAAATCAGAATGGCAATAGAGAGAGAAATCTATAACATCTGCTGAACCTTCTTAATCATCACTTCTGGATCAATAACACCTCAGGATCAACATTTTGGTAGACTGAAACTATGGTTCGGTTGACCAAAATAAGAGATGAAATTTCTCTTTAATAACCATTTCGGTCGACCGATGAAGTCATTTCGGTCGACCGAATCTTCGGGGCCCTATTACGTAAGGCCCATATCTGGCTTTTAAGAACCGCGAATCTCATTTTTATTTCAAATCTCAAAACCCTATCTCTCTCATTCTCTTGAGGCGACTGTGTGTGCGTGAAACCCTTGCGAATCTCGCACTTAATCTCTCTCTCTCTCGTTTCTCTTCAAGGTAAGTTGCACTTTGAATTCATTATCTCTTGGTCAAGTTCATTCCTTGTTATTATCTAACTTTGTTACATCATTCTAAGTTGGATCTTGTTCATCTGTAGTGCTCTATAATCTGACATACACCTAGGTTAGATTTTGTTACATTAAATCTTGTCATACTGAAACCTTCATCTCTTGAAAAGAACCCATGGCATTCCGCAAAAATCCTTCTAGATATAAAAGGGATTTAGAAAAGCGAACTAAGTATACTCATGTAATGAAGCTGGAGGGTCTAATCTCCCAAATCCTGATACTTCTAACCCATATCCTGCCCCAGCTATGCGCCTATTTCGATCACCTGAGTACAAAGAAGTTTATGAAACAAAATTCCTTCACAAAATTATTGAAAAAGGCAAGTTCTTTGATAGAGTTGAAATTGAGGAACTCATCACACACATTTTCTCTCTCTTTGAAGCAATAGACTTGGGTGAATTCTTAACCAATAAGGTTCCTATCTACCCTAAGGTAATTAGGTTATTTTACACTCACCTTGAAAGGATAGTAGGGCAGAACACTTTCCTTTCCTTCGTCATAGGCACTCAGATTACTCTCCCTCTGTCAAATATTCGTCGTATTCTCAACATTCCCAACGGCGTTATCACCTATTACACTACCTATGACTGGTATGATGGGGAAGGGTTTAACCCTTACCAAGCTGTTCAACAAATGAGTCAATTTCCCACCAATAACATTGACAAAATCTATGCAAGCCAATTAACAGTACAAGCTCGTCTCATTTACCATGTCATCATTCACAATATCCTTCCAAAATCTGGTGGTCGCTCGGATGTCTCATTCATGGAAGCCTTTCTTATTTGGTGCGTCCTGAACGGGAAGAAATTTGATCTAGCCTTCCTCATTTTTCATCACATGATAGATTGCGCTAAGAAAGAAAAAAAACTCACCTCTTCTATGCCATGCCGCTTACCCTAATCTTCAGAGAATACAAAGTCCGAATAGAGGGTGAGGATAAAAAGGAGCTTACTAACCTCTACAGATTTGACCGAGACTTGCTCACTCGAATGGGTCTGAAAAAATCCGAAGCCAACATTTGGTATGTTCCTAAGTTTGGTAATCCTCAAAATGAAGGCCAAGATATGGCATGGATGAGCAACAAGTGGGAGATGTTGAAGGTGGTGGTGATAGAGAAGAGGAAACAGAGGTAGAGGAAGAAGAACAAGAACAAGCACATATTCTTCCTTCCGAAGAAAGATCGCTACGGGAGCTTCTACTTGAAAGTCTTGCTCTTTCGAAAGAGCAAATATCTCTTTAGAAGGATAATCGGGATCACATTCTCACTTTGCGCAAAAGAGTTAAAGAGGTAGCAAACGAAGTTGATCTTGTCAAGCGTGATCTTTCTGAACTCCGGGTTACAGGATTTCCTCACTTCTGATGCTCTAATACCCCCTACCTTTTTGAGGCATGACAAAGGGGGAGAATTGATGTTGATGTAGTGATGTTGATGTAGGTTGTTATTGGAAGAATTGGTATAGATGCTGATGTAGGTTGTGGATGATAATGTTTTGATTGTAGTTGTAGTTGAAACAATGAAACAATGGTTATAGTTGACATATTGGAAACAGATTAGTAAGAATGATGATGTACCTTGACCTTGAATTCTTGAATCAATAAAAATACATGTTTTTGGCCTTTATAATTTGCATGCTTTCAATTCTTTTATGTTATGTATGCCTTAAATATGTTATGCCTTCAATTTTAATAATGATAAATGATTGCACAAGGAAAGGGGGAGATTTGTAAATCTCTTATTTGTATTCCCTAAATCTCAAATCTATGCACATTCAAAGGGGGAGAACTATTCACATTCAGTCTCATTTGACGAACACATCAATGAATTGTCATCATCAAAAAGGGGGAGATTATTGACCTTGAATCTAAGGCTTTTGATGATCATAATTCATTAATGATGTTCTATGTTCACTAATGTCTTCTTGAGTGAAATTACAAGAGCAAAACAAGAGCAAAGGACTGAAGAAGCATCACTAAGGCATGAGCAAAGAACTAAACAACCAAGAGTCAAAGACAAGTCATCACAACTCATCAAAATGGGGTTAGCTAGGTTGGTGAGTTTCTTAGGAAATCTTGTTAAAGTATATATGAACATCTTGAAGCTTAAACTCTCCAACATTATGCACATCAACTCATTCATAATGACTAAGGATCAAAGGACTTAAGTAAATATTCATCTGAACAAGTTCCTGAAAATGGAAGTCCATTTCGGGCTAGCGCAATGGAAGAGTTTATTGTATCAGTTGACCGAATTAAACAAGAGTTTGGATCAAAACCTCTAGCTATTTCGGTCTACCGAAATAGAACTTCTTTTCATTTTGGTCTACCGAAATAAAAGTACTGAGAATGATGCTTAAATTTTAAAATCATTTTGGATGACCGAAACAACTGAGAGTTTTAGTTCGGTCTACCGAAATAAAAGTACTGAGAATGATGAAACCATTTCGGTCGACCGAAACAGAAAAGGGCTTTACTTCGGTCTACCGAACCAAGAATACTGAGAGGATGATGTCCAAGCTTAAAACCATTTCAGACGACCGAAACACAAGGGTGTTTCATTTCGGTCGACCGAAGCTGCGTTTTTCAAAATTCAAACGCGCATTTTTTTTCTTAAAGTGCGTGTCCAATAGCTATAACTTTTATCAAACAGTTCTGAAAGTCTATATAATGACTGGTAGTCTTCATAAAAGCTTGTTGCATTTATTGAGAGAGAACTTCTAGCAATCAAAAAGCTTTTCATCATCATTTACACACATCTTATATCATAAAAGAGAGTTAAGCTTCAAGTTATTCATACATACTCTAGAGTGAGCTGAATCTTATACTTTAGATCTAAAAGAGATCACTTTGTACTTCATCAATCTTGTTCAAATCTTGTAAGGGCTGGTGTGGCCCAAGAAAGTCTAAGAGAAGGTGTTTCTCTTATCACTTAAAAACAAGGAAGAGTTTTTTGTAAAAGGTTTGCTCTCCACCCGCAAGGAGAAGCCATAGTGAATTGGGAAGTCTCAAGAGGGGTCTTGAGCCGAGGAGGAGGAGTTTCCGAACCTCGCTAAAATCGCTGAGTACATGATTGCAACTTCTATCTTTATCTCTTATATTTATTGCTTTATGTATGTCTTGATGTGCCTCTTCATAAATATTGACAATTAATGCTTAAAATTCAGATTGCATCATTCAATATTTGTCAAAGAAGTTGAGTTTAACTCTAGTTGGTAAATCAATATTGAAAAATTGACCTTAGTTTGCTTAGACTCTATTCACCCCCCCCCCCCCCCCCTCTAGAGTCTATACTTGGGCAATAGGTTCTTTCATCTTGGACCTATTTTGTGAGTGCTTGGTTCGGATCTGGGTCAGTTACCAGGCCCATTGCTCATCATGTGGACCGTGCCCGACCCATGCCCTTTTTGGCATCCTCAATATATATATAATTATATATTCAAAATATAATTACTAGAATCTTGCACATTCATTTTCCTAATAACAAACAGGTATATATAAATACAAAATTGCAAATAAAACAACAACAAATAACATGACCAATTTCAATAATTTCATATTTGTTATAAGAAAAATATAGACAAGACAAAACAGAAAATAAATGAAAAATAAAGTTGATCCAAATTCCAAACGAAGATGTGTAGAAGAGACATAATTATAATGGGCTAAATATGTACATGAATAAACATATATACTTTCAGTCTTTCACAAAGTCTTGTTCATGTAACTTAAAAAAAAATTAAAAAAATAAAAAATAAATAAATAAATAAATGTTTTGTTCATGTACCGAGATAATTAAAGAAGAGGAGAGACTGAGAGAGGAAGTGAGAGAATAAATAAATTTACTGTGTAGTACTCTGTTGTCTATAGTTATTATTTTATTTTTTCAAAATTTTACTTTTAAACTTCTAAAAAATTACATTAGGTACCCCATTTATCTTTTTTAAAAAATTAAAAAATATACCCTGCCATGTCTGATCTAGCCGTGTTCCCCGTGTGTCCGAGCCGTGTCCACCCCGTGTTCAATAAAAAATAATTTCTTGACACTTCACAGAAGTGTCGGACCGAGGCAGACACGCATGTCTGTGTCCAAAAAGTATCCAACATTAGTACGGGGAAGGAGTGTATGTGCTTCATAGGTTATAGTGTTGCACAAAAACAAAATGTAACGTTATTGGGTAATTAAAACAGACTATAACATATAACTACAAAAAACATATACTGTTTTTTTTGGCCCTAGTAATTACATGAACATATACCCTATTTTTCCCTGGAACCCTTATTTATGCCAATACAATATATAAAAAATATTTGTTGCTAACTACAATTAATATTCTTTTTGTAGACCAAGGATTGATCTATCTCTTCTTACCCCCATGGTGGAAAGCTTTGTTCATTCCTGAAGAAATTAGCAGGATCAACCATTGTCTTCACATGCACCAATCTCTTGAAGTTACTTTTGAAATACTTAAGACCCCAAATACTTGCTTGTGTGTAGCTTGTGTTGCCTTTAACATTGTTTACTCCCAAGTCAAGATCCCTATAGTTGAGATATGCAGCTCTTGGAGACTTGGTAACATAGGGAGTCATGTACCTGTAAAGACTTCTGATCCAACTTATATGCCTTTCCAATGCCTCTGACCCCTTTTCATCCCAAAACACTGCATAATGAATGTTGTATATTGTCCCAGCTCTGTGAGGGAAAGGTGTTTCGGATTCCGATATCTCACTCAACCTTCCTCCATAAGGACTGAACAACATCTCAGCCCCATTCTCATCTTCTTCATTATACTTCTCCCATATGCCTTCTAGTCCATTCTCTGAAATGGGCTCCTTCACAAAATCTGACTTCCCTTTAGAATAGTATTTACCAGCAAGCTGAGTCCTATTCAACAAAACATCAATGGAGTCTTCTCTAGAGAAGCCTGCAAAATAGAGAATCGTTTCGATCCAGCTCATTTCAATGCCATCTTCTTTCACCATACCCAATTCAGGGAAGCTTTTTTGCATCAATGGAAGGAGGGTATCAACTCCACCAAGATACAAGGAAACGAACGAAGCTTGTATCGTTCGTCCACCATCTTGAGTACTAGAATTCACTCTTCTTATGAAGACCCTCATGAGTAGGTTGTCATCAAATTTGTCTGCAATGTATTGCCACCTGTGGACAAGCTTGGTTGCATTTTGTTCCAATGACCTGCTGACATTGAAGACAGTCACAGTTGATGGAACAGTAACCAAATTTACCTTCCATGCAAGAATGACTCCAAAACTAGCACCACCACCTCCTCTGATTGCCCAAAAGAGGTCTTCCCCCATGGATTTTCTATCAAGAAATTTACCATTAACATCGATTACATGAGCATCAATGACATGGTCAGCAGCAAGGCCATGTTTACGCGACAGCATGCTATACCCTCCCCCACTTATGTGTCCACCAACACCAACCGTGGGGCAAACACCAGCCGGAAAGGCAAGAGTCCTACTCTTTTGAGCAATGCTGTGGTAAACTTCACCTAGGGTTGCGCCAGCTTGAATCCATGCAGTTCTGCTTTCAATGTCAATAGTGATTTTTCGAAGGTTTATGAGATCAACTATGACAAATGGGACTTCAGAGAGAGACGAGAGGCCCTCATAGTCATGTCCTCCACTTCGGACTCTTATTTGCATGTCATGTTTTTTGGAACAATATATGGTTGTCTGAATGTGGGACTCATCCGAAGGTGTGACAATGACTAGAGGCTTGGGAATATTTGGTGATATGAACCTTAGGTTTTGTTTGGAAAAATCCAATATGGATAGATAGGAAGAGTTGTTTGGGGTGTAAATGACTTGGGAGATTGATGTGGAGTTATGAGAATGAAGGGAAAGGCATTGAAGAAAATCTTCATGGGAATGAGCAGAAACTACCCATGAAATTGATAAAACAACATAAACAAATGAAAACAACAAAGTTCTTGGTGTCTTCATGATCATTTCTTTGATGATTTTGTGAATAAGAAGGATAATTGATCTGCTACTTATAGCCCTCAGGCCGGGTAAATTGTTTGAAAATGAGTGCGAACAATAGATTTTAATGATCTGACAAATGTATTTTATTATTATTATTATTTGTCGGTCACGTACGTATTCCATTTTATAACTTAAGGTAATAAGGTGATTATTCAAGGTTTTCTAGATTGAAATCCCTCTACAAGAAATGAAGAAAAAAGAGAGTTCAAATGAAGAAAATTAGGAAGATTCATATCTTCTTCATTCCATTAAAAAAACTGTTTATAACTTCTTCTGTTTTCACACCGAAGTGTTAGAAATGAAAACATGTAAACACTTCTGAGATTATAAAGTACATTTTGGTTACATGAACCTAAATTATGTACCTTTAATTTAACAAGTACTATGGTCTGTATCATATGGAATTTGATTAAAATGAGAACGCGCGTAAGTGAATACATACTGGTTATTGATTCACATGATTAATTCACATCTCAAAAGCAATTAAGTTCATTACATAGCGTGGGTCACATCATTAGACTATAATTAGGCTATAGACGAGAAAATTTTCTCTCTCATTAACATTTACGTGATCCAATTTAGCTAGGTTGCTTGAAAAGAAATTAGTGACACCCTTTTGAGACACGGTAATGTCTAAGGAATTGAAAAAAATGACGAGGATCAAATTTTGAAGCATATAGAGGTACGTAGTCGACAGATGGTATGTTTATGTAAGTAGTATATTTTCATGAAGGTGTTCTCAATGATCTGAAATATAATTAGCAGACAATAGTGAATGTTCTTCGTAGCTAAAGTAAGTTCTTTGAATTTTCTCCACAATAAGCTAGAGGGTTGACTTTTAGTTGTCAATGGTCATAGCTATTGACATTTCAATATTTCATGTCATTGTAAACAATTTCTCATCAATCAGATCAGTAAATGATATTATTCTCCTCTTGGTTATCCATCCAAGTTTTCCAAGTTGCTGCTTGCAAGAAACCTATATATGTAAATAAATTTAAAATTAAAAAAACTCAATTACTACTAATCATTGGTTTGGGGGTATAATTATATATGTTCCCCTCAACTCTGAGTTAATTTGTTACTATTGTTGTACACAAAATCCATGCAAAAGTAAATCTCCAAATTGCTGTTATTTAGATTGCAAGATGATGTAGAATAGACTGGGAAAACCCCTCTCTCTCTCTCTCTCTATATATATATATATATGTGGCCCATTTGGAAAAAAGTCAAGAGGACGACATGATGACATATACGTAATATATATTTTTTTATCAAGGCAATTCAAGGAGTCCATTTTCACCAAAAATACTTATTATCATTTGGAAACAGCTTTGATCGCAACGTATGCTGTTTTTCTGCCGAATTCTGTTGTTTGGGGTCTGAAATCGTGTTTCTATGTCATGAAACAAAAGATTGTTATATATTTAAAGGACTTGACTAAAGTGGAGCTTCTTACCGTGTCCGTTAGACTAGTCTCTGCTGTCATTATTCTTCTTGTTTTTCATCTCTAATCCTTCTTTGCAACATGCACATTTCATTGTCAGGGTTGAGCCAGGATTCAATGCAAGGGGGGCAGAGTATTAACGGTTTTACTAATAGAGTATTGACGGTTTTACTAATATAATATAATAATATTTTAAGTCAAAAGTACCTAAAAAAGATAATTCAAATTAAATTTTTAATACCTAGGATTTTACATTGTAATTTAAACCATCGATCCTAAATTCCTAATAAGCATAATTGAGTAAAAATAATATTATAATAAGATGATTCTTATATTATCTTATATGAAGATATTCTTGAATTTTTTTTTAATTTTTTATTATGCTAAACTCCTAAAGGTCAAAGTAACAAAATATAAGATTAATTTTCAATGTAATCAAGTAGATGCAGGCTTGCAGCACAGTTAATCAAAGAAAAGAGAGAAACCAAATTTTACCGAAATGAACATTTGTTCCTTGTATCATTTCCCCTACTAATCTGCTTTAAGCCTTTAATGGCAGAAAAAAAAAATTAATTATTATTATTATAATAAGATGATTATTATATTATCTTATATGAAGATATTCTTCAAAAAAAAATTTTATTGTGCTAAACTCCTAAAGGTTAAAGTAACAAAATCTAAGATTAATTTTCAATGTAATCAAGTAGATGCAGTATGCAGCACAGTCAATTAAAGAAAATAGAGAAACCAAATTTATCGAAATGAACATTTGTTCCATGTGGACCATGTGATTATGTGAACAGATCAAGAACATGAGCACCAAACTTTACAAAAAAAAAATTTAAAAGAGGGCAAAAGATAGCCAGATAGGTGAGACCTTGAGTTGAGCTTCGGGCCTTCGGCAACCTCAATCCTTCGAGATCTCCACGCAGACTGAGTAGCTTTAATGGTCGGCGTCAGTGGTCGTCTGGCCTTCTCTTTCCTCTCCGGCTCTCCCTTTGGTTTTTTCTCCAACTTCTCTCTAGACTCTCGCAACTCTCGCTCTTCTCAGCTCAAAAAAGAGGGCAAATTGATGGGCGCCCTAATGTTGGGGGGCCAGTATACTAATTTTTTTTTATATTTTTTTATTGTATATATTAATAATAAATTTTTTTTTTTTTTGGGGGGGGGAGCCAAGACCCCCAGCTCTGCCCCTGTTCATTGTGAAGCTACCATCTTTAGTAGAGCTTCATACCTTCTTTCTTTTCCGCCAATAAAGATCAATGAAATTTGCATATCAAATCTACAATTGTTCCCTGTTATGTATGATGAAATCGTGTATGTACGAGGTTAATGAAGATAGTTAGATGCATTTCAATTATTCAATTTATTAAATAGTGTATAATGGGTTGGAATGTGTCAGATATAGTCTGAACTTTATCCAATTCGTCTAGGGAGTCTCCGACACCCTGATTATTGAAAAAAAATCTACACCTGTATCAATAAAGTACAGTTTGTTACTTTCTCTATCCAGATCCTTATTCAATCCTGTACTATTTTTGGATTCTGAGATCAGTACCCTGGTGAATTGAACAAAGGATCTAGGCATCCCCAATTCATACCATTTTCACATCATTGTCAACCAGATTTAATGAATTTTCATCTTGAGGTAACAAATTTTCATGCATATATATAGTTAGTCCTGCCAAATATTAGGGAATTTAGGGGTGGGACTATGGTGGATTGGATAGGTTAAGGGGTTAACCCACATCAAATCCAAGGTTTTAACACCCAAGACGCATCAAGTCCCAATTCTGAAAAACCCATCACATCTCAACTCATACCATAATGCTTGATTTTATAAGTTTATCGGTTCCATGTTATCCCGAATTGTAATACCTTACTAATAAATAAACATTAATTAATTGATTTTATTTTTATTAAAATGTATAACTACGTATATAGATCTTATAAAACTGCTTATGAGAATATGGAAAGAATTCAAATCTTATAATTCTTTTTTTTTTCTTTCCTTAACCATAAATTTTTAACAATAAAAATATAAAAATTATATAACTTTCTTGTATTAAGATCTTTGTTCAAATTCGGCCCAAAATAAATTCTGCCTTTAAAATTTAAACTCAATCATGTCCTATATGGTCCCAAGTACCTTGACAATGCTTCTGAAATTTTCGGACAGGACTCGAAATCACCTGCACATGACACATACATACCCATATGTAATATATTAGGTATATATTGCTACACACAGAGAACACCTTTTCTTTTTTTCACATTTATGGCATTGACCTCACATGTCTCCCTCCCCATTATTTAATACCACAGTATATAAGTATATTTTATATTATACTTCTTAAAATTTATGCTGGGAATTTAACTTTTTATGATAATAAATATTTTATTATTGTATTGATAATTGTAAAATTTTAAATTTATTCTTATTAAAAGGCAAATAAATAATTCATAATTAATGTATTTGTTTAATTAAGTCATTGTAAAAAGAATAGGTTGAGAATGCTTTAAAAAATAATACATCTATTTTTGGAAGGAGACTTTGTCACACCCCAAATTTTAACACAAAGACTCTTTGTCTTGTATGTAAAATTTGATGAATAACTTCCACCAACTCTCCACATACATCCATCATAAAATATAACTATAATGAATCACATCATCCAATTTATTAACATGAGTGTCTGAAAAATATAAATCAAATCCATAAATAAAGGTGAAAGTCCCTCTAACACAACAAAACATCTATTACCACTTAAACAACTCGATAAAGTTTCATAAAACATTAACTTTATTACAGTAATCATAATAAAGGAAAACCGAGCTAAAATTCGACTTTGTCATGCGTCTCCATCACGTTCCTACTGTACGAGCACCTGAAATGTGATAATGGGGTGAGCTTACAAGCTCAGCAAGAAATGCTAAACACAATCATTGTTCAGCAAGTTAACCTTACTTTGTATTCCCATATATATAAGCAACTCAATAAATGCATTAATTAATTATGCATATTCCAGTTAATTATAAACGCAATCAATGACCATCATTTATTTTTGATAAATCTGTATATCTCACATGAGCCCCGAGCTCCCGTCCAATAAAGTGGTGTGAATCGTATAGTCCCTGATTACCAAAAACACACGTGTGGCTGGATTGTATGTCTACTCCCCAGATGATCCCTGATCACGTCCACACAATAAGGGCTCATTAGACCCATGGCCATAATAAAAGGGTAATGCACTCCCAATAGGCAGGTCCCTGACCATACCCAAAAGTCATCATAGGGTCAGTCTCTAACTACCCCTCTGACTAATCCAAATGCATCCATTAATTATTAACTATGATGAATTATGAAAGATATCAGTAATTAATAATTAAAATTAATAGTTAATGTACCCAAATATCATTTTAATTTAAAAACAGAACCCTAGTGATCCAACTAGTGAGAGTATAAAATTTCTGGATAAAGTCTAACATTAAATATAAGACCTTACAAAATTTCAGAATCTAACTCCTAATAGTTTTTCCGTACTCTCCCTTTTAGTGTTGAGAAAATAACAATATTTTTAATGGTTTAATTCGGTAAACCTACCCAAATATCATTTAAAATATTGACTTTAAACAAAACTAGGTTCAGTATATAAAAATATAATATTCTGAAAGTTTTCATAATTTTTTGAAGCATTAATATTATTTATATTCCTTATTTATCACTCAATGAAATAATAACTAATAAAAATAAATATTATGTATATTATTTTGTGATGTTGGCCCACCACTACTCACCATTAATACCTGAGAATCACACGTCCCTCCCAATATGGTTCTAAAGTACTACAGAGAAACTAATTTCAATAGGTATATATTTAAATCTCATAAAACTTCCTTTTCCAATTTAATTCCATATATATATAAATTGTACTCACATGCTAATCAGCTAATCCACTTAATCATGTATTAAAGTGAATATATATATGCACACACACACACACACATATATATATATGTTAGATACCATTCTAAGTTCAAGTTGACCCAAAAAATCTATATTACAACTTATTAAATTCATGGAAACTTAATATAATTAATTCAAGATCTTCAGCTCTTATTTGCCATGACCTCAAATCGTAATTCACCTTTATCCATTCTGTATTCATATAACAGCATGAACAAAGTACATCAATTATCAATTCACATGATCATTATAAAATTCCCAAATATATATATTTATATAACAACACGTTAAAATAGTTCCACATAATAATATATACCAATCCATTACCCACTTACCCCTTACATATATACATACACATGCAGGTTCTACGTAACTACCATGACCCATAATGATCGTCACAACACTACAACCAATTAGATTCCATAATTCTACATAAACATATCATATATATGTCTAGGTTCTAATTACACAAGGAATGAAATTCATACCGTTAACCATTCATATTGATGAAATTATTCTTATTTATCATCACGTTACATGCTATAGGCAAAGTTACAAATATATACAAGTATACAAAGCAAGATTAACTTGCCTGAGTACGCAACTCTTTCTTTCCTATGTAAAGATTGGATCACCGTCCCTTCTCCCGGCTACTGCAGAAGGTAAGAAGTATCGATAACTTCTGTTTCTCTCTTTCTCCCTTGTTTTATTTCTTCCTTTTACGCAATAGGGAAATAAAATAAAATAAAATAAAACTAACATAAAGATAAGAATATCGGTAGGTGAGCTAATTTAGGATCCCCTTTAAAATTTCAACTTTTTTTTTTAAAAAAATAACCTATTATCTCTAATATTCCTTAAAAAGTCAACTAAATAATAAATATTCCTAATAAAAAAAAAATACGGATATTACATGTATTTTGATACATCCCAAAATAAAAAAGGTGGACATAAATTGTGGAACACAGATTATATTTTTAACCTTTTTGCCTTGCACCCTTTTCCAGATCAATGAGAGATATATGGACTAAGAATATTCCCTTGCAATTTAAACTTTCCCATTGATAGTTCTTATTGTGACTGGTATCTAAGGTGGGACTGGTTGAGTAGTCTTTGGAGTGGAGCTCAAAAATCTGCAAATATAGTTAGTTTGGCATATTTTATCTCTTTGGCAAATATGGAAATAAGAGCAGGAATCACAAGCTGTTTAATGGTGTTTGATGATTCTTTTGGTGGGGATGCAAATCTTTGTGGTGGATATATTGTTGTTAGTAAGAGTGGCAATTTAAGTCTAAACTGTTGGCTATTTCTCTGATACCACTTTGTTGGCTATTTCTCTGATACCACTTTCTGACTTTGCTCTGATACCACTTTGTTGGAAATAGCGAGCTATACAAACAAATGCAACTCTATATAATTTGAAAGAGAAATGGAGGAAGAAATATATTATTTCACTTATATCCAACTTATTATCCTCATAAAATAGGCATAGTACATGAGTTTATATATGCTCTAAGACATATATAACCAATTACATTTCAATACCCAATTACTCACACTAACATAACTTTTAGGCTTAACTCCCACTACTCCCACTAACATGGTATTTAGGAGGTTTAATTTCCACTAACATAACCATTTAGACTTAACTCTCATGACCCTTAGTTTTACATAACCTTCATCATCACACTAACTCTCATATACTAATTCTCATTAAGATAATTTACTACCCATTAACATGCTAAATGCCAACATACACTATGTAAGACAAATACTTAAAATAATTAATTAAATACTAAAATCAAGTTTATTTTTCAACACTCCCCTTGAAACTTGATTTTGTAACTTGAAAATAAACTTCTTATTAATCTTGGGGGCTTGATCAAAAGTTTGATAGTTGATCTTCAATTCTACTTCCTTCAATAGCTTCAATCTTCTTGGCCATTTCCATTGATGTGTAGGGCTTGTGAAACTTCTTCAAATGTTTGAATAATGTCCTCTTATGATCAACATTTATCTTCTTCAAATGGGTGCACCATTCTTTTTCTCCCTTCTTAAATTCTCGAAACGTCTTGAACTTCTTATGTTTTTCTTCTTTGGAATCAAAAAATAACTCTATATTCACCCAACCTGTGTCAATTACAAAATTCTCCAAACCATCTTGTAACAAATAATTCGAAAAATTCTTCTCGCCTTTAGCTTCAATCTCATAATTAATTAGAATAATTTTCTTGAAGAGAAGTTCATCATTCTCCACAAAATAAGCATTATTTGATGAATATGAAGAAATAATAATTTCATCAAATAAGTCAAATATAACTTCTTTCAAGGTGGAATTTGTAACCACACCTGAAAATGTAACTTGAACTTTTACCTTTTCTTTAGCAATTTCTTCTTCTAAATCTTCTATTTTCACTTCATCCTCCTCCACTTTTTCAATATCTTCTTTAACATCTTTTCTTACCTCTTCCTCATTCACCATTTCAAATTCTCCTTCAACTTTTGAATCTCCAAAATCTTCAATTTCTTTTGTATGATACACTTTTTCATTCTCCATAACTTTGTCATCAAGACTTTCATAATCATCTTTTGTAAACTCATTATTCTCAAAGCATTGTACCCAATACTCCATGGGTAGTGATTCACCTCTATGATTGGAAACGATAGTCTCGAGTATCTTCCAAACACAACTTGGAGTTTTGGACTCTTCAAAATACTCCCAAATTTCTTGATGTATTGCCTTTTGCAACACCATAAACGCCTTCTTTTCTTTCTTTTCACGAAGTTTGTTGGACATGCCATTCTTTGGCTCTTCTCCAACAACATCCCACAAATAATATGCTTTGAGGTATAAAGTCACGATGACTCTCATTCTCCTGTAATTAGATAACATCGTCTTCTCACTAAGAAAATACATTTTCTCCCCCTCATCATCATCAAGGAGAAACATGTTTTTCTCAAAATGTTGAACCTTCTAGGATCAACTTCGTCAAGCCTTCAGGATCGTCTCGGCTCTGAACATGAAACATTGGCTCTGATAATGACCTGGCTCTGATACCACTTTGTTGGCTATTTCTCTGATACCACTTTGTTGGTTATTTCTCTGATACCACTTTCTGACTTTGCTCTGATACCACTTTGTTGGAAATAGTGGGCTATACAAATAAATGCAACTCTATATAATTTGAAAGAGAAATGGAGGAAGAAATATATTATTTTACTTATACCCAACTTATTCTTCTTTTCTCTCCTCAAAAAATAGGCATAGTACATGAGTTTATATAGGCTATAAGACATATGTAACCAATTACATTTTAATGCCCAATTACTCACACTAACATAACTTTTAGGCTTAACTCCCACTACTCCCACTAACATGGTATTTAGGAGGTTTAATTCCCACTCACATAACCATGTAGACTTAACTCTCATGACCCTTGGTTTTACATAACCTTCACCATCACACTAACTCTCATATACTAATTCTCATTAAGATAATTTGCTACCCACTAACATGCTAAATGCCAACATACACTATGTAAGACAAATACTTAAAATGATTAATTAAATACTAAAATCAAGTTTTTTTTCAACATAAACATATTAAATTGCTCAAATCTATTCACTAAAATTAAATTATTTGAGCATCCAAATTTAAGTGAGTGGGTCAATAATGAGTAAAACGTGGATACCCATTCAATTCAATGGTTAATAATAAGTTAAGTGTGGTACCCATCTTAACCAGCTCAAACAAAACCCTCTTTTCTCTTAACAATCATTATCATTTTTAACTTGTTGAGAGCGAGGAACACAAATATATATATATATATATATATATATATAGACACGAGGAAAAAGGGCGGTTAGAGGGAGAATTGGACTCGTAAAGAGAAATTTAAAAGAGAAAAGTCAAAAAAAAAAAATTATTATTATTATTATTATTTTTTTGCAAAGAGTCAAAAGGGTATGTCATTTGGTTGATAATATGTGAAGTTTTGTAAATTATTCATTTTTTATTGGTTCATACCATAAATTACACTGTGGGTACGAACCACCTAATATTTTCTCTCTACATGCTTCTCCCTCCTATTTTTTTTTCCGCCCTTCCTATCTGCTTCTCTCCCTCTTATTACTAGGTAAAAAAATATAAGAATAAATCACCACCAACTAATTAAAATTTTCATATGTTATGAGTCAAAGCTCATTTATATAAAATATATATATATATATATATATATATATATGTTAAAGCTCATTTTTCTATATATATATATATAAAAGCGTGTGACTTTTTCGAATAAAAAAAAAAAAAAAGGAAAACAAAATTGTAATTCAGAAAAATTAATGGAAAACTATTATTGGAATTTTTATTTTATTTTTTTTGTAAAATTTTCATATGTTACCTGGTCAAGCTTCTTTTTCTATACGCGTGTGGGTGACTTTTTCAGAAAAAGAAAAATAAAAATAAAGGAAAAAAATTTGCAATGTTGTAAACCAAAAAATTAATAAAAACTGCTACAAGTACCTTTCTTTAATTATATTTTTTTTTATAATCAAAATAATTTGACAATTTGTATTTAAAAATAGTCGGATCATTGGGTTGTATGTGAGTTGATTAGCCCATTTAACACCCATCCCATTTATAACCTGTGATACCCCTCGATTTCAGAGACGCGGGTGATCAAGTCCGAGTACAGATCCGAGGGATAACAAACAATTAAGTATATAAACAAGCATTTGAATACAAAAAAGAATAATAAATAAATAATAAGCTAAAGGAAACTAAATAATAAATCCTTATTTAAATAATAATTAAAAATCCAATAATAAAATCCCCCAATCCTTGGATACTAGTAATTAATTAAACTACAACTCGGGAATCCATATTGTGGACCCCTAATAATATCCTAATAGAAATAAAACTAATAATTAAACCATGAAGAAGAGTCATACGTAGAGTCGAAAGAGTGAATAACTTCTCTGCTCGGCACGAACAATCTCCAAGACTAGAACTGACGAACACTTGAAAAATAATAGTGGGTCAGGCCCATATACAAGTTCAAATCTACTACATCCCAAATAGAAACCCGATACACATACACATCCTAATTAATTCAACAATAACTAAATAGTCCATAAATAAATATATACACACTAAAGGAACCTCACTAGATAATAGAGTTGTCTCAACCTGAATAGTTGACAACATGCAAAATGTATATATAGTGGGAATGAGTACCTATACCTACAAGGATACACAACTACACTATATCTAGCTACACATCCCTGGCAATCTACGCACCCTAACCACTGATCCTGAGACTCAAGCTCATATCATGGCGTATAATTATATATGTAAAATCCGTCCTATCCAACCATCAAAATAAACTATCCAATTATTATTTTAATAATATGTCATCCAACTATTCCGTTGACCTGACACGAATAAGTAGGATTTAACACTATGGTTAATCCGTTCCCTTATTAAAAATAGGTAAGACTTAACTCTTAAGTTAATCCGTCCCTAATATGCCCCCATCCCATAATGGTGCATTAATCCATATAATAACCAAATAAAAGTTTCCAATCCAACGATAATGTAAATAATATTTACATATAATAATCCAAATAAACATAATATAAATCATATACACATCATTTGCATTTACTTGAGGAAAAATATCAATTCTAAATAGCATGCATTTAGTTTACATCACAAGAAATTAACATGCCTTTAAACTAAATTGTACATCTCCATGTTCAGATTAAATTAATTTAAATCTAAACAATTGATTAAAATAATTTAATCTAACAATACTTAATTAATTTATCCTTTTAAAATTAATTACATTCCATACTTAGCATGTAAACAAATCATGCATTCCAATTCTTAATGAATCTATTTAAACTAAATAAATATTTAATTCAAATCCATCAATCAAAACCAACAAATATTAATTTAATATTCTAACAGTAACCAAAATAACATTTAAAAACTAATTCATATAAAAAAAAACTAATTCTGATTTCAGGCCTATATCCCAACAATACTAATTTCTCGTTTAGCGTGCACACCTAAGTAAAGAAAAACACATTCAGATTTCATGTATTACATAAAAACTTATTCATGCTAAAAACAAATTCTCCTCGTTCGGCGTGTATGTCTTATGAAACAAATAATACTAATAATAAAATAATTGAAATTTCAATTACCAATTGCAATCAACAAACTGATGCACTAAATTGTGTCGCGTGCATGTCTTTTCCCCTTCCTCATTCGACGTGTAACACTTTATGATTAAAGTGTATTTCAATTACATGTAACAATTGGATCAAGCTTTTAAAAAAATTCATGCTACAAACAAAAACAAACAGACCCAGCCACCAAACAAACACATTAAAACACATTAAAATTCAATTTGTCAAAGTATGAAAATTCATCACGAATTCATTATTAAAACATAAGAACTTTAATTTCTAAATTAGTTCATGTAATTAGATCCCATTAATTTATTTAAAGAACCTAGAATTAATATAGCATGCATAAGGTATGAATCAAAGGAGAAGAAAACAATTAAAACTTGTCTTAAGGGATTTGATAAATAATAAATAAATAAAAAAAAAAATCATAACCTCCTTCTTCCTTTTCCTCTTCCTTCTTTTTCCTTTTTTCTCTCTCTAAAATATATTACGTGATTATTTTCTTAGCCCCTTTTGCAACCCTATAGTTATATATTTATAGGCAAATAAAATAATCCTAATCCTTCTCCCAATCCAAGTCAAACCAATAATAAAAATAAAATAAAATTTAAATACTGAAAAGGTAACTAAAATATATTTTACTTACAATCTATGTTTAATCCCTTTTATATATAACATATAAATATACACATCAGATTATTACTAAAGAACTTTCCTTATATATATATATATATATATATATTTATTTATTTATTAAATATACATATACAATTATCCAAAGATAATTATCCATACCCATTAAACCCCTTATCCAAGTAGTCCATGGGATCCAATTGGTTAGTCCATTACTATTATCCATATCTGATTCCTTAAAAAAATAAAAAAATTAAATTCCTAAATAAATACACATCTTCATATACAATTTAATTTAAACAAATAAGTCAAAAACACATAATTTTAGCACACTATTTAATTTAAACAAATAATTCAATCAACATATAAACAATCAAATCAATTAAACAAATAAAAGGAATCAAATCAATTCAATTAACATATAAACAATCAAATCAATTAAAACAATTTAAAAAAATACCGAGACTATCATTTTAAAACCAAGGGTATTACACTCTTCCCCCCTAATAAAAGGAATTCCGTCCTCGGAATTCGCCCTTACCTTCTTCCATTATATCTGGAAACTGTGAGCGAATGACATCCTCTTCTTCCCAAGTAGACTCAGCCTCATTATGGTGACTCCACTGGACACGTACTAACAATATGACTTTATTGCGCAGAACATGATCCTTACGGTCTATAATTCGACATGGTGGCTCCACATATGTTGCATCCGGCTGCAACTCAATCTCTCCAACATCGATATGCTGATACTGATCTTCATCTCGCAGAAATTTCCGTAACATGGAAACATGAAACACATTGTGCACTTGATTCAAATGATCTGGAAGTGCCAACCGATAAGCTACAGCTCCAACACGATCAGTAATCAGGAATGGACCCACAAACCGTGGTGATAACTTCCCTTTCTTCCCAAAGCACATTACACCTTTCATAGGAGACACTTTGAGTAGAACCTGATCCCCAACCTAAAACTCCAATGCACGAGTACGACGATCCGCATAACTCTTCTGCCTACTCTGGGCAGTGCGCATACGATCCCTAATAAGAGTAATCTTCTCAGAAGTATCATTAATGAACTCAGGACCCAAAAATTTGCTCTCACTAACCTCCATCCAACAAACAGCAGATCGACATGGTCAGCCATATAATGCCTCAAACGGTGCCATACCAATAGTCTTTTGAATGCTATTGTTATATGCGAACTCTACAAGTGGCAAATACTCCTCCCAGTGGCCCTTAAAGTCAAGGACAGAAGAACGAAGCATATCCTCCATTATCTGATTAACCCTCTTGATTTATCCATCAGTCTGAGGATGATAAGCTGTGCTAAAATGCAACTCTGTACCCAAAGTCTACTGAAAACTCTTCCAAAATCCTGACAAAAAGCTCGAATCCCTTTCCGATATAATAGATAATGGTACGCCATGTAACTTCAAAATCTTTGTAATGTAAAGTCTCGCCAACTGTTCTGAAGTGTAATCAGTGCGGATAGGCAAGAAATGAGCTAATTTGGTCAACCTATCAACGATAACCCAAATGGAATTGTGATTCTTGAACGAATTAGGCAATCCCTCCTCAAAATCCATAGAAATACTCTCCCACTTCCACTCCAGTATAGGTAGTGGTTGTAGTGAACCTTGTGGTCTTTGGTGATCGATCTTGACCATCTGGCAAGTATAACACTTAGAGACAAAGATAGCAATGTCCTTCTTCATACCTGCCCACCAAAATTGCCGTTTTATATCCTGATACATCTTGTCTCCTCCTGGATGAACAGAAAACTCAGAATGGTGAGTTTCAGTCATCACATCCTTCCTCAAATCATCAGCAGAAGGTACTACTAAACGCCCTTTGTACCTCAAGCCTCTATCAGTCCCCACATGATAAAATGGAACCTCCCCAGAAGCTATCTCTGCAACCTTATCAATGCACTGCTGATCTGTGAGTTATGCCCTTATTACCTTGTGAATGATAGAAGGTGCAACTACCATACAAGTCATAAAAGCATCGGACAACTCATCAACTATCTTCAAAGCATCCCACTCAGTGGCGAATAATGCAGAAAGGCTAGCATAAGGTCGGCGACTGAGCGCATCTGCCACCGCATTCGCTTTCCCTGGATGGTACTGTATAGAGAAATGATAGTCTTTCACAAACTCTAACCATCGGCGCTGTCTCATATTCAACTCCCGCTGAGTGAACAAATACTGTAGACTTTTGTGATCACTAAATAATCTGAAAGACTCTCCGAACAGATAATACCTCTAAATACGTAAGGCAAAGACCACAGCTGCCAACTCCAAATCGTGCGTTGGATAATTAAGCTCATGAGGCTTAAGCTTACGAGATCCATACAAAATTGGTAGTTCCTTTTACATCAAAACACACCCAAGACCTTGCAAAGAAGCATTTGTATAGACAAGATACTCTATCCCACTCTGTAGCATAGACAAAACCGGTGTAGAAGTCAACTTGCTTTTTGGCTCATCAAAAGCTTTCTGATAGTGTTTATCCCATACGAACCGTACACCTTTCTTAGTCAAATGAGTGAGTGGTCCCACTATCTTCGAGAATCCTTGAATGAACCTACGATAGTATCCTGCCAATCCGAGGAAACTCCTAATCTCTGTAGGTTAATTAGGTTGTCCCCACTCTACCACTGCTAAGACCTTGACTGGATTTACCGTAATCCCCTTCTCTGACACTACATGACCCATAAACTTCACTTTTCGCTGCCAAAATTCACACTTCTCGAATTTAGCATATAACTGGTGTTCAAAAAGCGTCTGCAACACTGTGCAAAGATGTCTAGCATGATCGTCCTCTGACTTAGAATAAATTAAGATATCATCAATGAAGACGATGACAAATTGATCTAAGTAAGCCCTGAAGACTCTGTTCATTAAATCCATGAAGACTGCTAGTGCGTTAGTCAATCCGAAAGGTATAATACGAAACCCATTAGAACTATATCTAGTGAGAAACACTGTCCTAGGAACATCTTGCTCCCTAACCCGAAGTTGATGATATCCAGAATGCAGATCAATCTTATAAAAATATGTAGCTCCCTTCAACCGATCAAAAAGATCATCAATCCTGGGCAAAGGGTACTTATTACGAATAGTAACCTTATTCAACTCCCTATAATCTATACACAGGCAAAGCGAACTATACTTCTTCTTCACAAACAGAACTGGTGCTCCCCAGGGTGAAATACTCCTACGAATAAAACCCTGGCTGAGCAATTGCTGAATCTGATCCCTCAGCTCTCTCATTTTCACTGGTGCCATCCTGTATGGTGCCCTAACAATAGGCATAGTGCCTGGAGCCAAGTTAATCATAAAATCTATCTCTCGACTAGGTGGTAACTATGGAATCTCCTGAAATACATCCGAAAAGTCCTGTACAATTGGTATGCTATCCAATGACACAGTAACCTCTTCCTCAATTTCCTCATCCATATGGAACAAATAAGTGCTAATAACCCTGTTAGAACGTGGCATAGCGATGACGTACATATCCTGACCAGGTATGGTGAAAAAAATAGACCTATCATAACAATTAACTTGGGCATGGTAGTGGGTTAACCAATCTATCCCGAGTATCACGTCATAATTACGCATGTCTAGGACCAATAGATTGGCTAGAAATCTAAGTCTACCAATATCTAGTGTCACAGGCCCATCACTCTCATGTAAAATGGCAGTATCGCCTAAAGGTGTAGATATACCATGAGGTCTATCGCATACTCGCGTTGTCATCCCACATAAAGCAACAAAAGATTTAGACACAAATGAATGTGTAGCACCCGTATCAAATAAAATACGACCATGTGTATCATGAATAGGAAACATACCCTTAACAGACTGAGGCGCCTGAACATCATGTAGCCTAGGGTTATACACCCTGCCATAATGCAACTATTGTGGTGCCTGTCTCTGTGGCTGCGGCAGTGCTAGTAAAGTCGGGAAGGTTTGTCCCTGAATGTGCGGAAACTGTGGAGCGGGTAAAGGTAATGGTGCCCTCTATCTTTGCTGCACATGCTAACCCTGTCTTACTCTAAGACACTGCCTGGAAGTGCGTGATACCCCTCGGATCCGAGACACGGGTTGATCAGGCCCAGGCCCAAACCCGAGGGAATATCAAACAATTAAAGTATTTTAAAACGAACACAGATGACAAAAAGAACAATAAAGATAGAATAAAACTGAAAGAAACATTAATTATAAAATCCTCCAGGGACAACTGAAAAATGAAACTCCAATCCTCCAAAACTTCAAGGTTACAACATGGGAATCCACTGATGGACCCCTAACCAAAAGTTCAACTGAAACTGAAAACTGAAAATAGATAATGCTAGAAACATCGAGAGAAGTCCTACGTATTCAGATGAAAGTGAGACTGTCCTCGACAAGCACGATCAAGCTCTAAGGCTGGAACCGTCCTGTACCTGAAAAGATTAATAAAGGAGTGGGTCAGACCCACGAGCAAGTTCTAATCTAACTGCAATCCATACAGTGACCCGATACGCAGATACACCGTAGACACCTCACAATATCTATCTAGTCCATACGTATAAATATATCCACACTAAAGGACATTCACTAGTCTATAATAGGGGTCTCAACATGAATAGAAGGCAACATGCGAATACGCACCCAAAGGTGGGCATGAGTACCTAGACCTAACAGGGTACACCTCAACCTATTATAACCAGCTACGCATCCACTGCATATACGCACCCTAACCAACGAGTCTGAGACTCAAGCTCAACTCGTGGTACCATAACCATATATATAAAGTCCGTCCAAATCCAGGGTATGCAGTTCAACTATTTATTAAACTGTCATACAATAAACCAACTAGTTAGTCATTCAACTTATTCAGTTGATATGACTTAACTACCATCCATTAATCCAGGAAGTCATCCAACTTGTTTACAGCTGATCTGAATTAGTCACAATTAGGATTCGATATCTTTCAATCCATTCCATTAATCCATTGGGTTAGGTTTATGCGTTTTGAGCTAAACCGTCCCTAGTATGTCACCGTCCCATACCGGTACATACCATCCTCCATATCCATGTAAATTACAACATATATAACAGTTCAATAATTTACAGACCAAAAACCCCCATCCAAATAATTGCAGAAAAATATTTAAAGCTTCAGCAATTTAAATCCCAACATTTAACCATATAGTTGCAGGAGACGATTTAACAAATCAACAACTAACATCCAGAGCATGCATAGACCAAATTTAATATGTCAGGGACTCCATCATGCATGTGAATAGGTTAAATAATCCTATTATTAACCAATAAATTGCTAAAACAATTCAGAAGATTGTTTAATATTTCAGCAGTTTAAATCCAAGCATTAACCATATAGTTGCAGTAAACAATTTAATAATTCAGCAACTAGCCTCCTAAGCATGCATAGATCAAAATTAATAATTAAATGACCTTATCATGCACTTGAATGCATTCTAAAACAAGTTTTATAAACACATTATGTTCCATCAAATTGGTGAATTTTAATTCAACTTCCATTTGTCAAGTGCCTTAATTTTTACACTGTTTGTCCCGACAACTTAGAATTAAACTTTACTTAATTTAGGGTCTTCATAACACTCAAAATTCATTCCTTGATCCCTCTGTAAAGTTCCAAATTCATTCCAATAGTCTCCATGCTCCAACAGTGAACATAGTATGTAGAAAATTAAAAAAATCGTAAAATAAACCAAAAATACCAAGAGAGCCTGCTCCAGAATTTGGAGCAGGCTCTTTTCCAGCCTAGAGCCGGCTCTAGGACTTCTTAGAGCCAGCTCTACTTTGTTGTGGGAGCCGGCTCCCACTTCCATGGAGCCGGCTCTCACCTCCTCTGAGAGCCTTGTCCCCGTTGCTTCGTTTCAGTCCGTCCGCTCCTTCTCTGATCAAATCCAACCACTCTGTTGGTCTCTAAAACTAATCTTAGGACTCGTAATTTAGTCTAGAAGCATTCCCCAAGATTGTTTACAATAGTTTTGAAAGCAATTACAGAGTTTAATCAGGCCATTTAAACTAGCGTTGTTGAAGAACGGTACTGAAACTAAACTGCAAGATCAGTTTTATCCCAACCCCTCTGATCTTCCTCCAATTTTAAATTTGAAGTCTTAAATTACATCTAGTATCCAATCAGACCTCGGTTGATTTCAGTAAGATTCCAAATAAACATTAAACCAGTAAGACGTTACGCCAAAACAGAGTCAAGAAAACATACGTGCTATAATTGTTTTGTAAATAAATTTCACAGATAAAGCGATCAAGTAAAACATATATAAAACATGCATGGTTCAGTTTAAGGCCAATTAATCTCCTAGAGATGTCCAGGTGCACAGAACACAAATCAAAGGGAAGGAGGAAGATAAGAACTTGCCTGTATAGTTTTATAAACAAAACCTTGACACCGTTGTTCTAAGCTTTCCGGCAACCACTGACTACCTTCTAGCCTCCTCTGGTTCTGATCTAATCCACCAAACACCTCCCTTGGTCCTCTCTGTTATTCTCCTTGACAGACCGTTACGACGCTCTGTTCTCTCAACTTCTCTCTTTACTGTATACGGGAATATGGTGAATAGGGTTTTAGAAACCCTCGGCAGACGTATACCCATATATTTATAGAGTTATACCAAAACCCTAAATTAATTAGAGCCCTAACCAAATCCTAACCGGCCCATAGAACTTAATTAAATCCTGTGTCGACTAAAGAAACTAAACCCCCACTTATGAAAATAAAATAGTTAATTAAAATACTTCCTAAATTACTTCCTAAATTAAAACCTTTAATAATCGATTAAATAAAATAAAATGCAATTTAAACAAATAAATAGATACCAATTAAATACACGTCACACAGGTAAACAATTAAATCAAATAATCATGCAAAAAATACAACAAAAATAATAAATAAATGCCGAGACTATCCTTTTAAATTAGGGGTATTACATTCTTCCCCCCTAACAAAAGGAATTCCGTCCTCGGAATTCGCCCTTACCTTCTTCCAATATTTCAGGAAACTGCGAGCGAATGACATCCTCCCGTTCCCAAGTGGACTCGGCCTCATTGTGATGGCTCCACTGCACACGAACCAAAGGGATAACCTTATTGCGAAAGATTTGATCCCGACGGTCAACAATACGACATGGTGGCTCCAAATAAGTTGCATCCGGCTGCAACTCAATCTCCCCAACATCGATATGTTGATACCGATCCTCATCTCGCAGAAATTTCCGCAACATGGACACATGGAATACATTGTGAACGCGATCCAAGTTATCCGGAAGTGCCAACCGATAAGCCACAGCTCCCACTCGATCCGTAATCATGAATGGACCGACAAACCGCGGTGACAACTTCCCTTTCTTCCCAAAGCGCAGTACACCCTTCATAGGAGATACTTTGAGAAGAACCTTATCTCCAACCCGAAACTCCAAAGCACGAGTGTGACGATCAGCATAGCTCTTCTGCCTACTTTGGGCAGTACGCATGCGATCTCGAATAAGAGTAATCTTTTCAGAGGTATCCTTGATGAACTCAGGACCTAAGAATCGATTCTCTCCAACCTCCATCCAACAAACAGGTGATCGACACGGTCGACCGTATAACGCCTCAAAAGGTGCCATCCCAATAGTCTTCTGGAAACTATTGTTATAAGCAAACTCCACAAGTGGCAAATACTCCTCCCAGTGGCCCTTGAAATCCAGGACACACGACCGAAGCATATCTTCCATAATCTGATTCACCCTCTCAGTCTGTCTGTCAGTCTAAGAATGATAAGCAGTACTAAGGTGTAACTCCGTACCTAAAGGCTGCTGAAAACTCTTTCAAAATCCAGATACAAAGCTCGAATCCCTGTCCGATATAATAGACAATGGAATGCCATGTAGCTTCACAATCTCTGAAATGTAAAGCCTCGCCAACTGCTCCGAAGTGTAGTCAATGCAAATAGGCAAGAAATGAGCTGACTTGGTCAACCTATCCACAATAACCCATATGGAATTATGCCCCTTGAAAGAATTTGGCAACCCTTCCATAAAATCCATAGATATGCTTTCCCATTTCCACTCCGGAATTGGTAGTGACTGTAGAGCTCCTGGCGGCCTCTGATGATCAATCTTAACCATCTGACAAGTACTGCACTGAGAAATAAAAAGAGCAATGTCCCTCTTCATACCTGCCCACCAAAACTGCCGTTTCATATCCTGATACATCTTATCGCCCCCTGGATGAACAGAGAACTCAGAGTGGTGAGTCTCAGTCGTCACATCCTTCCTCAAATTATCAGCAGAAGGTACCACTAACCGTCCTTTGTACCTTAAACCTCCATCAGCCCCAATATAGTAGAATGGAACCTCTCCGGAAGCTATCTCTACGACCTTGTCGACACACTGCTGATCGGTGAGTTGTGCTTGTAAAACCTTGCGAATGATGGAAGGTGTAACCACCATGCAAGCCATAAAAGCGTCTGACAACTCATCTACATTCTTCAAAGCATTCCACTCAATAGCGAATAGAGCAGAAAGACTACCAACAGGTCGGCGACTGAGTGTATCCGCCACCACATTCGCTTTCCCTGGATGGTACTGTATAGAAAAATGATAGTCTTTTACAAACTCCAACCATCTGCGCTGTCTCATATTCAGCTCCCGCTGAGTGAACAAGTACTGCAGACTCTTGTGATCACTGAATAATCTGAAGGACTTACCCAACAGATAATGCCTCCAAATACGCAAGGCAAAAACCACTGCTGCCAACTCCAAATCATGTGTTGGATAATTAAGCTCATGAGGCTTAAGTTTCCGAGATCCATAAGAAATCGGTCACTCCTCCTGCATCAATACACATCCAAGACCCTACAATGAAGCATCCGTGTAAACAAGATACTCTATCCCGCTCTGCGGAGTAGCCAGAACCGGTGCAGAATTAAGCTTCCTTTTCAGCTCATCAAAAGCTCGCTGACAGTATTCATCCCACACGAACTGTACACCCTTCTTGGTCAGATGAGTGAGTGGTCCTGCTATCTTGGAGAACCCCTGGATGAATCTCCTGTAATATCCGGCCAGACCGAGAAAACTCCGAATCTCAGTAGGTGATGTAGGCTGTCCCCACTCAACCACCGCTGAAACCTTGGCCGGATCCACTGCTATCCTCTTTTCTGACACCACGTGACCCAGAAATTTCACCTCCCGCTGCCAAAACTCACACTTCTCGAACTTGGCATATAACTGGTGTTCACGAAGCGTCTGCAAAACTATGCAAAGATGTCTAGCATGATCGTCCTCCAACCGAGAATAGATCAAGATGTCATCAATAAAGACAATAACAAACTAATCCAAATAAGCCCGGAAGACTCTATTCATTAAGTCCATGAACACTGCAGGTGCATTAGTCGTCCCAAACGGCATAACACAAAACTCATAAGAACCATATCTCGTGAGAAACGCTGTCTTAGGAACATCCTGCTCCCTAACCCTCAGTTGATGATACCCAGAACGCAGATCAATCTTGGAGAAGTATGTAGCTCCCCTTAACTGATCAAACAAGTCATCAATCCTAGGCAAAGGATACTTGTTACGAATCGTAACCTTGTTCAACTCCCTGTAATCTATACACAGACGAAGCGAACCATCCTTCTTCTTCACAAACAGAACTGGTGCTCCCCAAAGTGATGTACTCCTACGAATAAAACCCTGGCTGAGTAATTGCTGAATCTGATCCCTCAGCTCTCTCATCTCTACCGGTGCCATCCTATAGGGTGCCCTAGCAATAGGCGCAGTGCCTAGAGCTAAGTCTATCACAAAATCAATCTCGCGACTAGGTGGCAACCCTGGAATCTCCTGAAATACATCCGGGAAATCCTGTACAATTGGTATGTTATCCAATGATACAGTAATCCCCTCATCCTTTTCCTTCTCCACATGGAACAAATAGGTGCTACCGCCTCCTTTAGAACGTGGCATAGCTACTACATACATATCCTGACCAGGTATGGTAAAAATAATAGATCTATCAAAACAATCAACTTGGGTATGGTAGTGAGATAACCAATCCATCCCAAGTATCACATCATAAGTGTGCATGTCCAGGACCAATAGATTGGCTAGAAACCCGAGTCTGCCAATATCTAGTGTCACAGGCCCATCACTCTCATGTATAATAGCTGTATCACCCAATGGTGTAGAAATACCCTGAGGTCTAGTGCATACCCTCGTCCGCATCCCAGATAAAGCAACAAAAGTCCTAGCTACAAATGAGTGTGTAGCACCCGTATCAAATAAAACACGTCCATGTAACCCATGAATAGGAAACTTACCCTCAATAGTCTGAGGTGCCTGAACATCCTGTGGCTTGGGGTTATACACCCTGCCATAATGCAACTGCTGTGGTGCCTGTCCCTGAGTCTGCGGCGGTGCCGGTAAAGCCAGATGTGTCTGTCCCTGAATCCGTGGAACCTGTGGAGCTGGTAGAGGCACTGGTGCCCTCTATCCCTGCTGCACATACTGTCCCTGTCCCTATCCTGCTTTAGGACACTGCCTGGTGGTATGACCATACTCTCTACAAGTATAACAACTACCCTGGAAAGTACCAAATGGCCTCTTTTGTCGGTTAGCCTGTAGCTGACCCTGTCCTGCCTGTGGTCCTCCATTCTGTTGCCTCTGAATAGGTGCCCCATTCCGATGAGCATCTGAACCACCCTTGTGCTTCTTCCAAGGCTGTTGCCCTTGGAACTTGCCTTTGTCATTCTGCCGGTGACCATTGCCATTCCCCTTTTCAGCTGACTGATTAGCAGAGTCTTTATCACTCCGCTTCTCACCACGAGCCTGTCTGATGTCCACAGTCAACTGATACTGTTGTAGCGCGGCGTCTACCACCTGAGCATAGGTAGTATAGGCTGGACTACCTGTAATAGCTCTCTTGATAGACCACATCAGTCCCTTGACGAAACTGTTACGCTTCTTCTCCTCTGTATCCACCTCCTCCGGTGCAAAGAGAGACAAGCGTGTGAACTGCTGCTCATACTCCGCCACTGTCATGTTTCCCTGCTGCAGACTTAGAAACTCGGTTTTCATAGCTGCCCTGACTGCATAGGGAAAATATTTCTCGTCAAAGCGAACACTGAACTCATCATAAGACAATGCCATCCTCTCCTCTGGGGTGGTAACTGACTCCCACCACTGTAGTGCATCCCCAACTAGCTTGAAAGTAGCAAGCATCTGCTTTTGAACCTCCGTGCACTGAACCAAACGAAGATGACGCTCAATGTCTTGTTTTCACTGGTGAGCTGCTCTCGCATCGGTGGAGCCTGAGAACACAGGTGGACTCCCCTTTGTGAAAGAGCTCCTTGCCTTTCCCCAAGAATCCGTCTGAACCACTGGTGCTGGTACAGGTGCCTGCTGAACCTGTGGTTGGTTCCAGAGTGCAGCTGTTACCCAGCCTCTATAGCCCGAGCAACAAGGTCATTGAGGTGTGGAGGAATCTCTGGATCTCTGTCCTGACCCTGAGTCTGTTGAACTTCCTCCTGCTCCTCCTGAAACCCTGGCATTTGCTGCTCTTCTTCCATTTGTCGACGTTGTAGATGTTCCTGCTGTCTACGTGCTGCTCTCCTCTGTCGACTGTTCATGTTCTGTCCTCTTCCAGTGTTAACCATGCTGTTAACATAGAAAGACAGACATCAGTACGAGTTTAAACGAACCGTAAAAGAATTCAACGAATCCTAAACATAAGCTCTATATAAACAAAACGCTACGCGGAAGTCTTAATACGAAACGTCCTAGAGACACTTGAACCTGGAGTGCTCTGATACCAACTGTGATACCCCTCGGATCCGAGACACGGGTTGATCAGGCCCAGGCCCAAACCCGAGGGAATATCAAACAATTAAAGTATTTTAAAATTAACACAGATGACAAAAAGAACAATAAAGATAGAATAAAACTGAAAGAAACATTAATTATAAAATCCACCATGGACAATTGAAAAATAAAACTCCAATCCTCCAAAACTTCAAGGTTACAACTTGGGAATCCACTGATGGACCCCTAACCAAAAGTTCAACTGAAACTGAAAACTGAAAATAGATAATGCTAAAAACATCGAGAGAAGTCCTACGTATTCAGATGAAAGTGAGACTGTCCTCGACAAGCACGATCAAGCTCTAAGGTTGGAACCGTCCTGTACCTGAAAAGAATAATAAAAGAGTGGGTCAGACCCACGAGCAAGTTCTAATCTAACTGCAATCCATACAGTGACCCGATACGCAGATACACCGTAGACACCTCACAATATCTATCTAGTCCATACGTATAAATATATCCACACTAAGGGACATTCACTAGTCTATAATAGGGGTCTCAACCTGAATAGAAGGCAACATGCGAATACGCACCCAAAGGTGGGCATGAGTACCTAGACCTAACAGGGTACACCTCAACCTATTATAACCAGCTACGCATCCACTGCATATACGCACCCTAACCAACGAATCTGAGACTCAAGCTCAACTCGTGGTACCATAACCATATATATAAAGTCCGTCCAAATCCAGGGTATGCAGTTCAACTATTTATTAAACTGTCATACAATAAACCAACTAGTTAGTCATTCAACTTATTCAGTTGATATGACTTAACTACCATCCGTTAATCCAGGAAGTCATCCAACTTGTTTACAGCTGATCTGACTTAGTCACAATTAGGATTCGATATCTTTCAATCCATTCCATTAATCCATTGGGTTAGGTTTATGCGTTTTGAGCTAAACCGTCCCTAGTATGTCACCGTCCCATACCGGTACATACCATCCTCCATATCCATGTAAATTAGACCATATATAACAGTTCAATAATTTACAGACCAAAAACCCCCATCCAAATAATTGCAGAAAAATATTTAAAACTTCAGCAATTTAAATCCCAACATTTAACCATATAGTTGCAGGAGACGATTTAACAAATCAACAACTAACATCCAGAGCATGCATAGACCAAATTTAATATGTCAGGGACTCCATCATGCATGTGAATAGGTTAAATAATCCTATTATTAACCAATAAATTGCTAAAACAATTCAGAAGATTGTTTAATATTTCAGCAGTTTAAACCCAAGCATTAACCATATAGTTGCAGTAAACAATTTAATAATTCAGCAACTAGCCTCCTAAGCATGCATAGATCAAAATTAATAATTAAATGACCTTATCATGCACTTGAATGCATTCTAAAACAAGTTTTATAAACACATTATGTTCCATCAAATTGCTGAATTTTAATTCAACAATTAATTCAACTTCCATTTGTTAAGTGCCTTAATTTTTACACTGTTTGTCCCGACAACTTAGAATTAAACTTTACTTAATTTAGGGTCTTAATAACACTCAAAATTCATTCCTTGATCCCTCTGTAAAGTTCCAAATTCATTCCAACAGTCTCCATGCTCCAACAGTGAACATAGTATGTAGAAAATTAAAAAAATCGTAAAATAAGCCAAAAATACCAAGGGAGCCTGCTCCAGAATTTGGAGCAGGCTCTTTTCCAGCCTAGAGCCAGCTCTAGGACTTCTTAGAGCTGGCTTTACTTTGTTGTGGGAGCCGGCTCCCACTTCCATGGAGCCGGCTCTCATCTCCTCGGAGAGCCTTGTCCCCGTTGCTTCGTTTCAGTCCGTCCGCTCCTTCTCTGATCAAATCCAACCACTCTGTTGGTCTCTAAAACTAATCTTAGGACTCGTAATTTAGTCTAGAAGCATTCCCCAAGATTGTTTACAATAGTTTTGAAAGCAATTACAGAGTTTAATCAGGCCATTTAAACTAGCGTTGTTGAAGAACGGCACTGAAACTAAACTGCAAGATCAGTTTTATCCCAACCCCTCTGTTCTTCCTCCAATTTTAAATTTGAAGTCTTAAATTACATCTAGTATCCAATCAGACCTCGGTTGATTTCAGTAAGATTCCAAATAAACATTAAACCAGTAAGACGTTACGCCAAAACAGAGTCAAGAAAACATACGTGCTATAATTGTTTTGTAAATAAATTTCACAGATAAAGCGATCAAGTAAAACATATATAAAACATGCATGGTTCAGTTTAAGGCCAATTAATCTCCTAGAGATGTCCAGGTGCACAGAACACAAATCAAAGGGAAGGAGGAAGATAAGAACTTGCTTGTATAGTTTTATAAACAAAACCTTGACGCCGTTGTTCTAAGCTTTCCGGCAACCACTGACTACCTTCTAGCCTCCTCTGGTTCTGATCTAATCCACCAAACACCTCCCTTGGTCCTCTCTGTTATTCTCCTTGACAGACCGTTACGACGCTCTGTTCTCTCAACTTCTCTCTTTACTGTATACGGGAATATGGTGAATAGGGTTTTAGAAACCCTCGGCAGACGTATACCCATATATTTATAAAGTTATACCAAAACCCTAAATTAAATAGAGCCCTAACCAAATCCTAATCGGCCCATAGAACTTAATTAAATCATGTGTCGACTAAAGAAACTAAACCCCCACTTATGAAAATAAAATAGTTAATTAAAATACTTCCTAAATTACTTCCTAAATTAAAACCTTTAATAATCGATTAAATAAAATAAAATGCAATTTAAACAAATAAATAGATACCAATTAAATACACGTCACACAGGTAAACAATTAAATCAAATAATCATACAAAAAATACAACAAAAATAATAAATAAATGCCGAGACTATCCTTTTAAATTAGGGGTATTACAAAGTGTGTCCAAGCTCTCCACAAGTATAGCAAGTACCCTGAAAAGTGCCAAATGGCCTCCTCCGTCGGTTCGCATATGGCTGATCCCGTCCTGCCTGTGGTCCCCCATTCTGCTGCCTCTGAATAGGTACCCTATCTCTGTGAGCATTTGCACCACCCTTGTGCTTCTTCCAAGACTGTTGTCCCTGGAATCTGCCCTTATCATTGTGTTAGTGTCCATTGCCATTCCCTTTCTCTGCTGACTGATTAGCAGAGTTTCTGTCACCTTACTTCTCACCCCTAGCATGTTTGAAGTCCACAATCAACTGATACTGCTGTAGAGCGGCGTCTACCACCTGAGCATAAGTAGTGTAGGCTAGACTACCTATAATAGATCACTTAATAGACCACATAAGTCCTTTAATAAAACTATTACGTTTCTTCTCCTCTGTATCCACCTCATCTGGAGCAAAAAGAGATAAGCACGTGAACTGCTACTCATATTTTGCCACTATCATGTTCCCCTGCTGTAGATTAAAGAACTCTATCTTCATAGCTATCCGGACTGCATATGGAAAGTACTTCTCATCGAAGCGAGCACTGAACTGATCATAAATCAATGAAGTCCTCTCCTCCGCAAAAGTAACTGACTCCCATCACTGGAGTGCATCCCCGACAAGCTTGAAAGTAGCAAGTATCTGTTTCTAAACCTCAGTACACTTAACCATTCGAAGATGTCGCTCGATGTCCTTCTTCTACTGGTGAGCTACTTTCGCATCGGTTGAGCCTGAAAAATCAAGTGGGCTCCCTTTTATGAAAGAACTCCTAACCTTTTCCCAAGGATCAGTCTGAACCACTGGTGCCGGTATAGGTGCTTGCTGAATCTGTGGCTGATTACGAAGTACAGCTGTTATACCTACTTCTATAGCCCGAGCAATGAGATCATTTATATGGGGAGGAAACTCTGGATCCCTGCCTTGATTGTAGCCTCGATCCTGAGACTCCCGAGTCCGCTGGACTTCCTCATGCTCTATGTGCAACTGACCCTCTTCCTCCTAATCCTCCTCCAGAAACCCAGGCAGTTGTTGTTTTTCCTCTATTTGCTGACGCCGTAGGAAATCCTGCTACCTACGTGCCACTCCCCTATGCTGCCTGTTCCTCTGATTGTCCCGTTTTCTTGCAGCGTTAACCATTCTGTTAACATAGAAAGATAGATATCAGTACGATTCAAGCGAACCGTAAAAGAATACAATGAATCCTAAACTTAGGCTCTAAATCAAAGAATACGCTACGCGGAAGTCTTGAAACGATAGATCGCTAGAGACACTTGAACCTGGAGTACTCTATTACCAATTATGATACCCCTCGATTCTAGAGCCACGGGTGATCAAGTCCGATCACAGATCCGAAGGATACCAAACAATTAAGTATATAAACAAGCATTTGAATACAAAAAAGAATAATAAATAAATAATAAGCTAAAGGAAACTAAATAATAAATTTTTATTTAAATAATAATTAAAAATCCAATAATAAAATCCTCCAATCCTCGGATACTAGTAATTAATTAAACTACAACTCGGAAATCCATATTGTAGACCCCTAATAATATCCTAACTGAAATAACCAAACTAAAATAAAACTAATAATTAAACCATGAAGAAGAGTCCTACGTAGAGTCGGAAGAGTGAATGACTGTCTCTGCTCGACACGAACAATCTCTAAGACTCGAACTGACGAACATCTGACAAATAATAGTGGGTCAGGCCCACATACAAGTTCTAATCTACTACATCCGAAACAGAGTCCCAATACACGTACATATCCTAATTAATTCAACAATAACTAAATAGTCTATAAATAGATATATACACACTAAAGGAACCTCACTAGACTATAGAGTTGTCTCAACCTGAATAGTAGGCAACATGCAAAACGCACATATAGTGGGCATGAGTTCCTAGACCTACTAGGGTACACAACTACACTATATCTAGTTACACATCCCTAGCAATATCCGCACACTAACCACTGATCCTAAGACTCAAGCTCATATCATGGCGTATAATTATATATGTAAAATCTGTCCTATCTAACCATCAAAATAAACTATCCAACTATTATTTTAATAATATGTCATCCAACTGTTCCGTTGACTTGACACAAATAAGTAGGATTTAACACTATGGTTAATCTGTTCCCTTATTAAAAATAGGTAAGACTTAACTCTTAAGTTAATCCATCCCTAATATGCCCCCATCCCATAATGATGCATTAATCTATATCGTAACCAAATAAAAGTTGCCAATCTAAGGATAATATAAATAATATTTATATATAATAATCTAAATAAACATGATATAAATCATATACACATCATTCGCATTTACTTGAGCAAAAATATCAATTCTAAATAACATGCATTTAGTTTACATCATAAGAAATTAACATGCATCTAAACTAAATTGTACATCTCTAAGTTCAGATTAAAATAATTTAATTCTAAACAATTGATTAAAATAATTTAATCCGACAATACTTAATTAATTTATCCTTTTAAAATTAATTACATTCCATACTTAGCTTGTAAACTTAAATCATGCATTCCAATTCTTAATGAATCTATTTAAACTAAATAAATATTTAATTCAGATCCATCCATCAAAACCAACAAATATTAATTTAATATTCTAACATTAACCAAAATAACGTTTAAAAACTAATTCATGTAAAAAAAATAAATTCTGATTTCAGGCCTATATCCCAACAATACTAATTTCTCATTTGGCGTGCACACCTAAGCAAAGAAAAACACATTTAGATTTCATGCATTACATAAAAACTTATTCATGCTAAAAACAAATTCTCTTCGTGCGACGTGTATGTCTTATGAAACAAATAATACTAAAAATAAAATAATTGAAATTTTAATTACCAATTGCAATCAACAAACTAATGCACTAAATTGTGTGGCATGCATGTCTTTTCCCCTTCCTCGTTCAGCGTGTAACACTTTATGATTAAAGTGTATTTCAATTACATGTAACAATTGGATCAAGCTTTTAAACAAATTCATGCTACAAACACAAAAACAAATAGACCCAGCCGCCAAACAAACACATTAAACACATGAAAATTCAATTTGTCAAAATATGAAAATTCATCACAAATCCATTATTAAAACATATGAACATTAATTTCTAAATTAATTCATGTAATTAGGTCCCATTAATTTATTTAAAGAACCTAGAATTAATATAGCATGCATAAGGTATGAATCAAAGGAGAAGAGAAGAATTAAAACTTGCCTTTAGGGATTTGATAAAAAAAAAAAAAAAAAATCCTAGCCTCCTTCTTCCTTTTCCTCTTCTTTCTTTCTCTCTCTAAAATATATTACGTGATTATTTTCTTAACCCTTTTTACAACCCTATAGTTATATATTTATAGGCAAATAAAATAACCCTAATCATTTTCCTAATCCAAGTCAAACCAATAATAAAAGTAAAATAAAATTTAAATACTAAAAATGTAACTAAAATATATTTTACGTACAATCTATGTGTAATCCTTTTTATATATAACATTGAAATATGCACATCAGATTATTACTAAAGAACTTTCCTTATATATATATATATTTATTAAATATACATATACAATTATCTATGGGTAATTATTCGTACCCATTAAACCCTTTATCCAAGTAGTCCATGGGACCCAATTGGTTGGTCCATTACTACTATTCATATCTGATTCCTTAAAAAAATAAAAAAAAATAAAAATAAAAATAAAACAGTTAAATTCCTAAATAAATACACATCTTCATATACAATTTAATTTAAATAAATAAGTCAAAAACACATAATTTTAGCACTCCATTTAATTTAAACAAACAATTCAATTAACACATAAACAATCAAATCAATTAAACAAATAAAAGGAATCAAATCAATTCAATTAACACATAAACAATCAAATTAATTAAAATAACTATAAAAAAAAAAAAAAAAAAAAAAAAAAAGACTATCCTTTTAAAACCAGGGGTATTACATTCTTACCCCTTAATAAAAGGAATTCCGTCCTCGGAATTCGCCCTTACCTTCTTCCATTATATCTGGAAACTGTGAGCGAATGACATCCTCTAGTTCCCAAGTAGACTCAGCCTCATTATGGTGACTCCACTGGACATGTACTAACAATATGACTTTATTGCAAAGAACATGATCCTTACGATCTATAATGCGACATAGTGGCTCACATATGTTGCATCCGGTTGCAACTCAATCTCTCCAACATCAATGTGCTGATATCGATCTTCATCTCGCAGAAATTTTCTCAACATGGAAACATGTAATGCCCCTAGTTTTCAAAAGGATAAAATTGGAATTTAAATTTTATTTTGTGTGAAATTTTAATTTGTTTTGTGGCTAGGTGATTATGTGTCGAATTGGTTATTTGTTTGATTTTATTTTAATTAATTGTTGGTTTTATTTTATTAGTTGATTTAAATAGATTGTTTTCTTTACTTGTATTTTTTTTATTAAATTAATTGGCTTGTGTGTTAAATGGATTAATTTAGTAATTGTTAATTTTGATATAAATAAGTTAAATGAGTTATTGGTTATTACGTTAGTTAAATAGGGTCTCTAGGAAGACAGTGTGTTTAACCGACATGGATGCATCTTGGTTGCTTTATGGGCCGACTTGGGGTAACATTAGGGCTCTGTCTCTATTATTACAAGGATTAGGATTTTAGAATTTAAGTCTATAAATACAACCATTATGCTGTAGTCTAGGGTTTATGCTCATAACTCATAGCACAAAAATGGAGAGATAATTCTGAAAAAAACATAAGGTAGAAGGAACAGAACACTATATGGGTGGCAAAGAGAAGAACAGATGGGACCAAGGTGGGATTTTGGTGGACTATTCTAAAGCACTAGGAGGCTTTACAGAGGTTCGTATTGCCGGAACAGTGGACACGACGCCGAGATTTCATAATTGAAATTCACATGCAAGTTCTATTCTCTCTCTATCCCTTTGTCCTGTGTTCTGTGCATACCTAGATGTCTCTAGGATTTTAATTGAATTTTTAATCTAATTTGGCATGCAAAATATATGTCAAGTTGATTATTAGTATGTATATGGTTGTTTAAAACAATTTTTGAATGACTTGTGTTTGGTTTGTTTTAAGCTTACAGATTGATTCTGTTTTAATGAATGATTTAATTCGTATTGTTATAAACAAGGGATTAGGATGTCATGGAATATATATAGGATGGTTAAGATTAGTTTTGATTACCTGTATATGTTCTAGTACTATCTGTAGTTATGTCTGCAAATCGAAGGTCAAGTTTGATTTTAAGGCATAATGAATTGGTAGAGGTTTTAAGTCACTGTAATAAAATCCAACTGTCGAATCAAACCATTTGGGATGCTACTGGATATATTTTAGACTGCTAAGACCAGTTATAAGAAAGAACAGAGGGGTAGGAAGAGGCTGAAGTTGAAGCAGAGGTTAGAGACGAAGCTGAAGAGGAACGAGGCTCACAGAGGGGAACCAGAGCCGGCTCCCACCTATAAAGAGTCGGCTCCAAGGTGTTTTAGAGCCGGCTCTAGGTTCTTTTAGAGCCTGCTCTCAATTTTCAAAGAGCAAGGTCTCCTCTAGTTGATGTTTTTCTGCGTTTTTACTTTCTTGGTGCACTGTTTGTAGAAGTTTCATTTTTCAGAAGGGGTTGGAAGTTTACAAGGGTTTCTAATTATGGTCTTCATGAAACTTTAAATCCTCATATGGCATAAATTATATTTGCAGATGTAATGGAGGCAATGGTAGGAAAGTAAACAATGGAGCAAGCTCTGTGGTTTTGGGTGTTATAGGGTGTGTTACAGAAGTTTAAAAAAAAAACTTAGAGAAGGCTCTTGAATCTTAGAGAAGGCTCTCCCTTAGTTGGAGACGTCTCTAGGTAGCTTAGAGCCTTCTCCATTTTTTTTTAGAGAAGGCTCTAAGAGTTTAGAGCCTTCTCCAGTTTTTTGGAGAAGGCTCATTTCAATAGTGTCTTCTGAAATTTTTTTTTTCCGAACAGTTTGTTTACTGTTGGAGCATGGGAATTGTTCTGTTGACTCCGGGGTTTTACAGAGGGTCTAAATGGTTAATTCTAAGTGTTATTAAACTTATTATTGCATGGTTTAAGTCTCTATAATAAAGGATGAATGAGTGTAAAATATACAACTGTGCATGCTATTAACAAAAGAAATGAACTGAGTGGCTTGTTTAAATTTCAAAAATTTAATGGGACTTCATAGAGGGATTAAATAGTTAATTTTGGGTGTGATTAAAACCTTGAATTGATTAAAGTTGATTTCTAAATCAATGGGACAAACAATATAAAATTAATGAACTTTCTATGCTGTTAACGGATGGAAGACGGATTAATTGCTTAATTAAATTTTAGCAATTTGATGGGATTTAGCATGATTATAAAACTTATTTAAAATGTATGAGAAGGTCATTTAATTATTAGTTCTGATCTATGCATGCTCGGGATGCTAGTTATTGAATTATTAAATCGGTTCCTGCAACTATATGGTTATAAGCTTGGATTTGAATTACTGAATGTTAAACACAGTTTTGCAATTATTTGAATATTGGTTTGGACTGTGAATTGCTAAACTTTAATTTATATGTTGCAATTTACATGGTTTTGGATGTTAATTGTGAAATCGTATATATTATTCTACAATTAACTGGATGATGGTTTTGAATTGAAATTGCTGAAGTATTATATGAACTATTCTGCAATTACCTGGCTTTTGGTTTTGGATATTAAATTGATGTACTATTTATCATAGTTTGTAATTTTTACATGGTTTTGGATTTTAATTGCTGGATTAATATATATTCTGTCACTTACATGGATATGGAGGATTGTATGCACCGGTATGGGACGGTGTCATACTAGGGATGGTTTAGCTCAAAACGCATAAACCTAACCCATTGGATTAAAGGAAAGGATTATAAAATATTGAATCCTAATTTTGTTTAAGTCAGATCAACTGAGTAAGTTGAGTGACCATTTGGATTTACTGTTATTTGGAGTTAACTCATATCAACTGAATAAGTTAAGTGGTTAACTGATTATACGTCTTATGTCAAATCAACAAAAAAATTGAATGACATGCTCTGGTTTGGACGGATTTTAAATATATGATTATGGTACCGCGAGATGAGTTTGAGTCTCAAACTCGTTAGTTAGGGTGCGTATATGCAGTAGATGCGTAGCTGGTTATAGTAGGTTGAGGTGTACCCTGTTAGATCTAGGTACTCATGCCCACCTTTGGGTGCATTTTTGCATGTTGCCTTTTATTCAGGTTGAGACCCCCTACATAGTCCAGTGAATGTCCATTAGTGTGGATATTTATATATGTATGGACTAGATAGCTATTGCTGAGATATCTAGGGTATATCTGCGTATCGGATCACTGTATGGATTGCAGTTATGATAGAACTTGCATGTGGGCCTGACCCACTCTTATTTTTACAGGTGTTCATCAGTTCCAGGCTTAGAGCTTGATCGTGCTGAGCAGATACAGTTATTCACTCCACCGACGACGTATGAGTGTTTCTTCTCATTATGATCATTGGTTTTCTTTGCAGTTGTTCATGTTCAATATTGGAATATTTTTAGTAGGGGTCCACGAGATGGATTCCTGAGTTGTATTAGAAGTAAAGGAGAAGTTGGTGTATTCAAACTAGTTCTTGCATATAAAGTTTATTCGGAGGTTTTTTTCCATTAAAGGATTTTCATTTTAGTTCTTTTCAGCAAAATTTTATTTATTCCTGTTTTCTATATTGTATTCTGTGTTCGTTACATTACTAATTGATTTGATATCCTCGGGTTATCGGGTGTAGGCTTGGCCAACCCGCATCCGGAAATCTGGGGGTATCACAAAACATGAAACACATTGTGCACTCGATCCAAATGATCTGGAAGTGCCAACCGATAAGCTACAACTCCAATGCGATCGGTAATCAGGAATGGACCCACAAACCGTGGTGATAACTTCCCTTTCTTCCCAAAGCGCGTTGCACCTTTCATAAGAGACACTTTGAGTAGAACCTGATCCCCAACCTGAAACTCCAATGCACGAGTATGACAATCCACATAACTCTTCTGCCTACTCCGGGCAGTACGTATATGATCCCTAATTAGAGCAATCTTCTCAGAAGTTTCCTTAATGAACTCAAGACCCAAAAATCTACTCTCACCAACCTCCATCCAACAAACAAGAGATCAACACGGTAGGCCATATAATGCCTCAAACGATGCCATACCAATAATCTTTTGAAAGCTATTGTCATTTGCAAACTCTACAAGTGGCAAATACTCCTCCTAGTGCCCTTAAAGTCAAGGACTCAAGAACGAAGCATATCCTCCATTGTCTGATTAACCCTCTCGGTTTGTCCATCAGTCTGAGGATGATAAGCAGTGCTGAGATGCAACTCTGTACCCAAAGCCTGCTGAAAACTCTTTTAAAATCCTGACACAAAGCTCGAATCCCTATCCGATATAATAGATAATGGTATACCATGTAACTTCACAATCTCTGTAATGTAAAGTCTCGCCAACTGTTCTGAAGTGTAATCAGTGCGAATAGGCAAGCAATAAGCTGATTTGGTCAACCTATCAATGATAACCCAAATGGAATTGTGATTCTTGAACGAATTAGGCAATCCCTCCACAAAATCCATAGAAATACTCTCCCACTTCCACTCCGATATAGGTAGTGGCTGTAGTGAACCTGGCGGTCTTTGGTGATCGATCTTGACCATCTGGTAAGTATAACACTTAGAGACAAAGATAGCAATGTCCTTCTTCATACCTGCCCACCAAAACTGCCGTTTCATATCCTGATACATCTTGTCTCCTCCTGGATAAACGGAAAACTCAGAATGGTGAGTTTCAGTCATCACATCCTTCCTCAAATCATCAGTAGAAGGTACTACTAAACACCCTTTGTACCTCAGGCCTCCATCAGTCCCCACATGATAAAATAGAACCTCCCCAGAAGCTATCTCTACAACCTTATCAATGTACTGCTGATCTGTGAGTTATGCCCTTAGTACCTTGTGAATGATAGAAGGTGTAACTACCATACAAGCCATAAAAGTATCGGACAACTCATCAACTGTCTTCAAAGCATCCTACTCAGTGGCGAATAATGCAGAAAGGCTAGCATAGGGTCTGCAACTGAGCTCATCTGCCACCAAATTCGCTTTCCCTGGATGGTACTGCAGAGAGAAATAATAGTCTTTCACAAACTCTAACCATCAGCGTTGTCTCATATTCAACTCCCGCTGAGTGAACAAATACTATAGACTTTTGTGATCACTAAATAATCTGAAAGACTCTCCCAACAGATAATGCCTCCAACTACGTAAGGCTTAGACCACAGCTACCAACTCCAAATCGTGCGTTGGATAATTAAGCTCATGAGGCTTAAGCTTACGAGATCCATATGAAATTGGTCATTCCTTCTGCATCAAAACACACCCAAGACCTTGCAAAGAAGCATCTGTATAGACAAGATACTCTATCCCGCTCTGTGGCGTAGACAGAACCGGTGCAGAAGTCAACTTGCTCTTTAGCTCATCAAAAGCTTTCTGACAGTGTTCATCCCATACGAACCGTACACCCTTATTAGTCAAATGAGTGAATGGTCCCGCTATCTTCGAGAATCCTTTAATCACCGAACCTGACGTGGTCTGGCTATGTCAGATTCTCACCTTTTTTGCATGAGGGAGCAAAAGTGTCCATCGCGTGCAAAAAATTAAAAATAAAAATAAAAATAAAAAGGTCGAAAGGTGATCTTGAAAAAGGAATACCAGAAAGCTCAGTAGTCTCCAAAATTAGAGAAAACTTATCTTCTTTTTTTTTTTTTTTTTTTTTTTTTAAGGGAATTGACTTATCTTTATCTTGTTAAGTAGTATCTTTTAGAATTTTTTTTTTCATAATTGATATATTTTAGAATTTACACTTACTAGATATATCAAATTAAATCACTATACTGATTGAATTGCTGCTGGAGAAGAAAACTTATTCAAAACCCTAGATAGAGAGAAAGAGCCAATCCCGAATCAAATAGTGATATTGTGAATACTCCTGAATTTTTGTGCGTGATTCGAATACGAGATGATCATGTAATTCGTAAAATCAGATCATTGAGTAATACCTAAATCTATTGAGAAATTTATAGAAAAAAATCTTTGAATATCTATGATCTATATTACTAACATATATGTAATTATGTATATATTTTTCTATTTGTATATACCTACTTTCTTCCGGTCATCTTCACAGTGTTTATCGCTACATTACCTTCTCAAACAAATTTTTTTTTCTTTTTTTCAATTTATTTTAGGGGTGAGCTAAGCACGTGATGGCTCTTTTACTCTTCACGCATAGGAAGTTTTAAAGAAATTTTAGAGAATCTGACGTGCCAAGTCACGTTAGATTCGATCGTTTTTTCGGGATTATCCTTCAACCCCCTAATCATTTTTCTTGGTTAATATTATCATCACTTTTGAAAAAATAAGAAATAAAAAAAACTCATTTTTGTTCGTCAAGGTGATTTTTTGTTGAGGGTGACCCTAGTGTAATAATAAGGTTGTTCCATTGTAACCTGGAAGTCATATGTTTGAAACAATAAAAAGTATCTCTATATGTGAAAGTAAGGGTGCGTACGTCTGACCTTCCCCTGACTCTACAATAAAAAGAACCTTGTGCACTGTACTACGCTTTCCTTTTTCAAGATGATATTTGAGATGGTCAAGCTCCGAATTGCTGGTTCAAAACTACACCATATTTCTCACACGCTTGTGAATTATGCTTTCCATGTCGACTAGTAGTGGCGAGATTTGCTTCTGCATTGCCTACAGAGCTGAGACATGTCCAGTGGCTTATAAATGAAAGTGCAATATTGCCAAGTCTTATCCTGTTCAACTATACATGCTATATCATATAACTACACAAACATATAAACAGACTGTAACTTTATTGGGTAATTAAAAAAAGACTGTAACTACACAAACAAAATATTTTCTTTGGTCCCGGTAATTACATGAACATATACTAATTTTTCCCTGGAACCCTTATTTATGCCAATATAATAACACATAGATTTTGCTCACTACATTATTTTGGTAGACCATGGACTGATCTATCTCTTCTATCCCCATGATGACAAAGTTGGAAAGCTTTATTCATTCCTGAAGAAATTACCAGGATCAACCTTTGTCTTCACATGTACCAATCTCTTGAAATACTTAAGACCCCAAATGCTTGCTTGTGTGTAGCTTGTGTTGCCTTTAATATTGTTTACTCCCAAGTCAAGATCCCTATAGTTGAGATATGCTGCTCTTGGAGACTTGGTACATAGGGAGTCATGTACCTATAAAGATTTGTGATTCAACTTAAATGCCTTTTCAATGCCTTTGACACTTTCTCATCCCAAAACACAACATAATAAATGTTGTATATATTCCCAGCTCTATGTGGGAAAGGTGTTTCGGATTCCGAAATCTCACTCAACCTTCCACCACAAGGACTCAACAACATCTCAGCTCCATTCTCATCTTCTTCATTATACCTCTCCCATATGCCTTCTAGTCCATTCTATGAAATGGGCTCCTTCACAAAATCTTACTTCCCTTTAGAATAGGATTTCCCACCAAGAACACTCCTATTCAACAAAACATCAATGGAGTCTTCAATAGAGAAGCCTTCAAAATAAAGAATCGACTGGATCCAGCTCATTTCAATACCATCTTCTTTCACCATACCCAATTCAGGAAAGCTTTTTTGCATCAATGAAAGGAGTGTATCAACTCCACCAAGGTACAAGGAAACGAATGAAGCTCGTATCGTTCTTCTACCAGCTTGAGCACTAGAATTCACACTTCTTATGACGACTCTCATGAGAAAGTTGTCATCAAATTTATCTGCATTGTACTGCCATCTGTGGACAAGCTTGGTTGCATTTATAGAAAGCAGTAATTGTCCAAATACTATTGCGTTGGATAAGCTTCCCAGAAAAAGATTGAATAGAAGTTTAAATTCAAAAACTGTTGCACAAAACTCCTTGGATAAAGGGATACCTACAAAGAAGATTGAAGAAAGTTCGAAGTCTTTTGAACTGAGCTATCCACCTTGATTTCAGAGGATTTTGTATTTTATTTTATCTTGATCTGTTATACAATATTATTTAAAATAATTTGTAATAATAATAAATGTATATAAATTCTCTTCTGCTACGGTATGAAGAGGCAGAGAGTTTCCTACCAAAAATACTTGTATTCAAAAGTTCTTTATGGTATTAGAGCCAGTAACAATGGCATTGGCATCCACTCTCAAATATCCTTACCCTTCCAACCTCAATGTTACAAACTTCATTTCATTGAAGCTTACTTCAACAAATTATTTGTTGTGGGAAACACAAGTACTCTGTTTTATTGAAAGTGACTTGTTTGGCTTCATCACAGGAGAAACCATTCCATCAGAGAGAAAGATTGAAGGTTCCAATGGAATATGAAGGATTACAAATCCAGATTTTGTGTCATAGACACGTACTGATCGGCTAGTGAGAGCTTGGATAACGGCCACTCTAACGGAAGACGTTCTTGGACTCGTTGTTGATCTGAGAATAGCTGTTGAAGTTTCGAAAGCTCTGGCTGATGCCTTTTCACAAAGCTCGCAAGCAAGAGAATTTGAGCTACTTCAAAAGCTTCAATATATGAAAAAGGGAACTTCTTCCATAGCTGAGTACTTAAGAGATTTTAAATCCATTTGTGACCAGTTGAATGCAATTGGTAAACCTGTGCCTGATCAAAACAAAGTCTTTTGGTTGTTAAGTGGGCTAGGACCAAAGTATCAAGCATTTTTTACAACAATGTTGAAGCCACCAATGCCAACCTATGCAGATTTAATACCTCTTCTTTAAAGTCATGAATTATGAAGCAATGGGCATCAAAGTGAGGTGACTAATCATGCAATGGCCTTTCTTAGTCAGAAATCTGAAAATAAAAACAATTATAAACGTGGTGGTGGACAATCCTTTACATCAAAAGGAAGAGGTTTCCAACAAATTGGGCAACGTAGGTCATTTTTTTAAGATGGAGATTCATCCAATCAACATCAAGAAACTTCAGGAACACAACCACGATACAACAATAATGTGGTTATTTGTCAAATATGCAAGAAAAGAGGGCATGAGGCTCTTAAATGTTGGCATCGGTTTGACAATAGCTATCAAGAATGCAAATTTCTGAGTCTCAAGATACAGATTGGTTCCCTGATACAGGAGCAACATCACACATTACTGACAACCCAGGTAAGCTCTCTAAATTAATTCCTTACAAGGGGTCAGATTTTGTCATGGTGGGAAATGCTGAGCGACTACACATCTCACATACAGGTGAGGGGAAAATATTTGGTAATGGAAAAACTATTCCATTAAAGGATGTTTTATTGGTTCCAAATATTAAGAAAAATTTATTATCTGTATCACAACTTACAACTGATTCTCCTTATTCTTTTCACTTTGATGACATTGGTTTTGTGATTAAGGATCGAAAGACAAAGGAGACACTAGCCTTGGGGAGTAAATGTGAAGGACTCTATGCCCTTGAGGAATCTAGGACCAAGGCCTTTTTCTCCAATCATTTTCAGACCACTGATGCTGATGTCTGGCATATACGGCTTGGTCATCCTCAATCAAGAGTATTGTAGTATCTGCAATCTAATAAATTGATTTCTGTTAATAAGAAATCTCATGGCTTGTGCGTGAGTTGTCAACTTAGCAAAAGTTGTAAGCTTCCTTTCTATTCTACAAATAATAGGTGTGTGGAACCTTTGAATAAAATTCACTGTGATCTATGGGGATCGGCTCATGTTTCTTCAATTCAAGGATCTCGGTATTATATGGTGTTCATTGATGATTTTTCTCGTTTTTGTTGGTTTTATCCATTAAGAAGAAAGTCTGATTTTTTTGAAACATTTGTAGTGTTTCATAAAATGGTGGAAAATCAATTTGAGAAGAACATTAAAATTTTTCAGTCGGACAATGGTGGTGAATTTCTCAAGAAAGAGTTCCTTGACTATCTCCTTGATAAAGGAATTATTAATCAAATGTCATGTCCTAAAACTCCAGAACAAAACAGTGTTGCAGAAAGAAAACACAAACACATTGTCGAGTTGGGGCTTGCAATGATGATTCAAGCATCAGTTCCAAAACATTATTGGGTTGAAGCCTTTTCCACTGCTAATTTCTTAATAAATAGGTTGCCTTCTCCAATGTTAGCCATAGAATGTCCTTATACCTTGTTGCTTCATAAAACTCCTTTATATTATATGCTTTGAACTTTTGGCTACCTATGTTTTCCATACCTTCGTCCCTACAGTAAAGATAAGCTTGATCCAAGATCACTTCCTTGCATTTTCATGGGCTATAGTGATAAGCATAAAGGATATCGTTGTCGTCATCCTTCTACAAATCGGGTCTTTATTTCTAGACATGTGGTTTTCGATGAAAGAAAATTTCCCTTTAATTCATTATCTAACATGAATTTTGTTAAGCAGGGAAATGAACATCTTTTTGTATTTGACGAATAGATGAATCCCTGTGATGACACACAAATCTCAACACCTACCATCCCAGATCCTGGAGGTTGCTCAATATATACTGGATTTTCAAGATACCATTGAAATAGACTACCATTTTGTTCGAGAAAAGGTGGCTCATGGAACTCTTGTCACCCGACATGTCTCATCCAAGCAACAACTTGCTGATATTTTTACCAAACCATTACCCAAAGCTGCTTTCACCATTCTTTGTGGCAAACTTTGTCTGTGGCCACATCCCCAGCCGAGTTTGAGGGGGAGTATAGAAAGCAATAATTGTCCAAATATTATTGCGTTGGATAAGCTTCCCGAAAAAAGATTGAATAGAAGTTTAAATTCAAAAACTGTTGCACAAGACTCCTTAGATAAAGGGATACCTACAAAGAAGATTAAAGAAAGTTCGAAATCTTTTGAACTGAGTTATCCACCTTGATTTCAGAGGATTTTGTATTTTATTTTATCTTGATCTGTTATACAATATTATTTAAAATAATTTGTAATAATAATAAATGTATATAAATTCTCTTCTGCTACGGTATGAAGAGGCAAAGAGTTTCCTACCAAAAATACTTGTATTCAAAAGTTCTTTAGCATTTTGTTTTAATGTCCTGCTAACATTGAAAACTGTCACAGTGGATGGAACAGTAACCAAATTTACCTTTCATGCAAGAATGACTCCAAAACTAGATCCCCCACCTCCTCTAATTGCCCAAAAGATCGAGGTCTTCCCCCATGGATTTTCTATCAAGAAATTTACCATTAACATCGATCACATGAGCATCAATGACATGGTCAGCAGCAAGGCCGTGTTTACATGACAGCATGCTATACCCTCCCCCACTTATGTGTCCACCAACACCAACCGTGTGGCAAACACCGGTCGGAAAGGCAAGAGTTCTGCTCTTCTGAGCAATGCTGTGGTAAACTTCACCGAGGGTTGTACCAGCTTGAATCCATGCAGTGCTACTTTCAATGTCAGTAGTGATTTTTCGAAAGTTTATGAGATCAACTATAACAAATGGGACTTCAGAGAGAGACGAGAGGCCCTCATAGTCATGTCCTCCACTTCGGACTCTTATTTGCATGTCATGTTTTTTGGAACAATATATAAACTATGACATTTGGTAAGGATAATATTTACCTACTCACTAATGAGAAGGAGTATTATCAATAAGTAGGTGCTCCTAGTTAGTAAATTTGCGAATGATACCTAAACCATATGCGTACGTACGAAATTTTAAAAATTACTTGCCAATTTTACAACCAATACAAATTAAACGATTTTAAACGTTTTGATACGTTTTGTTACCGTTTAATAACTATTAGTCACCAATCAAATGATTTTAAATGTTTCAATACGTGTCAGTCATCAACTCAACCGTTTTGATTTCCTAATGCAATTCTAATTATATATTTTTCTCAAATACAAATATTTCTTTTTACTAAAAACAATATAGTTATTTACGTAGTGGAATATATATATATATATATATATATATATATATATATATATATATATATATATATACACTTTGTGAAATATAGATTCTTATAGATCTTTGTTGATATTTTATTTTTTTAAAGATCTTTTAAATTTTGTTTGAAATGGTAAATATTTATAGATATTTATTTTATATTGTTATGTTTTTTGAAGTTTATAACCTTTGATTTACCCAAAAAAAAAGTTTCTAGACAATCAAATGAGTCGAGAATACATTTAGGATTTAAGCATGTAGATAAATGTATTATGTGATATTTTAATCTAATTTAATTTAAAATTTAAAATTTAATAAAGTATACTTTTGCATTTATAGGTTCTCAAGAAAAGATGGGAAAATAAGTAAATTTTTATTTATTTTTAGATAAACATAGTTGATTATTTGAATTATAATTTTTTTTAATTAATTTTTAATGAATTTATGATGTTTGATTAATTATATCTAATTAGATTATTTCTTCCATAGTTATTTTGATAGTGTCAATTTGTATAAAATGAAATTTATTTTATTATTTTTAACATTTCTTTATTTATTTTATTATTTGTTACATTTTCTTTTAATGTCCTTACAAGGATATATATGATACATAAATTAATTAATAATTTGTGTATATATAGTCTAATTTTTTGTTTTGAATTTTAAATTTATACTACGTATTATGCACATTCATATTTGTATTGAAATTTTTATATTTTTTTCAGTCGAATTTTTATACCATATTTTTTATAAAAAAAAATCTAATTATATTCATACGTTTCTGAATCCGTTTATTATTTGTACAAGATGTTCATTCAGATACGGTACAATATCATCCACTCCTATTGTCCATTTCGCTGCGGCTCTATTCACATTCTTTTTTATTTATATTATGCACCTAAATTTTGTTAAAATTTTAACAACACTCCCTACTTAATTATTGGTAATTAGAACACTCTATATTTACTGATCGCCCCCACTATACTTTTCTTTATTTATGTAACATATCTAAAAAAAAAATTCTAATATTTTAGCATGTTGTAATCTAAATGAAAGTATTTAACTAAACAAACTAATTGAAATGGAAGTAAGGAAAAAAAAAAAAATGGAAGTATGAGTAAGTTTTAATTACAATCAATGTCTTTATAAATGTTTGTGGAATGCAAACTCTTATCGTATTCCATTAAGCAAATGAGCAGTAATATTTAAGTCAAAGCGCAAAGTGATTTGATTGATCATATATATAAACAAAAAATAAACAAAAAAAAAAATGAGACCTCTCACTTGTATATATTTGATATAATTTGGGAGAGAGACAAAGAGGAAACAGAGGAGAAAAGGAGGCCAAAAATAAAAAGGGGCCAAAAAAAAAAAAACGGTGTTGTTTGTTCATGAAGGTTTAATTTTCTGGCGAAGGTTGAGGTGATGAATTTGGGTTTGGAGATATCCGATTTTTTGGGTTTGTTTGATCTGGGTTTTGCAAAGGTGAGGGTGAGAGAGAGAGGGGAAGAAAAGAGAGTGACAGAGGGGATGAGAAAGGGAGATGATCAGGTGCGAGTGCTATTGTCTTCACTTTTATTCCAAATTCCAAAATAAAGAGATCGTGTGGCTTACAACGAGAGCTCGTTGGTGCTATTGCGAGTGCGCTCACAATAGCATTATTCTTTAATAAATATGAGCAATCAAAAGTTTTAGGTTTAACAATCAACTTTAATAATTAACTTTAACGAATCGACTTAAAAATCATATATATATATATTTTTTTATGCAGATTGGAGAGTGCATACTGTAATAACTGGACAAATATAAACAGACCATAACTTTTTTTGACAATTAATTAAAACAGACTATAACTAAAAACTTCACGAAAAAAAAATCTCTTGATATTTTTTGGCTTACTAACATTCTTCTTTTTAATTTTCTTAGCAAAACATAATGTTACCAAAAAAAACCATTAGTCATTGAGAATCTCCAACAAAACATTATTGGGGAGATTAAAAAATCTCAACACAAATGAGAGCATTCGAGAACACATGATGAGCCAAGGATATTCTAGAATATCTCCTCTTCCCCATGATGACAAAGGTGGGATGCTTTGTTGATTTGTGAAGAAATTAGCAGGATTAATCAATGTCATCGCATGTACAGTGTTAGTTGCTTTGTTTTTGTATCCGGAAGTCCGTGTTTGAACCTTACACTCCCCCCTTTAACTATTAACATTTAAAAGGGGGGGGGGGGGGGGGGAGTATCTCTTTTTAATTAATTAGTATAAGTGTAATGATACTTGCACTGATTTATTGCACCGATTTGTTGCACTGAATATTTCTAATGGGTTATTTATGCATAATACGTGTAAGTGGAGGACCCCACTTTTTTATTAAAATAAATAGGTCTAACAATTAATTACAAAAAATTGCATAAATAAAGAAGTGGGGTCCTCCACTTACATGTATTATGCATAAATAACCAATCAGAAACATTCGGTGCAATAAATCGATGCAAATATCATTACTCGTAGTATAATGGTCTATATGATAATGTGATCTAAATTGAAACCATAAGTGCAACTTATTTAGGGATTAAAATAAGAAGGCAAGTAAATATTGGTTTTTAATTCACATCATTCACAAATCCAGAGCAAAATGTTGGTCACATCATTTGACTCCAAGTAGGCTGCTGGTCATAGAAATTTCTCTCCTACTAAATTTTTTCTGGTCTAATTTTTGGTGCTTGAAAATAAATAAGTGAGTGAGACATGGACATCCCAAAGGATCTTATTGGTTAATTTTTCTACCTTCTCTGCACTGGAAAGGGTATATACGTAAGTTGAACAACATTGTATTATCATTCATAGTCCTAGGAGTAACCTTCAAGATTGTCATTTATCAGACAAGTTCTTTGGAGTTTTCTCCACAAGAAGCCCAGAGGATCATTTAATTGTTAATAGTCCATAACATACCATTGACATTTCATGCCATTATTGAAAATTTCTCATCAACCACATTAGTAAATGATACGTAATATTCTCCTAAGGTTATCTACCCAGTTACCTTGTGATGATTCTAATTAAACATACACGTATATTGTTAGGATTTATATGCCCTGGCATAACAAATTCCTGTTTTGATTAAAGTGACATATGTTCCTGACGTTTCTGAAATATTTATGTTTTATACAATTGGTGAATACAATGTATTATATTTCGATTCATTATAGAATTGATAGTGTCCATTTGATTACAAGAGATATTTATATATATGTATGTAATGGCAATCAATGCATGATATATAAATAGTAATCATAAATGGTTCATAGTCGGTAATTATGGATGGACTCATAATTAATTAAGATTTGAACTGGATCCGCATTAGGTTGAGATATATTGCGAGAGCCGTCGTATGCAATTGCTCCCTATCACCATCATGGCATTTGACTCTTAAGTATGAGAAAATTATAAACTCTTTTATTAATTAATAATTACTTTGATTTGTTCGGCGGATTCTTCGGGATCCTTAGACCGACACTTTGGGTAGTTATGTAATTAATAATTAGAGGGTTATATTTTCAATATTTGCATCATTGCTACTTGTATTTATTTTGTTTTGATTATGGTTGATCACAAAGTAAATTCGAAGGTCTTCGTGTGTTTTTAGATAAAATGATTTATTATATATTTATTTATTTAAATTATTATTTTTGTTAAACAAATGTTTTATTGTGATCGAGCCAGAAATAATCGAAGGTATCAAAATAAATATATTAATTAAGTAGTCGGATTGATGGCTTTATTTATCCGATAACTAATTATGCATAGAGGGGTCAAAGTGTAATATTGACTTAGAGGTTATTTATTATTTAATTGGAATTCAATTAATTTCTTTTAGTGGAGTAGAAATTAATTTATGAATTAATTGAATTGGGTCTGTGGACCGAACCAATTATTAATTCATTGTAGCCAATAAAATAATAGGCCCAATGGATTCTCACTCATAGCCCAACTTGATATTGGAATCATATTAGATTTGAGACATGTAAATTAGAGATTGAGAAGGATTCGTTGTTTCCTTTTCTTTACCTTTATGTTGCCTATAAATATACATGATCTATGTATATTTTAGGGGTGATTTTTAGAAAAAGAAAAAAAAGGAATAAACTTTCTCTCTCTAGAAAATTAGAGTTAGTGTTCTCATCTAATGGAGGCTCCCACAAGCCTAGTTTTTCAAGGTCATTCATAGAGGCTTATGAGTGATTCCTAAAGGCAAGACCATTACCAAGAAGATGGAGATCCATGGAAAAGGTGTCTAACAAAAGGGATCTACAATAAGTGAGAACATTCACTTTAGAGGAAAGTTTTAAAAGTTTACTCAAACCTTTGATGTAAGTATTCAATCCATTAATTGAATGATACATCATATTTTTATTTTTGCATAAAACTTGTCTCTATGTGATGAATCAAGATCTATAAATCAAAATCTCTCGAAAAGTTTTTAAAACTTGCACGTTTCCCAACATATATATGCAGCTACATATATTAAATTCAAAATTAAGGCATAGAAATTCTATCAAACACCAAGGCATAAATTTCACAGGTATGTTCGTCTTCTTTAGGGCAACTAAATCATAAAATTTGTATCTGATTTACTACCCTAAAAACCAAAATTTCTTAGTACATTTGGACACTGTTCATGATAGATGAATACTTTATCATCCCAAAATTATTGTCAATCTTTTTATTTTGAATATCTATTATTCCAAAAATGGATGGACTATTTTTGTAACATTCTCAAGCTATCATTTTCACTTAAACAAGTGCACTGATTACTATAGAATGACAACATGAGACACATCTAAACCAAAAAACCACCATGAGAGCACCCCTAACCAGAAGACCCAATCACCTTAAACCCCTATTTAAACCAACCTCAGCACCTACATTTTCATCCACAGTCATCATACACCATAGCCACCATGCTAAATTACCTCATCCCATCCTCAAAAAGCCTCACTTTGCAGATGATTTAAAGTTGTTCTCACATGGCAGTATTCCATCATTACATACTCTTAAGGCTGTTATTGATAAGTTTCATACACTGTTTGGGCTTCAAATTAACCAAAGTAAGGTCAAGTTTTCCTATCTAGTGTAAATACACAATTGGAAACTGACATCTTAGGGTTTCTTTGTTTTGAAAAAGGCTCCCTTCCCATGAGGTACCTCGGGGTACCATTGATCACCAAAATACTGAGAGCAAATGACTGCAGAGTCTTAGTTGATAGAATTACCTCCCGAATAGCTCACTAGACAAGTAAGAATCTATCATTTGCAGGTAGACTACAGCTCATTAGAGCAATCCTCTTCTCAACCCAAATGTATTGGAGTTCTAAATTCATACTTCCAATGAGCATTCTACATGAACTAGAAAGCATTTTTGGTACCTTCCTTTCGTCTGGTCCAGTTCTTAAAAAGACAGGAGCTAAAGTTGCATGGGATAAATGTTGTATCTCTAAAAGAGCTGGGGGGCTTGGAGTCCCTAACTTGAATACTTGGAATGGAAGTGCAGTAATGAAACATCTTTGGTATATAATCAGTTGAAAGGACATGTTGTGGGTCAAATGGATTCATACCTTTCTACTTAAGGGCAAGAGTATTTGGGAGGTTAAAGTGCCTGGACAGTATTCTCGGACTTGGAGGAGATTACTTGGTCTCAAGGATTCAATCAAATCCCTTGTCAAACTTGAAATTGGAAATGGAGCTCTGCCAATTTCTGGTTTGACATATGGTGCCATCTTGGTCCTCTTCATCAACACATTCTACCTCAACAGATGGCCGCAGCTGGATTTGACAGTATGACCAAAGTAAATTCATTCATCACCAAGAACACTTGGACATTTCCAGCATCCATTCTAAGTATCCTTCCACAACTATAGCATTCATCTTCACTTCCCACACCCAAGCCTAATTGCAGGGACAAGTACATTTGGATACCATCCAATTCTTGCAAATTTTCCATAGCAAAAACCATAAAACACTACAATCATCAACTCCCAAGCCTACCTTGGACTCATTTGGTCTGGTTCAAACCATCCATCCCTAAGCATTCATTTACCCTATGGATTACAATTCAGCACAAATTACCTACCCTTAACAGAAAGTGTACATCACATATTAATTCTACATTATGCCCTCTATGTAATATAGAACCTGAATCCCATAATCACCTATTTTTTAAATGTACATTTGTCCAACCCATATAACACTTTCTACAGGCACGTTGTGAGTATCATATACAGCCTTCTTCTTGGATAGACCTTATTGTTTGGGCATCTCACCACTGGAAGGGGAATTCAGTTCACCACAGTCACACAGTTTCCAAAATGGGATTGGCTTTTTCAGTCTACCATGTCTGGATTGAGAAAAATAACAGAATCTTCAAGACGAAATCAAGGAATGCAAACTCAGTGCTCTATCTGACTTTGGAAGAAATTAGAACCAAGATGCTCTCTTCAACAATTTCTGATTCACTCAATACTAGAAGGGTTACCAATGAATGGGATCTTCCGGAGTTTGTGATTCATCCCCCAAAGAAACCACCAGATACAAGGGGCTAGCTATGCTTAGCAGTGTTAGAATCATCTTCCATGTCTCAGTACCGGATTGCTGTTTTGATTTTTTGTTCATACATAATTGTTGTTGGGTAGTTCTGGGCTTAAATGTTCATTTCTTCCCTTTGGGCCTATGGGCTAACTCTTGGGCTTGTTTATAATCTTTATCATTAATATATTAACCTTTAACTCTCAAAAAAAAAAAAAAAAAGTGCACTGACTACTCCTTTGTCATTTGACAAGTATATATACATTTAAAAATTTATTCTTATCAATACAGTAAAAATATATATTAAAAAACCACTATCATAAAAAAATTGGATTCCCTAAATAGTAAGAATTTTGGAATAGAGGAAGTACGAAAATCATGAATATTTAATCTAAAAAATAATTAAAAAAAATATTTTATTATCATAAAATGCAGTCTATGATAATATGGCTCTGATGCCAACGGTAAAACATTAGATAAACTCCACCTTAAATACACACATAAAACAATTATATTATATATAGAGATCACTTTCATGATAAAATAATAAAAATGTCCGCACAAAACACAAGCCCCTCACAACTGGCAGAGATAATTGGTATTTATTGAGCGCAAATTCATACTAATCTAATGACATAATTTTTTTTAAATTTGCATAAATTTAACTTTAATTTGTGAAATTAATTGCTTAAATAAAAATATTAAGTAAAATTTTTAAAAATAATTTAAGTAATTTCTTATTTTTTTTATGTATATATTGCATAAAAAAGAAGGTATTTTTTTATTTAAGTAATTTATTAATTATTCATAAATATATTGTACGAAAGAGAAGGTAGTTTTTTTATGATAAAAAAGTTTAAACCGAGTATAATAAGTTTTATTCAAAATACTAAAGTTTTATTTAGGGATGGCAATGAGTGGAGTTGAGGCGGGTTTGGCTAAACCCTAATCCGCCCAATTAGAAAATTTGTCATATCAACTCCGCTCCTACTTTGGAAAGAGTTTGTAATTGTTATACAATCTCCGCCTTACTCTGATAAACAAAGTACCGACTCCGCTGTAATACCCCTAATTGCAAAAGGATAGTCCTAGTATTTAATTTATTCTTTTAATTGAATTTTAAATTATTTAATTGTTTATTTGACATACTTGTTACTTGTTTAAATTGGTGTTTAAGTTGCATGACGTGTTTAAATGTTTTATTACTTGAATTATGACTTGTTTTTATTGTTGTAGTTAATTCTTTATTTTTGTTTAAGTGGTTTAATTTAGTTGTTTTAATTGAATTAATTTAATTTAATATAATGGTTTAATTGTTTTAATTTAATTGTAAATTGTCGTGATTTAATTGTATTTACTTAAAGATAAGTGTTTTCTAAACTTTACGTTACAGTAGGGTTGGTTGTACACACAAAAGTAGCCGACATGATTTTAACCAAGGATTACTTGTGGGCCGAATTATACGTGGATTAGGGTTTATAGTTTAAGGTTATAAGTAGGCTTATACAGTGGTTTAGGGTTTAAGAAAAATATACATGAACAGAGGAATTTTTCAGTAAGAATTGCCGGGAACCTTCGAAGACAGCGTAGAGATTTTGAACAAAAGTCACAAAGGAAAGTTCTATCCTTGCTCTCTCCCTTAGGCTTCATGTTCTTTGCATACTTAATAGTTCCAAGATGAATTACATGTTTTAATAAAATAAAAACGTTATCTGTTTCATGGTTCGAATTTTAATTGTGACAGTATGTGTTTTTACCTGCTAAATCGTATAAACTTGAAACTTGCTTGTATAGTTCTTTGTTAAAACCATCTTAGCAATGTAATAAGGACTTAAACAAAGGTTGGTAATCTACTGGAACTCAGTTACAAGTTCTGGGAACCTAAGCAGTGAAGGGCCGGAGGTGTAGATGATGCCAGAAAAGAGAACACGGAGAAAAGGAGGGAGAGAGCAGGCTCCTTTTGGTATTGGAGCCGGCTCCTTTTACTTGGAGGTGGCTCTAAGTCCTTTGGAGGTGGCTCCAAGGCACTTAGAGGTGGCTCCAAGTATTTTTGGAGCCTGCTCTATATTTTGTTTTCCAGTTTTTTCGTTCTGTGGTTAGTTTTTTCAATTTTCAGTAAGGAAGGTTTTTGGTAGTTGATTTTCTAAATTATTCTGAGGGGAATAGATATTGTAATAGATGTTTAGAGATTTTCCAGAGGAAGATTAAATTCTAAAGGAACAGAAGAGCATGGATTTAGACACTGAGTTTAACTGTTGAAACTGTATGGAATTTGTATGTGCTTGGCAAACCTGTTGGATTTTGGATAGTTTAATTCTTAATTGTTTTAGAAGTTTCTGTGAGAGTTGTTCACTGCTATTTTCATATTCAGATAATAGAAATAGTTGCTAGGAATCTATGTTTTCCTAAGATAAATTGCTGATTAAATTTCTAAAATGTGGTGCATCAATCTGTTGAGCAGAGAGTTATAAGTATGAAAATTTACTTATATTTGTGTTGCATGCCATGGAATTGAATGAAACAATATTTATTTAGGCTCTATTAATTATATGGAAACTGGGAATAGAGTTATAATATAGATACAGTCCTGTGTGATCAAGTTATGGTTTCTGTATTGGTTTAATTAAGCATGCTTGTTAATCTGTTCTAACATGCTTAGTCTGGAATTCTTGGTACTGACATTTATATGGTCAGTATTTTATCGACTGTTAATTTAATTAAGCATGTTTGATAATTTGCTTTAATATGCTTTGTATGAAGTAGTTGATACTAATATTTGTATTTTCAATGTTAATTGATTATTGGTATTATTTAAGAATGGTTGCTAATACATTCTAGTATGCTTGGTATGGAACTGTTGATATTGTTATTTAATTATAAGTACTATATCAACTGTTGGATGGATGGGATTGTATACACCGGTATGGGACGGTGTCATACTAGGTTTGGATTAGCTCAAAAGAAACTGCTAAGTCCTAACTATTTTGGAATAAGGGCAAGGGTTATTAAATAAAATCATCCTTATATTTATGAGTCGGTACGGTTGAATACGCCGAACGACTTATTGGATTTCTTGTGGATGGTAAGGAATGGAGTTTAGATATATTTTTATGATACCGCGACATGAGCTTGAGTCTCAGTGTTGACGGTTAGGGTGCGTATATGCAATTGGATATGTAGCTAGCTGTGAGGGTTAAGGTATACCCTGTTTAGGTTTAGGTACTCATGCCCACTCAGGTGCATTTTGTATGATGCCTTCTATTCTGGTTCAGACCCTCTTCATAGTCTAGCGAGAGTCCAGTAGTGTGGATATATCTATGTATGGATTATTAGTTATTGTTGAACTATTTAGTATATACATACGTATCGAGTCTCTGCTTGGATTGTAGTAGGATAGAACTTGTTCGTAAGCCTAACCCACTTCTATTTTTTAGGTCTATGTCAGTTACATGCTTGAGCTTGTTCGTGCTGAGCAGAGACGATCTTCCATTCTACCGATGATGTAGGATTTCTTTCCAGATATTGGATTTGGATTTTTATCTTTATTTTTACTTTCATTCAGTTTGGGTTTTTTATTAGGGGTCCACTAGAGATGGATTCCCGAGTTGTTTAACTTATGGAGGTTTTGGATTATTGGAATTTAAGTATATTTAATATTAAAGGATTTTATATTTTAGTTTCTTTCAGCTCTTAAAATTTTAATTCTTATTTCATTTTGTAATCTGTGTTCGTTATAACATATTAATTGTTTGATATCCCTCGGGTTTGGGTCTGGGCCTGATCAACCCGTGTCGCAGATCTGAGGGGTATCACAGTTGGTATCAGAGCACTCCAGATTCAAGTGTCTCTAGGATGTTTCGTATTAAGTCTTCCGCGTAGCGTTTTCTCTTGATTAGAGCTTAAGTTAGGATTCATTGTATTCCTTACGGTTCGTATAGAAATGGTACTGATGTCTTTCTTTTTGTGTTAACAGATGGTTAACACTAGAAATGGACAGAACATGCAAAGAACTAAGAAAGAAAGGATAGCGGCACGTAGGCAACAATATCTCCTACGGTGTCAATAAATGGAGGAAGAGCCGCAAAAGCTTGGGTTTCAAGATGACATGGATCAGTTTCAGGAGGAATAGGAGAATGTTCAGCAGACTCTGGACCAGGTCAGGGATCCAGAGATTCCTCCTCACCTCAATGACCTCGTGGCTCGGGCTATAGAAGCTGGGGTAACAGCTGCACTTCGGAATCAGCCACAGGTACAGCAGGCACCCGTACCAGCACTAGTGGTTCAGACGGATTCTTGGGAAAAGGTTAAAAGCTCTTTCACAAAGGGGAGTCCACCTGAGTTCACGGGCTCCACCAATGCAAGAGCAGCTCATTAGTGGAAACAGGACATCGAGCGACATCTTCGTTTGGTTCAGTGCACAAAGGTTCAGAAACAGATGTTTGCTACTTTTAAGCTAGTTGGGGATGCCCTACAGTTGTGGGAGTCGGTTACCACCGCAGAGGAGAGGATGGCTTTGACTTACAATCAGTTCAGTGCACGCTTTGATGAAAAGTACTTTCCTTATGCAACCAGGGCAGCTATAAAGACTGAGTTTCTATACCTGCAGCAGGGGAACATGACAGTGGCAGAGTATGAGCATCAGTTCACACGCTTATCTCTCTTTGCACCGGAGGAGGTGGATACAGAAGAGAAGAAGCGCAACAGTTTCATCAAGGGACTGATGTGGTCTATCAAGAAAGCTATTACAGGTAGTCCAGCTTATACTACCTATGCTCAGGTGGTAGACGCCGCTTTACAGCAGTATTAGTTGACCGTGGACATCAGACAGGCCAAGGGTGAGCAGCGGGGTGACAAAGACTCTGCTAATTAGTCAGCTAAGAAAGGGAATGGGAACGGACACCGACAGAACTACAAGGGCAGATTCCAGGGACAGCAGCCTTGGAAGAAGCATAAGGGAGGTTCAAATGCTCCCAGGTATGTGGCACATATTCAGCGACAGCAAAATGGGGGACCACAGGTAGGACAGGGTCAGCCACAGGCTAACCGACAAAGGAGGCCATTCGGTACTTTCTAAGGTAGTTGCTATACTTGTAGGGAGTATGGTCACACTTCTAGGCAGTGTCCTACAGTCACATAGGGACAGGGATAGAGACAGGGACAAGGACAGCATATGCAGCAGGGGTAAAGGGCGCCAGTGCCTTTACCAGCTCTACAGGTTCCACGGATTCAGGGACAGACACATCTGGCTTTACCGGCACCACCGCAGCCTCAGGGACAGGCACCGCAGTAGTTACATTATGACAGGGTGAACAATCCCAAGCCACAGGATATGCAGGCACCTCAGGCTGTTAAGGGTAAGTTTCCTATACATGGTTTTCATGGACGTGTTTTATTTGATACGGGTGCTACACACTCATTTGTAGCTAGGACTTTTGTTGTATTATCTGGGATGAGGACGAGGGTATGCACTAGACCTCAGGGTTTTTCTACACCATTGGGTGATACAGCTATTATACATGAGAGTAATGGGCCTGTGACACTAGATATTGGCAGACTCAGATTTCTAGCTAACCTATTGGTCCTGGACATGCACACTTATGATGTGATACTTGGGATGGATTGGTTGTCTCACTACCATGCTTAAGTTAATTACTTTGATAGGTCTATTGTGTCTACCATACCTGGTCAAGACATGTATGTCATCGCTATGCCACGTTTTAGCGGGATCGGTAGCACCTATTTGTTCCATGTGGAGGAGGAAACGGAGGAGGGGACTACTATATCATTGGATAACATACCGATTGTACAGGATTTACCAGATGTATTTCAGGAGATTCCAGGGTTGCCACCTAGTTGCGAGATCGATTTTGTGATAGACTTAGCTCCAGACACTGCGCCTATTGCTAAGGTACCATATAGGATGGCACCAGTAGAGATGAGAGAGCTGAGGGATCAGATTCAGCAGTTACTCAGCCAAGGTTTTATTCGTAAGAGTACATCACCTTGGTGAGCACCGGTTCTATCTGTAAAGAAAGAGGATGGTTCGCTTCGCCTGTGTATAGATTACAGGGAGTTGAGCAAGGTTACTATTCGTAATAAGTACCCTCTACCCAGGATCGATGATTTGTTTGATCAGTTACGGGGAGCCACATACTTCTCCAAGATTGATCTGTGTTCTGGGTATCATCAACTGAGGGTTAGGGAGCAAGATGTTCCTAAGACAGCATTTCTCACGAGATATGGTTCTTATGAGTTTCGTGTCATACCGTTTGGGACGACTAATGCACCTACAGTGTTCATGGATTTAGTGAATAGAGTCTTTCGGGCTTATTTGGATAAGTTTATCATTGTCTTTATTGATGATATCTTGATCTATTCTAGGTCTGAGGACGACCATGCTAGACATCTTCGCATAGTCTTGCAGACACTTCATGAGCACCAGTTATATGCCAAGTTCGAGAAATGTGAATTTTGGCAGCGGGAAGTGAAGTTTCTGGGTCACATGGTGTCAGAAAGGGGGATAGCGGTTGATCTAGCCAAGGTTTCAGCTGTGGTAGAGTGGGGACAGCCTACTTCACCTACCGAGATTCAGAGTTTTCTCGGTTTGGCAGGATATTATCATCGGTTCATCCAGGGGTTCTCTAAGATAGCAGGACCACTTACTCATCTAACCAAGAAGGGTGTACAGTTCGTGTGGGATGAGCACTGTCAGTGAGCTTTTGATGAGCTGAAAAGGAAATTGACTTCTGCACCAGTTCTGACTACTCCACAGAGCGGGATAGAGTATTTTGTCTACACAGATGCTTCGTTGCAAGGTCTTGGATGTGTTTTGATGCAGGAGGAGCGACCGATTTCATATGGATCTTGGAAGCTTAAGCCTCATGAGCTTAATTATCCAACACATGATTTGGAGTTGGTAGTTGTGGTCTTTGCTTTACGTATTTGGAGGCATTATCTGTTGGGTGAACCCTTCAGGTTATTTAGTGATCACAAGAGTCTGCAGTACTTGTTCACTTAGCGGGACCTGAATATGAGACAGCGCAGGTGGTTGGAGTTTGTGAAGGACTATCATTTTTCTATACAATACCATCTAGGGAAAGCGAATGTAGTGGCGGATGCATTTAGTCGCCGACTTGTTGGTAGTCTTTTTGCTCGATTCACTACTGAGTGGAATATGTTGAAGAAGGTGAATGAATTGTCGGATGCGTTCATGGCTTGTATGGTAGTTACACATTCTATCATTCACAAAGTTTTGAAGGCACAACTCATGGATCAGCAGTGCATTGACAAGGTTGCAGAGATAGCTTCCGGAGAGGTTTCATTCTACTATGTTGGTGCTGATGGAGGTTTGAGGTACAAGGGACGGTTAGTGGTACCTTCTGCTGATGATTTGAGGAAGGATATGATGACTGAGACTCACCACTCTGAGTTCTCTGTTCATCCAGGAGGCGATAAGATGTATCAGGATATGAAGCGGCAGTTTTGGTGGGCAGGTATGAAGAGGGACATTGCTCTTTTTATCTCACGATGTAGTACTTGTCAGATGGTCAAGATTGATCATCAGAGGCCGCCAGGAGCTCTACAGCCACTACTAATACCGGAATGGAAATGGGAGAGCATTTCTATGGATTTTGTGGAGGGATTCCCAAACTCTTTCAAGGATCACAACTCTATTTGGGTTATCATGGACAGACTGACGAAATCAGCTCACTTTTTGCCTATTCGCACTGACTACACTTCGGAGCAGCTGGCGAGACTTTACATTGCCGAGATTGTGAAGTTGCACGGCATTCCATTGTCTATTATATTGGATAGGGATTCGAGCTTTGTGTCAGGATTCTGGAAGAATTTTCAACAGGCTTTGGGTACAGAGTTGCATTTTAGCACTGCTTATCATGCTCAGACTGATGGACAGACTGAGCAAGTGAATCAGATCATGGAGGATATGCTTCGGTCGTGTGTTCTGGATTTCAAGGGCCATTGGGAGGATTACCTACCGCTTGTGGAGTTTGCTTATAACAATAGTTTCCAGAAGACTATTGGGATGGCACCATTTGAGGCATTATACGGCCGACCGTGTTGATCGCCTGTTTGTTGGATGAAGGTTGGTGAGAGCAGATTTTTGGGTCCTGAGTTCATCAAGGATACCTCGGAGAAGATTACTCTTATTCGAGATCGCATGCGTACTGCTCAAAATAGGCAAAAGAGTTATGCTGATCGTCGCACTCATGCTTTGGAATTTCAGGTTGGGGATCAGGTGCTACTCAAAGTGTCGCCTATAAAGGGTGTAATACGCTTTGGGAAGAAAGGGAAGTTGTCACCGCGGTTTGTCGGTCCATTCATGATTACGAATCGAGTTGGAGCTGTCGCTTATCAGTTGGCACTTCCGGATAATTTGGATCGTGTCCATAATGTGTTCTATGTTTTCATGTTGCGGAAATTTTTGCGAGATGAGGATCGATATCAGCATATTGATGTTGGGGAGATTGAGTTATAGCCGGATGCAACTTATTTGGAACCACCGTGTCGTATTATCGACCGTCGGGATCAAATCCTTCGTAACAAGGTTATCCCTTTAGTTCGTGTTCAATGGAGTCATCATAATGAGGCTGAGTCTACTTGGGAACGAGAGGATGTCATTCACTCGCAGTTTCCTGATTTATGGGAAGAAGGTAAGAGCGAATTCCGAGGACGGAATTCCTTTTGTTAGGGGGGAAGAATGTAATACCCCTAATTGTAAAAGGATAGTCCTAGTATTTAATTTATTCTTTTAATTGAATTTTAAATTATTTAATTGTTTATTTGACATACTTGTTACTTGTTTAAATTGGTGTTTAAGTTGCATGACGTGTTTAAATGTTTTATTACTTGAATTATGACTTGTTTTTATTGTTGTAGTTAATTCTTTATTTTTGTTTAAGTGGTTTAATTTAGTTGTTTTAATTAAATTAATTTAATTTAATATAATGGTTTAATTGTTTTAATTTAATTGTAAATTGTCATGATTTAATTGTATTTACTGAAAGATAGGTGTTTTCTAAACTTCACGTTACAGTAGGGTTAGTTGTATACACATAAGTAGCCAACATGATTTTAACCTAGGATTACTTATAGGCCGAATTATACATGGATTAGGGTTTATAGTTTAAGGTTATAAGTAGGCTTATACGGTGGTTTAGGGTTTAAGAAAAATAAACCAAATACGTCTTTGGAAGCAGAGAGGAGGAACAGAGGAATTTTTCAGTAAGAATTGCCGGGAACCTTTGAAGACGGCGTAGATATTTTGAACAAAAGTCTCAAAGGCAAGTTCTATCCTTGTTCTCTCCCTTAGGCTTCATGTTCTTTTCATACTTAATAGTTCCAAGATGAATTACATGTTTAAATAAAATAAAAACGTTATCTGTTTCATGGTTCGAATTTTAATTATGACAGTATGTGTTTTTACTTGCTAAATCGTATAAACTTGAAACTTGCTTGTATAGTTCTTTGTTTAAACCCATCTTAGCAATGTAATAAGGACTTAAACAAGGGTTGATAATCTACTGGAACTTAGTTACAAGTTCTGGGAACCTAAGCAGTGAAGGGCCGGAGGTGTAGACAATGCCAGAAAAGAGAACACGGAGAAAAGAAGGGAGAGAGCCGGCTCCTTTTGGAATTGGAGCAGGCTCCTTTTACTTGGAGGCGGCTCCAAGGCACTTGGAGGTGGCTCCAAATATTTTTGGAGCCTGCTCCATCTTTTGTTTTCCACTTTTTTCGTTCTGTGGTTTGTTTTTTCAATTTTCAGTAAGGAAGGTTTTTGGTAGTCGATATCTAAATTATTCTGAGAGGAATAGATATTGTAATGGATGTTTAGAAATTGTCCAGAGGAAGATTAAAGTCTAAAGGAACAGAAGAACATAGATTTAGACACTGAGTTTAACTGTTGAAATTGTATGGAATTTGTATGTGCTTGGCAGACCTGTTGGATTTTGGATAGTTTAATTCTTAATTGTTTTAGAAGTTTCTATGAGAGTTGTTCACTGCTATTTTCATATTCAGATAGTAGAAATAGTTGCTAGGAATCTATGTTTTCCTAAGATAAATTGCTAATTAAATTTCTAGAATGCGGTGCATCAATCTGTTGAGCAGAAAGTTATAAGTATAATAATTTACTTATATTTATGTTGCATGCCATGGAATTGAATGAAACAATATTTATTTAGGCTCTGTTAATTATATGGAAACTGGGAATAGAGTTATAATACAGATACAGTCCTGTGTGATCAAGTTATGGTTTCTGTATTGGTTTAATTAAGCATGCTTGTTAATCTGCTCTAACATGCTTAGTCTGGAATTCTTGGTACTGACATTTATATGGTCAGTATTTTATCGACTGTTAATTTAATTAAGCATGTTTGATAATTTGCTTTAATATACTTTGTATGGAGTAGTTGATACTAATATTTGTATTTTCAATGTTAATTGATTATTAGTATTATTTAAGAATGGTTGCTAATACATTCTAGTATGCTTGGTATGGAACTGTTGATATTGTTATTTAATTGTAAGTACTATATCAACTGTTGGATGGATGGGATTGTATGCACCGGTATAGGACGGTGTCATACTAGGTTTGGATTTGCTCAAAAGAAATTACTAAGTCCTACCTATTTTCGAATAAGGGCACGGGTTATTAAATAAAATCCTCCTTATATTTATGAATCGGTGCGGTTGAATACGCCGAACGACTTATTGGATTTCTTGTGGATGGTAAGGAACGGAGTTTAGATATATTTTTATGATACTGCGACATGAGCTTGAGTCTCAGTATCGACGGTTAGGGTGCGTATATGCAATTGGATATGTAGCTAGCTGTGAGGGTTGAGGTATACCCTGTTTAGGTTTAGGTACTCATGCCCACTCAGGTGCGTTTTGTATGATGCCTTCTATTCTGGTTCAGACCCTCTTCATAGTCTAGCGAGAGTCCAGTATTGTGGATATATCTATGTGTGGATTATTAGTTATTGTTGAACTATTTAGTATATACATGCGTATAGAGTCTCTGCTTGGATTGTAGTAGGATAGAACTTATTCGTGGGCCTGACCCACTTCTATTTTTCAGGTCTACGTCAGTTCCAGGCTTGAACTTGTTCGTGCTGAGCAGAGACGATCTTCCATTCTACCGATGATGTAGGATTTCTTTCCAGATATTGGATTTGGATTTTATCTTCATTTTTACTTTCATTCAGTTTGGGTTTTATTAGGGGTCCACTAGAGATGGATTCCTGAGTTGTTTTACTTATGGAGGTTTTGGATTATTGGGATTTAAGTATTTTTAATATTAAAGGATTTTATATTTTAGTTTCTTTCAACTCTTAAAATTTTAATTCTTATTTCATTTTATAATCTGTGTTCGTTATAACATATTAATTGTTTGATATTCCTCGGGTTTGGGCCTGGGCCTGATCAACCCGTGTTGCGGATCCGAGGGGTATCACATCTGCCCCATATATTCCATTTAATTGCGAGACGCAGTGGGAGCGGGTTGGGTTGTGCCACTTTTATTATGTAGTAAAAAAACTAGCCCAATGTGTTCAAATTGGGCTGATAAATAAGTTGACGTAACTTTTGAATTAGTAAATAATAAATATTAATATATTAACGCACACTTCCAGCAAAGTAACTTAAAAATATTAAATATTAAATATATATATATATTAAAAGATACATATATAATGGGGGCGGAGTCGGGGTGGGTTCATTGCTAAATCTGCCCCTGTCCCAAACCCGCTTTGGATTTTCAATTATTTTACCATATCCATCCCAAATCCAGTTAGGTGAGCACCAAGTCCACCCCATTAGGGACTGGGCAGGGCAAAAACCCGTGGGTCGGAGGAAATTGCTATCTTTAGTTTTATTTGAAAATGATAGTTACAACTCGATTTTTTGTTTTCATTTTTATGATAAATTCATACTAATAATAAAATTAATGTAAATGGTATATATATATATTTGAAATGTATATGGTATATTTAATATTTAGATTAGAGAAAATTAATAAAAATAATTTACTAAGAAATGACAAATTTTATGAGAAAGAGTAAAATAGTCTGAGTTTGTCCTAAATTGTAACAAATTATTTTGTTCAGTGAATTATTTTATAATTCAGAAAGATTATTTTACAGAAGAGGTAATAGCTTAGAGGTTTTTTTTTTTTCTTTCTCAATCTTGTATGATAATTATTCACTGTCTTCACTGCCACCCCGCCGCATATAGAAGTTTCTATAATTTTAGTATTCATTACTTGAGAAATTTGTAAAATAATAATAATAAAATAAATAAAATTACTTGAGAAAATATAAACAAATAAAGTCAATAACTTTTTCCTTTTATGAATGATCTTTGAGATATTCAAACCTGCATAAATTGAAGCACATATGGTTGCCTTATGCGGTGCAAAAAATTAAATGTTCTCCATGGTCTGTAATATCATTATTAATGCTTAGTTGAATTTTCACTGTGTAGTGTGGACTACAAAAGTTTGAAGAAGTCCTAATATATTGAATTAAATAAATATAAGTCAATGATCATGGCTATTGACATTTCTGTCTGAAAAACTTCTTTGATATACTTCTGAAATACATGAGTAAAATAGTAAGAACCATAAGGCACGAGAATAACGATTAATTTAAATTTAAAAGAGGATGAATCTGATTAGATTTCAAAATAATCTCTCGAGAATTGCAACATCTCAGAAGGAGGATGACGAATTATATTAAAGACCAAGTTTACCAATCAAAAAGGTATGAAAAATTAAATATAAATGAAGCCAAAATCAATTAAGGGCTATTGTGTTTTTTATTTTTTTTGCCACCATTTCTCTCCTAAAAACAAAACCAATTAATCAATATATTTTAATCATGTGACGATTTTTTTGTTTTTTTGGGTACTTACTTTAACATGTGACCACTTCTTCGTTGATTTTGGGTATGAGGAGAATTGGTCTGGTATTTACAGCTATCGGTCAACAATAGATTTTAATCATGTGATATATCTAGTTTTTATTTATTTATTTATTTATTTTTATTATTATTTGGTTATGTATTCTAATTTGTTATTGTATTATTAGGATGAGAAATTAAGGATTATCACGCTTTCTTTAACTCATTATTCACGTCCAATTCAACATATGAAATATTAATCTTAATTACACTTTAAATATTTAACTCGAACCCTATTCATTTTTTAATTTTTAAACTCGAGTTTGCAACTTAGATTAAAATTTCACACTAAAAATTGGCGTTAATTTGGGTTATTTCACTCTCTCTCTCTCTCTATACATATATATATATATGTATATATATATAATCAAAATCTAGATTGAAAATTTAAAGTGATATTTAATTATTTACAGATTAAATTACTCTTAAGCACAACAAATTTTAAAAACTTAATGTGAATTTTTTTAAAATTACGAACAAATTCTTAGGAAATTAATTATCAAAGTGTTAACATAAAATCAATTAATATTAGAATTGGGTTTTGGGTTGGGCTCGGATTCTAAGCACCTCAACCTAAGTCCAATCTTTATTTTCGGGTTAAACGCAAAAATAGTTTGCCAAACGAAAAATCTTGTTGGGTTCGGGTATTAGCTCACTGGTGCTATACCAGTATATTTGAGACTATAAAGTACAGTTTAGATCACATGAAACCTAAATGATGTATCTTTTTAATTTATTAGTACTATTCAATATCATGTGATCCCAAATTGAAACCATAAATGTAACTTCTTTAGGAGTTAAAATGAGAAGGCAAGTACATATATTGGTTTTTGATTCACATCATTCACATCTCAAAATATATAGTAATAGAACTGTTTGGAGAAAAGGTAGTCGGATTAAAGGATTAAGGCAAGGATAACGATGATCACAATTAGGGGTGACAATTCATGTTTGTGGGTCATAATCGTGTCGTGTCGATTTAAGGGTATTCTACTAAATAACTCAACCCGAACATGACCCGTTTAATAATCGTATCAGGAACCCTCAATACTAACCCGACCTGTTTATTAATTAAACGGGTTACACGTGTAACCCATTTAATGACCTGTTAATAAAATTAAATATTTTATTATTTAAATTATTAATAATACTTGATCAAACATTAAATATTAGAAAAATATAAGTTTCAATCTAACTAAATTACTAAATAATCTCTAGTCTACAAAAAAAAAAAAAAAAAAAAAAATTATAAGATACAAGTTTAGATAGTTATTTTGTAACTTCAATAGAAATTTGTTTATGACACGTATAGTTAAACGGGTTACATGAGTTAAACCCCTCAATCCAAACACGACACGATTAACTATGTTGACCCGTTTACGACCCAAAACTTTTTAAGGTCAATCCAAACCCGTTTAACTAGTGTTGTGTTCGAGTCGTATTGGCAGATCGTATCAAACTTTTCCATCCGTAATCGCAACGTTTGAAAAACAAGTTTGTAGAGGGAAAAATCCCTTTCCAATAAAGGTCATCTACGTGGCGTAATTGAAGCTCTGTTTTTATTTTCTTAATGGGTTATAAGAATCCAGCCCGGTTCAAGCCCATATAAAGATATCAACAGCCTAGGGTCGTTAATGTTGAACTTCTGGCCCATTGGCTGAGTCATCTGGACCAAGCTACATTCAGCCTAACTTCATTTAAAGACGGACCAGTCCTGCTAGACAAAAGATTCAACAAAAAAGGCAAGTTCTGTGTAAGGAAAGTTTGGCATGGAAAGAATTGTAAAAAGGAAAGAATTCTAATTGTAAAGAATGTTGTATATGAAATGAATTGGAGGACAAGTAAGACGAGTCCTACCATAATTCCACCACCTTGTTTCATATAAATAGAGGCCTAGACCTTCAATAAAAGGATCAAGCAATATACGCTTCTCTCTGAGTATTATAATTGCTTGTTTTGAGTGAGTTGTATTTTTCTTTTTATTTCTTTTAATAGAGAGAAATTTTGCACCTACACTTTGACGCCGTCTGTAGGAAACGTATAGAAATATACTCCCATTATTGTTTCAAATCGTTTCTGTTACTATGATCTAGAATGTCGAACGGGGAATCTGCAACAGCGGCTGATCAACAAATGGAGTTGATGCAAAAGATGCAAGAAAAATTCTTGCACCAGTTCGAAACGCTTCGATATGCGAACGAAGCCAGCGTAGCCCAGATTGCATTGCTTCAACAGCAAAATGACACCTTCAAACGGTGATGGCTCAGTTGAAACCACAGCCACCACCAGTTGATGTGGCCGCACCTCCCCCCAACCAAAACGCTCCTCCAGTTAACGAGCCTCAGGTCAATGGGGCGCGGCCTAATGAGGCTCGGCCCAATGAAGTTCAGCAAGAGCAGAGGATAAGGTCCGAGGCAGCTACTTCAGATAATCTTTCTTGTCGCACGCAGGACGAATAGGCTGAGTCCAGCCGTAAGCTTACGGTTTGGTCTAATGGCATTCTAGATAGCGCAGGCATACAAGAGGCCTTTGACGAAAAAAAACTCCTGAGGATTCAGACGCCCGCCGAGATGGCCAAAGAGCATAAGAACTCTCTAGTGAAGATTCCATTCATCGATGATATATACCTTGTTAACAGACCTAAGAAATTCACTATGCCTTCCTTTACCCAGTTCGATGGTATGGGAGATCCTTCTCGTCACCTCGATCACTATGCACAAAAGATGGCTCTAGACGATCATAATGATCTGTTCATGTGTAAGGTTTTTCCGACTAGCCTAACAGGAGCTGCGTTGGAATGGTTCAGGAACAGGCCACACAAATCTATCCCGGACTACGAAACTCTTTGCACTGTGTTCCTAACACAGTACTGTGGAAACAAGAAGCAAAAAAAAAGAGTATCGCTAGCCTCTTCACCATAAGGCAAAAGAAAGGAGAAACGTTATAGGATTTCTTGTCCAGATTTAACATGTAGGCCTCAGAAATAGCAGATTGCCATCCTGCGACTGCAATAGAAACGTTAAAGCTTGCAATAATTCAGGGAACCAAGTTTCATACATCTCTAGTTAAATATTCCCTCTGGATATGCAGACTCTCAATGCTAGGGCACAAATCTACATTCGACTTGAGGAGAATGTGGTCCACCGAGCGCAACATGCCACCCTCGTCACAGTAGAGAATAAGCCTTGGGAAAAGGTGTCAAATTCAAAAATTCAGAAAAGCCAGCACGCCTCAGCACCGGTCACTCCGGTACCTAAGAAGAGGCAAATGACAGGAAAAGTTCACACCTCTTCGCACCACCTTGGCTCGGCTATTCCAGGAAAACAAGATGAAATTCACAGCCCCTCAGCCAATGAAGCAACCCTTGGAGCAGAGGGACAAGAACAAGCACTGCGCTTACCAGAGATTATGGGTATACAACCAATGATTGTAGATCCCTTAAGTGGCAAGTGGAGAATATGAAAATCAGGGGTGAGCTGGCAGACTACCTCACAACAAAGGAGTATGTGAAGCCTCGGGAGGTCAATCCTCAGAGAATCAAAGGTAATCAAGTAAAGGTCATCCATGCAATACATAGGAGATCAGAGGACAACCAAGAATCGGAGAAGTATATAGATCCAGACTAAGGACAGCCCATAAGCTAAGAAAGTTGTCCTCGGTGAACACTATCACCTCAGACAGTATCAGTATTGGGTTCAGTGATGCAGATTTATCTAGAGTTCAACTCCCCCACAAGGATCCACTAGTCATCAGCCTTCTGGTGGCAAACTGCATGATCAAAAGGGTTCTAATAGACCCGGCCAAGTAGCAACGCCAATATTATCAGAAAGGCAGTATTTGAGCAATTGGAGATCCTGTCATCATCAATTCGACCCACTACCAGTCCTTTGATGGCACGAAGGTAGACCCCCTTGGGGTGATTGATTTATCCGTCACTGCAGTAAAAAGGACATTGAAGGAGAATTTTGTTCTAACAGAGATCCATCCTTTTTATAATCTCATTATGGGAAGAGACTGGATCCACCGAATGAACGGGGTCCCATCTACCCTTCATCAAATGATGCAATGCTTGTCTCCGGACGGTAACGAGGTTATTAACCTCTGGGGAGATTAGGTTGCTGCTAAAGAATACTACATGTTGACACAGAATGAGACAAATAAGATAGTTAAGCAGTCCCAACCAGTTACGACTCCTGGAAATATGTCCAAATAGCAATTACAGAGCCCTCTGCCCAAGTATTTGAAAGCGGAGGATAAAGCTGAAGCTACAAAGCCTACCGGGGAATCTCTCGAGGCTGTTGAAGTAATCCTCGACGATCCCCAGAAAGTCACCTATATAGGCTCTTCCCCCACAGTCAAAGAAAAGGAAGCGTTAATTGATGTCATTCGACGGAACGCACATACATTTGCTTGGGATCATTCAGATATGGTAGGTATCAATCCTTCAATCTCATGCCATAGCCTGAAAGTGGATCTGGCATTCAAGCCAGTCAAGTAAAGACATAGAAGGTTCACTCCTGAGCGCAATCAAATTATTGCTGAAGAAGTAAACAAATTATTTCACGCAGGCTTCATCCGAGAAGTACACTATCTATAATGGCTCTCTAATGTGGTAGTGGTTCAGAAAAAGAATAGAAAATGAAAGGTGTGCATAGATTTTACCAATCTCAACAAAGCTTTCCCCAAAGATAGTTTTCCACTACCCAAAATAGATCAGATGGTTAACGCTACCACTGGTTTTGAGAGACTCACATTCCTCGATGCGTATTCCGGCTATAACCAAATCCCTATGAATCCAAAAGATGAAGAAAAAACTGCTTTCATAACAGAGAAAGGCACCTACTGTTACAGAGTCATGCCCTTCAGACTCAAGAATGCTAGGGCAACTTACCAACACCTTGTTAACAAGATCTTCGACAAGATGTTAGGAAAGATAGTCGAGGCCTACATCGATGACATGGTAGTTAAAAGTGTGAAGAATGAGGAATATCCCAAGCACCTCTAAGAAGTCTTTGACACTTTGAAAAAGTATAACATGAAGTTGAACCCTTCGAAGTGCTCCTTTACAGTTTTTTCAGGGCAGTTCCTCGGCCATATTGTCTACAAGAGGGGAATCGAGGTAAGTCCGGTTCAGGCCCAGGCCCTAGTACAAAATCAGGAACCAAAAACTCATAGGGAGGTACAGGTTCTGACTGGCCGAATCGCAGCTCGTAGTCGCTTCATCTCTCGATTATCAGACAAATGCAAACCATTCTTTGTTGCAATAAGATCCAAGAACAAAGATATATGGGGACCTCAACAGCAAGTTGCTTTCAATCAATTGAAATGTTACATGGCTTAACCTCCAATTCTGTTAGCTCCGAAGCCTGGCGAGACTCTCATTATGTATTTAGCAATCTCCTGCATAGCCACAAGTGACGTACTGATCAGAAAAGAAAGGAAGAATTAGTATCCAATCTTCTACACAAGTAAGACAATGACAGATGCTGAAACACGGTACAACAAAGCAGAGAAGATCATACTAGTATTGGTGTACACAAAAAGAAAGCTTCGACACTATTTTGAGTCACATAGCATCATAGTTCGAACCAACTATCCCATGCGAGTTATTCTTTCCAAGCCAGACTTGTCCTGAAGAATAACTAAGTGGGCAATCAAACTCAGTTTCTTTGATATATCTTATGAGCCAAATGTATCACACAAAGGACAGGCATTGGCTGACTTCCTCATTGAGTATGAAGATAAGCCCGAAGAGCCAGACCCTCCTAAACCACAATGGGAGCTTCGGGTAGACAGTTCCTCGAACCTAACTAGCGCTAGGGCCGGAGTCGTTATCACAACCCCTGAAGGCACCAAGCTACAACAATTAATCTGTCTGACTTTTCCTGCTACTAACAACGAAGCCGAGTATGAGGCCTTGCTCGCCAGGCTTCGGTTGGTAAACCAGCTCCAAGTAAGGTGTCTAAAGGTTTTTAGTGACTCCCAACTTATTGTGAATCAGGTAATAGGCAAATATCAGCCCAAAGAAGAAAGAATGAAAGCCTACAAAGAGGCTGTGGAGGGTACTACACGAGGATTCGATCAAATCAAATTCCACCAGGTACCTCGTGATAAGAATTCTAAAGTAGATCAATTGGCTTCCACCGCATCTTCTTTAAATGAAGATCTGGTCCGAATAGTACCAATTGACATCTTGGATGAACCTAGCATAAGCCCTCGGTAGGAACTAATGGTGATCCCAAAGATTCCACGAGAACCATGCTGGATGGATCCGCTAGAAGCTTACCTCAAGCATGAAACACTTCCGAACCAGAAAGCTGAGGCGCGAAAACTCAGGCTCACCGCAGCCAAATACTCTATCATCAATAATCAATTGTATCGGAAGTCATTCCCAGGTCCCTACCTGAAGTGTTTAAGTCCCACTGAGGCCCTCATGATTCTAAAGCAAATCCATGATGGGGACTGTGGCAACCATTCCGGTGGCAGATCCTTAGCACATAAGGTCCTAACTCAAGGTTATTTCTGGCCATACTTGGCTCGGAATACTGAAGAGTATGCCCGAAGATGCGACAAATGCCAGCGACATAGTCCAATGAAACACCAGCCTGCGAAAAAATTACACGCAATGGCGAATCCATGGCCATTCGCACAATGGGGGAATGATATAGTTGGTCTATTACCCAAAACTGTGGAACAAAAGGAATACGTGTTGCTAACCATGGATTACTTCACAAAATAGGTAGAGGTAGAGGCTTATTCAAGTGTGACCCAAGAGCAAGTAAAGAGTTTTCTATGGAATAACATAATCTGCTGATTTGGGGTGCCAAAGGTTAGCATGATGGATAATGGTCCGAACTAGGATAACAGAAGCACAAGAAAATTCTTCGCTAAGCATGGGATCAGGCAGAAGTTGGCCGCAGTTAGCCATCCGTAAAGGAGGCAGGCTGAAATAACTAACCGAACCATTTTCAGCTGCCTAAAGAAAAAGTTGGAGAAGCTCAAATCAAAATGGTACGAGAATCTACCTCAGGTACTTTGGGCATATCGAACCACCCCACGAAGGCCAACGGGCAAAAGCCCCTTTGCCATGGCCTATCGATCTGAAGCTATCATCCCCACGGAGTCAGCAGTTCCTACTCTTCGGACCCATTTGGTGGTCGAAGGGAACAATGATCAGCAACTCAAGCATAGCCACTATCTCTTGGAAGAAAAGAGGGATAATGCAACAATTAGACTCGCTTCATACCAACAACAGTTGCGTAACAGTTATAATAAGCTAGTCATGTTCAGAAGTTTTGTGGAATGTGATTGGGTGCTGAAGCAAGAGACAGCCCATGTTAAAAAGTTACAACCCAATTGGACTGGACCTTATAGAGTCACAGAAGTAGTAGGGAAAGGAGTTTACCGGTTAGCTGAAGCTGATGGGTGTCCAATTGTACATTCATAGAATGCAATACACCTAAAAAGGTACTATTATTAGACAATATAGTCTATTTACTTTTCTTTTACAAATAGTTTACATCTGTTTTTTCTAGAAACATGGCTGTTTATAGGCCCACATAATAAAAGTTTCTTGACCAATACACGTCTTTACTCCTTTTACTTTAGTAATGTGGGATATTACTTGTTGCTACTTTCTTTTTCGTCATAGGGGGCAATACATATACCCTATTACTGATATTACGACAAAACAAAGATATTACCATATTGCGACAAAAGAATACTGATATTACGACAAAAGAAAGATGTTACCATATTGTGACAAAAGAAAGATCTTATCATAAACAAAACAAAACTATATTTTTCACTTTTTAGTTGTACTTACAATTCCTTTTACATAAGAACATACTTTAGAATAAATGTATATTGCAACGAGTGCCCATTGGACATTCAGGCATTACTTAAATCGTAGACCCAAAGGCTCTTTGCAATATTTTCTCTCGTTTTCGGACACAAAGCGCAAATGTATGTGGCTCAGAACACATATCGTATTATGGTCCCACATTGATAAAAATTACTTCTATACATTCCTTTATATAGGAAAATATTAAAGTATTTTAATGCATTGCAAAGAGGGCCCGTTGGTAATAGTAACGGCCTAGCTCAAGTTGTATTCAAAGCCTTGGTTCCAACAGGCATTCTTTGCAATAATTCTTTTTCAAAAAACCAAATTTTTGGCCCATATTATAAATTCTATTATTTGTCCCACATCGAATAGGAGTACAAGAGGTGTATAGTTAATATAGAGTTGGCACACCACATCTGGTTGCCATAAAGAGAGTCTATGTGGAAGATAGTCTCCCAAATAAATGTATGGGAGACTTCTCAATCACAGTTACTCTTTTTCTTGGCCTCATATCATTTCTGAATCTTCGGCCTATCTTGCATATTTGGTAACTTTTCCAGCTCAGGCTTCGGACCTCAAGAGTCTGACATAATACAGTTCCTTTCAGGCTCACAGCCGAGGAACACATCGTTTCGGACCTCAAAAGTCTGGCACAATACAATTCCTCTCAGGCTCTTAGCCAAGGAACACATCGCCATCGGACCTCAAGAGTCTGGCATAATACAGTTCCTCTCAGGTTCACAGCCGAGGAATACATCGCTTCGGACCTCAAAAGTCCGGCACAATACAGTTCATCTCAGACTCGCAGCCGAGGAACACATCGCTTCAAACCTCGAGAGTCCGGCACAATACAGTTCTTCTCAGGCTCATAACCGAGGAACATGTCGTTTTGGACCTCAAGAGTTGGCACAATACAGTTTCTCTCAGGCTCACAGCCGAGGAACACATCGTTTTGGACCTCAAGAGTTCGGCACAATACAGTTCCTCTTAAGCTCATAGCCGAGGAACAAATCGCTTCGGACCTCAAGAGTTCGGCATAATACAGTTCCTCTCAGGCTCATAATCCAGGAACACATCGCTTTGGATCTCAAGAGTCCGGCATAATACAGTTCCTCTCAGGCTTATAGCCGAGGAACACATCGCTTTGGACCTCAAGAGTCCAGCACAATGCAGTTCCTCTTAAGCTCATAGCCAAGGAACACATCGCTCCGGACCTCAAAAGTCCAGCATAATACAGTTCCTCTCAGGCTCATAGCCGAGGAACACATCGTTTTGGACCTCAAGAGTCTGGCACAATACAGTTCCTCTCAGGCTTGTAGCCGAAGAGTATACCACCTCGGACAATTTAAGTCTAAGGCTACATCAATAAGGGTTGAGCCCAACTGGGGGCAAGAATTCTCTATGGTAACACACCTACAGGCCCCTTTTATTTGGCCCAATGATATATAACCCGTGGAAGGTTTTGTCCCACATCGAAAGCAAATAGAAGACATGAGTTCAACATATGGTGCAATCCCATACTCATTGATCGCCAAGAAAGGTGCCCTTTGATAAATAGATCTTCAAGCGAAATTTAGAGATCAACATATTAAGGAACCTTCTTTCTTGATTCAATTCTTTTCAAAATCCTCGGATCACAATGGCATGAATGCTGCATTGAAATGTTGGTATTTTAAAGCCATCAACATATTCCTTGAAGACAAGGAACTCCATGTCTCAAACACAAAGAATCTGAGTACAAAGAACTGGGTAAAACCCAAATAATAAGTCTGACTAAGACAATTACTAAGTCAAGTAAATAACTTATCCCACATCGAAATAATACAAGGAAAGTGAGTGTTGATATATCTACTCCATGCGAATCAATGGCAAGAAGGGTTCCCTTGATGGTTAGATCGCTAGATGGGGAAACCATCATCGGATATTAATCGAACTGTCAAAAGGATTCCCTTCTTATCATCTTTCCTGTTTTTGCTTCGGACCACAAGGAATACGAAGCCCTCAGGCAATGAGTCTTCCTCAAATGTAGGAAAACATTACTACTTAGTGATAGTGTGAAGCTCAGAAGCACTCACAGACATGCAAATCACCTTAAAATAAATTTAATCATTACAACCCCAGGAACAAAAATATATTGTTTCAATATTCATCGGTTCAAAATAAGAAATTGCACAACCCTACATCTTTTTTGGATCAAAAGGAACAGAGTCAAAACATCAACCACATTCAGGTTGGAAGTAGTTTCTGAAGGGAGTAAAGGCCTTGGAGCTGGCAGAATAGAAGAACTTAGAGCTGGATGGTCCTCCTGATGAGACTTCACCATCTCGACAAATAACACCTCAGCTTCTTGGCTGGTAGATCTTCAGCATAAGGAAAAGACACTTCCATGTCAGCATCAAAAGCATCTGGATCCTTCGTTTTGTCACCAGAGCCCTGGTTGAAACCAAACCTGAAGGCCTTCGCATTGGATAAGTGCACCAAAGTGGTGCAACGTCCTTGTATCTGTTTTCCAGCAGTGACGTAGGTGCCAATTGCGTCTGTCAAATGCTGGACCTCAGCCTCTAACGTCTCCACCTTAGTTTCAAAAGCGGCCAAACGGTTTTTGTAGACGTCCCTCACCTCGGAAGCTATCTTCGAATTCAAAACAGCATTTGAAGCCTTCTTCTCAGAGTTGGCAAGGTCCCTCTCCAATTTCTTAAGTGAAAGGGACTGAGCCTCAGCAGTGGCGCACAGGGCCATGGTGTCGTACATACTCTACACAAATAGTAGTGGTACGATTAATGCTAAAGGAAAGTTAAACAAATATCAGAGATAAGGGAAAGTTCAAACCTTTACAGCATAAACTGGGGCAGATGGTAGTAGCTGGTTCAGTCCCATGTTCCCAATGATCTCTTCACCCTTGGGTAGCCACATCCCCTGGGCTACAACCAAAGCAACAGAAGGGTCAGTGACTATTGAATCCCTAGAATTGAGAACTAACTTGTTAGCCCTTCAGAAGACAGGTCTCTAAGGTTCTCCAAATTCGGCTTGGGCATAAGCCCGAACTTCCTCCTCTGGGTCAGTTTTCCCAGCCTTCTTCCCCCTGCTCTTGGTGATATTTTTGCTTTTGTTAGTGGAAGGAGGATTCGGACTTGTCTTCTTTAGAAGAAGTTCATCAACCTCCTGTTTATTCTCAGTAGACCTAATGACTGCCAAAGGCTGCGCTTCAGTAGCTTTCTTCTTCAGAGCTTCAACTCTCTGTTTTTCTTTCTCAGTCAATGGGAAGCTGTCAAAGGATGGAAGTGCCAAATCCATAAGGTCTGCAGCCGCGGCACTGGAAGCAATTTCTTGAAGGTTGGATGAAGTGAGCAGCTCCTCAACAAATGGGGGTTTGCTCCAGACTTATCCCTCTAGAAAGAAGAGCCTGTTTTTACCAACAGAAGAGGGGAAGGTCACTGAAACAATGCTAAGAAATTTATAAGTATAACAAAAAGTTAAAACTTGACATGGAAGACAACCAGAGCACTTCTTATAAAGAAAAGGAGAATACTCTATACCTAGCTTCCCAAATTTGCGAGGAATAGGGAGTTTACTCGACTGGGATACAAACCAGTTCCTCCTAACAATTATCATCCTCTCTTTCCATTTCTCCTCAGAGGAAGGAAGGTCCGTACATATCTTCTAATGCAAAGAGGAGGTAAAATAGAAACGACCAGGCTCGGTCCCATGCTTGGAGATGGTATAAGTGATCAGCAGGTCAGCAAGAGTCAAATCAAGACTCTCTAGCCTCCGGCGAACCAGGAGTGTTGAGACTATTTGAAGAAAGTTAGGGTTTACTTGAAAGGGGGCAAAACCAAACTTATTAAAAACCAAATGGTAGAAGGGGTGAAGAGGGAATCGAAGAGCGTTACGATGCCCAACAGAGAGAAGTAACTCATTCTCTCTGATGCCCTCTCCTAAACAGAAATCAGCCTTGTTCAGATACTCAACAATTTCCACCCCTTCAGGGATTTCAAATTCTTCCATTACCGAGTTAATGGAGAACTTGATGCATCAAATAGACAAAATTGCCTCTCTCTCTTCTTTAGTGAAGATATTATTCGACCCAGAGGTGGAGGTCTCAGCCTAAATTAAGGAATCATCTAACTGATTGGCCAAGTCATTCACAGGTTTAAGAGGATTAGAAACCCTAGGGGGAGGAACCCTAATGAGAGTAGGGGAAGACGAAAGCGTGGATTCAGAATCTACAATTTCTACGTGGTCGTGTGTAGTTGAAGTGCTCATGATGCAAGATCAAAAAGAAGATAAAGAACTAACCTGGTGATACGACGAGGTGAAGAGCGCAGTGAATGGAATGAGTGCAGTGAAGGCAAAAACAAATCTTGAGGAAGCTTTTGAGTCAGAATAACAATAGACACTCCTTGCACCGTCTCTTGCAAAAGTGGCAACCGTGCAAATTCAATTTCCTTTTAATTAGGAGCCGTAGTCCAATTAAATAGGAAATTGGAGGCAAAGTGTGGAGGGAAAAATCCCCCTCTAATGAAGGTCATCCACATGGTTGTAATTGAAGCTTTGTTTTTATTTTCTTAATGGGTTATAAGAATCCAGCCTGGTTCAAGCCCAGATAAAGACGTCAACAGCCCAGGGTCGCTAATGTTGAACTTCCGGCCCATTAGCTGAGTCATCTGGACCAAGCTACATTCAGCCCAACTTTATTTAAAGACAGACCAGTCCAGCTAGACAAATGATTCAATAAAGAAGGCAAGTTCTGTGCAAGGAAAGTTTGGCATAGAAAGAATTGTAAAAAGGAAAGAATTCTAATTGTAAAGAATGTTGTATATGGAATAAATTGGAGGATAAGCAAGACGAGTCCTACCATAATTTTACCACCTTGTTTCATATAAATAGAGACCTAGACCTCCAATAAAAGGATCCAGCAATATACGCTTCTCTCTGAGTATTATAATTGCTTATTTTGAGTGAGTTGTATTTTTCTTTTTATTTCTTTTAATAGAGAAATTTTGCACCTACAAAGTTCATTATACAGTAGACTATAAGTAAGCTGCAGGCCATAGAAATTTCTCTCCCGATAACATCTTTCTGGTCCAATTAGGCTGCTTGAAAAGCCATCGGTGATTGAGACATTGTCATTCCTAAGGGTCTTTTTGGCAAGGTAAGGGCATACGTAAGTTGAACACTGTGTTCTTCTTTATTATAATTTATCCATTCTTAAACCATGCACAAGTTGAAAAAAAATGAGGAGAAACAATGGTCTGAATTTTAACGTACTATAAGATAATAGTGAATGTAACGTTATTAGGAGAGTAAGCTCTAGCTTTGAGGTTTTTCCACCAGAAGCTAGCCAGAGGATCTTTTAATTCTTATAGTCTTAACTTTGAAGTTTTTTCACCAATTATTTTCTTAAATCCATGAGCAAAAAACGGTGATATTTGGACAAGAAAATTGAACCCATTATTACCAACTACAGTTGACATTTCTCAATAATAATTCATCAAACCATTGAACCCATTATTACCTATTTAATGTTAATTAGAATCTTAAAAATATTTTTTAAAATGACAAAAATACCCTTCAAAATTACAAAAAAAATATGTTTGAGAGAGAGAGAGAGATAGGGATGAGAGTTTTAGAGAGGGGGGGATGAAGAAGAACATTAAATGGTAGTTTTGTAAATTTTTAAAAATAATTTTTAGTTTTTAATTTAACATTAAATAATAAGGTTTAATTTATCATTTCATAACCCGGTTAACGTCATACACCAATATTGGGGCAAAACAGGTTGAGTTTTATGATTAAAATTTAAAAATAGTAAGGATTTTATGATTTTAACCCTTATATTTATTAAAACAAGGAGGTATGGAATGTAGAGTATATTTATTGCGTGCAAATATCAACTCCCTTATTATTATTATTATTATTATTATTATTATTATTGTTATTTTGGGAATGTTAAAAAAAAAAAGAACCGAAAAGGCGAAAGGTAAACACGGGATGATGAGAAACTTCTTCCTCTTTTCCTTATAAAAATGGACTAGCAATTAAAAAAAAAAAATTCCGGAAATTAATGAACTAGCAATTATTGATGCTGAAAGCCTGGGACCCAGCCCAAAACTCAAGCCCATGTAGCCCAATAAGAGCACATCATTAGTTAGGCCCTGTTTGGTATCTGTTTTATTTCATGTGTTTTTGTTGCAGGTCCGCTACAGTAGCCCCAAAGTGGCCCAAAGCATGTTTGGCAAGTTATGTTTTGTTTGGAACAGTTGTAAAACATTTTAATAAAAAGGCCCAAAACTTGAAACACCATTTTGGTGTTTTAAGTTGTTTCAGCACTGTTTCGCCCACTTCATGCACTGTAGCGAAGGAAGTAATTCGGCCAAACTTATAACACTCTATAACAAGTATAAAGGCCACGCTTAAATATTTTAGGTCATTTTGCACCCCAATTTTCTCTCTCCTCCATCGATGTTCTCTGTGGCGATTTAGGGCGATTCGACTATACAGTGCTTGGGTCTTGAAAACTTCAATCAATTCAAGCCTTTTTGCTTAAAACCACCACCGATCTAAAGCCCTTTACACTTTTCGTCGATGAAGAAGCCAGGTTTGACCCATTTGGTTTAACTTTGTTCGATTAAGTTTAACATATTGACTGTTTTTCTGTATTTTTTTTAGTTTTTTTGTTGGAAATCCATAGATGGTGTATAATATTCTTTGATTTTGGAGGGTTTTTTTAAAAAAATTGATTTTTTCTGAAAACAGTAGTTTTACTTTCAGTTTTACGAACATAAAACTCTTCTATATTGTTAGATTTGAGCTTATATTTGAAGGAAAACCAATATTTGTAGAAACCCTAAATTTTTCTTTCGATTTTTGGATTAATTACCACAACAGTGTTGTGTTGGAGCCTAATAAATATTTGTAGAAATCCCAAATTTTTGACAAATGGTGATATATTCGTGTTAGTTTTCTTTGATTGGTTGTTAATATGTGCTCGTCATTTCATAAGTGTACAAGACCTCTGAATTTGTCTGGGTCATGGGCACTGTCAAGGAAGTGTAATTATTGATATAGATTATTATTGTGTAAAAAAATCTAACTTTTGATGAATAATGCTTCTTAATTTTGTGGGGTAAAATTACGTATGTTGGATTGACAACAATACAATACAGGAGGGTTGAGGGAATTGATTAGTCTCCATTTGAGTTAATTTATATGGTTATGACCTTTCATTTAAGTTCTGTTAGCATCAGAGGCTCTTCAATTGTATTTAATTTTGGATTTATTAGTGTGAATTTGATTAATTTGGCTGCTTGATCAATATGACTTTTCATATATGATAACATATTTATATTAGCTTCCCCTTGTCAATTGTTGGTTTAAGCTTGATGAGTATGAAGATGTATGCACCTTTTTTTGTGCAATTGGAACTTTTATAGTGATATATGTATCCTTGATCATTGATGTGCATATAAGAGTTACACACCTTCTGTCAATTATTTTGGTGGTTTACTTGAGAGTGTTCATGCCCCTCATACCCAAACTTTTAGAGGGATGTTAATTCTTTTGGTGGACGCACCATATACTTTTATGGCATGGACCATTATGAGTTGTGATTCTTCTTGCATGTTTATGATGTTGTGTTTCTTCTTCTTCTTTTGTATCCCATTTTTAACGTGTTCAAAGGTCAGAATGGGAAGGGAAGATATGGTGCGAAGATGTATGTGTTAATTAGATTAATGGGAAGGGAATTAGATTAATGGTACTTGTCAAAAGTGTACTTCATTCTAGAATATTATGCATTATTTGTGTATGAGTGTGTAGTGCATATATGAGTTATACTTGATGTTAATATGCATATATGAGTTATACACTTTCTGTGGCGGAATCCAATTGTTTTGGTGGTTCACATGAGAGTGTTTTATGCCCCTCTGCCCCCTCTCACCCAAATTGTTAAAGGGATGTAATTCTTTTGGTGTTTTTTTTTCTTGTTTCATCCCATTTTTAACCTTTTCAAAGGTCAAAGGTGCGATGATGTGGTGTGTTAATTAGATTAATCGTACTTGTCAAAATGTTCTTCATTTGTATAACAGTGTGCTTAAATATAGGGATGATTTTAAATTAATTTAGATGAGTGCAATATATGTGTAATGCACTTGGTGCACACTACCTTTAAATTTTTTTTATGACATAGGTTCAGTTATGAGTGTTTTCCTTCAAAATTCTGATGTCAGTAGAGTTAGGCCCTCTTTGGTATCTTTTTTACTTTATGACATAGGTTCAATGCAATATCTGTTTGTTGCTATTGTGGGCTTGTAATATATATATGTAATATATATCATTTTTGCTATTACTATTTTGCTTTTATTATTACTGGCTGATATTATTGTTAATATTTTTCAACTTAAATTCTACCATTACAGATGTGAAGTGTGTTGATACTCTCTTGAAGGTGATGTGTGCTGTTATGAAGATGACGTGTCCTACTATTGAAGCTTGTTTCATGGAAGTGAAATTTGTGTTTTTTTAAGTATGTCTCTTGTAAGGAAAACATAAGGAAACATCTTTTTATTTGTTAAGCATCTTTTTCTTCGTTTTTGAATCCTATTGTTGAAATTTGTAAACAATGAAGTGAATTATGTTTGAACTTTGAATTATGTCTCCTGTTTAATTTAATTTAATATTTAATTTGTTCTCAATTTCTTTATCATTTTTCCTAATACAGAAGAATGAGTATGATTTGAGAAGCTTCCTTGCAAGCTTCCATTCTAGCAGGGTGTTTTTTTTTTTTTTTTTTTTTTTGTTTAATGTTATGACTCCTTGATAGATGTTTTGTGAAGTTTGACTCCAAATAGATGGATTAGAAATGAAAAAGGTGATTTTAATATCTAGATCATAAGAACACAGTAAAAAAATGGAACTCTACATGTTATCAAGACTCAAGCTGATGCCAAAACATTGGTCTCGCTGAAGCAGTTGCTTTTGTAATTACACTTTGGTTATATATATATATATATATATATATATATATATATGTTTGTGTGTTCAAATTTTAATATATTTATTAAAAATATATAGACTATTTATATAAAAATAAATTTATAAATCTATTTAAAATTTATAAAAATAAAATAAAAACAATGATAACCAAACATGTTTTTTATTTCTATTTTTTTTTTACAACAGTTGGAGTTATCAAACATGTTTTGTTTTTAAAATTTTTGAAACGCATAGCTTACCAAACATGTTTTTCATGTTTCTGTTTCCGACATTTTCACAACAAAATATCGTTCCCAAACATGTTTCCGATTTTTGCCAAAACACTCCAATAGTAAAAACACTGTTTCTGTTTTAGCCAAAAACAAAACGCCTAAAATCGCTAGTTAATTTCATAATGTTTTGTTTATTTTTAATGCAAGAGCAAATTTTCGGAAATGCAATATCAGAATATTTCCTATTCTCCATTTAACACATTTAATTTCTCCATTTTTTCCTAATTCAAGATATTCATGAAACTTTCTAAAATTTCATACACCATCGGATTCATGAAAATAAAAACCTGGAATTTATTTTAACATTTATTTCTTTCATTTATGCAACTTTCATTTGCCAGACCATCATCTTTTATGTGTGTGTGTGTGTGTGAGAGAGAGAGAGAGAGTTTTAAGAAGGTAAACTTTTTATTAGGCAAGACAATAATAACAGCAACATGAACTTTATTTACCGAAAGAAAGAAAGGAAAAAAAAATAAATAAATAAACATAAACCTTATACTAAGGACCACTTTATTTATGTTGAACAAAAAAAAATCAATTTGTATACTAATTATATCATATTTTGCCCAAGTATATGTATAAACACCTCACTTTTTCTTCTTCCCCCATGATGACAAAGCTGGAATACTCTGTTCATTTCTGAAGAAATTAGCAGGATCAACCATGGTCTTCACATGTGCCAATCTATTGAAGTTACCGTTGAAATATTTGATACCCCAAATGCTTGCTTGTGTATAGCTTGTGTTGCCTTTATTATTCACTCCTATGTCAAGATCTCTGTAGTTGATATATGCACTTCTTGGATTCTTGGAAACATAAGGAGTCAGGTACCTATAAAGCCTTCTGCTCCAACTCACATGCCTCTCAGAAGCCTCTGTCCCCTCTTCAACCCAATTCACCACTTCCATAATTTTGTATAAATTCCCAGCTCTATGTGGGAAAGGAATTGCAGATTCAGAAATTTCATCCATTTTTCCACCATATGGGACCATGAACAGCTGAGCCAACGCGGCTTCTTCTTCATAAAACCTTTCCCAAATCCCTTCGAGCCCTTTTTCCAAAATTGGCTCCTTCACATAGTCTGATTTTCCTTTGAAGTATCCTTTGTACGGATTAGTCCTGTTTAACAGAACATCAAGGGACTCTCCACTTGTGAAACCAGCAAAATATAGGGTTGATTCGACCCAGCTCATTTCGATACAGTCTTGTTTCACCAATCCCAGCTCAGGGAAGCTTTCTTGCATCAATTGAATGAGTTCATCAGCTCCACCAAGTTACAATGAGTCGAATGAAGCTTGTATTGTTGTTCTGTTTTGGCCTTGATAGGTGGTGTTCACTCTTGTTATGTGGACTCTGACCACTAGGTTTTCATCAAACTTGTGTGCAATGGATTGCCACCTATGGACAAGCTTGGTTGCATTTTGTTCCAATGTCCTGGGGACTGCGGAAACAGTCACAGTTGATGGAACAGGAACCAAATTTATTTTCCATGCAAGAATGACACCAAAACTAGCACCCCCGCCTCCTCTGATGGCCCAGAAGAGGTCCTCCCCCATCGATTCTCTGTCGAGAATTCTGCCATTGACATTGATTATACGAGCATCAATGACTTGGTCTGCAGCCAAGCCATGTTTACGCAACATCATGCCGTACCCTCCACCACTGAATTGTCCACCGACACCCACAGTATGGCCAAAACCTGCAGGGAAGGCAAGTGTTCTGCTTTTCTCAGCAATTCTATAGTAAAGTTCGCCAACGGTTGCACCAGTTTCAACCCATGCAGTGTTGTTCTGAGTGTCCACAGTGATCGAATTGAGGTTTATCAGATCAATTATGACAAATGGGATTGGAGAAACATAGAAAAGGCCCTCGTAATCGTGTCCCCCACTTCGGACTCTTATCTGCATGCCATGATTTTTGGAACAATATATGGTTGTTTGAATGTGAGACTCATGGGTTGGTGTGACAATGACTAGAGGTTTAGGGGTTTCAGATGAATTGAATCGCAGGTTTTGTATAGAGAACTGCAAAATGGATGAATATGAAGAGTTGTTTGCAGTGTAGATGACTTTGGAGATGGATGAGGAGTTTTGAGAATGAAGAGAAAGACATTGAAGAAAATCTTCATGGGAATCAGCTGAAACTACCCATGAAATTGAGAATAGAGAAACAATAAGAAGTGATAGCAATGAAAAACTTGGAGTCTTCATTTCTTTTTTGATGATTTTGTGTAAGAGATGAGTTGCTATTTGTACTAGTTTAAGGAAAGCTCGTTTGAGACTAAAAGAATGTGAACATTGGGGTTCAATTTCTATGCCATCTACCAAGCTAAAAAAGTTTGAAGAAGTTGTATAAAATTGAATTAATAAATATGTCAATGGTCATGATGGCTGTTGACATTTGTTTCCCGTATATGGAAATTTTCTCACCCTTCATCATATCCAAACATGGGATTGACAATGATTTTGTGTACAATACAAGCAAAGATGAGCCTCCAAATTGTTCATGTTGAAATACCACGGTGAGAAAAAGAACTATGAAAAAAAAAAAAAAAAACCATGGTGAAAAAATAAATAAATAAATAAAATAAAAAATCTCAGCCCGAGAGGATGCAGTTCAAAAAGTGCAGGAAAGGCCTTTGGATTCAATAAAGTTAGGACTATTTTCTAGATTTCATTTATTCTTGGATAAGGAATTTGTGGAGGGAAAAATTTCCCTTTAATAAGAGTGAGACACGTCACCATTATACAAATCTGCATTTAGGAGATTTCAGAAGCCCATTCAAGTCAAGCCCAAGTTACGTTGTGCTTTAACCCATTATCATTTATATTGGGCCTCCAAGGCCAAACAAGAGTATCGATCCGCTCAACATCACCGCTGCTGAAGCTGTGATCCATTAGTCAAGTCACTTACACCAAACCGCATCCGGCCCAAGTATAATTAAATATGGCTCAATCCTATTTAACAAAGGAGTCAACCAAGAAGGAAAATTTTTATACAAAGCAAATTCTACATAGGAAATATCATACAATGGAAAGAACTCTATTTGTAAAGAAAGTCATATATGGAAAGAATTGGAGGACAAGCAACGCGAGTCCTACCATAATTCTACTAACTTTTGTGTATAAATAGAGGCCTAGACCTCCAATAAAGGGGCAAGCAATTCAATTCTTCAATAGACATTGTTCTTGTTTATTCTTATTGTTTGTTGAGTGTGTTGTATTATTTTTTCTCGATCGTAATTGGTTGGGCGAAATTTTGCACCTACACTTTGGCACTGTTTGTGGGAATTGTGTGCAAATATATTCCCACTCTTGTTTCACAGGTGAATCCTGCAACTACCATCCAGAATGTCGAACGATCTTCAACGGATCAACAGACGGAGTTGATGCAAAAGATGCGTGAAGAGTTTCTACACCAGTTTGACGTACTTCGTCAGGCAAACGAAGCAAGCATGGCTCAGATCGCCTTGCTTCAATAGCAGAATAACACTCTGCAAACGGCGATGGCTCAGTTGGCACCACCGCCACCAGTGGGTGACACAGCAGCACCCCCTAATCAGAATATTCCTCTGATTACCGGACTTCCACCTAATGGGGCACGATCCAATGAGGCTCAGCCAAATGAGGTTCGGCAAAAACGGAGGGCAAGATCCGAGGCTGCGGCTTCAGATAACATCCCTCGTCGCACACAAGATGAGCAAGTTGAATCCAGCTATAAGCTCACGGTGTGGTCCAATGGAATCCCAGATGGTGCAGGAGTTCAGGATGCCTTTGATGAGAAAAGACTCCTGAAGATTCAGACACCTGCTAAGATGGCTAAAGAACACAAAAATTCCTTGGTCAAAACTCCTTTCACTGACGATGTGTATCTGGTTGAGAGGCCCAAGAAATTTACCATGCCTTCTTTCACCCAATTTGATAAAATAGGGAATCCTTCTCGGCACCTAGATCATTACGCTCAAAAGTTGGCTTTAGATGATTGTAATGACCCTTGGATGTGTAGAGTTTTTCCTACCAGCTTGACAGGAGCAGCACTAAAGTGGTTCAGGAATAAAGCGCATAAGTCCATCCCGGATTACGTAACTCTGTGCACCATGTTCCTGGCACAGTATTGCGGAAATAAGAAGCAAAAGAAGAGCATTGCCAGTCTCTTCACCGTAAGGCAAAAGAAGGGGGAAACATTGCAGGATTTCTTATTAAGATTCAACATGGAAGTCTCAGAAATAGCAGATTGTCATCCCACGACTGCTATAGAGACATTTAAACTTGTGATGATTCAGGGGACGAAGTTCCACACTTTCTTAGTCAAATATTCTCCTCCCGACATGCAGACTCTCAATGCCAGGGCCCAGATCTACATTCGGCTCGAGGAAAATATAGCCCACCGAGCGCAACACGCCACCCTCGTGACGGTGGAGAAAAAGCCTCGAGAAAGAATTCCAACTTCAAAGATTCAGAAAAGCCAACATTCCTCAACGCCGATCACCTAGGCACCTGAAAAGAGGCAAAGGGTAAAGGAAAGATTTACACCTCTCCGAACTACCTTAGCTCGGCTCTTCCAAGAGAATAAGATGAAGTTCACAATTCCGCAGCCAATAAAGCAACCCTTGGAACAAAGGGACAAAAGCAAGCATTACGCTTTTCATCAAGATTATGGGCATTCAATCAATGATTGCAGATCCCTTAGGCGATAGGTGGAGAATATGATCGCCAGAGGTAAGTTGGCCAATTACCTCATGACAAAGGAGTATGCAAAGCCCCGCGAGGTCTATCCCCGCAAGGTGGAAGATACGCAAGTAAAAGTCATTCATGCAATACATGGCAGGTCTGAAGATGATCAAGAGTCCGAGAGGGTATACAGATCCAGATTGAGGGCAGCCCACAAGCTCAGGAAGATATCCTCGGTCAATGTTATCACTTCGGGTAGCATCACTATTGGATTCGGAGATGGCAACCTATCCAAAGTTCAACTCCCCCACGAGGATCCATTGGTCATCAGTCCTTTAGTGGCCAATTGTATAATCAAGACGGTTTTGATAGATCCAGGAAGTAGCGCCAACATTATCACAAAAACGGTCTTTGAGCAGCTAGAGATCCTGTCATCATCTATTCGACCTACCTCCAGCCCGTTGATGGGATTCGATGGCACAAGAGTAGATCCCCTTGGAGTAATAGACTTATCTGTAACTGCAGCGAAGAGGACTCTGAAGGAGAACTTTATTTTAACAGAGATCCATCCTTCTTATAATCTCATCATGGGAAGATGCTAGATACACCGGATGAGAGGAGTTCCGTCCACCCTTCACCAGGTGATGCAGTGCTTATCTCTGGACGAAAAAGAAGTGATTAATCTATGGGGCGATCAAGTCACAGCAAAGGAATGCTATATGTTGACATAGGCTGAAGCAAAGAAGGTGTGTACTCAGCAGCAACCAGGTGTGGCTTCCAAAAATATACCCAAATAGCAATTACAGAGCCCTCTGCCCAAGTATCTTAAGGTAGAGGAGGAAGAGGAAATTGCGAAGCCCACCGAGGAGACCCTTGAAGCCATGGAAGTTATTCTCGGCGACCCTCAGAAGGTCACTTATTTAGGCTCTTCCTCCACGTCCGAAGAAAAGGAGGCGTTAATTGATGTTATCCGGAGCAATGCAGATGCTTTTGCATGGGATCACTCGGACATGGTAGGGATCGATCCTTTAGTTTCCTGCTATAGTCCGAAGGTGGATCCGGAGTTCAAACCGGTTAAGCAGAAACACCAAAGGTTTGCCCCCGAATGCAATCACATTATAGCTGAAGAAGTGAACAAGTTGTTGCAAGCAGGTTTTATTCGAGAAGTGCAATATCCACAGTGGCTGTCAAACGTGGTGGTCATACAGAAGAAGAATGGAAAGTGGAGGGTTTGCGTAGACTATACCAACCTTAACAAAGCCTACCCTAAAGATAGCTTCTCTCTACCCAAAATAGATTAGATGGTTGATGCTACCACCGGCTACAAGAGGCTGACATTCTTTGATGCATACTCGGGATACAATCAAATTCTTATGAACCCTGAAGATGACGAAAAAACGGCCTTCATTACAAAAAAGGGGACTTATTGTTATAGGGTCATGCCCTTCGGATTGAAGAATGCTGGAGCTACTTATCAACATCTTGTCAACAAGATCTTTGATAATCTATTAGGAAAGACAGTTGAAGCATATATAGATGACATGGTAGTCAAAAGTGTGAAGAAGAAAGACCATCCGAAGCATCTCTATGAAGTTTTTAATACCTTGAAAAAGTACAACATGAAGCTGAATCCATCCAAGTGCTCCTTTGCGATATCATCAGGTCAATTCCTCGGCCACATAGTGAATAAAAGAGGGATAGAGGTAAGTCCGACTCAAGCTAAGGCCCTCATCCAGAATCAGGAACCAAAAAATCGCAGGGAGGTACAAGTTCTTACCGGTCGGATCGCAGCCCTTAGCCGGTTTATATCCCGATTGTCAGATAAGTGCAAACCATTCTTCGATGCTATAAGATCTAAGAATAAAGATATATGGGGACCTCAGCAGCAGGAGGCCCTCAATCAGTTGAAAGGTTACATGGTCGAACCACCAATTCTATCCGCTCCAAAACCCGGGGAGGTTCTTATTATGTATTTGGCAATTTCTAGTATAGTGACAAGTGCAGCATTGATTAGAAAGGAAGGAAAGAGGCAATATCCAGTATTCTACATAAGTAAGACAATGACGGATGCGGAGACATGATATAGCAAAGCAGAGAAAATCATCTTAGCCTTGGTTTATGCCAAGAGGAAGCTTCGGCATTATTTTGAATCTTACAGCATTGTGGTACTCACTAACTATCCTATACAGGGTATACTCTCTAAGCCCGATCTATCTGGGAGAATTACCAAATGGGCTATCGAGCTCAGTTCCTTCAACATAACTTATGAGCCGAATGTGTCGCACAAGGGACAAGCCGTAGCAGACTTTCTTCTCAAATATGAAGACACTCCCGAAGAACCGGAACCCCCTGAACCACAGTGGGAGCTTCGGGTCGATGGTTCCTCGAATCAAACAAGTGCAGGGGTAGGGGTTGTTATGTCAACACCCGAAAGCACCAACTTGCAGCAGTCTATTTACTTGAAATTCCCTGCTACAAACAATGAAGCCGAGTACGAGGCGTTACTTGCTGGTCTTTGATTGGCCAGCAGCCTCCAGGTACGTTGTTTAAAGGTTTTTAGTGACTCACAGCTTGTTATAAATCAAGTGACAGGTCAGTACCATCCCAAAGAGGAAAGAATGAAAGCATATAAAGAAGCTGTAGAGAATGCTAGACGGGGATTCGATCAAATCGAATTCTGTCAAGTACCTCGTGGTAAGAATGCCGAAGCAGATCAATTGGCCACAGCAGCGTCATCCTCAAATGAAGATCTGACTCGGAGTGTGCCGATTGACATCTTGGACGAGCCCAACATTAATCCTCAGCAGGAAGTAATGGTGATTCCAGTTATTCCTCAAGAACCATGCTGGATTGATCTATTGGAAGCCTACCTTAAGCATGGAATTCTTTCAAACCAAAAGCCCGAAACACGAAAGCTCCGACTCACCGCAGCTAAATACGCCATCATTAACAACCAGTTATACCGGAAGTCATTTTCAGGTCCTTACCAGAAATGTTTAAGCCCTATTGAGGCTCTTATGGTGTTGAAACAAATCCATGATGGAGATTGTGGTAACCATTCTGGGGGTAAATCTCTTGCACATAAAGTTCTAACTCAAGGCTACTTCTGGCCGTACTTGGCCCGGAACGTAGAAGAGTATACTCGGAGATGTGACAAATGTCAACGCCACAGTCCCATGAAGCATCAACCTACCAAAGATTTGCATACAATGGCAAATCCATGGCCATTCGCACAATGGGGGATTGATATGGTGGGCCCTTTACCCAAGACTATGGAACAAAAGGAGTACGTGCTACTGGCTATAGATTATTTCACTAAATGGGTAGAAGCCGAGGCCTACTCAAGTGTGACCTATGAGCAAGTAAAAAGTTTCCTTTGGAACAACATCATTTGCCGGTTTGGGGTCCCAAAAGTCATTATGATGGACAATGGTAAGAACCTCGACAATAAAAGTACAAGAAAATTCTTCGCTGAGCATGGAATTGTACAAAAGTTAGCTGCAGTCAGTCATCCACAAGGGAATGGACTAGCTGAAATAACTAATCGAACCATTTTCAATTGTTTAAAGAAGAAGCTGGAGAAACTTAAAACAAAATGGTACGAGAATCTCCCTCAGGTGCTTTGGGCATACCGAACCACACCACGGCGGCCCACGGGGGAGAGTCCTTTTGCCATGGCCTATAGATCCAAAGCTGTGATCCCAACCGAAGTGGCAGTTCTAACCCTTCGGACATCCTTGTTGCTTGAAGGAAACAATAGTCAGCAGCTTGAGCATAATCTCGATCTCCTGGATGAAAAAAGGGATGTTGCAGCAATTAGGCTCGCTTCATATCAGCAGCAGCTGCGTAACAATTATAACAAGCGTGTCAGAGTCAGGAGCTTTGCGGTAGGCGATTGGGTTCTGAAGTAAGAGACAACTCATGTAAAGAAACTGGAACCTAATTGGACCGGACCCTACAGGGTAACCGAAGTAGTGGGGAAGGGAGCATATCGTTTGGCCGAAGCTGACGGACGTCCCATTGTGCGTCCTTGGAATGCAATACACCTTAAAAGGTATTTCCATTAGATAAGTTTGTCAATTTTATTAAGAATTCTTCACAAATAAGGCTGCGTAAGCCCACAGTTAGCCAAGTTTTTCTTTATTTTGATTCTATTCCATTTGTTTCTTTCCATAAAAATGGGGGTCATACCACCATTCTATGATTATGTAATTTTGCGTCGCATTATGCATTAGCAATTTTTATGCAAAGAATTTTCATACTACACTGTGATTATGCAATTTTATGCTTTTATGCAAAGCAATGTTGGAAACAAGTTATTAAAAAGCATGCATTTTGACCTATGGGTAAAACTCTCTGTCCCACATCGACAAAAAAGTGCGAGTTGCATTCTGTTATATATGGGAATATTTAAATAGTTGGTTACGGTGTAAAGAGGGCCCACTGGTATTAAAGGCTGTCAAGCTCAATACCAGAGGCATTCCTTACACCGACCTTTTTGACAAAATTTAGTTTATGTCCCACATCGGATAAAAATAGAAAAGAAATGTGGTTAATATATGCGTAGTCCATTACATTTGGTTGCCAAGAAGGGAGTATCAATGGAGGACAGTCTCCAAAGTAAACAAATAGGAAACTTTCCAGCCATTGTTACTCGTTTTCTTGGCCTCCTATCATTTTTGAGTCCTCAGCGTCATGATAAGTTGTTTGAAAAAGGGAAAAAAAAAAAAAAGAATATATATATATATATATATATATATATATGCAAACTTCTCCTCAGGCTCAGCGCCAGGAGAAACCAACCCACCTCAGACCCTAAGTGTCCGGCTCAGCAAAACCTCCCTCAGGCTCAGCTTCGGGGAGTAATTAATTCGCCTCGGACTCTAAGTGTCCGGCTCGGCAAACCTTCCCTCAGGCTCAGCGCTGGGGAGTAATTTATTGGCCTCGAACGCTAAGTGTCCGGCTCCACAAACCTCCCCTCAGGCTCAGTGCCAGGGAATAATTCATTCGCCCCGGACCCTAAGTGTCCGACTCAGCAAAACCTCCCTCAGGCTCAGCGCCGGGGAGTAATTCATTCACCTCGGACCCTAAGTGTTAGGCTCGGTAAACCTCCCCTCAGGCTCAGCGCCGAGGAGCAATTTATTCGCCTCAGCCTCTAAGTGGCCGGCTCAGAAAATCTCCCCTCAGGCTCAACGCCGGGGAGTAATTCATTCGCCTTGAACCTTAAGTGTCCAGCTCAGTAAAACTTCCCTCAGACTCAGCGCCGGGGAGTAATTCATTCGCCTCGGACCCTAAGTGTCCGGCTGGGCAAACCTCCCCTCAGGCTCAACGCCGGGGAGTAATTTATTCGCCTCGGACTCTAAGTGACCGGCTCAGAAAATCTCCCCTCAGGCTCAGCGCCGGGGAGTAATTTATTCACTTCAGACTCTAAGGATCCGGCTCAGAAAACCTCCCCTCAAGCTCAATGCCGGGGAATAATTTATTCGCCTCGAACTCTAAGGATCCGGCTCAGAAAACCTCCCTTCAGGCTCAGCACCGGGGAGTAATTCATTCGCCTCGGACCCAAAGTGTCCGGCTTAACAAACCTTACTCTCACGCTCATATTCACTGATTCTAAGCTCGATAATGTAAGCCACGAGATTGTCCCATATCAAAAAACTACAAGAAGAAATATACTTGTTTCACATAAGTCCATTTCAAGAAGGGTTCCCTCGACGGTTAAATCACCAAAGGAAAAAGCAATCCTCTATTATCAGATAAACCGTTAGAGGAGATCTCTTCTTCACATCTTATTTATTTTGCTTCGGAATAAAACAGATAAGGAACCTTCAGGCATGGCACTTTCCTTTAAAAAAAAAAAATCTTATCCAATAGAGTGTGTGCAATATCAGAGGCATACAAGCATACTCAGTCGAAGCAGAATAAAAGTAACACAGCTTAAGAAACAAGGTTATATCATTCATGTTTATCATTCTCAATGTTGTTTCAAAAAAGGAAAAAAGTTATTCGATCCTACTTCCTCTTCGAATCAAACGAGGCAGATTCGAAAGCATCTACCACAGCTGGACTTGCAGGTGGAGGAATTGAAGGACCAGGAGTTACAGGAGTTAATGAGCTTGGACGATCTTCCGGGTGAGCCTTCACCATTTCAGCAAAAAGCACCTCAGCCTCCTGAGCTTTCAGACCCTCGTTGTAAGGGAAAGACACCCCCATATTTGCATCAAAGGCATCAGGATCCATCGTTTTGGGCCCTGAGCCTTGATTGAAGCCGGACCGGTAAGCTTTTGCACTCGACAAGCGCACCAAACTGGAGTAACGACCTTACATCTGCCTCCAGGCAATGATACCGATGCTAAGGGTATCATTCAAACACTAGACTTTAGCCTCCAGCGATTCAACTCTTGCATCAGAAGCAGCCAAACGCTTCTTATAAACATCACGAGCCTCATATGCAATTTGTGCATTGGCAATGGCATGGGATGCCTTCTTCTCAGAATTGCTGAGATCTTTCTCCAACTTCTTAATAGAAAGAGACTGAGCCTCAACAGTGGCACAGATGGCCATAGTATGATACAAGCCCTGCATCATGAGACAATAACAATGTAAGAAAATTTGTAAGACAATTATGACAATGGAAATGAAGGAAGGAGCAAACCTCTATGGCTCGAACAGAGGCAGATGGGAGTAGCTGTTCTGCCAATAATTTCTTCATCCTTGGGGAGCCACATTCCCCGAGCGACGGCCAGCACTGCAGATGGGTCAGTGATTATATAATTGCCAACATGGAGGATGGACTTGTCAGCCCTCGAGAAAGAAGGAGTCCAAGGTGCCCCAGCCTCAGCAAGGACGTAAGCACTGACCTCATCTTCAGGGTTAATCTCTTCAGCTTTCTTCCCTTTGCTTTTTGGATTAGAAGCATCCTTGGGTTTCGTGGTTGAAGAAGGGTTCAGCCTCGCCTTTTTGTTCAAGGGAACTTCGTCAATCTCCTTCTCCTGTTCGTTTGAGCGCAATATAGTCAACAGGGCACTCTCTGCAGCCTTCTTCTTCAAGGCTTCAGCCCTCTTTTTTCTTCCTCAGTCATGGGGAAGCTGTCGAATGATGGAAGTGAGACGTCCATGAGATCAGCGGCTACAGCTTTGGAAGCAACCGCTTTAAGATTTGCAGAAGTAAGCAAGTTCTCAACTAAAGGAGGGTCATTCCAAACCTGCCCTTCCAGGAAGGAAAGCCTCTTCTTGGCAGCCGAAAAAGGAAATGTCGCTGAAAAAACACCAAGAAACTCGTAAATATATCGAAAAAATAAGACTTGACATGGAAAACAGACAGAACAATCTTCATGAAGAAAGGGGGGATGTTCCAAACCTAACTTCCCGAACTTGCGAGGGATTGGGAGTTTGCTCGATTGGGGCACAGCCCATCTCCCTTTAACGATTATCATCCTCTCTTTCCACTTCTTCTCAGAAGTAGGGAGGTTTGTACATATCCTTTGGTGCAAGGGGGAGGTGAAAAAGAAACGACCAGGTTCGATCCCGTGCTTAGAAATGGAATAAGTAATCAGCAAGTCAACCAGAGTCAGGTCAAGACTCTCCAGCCATCGGCGAATGAGGAGTGCTGAGATTACTCGAAGGAAGTTAGGGTTTACTTGCAGGGGTGCAATCCCCAATTTGTTGAAGACTAAATGATAGAAAGGATGAAGGAGGAACCTAAGAACGTTGAGATGCCCAATAGAGAGAAGCAACTCGTCTTCCCCGATGCCCTCGCTAGTGCAAAAATCAGCGCCTTTGGGATATTCTGCAATTTCTACCCCCTCGGGAATCTCGAATTCTTCCATTACAGATTCAATGGAGAACAGGATACGACAAATAGATAAAATTGCATTCTTTTCTTCCTTAGTGAAGATATTGTCTGACCCAGAGGTGGATGTTTCAGCCTGGATTGGGGAAGTATCCGGCTGATTAACCGAGTCATTTGCAGGCTTAGGAAAGTTCAAAACCCTAGGAGGGGGAACCCTAATGAGATTAGGGGAAGACGAGGGCGTGGACTCAGAATCTACGATCTCTATACGCTCAGGAGTGGTCGAAGTACTCATAATGTAAGATTGGAAGAAGGGAAAGAAAAACTAACCTGGAGTTATAAGAGAATGAAAAACGCAGTAGACAGAACGAGCACACTGAGAACAAAAGCGAATCTTGAAGAAACCCTTAAGTCAGAATAACAATAGACGTAAGTGGAAACGCCTCGTGCGAAAATGGCAACTATACGACTTCAATTCCCCTTTAATTAGGAGCCGTAACCCAATTAAAGTGGAATTGGGGGCAAAGTGTAGAGGGAAAAATTTCCCTCCAATAAGAGTGAGACACGTCACCATTATACAAATCTGTATTTAGGAGATTTCAGAAGCCCATCCGAGTTAAGCCCAAGTTACGTTGTGCTTTAACCCATTATCATTTATGTTGGGCCTCCAAGGCCAGACAAGAGTATCGATTAGCCCAACATCACCGCTGCTGAAGCTGTGATCCATTAGTCAAGTCACTTACACCAAACCGCATCCGGCCCAAGTATAATTAAATATGGCTCAGTCCTATTTAACAAATGAGTTAACCAGGAAGGAAAGTTTTTATACAAAGCAAATTCTACATAGGAAATATCATATAATGGAAATAACTCTATTTGTAAAGAAAGTCATATATGGAAAGAATTGGAGGACAAGCAACGCGAGTCCTACCATAATTCTACCAACTTTTGTGTATAAATAGAGGCCTAGACCTCCAATAAAGGGGCAAGCAATTCAATTCTTCAATAGACACTGTTCTTATTTATTCTTATTGTTTGTTGAGTGTGTTGTATTATTTTTTTCTCGATCGTAATTGGTTGGGCGAAATTTTGCACCTACAGAATTGCTGTTAACCATATATTGAAATTTAAACATATGATGACTTTACAAGACATATATTTTTTTTCTTTTCTAGGTACCAATCTCAAACCTTAGACCTTGAGGACGAGAGTTTAGACCCGAACTTACTAAGACAAAGATTAGCCAATCATTACAAGGCATATCACTAGGTCACTGGCTTTGGTGATTTTTACGTACAATTGGATAATGACTTTAGAAGGAAAAGATTAAAATATAAAATTTTAGATAATTTAAGTATAGCATGTTTATAGAAATATATAAATATACATGTGCATGTAATATGATAATAATGGATTGAGTATGAAAATTTGAGTTTCTTTTTCATTTTGTCACATTAAATTTCAAATTGTTATAGATAAATAAATTAAAGACGATACGGGCAAAAAATAATAATAATAAAATAAAATAAAATAAATTAAAGTGGATAAAACTTTTATGGGCAAGAATTCTAGAATTATCTTTTCCATATTGACCGCAAACACAAAATGAGTTTGGGTCGAACCGTGCTGAGTTTGTTGTGCTAAACCTGAACTGGCCTGAATAAACCAACATTGAAGGATATTCTAAGCCCATTATGCAGTTGAAGCGTAGAATTATTCTTTGACTAAATGGGCTTTTGCACTAGAAGGCCATGATGGAATATTATAGGGAGTTCCAATTCTGGTCGCTATTTGTATATATATATATATATATATATATATATATATATATATATATATGTAGAGTCATGATCTCTTGCTCTTCGTACAATAAGAAAATTAATCTATTTTTTATATGAACTGTTATATTTAATTTAACGGTCATTTTTTAAACCACTTATATCATTTTTTTTAACACAAAACCACACTCACCCTATTTTTAATTTCTATATTTAGTTTTACTATTACAACCCATTGTAGTAATAAAAGGTAATTACCACTGTAAAAATAGAAACATTTGAAAAAAAAATAATATCAGTATATATTACTTAAATTTTATTTTTCTTTAGATGTTGCGAAATATCTTTGCAGCTCACTTCACACTTTTTTTTTTTTTTTTTAACATTTCTGTCAAACAAAGAATTGATAGAAATTAGGCGGTAATTGCATACTGAGATACTATATATTTTTTTCTAAGTTTTGCTTGCCTCCATATTCCAATTACTATATTGTTCAGCCCCTTTGTTGAGTTTTATAAATCACTAATTCAATACAAAAAGTCAAAATCTTGCTGCAGTAATTTTAATGAATTCAAATACAATTTTAATTCAAAGCAAGCCTTTATTTTTCTTTGTTTTTCTAGACCCTTCACAAAAATGAAGTTAGTCGCCTTTAATCTTGCTTGCTAATTTTCAGAAAAAATAAATTTAAAGGACCTTTGACAATGATAATTGACATGGTGCATCCGACATCAAATTGTGTTTGCACTTCTGAATCTATTTTGAACATTCATACAAATATCCACCTTTTATATTTCTAAATGTGTTTAAGAATGATTGTTACATAGGATTGTTCGTTAATTTAATTTATAACACTGTTCAAAACTATGTCTTAATTAATTTTTATTTGATTAATGCATTGTGTTTTATTTAAATATAACAATATTTAAATTGCATATTTCTTTTTAGTATGTGCTCATACAAAAAAAGGACACTGAACACTAGAACAACAATATTTAATACTGAGAACAGCAAGATGTTTTTTATTTTTCTTTCAAAGAAACGTCGAACGAAAATTAAAATTTTAGTAATATATAAAGGCATTATTTTTCTTTCAAAGATTTCTATTTTTCTTTCAAAGAAACATCAAATAAAAACAAAATTTTAGTAATATATTATGGTATTATTTTTTTCAAAGGTTTTTATTTTTATTTTGGTAATTATTTTTTATTATTACCGTAAGTGATAATGATAAAATTAAATATAAAAATTAAAAATAAAGTGAGAGTAATTTTGTGTGAAAAGATAATAATATAAGTGGGTTTAAAAAATTACCGTTACATTTAATTTAATAATTCAGATAAAAAATATGGATTAATTTTCTTAAATTCACATTATATTACTTTAGGTTGCTATCACATTATCTTATATGATAATTAGTCACCGTCTTCACTGCCACACGTCTCTATTGAACTGTGGACTACAAAAGTTTGTATAAAATTGAATTAAACAAATATTAGTCAATGGTCAAGGCGGCTATTGACATTTCTGAAATAACTATCAGTCAATGGTCATGGCGGCTATTGACATTTCTGTCCCATATATATATATATGAAAAACTCCTTTGATATACTTCTGAAATACATGAGTAAAATATTATATTTCATCAAAGAAAAATATAATTGTCCCATTATATCAACTTCGAAAGAATTACAAAATTATTAAATTTCAAGATGACAAGAGTAAAAAGCAAGCTATTGGAATTCAAAGTCGAAATCAATTCAAATTCAAATTAGGGTGGTGAGCAGATAAGGGCAATGAAAAGGTATGGATGACGACTAATTCAATTTTAAAAGAGGATGATTTTATGAAATTCTTAAAAAAATCTCTCTAGGATTACAACACGAGTTATAAAAATCAGGTTGAGCAATCGGAAAAGTATGAATGAAAAAAAAAAAAACTGATAGTTACATGGATGAATTTGATAGATTACTTTTACAAAATCTACGTGGCACTCTTAGCTGTCAAAAACGATTACCATTATTGGACTGTGGACAACAAAAGTTTGTATAAAATTGAATTAAATAAATATTAGTCAATGGTCAAGGCGGCTATTGACATTTGTGAAATAAATATCAGTCAATGGTCATGGCGGCTATTGACATTTCTGTCCCATATATATGTATATATGAAAAACTCCTTTGATATACTTCTGAAATATATGAGTAAAATATTATATTTCATCAAAAAAAAATATAATTGTCACTATTAGAATTCAAAGTCTAGATCAATTCAAATTCAAATTAGGGTGATGAGCAGATAAGGATAATGAAAAAGTATAGATAACGACTAATTCAATTTTAAAAGAGGATGACTTTATGAAATTCTTAAAAAAATCTCTCTAGGATTACAACACGATTAAGGTTGAGCAATCGGAAAAGTATGAATGAAAAAAAAAAAAAAAAAACATGGATGAATTTGATAGATTACTTTTACAAAATCTATGTGGCACTCTTAGCTGTCAAAAACGATTACCATTTGTGTTAGTATTTCAATAAGTTAGACAAAGTACCCTTTCAAAATATGGGTACACTGTTGGGGAAAATTACTCTTCATTCACCGCCAGCTTTCCATCAACCGTGCATCCTTGCACCATCGCTGGCTAGTCCTATTGGTTCTTGCTTTTCCTGTCGGACCGTTCATGAAACGTCTCTGCAGATCTCTGCTCAGTCCTTCTCCGGTGACCGGCCTGTCCTTCACTTAGCCGGATCTCATCTCAGTCTCGCACCCTCACCGGACCTGCCCGCGCCTACGCCGGCGACCGTTCTTCTCTCCGCCGGATTCCCATCTTTCTCATGCGGCCCGCTGTTCGTTCTCATCGTTGTCACCATACTAGTTCGTTGTCGCCAAACCAGTTCTGCACCGTCACCGGTAATCTATTCTATTAGTCCGTTCCATCACAAAAAGTCCAGTTCGTCACCGCCGCCATTCCATCACAGGAAGATGAATATGTATATTGGTATTAAAAAGAGGAGTGCTAATCACAGTCGCCCTGCGATGTCTGCTACGTGGAATCGTAATAGTTAGTTTAGTGATTGACGCGTATATTTTCTTTTCTAATAATTACTTACTATTTTTATACTAATTCCTTTTGTATCTCTAATGATATATAATTACTACAATAGCCTTTTAATTGAGAAATTAATGAAAAAAGTACTATAATTTGATTCCCTTTCTAAAATTATTTGCCTTTTGAGATCCCTATTCTGGTTTTTTTTTCAAATGAAAAAAGTAAAATCAGATGATTAAAATATAATCTGAAAAAAAAAAAAAAAAAAATAGTACTTTTTCCTTTTTATTTAATGTTAACTTTTTTTATTTTTTTTAATCTGAAAAATTAGAGCAATATTTCGAATACAAATAATACGGATCTGAAAAAATTCAGATTTTAAATATGAAATTTTGTAAAAAATAAAATTTTAAAGCCAGATAGAACCGCCTATTCTCTGTTTAGAAGTATTAGGTTGCTTTTCAAATAAAAAAATAAAATCAGATAAAATTAAGTATAATTTGAAAAAAAAAAATTATTGTACTTTTTCTTTTTATTTTATGATAAATAAAAAAAATTGTGTAGGAACTTCAAACATTTAGGTATGGAATTTTTAAAGTGAGATGGAATGGTGGAGGTTTTTGAAGTTTCAGTTATGAGGCTAATATAGTAATTATATATAATGAGAGACCCAAAAGGAAGTTAGCATAAAAATAGTAATTAATTATTGGAAAAGAAAATACACGCATCAATCACTAAACTAGCACAGTCGCGGGCAACTGTGATTAGCACCCCTCTTATTAAAATTACTTGATTCATTCGGATCGACATGAGAGTCCAAATCTGCTAAAGTCATCGGCCCATCTATCATGACCCAAAAATAAAATATAAAATTCTAAACCACATAGATATTGTTAAAACTTTCTAAATATATACTTTGAAATTAAAGTTTGTTCGGAGGAGTATGCTTTTTCTTCACTCTTATATACGTATTACATTCAAAGTTTAAAGTTTAATTTTACCATCCGTCTGGTTAGCAAACTTAGCATCAAGTAATCAGAAAGGAAAAGAAAAGGAAAATATTTCTATTTTTTGAAAGTTTGATTAGAGCATCTCTAACGGTTATATATATATATATATATATATATATATATATATATATATATATATATTTGTGTAAATTTGATATTCCATAATAGATTTACACAAAATTTTTGAATTATTTATTTTTAGTTTACTCATTAGTGACGTGGCAGTGTATTTTAATAGACTGCAAGAGAAAAGAAAAAAAAAAAAAAAAAAAATTACATATCATACATGAGAGTATATATTTTATACAAAAGACTATTTTAACATACCGGTTTTGGAAAAAGTAGGATTCCGTGAAAATTTTCCTCAAAGTTTTTCGTGCAAAAAACACATGAAAATTACTTTCCCTCTGCACTTTTTATATTACTTTCCTATTATGTCCATGGTAGTCATCTTTCTTCTTCCTCACTTAATTACATAGACTTCCTTAAAAATTAAAGTTTTTTTCTTTATGTAAATTGCTTTTTTATACAATCATGTATTACTAATTTAATTGTTTGTATTTTTTTATGTGTGTATCCATAATTAATTAATTTTTTCCTTTTATTATTGAATTATTTTTTTTATTATTATTTTTTTTTCTAAATGTTTGAAATAAGTAAGATATATATTTTTTCTATAGTTGATAATGATTAAGAGTTATTATATATATATATAACTATTTATTGATAACAAGAATATTAGGTGAAAAAATTAGCCTACATTGTCTTAACACAATTTATTTCATACCTAGCATCAAACATTATCTTAAAATAAATAATTGATCATTCTTAAATAGTTTACATAATCGGTCCATGACTTTATTTTCTCAGCCCAAAGTTGTAATTAGATATATAATATCCAATTACATCATTTACAAATAAATAATAAATAATAAAAATAAAACTAACATAAAGATAAAACAAATAGTTAAACTTTGATAGTCCCTTTTACCAAAAGCTTATTATTATTATTTTTTACCTTAAAAAATAAAGGTCAAGAATTCAAGTATACACATGAACAAGCGAATATATAGAGAGAGAGGAGAAAGTAAAAAAATTTGTATTATGATATCTCGTACTATTCTATTTTATATTTCACCAATTAAAATAAATAATTAAGTATAAATAATATTTATCTAACATAAATTTATTTATTATTTTATTATTTAAAATTATATGGGTATTTTTGATAAGTAGAATCAATTTTTTTTTTTTTTTTTTTTTTTCATACTATCCAAACTAACAAAAAAATATTTTCTCACAACTTTTTTCAAAAAATTAATAAAATGTATAATGAAAACTTGATTTTCTTTTACTCTTACTTTTTATAAAATTTTCTGGTCAGTTGCTTATTCTGACTTCTTCCCCAACAAATTCATGAATGTACTATTGTACATAGGACAATAAAATTCTTTTCTTTCCTTTTATTTATTTATTTTTTCTTTTGACAGTTGTAGATTTTCAGTGCTGCCGAGGACATTCATTGAATTAACCTGGTATTTGTACCATGTGGTCAATGACAATAAATTTAAAAATTATGAATTGTCAATGGTTTTTGCGTACAATCCAAGCAAATGTGTGCCTCCAAATTGTTGATGTTGAAATTTCATAGTGCGCAAGGAGGAAAGGCCTTTCCACACAATTCAAGAGCTAATTAAGTAGACTAGTCAACAAATTCAATCCAATCAAATTCATATTCAATTTATTTAATTAATGAATTACATTTTTATCGAATTTTGTGCAACTCTTTACATTTTTCATCAAGGCTGTGTGATTTAATGACTTAATGATTTAATGCAAAACTATAGCTCACTTACTCCATTAGAACATTTAATGGCGCAATTGTTGTTGTTTTTCATTTAATTTATTGTTTAACTATGATATTTGGCGGATAATATTTATCTACTTACCGATGAGGAGGAGCATTATCAGTATGTAGGTGCTCCTAGTTAGTAAATTTGCGAATGATACGCGAGCCATATGCCTATATACGAAATTTTAAAAATTACTTGCCAATTTTACAACCATCACGAATTAAACGATTTTAAACGTTTTGCAACATTTTGTTACCGTTTAATATATATCAGTCACCAATCTACTAATGAAACGATTTTAAATGTCTTAATACGCGTCAGTCATCAATTCAACCGTTTTGATTTCCTAATGCAATTCTAATTATATATTTTTCTCAAATACAAATATTTTTTTTTACTAAATTCAATATAGTTAATTACGTAATGGAATATATATATATATATATACATATATATATATACACACGCACACACACACACTTTGTGAAATATAGATTCTTATAGATATTTGTAGATATTTTTTTTTTTTTTTAAAGATCTTTTAAATTTTGTTTGAAATGGTAAATATTTATAGATATTTATTTTATATTGTTATGTTTTTTGAAGTTTATAACCTTTGATTTACCCAAAAAAAAAAAAAAATGTTTCTAGACGATCAAATGAGTCGAGAATACTTTTAGGATTTAAGCATGTGGATAAATGTATTATGTGATATTTTAATCTAATTTAATTTAAAATTTAAATTTTAACAAATTATACTTTTGCATTTATAGGTTCTCAAGAAAAGATTGGAAAATAAGTAAATTTTTATTTATTTTTAGATAAACATGGTTGATTATTTGAATTATAATTTTATTTATTTATTAATTTATGATGAATTTATGATGTCTGACTAATTATATTTAATTAGATTATTTCTTCTATAGTTTTTTTGATAGTGTCAATTTGTATAAAATGAAATTTATTTTATTATTTGTTATATTTTCTTTTAATGTCCTTACAAGGATACGATACATAAATTAATTAATAATTTGTGTATATATAGTCAAATTTTTTGTTTGGAATTCTAAATTTATACGACGTATTATGCACGTTCGTATCCATATTGAAATTCTTATATTTTTTTCAGTCGAATTTTTATACCATATATTTTTTTTTTAATAAAAAAAATCAAATTATATTCATACGTTTTTTAATTCGTATATTATTTGTATAAGATGTTCATTCAGATACAGATACAGTACAATATCATCCATTCCGATTGTCCATTTTGCTGCGGTTCTATTCACATTCTTTTTTTATTTATATTATGCACCTAAATTTTGTTAAAATTTTAATAACACTCCCTACTTAATTTTTGGTAATTAAAACACTCTATATTTACTGTTCGCCCCCACTATACTTTTCTTTATTTATGTAACATATCTAAAAAAAAAATTCTAATATTTTAGCATGTAGTAATCTAAATGAAAGTATTTAACTAAACAAACTAATTGAAATGGAAGTAAGTTAAAAAACATGAAAGTATGAGTAAGTTTTAATTACAATCAATGTCTTTATAAATGCTTATGGAATGCAAACTCTTATCGTATTCCATTAAGCAAATGAGCAGTAATATTTAAGTCAAGGGGTCAAAGTGATTTGATTGATCATATATATAAACAAAAAAAAAAAAAATGAGACCTCTCACTTATATCTATTGATATAATTTGGGAGAGAGACAGAGGAGAAAAGGGGGTGAAAAAGAAAAGGGGGCAAAAAAAAAAAAAAAACACAGTGCTGTTTGTTCATGAAGGTTTAATTTTCCGACAAAGGTTGAGGTGATGACTTTGGGTTTGGAGAGATCCCATTTTTTGGGTTTGTTTGATCTGGGTTTTGCAAAGGTGAGGGTGAGATAAAGAGAGGGAGAAAAGAGAGTGACAGAGGGGATGAAAAAGGAAGATGATCAGGTGCGAGTGCTGTTGTCTTCACTTTTATTCCAAATCCCAAAATAAACAGATTGTGTGGCTTACAACGAGAGCTCACGCGCTCGCAATAATATTACTCTTTAATAAATATTAGCAATCAAAAGTTTTAGGTTTAACAATCAACTTTAATAATTAACTTTAACGAATCGACTTAAAAATTAAATATATATATATTTTTTATGCAGATTGGAGAGTGTATACTGTAATAACTGCACAAACATATAAATAGACCATAACTTTTTTTGGTAATTAATTAAAACAGACTATAACTAATAACTTCACGAAAAAAAAATTAAAAAAAAAATCTCTCGATATTTTTTGGCTTACTAACATTCTTCTTTTTAATTTTCCTGGCAAAAATAAGGAACATAATGTTACCCAAAAAATTCATTAGTCATTGAGAATCTACAACAAAACATTATTGGGGAGATTAAAAAATCTCAACACAAATGAGAGCATTCGAGAACACATGATGAGCCAAGGATATTCTAGAATATCTCCTCTTCCCCATGATGACAAAGGTTGGATGCTTTGTTGATTTGTGAGAGCATTCGAGAACACATGATGAGCCAAGGATATTCTAGAATATCTCCTCTTCCCCATGATGACAAAGGTTGGATGCTTTGTTGATTTGTGAAGAAATTAGCAGGATTAATCAATGTCTTCACATGTACAATGTTGGTTGCTTTAACCAAAGGGGGGAGGGGGGAATTAGTATAAGAGTAATGATATTTGCACCGATTTGTTACACCGAATGTTTCTAATAGGATATTTATGATAGTACATGTAAGTGGAGGACCCCACTTCTTTATTAAAAGAAATAGGTCTGACAATTTATTACAACAAATTACATAAATAAAAAAGTGGGGTTCTCTATTTACATGTACTATGTATAAATAACTAATCAGAAACATTCGGTGCAACAAATCGGTGCAACAAATCGATGCAAGTACCATTACTCTTAGTATAATGGTCTATATGATAACGTGATCTAAATTGAAACCATAAGTGCAACTTATTTAGGGATTCAAATGAGAAGGCAAGTATATATTGGTTTTTGATTCACATCATTCACAAATCAAGAGCAAAATGTTGGTTACATCATTCGACTCCAAGTAGGCTGCTGGTCATAGAAATTTCTCTCCTACTAAATTTTTTCTGGTCTAATTTTTGGTGCTTGAAAATAAATAAGTGAGTGAGACATGAACATCCCGAAGGATCTTATTGGTTAATTTTTCTTCTTTCTCTGCACTGGAAAGGGTATATACTTAAGTTGAACAACATTGTATTGTCATTCATAGTCCTAGGAGTAACCTTCAAGATTGTCATTTATCAGACAAGTTCTTTGGAGTTTTCTCCACGAGAAGCCCAGAGGATCATTTAATTGTTAATAGTCCATAACGTACCATTGACATTTCATGCCATTGTAGAAAATTTCTCATCAATCACATCAGTAAATGATACGTAATATTCTCCCATGGTACCTTTTTTTAAAAAAATAATAATAATATTCTCCCAAGGTTATCTACCTAGTTACCTTATGATTCTGATTAAACATACACGTGTATATGCATCTACATATATTAAATTCAAAATTAAGGCATAGAAATTCTCTCAAATACCAAGGCATAAATTTCACAAGTATGTTTATCTTCTTTAGGGCAACTAAATCATAAAATTTGTATCTGGTTTACTACCCTAAAAACCAAAATTTCTTAGTACATTTGGACACTGTTCATGATAGATGAATACTTTCTCATCCCATAATTATTGTCAATCTTTTTATTTTGAATATCTACTATTCCAAAAATGGATGGAGTATTTTAAGAACATTCTCAAGCTATCATTTTCACTTAAACAAGTGCACTGACTACTATAGAATGACAACATGAGATATATCTAACCCAAAAAAACCACCATGAGAGCACCCCTAACTAGAAGACCCAATCACCTTAAACCCCCTATTTTAACCAACCTCATCACCTACATTTGCATCTAGAGTCATCACACACCATAGCGACCATGCTAAATTACCTTATCCCATACTCAAAAAGCGTCACTCAACAAACAAAAACACATACGATAGACCAAAGTTCCCACCCACTAGCAAAGTTTTTCCAATAAAAAAAGTTTCATTTGCTGACAAGGGTGGAGCCAAGATTTTACTTCAGAAGGGGCACAATGCACTTGTTGAAAAAAAAAAATCAATAAATATGACAAATATGACGTATAATTTTTTTAAATCAAAAGGCAAACAACAAAAAAAATAGTTGTAAAATAATATGCTAAATAAATACTGTAAAAAAAATATAATTACAAATATAAGAATTAAAATATTGATGAATAATATTTTAATTAAATACAATCACAAATGTCATCGATAAAAAGAAATAAGTGGAAAAAATAGAAACATACATAATTATACACAAGTGAAAAAAGAATTTTTTTTTTAACAAGGAAACAAAAATTAGAAAAAAGAAAAATATATGGTATACTAGAAGAAGGGGATATATGTAACTCTTTTTTTTTTTTTTTTTCAAAAGGAAATTAGAAGAATTTAAAAATTTTAGGAGGGGCACTATTTAAAATTACTATATAAATATATGTATATAACAAAAATATGTACCTATGTATAGTAAGTTGGAGCAAGGTGAGGGGGGGCACGTGCCACTTTGGGCCTTAATTGGCTTCGCCCCTGTTTGCTGAGACAAAACCCACTCCACATCCTTACAAATTCATCGATGACCACAATAACATCATGGAAGGTATTGATCCAACTGATACACAAAGCCTTATAGATGAAATTTTCAGGCTGCGAACAAACCTTAAAGAGTTCAGAAGTAACTATAAGTACACCCATCTTCTTAAAGAAGTGTGTGAATGGAAAAATCTCCCTCCAATAAGAATGAAACACGTCACCATTATACAAATCTGCATTTAGGAGTTCTCAGAAGCCCATCCAGATCAAGCCTAAGTTATGTTGTGATATAACCCATTATCATTTATGTTGGACCTCCAAAGCCAGGTAAGAGTATCGATCAGCCCAATGTCACCGCTGTTGAAGTTTTGGTCCATTGGTCAAGTCACTTACACCAAACCACATCTGGCCCAAGTATAATTAAATATGGCTCAGTCCTATTAAGCAAAAGAGTCAACCCGGAAGGAAAGTTTTTATACAAAGCAAGTTCTACGTACGAAATATCATACAATGGAAAGAACTCTATTTGTAAAGAAAGTCATGTATGGGAAGAATTAGAGGACAAGCAACGCGAGTCCTACCATAATTTTACCAACTTTTGTGTATAAATAGAGGCCTAGACCTCCAATAAAGGAGCAATTCAATTCTTCTATAGATACTGTTCTTGTTTATTTTTATTATTTGTTGAGTGTGTTGTATTATTTTCTCTCAATCGTAATTGGTTGAGCGGAATTTTGCACCTACACTTTGGCGCCGTCTGTGGGAACGCGTGCAAATATATTCCCACTCTTATTTCACAGGTGAATCCTGCAACTACCATCCGGAATGTAGAACGGAGGATCTTCAATGGATCAATAGACGGAGTTGATGCAGAAGATGCGTGAAGAGTTTCTACACCAGTTTGACGTACTTCGTCAGGCAAATGAAGCAAGCGTGGCTCAGATCGCCTTGCTTCAACAGCAGAATAACACTCTGCAAACGGCGGTGGCTCAGTTGGCACCACCGCCACCAATGGGTGACACAGCAGCACCCCTTAATCAGAATATTCCTCCGATTACCGGGCTTCCACCTAATGGGGCACGACCCAATGAGGCTCAGCCAAATGAGGTTCAGCAACAACAGTGGGCAAGATCTGTGGCTGTGGCTTCAGATAACGTCCCTCATCGTACGCAGGACGAGCAAGTCGAATCCAGCCATAAGCTCACGGTGTGGTCCAATGGAATTATAGATGGTGCAGGTGTTCAGGATGCCTTTGATGAGAAAAGACTCCTGAAGATTTAGACACCTGCTGAGATGGCTAGAGAACACAAAAATTCCTTGGTCAAAACTCCTTTCACTGACGATGTGTATCTGGTTGAGAGGCCTAAGAAATTTACCATGCCTTCTTTTACCCAGTTTGATGGAATGGGGGATCCTTCTCGACACCTAGATCATTACGCCCAAAAGATGGCTTTGGATGATCGTAATGACCCTTGGATGTGCAGAGTTTTTCCTACCAGCTTGACAGGAGCAGCGCTAGAATGGTTCAGGAATAGGCCGCATAAGTCCATTCCAGATTACGTAACTCTGTGCACCATGTTCTTGGCACAGTATTACGGAAATAAGAAATAAAAGAAGAGTATTGCCAGCCTCTTCACCGTAAGGAAAAAGAAGGGGGAAACATTGCAGGATTTCTTATCTAGATTTAACATGAAAGCCTCAGAAATAGCAGATTGTCATCCCGTGACTGTTATAGAAACATTTAAACTTGTGATGATTCAGGGGACAAAGTTCCACATTTCCTTGGTCAAATATTCTCCTCCCGACATGCAGACTCTCAATGCCAGGGCCTTGATCTATATTTGGCTCGAGGAAAATATGGCCCGCCACCCTCGTGATAGTGGAGAACAAGCCTCGAGAAAGAATTCCAAATTCAAAGATTCAGAAAAGCCAACGTGCCTCAATGCCGATCACCCAGGCACTTGAGAAGAGGCAAACGATAGAGGAAGGGTTTACACCTCTCCGAACTACCTTGGCTCTACTCTTCTAAGAGAATAAGATGAAGTTCACAACCCCGCAACCAATAAAGCAACCCTTGGAGCAAAGTGATAAAAGCAAGCATTGTGCTTATCATCGAGATTATGGGCATTCAACCAATGATTGCAGATCCCTTAGGCCACAGGTGGAAAATATGACAGCCAGAGGTGAGTTGGCGGACTACCTCATGACAAAGGAGTATGCAAAGCCCCGCGAGGTCTATCCTCGCAAGGTTGAAGGTACATAAGTAAAGGTCATTCATATATTACATGGCAGGTCTGAAGATGATCAAGAGTCCGAGGGGGTATACAGATCCAGATTGAGGGCAGCCAACAAGCTCAGGAAGATATCCTCGGTTAATGTTATCGCTTCGGGTAGCATCAGTATTGGATTCGGAGATGGCGACCTATCCAAAGTTCAACTCCCCCACGAGGATCCATTGGTCATCAGTCTTTTACTGGCCAATTGTATGATCAAGAGGGTTTTGATAAACCCAGGAAGTAGCGCTAACATCATCACAAAAATGGTCTTTGAGCAGCTAAAGATCCCGTCATCATCTATTCGACCTACCTCTAGCCCATTGATAGGATTCGATGGCACAAGAGTAGATCCCCTTGGAGTAATAGACTTGTCCGTAACTACGGTGAAGAGGACTCTGAAGGAGAACTTTGTTTTAACAGAGATCCATCCTTCTTATAATCTCATCATGGGAAGAGGCTGGATACACTGGTTGAGAGGAGTTTCGTCCACCCTTCACCAAGTGATGCGGTGCTTGTCTCCGGAAGGAAAAGAAGTGATTAATCTATAAGGTGATCAAGTCATTGCGAATGAATGCTATATGTTGACACAGGCTGAAGCAAAGAAGGTGTCTACTCAGCAGTAACCAGGTGTGGCTTCCAAAAATATACCCAAATAGCAATTACAAAGCCCTCTGCCCAAGTATCTTAAGGTAGAGGAGGAAGAGGAAATTGCGAAGCCTACCAAAGAGACCCTTGAAGCCATGGAAGTTATCCTCAGTGACCCTTAGAAAATCACTTATTTAGGCTCTTCCTCCACGTCCGAAGAAAAGGAGGCGTTAATTGATATCATTCGGAGCAATGCAGATGCTTTTGCATGGGATCACTCGAATATGGTAGGAATCGATCCTTTAGTTTCCTACCATAGCCTGAAGGTGGATCCGGAGTTCAAACCGTTTAAGCAGAAACACCGAAGGTTTGCCCCCGAACGCAATCGCATTATAGCTGAAGAAGTGAACAAGTTGTTGCAAGTAGGTTTCATTCGAGAAGTGCAATATCCACAGTGGCTGTCAAACGTGGTAGTCGTACAAAAAAAGAATGGAAAGTGGAGGGTTTGTGTAGACTATACCAACCTTAACAAAGCCAGCCCTAAAGATAGCTTCCCTCTGCCCAAGATAGATCAGATGGTTGATGCTACTACCGGCTACGAGAGGCTAATATTCCTTGATGCGTAGTCAGGATACAATCAAATTCCTATGAACCCTGAAGATGAAGAAAAAATGGCTTTCATTACAGAAAAGGGGACTTATTGTTACAGGGTCATGCCCTTCGGGCTGAAGAACGCTGGGGCTACTTATCAACGTCTTGTCAATAAGATCTTTGACAATTTTTTGGGAAAAACAATTAAAGCATATATAGATGACATGGTAGTCAAAAGTGTGAAGAAGGAAGACCATCCGAAACACCTTCAGGAAGTTTTCAATACCTTAAAGAAGTACAACATGAAGCTGAATCCATCCAAGTGCATTTTTGCGGTATCATCAGGTCAATTCCTCGACCACATAGTGAATAAAAGAGGGATAGAGGTAAGTTCGGCTTAGGCTAAGGACCTTATCCAGAATCAGGAACCAAAAAAATCGTAGGGAGGTACAAGTTCTTACCGGTCGGATCGCAGCCTTTAGCCGGTTTATATCCCGATTGTCAGATAAGTGCAAACCATTCTTCGATGCTATAAGATCTAAGAATAAAGATATATGGGGACCTCAGCAGCAGCAGGCCCTCAATCAGTTGAAAGGTTATATGGCCGAACCACCAATTTTATCCGCTCCAAAACCCGGGGAGGTTCTTATTATGTAATTAGCAATTTCTAGTATAGCGACAAGTGCAGCTTTGATTAGAGAGGAAGGAAAGAGGCAATATCCAGTTTTCTACACAAGTAAGACAATGACGGATGCGGAGACACGGTATAACAAAGCAAAGAAAATCATCTTAGCCTTGGTCTATGCCAAGAGGAAGCTTCGACATTATTTTGAATCTCACAGCATTGTGGTACTCACCAACTATCCTATACGGGGTATATTATCTAAGCTTGATCTATCTGGGAGAATTACCAAATGGGCTATTGAGCTCAGTTCCTTTGACATAATTTATGAGCCTAGAGTATCGCACAAAGGACAAGCTGTAACAGACTTTCTTCTAGAATATGAAGACACTCCCGAAGAGCCGGAACCCCCTGAACCACAGTGGGAGCTTCTGGTCAATGGCTCCTCGAATCAAACAAGTGCAGGGATAGGGGTTGTTATGTCAAGACTCGAAGGCACCAAGTTGCAGCAGTCTATTTGCTTGAATTTCCCTGCTATGAACAATGAGGCAGAATATGAGGCGTTACTTGCTGGTCTTCGATTGGCCAGCAGCCTCCAGGTACGTTGTTTAAAGGTTTTTAGTGACTCACAACTTGTTATAAATCAAGTGACAGGTCAGTATCATCCGAAAGAGGAAAGAATGAAGGCATATAAAGAAGCTGTGGAAAATGTTACACGAGGATTCGATCAAATCGAATTCTATCAGGTACCTCATGTTGAGAATGCCGAAGCAGATCAATTGGCCACAGTAGCGTCATCCTCAAATGAAGATCTGACTCGAATTGTGCCGATTGACATCTTGGATGAACCCAGCATTAACCCTCAGCAAGAAGTAATGGTGATTCCAGTTATTCTTCGAGAGCCATGCTGGATTGATCCATTGGAAGCCTACCTCAAGCATGGAATTCTTCCAAACCAGAAGCCTGAAGCATGGAAGCTCCAACTCACGGCAGCTAAATATACCATCATTAACAACCAGTTATACCGGAAGTCATTTCCAAGTCCTTACCTGAAATGTTTAAGCCCTACTGAGGCTCTTGTGGTATTGAAACAAATCCATAATAGAGATTGCGGCAACCATTCTTGGGGTAGATCCCTTGCACATAAAGTTCTAACTCAAGGCTACTTCTGGCTGTACTTGGCCCGGAATGTAGAAGAGTATACTCAGAGATGTGACAAATGTCAACGCCACGGTCCAATGAAGCATCAACCTGCCGAAGATTTGCATGCAATGGCAAATCCATGGCCATTCGCACAATGGGGGATTGATATGGTGGGCCCTTTACCCAAGACCGTGGAACAAAAGGAGTACGTGCTACTGGCTATAGATTATTTTACTAAATGGGTAGAAGCCGAGGCTTACTCAAGTGTGACCCATAAGCAGGTAAAAAGTTTCCTTTGGAACATCATTTGCTGGTTTAGGATCCCAAAAGTCATTATGATGGACAATGGTAAGAACCTCGATAATAAAAGTACAAGAAAATTCTTCGCTGAGCATGGAATTATACAAAAGCTAGCTGCAGTCAGTCATCCACAAGGGAATGGACAGGCTGAAATAACTAACCGAACTATTTTTAGTTGTTTAAAGTAAAAGCTGGAGAAACTCAAAACAAAATGGTACGAGAATCTCCCTCAGGTGCTTTGGGCATACCGAACCACTCCACGGCGGCCCAGGGGGGAAAGTCCCTTTGCCATGGCTTATGGATCTGAAGCTATGATCCCAACCGAAGCGGCTGTTCCAACCCTTCGGACATTCTTGTTGCTTGAAGGAAATAATAGTCAGCAGCTCGAACATAGTCTCGATCTCCTGGATGAAAAAAGGGATGCTGCAGCAATTAGGCTTGCTTCATATCAGCAACAGCTGCACAACAGTTATAACAAATGCGTCAGATTCAGGAGCTTTGTGGTAGGCGATTGGGTTTTGAAGCAAGAGACAGCTCATATAAAGAAATTGGAACCTAATTGGACCGGACCCTACAGGGTTACCGAAGTAGTGGGGAAGGGAGCATATCATTTGGCCGAAGCTGACTGACGTCCCATTGCGTGTCCTTGGAATGCAATACACCTTAAAAGGTATTTCCATTAGATAAGTTTGTCAATTTTGCTAAGAATTCTTCACAAATAAGGCTGCGTATACCCACAGTCAGTCAAGCTTTTCTTTATTTTGCTTCTATCATATTCAGTACAATTCTACTCAATTTATTTCTTTCCATAAAAATGGGGGCCATACTACTCTATGATTATGCAACTTTGCGTCGCATTATGCAATTTTTATGCAATGAAATTTTCATACTACTTTATGATTATGCAACTTTGCGTCGTATTATGGAATTTTTATGCAAAGAAATTTTCATACTACTCTATAATTATGTAATTTTTATGCATGCCAAGTCACACTATGCAATTTTTATGCAAAGAAATTTTTATGCAAAGCAATGTTCGAAGCAGAAAAGCATTCATCATAATGATTTTTAAAAAGCATGAGTTATGGCCTATGGTTAAAACTCTCTGTCCCACATCGACAAAAAAGTATGTGTTACATTCTGTTATTTATGGGAATATTCAAATAGTTGATTGTGGTGTAAGGAGGGCCCACTGGTATTACACCGACCTTTTTGACAAAATTTAGTCTACGTCCCACATCGGATAGAAATAAAAAAGAAATACGGTAAATATATGCGTAGTCCACTACATTTGGTTGCCAAGAAGGGAGTTTCAATGGAGGAAAGTCTCCAAAGTAAACAAATAGGAAACTTCCCAGCCACTGTTACTCGTTTTCTTGGCCTCCTATCATTTTTGAGTCCTCGGCCTCATGATAAGTTGTTTGGAAAAAAAATATGTGCAAACCTCCCCTCAGGCTCAGCGTCGAGGAGGAACCTACTCGTCTCAGACCCTAAGTGTCCAGCTCGGCAAACTTCCCCTCAAGCTTAGCGCCGAGGAGGAACCTACTCGCCTCGGACCCTAAGTGTCCGGCTCGGCAAACCTCCCCTCAAGCTCAGCGCCGGGTAGTAATTTAATCGCCTCGGACCCTAAGTGTCCGGCTTGACAAACCTCCCCTTAGGCTCAGCACCAAGGAGGAACCTATATGCCTCGGACCCTAAGTGTCCGGCTCGGCAAACCTCCTCTCAGGCTCAGTGCCGAGGAGGAACCTACACGCCTCGGACCCTAAGTGTCCGGCTCGGCAAACCTCCCCTCAGGCTCAGCGCCGAGGAGGAACCTACTCGCCTTGGACCCTAAGTGTCCGGCTCAGCAAACCTCCCCTTAGGCTCAGTGCCGAGGAGGAACCTACTCGCCTCGGACCCTAAGTGTCCGGCTCGGCAAACCTCCCCTCAGGCTCAGCGCCGGGGAGTAATTTAATTGCCTCGGATCCTAAGTGTCCGGCTCGGCAAACCTCCCCTCAGGCTCAGCTCAAAAGAGGAACCTACTCGCCTCGGACCCTAAGTGTCCGGCTCAGCAAACCTCCTCTCAGGCTCAGCGCCGAAGAGGAACCTACTCTCCTCGGACCCTAAGTGTCCGGCTAGGTAAACCTCCCCTCAGGCTCAGAGCCGGGGAGTAATTTATTCGCTTCGGACCCTAAGTGTCCGGCTCAACAAACCCCCCCTCAGGGCCGGGGAGTAATTTATTCGCTTCGGACCCTAAGTGTCCAGCTCGGCAAACCTCCCCTCAGGCTTAGCGCCGGGGAGTAGTTTATTCGCCTCGGACCCTAAGTGTCCGGCTCAACAAACCTTACTCTTACGCTCATATTCACTGATTCTAAGTTCGGTAATATAAGCCGCGAGATTGTCCCATATCGAAAAACTACAAGAAGAAACAAGTATAAATATACTTGCTTCACACAAATCCATTTCAAGAAGGGTTCCCTTAATGGTTAAATCACTAAAGGAAAAAACAATCCTCTATTATCAGATATACCATTAGAGGAGATCTCTTCTTCATATCTTATTTATTTTGCTTCGGACTAGAACAGATAAGGAACCCTCAGGCAGGATACTTTCCTTAAAAATAATCTCATCTAACAAAGTGTGTGCAATATTAAAAGCATATAAGCATACTCAGTCGAAGCAGAATAAAAGTGACACAGCTTAAAAAACAAGGTTATATCATTCATGTCTATTATTCCCAAATGTTGTTTCATTACAAAAAAATAAAAAAAAAAAAACAAAAAAAAAATAAAAAAGGTTACTTGATCCTACTTCCTCTTCGGATCAAACGGGGTAGATTCAAAAGCATCTACCACAGCTAGACTTGCAGGTGGAGGATTTGATGGGCCAGTTGCAGGAGTGGAGACACTTGGAGCTGATGGGACCTCAGGATGAGCTTTCACCATCTCGGCGAAAAGAACTTCAGCTTCCTGAGCTTTCGGACCCTTATCATAAGGGAAAGACACTCCCATATGAGCATCAAAAGCCTCGGGATCTATTATTTTTTCCCCTGAACCCTGATTAAAGCCAAACCTGAAGGCCTTGATGTTAGATAAACGCAACAAACTTGAGTAACGACCTTGCATCTGCCTCCCTGCAATGATGCAGGTGCTAAGGGCATCATTCAAACGCTGTACTTTAGCCTCCAACGACTCCACTTTTGCATCAGTAGCAGCCAGACATTTCTTATAAACATCCTTAGCCTCATATGCAATTTGTGCATTTGCAATGGCATGGGATGCCTTCTTCTCAGAATTGCTGAGGTCTTTCTCCAGCTTCTGAATGGAGAGAGATTGAGCCTCAGCAGTGGCACAAAGAGCCATGGTGTGATACAGGCCCTGCGTTATCAGATAGAGACAATAACAATGTAAAAAAATTAGTGAGATAATCATGACAATGGAAGAAGAGGGAAGGAGCAAACCTCTATGGCTCGAACAAGGGCAGATGAGAGTAATTGTTCCAATCCCATTCTACCAATAATTTCTTCATCCTTGGGGAGCCACATTCCCCGAGCAACAGCCAGCGCTGCAGATGGATCAGTGATCATAGAATCACCAATATAGAGGATGGACTTGTCAGCCCTCGAGAAAGAAGGTGTCCAAGGTGCCCCAGCCTCAACAAGGACGTAAGTGCTGACCTCATCTTCAGAGTTAATCTCTTCAGCTTTCTTTCCTTTGCTTTTTGGGTTGGAAGCACCCTTGGGTTTCGTGGTTGAAGAAAAATTCAACCTCGCCTTCTTGTTCAAAGGAATTTCGTCGATCTCCTTCTCCTGTTCGTTTGAGCATAATATAGTTAATGGGGCACTCTCTGCAGCCTTCCTCTTCAAGGCTTCAGCCCTTTATTTTTCTTCCTCAGTCATGGGGAAGCTGTCAAATGATGGAAGTGAGAGGTTCATGAGATCAGCGGCTACGGCTTTGGAAGCAACTGTTTTGAGGTTTGCAGAGGTAAACAAGTCCTCAACCGAAGGAGGGTCTCTACAAACCTGCCCTTTAAGGAAGGAAAGCCTCTTCTTAGCAGCAGAAGAAGGAAATGTCATTGAAAAAACACCAAAAAACTCATAAATATATCGAAAGAATAAGACTCGACATGGGAAACAGCCAGAACAATCTTCATGAAGAAATGAGGGATGTTTTATACCTAACTTCCCGAACTTGTGAGGGAATGGGAGTTTGCTCAATTGGGGCACGGCCCTTCTCCCTTTAACAATTATCATTCTCTCTTTTCACTTCTTCTCAGAAGTGGGGAGGTCTGTACATATCCTTTGGTGCAAAGGGGAGGTGAAAAAGAAACGACCAGGTTCGGTCTCCTGCTTAGAAATGGAATAAGTAATCAGCAAGTCGGCCAGAGTCAGGTCAAGACTCTCCAGCCATCGGCGAATAAGGAGTGCCGAGATTACTCAAAGGAAGTTAGGGTTTACTTGCAGAGGTGCAATCCCCAATTTGTTAAAGACTAAGTGATAGAAAGGATGAAGAGGGAACCTAAGAGCGTTGAGATGCCCAACAGAGAGAAGTAACTCGTCTTCTCCGACGCCCTCACCGGCGCAAAAATCGGCGCCCTTGGGGTATTCTGTAATTTCTACCCCCTCAGGAATGTCGAACTCTTCCATTACGGATTCAATGGAAAACGGGATCTGACGAATAGATAAAATTGCATTCCTTTCTTCCTTAGTGAAGATATCGTCTGACCCAGAAGTGGATGTTTCAGCCTGGATTGGGGAAGCATTCGGCTGATTAAACGAGTCATTTGCAGGCTTAGGGAAGTTCGAAACCCTAGAAGGGGGAACCCTAATGAGATTAAGGGAAGACGAGGGCGTGGACTCAGAATCTACAATTTCTATACGCTCAGGAGTAGTCGAAGTTCTCATAATGTAAGATTGGAAGAAGGGAAAGAAGAACTAACCTGCAGATATGAGAATATGAAGAATGCAATAGACAGAACGAGTACACTAAGAACAAAAGCGAGTCTTGAAGAAGCCATTGGTCAGAATAACAATAGACGTAAGTAGAAATGCCTCGTGCGAGAATGGCAACTACACGACTTCAATTCCCCTTTAATTAGGAGCTGTAACCTAATTAAAGTGGAATTGGGGGCAAAGTGTGGAGGGAAAAATCTCCCTCCAATAAGAATGAAACACGTCACCATTATACAAATCTGCATTTAGGAGTTCTCAGAAGCCCATTCGGATCAAGCCCAAATTACGTTGTGCTTTAACCCATTATCATTTATGTTGGGCCTCTACAGTCAGGTAAGAGTATCGATTAGCCCAATGTCACCGCTGTTGAAGTTGTGGTCCATTGGTCAAGTCACTTACACCAAACTACATCCGGCCCAAGTATAATCAAATATGGCTCAGTCCTATTAAGCAAAGGAGTTAACCCGGAAGGAAAGTTTTTATACAAAGCAAGCTCTATGTAGGAATATCATATAATGGAAAGAACTCTATTTGTAAAGAAAGTCATGTATGGGAAGAATTGGAGGACAAGCAACGCGAGTCCTACCATAATTCTACCAACTTTTGTATATAAATAGAGGCCTAGACCTCTAATAAAGGAGCAATTCAATTCTTCTATAGACACTATTCTTGTTTATTTTTATTATTTGTTGAGTGTGTTGTATTAATTTCTCTCAATCGTAATTGGTTGAGCGGAATTTTGCACCTACAAAGTGGAATGGCTAAGAGGCATTATTGGTGATGGTCTCAAGGTATAAACAAAAATGAGAGCCAGGATATTTGAGCTTAGTGATCAAATTACAAGTTCTAATCATCTTTCCAGTATCATAGCCTAAGCTTCACCAGATCAAGATGAGCCTAATCAAGCTGCACCAGTTCGAGATGATGCTGTCAATTGTTACATGAATACAGCACAAGCCACTACTTCTCAACCCTATCAGCAACCACCATCCACAACCATCCGCCACCACCACAACGAGATTATCAATCTCAAGGAAGAAGCTCAAGAGGATTTGAATTTGAATTCAAAACAGTGCTCAACCCTAGGTATTCCTCTATACCACACCTCTACTTCATGTAGTCATTTCATTCCTACTTTAGGCCTTACCCCTGATATCATAAATAAACACATAACGAAGCATACCCTTCTGTCAAAAATCATATGCCTAACCAGCCTGTAGTCAATAAAATGCTTACTCTTAGCCACAATTCAGCACCATCCACATAGCCTAATCAACCAGATTGTCCTTATAACCCAATTACATCCTTGCCATCTAACCACACCACTTCCAAACCAACTAAACCATCACAGAACTATCCCCACAAATCAAACATAATCACTAAACCTAACCATATGGCATCCACCTCAAACCCAACCAAACAACCCCTAAACACTAACCAAAATGAAACAGCAGCAAATTGGGCATCTATTATTAAACCCTCAGCAACAATTCCACTACAATTCATCCATCAAGCAGAGAATATTGATACCATCATTTTCCCACCTCCTGAAATTAAGCATGCTAGCCTCAATCTAATGAAGTCTAGTCTCCCAGGCAACTTTGTGCATAAATGTTTCCCATTTGAAATAGTGAGGGACATGTGTACTAAAATGTGGGTAGAGAAAGGTCTTCTTAAGGTTACAAGCTCAAAAAAAAGGAAATTTTGAATTCTATTTCTGTAATACCCCTAGTTTTCAAAAGGATATAATTGGAATTTGATTTTTATTTCTTGTGCATTTTAATGGAATATGTGGCCATGTACTTATGTGGCTATGCATTTCTATTTGCTTAATTGTTTATTTGAAATACGTGATTTAATTGTGTGTTTTATTTTGTGTGATAGTGTAAAGTTGTTTGATTCGTTGTATGTAATTATTTGTTATGAGATGATGTGCTTGTTTAAATATAATTTTATTTGCAAGATTAAGTGTGCAATTTATTTTTATTTTAATTTTAAAAAGTAGTTGGATTTGGATCATAGTTGTGGACCAAATAAATGAGGCACATGGACTACTTGGATGGACTTACATGGGTAAGGGTTATGACCCATGGGTAGTGGAGGTTATTATTATTATTTTTCTAATTAATAATGATAAGGAGATTCAGTTATATCTATATTTATATATATATCTATAAATTATATTATATTTATAAATGGTTACATATATATGTAAATACGTAATAGTATAAGATAGTATTAATAATACTATATAGTAGTATTATGACTTATATACATATATTTATTTTATATTAGATTTTCTTTTCTTTTCTCTTTTCCGTCTCCTCTTAAAATTGGAATTAGGGTTTTATAAACTTATATATATACATAGTGTTGTCTGCCTTAGGGTTCATAAAAACCCTATTCACGCCACCTTATAGAAAAGAGTGGTAGTAGAGAATTAAGAGAGAGAACTGTGAGAAGAGAAGGGAGAACTAAGGGGAAAAGGAATGGGGTCTGTTTGTGGGTTAGAACCAGAGCAGTCGGAGGCTTAACGGTAATCTGAAGTCGCCGGAAAAACTAAGAAGAAGAAGTTAAGGTTTCAATTCGAAACCTAGAGGCCAGTTCTATTTCTTGCTCTTTTCCTTAGACTTGTATTCTGTGCATGCTTGGATAAACTCCAGGATTTTAATCAAACTATAAAAACTGAACTTGTATGCATATTAATGGAAAGTAATAACTGTTATTATGTGTTGTTATTTAAAACCGATTCATCTTATAAATTGTTTCACCTGTTATGTTTATATTTGGTGTTAATGATGTATAATAAGTTTTTATGATTATTGAAATGAAATCGAGACATAGATTGAACTCTTAGGAAACCTAACAAGGTGTTACAGAGGTGTTTAAACCTGCTGGAGATAGGGACGAAGGAATAGAACAGATGGAAACAGGTTTAGGGCTCTCAGAGAGGGAGAGAGCTGGCTCTATGGAAGTGGGAGCCGGCTCCCTCACGCAAAGAGCCGGCTCTAGGGGTTAGGAAGCCGACTCCCTCCTAAGTAGAGCCGGCTCCATAGTGTGGGGAGCCGACTCCCTTTGTGGTTAAGCCTACTCTATATTTTTGAGAGCAGGCTCTCTTGATTTGGTGCGTACAAGTGATATTTTAGGCACTTTTTGGGTGTTGTTGGAGTTCCAGAATGGATTTGGGTTGGTTGTAGGATTCGAAAAAAAATTTCAAGGCATTTTAATGTCCCATAATGCATAGTTTATATCTGTTTACTAATAGTTAGAACAATATGAAATTTTAAACAAGTTTACATATTGCTATCGGATGAGGAGAATTTAATTGCTTAAATATTATTTTAGCAATCTAATGACTGTGATTATGATCTGATTTTAATTTTTATATTAGATGCATAATACGCTATTGGTTAGAATAATATGAAATTTTAAACAAATTAGCATGTTGTTAATGGATATAGAGGATTTAATTGCTTAATCTTAGTTTAGCAATTTAAAGAACTGTGACATGATTTTTAAATCTTGTAATGGATGCGTAATATGTTTATATATATATCAGATTTTTATTATGCTTGTTCTGGAGTATGATTGATGAACTATTTAATTCTGTTTCTATTAATTATATGGATATTGTGGATTATATGCACCAATATGGGACAGTGGCATATTAGGTACGGATTAGATCAAAACGCTAACTCCTACCTATTCTGGATTTTAATTGTTGAACTACTTTATCTGTTTTATCAATTATTGGTTTGTTTTGTGGATTATATGCACCGGTATGGGGTGGTGGCATATTAGGTATGGATTAGATTAAAACGCTAACTCCTACCTATTCTGAAATAAGGGAATGGATTAATTATAACATTTAAATCCTACTTATATTTTGTGTCATGGCAACGAACAGTTGAGCGACACTACTTTGGTTTTGGATGGATTTTAAATATATAATTATGGTATCGCGATATGAGTTTGAGTCTCAGAGTCGATGGTTAGGGAGTGTATATGTAGTGGGATGCATAACTGGCTATGATAAGTTGAGGTATACCCTGTTAGGCTTAGGTACTCATGCCCACTTCAGGTGCGTTTTGCATGTTGCCTTCTATTCAGGTTGAGACCCCTTTTATAGTCTAGTGAGAGTCCTTTAGTGTAGGTATATATATATATATATATATATAGTTATGAACTATATAGTTATTGTTGAGGTTATCTAGGATGTATCTGCGTGCTGAAGGTCCTTGGTTCTTATAAAAAAAAAACCCATAATCCTTAACCTTTGGGAGCCCAATTTCAAGAAATCCCTTCATTCTACCATCCCACTTAGGGTCAAGCTCCATGGGCTGCCATTGCAATATTGGACATGACTAGGTCTGAGCTACATCACAAGTAATATTGGTTAACTCCTCTTTGTTGATTCTATTACTAAAAACAACCAGAAAACCAGATTTTCTAAAGTCTGCATTAATATCAAAGCCTCTGATGATTTTTCTTCTATTCTTAAGCTCCCCATGAGCAGTGGGAAGGTTATAAATGTTAATGTTGAATACATTAACTGCCCATTTACTCTTGTATGCCCTTTGGCCACCTCCAAAACCTGCCACCACTTAACTAGCAAAACATCATCTCCAACTTAGACAAACAAGGAATGGCAGATCATACCCTTCAGGAAAACCACCAAAAACACTAACCCTCCTTCTCTCTCATCGAAATTCACCTCCCCAGTGCCTAATCTACCACTTCACTCTAGCCAAAATGTCATTACACATTACTTTAAACCCAATAAAAACTTCACCATTGACCTTAGTCCTTATAAAACTGCAAACATGAATAACATGAAACCACTTGAAACAAATACACCAACCACATCCCCAACCAAATTAAACTGCATTATCAGAGCCCATCACTTTCACACAGTTGAGCCAGAAAGTTCACTCTCTGAAATTGAATCAACCACAAGCCTACCAATAGACCTAAACAAGGTCAAATCCAAAAATGCCAACAAGGGTAAAGGGAAAAAAAAACCTCACTCAAAAAATATGCTGGAAATTAAATAGGGAACCTTCTTCCCAGTGGCAGCTTCTTCAACACCATCAAATGGTATTAGTAGCTATGTGGAATATAAGGGGTCTAAATGATCCCTCAAAATAGTCATGTAATGTTATCAATTTTTCCTATTTTCTATTTTCAGGAATTTATATGATTTTTTTGGATTATTTTAATCCTTACCTCGTTTTGCATGCCACGCGGGTCCCGAGGGGTGTTTTGGTCATTTATAAAGCCGAGGGTTTTGGAAAATTATTTTTAATCAACTTTAAGTCAATTAGAAATGACAGTATCATTTTTAGAATTTTGAGTAAGTCAGGATGATTTCCAGACTCGGGAACTTCTCTCGATTTTGTCATTTTAAGAAAGGGGTGTAATGGACTTTTCTCACATATATGTATACATCTATATCTATATATTAAAGGTAGATATTTGTAGGATGTGGATGGTATTGTGGATAAAGTGTATGGGCATTTTTGTCATTTGGATTTCATTGACCCTTAACTTTGGAAGGTGCTAGAAGCCAAAGACTTGGCTTCAATTTTTGGTCCACTCATTCTTCCCCCCCCCCCCCCCCACCCCTAATTTTCAGATCACTCAACACTTCTCTTTCTCTCTCTATATTCCTCTCTCCCTTCTCTCTAGAATTTCTTCATGCTATAAGAAGATTTGGTTTAAGCCGGAGTTAGAAAATTATAAATCGTTGTAAGGGCTACGTTTTGGTACTGGTATAGCAAGCTTTTGGTGGGATTTGAGTTTGGGGCTTGGAGCTTGGGTTGCTATCTTAAGTTAGGGGAAGTTTAAATTATGAGTCATATGGTTTTAGCGAGCTTCTATGTATATTGTTACATGAAATCTTGTTGTCGTGTAGCATGTTTAGTTTATAGTGTTTTGGGTTGTGGTGTTCAAGCATGATATATGGTTAATTTATATGGTTTGACGATGGCCGCTTGTATACGTCAAAATAATGTAGTGAATGTGTGGTTCAAGAAAAGCCTTTTAGGTCAAATTTAAATTTATAAAAACCACTGTCACCACTACTACTAGCGTAGCAAGAGTGAGTAGGGATTGTCCCAAGAGATTATACGTGTTGGAATTTAACTTCGACTCTAGCGTATCAAAAGATTACAAAGAAGGGTTGGTTTAGTTGATTACACTAAGGTGCAATAAAATTAAAATGCAATTAAAGTAAACTAGTGAGAGACAGAGATTTAAGAGATATGAAGAGAGGTCTTAGGGTGTTGGAATCACCACTAAGCTTATGTAATTAACCACTTGCTTTCCATTAATGGGGAATACATTGTTGTGAACAAAATGCGACTACCAATTGCAATATTAAGCATGGACCATCAAATTCATGTATGAATTGTTTACCTAACCAACAAATAAACTAAGTGTAAAATAACCCATCAAATCTAAGCATGACCCATCAAACTAGTCACAATTGTAGCACACATCAATCTAAAGAATCATGAAATTTGCAATAATAAGCCATGGAATATCAAATCATGTATAAATTTTCTACCTACCTACAAACATGAATTAAATTATAGAACAACCCATCAAGCATAAGAATATTCCATCAAATTAATTAACAAACTCATTCAATGAAAATCCATGCTTAGCCATCACTAAATCCTTAATTAATGACACATAGATATGCAACCAACATAGAGAATCTAGTGTAGAGATTAATTCCCAAATAATCACACATAAGACAACATGTAATCAAATAGAGAATCAATAGAAAGAATTAATCCATATGAATCATGTAAGAAATAATTCCTAATTTAATTACACATAGACATGTAAATAAACTAGAGAATTAATAGGAAGAATTAAACTATAGAAATCATAGAAATATACCAAGATTCATTAAATTTACAAGGCTAGAACACTAATCACAACAATATATATAAATCCCCAAAAATAGAAATATAAGGGTTTAGATTACACAAGACTTAGGGTTCATCCAAGCCCTAAGTATAGATCTAGCCAATCATGGAGGAGGTAGATGTGGTCATGAAACCCTCAAAGGTAAGCTCCAAATGTGGCTCCATCTTCTTCTTCCTCTTCTTCTTTGAAGCCCTAGAGAGAGAGAGTGAGTGGATTTAGAGATAGATCTAGAGATGTGCCTCCACTTCTCTCTTTTCTTCTAACCCTAATTTCTAACTTTCTAGAGAGAGAAATTAAAATTACAATGTAAAAGTAAAATAATAAAAAGCTCTTTTACAAAATGGGTCACTTCCTTTTAAATAGAAGGTTCTTTTCTTAGTCATTAAGTCAGAAATATAGCCCCAAAAATATCTAATCCCGTACTATGTGGTAGGTGGAATCAGCGCGCTCAGGAATTAGACAGCTCACTGCCAGCACATTTTCGATCGATCAGACTTTTCTTCGATCGATTAGAGTTTGTTTGATCGATCCAACTTTTGATCGATCTAGGTTCGATCGATCCAACTCTAATCGATCTCATTTTTTTCAGATCTATCAGACTTTTCTCAGATCTATCCAACTTGTCAGTTTTTCAGCATCAGTCTCATTTTGCTCCAAATCAGCCTCTTTTTGCTCTAAATCCTCACGAAGACTTAGTTTGACTCCAAAAAGGCCTTAAGACACCATTTTTAGCTCATTTTAACTTTATTGACCTAAAAAGGGAAATAACACGAAAGTAATCTAAAACGGGAAAATAAGATTGATAAAGGTCCTAGAATATTCAAGCTTAAGGGGTTGAAAAGCACACTATTTAGCGCTCATCATGGTTTGAAATGTAACTAATGTGTTTTTATGCTAAGTGTGCATAACATGTTATTTTCTATGTTAAAATGTAGAAGTATAACTTGTATAGTTGTCTTATGTTTTGTATATCATGAGTGATGATATTGATTTAAATTTATGAATCGTATTTTAATGATTAATGGCATAAATTTTATGTATTTTCATGGGGGAAATTAGGCTTGCAAAATTGAATTCATGATGCGGGAATGAAGGATGAGAAGTGAATTGATGTTGTGGTGTAAGTTGGGTTAAGAAGTGAGATGATGGTTGTGAAATGTTTGATGAGATTTGGGTTGGAAGGAAAGAGGATGGCAATTACATCTTATGTGTTGAAATGATTTATGAATTTATTGAATTGAATGTTTGATGTTATGGTTGACATTCCCATTATCCCTTCTTCTTATTCTCCCATTCTTTGGCTGTGGTTCACGAGATTTTAGGAATGTAATTTAAGATTTTTCTACTGAGCTGTTGAGCTTACCCTATCATTATTAACATTTTTCAGGAATTCTGAGATTAGCTGGTGAATGATATGCATCCATGGATATCAATGTAGTTAGGACTTTATTTTATTTAAATTAAAACTATGTAGTTTTGGCCATAGATGCCTCATTCTTGTATTTAATTCCTTTGAAATTGTATAGAAATGGGATTTGTATAATTCGATCTTAAACGGTGTATTGGACTCGTATTTAGTTTAATTGAAGGCATGGGAGTTTAATCATGTTTTGTACACTGTTAATTGCATGTTCAGGATAGGTTTAGACCTTAAACAAGGTCACCAAGGGACCATAGGGGTATTCATGTGCTCAAATATTTAGTTTTAGGCTTTTCTGGGCTGATTTTGAGGTTCTGGTCATCTTGAATCGGTTCAGCCAAATTGAACTAGTTCAAGAGGTGCATTTGGTTCACGTATGGGCATACTACCCATCTTAAACCGGTTTAGGATTGTTGAACCGGTTCAAGACTTCCAGTACCCACTTTTGCCTTGTCAGTTTGTCAGCTTTGATCACCTGACTTCGGGCAGTCATAACTTCTTCGTACCAAACCCAAATAGGGTCATTCTTGAGTCAATTTTCAAGGATTTTGAGTTATCTTTCCAATGAGACCAACCTCATCTTCAAATTTCATTCATGTTGAGAGTTATAGTGGGTTTAGTGGAATAGTGTCAGAATTTGCCTTGAACCGGTAAGGGCGCTTTTGGGAAATCATAACCAACGATCGTAGAACCTCTTCAAATATTTTGGAATGACTAGAATGATTGTCTTAAATTTCATTTGACTTGTTTAAGGTTATATTATCTCCTCATATTGTGAAATGACCATTTTACCCCTAATATGTCCTCAGATTCGGGTAAGGACCTGTTTAGCGATTCGGACCCCGGGTTCGGGTTGTTACAAATTTGGTATTTGAGCTTTAGGTTTGAAAACCTAAGGATGATGGGTAGGGTTTACCTAAAAGAGTTAGAATTGGGTTTGATGGCATTATGTGCTTGTGGTTATTACTTTTTGGTTCAAAAGCATGACTTATTGTTATGTGCTTATGTGCTTATATGTTACTATGTTTAATATATGTCTATGTGTTCATTACTCATTGAGTTTATTAATTGTTGAATGTAAAAACATGATCAATTATTTAATGTTAAATGTATATGTGCGACTACTTATATGATTAAGTTTGTTTAAAGTATGCTTAATTTGCTATGTTAAGGAATTGTTAATTATTTACTGTTAATGAAACATGCTTAATTGACTACGTACCTAATGGTTAAGTGTTTACTATCCATGAAAGCATGAATTATATGGCGCAATGATGTTTATTTGAGCACGATTGATAGGATCCTATTTTGGGACGTAGTTGCACACTTAGGTTTATGTTGAGGTCGTTTATCTACTAGGGAGTGGATGTTTGTGTAACCAGTTTGTTTCATTGTTGATGAGTTTGAGGTTTTGGGGTAGTGTTCTATGTTGGGTTGCAAAGGGTTCTGTCCCACATATGTGAGGAGCTTAATCATTCCTATGTCTCTAAATTTTTTAATTCTTATCGAATGGATCGTGTGAGCACCGTAGCTCGTAGATTAAACTACTTCAAATAGTGTATGGGACTTTAAAACATGTAATAAAACTAAATTCAAAGACTGGAAACCACCGGAGTCGGAGAAGACAACAGATGAACAGACGTTTTCCTTGAAGTGGAGAAGGCTCTCTTTAAAGTGGAGAAGGCTCTCCTTGAAATGGAGAAGGCTCTTCTTGAAATGGAGAAGGCTCCCTTGAAATGGAGAAGGCTCTTTTGTTTTCAGAGCCTTCTCTTTCTCTTATTTGAAGCGTAAAACTGATAATTGATCTTGAAATGGAGAAGGCTCTTTGTTTCAGAGCCTTCTCTTTATCCTTTAATATGCAAAATTGATAATTGGGGTCTGTTTGGTTAAACTGGATTTTCCTAGAGTTGTCTGTGTGCTACTGAATGATGTAAATCGCTACTTAAAACTTATAAAAATGTTGGGAAGCAAGCTTACATTCAAATATTTAGGATGGAGTTAACCTAAGCTTAAACAGAGAATCTGTAGGTGGATAATTGCAGAATTAACTTTTGTTGCTTATTGTTTTGAAATTTTATTTTCTCTGCAAAATCTTAAATTGAGAATCATGTTTTCAGCTATGATTTAAGCATATAATAATTTAGATATGTGTATGCTTAAATGGAATTAACTGGTATTTAAATCTGTTATACATTGCATCGGTAGGATACTGTTTAGAGAGGTAAATTGTGTAATTTTATTTTACCAATTTAAAGGACTGGGATTTGGATTCTAAATTTGTTGTTGGATGTATGATTTAGTTTTACACATGTGGAATTGTATTGGTGCTTGTTTTGGAGTGTAGTTGATAACTATTTATACTGTTTTTGTCAATTATGGTAAATGGAGGATAGTATGCACCGGTATGGGACGGTGGCATACTAGGTATGAATTAGTTTAGACACTAAGTCTACCTAATCTGGATTGAGGTTCGGATTAACAATAAAAGTTAAGTCCGACTTCCGTTAGTGTCAGGTCAGTAAATAACTAAATGACATAATTGGATTTCTAGGATAAATTGTTATACAGATATCAAGCCACTATATCAGATGGATGATATTTTGTATTAGGAGGACACGGACTTTATATACTTATGTTATGATGCCATGGTATGAGCTTGAGTCTCAGGACTATGGTTAGGGTGCGTATATCGCCTATGATGGATAACTGGACAGAGGTATTGTTCCCTGGTAGGTCTAGGTACACATGACCACATTATGTGCGATTTGCATGGTACCTCTACTCAGGCTGAGACAGACCTATTGGACTAGTGAGCATCTTATAGTGTGTACTTATACATATATGGACTACTCTAGATATTGTTGAGTCTATCTAGGATGTATCTGCGTATCGGGTTTATGTATGGATCGTAGTAGAACAAGACTTGCATGTGGGCCCACTCTCTTATTTTTTTCAGGTGTTCGATAGTACTAGGCTTAGAGCTTGATCGTGTTGATGCAGATACAGACACTCACTCTTCCGGTTATATAGGATTTAATTTCTATTTTAATTTTGGATTTTAATTCTATAAATTTATTCAAAGATTTGGGATTAGGGGTCCACTAGGTGGATTCCCGAGTTGTACAGATTTAAATTATATTAATTTATTATTTAAGGTTTGAGGATTTTTATTTTAGTTTTCTTCCAGCACATTATTCTTTTATTCTTAATTCAGTTTTTATTCCTGCTTGTTTACATATTGATTGTTTGATATTCCTCGGATCTGTGCTCGGACTTGATCACCTGTGGCTCTAAGAGGATGTAAATGCTTAGAGTTATTTTAGCAGTTTATATAGTTGGAATGTGATTTTTAGGTTCTATAATGAAAAGCTACTATTGATATATATGTATTAATTTATATTGATGCATATTTTGGAGAATGGATGATGAATACTCAGTGTGGTTTATCAACTATGCTATTTGGAGGATTGTATGCACCGGTATGGGATGGTGGCATACTAGGAATGGATTAGTTCAAATACTAAGTCCTACCTAATCTGGATTGAGGTATGGATTAACCATATAGGTTAAGTCCAACTCATACTTGTGTCATGTCAATAAAATAATTGAATGACCTACTTTTGTTTCTGGATGGATTGTTATGCATATATTAGGTCACTATACCAGATGGATGATATTGTGTATTAGGAGTATACGGACTTTATATATTTATGTTATGGTGCCTTGGTATAAGCTTAAGTCTTAGGACCATGGTTAGGGTGCGTGTATTGCCTAAGATGGATAACTGGACATATGTATTGTTCCCTGGTAGGTCTAGGTACACATGACCACATTATGTGCGATTTGTTTGGTATCTCTACTCAGACTGAGACAGACCTATTGGACTAGTGATCGTCCTATAGTGTGTTCTTATACATATATGGACTACTCTAGATATTGTTAAGTTATCTAGGATGTATCTGCGTATCAGGTTTCTGTATGGATCGTAGTAGAATAGGACTTGCATATGGGCCCGACCCACTCTCTTATTTTTCAAGTGCTCGTCAGTTCCAAGGTTAGAGCTTGGTCGTGCAGAGCAAATACATACACTCATTCCTCCGACTACGTAGGACTACTTTCTAAGTTTAGCTTTAGATTTTATTTCAGTTGTTTCAGTTTCAGTTTGGGATATTATTAGGGGTCCACATGATGGATTCCCGAGTTGTTATTATAATAGAGGTTTTAGATTATTGGATTTTAAGTATTTAACTTTTAAGGATTATATTTTAGAATTCTTTCAGCTTTTTATTATTTTATTCTTATTTTATATTTGTGCTCTATGCTTATTTACATATTGATTGTTTGATATTTTCCTCAGGTTTGGGCTTGGACCTGATCAACCCATGTCTCAGATTTGAGGGGTATCACAGTTGGTATCAAAGCACTCCAAGTTCAGTGTCTCTAGGATTTTATCGTATAAGACTTCCGCGTAGCTTACTCTACAGTTCGGTTTAATCATACTAATGTCTGTTTTTCTGTGTTAACAGAATGGTTAATGCTAGACCAGACAAAACAATCAGCGATGAAGGGTAGCGGCCTGTAGGCAATTTCAGGATGATGATGGTCAGTTCTATGGAGAGTAGGAGGACGTTCAGCAGACTCAGGATTAAGGTAGAGATCTAGAGTATCCTCCTCATATCAATGACCTTATTGCTCAAGCAATAGAAGTAGGTGTGACAGCTACACTTCAGAATCAACCACAGGTTCAACAAGCACCTATACTGGTACCAGTGGTTTCAACTGATTCTTGGGAGAATGCTAGGGGTTCTTTCACAAAGGGAAGCCCACCTAAGTTTACAGGTTCCACTGATGCGAAAGCAGCTCATCAGCGGAAGAAGGATATCGAGCGACATCTTTGATTGGTTCAGTGCACGGAGATTCAAAAGTAGATGTTTGCCACATTAATGCTAGTCGGAGATGCACTTCAGTGGTGGGAGTCAGCTACCACCACAAAGGAGAGGACTTCATTGACCTATGATCAGTTCAGTGCTCGCTTTGACGAGAAGTACTTTCCTTATACAGTCAGGGCAGCTATGAAGACGGAGTTCCTTAATCTGCAACAGGAGAACATGACAGTGGCAGAGTATGAGCAACAGTTCACGCGCTTGTCTCTTTTTGCTCTAGAGGAGGTGGATACAAAGGAAAAGAAGTATAATAGTTTCGTTAAGGGACTCATGTGGTCTATTAAGCGAGCTATTACAGGTAGTCCAGCCTACACTACTTATGCTCAGGTGGTGGACGCCGCTTTATAGCAGTATCAGTTGACCGTGGACTTCAAATAGGCCAAGGGTGAGAAGCGGGGTGATAGAGACTCTGCTAATCAGTCAGTTGAGAAAGAAAATGGCAATGAACACCGACAAAATGACAAAGGCAAATTCCAGGGACAGCAGTCTTGGAAGAAGCACAAGGGTGGTACAGATGCTCACAGGGATGGGGCACCACAGGCAAGACAGTAGAATGGGAGACCACAGGCAAGACAGGGTCAACCATAGGCTAATCGACAGAGGAGGCCATATGGTACTTTCTAGGGTAGTTGTTACACTTGTGGAGAGTATGGTTATACTTCTAGGCAGTGTCCTAAAGTAGGACAAGGACAGGGACATCATGTGCAGTAGGGGTAGAAGGCACCAGTGCCTTTACCCTCTCCATAGGTTCCACAGATTCAGGGACAGATATATCCGACTTTACCAACACCGCCACAGCCTTAGGGATAGGCACCACAACAGTTACATTATAGCAGGGTGTATAACCCTATGCCACAAGACGTTCAAGCACCTCAGGCTGTTGAGGGTATGTTTCTTATTCATGGTTCAAAAAGTCGTGTTTTATTTTATACGAGTGCTACACACTCATTTGTAGCTAGATCTTTTATTGCTTTATCTGGGATGACGACGGGGGTATGCAGTAGACCTCAGGGTATTTCTACACCTTTAGGTAATACAGCCATTCTATATGAGAGTGATAAGGCTGTGACACTAGATATTGGTAGACTTAGATTTCTAGCCAATTTTTTGGTCCTAGACATGCACACTTATGACGTAATACTTGGGATGGATTGGTTAACTCACTACCATGCCCAAGTTAATTGTTGTGATAGGTCTGTTGTTTTCACCATACCTGGTCAGGATATATACACCGTCGCTATGCCACGTTCTCACGGGATCACAAGTACATATTTGTTCCATGTGGAGGAGGAAACGGATGAGGAGGTTACTGTGTCATTGGATCGCATACCAATTGTGCAGGACTTTCTAGATGTTTTTCAGGAGATTTCAGGGTTGCCACCTAGTCGAGAGATCAATTTTGTGATTGACTTAGCTCCAGGCACTATGCCTATTGCTAGGGCACCATACAGGATGGCACCAGTGGAGATACGAGAGCTGAGGGATCAGATTCATCAATTACTCAGCCAGGGTTTTATTCGTAGGAGTACATCACCCTAGGGAGCACAGGTTTTGTTTGTGAAGAAGAAGGATGGTTTACTTCACCTGTGTATAGATTACAGGGAGTTAAATAAGGTTACTATTCGTAACAAGTACCCTTTGCCCATGATTGATGATCTTTTTAATCAATTGAAGGGAGCTGCATACTTCTCTAAGATTGATCTGCGTTCTGGATATCATCAACTGTGGGTTAGGGAGCAAGACGTTCAGAGGATAACATTTCTCACTAGATATGGGTCTTATGAGTTTCATGTCATGCCTTTCGAACTGACTAATGCACCAGCAGTTTTCATGGACTTAATAAACAGAGTCTTCAGGGCTTATTTGGATCAGTTTGTCATTGTCTTCATTGATAATATCTTGATTTATTCTAAGTCAGAGGATGATCATGCTAGACATCTTCGTATAGTCTCACAGACGCTTCGTGAGCACCAGTTATATGCCAAGTTCGAGAAGTGTGAATTTTGGCAGCGAAAAGTGCAATTTCTTGGTCACGTGGTGTCAGAAAGGGGAATAGCGATAGATCCAGCCAAGGTTTCAACAATGGTTGAGTGGGGATAGCCTATTTCACCTACCGAGATTCGGAGTTTCCTCAGATTGGCAGGATATTATCATAGGTTCATCCAGGGGTTCTCAAAGATAGCGAGGCCACTCACTCATCTGACTAAAAAGGGTGTACGGTTCGTGTGGGATGAACATTATCAGAAAGCTTTTGATGAGCTAAAGCGCAAGTTGACTTCTGCACCGGTTCTATCTACTCCACAGAGCGGGATTGAGTATCTTGTCTACATAGATGCTTCGTTGCAAGGTCTTGGGTATGTTTTGATGTAGAAGGAGCAACCGATTTCGTATGGATCTCGTAAGCTTAACCCTCATGAGCTTAATTATTCAACACATGATTTGGAGTTGATAGTTGTGGTCTTTGCCTTACGCATTTGGAGGCATTATCTGTTGGGAGAATCCTTCAGATTATTTAGTGATCACATGAGTCTGCAGTATTTGTTCACTCAGTGGGAGCTGAATATGAGACAACATCGATGGTTAGAGTTTTTGAAAGACTATCATTTCTTTATACAGTACCATCCGGGGAAAGCGAATGTGGTAGCAGATGCACTCAATCGCAGACCTGTTGGTAGTCTTTCTGCTCTATTCACTACTGAGTGGAATGGTTTGAAGACGGTGGATGAGTTATCGGATACTTTCATAGCTTGCATGGTAGTTGCACCTTCTATCATTCACAAGGTTTTGTAGGCGCAACTCACGGATCAGCAGTACATTGACAAAATTGCAGAGATGACTTCTAAGGAGGTCCCATTTTACTATGTTGGGACTGATAGAGGTTTGAGGTATAAGGGATGGTTAGTGGTACCTTTTGCTGATGATTTGAGGAAAAATGTGATGACGGAGACTCACCATTCTGAGTTTTCTATTCATCCAGGAGGGGACAAGATGTATCAGGATAGGAAGCGGCAGTTTTAGTGGACAGGTATGAAAAAGGACATTGTTATTTTTGTCTCTCGGTGTAGTACTTGTCAGATGGTCAAGATTGATCATCAGAGGCCGCCAGGAGCTGTACAGCCATGACCTATACCGGAGTAGAAATGGGAGAGCATTTCTATGGATTTTGTGGAGGGATTGCCTAATTCATTGAAGGATCACAATTCTATTTGGGTCATTGTTGATAGATTGACTAAGTCAGTTAATTTCTTACCTATTCGCACTGACTTCACTTCGAAACAGTTGGCGCGACTTTACATTACAGAAATTATTAAGTTGCATGGCATTCTATTCTCTATTATATCAGACAGGGATTCGAGCTTTGTGTTAGGATTTTGGAAGAGTTTTCAGCAGGCTTTGGGTACAGAGTTACATCTTAGTACTGCTTATCATCCTCAGACTGATGGACAGACTGAGAGAGTTAATCAGATCATGGAGGATATGCTTCGGTCGTGTGTTCTTAATTTCAAGGGCCACTGGGAGGTTTATTTCCACTGGTGGAGTTTGCATATAACAATAGTTTCCAGAAGACTATTGGTAAGGCACAATTTGAGGCTTTATACGATCGACAGTGTCGATCGCCTGTTTGTTGGATGGAGGTTGGCGATAGCAGATTCTTGGGTCCTGAGTTTATTAAGGATACTTCTGAGAAGATCGCTCTTATTAGGGATCGCATGCGTACTGCCTAGAGTCGGCAAAAGAGTTATGCCGATCGTTACATTCGTGCTTTGGAGTTTCAGGTTGAGTATCAGGTTCTGTTCAAAGTATCTCATACGAAAGGAGTAATGCGCTTTGGGAAGAAAGGGAAGTTGTCTCCGCTTTTTTTTGGGCCATTTATGATTACGGACCGAGTTGGAACTGTAGCTTATCGATTGGCACTTTTGGATCATTTAGATCGTGTGCACAATGTGTTTCATGTTTCCATGTTGCGGAAATTTCTGCGAAATAAGGATCGGTATCAGCATATCAATGTTGGGGAGATTGATTTGTAGTTGGATACGACATATTTGGAGCCACTGTGTCGTATTGTCGACCGTCGGGATAAAATCCTTCGTAATAAGGTTATTTCTTTGGTGCGTATTCAATGGAGTCATCATAATGAGGCTGAGTGTGATACCCCTCGGATTCGTGACACGGGTTGATCAGGCCCAAACCCAAACCAGAGGGAATATCAAACAATTAATATTTTAAAACGAACACAGATGACAAAATGAAATAAGAATAAATAATAAAAGCTGGAAGAAGCTAAAATGAAATTCTTTAAAGTAAAAAAAACTTAAATCCCAATAATCCAAAACCTCCAATAGATCAGACAACTCGGGAATCCATCTCTAGTGGACCCCTAATAAAAATCCAAACTGAAATAGAATAACTAAAAGAGCATCCTGATATAAGCTATAGAGAGAAGTCCTACGTCGTCGGTAGAGTGAGTAGAAACCTCTGCTCAACACGAACACGTCTAAGTCTGGAACTGTCGTGTACCTGAAAAATAGAAGTGGGTCAGGCGCACGAACAAGTTCTAACCTACTACAATCCACGCAGAAACTCGATACGCATATACATCCTAAGCAATTCAACAATAGCTAATAGTTCATTACATAATTATATCCACACTACAGGACTCTCATTGGACTACGGAGGGGGGTCTCAACCTGAATAGAAGGCAACATGCGAAAACGCACCCAAAGGTGGGTATGAGTACCTAGACCTAACAGGGTATACCTCAACCTCTCATATCTAGCTACGCATCTTATTGCATATACGCTCCCTAACCGATGACTTTGAGACTCAAGCTCAGATCGCAGTACTATAACATATATTTAAAATCCGTCCTAACCATAAAAAGTCCAGTTAGTCATTTAGCTTGTGCAGCTTCTTTGACTTAACATAATTCACGAGTAATCTGAGTAGTCATTCAGCTTATGCTGCTTCTTTGACTCAATTATAAGTAGGATTTATTTTAATATCCATTCCCTTATTCCGTGTAGGTAGGACTTAGTATTTTGAAACTAATCCAAACCTAGGCATGCCACCGTCCCATACCGGTGCATGTAATCCAACATCCACAGTTGACAACATAGGTAATAAATGTAATTATCAACTATATAGTATGTCTAACAATAATCCGACATTGATAGTTGACAATGCGACTAATAAAAGTAATTATCAACTATACAGAATATCCAACAATCGACAGTCAATTACTCAATTTGTAAACATCAACTGCTTCACATTAAACATGTTAAAACTTTGTTATTTAACAAGTCTATTCAACACTTCTCCACATAGTTCCATGATGGATAATACAGACCATGTATATAACCCTTAATTAAATCCAAGTAAGTATGACAGATTTGTTTTACAAATTTACATACTTGTCCTATAATACTACACAATTGTTCCAGAGTGAATAAAACAGTTAATGTAAGTATACATCTTTCATCCATTATAGGCATCTAATTCATTCTATAGTCCTGCATGTTTATAGTCTATTACAGAAACATAATCATAGCCTAACTCCATTCCCAAATAAACTGCTACACCTAAAGTTGTGTAGTTTAAATCCTAAATCTCCAAAATAGTTTACTAGTTCTCTTAGAAATTGTATACTGTTCCAAACAATAATATTAATTGGTTGAATATGCATTAACAAGCTCTCTGAAGACCTAAATTAATCTCAGACATCAACCACAATTCCCATTCACAGCTCCTACACACATCTGCCATGTAAAAATCCAGTCCAGAACTCGCAGAAACTCAAAAAAACTGAATAAACACAAGAAAAGCAGGCTCCCACAAGGTGGAGCTGTCTCCACCCATGCTAGAGCCGGCTCCAACCATGGAAGAGCCGGCTTCTAACCATGTAGAGCCGGATCCATGGTTCCATGGACCCGTCTCCTCTTCCCTCTCTCCTCTGTCTGCTTGTTTCATCTCCGTTTGGCTACACTACATCCGTCCCTCTCTGTTACAACTTCTAACACTTTTATTTGTGTTCAGACCTACCCAGAGAAAACCCATCTACTTCCTTCATGCATTGATTAACAGTAATTTAAAAGAACAATTACACAGTTGGACACAAAACAAACAGTTTACAACAAGTTTTAGCACATACTGATATAATGAGTTCTAAACATGCATAGTCAATTAATTCCGTTTAATGATTTCCTGGAACCACTTAGGCATGCAAAGAACACGAGTAAAAGGGAAAGAGATGAGGTTAGAACTTGCCTTTAGTCTTTCCCCGTTGCTGTGATACCCCTCGTTTTTAGAGCCACGGGTGATCAAGTCCGAGCACAGATCCGAGGGATACCAAACAATCAATATGTAAATAAACAGGAATAAAACTGAAGTAAGATTTAAATAATAATAAATAGAAAGAATACTAATATGAAAATCCTCAAACCTTAAATAATAATTTAATATAATTTAAATCCGTACAACTCGGGAATCCACCTGGTGGACCCCTAAATACAAATCTTTAGATAAATTTACAGAATTAAAATCCAAAACCATAATAGGAAGGAAATCCTATGTAATCGGTAGAATGAGTGTCTGTATTTGCATCAACACGATCAAACTCTAAGCTGGAACTGGCAAATACCTGAAAAATAGGAGTGGGTCAGGCCCACATGCAAGTTCCAATCTACTACATTTTTTATATAAACCCGATACGCAGATACATCCTAGATAACTCGGCAATATCTACAATAGTCCATAGATATATAAATACACACTACAGGATGCTCACTAGCCTATAACATAGTTCAGCCTGGGTAGAATGTGACATATAAAACACGCTTTCCAGCGGCCAAGTACCTAGACCTACCAGGGAACATTAACTATATCCAGCTACTCAACCTTTGCGATATACGCACCCTAACCGTGATCAGGAGACTCAAGCTCGTATCACGGTACCATAAATATATATATAAATTCCTTCATAGTGCAAAAAGATAAAACAAATATCCATTATGTCGTTCAACTGTTTTAGTTGATAGGACATGCATCTATGTAGGATTTAACTGTTTTAGTTAATCCATTCCTTATGGATGAAGGGATAGGACTTCGCTTTTTGATCTAATCCATCCCTGATATGTCACCGTCCCATACCGGTACATATAATGCAAATGATCCTTGAATGATGCAACATTTTCAACAGTTCATCAAATCATACCCACGTAATCCAAATAGTTGATATACAGAGTTTAAACAGTTCATCAACTTGCAATCCAGAATCCATCCATGTAATTAACGAGACAAAGTTTAATAATTCATTAAGTTAAGATCCAGTATCCATCGATGTCATTGACAATTTAATTCATTTAATTAAATTTTAACTAACCCATAGTACAGTCCAGCAGTTGACAATATTAACAATAGTAAGAGTCAATTACAAAGCTGAGAATGCCAAACTATAACTCAGAAAAATCCACAGTATTAACCAATAGTTGCTGAAACATAAAGAACAGTTTAACCATTAAAATAACAATCTCCATTTAATAAATGGAACCTAATTTATTAGTTCCTTAATTAAAATCCAACCTATGCACAAATAAGGTCTAATAAATACATGACCCTATTCTATATCTAACATAGATTTTAGAACCATCCTCCAGTCATCTAAGTTGCTAAATTAAATTTACACAACTAGATACTTTACAATTGCCAACAATGTGCGTCATTACTTAAAACTCCCACACTGTGAAAATCCTTAGCATATTAGGATAAATTATTCATGATGAGTTCTAATATAGCATAATATCATATTTAGATTCCATGCAATAGTCCGTTAAATTTTTAAAACAAAACTTAGCGCACTAGTCCTTCCTATCCGTTAGCAGCGTACAAAGTCACTTATGTTTACACTGTTTATTCCATTTGCCCTATGAACCAAAATATACAATTAGAGGAATTAAAAAACCTTGAAAATACTTTTAGAATTCTCATTCCAGTCCCTAAAACCATTTAGAATTTCAAACTTAGCCCAAACAGTGCCCAAATAGCTCCAAAATGCATCCAAACGTGTCTTAACCAAGGGAGCCTGCTCTAAAATAAAAGAGCAGGCTCTATTCTACCTAGAGCCGGCTCCCTAACCCCTTGGAGCCGGCTCTAAGAAGGGGGAGACGGCTCCCACAATTTGGAGCCCTCTCTCTCTCACTTTGAGCCTTCTCCTCTGCTCCAAACTCATCTCTGCTTCATTCGGTTTCCTTCTGTGCTTCCGGCAAAGCTTCCCATCCTATCCGCAAACCTTTGTAGCATCTTTAGAACTCTATTTAAGTTTCTTACAGTCCTAGAACCCCTCATACTCCAGTGTAAATCAATCGATAGAAAGTAAACTCACAACAGAATAGTTTATGCAACAATAAGTTTAAACTTTAAAAAAACGCAAAACAAATTACAGAAAACATCTAGCATGCATTAAGTCCATTTTTAAAAGTTTAATTACATTCCTGGAGTCTATATAAGATGCACAGAACACAAGTTTACAGGAAAGGAATAGACTGAAACTTGCCTTAAGATTCCGGTTTGAAATCTTCATCGTCGTCTCTAAGTTTCAGAGCTTCTCCAAGACTGTTCATTCCTCTAATCACTGCCCCAGTTCAATCTCACAGTAAACCATTCCTTCCTCCTTGATACGACCTTCAGTTACATTGCTGAAAGCCTTTTCCCAGTTTTCCTTTCATGTTTTACCCCTCAGCCTCTCTGTTTCTCTAGTTACGGGAACATAGTTTGTTTTTTTTTAAAACCCTTGCCAGACCTACAACTTATATATATATAGGCTCCATTAAAACCCTAATCCTAATTTCCATGACTCATTATATGACAGCTATACCACATAAACCCTAAACTTAATATTTAAACCATATAAGCCATATACAACACACGTCAGTTAAAACCAATTAATCAATCAATTAAATTAAAACAAATAATCAATTACTTTAAAATACCAATTAATCATCCAATTAAATTAAAACAAATAAGCAATTAATTTAACACAAAAACAATGCTAATTAAACATATAGCCAAATACTCACACAAAACACAAAATCCAAATAATTAAATAAAAATGAAAACAAAATTCAAAGAAAATTTAATTTAAATTCCAACTATATCCTTTTAAATATTAGGGGTATTACATTCTTCCCCCCTAACAAAAGAAATTCCGTCCTAGGAATTCACGAATCTCTGAATTCTTTTATTTTAAATTTAGTTCCGTTCCGTTGTAGATTCTGCCGCTATGTACGGGCTCCACTGAATTCCATATCCTTAGAGAAAATTTTATGGTACCGTTAGTTAAGAAATACCAAAAACTATCCTTATGTTGTATTACGCAACAAATTATCCTTACCCAATATTCACATCAGGATACTAAGTTCGTAATCCTTTAAGTGCCATAGAGTACACATAAAATTCCTACACATGCAACGCTGAACATGTTTGTTATGTCGAACTATAGGCTATTGCCTAAATAGATACACAAAATCGATGAAAAGTCAATTTAATACGTAAAACTGACTTTCCTCCACAAACCACGTTGCTTTCTATATGGAAGACATCCTAACCAACCATTTCCAGATAGGAACTCAAAGACACGAGTTCAACCATTTACTAAATTCGACTACCGCCTTCAAACCACGCGCAATCCCCTACAAAAGAGAGTACATCTCTCCGATGTATCCTTAAAGATGACAAGGTCTTATTATATACCCTCGCTTCACATCAGACCAACTAGTGAGAGGTCTGTACAACATACTATCCCAAAATCCCAAACATTGTCGCAATAACCCCCTTGTACCAACAACATCATAGATAATAACTGAAAAGCTAAGTAACGCTTTCAATTACCCATGCCAACCTAGGATATATATCCTAAGCATATTTGCCATGATCCAATATTATAGTGCGATTAAATCTCCCATTTAGAGATGCGAAGCATAGTTGTTGCTCTAATACGTTCAAAGACTCCGTTGCCATAGCAATGTTTAATCCTTATAAGAGATAACCACCTACTATAACTCCGTTATTAGTGCAATGTAGAACTGACATAACACTTCAAAACAACACCACTCACCATGATGTCCACCATCGAACTTGCTTATCCACAACTCTTAATCCATATGGAATTAAAATTCCAAACAATGTCGGTAGTTTCTACCAACCATCTACCTCCTAATTAGTCCTACTTCCCTGTTGATATAGGAAGTGGTTAAAACCTCCAATGATATTCGAGCCTCAATTTTCCACCTTGTTAGCAGGTGATACACTTTGAGACAGTCATGTTCATGTCTCTATTCGTATCGTCTCACCAAGACGAATCTGGTAAGTCGTGCTGTCATAGTTGTTAAAGGCTCAAGGCGCACAAAAGTGCAAATGCCTCCTGGAGCCTGAGGCGCAAGGCGAGACGCGCGCCCGACTGAAGCAAGGCGCACGTTGGAAGAAAAAAAAAACAAAACCCACCCAATAAAGTATTAAAGATGCAAATCATGCAATAGTATATAGAAAGATGTAAAAGTCAACTAAATGAATTACTTAAGTTAAATATTCAACATAAAGATGCCAAAACCAAGTAAATCAAGTACTTGAGTTCAAAACAGTGAATAATCAAACATATTAACATAAAGATGCAAAAGTCAACTAAGGAGAAGTATAAGATAAAACAAAAACAAACATAAACATCATTCTTCCTAAGAAGACAACACCAATGAATCTAAATATCATCCTCGTCATCAATAAGCATAACATCATTTTGATCGTCACTAAATGATTCATAATTCTCAGGATCCTTTTCTATCTCATCTGAATCATCCTCATCCTTATCCACAAGTCAAACTGAAGAACTTCCTGCTCCCTTTGTTGGTAACCTTGAATTAGAACTAGATTTTGATCTAGTAGACCGTTGCGGCCTGCTTGCCTCTCCAATACCAGCAAAATTAGCAACATCACCCCATGTCAAGGAATCATCTTCATAGCCTAGATCATGTTCTGCATCAGAATCATCTATCCTCCCCGTCAACCACTCGTTGCTCTCATCAATGTCATTGAGTAAAATGGGATCAAGAGTGTCACGCATATTATATCGATGCCTCAATGCTCTATTATATTTGATGAACACTAAATCATTCAACGTTGTTTGAGCGAGCCTATTTCTTTTCTTGTTATGAAGCTGCAATAAATTCAACTTTAACTAGTAAGTATAAAAAATTAAAATTTTAATTTTCAACAATTAAATTACAAGCCTAGTTAGTAAATAGTATATACTTACATGCTCAAACACGCTCCAATTTCGTTCATAACCAGAAGAACTGCAAGTAAGGCTTAAAACCTTTATAGCAAACTTTTGGAGAAGTTTTGTTGACTTGCCATAAGCTTCCCACCAATTAGCTATTAAAAAAAATTTAATAATGATGTTTAGTAACTTTAGCTTCATCTTTCTATCGACTCTATTGTCAAAATAATTTTAACACTTAGCTATACTAACTTAACATACTTTACCACTTTACCTGGTCCTCGTGTACTTCTCTGTCTAATAGCAAAGGGATTACCAAAGAGGCCCTCAGCTTTAGAATATAAGGACAGCTCCTCAGTAATTTTGTCTTGGTCTTTGACATCCGGGACTAACCTTGCAATGCATGCATACAAACCTTTTGCAATCTCTTCATCTTCTTCAATTTTTGAATTTGAATAAAAGTATTCTGGGTTCAAATAATAACCTGTTGCATGTAAAGGGCGATGAAGTTGAACATTCCACCTCTTATCAATTATTTCAAAAATATCTGAGTATTTATCTTCTACTCCCTCAAATGATTTTGCAATGGCTTCTTTAGCCCTATCCATAGCCGCATAAATATATCCTATGGGAGTCTTTCTCTCGCCATCAACTAATCTCAAAACCGGAATAAGAAGACCGGAAACCTTAAGGCTAAAGACAATGTTGTTCCAAAAGGAAGGCATCAAAACATAAGAAGCAACTCTTTTACCGGCTTCCTCTTTCGCCCATTTACTACGATTCCATTCTTCTGAAGTAAACATCTTTCTCAAGTTATTCTTTTGCTTGTGAATACTTGATAATGTGATGAAACATGTAGCAAATCGAGTCTTAGCAGGCCTAAGCAACTCCTTTTTGTGAGTAAAGTTCCTCATAATGTTCAACAACTTTGGTCCTATATAAATATAACTATTCAACTCCACTGCCTTCTGCATTGTTCTAGAGATGGAAGGTATTTTCCCAATGTCTTCCAACATCAAGTCTAAGCAATGAGTAGCACATGGGGTCCAATACAAATGTGGGTGTTCTTTCTCAAACATCCTCCCTATTTGAAACCAAACGGAAAAAAGAAAAAATGATATAAAGAGAATGAGTAAATCAAAATTGATTTAAATTATATATTTGTAAAGAATGTAAACTCTAAAAGTTATAAACATTGAACATTCTTACCGGCATACTTATTGCTTGACTCACTATCTGTGACAACTTGGACGACATTTGCTACTCCAATGCGGTTCACAAATTTATTAAGTAAGTCAAACATCTTGTCACCATCCTTTGAAAAAGAAGAAGTATCTATCGACTCAATAAACATGGTTCCCCTTTGACTATTTACTAGGAAATTAAGCAATGTTCCCCTCTCTTGTCTGTCCACCCATCTGCCATTAATGAGTATCCAAATTTTGACCACTCCCCCCTATGGTCATTCATCAAAGCATTGGTATTATCCAATTCCTTCCTAAGCAAAGGAACTCTCACCTCATGATAACTAGGTGGTTTCATGCCAGGACCATATTGTCCAATTGCTTCAACAACCTCGGCAAAGCTATCATACTTAACAGCATTGAATGCAATTCCTGCATCATACATCCACCTTGCAAAAGCAGCACACGCTCTTCCTCTCAACTCTTTCTTGCATGCATCATTAATGGCTGTTTGTTTTCCCCCCTCCTTTCTTTTTTGTACCACAATTTTCGGTCTGGGAGTGAAATATAAATCAATCGGTCCCTTTTGCTTTTGCATCTTTGAGGAATTGACACTAGCACTGCCTGCACTGGCTACCCTTTTTCCTCGATTGTTAACTTCCATAATGTCATCCTCATCCTCTCCATCAATGAAATTAATTTCATCACTAGGTAACAAATTCATTTGATCTTTTTCTTCCTTTTTCTTACTCATGTACTCTTTGATTTCTTCTCTAACACTAGATGGGCATCTTGGGCATGCACTCACATTTCTATACCCTCCAGCTAAGTGTTGTTTAGCCCGATAAATACCTCCTTTTGTAACTTTTGCACAAAAATTACAAGTGACGGCATTTGTATCTTTCGGATTCTCCAAATGTGAGTAATTCCATGCCGGATCCTTTCTTGAACCATCACTAGGCATCTTTTAAAGTACAAACTACAATCAAATTCAAGATAACAAAATAATAGTATCATGTAATCAGTGTCTGCAACAACTCTGGCAAATAAATAAATAAATACAGAGCTTCAAAGCAATTTGCAATATTAACATTTCAATTTAAAAAAATAAATACAAAGCTTTGGCAGAATGCAAAAAACAAAATATTATTCTTTAAGGTCTCAAACTCTCATTAGAATTTGGTCACTATCTCAAATTGGATGCATGCTATGATTTTATTATTAGAAGTGGATGGGCAGGAAGCTAATTTTTAATTTGTTTTTACTAGAAAGGATCAATTTCGTATAATGTTCAAGTTCACCAGTGCAGGTGAACGTCTAACACTTCTGGAATATATTGGATAGCATGAGAGATAAGAAAATTCAAATCATTCATTGTACTGTTGTTCAATTGTATTGTTAGTCAACTTACTTAACAGTTTGCTAGATGCAAAAATAAGGTTTCATTGATAATTTACTTAAAACTTTTATCATCTACAAATTCTGCACATATCACGACAAGGACTTTGGTAAATCAGGTGTTCAAGTGTGTGCGCTTGTGTGTTTCTCTTTGAATCCAAATGCTTGACATTTTTTTTTTTTTGCACATTGTAGAGTAGTATGCAAAACAAACATTGTTTCTAACTATTTACTCAATGGGCTCGGTAAATAGGTTAATGAGTAAGGATGATTAGTTCAGATGCAAAATAATAACAAACATTGTTACTAACTATTTATTTCATTTTAACAAAATTAGATAAAAATGCATTTCCTCAAACCAACATGTTAGAATGGAACAAATACAACTGTTCACACAAATAAATCAAGTTAATATAAAGTACCTCACACAAATAAATAAATAAAAAATAAAAAAATGAAAAAAAAATAAAAAAACTGGAGTAAGAAAAAAATAATAATAATAATAAAAAGAAAAAAAAAAAAAATCTGCCAGGAGAAAGCCGAGACTGAAGAGAAGAGAAAAAAAAAAAAAAAAAAATCTGCCAGGACTCAGGACTCAGGAGAGAGCCGAAATTGAAAAAATAAATAAATAAAATACTGGAGAAACAAAAAATAAATAAAAAGAAGAAAAAAAAAAACAAACAAACAAATCTGCTAGGAGAGTGCCGAGACTCAAGAAAAGAAGAAGAAAAAAAGAAAAAAGAAAAAGAACAATAAAACTGGAGGCAAAAAAATAAATAAAAAAAAATAAAAAGAAGAAGAAAAATAGAAATAAATGAAAAATAGAAATAAATCTGCAAGAAAGAGCCGAGAGGCCCCAGGGCCCAGACTCGAGAGAAGAAAAGAAGAAGAAAAAAAAAAAAAAAAACTGACCGAATCACCGATCCGGCAGATCTGAGAAAAGAATGAGGAGAGAAGAAGAAGAGAAGGAGAGAAGAAGAAGAACTAACCTGGAGAGAGCCGACGCAGATCCGAGAGTCCCGAGTGAGTACTTCGCTGCCTCTGTCAATCTGTGACTCTGTGTTCTTCTTTCCTTTGCTTCTCTTTTTTTTTTTTTTTCGTTTTTTATGTTGCAAACTTGCAATAGGCTTTGGCTTTGAGCTTTCAAGTTTAAAATAATACAATACAAAATACAAATAATATAACAATACAGAGTTATAGACTACAGAGTCACAAACAAAACAAAAAAAAATAAGGAAAAGAAGTTAAAAATAAAAGTTTCATGCGAGCGCGCCTTTCTAGCGCCTGTAGCCTGGCGCCTTGATCGTAAAGGCGCACGCCTTATATAACCCAACCGCCTTGAGTACACTCAAGGCGCTAACCTGGTGCCTGGAGGTGCCTTGCACCTCAGGCGCGCGCCTCCGGCGCCTTTGACAACTATGTGTGCTGTAACTCCTATCCATTTGACTGCACCGTAAAATTTATGAATTTTACATCTCAGTCACTCCGACCATCCGGGAATCAGTAAGACATCTACCAAGCCTCCTTCAGTACCTTAAACTCCTCTGAGTAAAGTACGACTTCCTGTGGGGTCAGTTCAAATATTCTAAGTTGACCGCCTCCCTTTCCCTGGTAATAACAAGCGTTAATATTTCCATATGCTAAAACTCAATTACCTTCTCGGCTGATAAGATCATCCTCCTCCCTATTACTTTCACCCGATGAAGCTTAATGCAAAGTGTGAATCACCACATCTATCCATCCAAGCCATTTCGTAATTCGTGCCATTCGTAGGAACTGATATCTTACTAGTTCCCAAAATAGACAAAGTGAAGCTGATTTAGTTTTATCAGTCAACCGATATCCCAACCAGAATCCTGACCCTTGTGTAGAATCAGAAATCTCCCACCCAGATCCGTGGAAACTACTCTATCAGTCCCGCTCTAGCATGAGAAGTGGCCGTAAGGATATAATGATCTCTGACGGTCCATCTAGATTATTTACCAGACATCAGACTTTGAAACATATATTAGTTGTTCGGTCTCATCTTCAAGTCTTTAACATCTTACTTTTCTAACACAAGTAAGAGTCTATTAGACATCCCGTCTAACTGCAACCGCATATGGAAATCTTTTCATCCTCTAAATAGTTAACAATTTTCAAGCAACAACTACTTGTTGCGAACGGTAACCTAAAAAAATTTCCATATTATTTGTGCAAATGAGTGACTCTGCCTCCTCCTTGATATGCATCGCCAGCACTTCCTCCTAATGACACCCCCTAATGAGAATAAAATTCTTGATTAAGAATTGACTGATGACTAGTAAATTCGTTTACTATCCTCAGTCGGTGTCATTCCAACAAGTACTTAAACCAGTACCAAAATCCTCTTACTGACTTAGGAACACCTGTTTAAAATTTTCCTAGAAGATATTCAGCCAAGCCAGTTCCTTCGATAAACCAGCATGACGTTACAGCTTATCCAATGAATTTATATCATTTGACTCAAAACTGCTGGTTTTTCTTATCCCATCCTGAACACATACTACAACCACGCATGTCTAGGTTCATTTGATTGACTAAAATTAGATATACTAACCAAATCTTATGATCACATGCCTACAATCCTAGCATAATTAACGTTATTCCTCCAAAACGGTAATTAACTGATACTTGACGAAAAAGAAACACATAAAGCACACACAATAGAACACAATAAACCCCTACGTAAAACATCGTTCCTCCTAGCAAAGAAAATCTCTTTTAAAAATCAACTTTACCCGATTGGTTCACAATCTCCTTTCTACAGTTTCGGAGGTAATCATCCAACCTCGAAACATAGCTCAAAACAAACTCCATTTGCCTCAGCAAATGCCAAAGGCTTAACCTTCATCCTCCTTATACACAGAATACAAACCGTCTAATGTAGCTGTATAAAGCAACTTAGATCATCAAAACCTAATCCCCCTACTTCCCGGAACGTGCTATATAATCTTTGCTTCGTTCTGAGAAGAACTCCATCTGATTCCTAAACCCCTAAAGAGTTCCCTTTATCTACCTCGTTTAAAGGTAATACACAAGGTTAGCTATCCACCTCAACTTTATGAGTATTATTCACTATACTATTAGCGAACAAGATCACTTTCACGTGATCCTTGATTTTCAACATTTAATACCCTCTTTCTTGGGTTTGTTGAAATCTCTTCCACTAGAATCCTCTTTGGACTCCTATTCCTCGGTTGTCTCCTTTATGAGAATAACTAAAAAAGTGTTAGTCCCTTTATACGGGGACCTAAAACACACTCCTATATCCCTCATTGGCTTATACTTCTAAAAGTAGTGCCAACCGGAACTAAACCTTAAATCCCAAGTTTTGCTTCTGATAGAGAACTCGATAACGTACTCCTCTACTCCTTCGGTCTGATTTGCTGTCGCCACAGACCCCATCCTCCTTCTAGTGTCAACCATTCCATAATTATGGAATATAATTGACATCAGGAGCTCCTCCTAATAAACCGTAAAAGAGTACAACGAATCCTAATATGGCTCTAAGTTTTTAAGAGACGTAACGCGGAAGACTTCTAACAAAAGACACTCATAAGGACACTAGAACCTGGAGTGCTCTGATACCAACTGTGATACCCCTCGTTTCTAGAGTCACGAGTGATCAAGTCCGAGCACACATCCGAGGGATACCAAACAATCAATATGTAAACAAGCAGGAATAAAACTGAAGTAAGATTTAAATAATAATAAACAGAAGAATACTAATATGAAAATCCTCAAACCTTAAATAATAATTTAATATAATTTAAATCCGTACAACTCGGGAATCTACCTGGTGGACCCCTAAATACAAATCTTTAGATAAATTTACAGAATTAAAATCCAAAACCATAATAGGAAGGAAATCCTATGTAACCGGTAGAGTGAGTGTCTATATCTGCATCAACACGATCAAACTCTAAGTTGGAACTGGCGAATACCTGAAAAATAGGAGTGGGTCAGGCCCACATGCAAGTTCCAATCTACTACAATCCGTACATAAACCCGATACGCAGATACATCCTAGATAACTCGGCAATATCTACAATAGTCCATAGATATATAAATACACACTATAGGATGCTCACTAGCCTATAACATAGTTCAGCCTGGGTAGAAGGTGACATATAAAACACGCTTTCCAGCGGCCAAGTACCTAGACTTACCAGGGAACATTACTTATATCTAGCTACTCAACCTTTGCGATATACGCACCCTAACCGTGATCAGGAGACTCAAGCTCGTATCACGGTACCATAAATATATATATAAATTCCTTCCTAGTGCAGAAAGATAAAACAAATATCCATTATGTCGTTCAACTGTTTTAGTTGACAGGACATGCATCCATGTAGGATTTAACTGTTTTAGTTAATCCATTCCTTATGTATGAAGGGGTAGGACTTAGCTTTTTGATCTAATCCATCTCTGATATGTCACCATCCCATACCGGTACATATAATGCAAATGATCCTTGAATGATGCAACATTTTCAACAGTTCATCAAATCATACCCACGTAATCCAAATAGTTGATATATAGAGTTTAAACAGTTCATCAACTTGCAATCCAGAATTCATCCATGTAATTAACGAGACAAAGTTTAATAATTCATCAAGTTAAGATCCAGTATCCATCGATGTCATTGACAATTTAATTCATTTAATTAAATTTCAACTAACCCATAGTACAGTCCAGCAGTTGACAATATTAACAATAGTAAGAGTCAATTATAAAGCTGAGAATGCCAAACTATAACTCAGAAAAATCCACAGTACTAACCAATAGTTGCTGAAACATAAAGAACAGTTTAACCATTAAAATAACAATCTCCATTTAATTAATGGAACCTAATTTATTAGTTCCTTAATTAAAATCCAACCTATGCACAAATAAGGTCTAATAAATACATGACCCTATTCTGTATCTAACATAGATTTTAGAACCATCCTCCAGTCATCTAAGTTACTAAATTAAATTTACACAACTAGATACTTTACAATTGCCAACAATGTGCGTCATTACTTAAAACTCCCACACTGTGAAAACCCTTAGCATATTAGGATAAATTATTCATGATGAGTTCTAATATAGCATAATATCATATTTAGATTCCATGCAATAGTCCGTTAAAATTTTAAAACAAAACTTAGCGCACTAGTCCTTCCTATCCGTTAGCAGCGTACAAAGTCGCTTATGTTTACACTGTTTATTCCATTTGCCCTATGAACCAAAATATACAATTAGAGGAATTAAAAACCCTTGAAAATACTTTTAGAATTCTCATTCCAGTCCCTAAAACCTTTTAGAATTTCAAACTTAGCCCAAACAGTGCCCAAACAGCTCCAAAATGCATCCAAACGTGTCTTAACCAAGGGAGCCTGCTCTAAAATAAAAGAGCAGGCTCTATTCTACCTAGAGCTGGCTCCCTAACCCCTTGGAGCCGGCTCTAAGAAGGGGGAGATGGCTCCCACAATTTGGAGCCCTTTCTCTCTCAGTTTGAGCCTTCTCCTCTGCTCCAAACTCAACTCTGCTTCGTTCGGTTGCCTTCTGTGCTTCCGGCAAAGCCTCCCATCGTATCCCCAAACCTTTGTAGCATCTTTAGAACTTTATTTAAGTTTCTTACAGTCCTAGAACCCCTCATACTCCAGTGTAAATCAATCGACAGAAAGTAAACTCACAACAGAACAGTTTAAGCAACAATAAGTTTAAACTTTAAAAAAACGCAGAACAGATTACAGAAAACATCTAGCATGCATTAAGCCCGTTTTTAAAAGTATAATTACGTTCCTGGAGTCTATATAAGATGCACAGAACATAAGTTTACAGGAGAGGAATAGACTGAAACTTGCCTTAAGATTCCGGTTTGAAATCTTCATCGTCGTCTCTAAGTTTCAGAGCTTCTCCAAGACTGTTCATTCCTCTAATCACTGCTCCTATTCAATCTCATAGTAAACCATTCCTTCCTCCTTGATACGACCTTCAGTTACATTGCTGAAAGCCTTTCCACAGTTTTCCTTTCATGTTTTACCCCTCAGCCTCTCTGTTTCTCTTTTTCTCTAGTTACGGGAACATAGTTTGTTTTTTTTTTTAAAACCCTTGCCAGACCTACAACTTATATATATATAGGCTCCATTAAAACCCTAATCCTAATTTCCATGACTCATTATATGACGGCTATACCACATAAACCCTAAACTTAATATTTAAACCATATAAGCCATATACAACACACGTCAGTTAAAACCAATTAATTAATTGATCGGTTGGTCAATCATACATCAACCTTCGCAATAGCACGAATCATTGTAAAATAGGGCTATTGGTCGGGTAAGTCGAACCACTGGGACTGCGCTAGTCTATGGCAACCTAAGCGTCTAGAGTCATTCTTAGGATGATGAAGGGGTATAGAATGTTTGTTTGGTTTGTCACTAAAGCTAGGAATGTAAAGATGCATAAAACAAGAATGCAAGAAATGTAAAGGAAGGAGATCTAGGTAGAGAGGGCTAGGGAAGTGAATCTACTACCTATCCATAAGCATGTTAATACATGATTTACTTGGGGAATAATATATACACATAACCATGAAATGCAACAACATAAAATTATTACATTCCCTTCAAGAAATTTATGAAATCAATAGGTAAGAATAACTTATCAAAGTATTGCATGTTTTGGTTACCTAAACTAGGTTGCAACCTTAGACATACTCACTAAGCATAGAGTTATCAAGCCCTTAATCACATAGTAGAAGCACATGACATTAGGAATCAAGAATAATCTATCAAAAGAGAACCCTAAGCTATAGACTATCAAATTTCCCAAGCATCATGCCAATAAAAACATTTCCATAAACTCATCTTCATTGTCACTATGAAAATGGAAGCAAAATAATCATAAGAGGAAACAATCTTAAGACAAGATCTTAAACTCAAAATGATCATTAATAGACATTGAAGCTCTTCACATCAAATAAAGCTCTAGTTCATGGAGAGGTCATATATATACATTACATCCCCAAATGTAAATCAAAAACAAGACATGCTTACAAGAAGGAGTTTCATCACCTCCCTAGAAGAGGGTTTAGTTACCCATGGTGGCCCTAGATGGAGGAAGAAGCATGGATCCTCCTTCCATTTTTGAGCTCCCTTCTTTTTGCTCCAAGAACCCCCTCTTCCTTGCTCTTTTCTCTCCCTTATCTTCTCAAAATGAAGCTTAAGAGATAATGAGTGGCTTTGCTTCCTTTATCTAGATCACTTATCCACCCCAAAAGCTACCAACCAACATCTCCAACCACTTCATAAAGGAGGCAATCCAAAAGGGCTAAAATCTGGGTTGATTCGTGTAGAATTCTGCCCTAATTTCGAGTGCTCGAAATAGGGCCTCGAGCACTCAAAAATTGGGCAGAATGCCCTATGCTTGGTTTGCTCCGCCCGGACCTACTTTGGTAAAACGTAATTTTGTGCTCTGAACTCCGAATGACAAACCATTTGAAGATTTGGAAATCTAATTCAGAGCTCTAAAAACTTTATGTTTTGGTGGAGATCAAATTCTCAGGTCTGGTTGGTCAAAATTGTAGAACAAGGCAGACTTTCATTGCTGTCAGGCAGTTCTAAGCACCTCTAATAAGAAGATCATAACTCTCTGCTCCAAACTCCGAATGATGAACCGCTTAAAGATTTGGAAAGCTGATTCAGAGCTTTAAATCTTTCATGTTATGATAGAAGTCTAGTTCTCGAGTTTGGTAGGTCAAAAATGGTGAGAAAATCCGGATTTCACTGCTGCCAGAATTCAGCATTGCACCTTCCTATGTTCAAAACTCCACAAAGCATCATTTGTGCTTCCTTTTTGCAATTTAACCTGAAAATGTGCAAAAACATACAATTGGAGATAATCTATATAAAATACACAAATAAAGAACTTAACTAATGCAATTTAGGGCGCTTGAATATACAATATTCGGCGCTTCTCACACCTCCAAACTTACATTTTGCTAGTCCCTTAGCAAAACCAAAATGCAAAACTCAATAGAATGACAAACATGGGACTGCTACTACAAAAATATCTACCATGATAAAATAAAATAGATACATAGCTCAAATACAACTTGAAACAGACAAAAACTGGAGATGGGGTCATTAGGAAAACTATCTTGCATATATGAAGTATTGATACAAAAATTGGCTAAATACATTTCCACATACATGCATCAACATCAAAGTCTATATAAATAACTCAATTATCATCTCTTGAATGGAAATCAACTCTAGCTTCAGTGAAAGTGAATTGGATTCTCAACATGCGGCTTTTACTTTCTTTTCTAATTCCCAAGCACAAGTTTTCAAATCATTGAATTCCCCTTTAAATGAGGTCCCTAAGGCATGATTTTATTTACAAGACAACTTTTGTTGCTTGTTGACAATTTATTGCAACTCATAAGTGAAACATAGAATGGTTGTGCAATGCTGAAATCCATTAAGCTTTCTAACCAACCTATATAGCAAGCGTTAGGCCAACAACTCCCAAACCAGATGGCTTTAAGGTGTTAAGTGTAGAGACACTCCAAAGGGCTTAATAGCTCAAGTTGGAAAGGCTACGAACTCTAGCGAACCATGTTTATTACAATTTTTTTGAATGACTGTGCAATGTTTAAGTCCTTTAAGCTTTCTAACCAACCCTTGTAGCAAGCGTTAGGCCAACAACTCCCAAACTAGATGGCTTTAGGGTGCTAAGTGTAGAGACACTCCTAGGGCTTAATAGCTCGAGTTGGAAAGGCTACGAACGTCAACTGGTCATTTTTTTCTTTCTTTCTCAGTTTTTTTTTTTTTTTAGACAACTTAAATCATGCCAAAGATATTCATCTATTAGGTTCATCAAATCAGATTAACTAGGTCAAGGTTGATTAAGTTGCATGCCTCACAGTTAAGTTTCCAATGTGCATCTGTGCATTGTGAAGCTTAAAAGAGTGTCAAATCCAGCGAGAATTTAATTAAGACATTTATACAGACTAATTTGAATCTACATGATCATTTCAACTCAAATTTTTCTTTATTTTCAAAAATTTCAATTGCTTCTATACACAAGGTATTAAACATATGCTTCATCCCTGACAAGTTCAAATCATACTATCATTGCTTAGCAAAAATGTGAAACCAAAAATTTCCTATTGCACCCCCAAACTTGAATGTCACATTGTCCTCAATGTGTGAAGACAAGTGAAACAAAATAAGAGCAAAAAAGGTAAAAGAACAATATTACCAAGTAGAGTGACGAATGCAAAAATATCCATCGATATAAATGCGCAAACGCGTCCCCCAAACTTGGACTCGAAGACCTGCCAAAACAGCACTAATATACACAGGTAAAAGCATAGGTTTCGAAATAAAAAACTAAAAGAGAATGAATAATACAAACATGAAGTCTAGTAAAAATCCAAACAAAACATAAATTAGCACACATTAGTCATAAGGTTACAATTGATAACAAAACAATGCCAAGAATGGGGCCATTTAGAGAGATGAAGCTGGTTCAGGCATTGTGTCGAACAGGTAGTGTGCATGACAAAAAAGAAGAGGGCCAAAGGTTGATTAGAGTGATGGAAACCCAAAAAAATTTTTAGACAAAATGCTCTCTAGCATAGAGCATAACAACAATCACACCCAAACTCCACAATTTCCATGCCCATACTCCTCAAAAGGATAACAACAACAGAACAAAAAGAATAAAATAAAAAGGATGAGAAAGCATACCTTGAGAGAAGAATGGAGAGAAGGGAAAGATGGAATTAGGAAGGAGGATGGAGGTGCATGCATGAGGTGGTGGGTTGATTGGTGCCGAGGGTGGAGGGTGGTTGGTTTGGGGTTGAGGATGGTGGAGGATGGAGAGAATGCCGAGAGAGGGAAAGAAGAGCGAGGTGGGTTGGTTTTAAAAGAGAGGTGGCTTGGTTCGAGCACTCGAAGTGTATCTTTGAGTGCTTTGAAATGGGGCAGTGGGCTCGGTTGGTTTGTTGTGTGAGGAGTGGGTGATTGTGAGCACTCGAAGTGTGTCTTCGAGTGCTCTATAATGGGGCAGTGGGGTGAGAGGGGGGGTTGGCCTGGAGTTGTAGGTTGTGGGGTGGCTTGGGGTTGGCATGGAGTGGGTTGTGAGATGCCGAGAGTTGGTTCTTGTGAGCATGGTGGTGATGGAGTGGGTTGCGGTTTGTTTGTGTTGAGGTGAGGGGTGGCATGGAGTGGGGTGGATGAAGGAGCTTGAAATTGCCGAGAGAGAGAGAGAAGGTGAGGTTGGTTTGGTTGGTATGGTTGGTGCATGGTTGGTGCGTGGTGAGGGGCATGCATGTAGGGCGCGGGAGTTGGTGGTTTGCATGGTTTTTGGGTTGATGAGGTTGGGAGGAGGATGGTGAGGTAGAGTGGTGAAGTTTGTGGGAGGGGTGGTGAGATGCAGAGAGTTGGGGGCCGAGGCTGAGAGGGTGGTGGCTGGTTGAGTTCGAGCATGGTTTGTGAGGTGGTGGTTCGGGTGAGGGGTGGTTTGGTTGGTTCATGCATGAGAGGGAAGTGGGTTTGCCGAGAGGGGTTGTGTAGGTTGGTGTTAGAAGGTTGGGTGGTTGTGTTAGAGAAGGATGTGTTAGGGTTGAGAGGAGAGAAAAGGAAGGTGGTGTGTTGGGTTGATTGTCCATGGTGGGAAAGTGGCAGAGAGGTAGAGGGGTTGTGGTTTGCTTGGGTTGTTTTTAGCAGGTTGGTTGAAGAGCTTGGGGTGCTCGAGATTTTGGCAGAGGCATGCTATGGAATTGGTGAAGCTTCGAGCACTCGAAGCTTGGCCTTCGAGTGCTCGATTCTGAGGCAGTAGCTGCGGAAGTTGGGTTAAAAATTTGGAGCAATCCAAAAGGAATTTAGAGTGCTCTAAAATTGGGCAGTAGTGCATGCAAGATTGGTTCACAATTGGAGCACTCTAAAATGGAAGCTAGATTGCTCGAAATGAAGGCAGTGACTTCGGCAAGTTGGTGTGGTAATTTGGAGCAATCCAAATGGAAGCTAGAGTGCTCCAAAAATGGGCAGTGAGCTTGGGATTGATGATGAAGACATTTGGAGCAATCCAAATGGAATTTAGGGTGCTCCAAAATGGGTAGTAGCTCATGGAATTTTGGTTAGATCATTCGAGCACTAGAATCTTGGCCCAGTGAGCATTTTGAATGGATGCAATTGCTGAAACAAATGTGTCAAACTTTGCAACATCTTGCTAATGCATGAATCAAATTGGCAAAATTTTCAAAATGCAACACATTTCCAATGCATGGATGAATGTAGGAAAATTTTTAAACCTTTACAACATCACATAATGCATGAATTAAATTTCAGAAAAAATTTTAACACTTTGCAAATTCATTCCAATGTAACGCGTGGATGGAAAATTTTGAAAACTTTTCAACTTTTTTCTAATGCATGGACAATTTTTAAACTTTTGAACTTCAATCCATTCTAATGTAGGAAGGGAAAATTGTCAAACTCTACACTTCATTGCAATGCATGGAAAATTTAGATAATTTTTCAAACTGTGCAAATTTTTTTTCTTCAATGAGTGCATGGATGATTTCAAGAAGATTTCCCAACTTTTGCAACCTCACACAATGCATGGATGATTTTGAGAAAATTTTCAAGCTTTGGAACATCTCTTCAATGCATGGATGAGATTAAGAACATTTCAACAATGCATTAAAAATGAGAGATTGCACATGAGTTGCATGCCAAAGATCCTATGAAATTGCTCGAAAGTGATGGAAATTTTCAGGAATGAAAATTAGAGCTGAGAAGGTCTAAGAAGCCAGTCTAAAATTGCGAAACACAACTGAAGACCATTTCAGAAAAATCAAATTTTTGGCTTATCGAAACCATTTCCCATAAAATTTCAAGGCACGAGCAATTTAAGAAGGTAGAGAAGCTTGGAACATCGCAAGAATTTATTCCCTTGCTTTGCTAAATTTAATGTCGATAGCTAGACGAAGTTAGAGCAGGTACTAATCCTCAAAAATCTCGATAGCTAGACACACCGAGATCAGGTTAGTCCTCCTTACCCTATACCATGTCTCTCAAGAGATTCAAGCTTCCCCAAATAGGATAATTCTTTTAAAAGCGAAGAAGGAAGAGCTTGAAGACAAAAGTGGAAAAGAGGTAGCGGAAAGACCTCAACCCACTCTTCATCCTCAATGAAGAACTTTGGATTATGGGGCTTATTTGGATTATGGGAAGATGGATTAGGTGAAGGTGCACCAAGCAACGACTTATGAAGGGTCATATTGAGCACGGGAATGCTCAACAAGTTATCCTTCAGACTTTCAACATCCTCCTCACACTTATCCGGCGGTTCGGGCTCAATAGCTTGAGATAACTCAGGAGAAGGAATGAGAGGAAGTGCAAGTTCCCAAGAGAGGGATACATTTGATGTTGCCCAAGGAAGAGAGAGAATAGGTGGAGGAATATCAAACAAAGAATTTACCTCCAAAATAGAATTGTCAACATCAAAATCCTCATAATTGAAATGAGCTAATCAAGCTTTTAGAGGATCCTCCATTAAAGGAGGTGCACCAAGCAAAGGATTATGTAGGGGCTGTGCTGGATTTTTATAGGATACAATCTCATCATCATTAATTTCCTCATTTTAACCACAAATTCTTCAATTTTTTGTGTGGCTACAATTTGATCTTCACCCACTATTTCTTCATTTTCACATGCGGTAACCACTTGAACATTCTCGTGATGAAAATTACTAGAAGTAAACTCATCATTTATAGAATTCTCTTTTGGATTAACCACAAGTTCAATTGGAAATTCTTCTTCCTTTTCCTGATTTAGAACATCAACCATTTGTTGAATTTGGGCTATTTGGTCATCTAAATCAACTCTAGATTGGGAATGAGAATAGGCAGTGGATTGCATGCTAACAATGTCATCCAACATTTGCTGGTTAGACTCCATCATTTGCGTATGCATAGACTCTATCATTTGTTCATTGGCAGCTATTAACTCATCCAATGGAGACGGTAGAAAAGGAGAAGAAGAGGGCTGGAAATAATGATCATTGGGTTGAAAATTGGAGTGAAAATGTTGCCCAAGAGATTGTGGGGCTGAATTTTCTATGTCAAGCCACAAGAAGTTTTGATGATCTCCTGAACCCGAGTTATAACCATTGAAGTATGGATCACTACCCGGTTCAGAGAAATTCTCATTTGGTTGCTCTAGATAAAAGTCCGAGAATTGTCTCGTTGGAAGACATTCTCTTGTATGATGTGTATGACTAGAGCAAAAGGCACAAAACTCATGTGGTGTGTAAAATTGAGTTGAAGGAAAATTACTCCCCATTAAGGACTAATTCAGCCACTTGATTAGATACATTAAGGTGAATTTACACAAAATATATACAACTCAATTAAACTACACAGCAACCCTTCACCAAAACATCCACATGCAATGATCCCTTTCTCCTCAATTAGCAAGACAAAAATGTAAATGGCCACGACAAGGATCGATGCTTGAACACGAAATATAAACAAGATAAGAGCCTCGACAAGGGCTTCATAACTAAATTAAACACATACACAATATTCACAATGCGAAACTAGAAGTCAAGAGACTTACCTGGGGTCCTCTAGACTTACAATTTGCTAGCAATCCCACGGCGAGCTTCGAGTCCCTAGAATCTTACAACACGAAGATGATCAAAACATACAAGGAATATTCACAAGACACAATATTAACAATCAAACTAAAATTAACCCTAGAACCTTGGTCGCTAAACCATATGCAAGTCCTCGGCAACGGCGCCAAAAATTGATCGGTTGGTCAATCATACATCAACCTTCGCAATAGCACGAATCATTGTAAAATAGGGCTATTGGTCGAGTAAGTCGAACCACTGGGACTGCGCTAGTCTATGGTAACCTAAGCGTCTAGAGTCATTCTTAGGATGATGAAGGGATATAGAATGTTTGTTTGGTTTGTCACTAAAGCTAGGAATGTAAAGATGCATAAAATAAGAATGCAAGAAATGTAAAGGAAGGAGATCTAGGTAGAGAGGGCTAGGGAAGTGATTCTACTACCTATCCATAAGCATGTTAATACATGATTTACTTGGGGAATAATATATGCACATAACCATGAAATGCAACAACATAAAATTATTACATTCCCTTCAAGAAATTTATGAAATCAATAGGTAAGAATAACTTATCAAAGTATTACATGTTTTGGTTACCTAAACTAGGTTGCAACCTTAGACATACTCACTAAGCATGGAGTTATCAAGCCCTTAATCACATAGTAGAAGCACATGACATTAGGAATCAAAAATAATCTATCAAAAGAGAACCCTAAGCTATAGACTATCAAATTTCCCAAGCATCATGCCAATAAAAACATTTCCATAAACTCATCTTCATTGTCACTATGAAAATGGAAGCAAAATAATCATAAGAGGAAACAATCTTAAGACAAGATCTTAAACTCAAAATGATCATTAATAGACATTGAAGCTCTTCACATCAAATAAAGCTCTAGTTCATGGAGAGGTCATATATATACATTACATCCCCAAATGTAAATAAAAAACAAGACATGCTTACAAGAAGGAGTTTCATCACCTCCCTAGAAGAGGGTTTAGTTACCCATGGTGGCCCTAGATGGAGGAAGAAGCATGGATCCTCCTTCCATTTTCGAGCTCCCTTCTTTTTGCTCCAAGAACCCACTCTTCCTTGCTCTCTTCTCTCCCCTATCTTCTCAAAATGAAGCTTAAGAGATAATGAGTGGCTTTGCTTCCCTTATCTAGATCACTTATCCACCCCAAAAGCTACCAACCAACATTTCCAACCACTTCATAAAGGAGGCAATCCAAAAGGGCTAAAATCTGAGCACAAGTGGGCTGAGTCGTGTAGAATTCTGCCCTAATTTCGAGTGCTCGAAATAGGGCCTCGAGCACTCGAAAATTGGGCAGAATGCCCTATGCTTGGTTTTCTCCGCCCGGACCTACTTTGGTAAAACGGCCATAACTTTGTGCTCCGAACTCCGAATGACAAACTGGTTGAAGATTTGGAAAGCTAGTTCAGAGCTTTAAATCTTTCATGTTATGATAGAGTCCAGTTCTCGAGTTTGGTAAGTCAAAAATGGTGAGCAAATCTGGATTTCACTGCTGCCAGAATTCAGCATTGCACCTTCCTATGTTCAAAACTCCACAAAGCATCATTTTTGCTTCCTTTTTGCAATTTAACCTGAAAATGTGCAAAAACATACAATTGGAGATAATCTATATAAAATGCACAAATAAAGAACTTAACTAATGCAATTTAGGGCGCTTGAATATACAATATTCGACGCTTATCATCAATCAATTAAATTAAAACAAATAATCAATTATTTTAAAATACCAATTAATCATCCAATTAAATTAAAACAAATAAGCAATTAATTTAACACAAAAACAATGCTAATTAAACATATAGCCAAATACTCACACAAAACACAAAATCCAAATAATTAAATAAAAATGAAAACAAAATTCAAAGAAAATTTAATTTAAATTCCAACTATATCCTTTTAAATATTAGGGGTATTACAGTTGCCCTCCTAACTTCTCCCCCTGGCAGACCTTTCAATACTCTGCTCTCAACCCTCTGTTTATGTGTTTACAGAACTTAGGTTACGGCTGTGAACTAAGTGCTTTGATCATAACCCTAGACCTATATTATTATGATGTATTTATAAGCTTTAATCCCTAAAACCCTAATCCTTATAAGATTAGAGACAGAGCCCTACTCAGCCCATAAACCATCATGTGATATAAACAACGTCGGCTACCCATATAAAGTTTAAACCTAATGTAACTATATATAAGCAACACTAAATAGACACGTTAAGGCAAAACAATAACGAAATTTAACTAAATAAAGTCAAATAAAACAATTAACTAATTAACTTAAATAATGAATGCAATTAAAATCAATTAAACAAATAATCAAGTAAACTGACACATCATTCAAATAATAATAAGTAATTCAAATAACTCAAACAATCACAATTAGGTCAAATAATTCAAGCAAATTAAGCAATTAGATAATTAACCATTAAAAATTGCAATTAAATAATTAATGAAATTCCAGGACTATCCTTTGTAAAATTAGGGGTATTATACTGAGTCTACTTGGGAACGGGAGGATGTCATTCGCTTGCAGTTTCCTGAAATATTGGAAGAAGGTAAGAGCGAATTCCGTCCTCGAGGACGGAATTCCTTTTGTTAGGGGGGAAGAATGTAATACCCCTAATTTTAAAGGATAGTCTTGGTATTTTAATTAATTATTTAATTTCATTTTTATTAGTTTAATTGTTTAATTACTTCTTTGATTGAATTATTTGAATTAATTATTATTATTTGACTTATTTAAATTTGTTGAATTAATTGTTATTATTTGAGTTACTCGAATTAATTGATTTAATTGTTTTATTATGTGTCCTTAATTGATTTATTATAATTGTTTAATAATGTAAATAAGTTAATGGGATTAATTAGGGTTTTAGGTTTCACGCTGCGGCCGACTAGAATTTGGTTAGGGTTTTCAGTCTCTAATTATAAATGGACTAGGGTTTGTGGAGACGCCTATATTTACATACTCTCGTATGGTGTTTGTCTAGGGTTTAAGACATAAACCACGAACCAGAGAGTTGTGAGAGACAGAGAGAAACAGAGAGTGCAACGTGAGAGATAAACAAAGGGATTCAAAGAGGACGGGACTGAGTGCTTTTGGGTCGAACCAAGAGCAACGGAGGTGCGGAATCACAGTCTAGAAGGTGGCCAAAAAACTCAGAGACGGAGGTTTAAGGTTTTAAACGGAAACCTAAAGGCAAGTCTCTATTCCATCTCTTTCCCTTAAACCTGTGTTCTGTGCATGCCTAGGTAGACTCCAGGGATTAAACTAATTCTAAAACACATCTTTTATACATGTTTAAATAGTATGTAATTTCATTGAATTAATCTGGTTTGAGTTTGCTTAAAGTTTCTAACTGAAATCCTGTTGCCGTTGTTTTAAAAGCTTGTGTTCAATTCATGTCATGGTTGTATAATAATGTTTTATAATTAATCTGGGACTGAGATTGAACCCTAGAACAAGTAATAAAATTAGTACAGGGACTCCGAGTATTGCCGGAGACGAGGAAGACAACGAAAAACGGACGACGGCTCTTAAGGGTGAGAGAGCAGGCTCCCAAAAGGAGGGAGCCAGCTCCCACAAAGCAAGAGCAAGCTCCCAACACCTTAGAGCAGGCTCCCAAGGGTGGGGAGCTGGCTCTCCTTGTTCTGGAGCAGGCTCTCAACTTTTAAGAGCCTACTCTCGCTTTGAAACGCACTGAAATGTTTTTTTTAAGGTCTGTTAAGACTGTGCAGGGTATTTTTACTCGTTTAAGCTGTGTTAAATGATGTTTATGATTGTCATAGACTTGTAAAAATATAGGGGAACAATAATTCATAAGTGGATTAAGGACTGGACAGTAAGAACTTAGGGAAAAACCTACCTGTGGCACTTGAATTGTTAATCAACTTACATACTGGAACTTGGAGGTTATTTTACACACGATTTTTAATACTGTTAATCATATTTAAATAGAGACAAAAGTATGGTGAATCAATTGTAATTGACTGTGCTTGATTTGGAATAAATTGATACTTATTTGCTATTTAATTGCATCAATTTATGAATAATTTGGAGGATGTAAATGCTTAGAGTTATTTTAGCACTTTACATAGTTGGAATGTGATTTTTAGGTTCTATAATGAATACCTAATATTGATATATATGTATTAATTTATATTGATGCATATTTTAGAGAATGGTTGATGAATAATTAGTGTAGTTTATCAACTATGCTATTTGGAGGATTGTATGCACCGGTACGGACGGTTGCATACTAGGGATGGATTAGTTTAAATACTAAGTACTACCTAATCTGGATTGAGGAATGGATTAACCATATAGGTTAAGTCCAACTCATACTTATGTCATGTCAATAAAATAATTGAATGACTTGCTTTGGTTTCTGGATTGATTGTTATGTATATATTAGGCCACTATACCAGATGGATGATATTGTGTATTAGGAGTATACGGACTTTATATATTTATGTTATGGTGCCATGGTATGAGCTTGAGTCTCAGGACCATGGTTAGGGTGCATATATCGCCTAGGATGGATAACTGGACATAGGTGTTGTTCCCTGGTAGGTCTAGGTATACATGACCACATTATGTGCGATTTGCATGGTATCTTTACTCAGGCTGAGACAGACCTATTGGACTAGTGAGCATCCTATAGTATGTACTTATACATATATGGATTACTCTAGATATTGTTGAGTTATCTAGGATATATTTGTGTATCGGGTTTCTATATGGATCGTAGTAGAATAGGACTTGCTCGTCAGTTCCAGGGTTAGAGCTTGATCGTTCAGAGCAGATACAGACACTCATTCCTCCGACTACGTAAGACTACTTTCTATGTTTAGCTTTAGATTATATTTCAGTTGTTTCAGTTTCAGTTTGGGATGTTATTAGGGGTCCATGGGATGGATTCGCGAGTTGTTATTATAATGGAGGTTTTACATTATTGGATTTTAAGTATTTAACTTTTGATGATTATATTTTAGAATTATTTCAGCTTTTTATTATTTTATTCTTATTTCATATTTGTGCTATGTGCTTATTTACATATTGATTGTTTGATATTTCCCTCGGGTTTGGGCTTGGGCCTGATCAACCCATGTCTCGGATTCGAGGGGTATCACAAAAAGCCTCACTTTGCAAATGATTTAATGTTGTTCTCACATGGCAGTATTCCATCATTATATATTCTTAAGGCTGCTATCGATAAGTTTCATACACTGTCTGGGCTTCAAATTAACTAAAACAAGGTCAAGTTTTCCTATTTGGTGTAAATATTCAGTTAGAAACTGACATCTTAAGGTTTCTTGGTTTTGAAAAAGGCTCCCTTCTTGTGAGGTACCTTGGGGTACCATTGATCACCAAAATAGTGAGAGCAAATGACTGCAGAGTCTTAGTTGATAGAATTAACTCCCGAATAGCTCACTGGAAAAGTAAAAATCTATCATTTTGCAGGTAGACTACAGCTCATTAGAGCAATCCTCTTCTCAACCCAAATGTATTGGAGTTCTATATTCATACTTCCAATGAGCATTCTACATGAACTAAAAAGCATTTTTGGTACCTTCCTTTGGTCTGGTCCAGTTTTTAAAAAAACATGAGCTAAAGTTGCATGGGATAAATGTTGTATCCCTAAAAGAGCTGGGGGGCTTGGACTCCCTAACTTGAATACTTAGAATGAAAGTGCAATAATGAAACATCTTTGGCATATAATCAGTTGAAAGGACATGTTGTGGGTCAAATGGATTCATACCTTTCTACTTAAGGGCATGAGTATTTGGGAGGTTAAAGTGCCTGGATAGTGTTCTTGGACTTGGAGGAGATTATTTGGTCTTAGGGATTCAATCAAACCCCTTGTCAAGCTTGAAATTGGAGATGGAGCTCTGCCAATTTCTGGTTTGACATATGGTGCCATCTTAGTCCTCTTCATCAACACATTCTCCCTCAACAGATGGCCGCAACTGGATTTGACAACAAAACCAAAGTAAATTCATTCATCACCAACAACACTTGGACATTTCCAACATCGATTCTAAGTATCCTTCCACAGCTACAACATACATCTTTACTTCCCACACCCAAGCCTAATTGCAGGGACAAGTACATCTGGATACCATCCAATTCTTGCAAATTTTCTATAGCAAAAACCATAAAACACTACAATTATCAACTCCTAAGCCTACCTTGGACTCATTTGGTCTAGTTCAAGCCATCTATCCCTAAGCATACCTTTACCCTATGGGTTACAATTCAGCACAAATTACCTACCCTTAACAGAAGGTATACATCACATATTAATTCTACATTGTGCCCTCTATGTAATATAGAACCTGAATCCCATGATCACCTATTTTTTAAATGTACATTTGTCCAACCCATATAACACTTTCTACAGGCAGGTTGTGGGTATCATATACAACCTTCTTCTTGGACAGACCTTATTGTTTGGGCATCTCACCACTGGAAGGGGAATTCAGTTCACCACAGTCACACAGTTTCCAAAATGGGATTGGCTTCTTTAGTCTACCATGTCTGGATTGAGAAAAATAACAAAATTTTCAAGAAGAAATCAAGGAATGCAAACTCAGTGCTCCATCTCACTTGGAAGAAATTAGAACCAAGATGTTCTTTTCTACAATTTCTGATTCACTCAATACTAGGAGGGTTACCAATGAATGGGATCTTCCGGAGTCTGTGATTCGTCCCCTAAAGAAACCACCACATATAAGGGGCTAGCTATGCTTAGCAGTGTTAGAATCATCTTCCATGTCTTAGTACCGGATTGTTGTTTTAATTTTTTGTTCATATATAACTGTTGTTGGGTAGTTCTGGGTTTAAATGTTCCTTTCTTCCCTTTGGACCTATTCTGGTTAGCTATGGGCTAACTCTTGGGCTTGTTTGTAATCTTTATCATTAATATATTAACCTTTAACTTTTTTAACAAAAAAAAAAAAAAAAAAAAAAGTGCACTGACTACTCCTTTGTCGTTTAACAAGGATACATTTAAAAATTTATTCTTATCAATACAATTAAAAAAAATATTAAAAAACCACTATCATAAAAAAATTGAATTCCCTAAACACAAAAAATTTTGGAACAGAGGAAGTACAAAAATCATGAATATTTAATCTAAAAAATAATAAAATAATATTTTATTATCACAAAATGCAGTCTATGATAATATGGCTCTGATACCAACGATAAAACATTAGATAAACTCTACCTTAAATACACACATAAAAAATTATATTATATATAGAGATCACTTTCATGATAAAATAAAAAAAATGTCCGCACAGAACACAAGCCCCTCACAACTGGCAGAGATAACTAGTATTTATTAAGTGCAAATTCATACTAATCTGATGACATAATTTTTATTAAATTTGCATAAATTTACCTTTAATTTTTGAAATTAATTGTTTAAATAAAAATATTAAGTAAAATTTTTAAAAATAATTTAAGTAATTTCTTAATTTTTTTTAAGTATATATTGCATAAAAAAGAAGGTTTTTTTTATTTAAGTAATTTATTAATTATTCATAAATATATTGTACGAAAGAGAAGGTACTTTTTTTACGATAAAAAAGTTTAAACCAAGTATAATAAATTTTATTAGAATTAATACTAAAGTTTTATTTAGGGATGGCAACGAGTGGAGTTGGGGCGGTTTGGCCAAACCCTAGTCTGCCTATTTAGAAAATTTGTCACATCAACTCCACTCCTACTCCGAAACAAGTTTGTAATTGTTATATCATCTCCACCCCTACTCTAATAAACAAAATACCGACTCCGCCCCATGTATTCCGTTTAATTGCGGGACGTAGTGGGGGCGGGTCGGGTTGTGCCACTTTTATTATGTAGTAAAAAAAATTAGCCTAATGTGTTTAAATTGGGCTAATAAATAAGTTGACATAACTTTTAAATTAGTAAATAAAAAATATTAATATATTAACGTACACTTCCAGCAAAGTTACAAGAGTCTTAAAAATATTAAATATTATATATATAATTATTTATATATATTAAAAGATACATATATAATCGGGGCGGAATCAGAGCGGGTTCATTGCTAAATCCGCCCCTGTCCCAAACCCATTTTGGGTTTTCAATTATTTTACCATATCTATCCCAAATCTATTTAGGTGAGCACCAAGTTCACCCCATTAGGGTCTGGGCAAGGCAGAAACCCGTGGGTCGGAGGAAATTGCCATCCTTAGTTTTATTTGAAAATGATAGTTATAACTCGATTTTTTGTTTTCATTTTTATGATAAATTCATACTAATAATAAAATTAAGGTAAATGGTATATATATATTTTAAAAATGTATGTGGTATATTTAATATTTAGATTAGAAAAATTAAAAAAAATAATTTAATAAGAAATGACAAATTTAATGAGAAAGAGTAAAATAGTTTGAGTTTGTCCTAAATTTTAACAAATTATTTTGTTCTGTGAATTATTTTATAATTCAGAAAGATTATTTTACAAAAAAGGTAATAGCTCAGAGGGGTTTTTTTTTTTTTTTTTTTTTTTTTTTCAATCTTATATGATAATTATTCACTGTTTTCACGGCCACCCCACCCTATTCAATAGCGCATATAGAAGTTTCTATAATTTCAGTATTCATTACTTGAGAAATTTTAAAAATAATAATAATAATAATAATAAAATAAATAAAATTACTTGAGAAAAGATAAACAAATAAAGTCAATAACTTTTTCTTTTATGAATGATCTTTGAGATGATATCCATCCATCTTTTATTCAAACCTGCATAAATTGAAGCAAATATGGTTGCCTCATGTGGTGCATAAAATTAAATGTTCTCCATGGTCTGTAATATCATTATTATTGCTTAGTTGAATTTTCACTGTGTAGTGTGGACTACAAAAGTTTGAAGAAGTCCTAATATATTGAATTAAATAAATTTAAGTCAATGATCATGGCTATTGACATTTCTGTCCCATGTATGAAAAACTTCTTTGGTATACTTCTGAAATACATGAGTAAAATATAATATTTCATCAATAAAATGAAACAAATAATTGTCCCAGTTATTCAACTCTCAAGAATTATAATATCCTTAATTTCCTAAATGATAGGGATAGGGTAAGCAGTTGGAATTCAAAGGCCGACCAGTTTAGATTCAAATTAGGGTGGCAAGTAAGAACCATAAGGCGACGTGAATAACGATTAATTTAAATTTAAAAGAGGATGAATCTGATTAGATTTCAAAATAATCTCTCAAGAATTGCAACATCTCGAAGGAGGATGACGAATTATATTAAAGACCAAGTTTACCAATCAAAAATGTATGAAAAATTAAATATAAACGAAGCCAAAATCAATTAAGTTTGGGCTATTGTTTTTTTTTTTTTTTTTTTGCCACCATTTCTCTCCTAAAAACAAAACCAACTAATCAATATATTTTAATCATGTGACGATTTTGTTTTTGTTTTTTTGGGTACATAATTTAACATGTGATCACTTCTTCGTTGATTTTGTGTATGAGGAGAATTGGTCTGGTATTTACAGCCGTCGGTCAACAATAGATTTTAATCATGTGATATATCTAGTTTTTATTTATTTATTTATTTATTTATTTATTATTATTATTTGGTTATGTATTCAATTTGTTATTGTATTATTAGGATGAAGAAATTAAGGATTAACACGTTTTCTTTAACTCATTATTCACGTCCAATTCAATATATGAAATGTTAATCTTAATTACATTTAAACTATTTAACTTGAACCCTCTTCATTTTTTAATTTTTAAACTCGAGTTTACAACTCAGATTAAAATTTTAGACTAAAAATTCATGTTAATTTGGGTTATTTCTCTCTCTCTCTCTCTCTATATATATATATATATATATATAATCAAAATCTAGATTGAAAATTTAAAGTGATATTTAATTATTTACAGATTAAATTACTCTTAAACACAACAAATTTTAAAAACTTAATGTGAATTTTTTTAAAATTACAAACAAATTCTTAGGAAATTAATTATCAAAGTGTTAACATAAAATAAATTAATATTTAAAGAAGGAAAGTTGAAAAGAAAAGGTAAATACAATTTGAATATTACATATGATAACATCTAAAATAAATAAATATATATATATATATATATATATATATATATAGATATATAATATTAGAATTGGGGTTTGGGTTGGGCTCGGATTCTAAGCACCTCAACCTAAGTCCAATCTTTATTTTCGGGTTGAACCCAAAAATAGTTTGCCAAGCGAAAAATCTTATTGGGTTCGGGTATTAGCTCACTGGTGCTGTACATTTTAGATCACATGAAACCTAAATTATATATCTTTTAAATTAATTAGTACTATTCAATATCATGTGATCCCAAATTGAAACCATAAATGCAACTTCTTTAGGAATTAAAATGAGAAGGTAAGCACACATATTGGTTTTTGATTAACATCATTCACATCTCAAAATATATAGTAATAGGGGCGACAATTTGTGTTTGTGGGTCATAATCGTGTCATGTCGATTTAAGAGTATTCTACTAAATAACTCAACCCGAACACGACCCGTTTAATAATCGTGTCAGGAACCCTCAACACTAACCCGACCTGTTTATTAATTAAACGGGTTACACGTGTAACCCGTTTAATGACCTGTTTAATAAAATCAAATATTTTATTATTTAAATTATTAATAATACTCGATCAAACATTAAATATTAGAAAAATATAAGCTTCAATCTAACTAAATTACTAAATAATCTCGAATCTACAAATATATATAAATATATTTATTTATATATATAAGATACACGTTTAGATAGTTATTTTGGAACTTAAATAGAAATTTGTTTATGACACGTATAGTTAAACGGGTATAAATGGGTTACACGAGTTGAACCCCTCAACCCAAACACGACACGATTAATTGTGTTGACCCGTTTACCACCCAAGCCATTTTAAAGTCAATCCAAACCCGTTTAACTCGTGTTGTGTTCAAGTCGAATTGGCAGGTTGTGTCAAACTTTGTCATCCCTAATCGCAATGTATGAAAAACAAGTTCATTATACAGTAGTCTATAAGTAAGCTGCAGGCCATAGAAATTTCTCTCCCGATAACATATTTCTAGTCCAATTAGGCTGCTTGAAAAGCCATCAGTGATTGAGACATTGTCATTCCTAAGGGTCTTTTTGGCAAGGTAAGGGCATATGTAAGTTGAACACTGTGTTCTTCATTATTAGAATTTATCCATTCTTAAACCATGCACAAGTTGAAGAAAATGAGGAGAAACAATGGTCTGAATTTTAACGTACTTGTTAGAAATTATGAATGAAAATTGTTTAATTAGTCATCAATAAATGCCTTTGACTGAACAGGTGCGGTTACTGGTTGGCTATGGGATGAAAAGATGCAACTCAAAACCAACAGACATAACTATTCATCTGAACCATTGCAACCTATTGGAGTAGATGTGTTTATCGGTGAACAGACATCATGTGAACCATTGCAACCAATTGGAGTTAATTTATCCAGTGTGAAGAGACACATATAAATGGTTGTGTCTAATGATGAAGAGACACATATAATTGGTTGTCCATTGATAAAGAGACACACCCAATCCGAAAAGGCACCTTACTTAAAAATTACTTTTTAGTTTTTTCCAAAGGGTTGCACCCAATTCAAAAAGGTACCTTACTTAAAAACTACTTTTTAGTTTTTTTTAAAGGGTTGCACTCACCCGAAAAGGCACCTTGTTGCCTATAAATATCCCCATTTGGATCATTTGCAAATGGTTTATTTTCATTTTCTTCTATCTCCCTCTCTAGACTTGAACCCAACCCAAGTGAGTTCAAACCATAAGTTAAGTGGTCCGAACCACTTAGAACCTAATCCAATTTCATCGAGTCATATTAAGATTGGTCCGAACCATTTAGTTCGGATTGCACCCAATTCAGCATTTATATAGTATAGATGCATTTTTGAGTCAGAGAAAGTATTACACAGAGGAGGTTCGCCGTATCCACGAGTTTGTAGTGCTGCTACTGGTAGATGTAAACCGTTGTATCCTGGGAGATAGATGCCACTGAGTCCGTTAACATCATAGCGGGGCGAATATATCTTAAGGACATAGTATCCAATACTAGTCTCGATCCAGGTTCTTTATTTATTATTATTATTTTATTGCTTTATTTTGCATATTTAATTAAATATAGAGTTGCATATTTAATTAAAAAAAATTTAGCATATTGTTAATTATCCCATGACATATTAATAAAAGATTTGTTATATCTTAAATGTCACATGAAACATATATTTACCAACAGTACTATCAGATAATAGTGAATGTTATGGGGAGAGTAAGCTCTAGCTTTGAGGTTTTTCCACCAAAAGCTGGCCAGAGGATCTTTTAATTCTTATAGTCTTAACTTTGAAGTTTTTTCACCAATTATTTTCTTAAATCCATGAGCAAAAAAGGTGATATTTGGATAAGAAAATTGAACCCATTATTACCTAATATAGTTGACATTTCTCAAGAATAATTCATCAAACCATTTAGGGGTGGCAAAATGGGTCAGGAACCACCGACCCGCTCATATCCGCCTGTTTTTTAATATTTATAGGTGAACCATATTTAATTTAAAAGTCAAGATGGGTTGGGTAATTTTTAACCACTTAATTTGAGAGTCAAGATGGGTAGCCATATTCAACCCATATTTCACCCATCACATAATAAACATACATCTATTCTATATTGCACTTAACTCATTTCTCTCTTTAGAAATTTCTTCTAAAAAACTAATTAATTAAAAAATATTTTTAAAAATTAAAAAATAATTTTAAATAATAATTAAAAATAATTTTTAAAAAATAAAAAAATTTAAATAATAAAAAAATTTAAAAATAAATAAATAAATTTTAAAATAAAAATAAATAAAAATAAATAAATAAAGTTTAAAAATTATTTTAAAAAAAGGTGTAATATCAATATAAAGTGATGTGAGTAGATTGTATGGGACTTTGGAAGAAGCAATATGTTGCCTAGCCATCTTGTTGGGAATAACATATAAAATAGAAAAAGAAAAAAGGATTAAAATAAAAAATAGTAAAGTCAAAAAATTCAAAATAAAATGTACAAAAAAAAAAAAAAAATTTATGTTCCCTAAATTTTTTTTTATGTTCCCTAAAAGTTGAGCTCATTAATTCCGAGGGTATGCACTGCATAAAACATGGAGGGATATATATATATATATATATATATATATATATATATATATATATATATATATATATATATATATATATATTTGCGTATGCACTCAAGGGAGCACTCAAGGGAATTAATTCTCAACATTCGGCCATGTGAGTTGCATATCTTAACCGTAGAGATAAATAATAAATTGTAAGAGGAAAGTCCAGAAAATACCTCTAAATTATGATTTTTAAAATTTGGTAACTAATCCTATCTCTCCAGTATTAAATTTTCATTATTTTTTTGAAAGTGTAAGCTATTTCTTAACTATTTTTTTTTATCATTTGATATATATACTTCAATTTATTTCTTTTATTAATATACACATATACAATAATTAGTTGATGGTTCATATTCACAGCTCCTATTTTTCCATTACTAAAATTTTATTATTAATAAAGCTATAAACATTTGGTAATTAATCTTACATTTTTAGTTGATGGTTTGTATTCATAACTCCCATCTCTCCATTACTAAATTTTCATTACTTTTAAAGTATAAAAAAATTTAAAAATAATAATTAAGTAAAAATAATAATTAATGGGTCAACGGGTCATAACGGGTTGACTCTATCCATTTTTAACCTGCCTATTTTCAACCCGTTCTGAACAGATTGAATATGGGTCTTGACCCATATTGACCCGCCCATTTTTAACCCAACCCAACCCGCCTATTTGCCACCCCTAAAACCATTGAACCCATTATTACCTATTTAATGTTAATTAAAATCTAAAAAATATTTTTTAAATGACAAAAATACCCTTCAAAATTTCAAAAAAATATGTTTCAGAGAGAGATAGGGATTTTCTGAAGTTTGGAGGTTAAAGTTGTGATAATAAAAAAGCAGAAAATACTGGTATATGCTAGGATTCATCTAACATATAGCAGGAATACATGGTGGTTATCTTTCACTATATAGATATGAGTGAATATCCCTAAGGGGCAACCTAGGGTACATCAGTTTTTCATATAAATTTCAAAGTGCAAAACTATTATGCTATCATCTATTGATTAAGATTTTGTATAATAAAGTGTGAGGTTTTGCTCATTAAGCTTGTTGTCTTTAGGCTTGTAAAACTGATTGGGCTAAAAGGAAGCAGGAAAAGGAAAGAGTGGTAAGGCTCCAGGATAAAGGTAATCTATATTATTCCATAGATGAACTTAAGTGTATTAATTTGTGTTAAAATGTTTCTAAATTTTATTTGATCTTTTAAATTTATTGTTTGCAGATAAGGGCAGAATTGATGCCCAAATCAAAGCTGATGAAGCTTTTTCACAAAAGATAGCAGAAGCACGACAAATGATGCAGAAAAGAGAGAGAGAGACACATTGCCCGACTTTTTCTGCAAAAGGTTTATATTTGTCTTTTTTTTTCTGTACACCAATGAATCTGTTTATGAGATGCTTAAAAATAAATTAATTGTTCTCCCCCGCGGCCCTTTCCTCATTTCAGTTGGAGTAGACTGTCGAGTTTGAGGACAATCACACTGGGAGCTATTCTGGTTTGAAACTTATGAGAGGATCTCTCCCTCTTCTGCATTAATCATCCCCTTAATCCTATTGAAATTATCCTTCTTTAGAAACAAACCGAACTCCTCTAGTGGACTTAGATTCTCAAAGTATTTGACAATTAGAAGACTGTCGACCTTGAGGACAATCACACTATACAAAATCAAACTTCTGTATGGGAGCTATTCTGGTTCGAAACTTATGCGAGGATCTTCTCTTCTACCTCAATCACCTCCTCATCTCCATAAAAATCATCTTTCCTTAGAAACAAACCAAACTCCTCCAATGGTTTAGTTGGTTCAAATGCACTTAGATTCTCAAAGTATTTGACAATCACTTAGAATTAACTAAACCATTGGAGGAGTTCGGTTTGCTTCTGAAGAAGATGATTTCTACGGGGATGAGGAGGTAATTGATGCAAAAGAGGGAGAGATCCTCGCATAAGTTTCAAACCAGAATAGCTCCCATACAGAAGTTTGATATTGTATAGTGTAGTCAAGCCATTCTTTACTGATTGTCAAATACTTTAAGAGGTTTATTTTTGAAGAATGATGATTTCTATGGGGATGATTAATGCAGAAGAGGGAGAGATCCTTGCATAAGTTTCAAACCAAAATAGGTCCCACACAGAAGTTTGATATTGTATAGTGTAGTCAAGCCATTCTTTACTATAAAATAAAGAAGTTTGATGTATAACTGCACACACAAATTATATAAGTCTGCAAATAGAAACAAAATATGGAGCAAATCGTAATTTATTAATTTGGAAAATTTGAGTACAATCCTCTGTAATAATATTCTTTACAAAAAAAATGGTCCTATGATTCGATCTCCTTTTTGTTGTTGGTTGGATCCAAGGGCTGCACAAGTTTGTTCTTAAATCACAGTGGAATTTGATGAAGAACGACATGTCTTTGGATGTGTTTGATGTTCTTCGCTTTTGGATTTGGATTCTGAACTTGTGTCTCTAACTTCTGAGTCTCTGGATTTCTGAGTCTCTGGACATCTGGACTTTCTGAATTCTGAATCTCTGGATTTCTGGACTCTGAATTTGTGTTTGAATTTCTGAACTTCTGAATTCTGAATTTGTGTCTAAATTTCTGAACTTCTGAATTCTGAATTTGTGTCATTTATTGAATTTGAGGAAGAACGGCACATCTTTGGATGTGTTTGTTGTTCTTCGTTTTCAGAGATGATTTGTTGAATTTGATGAAGAACGACACGACTTTGGATGTGTTTGTTGTTCTTCGCCTTCAGGTTTGGAATTTCTGGACCTTCTGGATTTCTGAATCTCTGGATTTATGGACTCTTTAGGTTTCTGAGTCTTTGGATTTCTGGACTCTGAATTTTTGTCTCCCTTCTCCCTTCCTCCAGGCCTCTATTTATAAGCTTCTTGGATTGATAAGATGATGACACGTGTCATCTTCTGATAAGGATAAAATTATAACTGGGCCGGGCCGGTTAGATTATGATAATTATCCTTAAAAATAATTATTCATAATATATTTTATTAGGAATAATTATCTTTTTATTTAACCATCTGGGCTGGACTAATTAAATAATTTAAGTGGACCAAACTTGGGCCAATTAAATAACTTAATTAAATATTAGGCCCATATTTAATGGGTCCATTTGTCAACACCAAAGCCCACTAAAATTTCAGTGTCTACAAATTGCCCCCACTTCGAGTCCCAAGTTTGACAGGATTTGCCTCCTTTTTCAAATGGGACTTGAAGTATCAAACTTTCCTCTTTTTTTTTTTCTTTTTTTTTTCATTTTTGGATTGGAATTTGACTTTCCTATTTGAATTGAATTGTCCAAATCCCAATACAACTTGGAGGTATCTTGTTGCCTATATATACCCTCAATATTGTAGGGTTTGACATCAATTCCAATAATCTCTGAAGCCTTGTCAGATCACAACTTCTAAAGATTGTGTTGGATTACAGCCTTTGCTTGAACACAAATAATTGGTATGTTTTTTTTCCTTCTTCTTCTTCTTCTTCTTTTTTTTTTTTTTTTCACGGTTGGTGGAGGATATTTTTTTCTTTCTTTCTCGCTCTCTCCTCACTTGGTGGAGGAAATTTTTTTTTTTTTTCACTTTCTTGTTTTTTTTTTCATGCTTTTAGTCTCTCTGGGACCCATTGTTCCTTCGGAATGCGTCTAGTCCGTAAGGACTCATTGTTCCTTCGGAACGCAACTAGTCCATAAGGACCTATTGTTCCTTCGGAACGCATTTAGTCCGTAAGGACCCATTGTTCCTTCGGAACGCAACTAGTCTGTAAGGACACATTGTCCTTCGAAACGCAATTGTTCTTTCGGAACGCATCTAGTCTGTAAGGACCCATTGTTCCTTTGGAACGCAACTAGTCCGTAAGGACCCATTATTCTTTTGGTACCAAAATATTCCATGCATGCCATTCCACACTTTTTTTTTTTTTTTTTTCCTTCCAGGGGGTGCTAGTCAACCATGGTGTTTTTCAAGAGTTTCAAACCCCATATTGTCACCATTTTGGAGCAAGAACAGACTCTGAGAGGTCATGCCACTAGCACAAACAGTGTCGTCAGCAACCATGAATCAACTCGGAGAGCAACAAGATATGTAGATGCAGGGAGGCTTTATTAACAGCTCAAACAACGTTATCAATACCCATTGCCAGAGCGTCTTCATCAGCCATGGATCATCCAGAAGCTATTGATAGAGCGAGACCATACTCTAAGAGGTTATGCGACCAGCACAGACAGTGTCATCAACAGTCATAAATCAATCCAGAAAGCAATGACAGATGTAGTCTTCATTAGCCACATATCAGACAACAACCATTCAGAGAGTAAGAACAAACTCCAAGAGGTCATACCACTAGCATTGTTAGCCATCGCCAGAACGTCTTCATCAGCCACGGATCATCTAGCAGCCATTGATAGAGCAAGACCATACTCCGAGAGGTCATACCACCAGCATTATTAGCCATTATCAGTTTTGATGATGATTTCAAGCTGAAGCTCCACCAAAAGATCTGACTCAGTGTATAAGTTTTACTTATGCACCAGACACCAGTATTTACTTGACATGAAGTTACTGAGTTACGCAAGTGTGCTTGGGCATATCTGTCTCAAAGATAGAGCTCTGTTGCAGACAAAGCTTGCATGCCTATGCCTCCATGTGGTGATTTGTTTTTACTTCAGCAATATCTTGGCGACGCCGTGAAATTTTTTCTTGATGCAATACCTCAATAGAAAACCAAATTTCTCTTTCAGCAACACCTCGGCGGCAAGCAAATTTTTTTTATTCGACGATGAGTCAAAATTTTGTTGCAGCAACACTTTGGCAATGACCCGGAATTTTTCTTGGCACCTATAGTCTGGTGACGAACCAATTTAGTTCTTCGCAACTACACTTTGCCGGATCAAAAGTTCCTTTGTAGCTACGATTATGGCGAGGGACCAAAATTTTCTTTGTAACTACACTTTGGTGGCATGCCAAGTTGACAGGTGCGACGAGCACTTTTGATATCATGTGATGAACACACTTTGCCCTTCTTCTTTTTTAGGTTGACTGAACTTGGAACAAACTTCCAAGATGCCTACATACCCTAAATAGGGATCAAGTCGTCATGTAGTTCACAATTTTTTTTTTTTTTGGTAGACAGTTTATACTCATGTCAAAGAGTTTTTTTTTTTTTTTTTTTTTTTTTTTTTTTCTTCAGGCGGACAATTTATACTCGTGCCAAGGAGTGTTGTGTTTTTTTTTTTTTCAGATAGATAATTTATACTCATATCAAGGAGTGTCAATTTTTTTTTCAGGTAGACAGTTTAAGCTCGTTTTTTTTTTTTTTTGGGAGGGGGGGGGGGGGGGGACAGTTTAAACTCGTATCAAGGAGTTCTTGATTCTTTTTTTTTTTTTAGGTAGACATTTTAAACTCATGTCAAGGAGTGCTTGATTTTTTTTTTTCCAAGTAGACGGTTTAAACTCGTGTCAAGGAGTGCTTTTGACAGTTTAGGCTCATATCTGGGAGCACTTTAACTTTAATAATTAATTTTCTTCAACTTTGCAAGAATCAGATGACAATCTAAGCTTATACTGGAGGGCATGGACTATCTCGTCGTTACTTTAAGGATTTTCTTCTTGATTTCCTTGACTTAATACCCCCTGTGATTTTGCACTTTCGGTTAAAGTCATTGTTGTAACATGGTGTGTTTCTTGATGCAAGTCTTTCGAGATGATGCTTATAATGAAAGATGAAGCTATTTCGTCATCCGAGTTAAGAAGTATATTATCTTCTTCTTCAGATTCACTTATCTCATCTTCTTGAAGGTTGTCGGATATATCAGGAACATCTTCCCTAGCACCATGATTTTCCATGCTAAGCTCCATGTCGTAGGCTCAAGTAACAAGCTCTTCAAATGTGCGAGGCTTAATCCCTTGTAGGATGTAAAAAATCTCCCATCGCATGCCTTGTATACATGCTTCAACTGTAGAAATTTTAGATAAAGGATCCTTACAGTCAAAACTTAGAGCTCGCCAACGGTTGATATAGTTAACCATGGGTTCACTCTTCATTTGTTTTGTATTTGTAAGCTCCAGTATACTAACAGTACGACGAGTGCTGTAGAAACGGTTAAGAAATTCTCGTTCCATCTGCTCCCAACTGTCAATACCTCCAGCCTTGAGGTCTGTGTACCAATCAAATGCATTCTCTTTGAGGGAACGAACAAATTGCTTGACAAGGAGATCTCCATCTGTACCATCATTGCCGCAAGTCTCAACAAAGCGTGCAACATGTTGCTTGGGATTGCCTTTTCTGTCAAACTATTGAAACTTTAGAGGTTGATACCCAACCGATATTTTTAAAATGTCAATTCTTTCTGTGTAAGGCTTTGAGTATATGCGAGCACTTTGAGGAACGCCACTGTATTGTTCTCTTCTGCGATTCACTATCAATTGAAGTTGTTGGACAGAAAGTGAGGTGATGGAGGCAGCTTCAATTGTTGGATTGGCGGACATGTTATTTTGATCATCAATTGGAGTGTTCTCTCGCATGGAAATAGAATGAGAAATTTGGCCTTTGCTTGACTCAGCATTGTCGTCACGTAATTTTAACTTTTCTGTCAGCGAGTCAATTTTCAGATCTTGCTCCTTGAGAGAGTGTTGTAATCTTTCAATTGCACGGGCCATAGTCGTCAATTGCTCTTCATACGAGGTAGTACTCATCATCATGACTGGAATAGTGATAGAGTCAGAAAAAATCTTTGGCCTTGGGTGGACCAGTCTTGAACTTGAACTTGAACTTGTAACTTGTGACTAGAGCAACCTTTGAGGTTATAGGAACCTTCCTCCTTACCCCCAGCGAGGTGAAACTTGAACTTATGACTGGATCAACCTTTGAGGTTGTAGAAAACCTTTGAGGTTGTAGAAACCTTCCTCATTGCCCCCAGCGAGGTGAAGGCGGTATGAGTTTGAGTTGTTACTTTGACAGATTTAGTTGAATTGACTCTCATCGTATCGTGTTGTCTTTTGGCAGGAACTGATGACTTGACTATGGTCCACATCATTGAACTTGCAGAGGTGTTTATACCACTTGACGAAGTTGCAACTTTCTTACCATCTTTTGTGATGGTATTGATGATGTCCGTCATGACCGCAATGTCTTTGGTGGTATTCTTGCTCTTCGTCTGAATCTTTTTGGAAGTCATAAAATCTGACGATGAATTTGTTGAGGATTTGATGTAGGAGAAAGAGATGAGAGGCAGAGGATGTCCTACTGGGCGTGCCAAAAATTTGTACACACAAATTTTGTAAGTCTGCAAATAGAAACAAAATATGGAGCAAATCGTAATTTATTAATTTGAAAATTTTGAGTACAATCCTCTGTAATAATAATCTTTACAAAAAGAATGGTCCTCTGATTCGATCTCCTTTTTGTTGTTGGTTAGATCCAAGGGTTGCACGAGCTTGTTCTTGAATCACAGTGGAATTTGATGAAAAACGGCACATCTTTGGATGTGCTTGATGTTCTTCGCTTTTGGGTTTAGATTCTGAATTTGTGTCTCTGACTTCTAAGTCTCTGGATTTCTGAGTCTCTGGACATCTGGACTTTCTGAATTCTGAATCTCTGGATTTCTAGACTCAAAATTTGTGTCTGAATTTCTGAACTTCTGAATTCTGAATTTGTGTCTGAATTTCTAAACTTCTTAATTCTGAATTTGTGTCCTTTGTTGAATTTGAGGAAGAACGGCACATCTTTGGATGTGTTTGTTGTTCTTCGTCTTCAGAGATGATTTGTTGAATTTGATGAAGAACGGCACGACTTTGGATGTGCTTGTTATTCTTCGCCTTCAGGTTTGGAATTTTTGGACTTTCTGGATTTCTGAATCTCTGGATTTATGGACTCTCTAGATTTTTGAGTCTTTAGATTTCTGGACTCTGAATTTTTGTAACCCTTCTCCCTTCCTCCATGCCTCTATTTATAAGCTTCTTGGATTGATAAGATGATGACACGTGTCATCTCCTGATAAATATAAAATTATAACTGGGCCAGGCCAGTTATATTATGATAATTATCCTTAAAATTGACTGAAATTAAATTAATAATTTACTTTAGTATAACAAGATAAATTGACTGAAATTAAATGATATTAATGAAAAATAAATACAACAGAATATAATAACTTAAAATCAAATAGATTATTGGTAACGTACAAACTGATTGATTACTGGAAGATGGTTGTATACAGCATACTGGAGATGTAATACAACGAAGATAGAAAAAAAAATATGATTATTACAAATGAAGACTGATTATATGAAAACTGAAGCCTGAGTTCCCTCTGAATGAAGCCTGCTTCTTCAATGGAATGGCTTCTCTCTTTATAGCTGGGTTCTGGCACTGTTAGAGGGCTGTTGGAGACATTTTTTCAGAATCTACAGCGCAACTTTTGGCTTTGAAAAATGCTTTTGACTTTTCTGACTGAGGTTTACTGTAGATGTTACTGTTCTTGTCATTTTGCGCTGACAGCAACGGCACTGTAGATGAATAGTATTTTTATCGGGTGACTGTAGAAATAGTGATCTGCCGACAGTACTGTAGCAAATAGTGATGTTGACTTGGTACTGTAGCAAATAGTAATTCTGACCAAATAGTGATTTTGACTTTTTCTGGCCTAGAATTCAAATGGATTCTGGGCATCCTGAAGATCATAATAAGGATCTTGTAGGTGACTTGACTCAGCAGCAGAGGAAGCATCATCTGCTTTTATTTCATCTTGGGATAGTTCTTGGATGCGATCGGTCAGTGTGGCTGCAATCCTTTTGAGTTCCTCAATTTCTGACTTGGAAGTATGCTTCCGAGACTTGGTAGATGTAATAGTGTTTGTAGGAGAAGACTGTTTTGGTTGAATGGCTTGTTTTGGTGGTGGAGTGACTTGTCTTGAGGTTTGCTTTGGGTAATCATCCTCAATATACCCAATAATTCTGTCAATTTTGAAAATGTCCCACCATTTAACATATTGGCGACCGATGAGCATGTTGTCCTGGATATCATATTGTCATTTGAATATCCATGGGACCTTATACTTGCAGCAAAATAGCAAGAGGACTGGGAATTGTGAACTATGTTTGTTAACTTTATGAACTGTGTGGAAGTATTTGACTTGATCTGCAAGGGAAAGTGGCAAGATATCTGGAATGGCGCCATGATGAGACCACTAATGCAGAAACCAGGTAGGGAGTTGACTTTTGAAATGACTATCAAAATTGAGAAACCAGGAATGAGTATATGACTCATTTTGGTATAGGAATATAGAGGACCAGGCTGATACATAATCATAATATATAAACTGAATATTATGATTAGGCAGTCATTGGGGTAAGTAGGGATGACTGCCCCATTCTTCCATGGAGATAATCCGTCTGATATATAGGGAGTGGTAAATGACTTTAGAAGAATCATTGCGATCATAAGTTGTCTTAATGGTGATGGACTCTGTATGGTACAGAATATCTGTGATACCCCTCAGATCTGAGACACGGGTTGATCAAGCCCAGGATCAAACCTGAGGGAATATCAAACAATTAATATTTAAAACAAACACAGATTACAAAACTGAATAAGAAATAATTAATAGCTGGAAGAAAACTAAATAAAATCCTTAAATATTAAATCTTAAAATCCACTAATCTGAAACCTCCAATTAATTAACAACTCGGGAATCCATCTAGTGGACCCCAAGTAAAATTCCCAATTGTAAAATAAAATAACTGAAATAAGATCCAAAACTGATAAGTAAGCACTCCTACGTAGTCGGTGGAATAGAAGTATGTATCTGCTCTGCACGACCAAGCTCTAACCCTGGAACTGACGAGCACCTGAAAAATAAAAGAGTGGGTCAGGCCCACATGTAAGTTCTATTCTACTACGATCCAAACAGGAATCCGATACGTAGATACATCCTAGATAGACTCAACAATATCTAGAGTAGTCCATATATGTATATATTAAACACTATAGGACGCTCACTAGTCCAATAGGGCTGTTTCAGCTTGAGTAGAGATACCATGCAAATCGCACATTACGTGATTATGAGTACCTAAACCTACCAGGGAACAGCAACTACTGTCCAGCTATCCATCCTAGGCGATATACGCACCCTAACCATGATCCTGAGACTCAAGCTCATACCATGGCACCATAACATAAATATATAAAGTCCGTGTCCTCCTAATACAAAATATCATCCATCTGGTATAATAGCTTGATACCTGTATAACAATTCATCCAGAAACCAAAGTAGGTCATTCAATTATTTTATTGACATGACACAAGTAGGAGATGGATTTAACCCCTATGGTTAATCCATAACTCAATCCAGATTAGGTAGGATTTAACTTCTTTGGTTAATCCATCCCTAGAATGCCACCATCCCATACCGGTGCAATAATCCATCCAGTCCAATAATTGATGCAACAAAATAATAACACATCAATTAAACTAGAAATATTATGATATAAAATTAAACCATCCAGTCCAATAAATGATGCAATATAAAAAATAATACATCAATTTAATCCACAGATAATATGATACACGTCATACAGATAAGTATTGCATTTATTTGAGCAATACCACAATTTAAATAACATGCAGCTAACTTACCCTCCAAGTCACTAACATACATCTCAGATAAACAAACATAACGTTTTATGAACATTGTTTAATCCGTTTAAACATTAATTTCAATTGTCAGAGCAATTAAATTTACCCTTCCATCCGATCTAAACAACATATAAGTTATTTAATTTTCAAACCATCTACCTTCTTAGCATATATAGATATAAGATGCATTCTGGGATCTTCCTAAGTCCATTAAACCCATTTAAATTAATTAAAATAGGTTTAGAAATAATTCTGGGCAATTAAAACCAAAATCCAAGTCGCGGTCCAACTGAGCAAGCTGAGTTCCCAACTTAGTCGGCTGAGTTGTTGCTGAAGTCGTCTTCTTCGTCTGTTCAGCCTCTGTAAACCCTAAAACTCCATAGTTAAAGCCTCTGAGCTTCAACTTAAGTCCCATACGTCCATATTAAACTATTTTAGATGTTTTAACATGCAAAGACTAAACTTAAACATCAATTGTGCATCAAGAATTTTCAAAATCATTCAAAACAGGAATATAAAAACAAAGTCATACACCCTCTGTTTTAGTCCAACTAAGCATGCATAATTACTCAATTTTAGCATTCATTAAACCCCTGGAGTCTAGCTAGGCATGCACAGAACACAGATTTAAGGGAAAAAGTAGAACAAAGACTTGTCTTTGAGACTTTGAATAAAAATCTCTAACTGTTGCCTCTATCTTCTCCGGCCACGTTGGTTGTGTTAAACAGCTCTTGCTGCTCCTATTACAGTCCAGTAGCCCACACCAAACTTCCCTCCTTGATTCTGTTTTGTGAATCACCCAAGTTCACACTCCGGTTCTCTCTCTGTTTTCCCTCTGTATCTCACTCCTCTCTGCTTTACAGAACAAACTCACGTTTTGTTTTTTTGCTTTTGTTTTCAAAACCCTAAACCACCGTAATATGCATATTTATAGGCTTAGACCTTAAACCCTAATCCAATTCCAACTACAAGTCGGCCACGTTACATCCTACAGCCCTAAGTTACGATAAAGTAAATAAATAAACAGAGAATTAACTAAATGAAGCATTAAATAATTAAAGTAATTAAACAGTTAATTAATACAAGTTACATATTATTAAGCAATTAATTTAATTTAAATAAGTCAAATTACACAAATAATATAATAAAGTCAAATTATACAACTAATTCAATAATCACCACAATATAATTTAAATGAAACAAATAATCCAATAAAATGACACATAATCAAATAAAAAACTAATTCAATAATCACCACAATATAATTTAAATGAAACAAATAATCTAATAAAATGACACATAATCAAATAAAATGTAATTAAATAATAAATTAAATACCAGTTAAATACCAGGAATAACCTTTCAAAATTAGGGGTATTACATTCTTCCCCCCTAACAAAAGGAATTCCGTCCTCGAAATTCGCTCTTACTTTCTTCCAATATTTCAGGAAACTGCGAACGAATGACATCCTCCCGTTCCCAAGTGGACTCTACCTCATTGTGATGACTCCACTGAACACGAACTAATGGAATAACCTTGTTACGAAGGATTTGATCCCGCTGATCGACAATACGACACGGTGGCTCTAAATAAGTTGCATCCGACTGTAACTCAATCTCCCCATCATCGATATGCTGATACCGATCCTCATCTCGCAGAAATTTCTGCAACATGGAAACATGAAACACATTTTGTACACGATCCAAATTATCCGGAAGTGCCAACCGATAAGCTACAGCGCCTACTCGATCCGTAATCATGAATGGACCAACAAACCACAGTGCCAACTTCCCTTTCTTTCCAAAGCGCATTACCCCTTTCATAGGAGACACTTTGAGTAAAACCTGAAACTCCAAAGCACGTGTGCGACGGTCCGCATAACTCTTCTGCCTACTCTAGGCAATGCACATGCAATCCCGAATAAGAGCTATCTTCTCAGAAGTATCCTTGATGAACTCAGGACCCAAGAATCTGCTCTAGCCAACCTCCAGCCAACAAACAGGCGATTGACACGAGCGGCCGTATAATGCCTCAAATGGTGCCATCCCAATAGTCTTCTGGAAACTATTGTTATAAGCAAACTCCATAAGCGGTAAGTAATCCTCCCAGTGGCCCTTGAAATCAAGCACACATGAACGAAGCATATCTTCCATGATCTGATTTACCCTCCCAGTGGCTCTTGAAATCAAGCACACACGAAAGAATCAATAGTTGGAATGCCAAGATAAGGCAATGACTTGACATATTGCTTGATAGATTTAACTATACCAGTATGAACAGAAGTCCATGGAGGAGGATTACTTTGAAGATGATCAAATAATGGTTTACATTGCTTACGAAGATCTTTGTAGAAATCAGCAATGTAATTGAGAGATCCGAAGAACCTCTAAAGTTGAGTCTTATCAAGAATTTCATCAGGGAACTTATCGGCAAACTGGATTGATCGGTCAATAGGATGGATTTGGCCTTGATGAATGTGATAACCTAAAAAGCGGATTTTGGTTTGGAATAACTTGATTTTTGAAGCAGAGACTACAAGACCATTTTTTTTTATGACAGCAAGAAACTTTTTTAAATGTTTCCAGTGTTCATCAATTGACTTTGAAAAGAGGAGGATGTCATCAATATAAACAATGAAAAAATGACTATAAGGATTAAAAATATCGTTCATGATATTTTGAAATTCACTGGGGGCATTTTTTTAACCCAAAAGGCATGGCTTTCCACTCATAATGACCAAAGGGAGTGGTGAAAGTAGTTTTATACCTATCCTTTTTTCTCAAACAAATTTGCAAAAATCCTGACTTCATATCAAATTTAGAGAAAATGACTGCCTGACTTAGGCGGCTAATAAGGTCATTCTTATTGGGAATAGGATACCTGATCCATTCTAAAACCTTATTAAGGGGCTTGTAGTTTATAACTAGGCGAGGAACTCCTTTCTCTATTTCAGAGTTTTTCTGAACATAGAAAGTTGGGCAGGACCAGGGTGACTTGCTTTTTCTAATGATCTTCTTATGTAAAAGATCAGAAATTTCTTTCTTGCAAAATTCCATAACTTCAGGACTCATTTGGATTGGTCTTGCCTTAGTGTGAATGTGTTTTCTCCTAAAGCCTTTAATGTAAGGTAACCTAACCGAATGTCGTTTTCTATGCCAAAAGGCAGTTGGAAGATCAGAACAAACTTGGTTTTTAATTTGGTGATCGAAATCTTGAATTTTTTGTTGAAGCATTGGATCAGCTAACTGATCATCAATGCATTTATAATTAACTTTTTCTTTTAAAAATTCTAACTGTTGAGTTTTACTTTGAAGTAGATTTATGGATTTGGAAACAGAGGAATCAATTACTGATTTTAATTCTTTCCTAGAGGGGGGGCTTAGGAATTGAAACTGGACTGCTTGTCCAAAAGGATGAGTGACTAATCCTTCGGTATTAGTAGTGAATGGATAAAGGCGGTAAATAAATGGAACTCCTAGGATTAACTTATCAGTCATATTCTTTACCAAAACAAAGGATGTCTTGAAACATACATTGTTTTAACAAATATGAGCTTTAGATAACTTGTATTTTATATCCATTTTACTTCCATTAGCTAAGCTTAGCCTTTTAGAGGTTTTTTCATAGTATTTGGTGGGTATGAGACCTTTCTGAATGCAATTAAGATCAGCTCCCGTATCAATCAAAGCAATGACTTCAAGTTTGAAATCTTGGTTGATGATAAGGGTAACTTTAGCATACCATTTCTGGAATGATATGTGATTTAAAGTTTGGAGTTTTTGAAAGGGTTATGAATGTATTGAATGTTCAGAGCCTTCTTCATCAGATGATTCTTTTCCTTTGAAGGAAAAAACAGTGTTTGTGTTTAACTCCTTGATATCATTTTTTATGACTTGGTTTTCTAACTTAAGATTTTTAATTTCAGTCTTGATTATGTTAATTTCTGCTTGAAGGTCCTAAATGGTGATATCTTTAGGCTGATAATTAAGCCTTTCTAATGTTTTATATAGGCTAAAATTGGGTTTACTAACTGTTGGGGGTTCAGTTTCTGAGTTACCCAATAATACCTTAAGTTTTTTAAGATATAAGGTTTTTAACTCAGGGTCATCTACTTTACTGATTAAATCAATAAGTAGATGTTCTTGGTCATCAGTTTTTGTGAGAACATTAAGTGACTTATTGGGATTGCAGAAACTATCTTTACATCCTAATGTAATGTTGGGAGAACTAGGAGAATTATCAAATGACTAGGAGGAAGAACTAACTTGTGGGTCACTATTACTATCATCAGTGTCTCTTAACTGGAGTATTTGGTAGATAGTCTTCAATTTCATCATAAATGTGCAACTGACTAATCTTCTTTTTCGCATAACAGTCTTTTACAAAGTGAACTAGTCGACCGCATTTGTAACATTTAATTTTGCTAACATCTTTGGTATCTTTGTTATCTTTTTGTCTAGAAGTGTTTTTACGGAATTTCTTTTTAGGTCTAAACTTTTCTTTAGAATAGTATTCATTTTTGGAGAATATTGATTTTCTATTCTTGTAATTCCTACGATAACTTTTGTGACTGTTGTAGGTTTTCTTGGAGTTTTGTCTTGAGGGAGCAATAGGAGGAAGACCATATTGTTCACAAAAGGTTCCCATTTCATATTTAGCTCGTTTCCTATCATCTTGTAACTGGTTACTGATTTTCATGTCAATACACATCCTTAACCCTTCTTTTTGGATTAAGCTAATGATATTGCCATAAGTGAGGTTATCATAATCAATGTTACCTGTGGCTTTGCTAAGAGTATCTCTAATTTTGTAGGCAAAGAGATTGGGCAGGCCATTAATGAATTTTTCTTTCCAAAATAGTTTATTACTATCATCTCTAAGCATGACTCTGGAAAGGAATACATCTTTATACCACCTAAAATCACTTATGGTTGGACAAGTAAGGTTGGTAAGCTGGTCATGTATTCTGGAAGTGATGTTACTTGGAGTGCCTATGAAGTGTTTAACTATGGTATAGATTAGTGTGTTAACTCCATCAGGAATACCATGTCCTATGGCTTCATCAAAGATGGGAAGGCCATTGTTGTCTTTTTGGACAGCATTTTTTTATCTTTTCACGAGAATCTTCAATGAGATGTTTTTCCCATCATGATTTTAACATTCCTGAAATTCCCGAAGTAAGTAAATCAACTATTTCTAGCTGACTAAGGTTATGTGAAGTAACATAATTGTTGGCTACCATGGATATATGACTGAGTTTATTGAGAATTTCCTATTCAGATAAACCATCTATATTCCATTCATAAAGTTTATCCGAAGAGACGAAGAATTGATTTTGGATATTTCGTTCTTCATATTGGAGATCAGGAGGCGTCGGTCTTGGGTACCAATTTTTGGTAAAATTAGTAGGGTTGACTCGTTTGTTAGTTAAACGATTGAGTTCTAGGTTAGAGAAAGCATTCTTAATCTTTTGGATGTCAGAGGGGTAACTAGAATTATTAGAGGAGAAACTATCAGAATTATCAGTATTATTGATTACAGTGATAATTTTTTCGTCTTTGACTTGGGATTTACCTTTTTTGAGGGTTTTGAGGATGGTCTCAATTTGGAGGATAACAGAAGGATCTGGCAAGGCTGTTGGAAGACCTTTTCGGTGTGTAGGCATAGAAATAATGGGTGTTTCCATGGAAGAAGTAGTAGGGGTTTTTACTGGAAAATTGGGAGGTTGGGCTAATGAGAGCTCAATTTTGTCTAATTGGATACCAAGAGTGTGTAAATACTGGTTAGTAAAGTTATTTTGTTCAATTATTTTTCTTGCATCAACATCAGCTGTAGTACTGACTTTTAAAGGAGAGGCAGGTGTAGACCTAGATTTGTTAAATGTGGGAGTAACATAACAAGGGTGAGTAACCTGTTCTTCTATTTAAATACCCTTTAACTTAGTATCTGTTGGCTGGGGATGAAAACGAGAATTTTTCCTATCTAGAGGAGGAACTTCACTTTCCTTGTCTAATAAACTACCATCTGGTCTATCCAAGGAAGTAGAAGGACGTGAGCGAGTCAAAAGGCGTTGTTCATCAAATTAATAATTATCTTTTTATTCCTAATATATTTTATTAGGAATAATTATCTTTTTATTTAACCATCTGGGCTGGGCTAATTAAATAATTTAAGTGGACCAAACTTGGGCCAATTAAATAACTTAATTAAACATTAGGCCCATATTTAATGGGTCCATTTTTCAACACCAAAGCCCACTAAAATTTTAGTGTCTACATTAACACTCGTTGCTGTGGAAAATTATCTAGTTCAAGGAAGATGATGCTAAGTACGACAGATACTGGATTGCGTGCACATTCACAACTGAATTTAAGTCTTGCTGTTTTGTATAGCACTAAGCTGCTGATAATTTGTAACTTTGTATTGCCACTACAATTCAATTTTTTTGGTGTTGCTTTGGCTGGGTGTTGTTACGAGAGGTTTAGAGAGAGAGGGATGAAGAAGAAGATTAAATGGTAGTTTTGTAAATTTTAAAAAATAATTTTTAATTTTTAATTTAACATTAAATAATAAGGTTTAATTTATCATTTCATAACCTGGTTAATGTCAGACACTAATATTAGGGCAAAACAGGTTGAGATTTATGATTAAAATTTAAAAATAGTGAGGATGTTATGATTTTAACCCTTATATTTATTAAAATAAGGAGGTATGTGTAGAGTATATTTATTGAGCGCAAACATCAACTCCATTATCATTATCATTATCATTATCATTTTTGGGAATGTTTTAAAAAATAAATAAATAAAATAAAATAAAAACACAAACCCAAAAAGGCGAAAGGTAAACACACGGGATGATGAGAAACTTCTTCCTCTTTTCCTTATACTAGGAAATGGCACGTGCTATGCACGTGATAAAAAATTTCCAATGAATATTAAAGTATAAAAAAGTTAATATTTTAATTTTACTACAAATGCAAAGTTTGTTAAACATTCAAAATGGCTTAGTTAATCGGTTTAAGTGTTAATGAATAACATTTTCAAGAAGTATTAGAAGTTAGATTAGTAGATGCAGAGAATCGAAGCCTAGTACTCCAAAATAACATGCTATTAAAAATATATATAAATTTTATTTAATACATATTTTTTAATTTTTAATATACACTTTTAATTACTTTAATAGTTACAACTCTTGATTGTTTTGTTACTCTCAATTTTACCTCATTATCCAATGGCGTATCTAGGGTAGGGCTGGACTTGGCTCCAGCCCACCCCCAATTGTTATTTATTTTATTTTATTTTATTACTTTGGGTAATTTTAATTTAGCCATATATATATATATATATATATATATTAGTATTAGCCTACCTAAACAAGCCCAAGTCATTTAAGTTACAATACTAAAATAAAGGCCCAAGCCAAACAAACCCTAATAAAAAAAATTTGTTTAAAAAATTGTGTTATTAAATTTATGTTTAATTTTAACCCACCCCATTGACAATTTCTAGATCCGCCTTTGTGATTATCATTCATAATATAAACCAATATCATACCTATAACTTTCTTAAAATTTTATTGTTCAAAATAAAATGATTCTGAGATCAAAGGGCTAATTTCAGCTTCTACTTCCTACCATTATAAAATTTTCTTGCTAGTATGTTAAGCATCTTACATAATATACAACTCATTCATATTTTTGGCATTTCACATTATGGATATAATATAAATTATGGAAACTTGCTGGTATGTAATGGATTTCATAATAATGCCAACAAAAAATAAATAAATAAAATAACTCAAAGGTATCTTTATATTAAGAGAGTTATCTATATTCTTGAAATATATTTCTATTCAAAAGTTAATCTTGGTCTTTTTTTTACCTAAATTTTGTTTCTAAAACCACTTCAATGAAAAAAGAAAGGAAAAAACGAAAATAAATTCCTACTTTTCTGTATTGAAGCACAATGATTATAGGAGTACAAGAAACACCCTTTTCATGAATAAAACACTCCTATTGAAATTGTTATTGAGATTGTAATATTTTTGAAAAAAAATGGAGAAATAAGATAACTTGTTCACAATATATATATATATATATATATATATATATATATATAACCGAACACACACACCCATATCCCAAATGGGACCTGAACCCACAACCCTCATTTAGGAACGGGCCGGAGGTTATAACATTTGGGCTAGAATCCTTTTGTTTGTGTAAAAGATGAATGGATCCGAATGTGTTGAAAAGTCATGCTAAGGATTTATCATTAAACTTTTCTTTTTTATAAAAAAATAGAGATTCGTATTATTATAAAAAGTTCTTATTATAACTTATACATAAAAAAGACAACATAAAAATATCATTTTGAGTAAATTAAATACAATAAACACAACTTAAAAATAAAAAATAAAAAATTTGAGTTACTAAAATTTTTGTGACAAGTTTTTGAAAGAAATATATCATTTTGAATAAAATAAACACATGCCCCTATAATATAAATACAACACCATGTACTGGATTTTCTTCTTCATTCGAGAGCTTATTCCTTCGCTCCACCTTCTTCTATTCTTTGATGCCACTGCTCTTGCTGCCTTCCTACTCTGTTTCACAAACATTTCAAATCCTTGAAAACCAAGATTAGAATACTACCCTTAAAGAGATTATTAAAAAAAAGAAAGGGATTAGAATATATGGTTTTAAATGAAATTATCATTTTGTAATAGCGGTGAACATATTAAACATACAATTTTCTCTCAATCTCTGAAGTTTTTCTTGCCAGGCGAGCCTAGCCTGCCTCGTACATCGTGACCCTTTTGGTCATTTTTCTATTAAACTATCCATTGTCTAGAATTTGTTCAGTACTTAATGTTCTTTGATATATATATATATTAGAATTAGAGAGATGTACAGTGGAAGAGTGTAATGGTTGAAATAAAAAATAATGATACAAAAACAAAAAGTGCAAAAAAATTGGAGAAATGAAAAAAAAAAGAAAAAAAAAAAAGTTATTTAGGCTTACAGCACAGCCACTATTGGTCATAAATACTTGCTGAATCGGAGACAATGCAAGAGAAGGTAAATGGTTTACTTTCTGCCCCATCGTTCAATTGTTATCAGCTTCTCTTCGTCGACTTCAAAAGTTCCGCGCTTGTTTCAGCTCCTCATTCATAGATAGCAGTTCAGTTGAGCGATTATGTTAGGAAACATGCTAATTTTTAAAAACTTTTCGAGAAATTTTCATTCATAAATATTGATTCATCACATAGAGTCAAGTTTTATGAAAAAATAAAATATGATGCATCTAAGGTCTGAGTAAACCTTTAAATCTTTCCTCTAAAGTGAATGTTCTCATTTATTGTAGATCCCTTAGCAAGATGCCTTCTCATTGGATCTCCATCTTCTTAATAATTGTTTTGCCTTTAGGAATCACTCATAAGCTTCTATTAATGATTTTGGAAAACTAGGCTTGTGGGAGCCTCCATTAGATGAGAACACTAACCCTAATTTTCTAGAGAGAGAAAATATTTTCCTTTTTCCTTCTTCCAAAAATCACCCCTATTTAGACCATATATATATATAGGCAACATAAAGATAAAGAAAAGGAAACAATCAATCATTCTCGATCTCTAATTCACATGTCTCAAATCTAATAGAATTCTAATATCAAGTTGGGCTATGAGTGAGAATCCTTTGGGCTTATTATTTTATTAGCTACAATGAATTAATAATTGGTCCGGTGCATGGACCTAATTCAATTAATTAACTAATTAATTTCTACTCCACTAAAAGAAATTAATTGAACTCCAATTAAATAATAAATAATCTCTAAGTCAATGTTACACTTTGACCCCTCTATGCATAATTAGATATCGGATAAATAAAGTCATCAATCCGACTACTTAATTAATATATTTATTTTGGTACCTTTGATTATTTCTGACTCGATCACAATAAAACATTTGTTTGACAAAAATAATCAATACAAAATAAATACAAGTAGCAACGATGCAAATATTGAAAATATAACCATTTAACTATTAATTACATAACTACCCAAAGTGTCGGTCTAAGGATCCCGAAGTATCCGCCGAACAAATCAAAGTAATTATTAATTAATAAAAGAGTTTATACTTCTCTCATGCTTAAGAGTCAAGTGTCATGACGGTGATAGGGAACAATTGCATACGACAGCTCTCGCAATATATATCAACCTAACGCAGATCCAGTTCAAGTCTTAATTAATTATGAGTCCATCCATAATTAGCGACTATGAACAATTTATAATTACTATTTATATTCATGTATTGATCGCCATCACATACATACATAAATATCTCTTATAATCAAGTGGACACTATCAATTCTATAATGAATCGAAACATAATATATTTAATTCACCAATTGTATAAAGTATAAATATTTCAGAAACATCAGAAACATATGTCACTATAATCCAAATAAGAATTTGCTATACTAGGGCATATAAATCCCAACAGCTCCCACTTGCCCTCATAGTCAATTCAAATTGCATCTAACTCCAATGTTATCCAGGTGTTGATCAGAACTATTGATCGATAACACCTTTGTTAATGGATCAACAAAGTTGTGTTCCAATGCAATGTTCTAGCCTTGAGCATATTTTCTTGCCGGACAAAATCATGTAGGACATGATACTTTCCTCTCAGTGTACCTTGTTCCTCTATAGAACCTTGGGTCATTGGTTTGAACTACTTCTGCACTTTTATGGCAATATAGCTCGATAGGCAGGCTAGTATGCTCCACAACCTCTAAATCAGTGAGATCAAACCAAAAAGGCTTCCTTTGCTGCCTTTCAGGTTGCAATGTACTCCACCTTCAGGTTTGACTTAGCAGTTGAAATTTGCTTAACAATCTACCAACTGATTTCCCTTTCATTGAGTGAACATACACTAAGTATGAACCTCATAATATTTGCATCTAATTTAAAATCAGAATCAACAAACATGACTAGAACCATATCATCACATTCATAAATGAGTATGAGATTATTGGTTCTCTTAAGGTGTTTTATGATATTTTTCACAACAGACCAGTTATCAAGTCTAGGATTGGACTGATATCTTCTGACTATCCCTACAATGTAGCAGATGTCTTGTTTGATATAAATCATGGCATATATGAGACTCCCATATGCCAAAGTATATAGTTCCAGTCTCATTTGCTCAATCTCTTCTGTCAGTCTTGTATTACTTACTAGAGAGAGCAATCCATGTCAATCAAGCAAAAACTCATTCTTTGAGTTTTGCATACCAAACCTGGTCAAAACTTTATCAATGTAGGATTATTAAGATAAGCTTATTTTCCTTTTAACTTAACCTTACAAAAGCTTGATTTTAGGAATATAGCTTACATCTTGAAGATCCTCCACTTAAAAATAATTAAACAACTACCTCTTTATTGATGACAAAACTTCCACGTCATTATAAATGGGTAGGATGTCATCAATATATAGAATTAGGAAAAATAATAACATTCCCCTGTACACACATGGTTCATTCACTAAGAAATCTTCTGGTATCTTTTTGTAGATCAACTTGCCTTCCATAGGTATCACCCTGCTAGAAAGTTCTACAAGATCCTAGATTTTATTAGAATACATAGATTCCAACTCTGATTTCATAGCAACTTGCCAAAACGATCTATATCCATATCGGTTCACGCTTCCGTGTAGCTTACTAGGTCCAACTCATGTTTAACAGGGATGTCCATAACGGTCTCACCTAAAAACATGATTCTGTCAGATTGTATGATAATCCTCCCACTACATCAATGTACCGATGCAGGAATCTGTGTATAAGATGATGTTAACGCATCAATAGAGAATTCATATATTATTCTTAATTTCTATAATAAGTGTGTTCACATGTGGTACATCTGGTACTCGTACCATATTCTCTAACATTATGCTACTAGGTATGTAATTCATAATATGATTCTTCTATAAATAAACAGTGAGTGTAAACAATCAACTTTTATCATTGAGATCATAAAATAATCCATCCTAGTACCTTTAGAGTAGCTATCAAATCTATCATGCATATAATCTGCTTCCAACTTACTTGTCCATATCAAGTGCACATGTGCAAGACTACCCCATATGTGCAAGTGATTCAAACTAAGATTTAGTCAAAAACACAACTCAAACGGTATCCATGAGATAGACTAAGATGGAATGTAGTTCATAATCCGCATCGATATCATCAGCGCTAAACTCTTAAATGAAAGAGATAATGTAGCATAACTGTTCATAGATCTAACCATGTTAAGTGGAATTCTGTTATTCCTATTTGACACCTCAATCCATTGAGCGTCAATTGCAGAAAACTGGTACACAACACCCTCATTGACTATACAGTCTTTGCACTATCCCAAGAAATACTCATATCCACGATCATATTGAAGTGTTTTGATAAGTTTACCTAATCTGTGTTCCACGTCAGTCTTGACACTTTCGGAATATACCAAAAGTTTAAGACTTGTGTCGCAACAGGTAAAGCAATCCAAAACGTGAGTAATCTTGTTTGGACGTTCATAAGACCACATGTGTCAGTGTGTACCGACTCCAATTATTCTTTATGTCTATTTCATTTGGCTGATTAAAGCCCTTAGGGTTATCTATCCTTCAAAACAGGATTCACAAGTTGGTTTAGGCTCCCCTGCCTCACTAGGTTATAAACCTTCTTTGACCAATCTTTAAATCTCATTTTGACTGATTACAACCTAAAAATAGATACTAAAAATACAATGAGTCAAGAATAACAAATTTTCTCTTAACATTCAATCTAGAAGATGCAACATTAGTTTCTACATCCTGTAAATATTAAGAGCTTGTGGTTATAGTATATTAACCATCTTTCAATGCATCAGAAGTAATCGCACATCTAATCAATTTTATAAAACTAGTTTTAGAAAATAACACAGTTTTTATAAACCAAAAGTGAAACAAGAATTAGATTGCGTCTAACATCTATGCATAAAGATAGTTCTCTAATACTCATATCCTCATACTCTCTAATTTCTGATGTAATACTCCCACTGACTTAGCTACAACCTTGGCATCAGGTCAAGTACAAATATATATCCATATCATCGAGGCTTCTGGATTCCTAAAATCCTTGCAACGAATTGCAAACATATTTAGTGGCTCCAGAATCTATCCATCAGGAATTAATAGATACAACCACATAACATGGCTCAATGATTAAATATACATTTTCCTATGCCACGTTATTGCTTAGACAGTTCGTCCTTCAGTGTCTTGGTTAGCAACAAAAGAAATAGTTTCCTTCGCCCTCAACATACACTGCCTTATTCCCTTTAATCTTTTGGATACCCATGTTTTATGCTAGCCTAGTCCTATTATCATCATTTTTCTTTCTTTTACCCTTCCACTTGGGCTTAGAAGAAAATTGTATAGACTAAGTTAGATTGATAGGAACGCCCATACTTTTGATTATCCCTTCATAAGTTACCAATTCTATAAGAATATCAGCAAGTGTGAACTCAAACTGATTCCTTATTTAGTTCACTCTGAAAAAGTCAAACGAGTTTGGTAACAAGGCAATAATAATGTCAATTTCAAACTTACCACCCAAGTTAGCCCTATTGACCTCCAGTTCAATTTTTAAATAATAAACAATCATTTTTCAAAATCCGATATCATACTAGAGTTCCTTAGGCTATCTTTATGGTATTTAAATTTGACATAGTACTTAAGCATATACTCTATCTAATCTCACCAAAATATGTCAATGACATCTAACATGATGCTTAAAGAAAATAAAATAATGTAAATGTTAGCTTTGGAACGTATTCGAGATAAACTCTAGAATATTGCACCAATTCATATCATTTGCCTAATTTCACTTATTAAAAATATTAATATTCTCTTGGGTATCTTAAAGTAAAAAGATTAGGTTTAGGAGTAGAAAATACATTTTGTACCCTTACGTTGTGAATAAAATATCTAAGTTCCTTTTCTAGTCAATATAAATGAAGTCCAAAAACAATGAATTTGTAAACAAGCAGATAAAATGGATTAGATATACTTTATCTGAATAGAAATACATTCATATAATATGCAAGGTGAATTATTAATACTATCATGCATATTTAAAATTAAAATGAATTTGTTAACCACATAATATAATAAATCTCAATAGAATAAGAGTTCATTATCACTATTGATGAACATTCCCTTTTGATTAATGTGGGTCCCTCAACTCCGTAGCATTATAAATCACACAATCAATACGTCAATAACTTATCTTGTTGGAAGAGTTCATTATTACTATTATTGAGATTCATTTGCTATTGGATGAGCACTTCCATTAAAATAATATGTGGGTCCCTTAACCACTGCATGAAAAATCGAATAACCAATACGCCAATAACTTATTCGGTTGGCGAAGTTCATTATTGCTATTGGCGAGCAAATCCCATCATCTCCATATCTCTTAAGACAATGCCTTGTTTATCATATGAAATGATTCCCGATTTTGTTTAACCTTTCTAAAACCAACTAGTGTAGACCACTCCGTTGGGGAGCTAACACTATTGATTTTAGATTGAGTGTATAACGTTATTAATGCTCTAATGAAAAAATAAAACATTAAATATCTTGTCATTATAATCTAGACTCTTTAAATCATGCGTAGGGCCTTATTTTTAAAGATCTAATTACAATGAACATTTAATATTTTTATTTTCATGAGACAATCATTCTTGTAATATTAAGACTCTTCAAATCATGCGTGGGGCCTTATTTTTGAAGATCTAATTACAATGGTTTTAATAACGAATGCCATGGGGCAATGTATCAAAATCCCCGCTCCCACTCAATTTTTAATCATTAATAATTAGGGTTTTCAATTTATGATTTAATGCATGCAAAACGTCTTGATTTTAATCCAATTAAATTTAGAAAATAATTGAACTTTTAAATGATTCACTAATATTTAATTTGAAGCACATAAAAAATAATTTTTCGTTTCCAAATAAGTACCTTCAAATTAATTAGTAATCAAATCCAATTATTTTCATAATTTAATTAATATAAATCATGTCATTTAATTAAATATCATGAATCCAATGCATGAATAATAATTAATCAATAATTATCTATTCCATGCATCACATACATCAATAAATAAAAAATAAAGCAAATAAAATGGCCAATGGAATCAGCTTTTAACATTTAATTGCTCTAACTATTGCGCGAGGGTCCTTCGTCGACTTTCAAACACCCGCAGGAGGTTGGTACATGCCTGAAGAGGTAAAACAATGCATTGGACGAGCCCGGTACATCAGCTCGTGGCATGCACCCCCACGCGCCTCTACGCAATCGCACACGCCTGGAAGGCGCTGCAGCGCGTGGCATGCGCATGGACGCGCTTCCACGCGCCTGCACGCACGCGCACGCGCCAGCAAGGTGTTGACCCTGGCGCGTGCTCCTCACGCGCTAAGTGCATTACTTTGGTGCTCTGTTGCTACGCGTGTGGTCCACTCGCTCCTGGATTGGGAGTGCCTTGTGCATTCCATGTACCTGCGCTACACAGGATCCTTTCCAGACGCTGATGAAGATCTAAAGGCTGGTGGTGCGTGCGCATGTGAAGCGCGTCGCACCGGATCAACCACTTCACCTCCGGTGCTGACCTTGCCGCCGGCAACTCTCGGGTCGCCGGAAAACTGCCGATAAATTCCAGAAAAATTAATAAAAATTTCTAGAAATTAAATTTAAGCCCAAAAAAATTCCAGAAAAATTTTAGAAAAATTCCAGAAAATTCCTGAAGCCTAATTTAACTCTTTTGGACCTTTTTGAAGTTTCATAGCATCCTTTGATGAAGATTACATGACTTTAAATAAATTTACAATTTGAAATACAATGGAAAAAATTAAATTATATCATTGAAATTTCAAACGGCTAAATTAAAGCCTTAATTTCATTCATCCAAAGATAAAATTACAATTAATTAGCCTACAAGCTTCATCCATGGACCAAACACACATCATCATCCATTCACAATTATACATACATCATCGTGTATCAATATATGTCAACATATTAAATCATACATCAATATACATTAATAAAAATATATATGAATATAATTTTGGATCCATGAATGATGATTTTGATAAAATCATGATCTCTAGTAATGAATCAAACCATGCTCTGATACCACTGTTGAGAAACATACTAATTTTTAAAAACTTTTCGAGAGATTTTCATTCACAGATCTTGATTCATCACATAGAGACAAGTTTTATGCAAAAATATGATGTATCTTCAATTAACAGATTGAATACTTACATCAAAGGTCTGAGTAAACCTTTAAATATTTCCTCTAAAGTGAATTGTGATACCCCCGAATTTTCGAATGCGGGTTGGCCAGGCCTACGCTCGAATACCCGAGGATATCAAAACAAATTGATAATAAACGAACACAGAGTACAAAAGAATAAAAAAGAATAAATAAAATGCTAACAAGAAACTAAAATGATAATCTAATAATAAACCTCATAATATATTTCCATTAATTAATAAACTCTTCTGATACAACTGATCCTCCAAAATACAACTCGAGAATCCATACTGTGTGGACCACTAGAAAATCCAAACTAAACAAATGACAGTAATCTAAAACAGGAAACTGAATCATAAAGGAACTCCTATGTAGCATCGGAAGAATGAAGTAGACTGATCCCCGCTCAGCACGAACAACCTCTACTCGTGACGAACACCTGAAAAATAATGGTGGGTCAGGCCCACAAACAAGTTCTACTCTACTACAGTCCAAGTAGAGATCTAATACACGTATACATCCTAGTCAATCCAACAGTAACTAGTAGTCCGTATATATATATATACACACTAAAGGAACCTCACTAGACTATAGGGTTGTCTCAACCTGAATAGTAGGTAACATGCAAAACGCACATATAGTGGGCATGAGTACCTAGACCTACCAGGGTACACAACCACACTATATCTAGCTACACATCCATGGTGATATACACGCTCTAACCATTGATCCTGAGACTCAAGCTCATATCATGGCACCATACTTATATATATATAATCTAGTAACCATCCTATCCAGTATAAATTAATCTTCCATAAGTCATTCAACTTGTTCAGCTGACCTGACTTTAATATAAGTAGAACTTAACATTTTAGTTAATTAATTCCCTTATATAATAAATTAATCCTCCATAAGTCATTCAACTTGTTCAGCTGACCTGACTTAAATATAAGTAGGACTTAACATTTTAGTTAATCCATTCCCTTATATAAAATAGGTAGGACTTAACTGATAAGTTAATCCATCCCTAGAATGCCACCGTCCCATATCGGTGCATTAAACCACACAATCCAACAATTGCTGTAACAATTAAGGAAATACATCAAACATTCCATAAATAACTATGATAAATATGATATCAAGTTATCACATAATAGGAATGACTTATTATTTCTTTAAACTTCCTATTTCATATGTCCTACGCAAACTGAATCTTATACATGATGATATTTTATTATACTGTTAAATAAGGATTCTCTATATCCAATTCATCATACACATTTAATCTTAATTGCTAAAATATTTTAAAAGATTAAATCCATTCGTTTGTTTAAAACATTCAAATAGCAAACATCATTATGATTGAGTCTATTTAAATTTATTAAAACCCAAACCTAGTCCCTATTTAATGTTCAGGAATCCTAGGCATGTTTTTACGTTCCATCATTCCACAGATATGAAAAATACATAATTTAAACATGTAAAAATTCACATAAGAAATCAAATCAAAATCATGCATTTTATCAATTCATAACACAAGAACAAATATGAACCAATTTCATAAAACCTATGTTCTAACCCAATTAAACATGCATAATTATTTAATTTTATGTGTTTAATAAATCCTGAAATTTCCTAGGCATGTACAGAAACACGAATCAAAGGGAAAGAGATAGAAGAAGAACTTGACTTAAACTTTCGAATCGAAAGTTAAACTTCTTCTTCCTTGATCTTCTCTCTACAGGATTTTTCTCCTCATTCCTTCATTTTCCTCCTTCCCTCTCTAACACTATCTCTCTCGTATATATCACGTGAATATTTCTAACATCCTTTTACAACCTATAGTTATATATTTATAGGCTAAATAAAATAACCCTAACCCTTTTCCCAATCCAAGTCAACTAAAAAAAAAATGAAAATAAAAATATTAAAAAGGTAAGCAAAATATGTTACGTATATAATTTATGTATATGTTTATTAAATAAATAAATTATACACATTCCATTATTTATTAATGAATTATCCAATAATATTTAGGTTAACATAATATTATAAAGTAACTTAAAACATAACACGTATCAAATCTATGTATATTTTTATTATTTAAATAAACATATAAATCAGATTAAATATTACTACCCAAATTACTATAAAAGTAATTAATAAATTACTTTCTCTTATATATATATATATATATATATATATATATATATATATATATATATATATATATATATATTAAAAAGGTAAGTAAAATATATTACATATATAATTTATGTATATGTTTATTAAATAAATAAATTATACACATTCCATTATTTATTAATGGATTATCCAATAATACTTAAGTTATCATAATATTATAAAGTAACTTAAAACATAACACGTATCAAATCTATATATATTTTTATTATTTAAATATAAAACATATACATCAGATTAAATATTACTACCCAAGTTACTATAGAAATAATTAATAAATTACTTTCCTTTTTATATATGTATATAATATATATACATATATTATCCATGGGTAATAATCCATACATATCCAACCTCCTATCCAAGTAGTCCATGGGATTCAATTGGTTGGCCCATTACTACTAACCATAACCATAAAAGAAAAATAAAATAAAATAATAAAAGAAAAGAAAACATTTAATTTACAATGAATCAAAACACCATTTAAGCACATAATCTAATTAAACAATTAACACATAGACAAATACAAATAATACATAGACACATAATCAAATAATCAAGTAATACCTAATTCAATTAAACACATAAGCAATTAGTCAAATAATTAATTAAATAATTAAAAAATACAATTAAAACAAATAAATAAATATCGAGACTATCCTTTTAAAATTAGGGGTATTACATGAATGTTCTCATTTATTGTAAATCCCTTAGCAAGATACCTTCTCCTTGAATTTCCATCTTCTTAGTAATTGTTTTGCCTTTAGAAATCACTCATAAGCCTCCATTAATGACCTTGGAAAATTAGGCTTGTGGGGGCCTCCATTAGATGAGAACACTAATCCTAATTTTCTAGAGAGAGAAAATATTTTCCTTTTTCCTTCTTCCAAAAATCACCCCTAGAATATACATAGATCATGTATATATATAGGCAAAATAAAGATAAAGAAAAGGGAACAATCAATCATTCTCAATCTCTAATTCACATGTCTCAAATCTAATAGGATTCCAATATCAAGTTGGGCTATGAGTGAGAATTATTTGGGCTTATTATTTTATTGGTTACAATGAATTAATAATTGGTTCGGTCCATGGACCTAATTCAATTAATTAATTAATTAATTTCTACTCCACTAAAAGAAATTAATTGAACTCCAATTAAAAAATAAATAACCTCTAAGTCAATATTGTACTTTGACCCCTCTATGCATAATTAGTTATTGAATAAATAAAGTCATCAATCCGACTACTTAATTAATATATTTATTTTGGTACCTTTGATTATTTCTGCCTCGATCACAATAAAACATTTGTTTGACAAAAATAATAATTTAAATAAATAAATATATAATAAATTATTTTGTCTAAAAACACACGAAGGCCTTCGAATTTACTTTGTGATCAACCATAATCAGTACAAAATAAATACAAGTAGCAACGATACAAATATTGAAAATATAACCCTTTAACTATTAATTACATAACTACTCAAAGTGTCGGTCTAAGAATTCCGAAGTATCCGCCGAACAAATCAAAGTAATTATTAATTAATAAAAGAGTTTATACTTTTCTCATACTTAAGAGTCAAATGTCATGACGGTGATAGGGAACAATTGCATATGACGGCTCCACAATATATCTCAAACTAACGTGAATCCAGTTCAAGTCTTAATTAACTATGAGTCCATCCATAATTACCGACTATGAACAATTTATGATTATTATTTATATTCATGTATTGATCGTCATCACATACATATATAAATATCTCTTGTAATTAAGTGAACACTATTAATTCTATAATGAATCGAAATATAATACATTTAATTCACCAATTGTATAAAGCATAAATATTTTAGAAACGTCAATAACATATGTCACTATAATTAAAATAAGAATTTGTTATGCCAGGGCATATAAATTCCAATAGATTAAGCTTCAGCAAGTCCTTGCGGATTAAGAACAGAAGATCCTCGGTTAGAAGCTTTCCCTTTTTTGATGAAATATCTTGATCTTTATGCACCAAAATATGTGACATACTCCACAACAATATACTCCAAAAGTGCCACGGTTTCTGGAAGCGGATTGGGATCATCTCCAAAACCATACATCATGTGTTGCAAATATTTCTAAAAAACTCCTCACTTACGCTTTAATGAAGCTTCCGATGGTTGGGATGATCCACTCTCGATCGCTTCTGAGGAGGGCTCTTCAGCTTCATCTTCTATACACAACTAAATGAAAATGAATATAAAAATAAAGAGAGGACAAATCAAGACTTGTAACTCTTAAAATAAATAATTCTTGAATATAAAAATAATGGGCAACTTCAATGAGGAGAAATGAACACTCAAGAGTTGTAACTCCTAAAATAAATAAATAATAGTGAATATAAAAATAATGGAGAACATGGGTTCTTTGTTAAATAGTGGGCTTTTTTAATAAATAATAATAATAATAATAAGGTAATTTATAATGAGATGTTAATGAGGTTTGAGTAAGTTTTAATGAGATTGTATTTTTAAAAAATAAAAATTGTTAAGAAATTAGGAGAAGTTACATATTTTTAATAGTGTATATGCAATGGGTTTTTGTTATAAAATTTATTTTTATAACATTTAAAGAAAATATTTTTATTCGACTATTAGGCATAAAATTTTTTCTAAAATGTAAAAAATAAAGTATATGTACAATGTAGATATATATACAAATATATTATATAGTATACCTATAGATTTTTTTAGTTTTTATTTTCTAAAGTAGGCATTTCAAGAGATGTAACTCATGCAATTAAAAATATATACATTTATATATCCTTATCTATTCTATTAATAAAGTATGAATTATGATGCCTTAATGAGTTTTATTATGTGAAAAAAAAAAAAAAAAAAATCAAAAATGTTAAGAAATTTCTTACACTTTTAAAATAGTATAGAAATGGACTAGTAATTAATTAAATTATTTTTTTTTTTTTTTGGAAATTAATGAACTAGCAATTATTGGTGCTGAAAGCCTGGGACCCACCCCAAAACTCAAGCCCATGTAGCCCTGTAAGAGCACATCATTTGTTAATTTCACGTAGCAAACCCCAAACTATCAGAGCCCATCGCTAGTTAATTTCATAATGTTTTGTTTATTTTTAATGCAAGAGCAAATTTTCGGAAATGCAATATCGGAATATTTCCTATTCTCCATTTAACACATTTAATTTCTCCATTTTTTCCTAATTCAAGATATTCATGAAACTTTCTAAAATTTCATACACCATCGGATTCATTAAAATAAAAACCTGGAATTTATTTTAACATTGATTTCTTTCATTTATGCAACTTTCATTTGCCAGACAATCTTCTTTTATGAGAGAGAGAGACAGTTATAAGAAGGAAAACTTTTTATTAGGCAAGACTATACTTTATTTACCGAAAAGAAAGAAAGGAAAGAAAAAAAAAATGAACATAATCCTTATACTGAGGACCACTTTATTTATGTTAACAAAAAAAAATCAATTTGTATACTAATTATATGATATTTTGCCAAAGTATATATATAAACACCTCACTTTTTCTTCTTCCCCCATGATGACAAAGCTGGAATGCTCTGTTCATTTCTGAAGAAATTAGCAGGATCAACCATGGTCTTCACATGTACCAATCTATTGAAGTTACCCTTGAAATACTTGATACCCCAAATGCTTGCTTGTGTATAGCTTGTGTTGCCTTTATTATTCACTCCTATGTCAAGGTCTCTGTAGTTGATATATGCACTTCTTGGATTCTTGGAAACATAAGGAGTCAGGTACCTATAAAGCCTTCTGCTCCAACTCACATGCCTCTCAGAAGCCTCTGTCCCCTCTTCAACCCAACTCACCCATTCCATAATTTTGTATAAATTCCCAGCTCTATGTGGGAAAGGAATTGCAGATTCAGCAATTTCATCCATTTTTCCACCATATGGGACCATGAACAGCTGAGCCAACGCGGCTTCTTCTTCATAAAACCTTTCCCAAATCCCTTCGAGCCCTTTTTCCGAAATTGGCTCCTTCACATAGTCTGATTTTCCTTTGAAGTATCCTTTGTACGGATTAGTCCTGTTTAACAGAACATCAAGGGACTCTCCACTTGTGAAACCAGCAAAATATAGGGTTGATTCGACCCAGCTCATTTCGATACAGTCTTGTTTCACCAATCCCAGCTCAGGGAAGCTCTCTTGCATCAATTGAATGAGTTCATCAGCTCCACCAAGGTACAATGAGTCGAATGAAGCTTGTATTGTTGTTCTGTTTTGGCCTTGATAGGTTGTGTTCACTCTTGTTATGTGGACTCTGACCACTAGGTTTTCATCAAACTTGTGTGCAATGGATTGCCACCTATGGACAAGCTTGGTTGCATTTTGTTCCAATGTCCTGGGGACTGCGGAAACAGTCACAGTTGATGGAACAGGAACCAAATTTATTTTCCATGCAAGAATGACACCAAAACTAGCACCCCCGCCTCCTCTGATGGCCCAGAAGAGGTCCTCCCCCATCGATTCTCTGTCGAGAATTCTGCCATTGACATCGATTATACGAGCATCAATGACTTGGTCTGCAGCCAAGCCATGTTTACGCAACATCATGCCGTACCCTCCACCACTGAATTGTCCACCGACACCCACAGTATGGCCAAAACCTGCAGGGAAGGCAAGTGTTCTGCTTTTCTCAGCAATTCTATAGTAAAGTTCGCCAACGGTTGCACCAGTTTCAACCCATGCAGTGTTGTTCTCAGTGTCCACAGTGATTGAATTGAGGTTTATCAGATCAATTATGACAAATGGGATTAGAGAAACATAGGAAAGGCCCTCGTAATCGTGTCCACCACTTCGGACTCTTATCTGCATGCCATGATTTTTGGAACAATATATGGTTGTTTGAATGTGAGACTCATGGGTTGGTGTGACAATGACTAGAGGTTTAGGGGTTTCAGATGAATTGAATCGCAGGTTTTGTATAGAGAACTGCAAAATGGATGAATATGAAGAGTTGTTTGCAGTGTAGATGACTTTGGAGATGGATGAGGAGTTTTGAGAATGAAGAGAAAGACATTGAAGAAAATCTTCATGGGAATCAGCTGAAACTACCCATGAAATTGAGAATAGAGAAACAATAAGAAGTGAGAGCAATGAAAAACTTGTAGTCTTCATTTCTCTTTTGATGATTTTGTGTAAGAGATGAGTTGCTATTTATAGTAGTTTAAGGAAACCTCGTTTGAGACTAATAAAAGAATGTGATCATCGGGGTTCAATTTCTATGCCACCTACCAAGCTTAGGGCGACAATTCAAGCCTCTAGATTCTTGTACTTGCACAAGAAATGGAATTGTCAAAGATGAGCCTCCAAATTGTTCACGTTGAAATATCATGGTGAGAAAAATAATAATAATAATAATATGTGTCAGCACCGGAGGATGCAATTGAATTAATAAATATGCCAATGGTCATGGCTGTTGACATTTCTTTACCATATATATATGGAAATTTTCTCATGCTTCACCAATCCTTTTAACAAAATAAAGAAAATTGATCTACTTCTGAAATCCATGAGAAAAAATATAATCTTTCATCAAGAAATTAAAATTATCCCGTTTTATTCAACTTCTCAAGAATAATTCATTAATTTCCCAGATATTATTAAAAATTTATAAACATATACTTTTAAATTAAAGTTTCCTTGTAAGAGTATGCAGTTTTATTTTTTTTAACACTTTTTCCTTCTGATAGTTTGAAGAACGTACATCATATCCAAACACTAGAAAAGTTGTGGATTTTGAGTACATGCCCAGAACATGCATGGAATTAAGCTGGTCTTTGAATCACCTGCATGTGGTCTTATGGTAATAAATGTCAAATCCATGGAATTGTCAACGATTTTGTGTACAATACAAGCAAAGATGAGCCTCCAAATTGTTCATTTTGAAATCTCAGCACGAGAGGATGTAGTTCAAAATGTGCAGGAAAGGCCTTTCCACACAATAGAGGATCCAATTAAGTTCGGACTATTTTCTAGATTTCATTTATTCTTGGTCAAGAAATTGCTGCCAACCTTATATTGAAATTTAAACATATGACGGCTTCACAAGGTGTAACGATCCGAATTCGAGGGTCCGATTCGCTAATTGAGTCCTTATCTAAACCTGAGGTTAACTAAGGACACTATCGTCTATTCCTATGTCGATACATAATACGATTAATAATTATAATAATAATAATAATGATAAAGATGGGATCATAGCCATAAAATATGTCAAAAACTGTCCACTAACCCGTCAAAACCTGTGGAGGAGCGTCATCCGCCACTTCCCTTTCGTATCCTGAAAAATGTTAATAATAGAATGGGGTGGGCCAACCGCTCGGTAGGAAGTGTTTAAGACACACCTCTTACGATGTAATATCCCTAATTTTAAAAGGATAGTCTCGGTATTTATTTATTTGTTTTAATTATATTTTTAATTATTTAATTGATTATTTGACTAATTGCTTATGTGTTTAATTGAATTAGGTATTACTTAATTATTTGATTATGTGTCTATGTATTATTTGTATTTGTCTATGTGTTAATTATTTAATTAGGTTATGTGCTTAAATGGTATTTTGATTAATTGTAAATTAAATGTTTTCTTTTCTTTTATTATTTTATTTTATTTTTCTTTTATGGTTATGGTTAGTAGTAATGGGCCAACCAATTGGGTCCCATTGACTACTTGGATAGGAGGTTGGATGTGTATGGATTATTATCCATGGATAGTTATGTATGTATATATATAGATATATATTATATACATATATAAAAAGAAAAGTAATTTATTAAGTACTTTTATGGTAACTTGGGTAGTAATATTTAATCTGATGTATATGTTTTATATTTAAATAATAAAAATATACATAGATTTGAGACATGTTATGTTTTAACTTACTTTATAATATTATGGTAACTTAAGTATTATTGGATAATCCATTAATAAATAATGGAATGTATATAATTTATTTATTTAATAAACATATACATAAATTATATACGTAACATATTTTACTTACCTTTTTAATATATATATATAAAAGGGAAAGTAATTTATTAATTACTTATATGGTAACTTGGGTAGTAATATTTAATTTGATGTATATGTTTTATATTTAAATAATAAAAATATACATAGATTTGGTGCATGTTATGTTTTAAGTTACTTTATAATATTATGGTAACTTAAGTATTATTGGATAATCTATTAATAAATAATGGAATGTGTATAATTTATTTATTTAATAAACATATACATAAATTATATACGTAACATATTGTACTTACCTTTTTAATATTTTAATATATATATTTTTAAAGTTGACCTGGATTGGAAAAAGGGTTAGGGTTATTTTATTTAGCCTGTAAATATATAGTTATAGGTTGTAAAAGGGGGTTAGAAATATTCACGTGATATATTCTAGAGAGAGAGAGTTAGAGAGGGAAGGAGGAAAAAAAAACCCTATAGAAAGAAGATAAAGGAAGAAAAAGTTTAACTTTCAATCCGAAAGTTTAAGGCAAATTCTTCTTCTATCTTTTTCCCTTTGATTCGTAATTCTATACATGCCTAGGAAATTTCAGGATTTATTAAACACATAAAATTAAATAATTATGCATGTTTAATTAAATTAGAACATAGGTTTTATGAATTTGGTTCATCTCTGTTCTTGTGTTATGAATTGATAAATGCATGATTTTGATTTAATTTCCGGTGTGAATTTTTACATGTTTAAATTATGTATATTTCATATCTGTGGAATGATGGAACGTAGAAACATAGAAACATGCCTAGGATTCCTAAACATTAAATAGGAACTAAGTTTGGGTTTAAATAAATTTAAATAGACTCAATCATAATGATGCTTGCTATTTGAATGCTTTAAACAAATGAATGAATTTAATCTTTTAATATGTTTTAACAATTGAGATTAAATGTGTAGGATGAATTGGATATGGAGAATGCTTATTTGACGGTATAATAAAATATCATCATATGTATAAGATTCAGTTTATGTAGGACATGTGATATAGGAAACTTAAATAAATAATAAGTCATTCCTATTTTGTAATAACTTGATATCATATTATCATAGTTATTTCTGGATTATTTGATGTATTTCCTTAATCGTTACATCAATTGTTGAATTGTGTGATTTAATACACCGGTATGGGACGGTAGCATTCTAGGGACGGATTAACGTATCAGTTAAGTCCTACCTATTTTATATAAGGGAATGGATTAACTAAAATGTTAAGTCCTACTTATATTCAAGTCAGGTCAACTGAACAAGTTGAATGACTTATGGAGGATTAATTTATACTAGATCGGATGGTTATTAGATTATATATATATAAGTATGATGTCATGATATGAGTTTGAGTCTCAGGATCAGTGGTTAGGGTGCGTGTATCGCCAGGGATGTGTAGCTAGATATAATGTAGTTGTGTACCCTGGTAGGTCTAGGTATTCATGCCCACTATATGTGCGTTTTGCATGTTGCCTACTATTCAGGTTGAGACAACCCTATAGTCTAGTGAGGTTCCTTTAGTGTGTATATATATATATATACGGACTACTAGTTACTGTTGGATTGACTAGGATGTATACGTATATCGGATCTTTGCTTGGACTGTAGTAGAGTAGAACTTGTTTGTGGGCCTGACCCACCATTATTTTTCAGGTGTTCGTCAGGAGTAGAGGTTGTTCGTGCTGAGCAGGGATCAGTCTACTTCATTCTTCCGATGCTACATAGGAGTTCCTTTATAATTCAGTTTCCTGATTTAGACAGTTATTACTGTCATTTGTTTAGTTTGGATTTTCTAAGGGTCCACACAGTATGGATTCCCGAGTTGTATTTTGGAGGATCAGTTGTATCAGAAGAGTTTATTAATTAATGGAAATATATTCTGAGATTTATTATTAGATTATCATTTTAGTTTCTTGTCAGCATTTTATTTATTCTTCTTTATTCTTTTGTACTTTATGTTCGTTTATTATCAATTTGTTTTGATATCCTCGAGTATTCGGGCGTGGGCCTGGCCAACCCACATTCGGGAATCTAGGGGTATCACATACGACCCCGTGAATCCATACAAGGAATAGAATACAAGTAAATGGGATCATGCCTCAGGGAAAGCAAGTAAAGCAACGGTTATATCAACAAATACATACGCAAGTCGTCTAACCACCAACTATACAATGTATGCCAACGTAATGCCATGCCATGCACTGGCGCTCCCCATTTCCGAAACAATATCGTTTCAACTTCCAAACCGTTAGTGCAATCAGACCCGAGGCACCTCCAAGGCGTCACGAATGGAGGGTTGACTAACTATCCACGACCACACGGCATCTCCAAGGCGTTGCATCCGGCCTAGTTGGCTCAATCATATTCCCTTCTAGACTACACTAACAACACGGACCACTAGGCGCCTCCTAGGCGTTCGGTTTTCGCAAACACCTTTAAAAATAGTTTCCCAAAAATAATTTCATTTATTTTTAAAATAAACTTTTCCTTTTACTTTCCTAATGGTAATGCATGAATTATGCAATTCCTTCAATGCTATAACAATATAAAAATTTCGTACATATCATCCACATCAATTAGACATGCTTAAAACATGAATTTTCATACAATATCACATTCTCACATTTCTAATTCATTGCATTTTACATACTTTCAATTTGCAAATCCAACAACTTAAATACATAAGGCTTAAATTAACATCATTTAAGCATGTATCATTTCAACAACGCGGCTATCACAAAATCACACACTTTCTACAACATAAAAAAAATCATGTATACAATATATAAATTACATCTCAAGAATTTAGCATAATATAAGCATGCTTGTATATCAATTAAAGGAGATTTACTCACAAAGTTCAAAGAAATGGGTATTAGACCCCTACCTCAATTTTATAGAAAACCCTCAAATGGGTTCAAATTTTCGGAATTCTTAGAGTGGCCAAAAGCTTAAATTGCTTACAACAACTTGAAGATCTTATCGAGCTCTTCGATTTGCCGCAAACGACACCCAAAAACTCCAAGGAATGAAAGAGAAATTGAAGCTTGAATTTTGCAAAAGAAAAAAAGAAAAAGAAAAAAGAAAACAGAAAGGGGGAAGAGATAACCAGATCAGGAGAGAGAGAGAGAGATAAGGTGATAATGGCCTTTTGGCTAATAAAAGCAATTATGGTGGGTCCCACCATTTTTTTTTTCTTTTTCTTTTTTAACATTAATTCTACACCACACACACACACATACACACACACACACACACACACACATATATATATATATATATATATATATCATAAATATTACAATCTACCCTCCTTAAAAGATTTCATCCTCGAAATCTATCCTCCTTAAAGAAGGAGACCCACAACCACACATCTTCCCGAGAACACCTCACAAAACCCCAAAACCATGAACTCACCAACATTATTGCCTTTGACATCGAACGTCACCAGGCATCCCACACCACTGTCGCAAAAGCACAATGCTCACCACCTTATGAGGGTACTCATTACTCACGACATCAGAACACGAGAACAACTAGGCCCTACACCTAACTCAAAACGGACATCGGTCCACTCTACACTGCTACGCAAGACTCCGAAGCCCAAAAGAAGAATGGTCTCTAGACCACCGAACATAACAATATCCAATCTCAACTCTTCCTTAAAAGGACACACAAAACTCCAGACAAAGAACCCCGTTCATCTCACAATCAAGCTTAACTCTAATCTACACATCTCTGTCAGACCGAACACTCAGTACCTAACACTTAACTACACCATTACATATCCGTACAACGATTACCAACCACATCAACTGACAATCACCAAACTTATCAGCCTCAAGATGATTAAACAACAAATCTCCTAACGACTGCATAATCATGAATCACCAGAGCAATAAAACGTATTATCTTGTACCTAGAACCCAAATCCTCAAAACAAGATCTTCAATAATTAATGATCATACGCAAACCATTTACCAGACACTTGGTACTACCTAATATACTCTGTCACCCAAAACAAACCATCTAAATTCACCTTGTCACACCGACACATCGCGCAATATTGTACTCTTACTGTTCCTGATTAATCGAACAATCAATGACCTTTGACCCGACATCGTGCTAAAGAGGGACTGATTCAGGAGAAATGGTTGGCCAGGCTATTCTCGTCATCAATCCGGTCTCAACATGGACGTCGTTCATGTCCTCAGGTCCAAACCTCAAACACACTCTTACACAGTCCACAAGATAACCATGAGATTCACTCGCTATCAATCCATCGTTCTACGTAACCATGACAGCTAAACAGTCACATACTTACTCTAAAAATCCCAATCATGCTTTAATCATACAACCCTAACAAGCTAGTAATAACACAACACCAAACGTCACAATCATCGACTAGTGTAAAAACTCTCTAATGATCTTATAGCACCTATACTAGGTAGACAACTCCATAACATCATTTGGTTCAATTCTTACTTCTTCAAAACACATAATATGACCATCTCATGCCTAAAACATCAAAATCAAAATCAATTATTCCCATTATTCCTTAATGGAATCCCACATTCACTTTCTTTGATCACGTAGTTCTAAGGTGACATCGACACTTGTCCTCAAGACACTGCTCAAATCAAACGCCTATAAAAATATCCGAATATATGACTCACATCACATCACATCACCTAACCATTCTCAAGCTTACAATTCACGATACACCCCTAGCTATCACCGCTCGTACCATACACTAGAAACACACAATCCTTATTCGGCAACTCGTACCTCACACACCACTAGTCAAAACCACTCTCAGAACAAGCACCACCAAAACCAAAGACCCGACCTCCCTCCGTGGGAGTGAGTTAACTCTTACAACCAAATCTTTACCGATGAACTCTAATAGTGTAACAAACCACACATAAGTCCGTCCATCCGCGGACGCGTACAACTCCTAAATAGAGAACAAGAATTACAACAAACGAAGTCCTTGTCAGGACTAGAACAAACGGAAAGGGTAACAAATCCTGCTCTCACAAGAGACTTACGACTCACACCTAAATGCAACCGACACCTTGTCACATGCTACATACCAACTGTCCAACCATGGACACCCAATCTCGCTTGAGATGAACTAAACTCCTTACACACAAAGAAATGAACCAAATGGATACCCGTACAGAACTACGAACTCAATTCTAGGCGACCTCGCCACTAACGGACCATCATACACTATCAACACAGAAACTTCGTATATGATACCCTGTAACACCCATGCTAACCAAAACCAATCAGATCCCTACCACCCATTCGTCAAGTATTAAGATATAGCTCACAACACAACCATTAGACAAGAGCATCAATACTCGCAACATACCAACACTAGAAATGATCACAACCCATCTGACACCGCATCCTGTCACTCCCAAATGACAACCCATATGCCATAAAATGACACTTTACCACCCGTTCCATCACTAACTTTTAAGACGATACTGCCTCGATCACCGTGCATACCCTACTCGTGACCTCAGTCACAGCAACCCATTGACTCATCAAAAGAAAAAAGCACCTATCTGGCAACATCGTCCTCACTGGCTCTAAAGACTAAGCCGACCACAATCGCCTCAACTGGCGCATAATCCCATCACCTACCCGACAACATACAACAACAACTCATACTCTCCAATCCACTTTCTGATCATATCCCAAACTATTATGCTCATTAATACTAAACATCACGCCATAACGCCTCTATTACCATCATCCTCGAATGATAACTCAAACCTTTCATCTCACCAAATCACCAAGTCACTACCAAACAATTCTTCCTATGACACCATCATAACAAAAGAATAAGCATTACTCTCAATACCTCCCACAACAGCCATTACTTGCCACTAGAAAAGAATCTCTATACAGCAATACCATTTTGACAAATCCCAAAGGAAAAATGAGCTCAAAAACCAGAATGTTCAACATCCAAATGTCTCCTTAAACCATCTATAACACAATCAGTCACCAACACTTAATCGACTACTCCGACCATTCTTCTCAAGACAATTTATGTGCCTAAGTAAGATAACTTCACTCCATTGGTTCAACATCATTGCCTTTCCTCTTCACCATTCCTCAGAACACTCTTGATCCTGAAAAAAGTTAAATGGGGCTACCAACTAGACCTACGGGATCACCCTCGTCTCAATCATTATAATAATCAGTCTATCTCTTTGAATCCTTAAACAATAAGTACTACCTCCTCATACCCCATACGCAACATAAAACTCAACTCCAGTCCACAGCTTACAACTTCCAAAACAAAGGTCATTTGGTAGCACAATACTTACCATCAATCACTTCATCCGCAAACGACCAAACATACCAATGACCCCATACTACCTGCCTTATCGTGCAATCCCATACTACACAGCTAAAACTGACCACTATACCTTACATTGTACTCTCTCGACAACCATGACAACCTATAACTCCGTTAATCCACCGAGCCATGCAATCGACCCACCGAGAGTCGATTACTCGTAGCACACTCCCGCAACTTTTCAAAATGGAAAATCACACACTTTCGTAGACCGTACAAAAACACCCGTGATACATATCTATAACCCATAAACTACATTCGTGACTCAAACAACTTCTGTCACACCTACCACGAACGACTTGAAAAGAACCTCCGCACCAAACTGTGACCCAAGTCACAAACACTAACCTCTTAAGGTCATACCTTTCTCCTTCGAAACCCTCGCTCGTACACCTGACCTCTACGATCACAGGAACCCATCCACCGATACATGAAACTCACACACAACAAGGACACTATGCCATGAAATATGAACCCGTTCTAAAGTCGTGCCATAAGCACTGCACAAAATGTAACAAGAAAAATTAAGATGACTACACACTGAATAGCTCAATCCATGAGCTAGAAGTCCACATCATTCGTTCGATAAGAACCGGCACCCCAAACAACCCTGGAGCAACCGAACTCCTCGCCCACTAAGGTCAAAACCCACACAACCATCCATGCTCAACCGCATACTCCTATACATGTATACATATATATATAATAACCGTATCCCATACCATGACACAATCATGTCCCATCATTTAAATTTATTTATTTATTTATTTTAAACACCCCGTCTTTCATTTTAAAAAAAATACTTGCCTAATCATACCTACTAACCGTCACAATACCATACGAGACATGCTTGCATCTACCGTGCTCTCTACTTGCCACATTATCATTTAAAATAAAACTGCATATACCATGCTTACTACTTACCGTTACCACATAAATCACACTTGTCATCATATCATAATTACTATGTTTTCAATTATTTATACATTTCATCGTTATGACTATATAACACACATTTTAGCAATTAAACATGTAAGCATGTGAACATTTAGCAAAGAAGTATATCTTTTAAAACCGTAAACACATAAGCAAATAAGCAAGTAAGCATGTTTCTCAAATAACAAACATTTTAACACATAAATAATACAATCCACCTTCTACACAACCCTAGGTAAACCTCTACCCGTAGTCCAACTGGTTTTCGAACCATTGCTCTGATACCAAATTTGTAACGACCCGAACCCGAGGGTCCGATTCGCTAATTGAGTCCTTATCCGAACCCGAGGTCAACTAAGGGCACTACTGTCATTTCCTATGTCTATACATAATACGATTAATAATTATAATAATAATAATAATAATAATAATAATAATAGGATCATAGCCATAAAATATGTCAAAAACAGTCCACTAACCCGTCAAAACCTATGAAGGAGCGTCGTCCGCCACTTCCCTTTCGTATCCTGAAAAATGTTAATAATAGAATGGGGTGAGCCAACCGCTCAGTAGGAAGTGTCTAAGACACACCTCTTACGACCCTGTGAATCCATACAAGGAATAGAATACAAATAAATGGGATCATGCCTCGGGGAAAGCAAGTAAAGCAACGGTGATATCAACAAATACATACCCAAGTCGTCTAACCACCAAATATACAATGTATGCTAACGTAATGCCATGCCATGCAATGTCGCTCCCCATTTCCGAAACAATACCGTTTCAACTTCCAAACCGTTAGTGTAATCCGACCCAAGACACCTCCAAGGCGTCACGAATGGAGGGTTGACTAACTATCCACGACCACAAAGCACCTCCAAGGCATTGCATCCGACCTAGTTAGTTCAACCATACTCCCTTCTAGACTACACTGACAACATGGACCACTAGGCGCCTCCTAGGCGTCCGGTTTTCGCAAACACCTTTAAAAATATTTTCCCAAAGACAATTTCATTTATTTTTAAAATAAACTTTTCCCTTTACTTTCCCAATGGTAATGCATGAATTATGCAATTCCTTCAATGCTATGACAATATAAAAATTTCGTACATATCATCCACATCAATTAGACATGTTTAAAACATGAATTTCCAAATAATATCACATTCTCACATTTCTAATTCATGACATTTTACATACTTTCAATTTGCAAATCCAACAACTTAAATACATAAGGCTTAAATTAATAATATTTAAGCATGTATCATTTCAACAACGCGGCTATCACATAATCACACACTTTCTACAACATAAAAAAAATCATGTATACAATATATAAATTATATCTCAAGAATTTAACACAATATAAGCATGCTTGTACATCAATTAAAAGATATTTACTCACAAAGGTCAAAGAAATTGGTATTAGAACACCCCTACCTCAATTTTGTAGAAAAACCTCAAATGGGTTCAAATTTTCGGAATTCTTAGAGTGGCCAAAAACTTAAATTGCTTACATCAACTTGAAGATCTCACCGAGCTCTTCGATTTGCCGCAAACGGCACCCAAAAACTCCAAGGAATGAAAGAGAAATTGAAGCTTGAATTTTGCAAAAGAAAAAAAAAAAAAAAAAAAAAAAAAAAAAAGACAAAAAGAAAACAGAAAGGGGGAAGAGAGAACCAGATCGGGAGAGAGAGAAAGATAAGGTGATAATGGCCTTTTGGCCAATAAAAGCAATTATGGTGGGTCCCATCATTTTTTTTTTCTTTTTCTTTTTTAACATTAATTCTACACAACACACACACACACACACACACAAATATATATATATATATATATATATATATATATATATATATATATATCATAAATATTACACAAGGCATATATATATATTTTCTTTTTCAGGTATCAATCTCAAACCTTAAACCTTAAGGACGGGAGTTTAGACCCATACCCGCTAAGACAACAGTTGACCAGTCTTTACAAGGCATATCACTAGGTCACTGGCTAAGGTGATTTTTACTTGCAATTGGATAATGGCGAGGAAAAGATTGAAATATGAAATTTAAGATGATTTAAGTAATAGCATGTTTATAGAAACACATAAATATACATGTGCATGTAAGATGATAATATTGGATTGAGTATGAAAATTTGAGTTTCTTTTTCATTTTGTCACATTAAATTTCAAATTGTTATAGATAAATAAATTAAAGAGGATATTGACAAAAAATAATAATAAAAAAATTAAAATTAAAGAGGATTATCTTTTAGGGTCCATTTGGTTAGACGGAAATTTATGATGGAAAGTGAAAGTGAAAGAAAGTGAAGTGAAAGAAAGGAAAATCAAGTTTCCTACATGCATTTGGCTAGCAAGAAAAATTTTCAAGAAAGTTGTGGGAAAATATTATTTTATTAGTTTGGATAGCATAAAAGGGAAAAGAAAATGATTTACTCACCAAAACTACCCTCATGATTTCAAATATTAAAAAAAAAATTAATTTTGTGTTCGATAAATCATCTTTATACCCAATTATTTATATTAATTTTTAGCAATTAAATAGTAAAATAATGGATTAATAATAATAATTATTATTATTTATATTCATATTTAAATTAGACAAACTAAGGAGGACTACATTTTAGTTGTCAGATTCTTTTTATTTTCTGTTTTCAATAATAATTATTTATATTTATATGTAAAATATAATTCATTTATCATAACATACTCATGTTTTATCATAAAATAATGGATTATTAATTATTATTATTATTAATATTCATATTTAAATTAGAAAAACTAAGGAGGACTGCATTTTAGTTGCCAGATTTTTTTATTTTGTGTTTTCAATAATAATTATTTATATTTATATGTAGAATATAGTTCATTTATGATAACATACTCATATTTTATTGAATTATTAAATATATCTTTTTTTAACCCCCTCTAAGAAACATTAAATGGCAACTCTAAGATAAAAATTGTCATGCAAAAGTAACATATTTTATAATTCATGCACAATAATTTTATAGTTCATGCATTATTTATCAGTCCCCTTTCATATTTTTTAAGAATATGAACCACATCAATGCAAATTTTTCTTTGCAAAAATCACACAATCTAAAACTCTATTCAGTTCAAAACTGTGTAAATAGTAAAAAATAAATATTATATTGATTCCCATCCATGTGAAATTGTTTTGTCATATAAATAATATGATAACTCAAATTAATCTCTTCTCATATTTCTATTGAGATATTGATAAAAATTAAAAGTTATATTATTTAATATTCTACCATTTTCAACTCTCAATTTATTTCCAAAAATTTTAGGTAACGACTTATTAGATATAATCAAGTTATGTGTCCCAATATATAATAGTTGTTGGAATATTTTCTAATAAGTTTGAATTTAATAAGCACGCTATATTTGTTATGTGAAAAAAAAATAATAATAATAAAATAAAATAAAATAAAATAAAATAAAATTGGAGAAATAACTGGGCATAATAAGAAATTTGGAAATAAAATGACAGTTTTATGCGAGAAAGTAAACTTTCTTGTGTTTTATGCGGGGAAATATTTTGGGAAAATTTATATAATGCGGGAAATATTTTGGGAAACTTTCCCAAAATTTTTCCCTTTTCCAGGTAATCAAACTCCCAAAAAATAATTTTCTTTTCTGTTTCTTTTCCTTTCTACCTACTTCACGCTAATGTTTCTTTTCCTTTCTACCTACTTCACGCTAACCAAATGAACTTTTACATACGAACCGCAAACACAAAATGAGTTTGGGTCGAACCGTGCTGAGTTTGTTGTGCTAAACCTGAACTGGGCTGAATAAACCAACATTGAAGGAGATTGTGAGCCCATTATGAAGTTGAAGCCTGTAGAATCATTCCGTGACTAAATGGGCTTTTTTGCACTAGAAGGCTATTATGGAATATTCTAGGGAGTTCCAATTCTGAAGTGGATATTTGGCCATATGGTCGAGATATATATATATATATATATATATATATTTCTTTAGGTTGTTATAACATGACTTGGTAAAAGATAAGTAAATTAAGTCTGTAACAACTTTTCCTTATCTTTATGATACATGTCCCATTCATCTTTTTATTTAAACCAGCATAAATTGAAGCAAATATCTCCTTGGTCTGTAAATATCATTTTCAATGTGGACTACAAAAGTTTGAAGTAGTATAAAATTGAATTAAATAAATATAAGTTAATAGTCATGCCTATTGACATTTCTGTCCCATTTATATATGAAAAACTTCTTTGATATACTTCTGAAATACATGAAAAAAATATAATATTTCAGCAAAAAAATATAATTGTCCTATTATTTCAACTTCGCAAGAATTATAAAATTATTAAATTTCAAAATGATAAGAGTAAAGAACAAGTAGTTGGAATTCAAAGTCCAGATCAATTCAAATTCAAATTAGGGTGACGAGCCAATAAGGGTAACGAGAAGACAAGGATAGCGAGTAATTCAAATTTAAAAGAGGATGACTTTATTAAATTCTTAAAAAAATCTCTCTAAAATTACAACACTTATGAGTTATAAAAATTAGGTTGAGCAATCGGAAAAGTATGAAAAAATTAAATATAAAATTCTTAATTTATTTAATAGCTTTGTTTACTGGATCGTCAAAGAGTTTTGTAAAGACATCTCGATGTTAGTAAAGGTTCATTTCATTGTTGCAAAAAAGCAGTGTCACACTGTATCATATCTAAACCATAGAGGGATTGTTAAAACTTTCTAAATATATACTTTGAAATTAAAGTTTGTCCGGAGGAGTATGCATTTTTTTTGGCTCTTATATACGTATTACATTAAAAGTTAAATTTTATCACCCATTTGGTTAGTATCAAGTAACAAAAAAGAAAAGAAAATATTTAAATTTTTTGAAAGTTTGGTTAGAGGCTTAGAGCATATATATATATATGTGTGTGTATATATATATATATATATATATATATATTTGTGTAAAACTGATGTATTATAATATATTTATACAAAAAATTTGAATTATTTATTTTTAGTTTACACATTAGAGACGTGATAATATATCTTAATAGACGGCTAGAGATAAAAATAAAATAAAAAAATAAAAATAAAAATAAAAATTACACATCATATGTGAAAGTACTCTTAGAGGGAAAATGAAAGTTTTAGGAAAAGTAGATTCCGCATCTGAAAATTTTCCTCATGCAAAAAACACATGAAAATCACTTTCCCGCAAATTGTGCCCTTTTTATATTACTTTCCTATTATACTTATGGTAGTTGTCTCTCTTCTTATTCACTTAATTATATAGAATTCCTTGAAAATTAGAGTTTTTTTCTTTATGTAAATTGCTTTTTTATACAATCATGTATTACTAATTTAATTGTTTGTATTTTTTTTTATGTGTGCATCCAAATTAAAATTAATTAATATTTTCCTTTTATTATTGAATTATTATTATTATTATTATTTTTATCGAAATGTTTGAAATAAGTAAAATATTTTTTTCCCCTAATTGATAATGATTAAGAGTTATTATATATATACATAACTATTTGTTAATAACAAGATAACAATTAGTCTATATTGTCTTAACACAATTTGTTTCATACCTAATATCAAACATTATCTTGAAATAAATAAATGATAATTCTTAAATAGTCTACATAATCGATCCATGACTTTATTTTTCCAGCCTTGTGAGAAAGTTGTAATTAGATACATAGTATCCAATTACATTATTTACAAATAAATAATAAATAATAAAAATAAAACTAAGATAAAGAGAAAACAAATACTTAAACTTTGATAGTCGACTTTTACCAAAAGTTTTTTTTTTTTTTTTTTACCTTAAAAAATAAAAGGTCGAGAATTCAAGTCTACACGTGAACAATTGAATAGAGAGAGAAAGAGAGGAGAAAGCAAAAAAATTTATATTATGATATCACATACTATTCTGTTCCATATTTCACTAGTTAAAATAAATAATCATGTATAAATAATATTCATCTAACATAAATTTATTTATTTTTTTACTATTTAAAATTATATAAGTAATTTTAGTAAGTAGAATCATTTTTTTTTTTTTTTTCATTTTATGCTATTCAAAATAACAAAATAATATTTTTTCACAATTTTTTTTTAAAAAATTAATTAAATACACGATAAAAACTTCTTTTTTTTTTTTTTTTTTTTTCTCACTTTCACTTTTCATGAAATTTTCTGTTCGTTTGCTTATTCTCACTTCTTCCCCCACAAATTCATGAATGCACTATTGTACATAGGACAATAAAATTCTTTTCATTCCTTTTATTTATTTATTTATTCTTTTGACAGTTGTAGATTTTCTCATTCCTTTTATTTATTTATTTATTCTTTTGACAGTTGTAGATTTTCAGTGCTTGCCGGGACATTCATTGAATTAACCTGGTATTTGTACCATGTGGTCAATGACAATAAATTTAAAAATTATAAATTGTCAATGGTTTTTGCGTACAATCCAAGCAAATGTGTGCCTCCAAATTGTTGATGCTGAAATTTCACAGTGAGTAAAATTTTGTCAGCACGAGAGGATGTGGTTCCAAGTGTGCGCGGAGGAAAGGCCTTTGCACACAATTCAAGAGCTAAATAAGTAGACTAGCCAACAAATTCGATTCAATCAAATTCATATATCGATTTGTTTAACTAATGAATTACATTTTTATCGAATTTTGTGCAACTCTTTACATTTCCATCAAGGCTGTGTGATTTAATGACTTAATGGTTTAATGCAAAACTATATAGCTCAGTGCTCCATTAGAACATTTAATGGCGTAATTGTTTTGTTTCTCATTTAATTTATTGTTTAATTACAATATTTGGCTGGATAATATTTACCTACTCACCGAAAAAAAGAAGCACCATCGATAAGTATATGTCCCTAGTTAGTAAATTTGCGAATGATACGCAAACGATATGCGTACATATGAATTTTTTAAAATTACTTGCCAATTTTATAACCAAGACGAATTAAACGATTTTAAACGTTTTGATACCGTTCAATACGTATCTGTCACCAATCTACCAATGAAACAATTTTAAATGTATTAATGCATGTCAGTCATCAACTCAACCGTTTTGATTTCCTAATGCAATTCTAATTATATATTTTTCTCAAATACAAATATTTTTTTTTTACTAAATTCAATATAGTTAATCACGTAATGAAATATATATATATATATATATATATATATATATATACACACACACACACTCACACTTTGTGAAATATAGATTCTCATAGATCTTTGTAGATATTTTATTTTGTATTTTTTTAAAGATCTTTTAAATTTTGTTTGAAATGGCAAATATTTATAGATATTTATTTTATATTGTTATGTTCTTTGAAGTTTATAACCTTTGATTTACCGAAAAAAAAAGTTTCTAGACAATCAAATGAGTCGAGAATACTTTTAGGATTTAAGCATGTGGATAAATGTATTATGTGATATTTTAATCTTCTTTAATTTAAATTTAAAATTTTAATAAATTATACTTTTGCATTTATAGGTTCACAAGAAAAGATGGGAAAATAAGTAATTTTTTATTTATTTTTAGATAAACATAGTTGATTATTTGAATTATAATTTTTTTTTATTAATTTGTGATGAATTTATGATGTCTGATTAATTATATTTAATTAGATTATTTCATCCATAGTTATTTTGATAGTGTCAATTTGTATAAAATGAAATTTATTTTATTATTTTTAACATTTTTGTAATACTCCTAATTTTAAAAGGATAGTCTCGGCATTTTTAATAATTATTTTATTTCATTTTTATTTGTTTATTTGTTTATTTGCCTATTTTTTTAATTAATTGTTGTTTAATTAATGGATTACTTGTCTTATGTAATTGAATTAATTGTGGTTTTGTTTTATTTACTTGAATTATTTGTTTCCTTATTTGTAGGTAACAGGGATTCCGTTGTTTTAATTATTTGTTTTACTGTATAATACGCTTATGTGATAATTAATTAGTTGTTTTAATTATTAATGTAAAAATAAGGTTTTATTCTTTTATATCACGTATTGGCCGACTATGAGTTAATTAGGTATTCCGTCTTTGATTAAAAATTGGACCTAGGTTTTATTTGTGCTTATAAATATACTGTTATAAGTCTGCATAGGGGTTGTAGAACCCTATTTCACGTAAAGAGATATAGAGAGAAATAGAAAGGGAATTATGAGAAAAACAGAGAGATTTCAGTTAGGGTTTCGGCTGTGGATTAAAGGACAGAACTAAGAGGAGGGAAGGTTGAGCAGTAGGAGGTTGACAGTGAACGGACGTTGTCGGAAAACTTAGGAAGACGACGAGAAGGTTTTGATTCAAAACCACACAGGCAAGTTTTATTCTTTCTCTCTCACCTTGGCCTGTGTTCTGTGCATACCTAGATGATCTCTAGTAGTTTAATCGAACGTTAAAGGAATCTTGCATGCTTAGTATATGTTAGATTATTTGCCTGTATGTGTTTAATTTTATCTGGAATAGTTGTTGCAAAATTGGATTTCATCGTCGGACCTTAAAGCATAATGAATCGGTAACTGTTTTCGTTGTTGTTTTTAATGCAAACTGATTTAAATAAAGGACTGGGATGATACTGGATATATTTCAGACTCTTAGGTTCAATTTTAACGAAGAACAGAAGAGTTGGAAGTGACCGGAGACAAAGTAGAGGGCCAGAGAAGGTTCAGGGCTCTCAGAAAAGGAGAGAGTCGGTTCCATGGAAGAGGGAGCCGGCTCCCTCAAGTGTAGAGCCTACTCTGGGGGGTTTAGAGCCGGCTCCCACCCCTCTAAAGCCGGCTCCATGCATGACAGAGCCTGCTCTCAAGTTCTGAGAGCAGGCTCTCTTATATTAGTGCAATCTGGAATTTTTCTGGGCACTGTTTGGACGAGTTTTGTATTCTGAACTATTTTAGGGAATGCACTGAGGGTTCTAAATGTAATTTCATGGGATATTAAACCCTCTAATTGCATAATTTATTCCGAATTGCTAATAGAATGAACAGTATAAAATTAAGCAATTTTGCATGCTATTAACAGGTAAAAAAGATTAAATTGTGTAATTTTGTTTTAACAATTTAATGGACTATAGCATGGACTCTAAACATTACATTATGCTGTATTAAAACCCACACTGCAGAATTTATGTTTTTATGCTGACGGATGTAACAGTAGGGAAGTTTAAACAATCTTGCATGCTGTTAACGGATAGAAAGGATTAAATTGTTTAATTTTGTTTTAACAATTTAACAGATTGTAGCATGATTATAAACCTGGTTTTGGATGCATAATAGGGTCACTTTTTTATCAGACTTGATCTATACATACTCTGGATTTTAATTGCTAAAATATTAAACTCTATTCTACAATTACATGGCTTGATATTTTGGATTTTAATTGTTAAAATATTAAACTCTATTATACAATTACATGGATTACTGTTTTATAATTTACATGGCTGTTATGGATTATATGTACCGGTATGGAATGGTGGAATACTAGGGGTGGTTTAGCTCAAAACGCTAAGACCTACCTTAATGGAATAAGGGAATGGATTGTAAAATATTGAATCCTACTTATATTTAAGTCAGATCAACTGAGTAAGTTGAGTGACTTCCTGGATTAATTTTTATTTGTGGTTAAGTCAAATCAACTGAATAAGTTGAGTGACTAACCGGATTATAAATCTTATGTCAGATCAATGAACAATTGAATGACATACTCTGGTTTTGGACGGACTTTAAATATATTACTATATTTAAGTCAGATCCACGATATGAGCTTGAGTCTCAGGATCATTGGTTAGGGAGCGTATATGCATTGGGATGCATAGCTAGCTATGACGGTTGAGGTGTACCCTGTTAGGTCTAAGTACTTATGCCCACCTTTGGTGCGTTTTGCATGTTGCCTTCTATTCAGGTTGAGACCCTTTTGTAATCCAGTGAGTGCCCTTTAGTGTGGATATATATATAGTTATGGACTAGATAGATATTATTGAGATATCTAGAATGTATCTGCGTATCGGGTCACTGTATGGATTGCATTTAGAATAAAACTTGTTCGTGGGCCTGACCCACTCTTTTTGTTTTAGGTGTTCGACAGTTTCAGCCTTAGAGCTTGATCGTGCTGCGTAGAGACATTCCCTCATTCCTCCAATTACATAGGATTTCTCTTTATATTTTAGTTTGGATTTTATTTCCAGTTATTAGTTTTAGTTGGGATTTTGGTTAGGGGTCCACTGTATGGATTCCCGAGTTGTACTCTTTGAGGTTTTGGGAAGTTTGGATTATATTAATCTTTAACGTTTGAGGATTTTATATTATTAATTCTTTCCACTTTATTATTTATTTCTTAAATCTTTTCGTATTCCTGCTTGTATATATATTAATTGTTTGGTATTCCCTCGGGTTTGGGCTTGGGCCTGATCAACTCATGTCTCGGAGTCGAGGGGTATCACAATTTCCTTATTTATTTTATTATTTGTTACATTTTCTTTTAATTAATTAATAATTTGTGTATATATAGTTGAATTTTTTGTTTTGAATTTTAAATTTATACTACGATTTATGCACGTTCGTATCCATATTGAAATTTGCTTGCTTTGTTTTTGTGTTCGGAAGTCTGTGTTTGAACCTTACACTCTCCCCCTTTAACTACTAATTCTTAACATTAAAATAAATAAATAAATAATTAGGGGACAGGAGGAGTATCTCTTTTTAATTAATTAGTATAATGGTCTATATGATAACGTGATCTAAATTGAAACCATATGTGCAACTTATTTAGGAATTAAAATGAGAAGGCAAGTACATATTGGTTTTTGATTCACATCATTCACAAATCAAGAGCAAAATGTTGGTCACAACATTCGACTCCAAGTAGGCTGATGGTCATAGAAATTTCTCTTTTACTAAATTTTTTCTAGTCTAATTTTTGCTACTTGAAAATAAATAAGTGAGTGAGACATGGACATCCCGAAGGATCTTATTTGTTAATTTTTCTACATTCTCTGCACTGGAAAGGGTATATACATAGTTGACCAACATTGTATTGTCATTTATCAGATAAGTTCTTTGGAGCTTTCTGCACAAGAAGCCAGAGGATCATTTAATTGTTAATAGTCCATAGCGTACCATTGACATTTCATGCCATTGTAAAAAATTTCTCATCAATCAGATCACTAAATGTTACGTAATATTCTCCCAAGGTTATCTACCCAGTTACCTTATTATTCACAGTCCCACTCCCTAACAACACTCCCACCTATCTAGCTATCTATTATGAAGGTAAAGCTTTCTCCTTTTCCTCGCCGCCGTCGAGGTTTCTCCTTTCATAGGAGTTTCTCTACCTGTTAGAGTGGCCATTGTTAAGGGCTTCTTGTTCCTTCCTTTTCCTTGCTCTCGTTTGGTTTTTTCTTATCTACAATTTCGTTTTCATCTGTTGCTTTCTTTTGGCGATATTGGATCGATTGTTCTCTTTCCTCTCGAAGTTCTTGCTGGATGTGGGAAATTTAAGTTTGTGGGTTTGTGTGGTCCGACAGGGGTTGGTTTATTCTAGGGATTTACAGTAGGGGTTGTTGGGTGGGGATTGGATCTTGTGGTAGTCTACAGGTTCTGTTTTGGTGCCCGATTTGGCGATCTCTTGCTCTTCATCTTCCTTTTGCTTTCATTTCCTCCCTGTCGTTATGTCTCCTTTTTGTAATTTCTCAAGATCTCGAATCGTTCTTGCTTCTGTGTTTATTATTTGGGTCTTTTGGTAGGGTATTCTTACTTTCCTTCTGCTTTCTCGATCTGTCCCGTTGTATTTCTGGATCTTTCTTTATGGTGGGTGTTTTGGTGGTGGTGGTATGGTTCCGTTTTAGATCTTGGGGGTGTTTGTTATTGCTTTTTGGTGTGGATGTTGGTTGTTCTGTTCTTCTAGGTGGTTTTCTTCTCCTAATATTTCTCAGGGCTCTACGCTTTGGATACAGAGTTGGCTCTATGGGTCATATTGCTGTTTTATTTATTCCCTGCGGTTTTCTCGCCGGTGGCGTTCCTGGGCAGCAGGATTCTGGTATGGTGTTGGCTTAAGCTTGATCGAGTATTGGTTTGTAGGGTCGGCTAATGGGGTGTCAGTTTGGTTGGAAATGACGTCAAGGATGACGTATCGGTTACTTTTCATGGACGTCTTTGGCTGGCTGGTGTGGGGTCTATGCACATCATTTTTTCCACACATCAGTTGATGTTTCTACTACCGGCTCAGATAGGTACGCTCATATTTCTTTTATGTAGTAGTGTGCCGCCTATGTGTGGCTGGGGCTTATTTTTGTCTTGTGTACGCTTCATTTCCTGTGCTTCCTCCATTTATTTTCCTTCGAGCTGTGCATGGTTGGTTTTTCAATTCGTTTCAGTTTTATTTCTTTGAAATTAGGGATTTGGAAATGATTATGGCGTATTGGCAACTGTGTCCATCTTGGGTTATATATCATGTGTTTTTGCCTTTCTTTGCATGTCCTCCTTTTACATATTTTATCTTCTTTTTGATGTGTTTTTGGTAGGGTATAATTCTGTTCCTTGTTTGTCTCTGTATGGGTACTCCATCTGCGAGTGTGATGGCGCAAGTCGTCCTGGATCAATTAAGGGGCTTGAAGTTGACTACAATTGAGAATGAGCCCATTCTTTTATCTGAAGATGACACAGCTCAAGAGGATCAGGTCTGTAAGGGCAATCTCTTTACTAAAGTATGGACCTCTAAAACCATTACTCTTGTAGGCATAAAGTTTACGTTTGGTAAACTATTTACTAAATTGTGGCCGAAGGATCACCATAACAATCATTCTTAGCGGCTCCAAGTGTTTAAAGTGGCGGCGAACTTATTCCAATTGCTCATTCTGGATGCGATTGTTTGTCATAATATTCTTCATGGCTGTCCCTGGTTGTTTGATGGGCATTTGGTCGTGATCAAAGCATGGGAGGACGGGCTATTGGATTCTGAAACCCCATTTTAAGTGTCTCCATTTTGGGTTCAAGTTTCGAGAGTCAAGGCCAATCTTCTTTCACAGAAGGTGGGACAACGGATTGCCGATTCTTTTAGAAGGTGTTTAAAGGTGGAATTAAGGGATAAAGGTATGGTTGATGGCCAAGAACAAATTGTTGCTGATAGTCATGATTTACGACTTAAAGTGGAGATAGACATATTGCAGCCCCTTCATTGTCATGTTGTGTTAACTAGTCATATTGGTGTTGAATCACGAGCTCAAGTAAGGTTTGAAAAGTTGCCATCCTTTTGTTTTTCTTGTGGTATTATTGGGCATCATTGGAAAGTTTGTCCAATTGAAAAGGGTAGCTCCCCGGTGGGCTTAATAGAGTATGGTGGGTGGTTAGGAGTGGAAGGTTTTATTGGTAAGGATCTTTGACACCCAGAAAAAGACATGAGTGATGTTAAGGGGGATAGTTGTATGTTGAAGACAATGATCCGATGGGGCTGAGAACCAAGGTATTTTCAGCACTTCCTCTTTGTCCCGTCAACCCCATAGATGGCCTATTGAGTCTCATGGAGTGTTTGGGAGTCTTTCCCAGAGTCAAGGGTTTTAGCAGGTGTTTCATTTACAACCTGCAGTGGTTGCTTTGTCGAATGTTGGTGATCCTATGCGAGGGATTGGTGGAGATGGTCACGGGGAGGGTTCCACGGGTGCTATCGATGTCCAACCGATGACTTTTATGGATCCTCACAGGAAAGGAGTGGTTAAGGACTTTACTCCTGTTGGTAAGCATTTCCCTGTGCCTGAAGGGGGTTCGCTACCGGGTTCTTCTTCTCAGAGCCATGTGGCTTCAGTGCAGCATGATAAGGCTGTGTATTATGCTCAGGTTACGTCTCCTATTAAAGGTAGGATCTTACCTTTGGATTGACGGGATTAAATGGCGAAAGACTAGAAAAAGGGGAAAGCCAAAGTGGTTATGTCTAAAGGGCATAAGTCTGATTCTTCGGCTATCTCTAATAGTCAAGGTTCTTCTCCGGTTCGTAAAGGCTGTAAATGCTGTCAATCTACCTCAGGAGGTTCTAATGCTGCAAGAGTTGTGGGAGATAAGAGAATGAAAGTTGTGGGGGGTGGTGTGGTTAGTCAGATGGCAGATTTGAGCCCTCCAAGTGGCTTTGTGGGTACGCAGTCAGTTTCATCTGGAAGGACTGGGGCGCAGGCAACGGATTCTTTTACCTCAGATTCGTCCCAGTCTTTTGCTACTAAAATTGCTATGTTGGTAGGTGCTACTCATTCCACTACTCCAGAAACCGTTTAAGCTTTAGTTATCATGATAGTAGTCATGTCTTAGTTTAAGGTTAGGTTTCTTGGAGAAGTTTTGTTTTTGTTTTTATAGTTCTCCTTTGTGTTTCATGTTTGCCTTATATCGCTTGATGCTGCTTGATCTTGTATTGGTTTGTTGGCGGTTTGTTTGCTAGGGTCAAAAAAAAAAAAAAGAAAAGAAGAAGAAGTTACCTTGTGATTCTAATTAAACATATACGTATATATGTAACTATATATATTAAATTCAAAATTAAGGCATAGAAATTCTTTCAAACACCAAGGCATAAATTTCACTAGCATATATGTTCATCTTCTTTAGGGCAACTCAATCATAAAATTTGTATCTGATTTACTTCCCTAAAATTCAAAATTTCTTACTATATTTAGACACCATTCATGATAGATGAATACCCTCATCCCAAAATTCTTGTCGATCTTTATATTTTAGGGATGCCGCAAAATATAAGTACTATTCCAAAAAATGGATGTACTATTTTTATAACATTCTTAAGTTATCATTTTGACTTAAACAAGTGCACTGGGTACTCCTTTGTTGTTTAATAAAGATAAATTTAAAATTTATTCTTATCAATACAATAAAAAAATACCTGAAAAACCATTATCATAAAAAATTGGATTTAAACAATCCAATAATTTGGGGACAGAGGGAGTACAAAAATCATGAATATTTAATCTCAAAAATAATAAAATAGTATTTCATTATCACAAAACAAAGTCTATGGTAATTTGGATCTGATACAACGGTAAAACATTATATAAACTCTACCTTAAATATACATATAAACTATTCACGAGAGTATAAAATACGTTGCTAAGCCTAGTTTGCGGGGGGAGACAACAACAACCATTAAGCAAAAGTAGGGACCAATTCATATATATACGCAACCTCACAGACGGAGCTAGAAATTGAAGGTTGGGGGGCAGATTTGAACTATATAACAAAAAAATTTTAAAAAAATTACAAATCAATTGCAATATATATTTTTAAATACTAGTCATAGTATATATATCTTAAGAAAATTCAAAAATGAGAAAAAGGCAACTTAGAAAAAAAAAAAAAAAAAATTGATGTTATAAAGAACAAATAATTTAAGATTGGGTTCATGTTTGATTCGAGTTAGTACACCCAAGTTGCATCCCTAGTTTTGAAAATATATAACACATTTTAGAACATGTAATACCCTTGATTTTAAAAGGATAGTCTCAGTATTTTTTTAAAAATTATTTTAATTGCAGTTAATTATTTAGTTGATTTCTTGGCTAATTGTTTACTTGTTTAATTGATTTAATTATTTGTTTAAATGTGTTAATTGATTTATTTGTTTAAATGAAATTGTGTGTGATGATGTGTATTGTTTAGGAATTTAATTGTTTTATTTTTATTTTTATATTTTTGAAGAATTAGATGTGAATTGTAGTAATGGACCAATCAATTGGGTTCCATGGACTACTTGGATAAGGGATTTGATGTGTATGGATAATTATCCATGGACGGTTGGATATGTATATATAATAAATAAATAACTATATATATATATATATAAGGAAAGTTCTTTAGTAATAATCTGATGTGTATATTTATATGTTATATATAAAAAGGATTACACATAGATTGTACGTAAAATATATTTTAATTACCTTTTTAGTATTTAAATTTTATTTTATTTTATTATTAGTTTAACTTGGATTGAAAAAAGGATTAGGTTATTTTATTTAGCCTATAAATATATAGCTATAGATTAGTAAAAGGGGTTAGAAAATAAATCACGAAATATATTCTAGAGAGAGAAAGAAGGAAGACGAAGGAAAAGAAAAAAGAGGAAGAAGGAGGTTATGATTTTTATCAAATCCCTAAAGGCAAGTTTTAATTCTTCTCTTCTCCTTTGATTCATACTCTATGCATGCTAGATTAATAATAGGTTCTTTAAAGAAATTAATTGAATCTAATTACATGAATTAATTTAAAAAATTAAAGTTCATGTATTTTAATAATGAATTTGTGATGAATTTTCATATTTTGATAAATTGAATTTTAATGTGTTTTAATGTGATTGTTTGGTGGTTGGTATATTTATTATTTTTCTTAAGCATGTTTTTACGTGATTCAGTATGTTATATACCTTACATGAAATTGTGATTTCTTTTGCTTCATAAATATACACGCCGAACGAGAAGGAGTAAAAAGTCAAAGGTTTAAACAATGATGAATCAGTTTTGCTTTTTTAGTTGGAATTACGTTTTTTTTAAACAATGCACCAGTTTGTTAATTCTAAATTGAAATTTCATGTTGGTTAGGTGGTTAGGAATGTGTTTGGTATATAAAAATAATTAAATAAAGAATTTCTTTTCTTGCAACAGTTTGTACGCATGTGACTTGAGTCAAATTAGTGTTCTTTACAAGCTATGCATGCCGAACGAGGCAAGCTAGAACGTGGCTTGAATTTGATTGTAGCAATTCGTAGAACTGTATTTGGAATTTGTGTCTTTCATGAATTGGGCACGCCGAACGAGGAAGGGAAGACAATGGTGTTAGGAATGGATCAGGTGGTACATAACAGTATTGGTTTTGCATTAAATAAATTTTTATGTAAATCTGATTAATGCTAAAATATTAAATTAGTATTATTATTTTGTTATTTTTGGATTGATGGATCTACATTAAATATTTGATTAATATAAATAGATTTATTAAGCATTAGAATGCATGATTTAAGTTTATATGCTAAATATGAAATTTAATTAATTTTAAAAAGTTAAATTAATTAGATATTGTTGGATTAAATTATTTTAATCAATTGCTTATATTTAAATTAATTTAATCAGAACATGGAGATGTACAATTTAGTTGAGATGCATGTTAATTTCTTGTGATGTAAATTAAATGCATGCAACTAGAATTGATATTTTTGCTCAAGTGAATGCAAAGGATGAGTATATGATTTATATCTTGTTTATTTGGATTATTAGATGTAGATATTATTTACATAATCCTTGGATTGGAAACTTTTATTTGGTTATGATATGGATTAATGCACCATTATGGGATGGGGGCATATTAGGGACGGATTAACCTAAGAGTTAAGTCCTACCTATTTTTAATAAGGGAACGGATTAACCATAGTGTTAAGTCCTACTTATTTGTGTCAGATCAACGGAATAGTTGGATGGCATATTATTATTAAATAATAATTGGATAGTTTATTTTGATGGTTAGATAGGACAGATTTTACATATATAATTATATGCCATGATATGAGCTTGAGTCTCAAGATCAGTGGTTAGGGTGCGTATATTGTCAAGGATGTGTAGCTAGATATAGTGTAGTTGTATACCCTGGTAAGTTTAGGTACTCATACCCACTATATGTGCGTTTTGCATGTTGCCTATTATTCAGGTTGAGACAACTCTATAGTCTAGTGAGGTTCCTTTAGTGTGAATATATCGATATATGAACTATTTAGTTATTGTTGAGTTAATTAGGATATGTACGTGCATCGGGTCTCTGTTTGGGATGTAGTAGATTAGAACTTGTATGTGGGCCTGACCCACCATTATTTTTCAGGTGTTCGTCAGTTCCAGTCTTAGAGATTGTTCGTGCCGAGTAGAGACAGCCATTCACTCTTCCGACTCTACGTAGGACTCTTCTTCATGATTTACTTATTAGTTTATTTCGGTTCAGTTATTTTAGTTAGGATATTATTAGGGGTCCACAGTATGGATTCCCGAGTTATAGTTTAATTAATTACTGGTATAAGAGGATTGGAGGATTTTATTATGGGATTTTAATAATTTTTTATTTGAGGATTTTTAAATTAGGATTTATTATTTAGTTCCCTTCAGCTTCTTATTTATTTATTATTCTTTTTGTATTCAAATGCTTGTTTAAATATTAATTATTTGATATCCCTCGGATCTGTGCTTGGACTTGATCACCCGTGACTCTAGAATCGAGGGGTATCACAGAACACATAAAACCTAAATTGAAAAATGATATTATTGACGACTTTAATACCCGAGATAGACATAAAATATGACGTGCTTATTCAAAATTTTAACTTAAATAGGCATTATTATTATTCTTGTTTGTTTCCATAAAATACTCCATTTCCCTTTCCCTTTCCTTATCTTTTCAGTTTTCTATAGCTTATTTATTTCCTTATCTTTTTCAGTTTTCTATAGTTCATTTCCTTATCTTTTTAGTTTTCCATAGTAAATATCATCTTATTTTTATTTTTCACAATATGTTTTATGGTACTCAAATTTAATAATTTGATTTGTACGTACAAAATCTAGAGCAAAAATTGCAACGTTTTATAATATTTTCATACTTTTGCAACACAGTCTAAAGTATCTCAATGGTCCTTACAACAATGCAATTTAAAGAATAAAACAAACATATATATACATGATGGTTGAAACTTTAATTGTTAACAAAGATACTAAAATAAACTTAGAAAAATAAAATTTCAAATTTCAAATAGTCAATTACCTTATATTTTAAAACGGGTCCAATTATATTTGACGTATGGATAGCTACGTAGACTCGGTGAAATAGTAGGTTTTTATTTGTCGAGTCAAATAGCAGGACTCAACCTAAATTATGTACTCCAGGTCCCAAAATAAGTGTCTACCTTTTTATTTTTATCTGTTCCAAAATAATTGTCCCATTTAAAAAGTCAATGTACTATTTCGAGCTCTCCTTATGATATTGATATGGACCAATAACAACATGACATGTGTCAAAAAAAATCAAAAAATTAAACCTGAATCATCCGAATCTTTTCACGGGTCATCCAAAAAAGAAAAGAATTTTCTCTCACGCCTACGTAAGACTTGATAGCAGGCTCTCCCTCTTTTTAACTCGCGATTCCTTCTCTCTTCCCACCAAATCCCCATTGCTGCCCACCATCTGCCCAATTCTGAAACACTAATATTAATAATCTCTTTCACCAATCGGCGTCCACCATCTCCACTGCTTACCACCTCCTCCATTCCCAAACCCTAATATGTTACATCCAATCTTTAAAAATGATTCAATCCGCCATATTCATTGTCTGCCATCTTTGTTGCAAACCCATCTCCAGAATGACTCAAGAGGCTGACCAATTAATAAATACATCCAGAATTTTGAGATTTATCACCACCTGTTACAATCTGAAGCCAAATTAATTTCCTTAAATTTCGTTGATAATTGGAGTCTTACAATTGTGGTTAATTTACCATGTTTGGACTAATTATTTAGCTTCTTCTGTAACGGATTGCAATACGAAGGATTTGCAATAGAAAATGTCAAATGCATGAGGGAAAAATAATCTTTCTTTCTTAATGATCAGCAAAAAGATCAACACAATTTTTATTAATTTTTTTAATTTTTTTTTTTACACATGTCATATTTTTATTGGTTCAGGTCAGCATCAAAAGGACATTCCTACTTTTGCGGCCTGAGACAAGCATTGTTCTTTTTTGTAATATTAACATTTTTACTTTTTTGCATTTATAAAAAGTAATTCACCACATCACTTTTAACAAATTATGAGTAAATTTGATAATTCATTAACAACTAATACAATAAAAGAGTAATTAAAATCATCATCTTAAAAAGTTAGACTTTTAAAAAAGGACAATTAAAATGGGAGAGAAGGGCAAGTGCAGTGTAGGTTGCTTTCCGTGTCTGGACCATAAAAAAGAAAAAAAAAATGTTGGTCACATCATTGACTCCAAGTAGGCTGCTGGTTATAGAAATTACTCTCCTACTAACATTTTTTCTGGTCTAATTTTCGCTGCTTAAAAATAAATAAGTGAGTGAGACATGATCATACCAAAGGATCATATTAGTTAATTTTTCCAAGTTGAACAACATTGTATTGTCATTCGTAGTCCAAGGAGTAACCTTCAAGATTGTCATTTATCAAATAGGTTCTTTGGAGTTTTCTCCACAAGAAGCCAGAGAGGATCATTTAATTGTTAATAGTTCATAATTATTGACATTTCATGCCATTGAGAAATTTTCTCATCAGTCAGTAAATGATTCCTCAAGGCTATCCACCCAGTTACCTAGTAGTGATTCTAATTAAACATATACGTATATATGCAGCTATATATATTAAATTCAAAATTAAGGCATAGAAATTATCTCAAACACCAAGGCATAAATTTCACACGTATGTTCATCTTCTTTAAGGCAACTAAATAATAAAATTTGTATCTGATTTACTTCCCTAAAAACCAAAATTTCTTACTGTAACGACCCGAACCCGTGGGTCCAAACTGTTAACCGGGTCCTTAACCGAACCCGAGGTCAATTAAGGATAACACCGTCTTTTCCTATGTCAATACTTAACACACGAATCAGTCCAAGGTCCAAAATACTCCAATGGCACAACTTTACAAAGATGGTCAAATGTACAAGTCAAAGAGAAAGAATCAGCCGGTTGGAAACCATTAGTTGGCCGGCTGATAGGGTAGTTTCGATCGGCTGACCTATATGGTCGGCCGACTGAAACGGTTATCAAAAATGGGTGCTCTCGGGACTTTCTAAAAATAGCCTATCTGGTGAAGGAAGTTCGGTCAGCCGAACCTGGGGTTTCAGTCGACTGATGGAGAAATTCAGCCGGCCGAAATAAGGCTTCATACCCCTGAACTCCTAAGAATGGCATCCAACTGTGTTTGTTATGAACCATACCTATGCTGGACCTGTTATACAATCAAATTCTGAATTCACGGCAATAGAACATGATATAATACAGTTGAAAGGTATCTATAATTGGTCGAAATATAACTTCATTACTCATTCATCATGAAATAATTACATAGTCTCATTTTACTTCAAAATACCATCAAGTGTTGTAGTTACAATACATGACTACGGTTCACAAAATGAATACACTTTTCTATGGATTGAGACCTTATAAAAGAATGGAACCAAATATATAAAAGATGACAAAAAAAATGGATTTCTAGTCCTCCTTAGCCTTGTGAAGAGTCTGCGCCTACTACTTCCTTTCCGAGCTCTGAAAAATGTTAAATATAAAGGGTGAGCAAAGTTTTCTCAGTAGGTGGTGCCTAAGACATACACCTCTTGTGACCCCGTGAATCCAAACAATGAATAGGAATAACGAATAGGGGTCATGCTATATCGGAAAAGAGTACAACATCAAATCCAATTTCAAAATAAACAATGCCGTGCCATGAAATGCGATACCATGTATGTCGCTCCCCATTTTCAAAATCATCCATCACTTCATAAACTGTTAATATAACCTGTCCGTTAGTGACTCCGTAGCGACACGAGAGAAGGATTGACTACTGCTCCTGACTGTTGGTACCTCCGCGGCGTCATTTGGGACCTAGATAGCTTAACCAAGTTAGGGTGATTCCCCTAATTCCCTCTAAGTTACATTAACACCACGGCCCTTTGGTGACTACACGGCAACCGGGTTTTTCATAAAATCACTTTAATTGAAAACTTTTCCCCAAAAACCCCTTTTTCATTCACTTCAAATCACTTTTCCCTTTTTCATGCCCAATGCTATGAATACATGTCACATACTTTGCCATTATTATGAAAATAATGGGATTTCTACTACACAATTTTACATGCTTCCACATAACAACTTCTAGTAAGACAATAAACACTATGGGCATGGAAATTAACATTTAGGCATGTTTTTCATAACTCAATCAATACACATAATCATATACTTCATATATAACAATTACACATTTTCTAGACAATCAACTCAAATTAAACATGCTTGAAAACAAATAATAAAGGAAAATTCACAAAAGAATAAGAATTTGGAAATTAGAAACCCCTACCTCATTTAGATACAAAAACCTCCAATTTGCTCAATCCAAGCCCTAGAATTAGAAATTCATAGGGTGCACCAAAACCACTTTTGCTCCTATCAAATCGTAGATCTCGTTGTACTCTTTAATTTGTCGCAAACGACATCAAAAAATTTCAAAATTTGAGGGAGAAATCTAGGATTGAAATTTGGAAGAAAAGAAAAAAAGAAAAAGAACAAGAAAAGAGAGAGAGTGTGTGATACCCCTCGATTCTAGAGCCACGGGTGATCAAGTCCGAGCACAGATTCGAGGGATATCAAACAATTAATATTTAAACAAGCATTGGAATACAAGATGAATTAAAAATAAATAGATAAGCTGAAAGGAAAACTAAATAATAAATTCTTATTTAAAAATCCTCAAATAAATAATGATTAAAATCCCATAATAAAATCCTCCAATCTTCTGATACCAGTAATTAATTAAACTACAACTCGGGAATCCATACTGTGGACCCCTAATAATATCCTAACTGAAATAACTGAATCGAAAAAAAATAATAAGTTACTAATGAAGAAGAGTCCTACGTAGAGTCGGAAGAATGAATGGCTGTCTCTGCTCGGCACGAACAATCTCTAAGACTGGAACTGAGGAACACTTGAAAAATAATGGTGGGTCAGGCCCACATACAAATTCTAATCTACTACATCCCAAACAGAGACCCGATACACGTACACATCCTAATTAATTCAACAATAACTAAATAGTCCATATATAGATATATATACACACTAAATGAACCTCACTAGACTATAGAGTTGTCTCAACCTGAATAGTAGGCAACATGCAAAACGCACATATAGTGGGCATGAGTACCTAGACCTACCAGGGTACACAACTACGCTATATCTAACTACACATCCCTGGCAATATACGCACCCTAACCACTGATCCTGAAACTCAAGCTCATATCATGGTGTATAATTATATATTTAAAATCCGTCCTATCCAACCATCAAAAATAAACTATCCAATTATTATTTCAATACTATGTCATCCAACTATTCCGTTGACCTGACACGAATAAGTAGGACTTAACACTGTGGTTAATCCGTTCCCTTATTAAAAAAATAGGTAGGACTTAACTAGTAAGTTAATCCGTCCCTAATATGCCCCCATCCCATAATGGTGCATTAATCCATAAAATAGCCAAATAAAAGTTTCCAATCCAAGAATAATGTAAATAATATTTACATCTAATAATCCAAAAATATGATATAAATCATAAACCCATTCTTTGCATTTACTTGAGTAAAAATATCAATTTCAAATAGTATAATTTAATTTACAACACAAGAAATTACCATGCATATCAACTAAATTGTACATCTCCAGATTAAATTAATTTAAATCTAAACAATTGATCAAAATAATTTAATCCAACAATATTTAATTAAGTTCCTTTTAACATTAATTAAATTCCATACTTAGCATGTAAACTTAAATCATGCATTCCAATTCCTAATGGATCTAATTAAATTAAATAAATACTTAATTTAGATCCATCAATCAAAAACAACAAATATTAATTTAATATTCTAACATTAATCAAAATAACATTTAAAATATTTAATGCATAACCAATTATTTTTTTATGTTTTTCATGTATACAAGATTCATTCTTACTCACCTAATCTAACAGTTTGTTAAATGTTCCCTTTTTCTTCCTCGTGTGGCGTGTATGCCTTAGGAAAACAAAGAAATAAAATAAATAAAATTTCAACTACAAGCCACAATCATCAAACTGATTCACTCAATTGCATGTGTTGCGTGCATAATCTTTCTCCCTCCTCGTTCGGCGTGCCTCCATGAAGAAACCAAAAATCTTGATTTCACATACTTTAGTCACACAACTGATAAGCATGAGTTAGTTTATGTTTTTTGCACAACACTGATTCATTAATCTTTCGTGTGCATTCCTTAGGCATAAATAAATTTTTTTGATTTCATATTTATATATACACAACACTGACACATGTGAGCATTAATTCAAGTAAAATTAAAATAAATTAAATTAACAACCAAGGTCACCAACAATGTCCAGTTCATCATAAAAGAATAATCAAAATCCATTATTAAAGCACAAACTGAAATTTTTAAATTAATCCATGTAATTTGATCCAATCAATTTATTTAAAGAACCTAGAATTAAAATAGCATGCATAGGGTATGAATCAAAGGAGAAGAGAAGAATTAAAACTTGCCTTTAGGGATTAGATAAAAAACCCTAACCTCCTTCTTCCTTTTCTCTTCCTTCCTCTTCCTTCTTTCTCTCTCTAAAATATAGTGCGTAATATATTTTCTAACCTCTTTCACAACCCTATAATTATATATTTATAGTAAAATAAAATAACACTAATCCTTTTCCCAATCCAAGCCAAACTAATAATAAAAATAAAATAAAATCTAAATACTAAAAAGGTAACTAAAATATATGGTACGTATAATCTATGTGTAATCCTTTTTATATGTAATATATAAATATATATGACTTTCCTTATATATATATATATTTATTTATTTATTAAATATACATATACATGGGTAATTATCCGTACCCATTAAACCCCTTATCCAAGTAGTCCATGGAGCCCAATTAATTGGTCCATTACTACTATCCATATCCAATTCCCTAAAAATATGAAAATAAAAATAAAATAAAATAAAATAATTAAATTCCTAAATAAATACACATCATCACACACAATTTCATTTAAACAATTAAATCAATTAACACATTTAAAAAATAATTAAATCAATTAAACAAGTAAATAATTAGCCAAGAAATCAACTAAATAATTAAATGCAATTAAAATAATTTTTAAAAAATACCGAGACTATCCTTTTAAAATCAGGGGTATTACAGAGAGAGAGAGAGATGTACGGGGAGAGAGAGAATGAGACCAAAGTGGTCTCTAAGCCATAAAAATGATGGTGGTGGGTCTCACCACTTTTTAATTAAAATTTTCTTTTTATTCTTTTATTTTACACCACAATTATATATATATACACATATTAAATCACATCCATATAAAACATATCAAATAAAATATATGAGATGCAAATGAGCTCAACCAACACCCCCGTACGCGACAATTCCGGTAGCGGGTCCCACACGGAATCGTCCGACCTGAAAAACAGAAAAATGCCAAAATAGTCACTCTTATATTTCAAAGAGTCCTGAACTCAATGAAATGTCCCAAACTAACTTATGAACACAACTGGTACACTTCACGGTGTTCGGCGCACAAAACAGGAAAAAACGAAAATGTCCTTGTAACAACAAAAATTCAGAAAAAATGGAAAATGACGAAATTCATAAATATTACACTTATTACATTTGATCACTATTCATGATAGATGAATACTCCCTCGTCCCAAAAATATACGTACTATTTTTATAACATTCTCAAGCTATCATTTTAACTTAAACAAGTGCATTGAGTACTCGATCCTTTGTCATTTAACAAGGATAAATTTAAAAATTTATTCTTATCAATACAATAAAAAGATATTAAAAAATCACTATTATGAAAAATTGAATTCCCTAAATAATCCAAAAATTTTGGAATAGAGGGAGTACGAAAATCATGAATGTTTAATCCCAAAATGTTAATATGGCTATAATACAAATGGTAAAACATTAGATAAACTCTACCTTAAATACACATGTAAACTATTCACGAGAGTATAAAAAAAGTTACAAAGCCTAGCTTGTGGGGGAGACGCGCGAAAACTATCATTTTTTTTTTTTTTTTTTTTATTTATTTATTTTTTTTAATTAAAGGGTAAGCTTTGTGTATAAATTAAGCAAGAGTCGGTATGAAAGTTTCAACCATGATTCAACTACTTGATAAAGTAGAATAATGAAAGTATGTTTTATCAATATCCAGTAAGGAAAGAGATTCGCCAATAATAATAATTCAAAATAAATAATTGAACAATAAATATCAGCATTCTAAGTTCATAAAGCTCATTCAATGGATAAATTTTCGTAAGGAAAATAAAGTGAAGAAATATAATATCCACAGCTTCATAATCGAAATTCTTCCTTCTTGTGGAGAGAGAGGGAGAGAACGTTAAGGTTTCAGTTGTAATAAAACCTTTCTTTGCTTCCACTGCGTGCTATTCAACTTGCTTCTAACGAAAATTAAATATTCCTTTATTTCTTAGTATTTGACATATGATGATAACTTTTATTAGTGAAAAATTATATACAAGAAAGTTAAATACAATGTAGTCTGTAAATCACAAGAAAATTAAAATGAAGTAAGGAGATAACCAATTGAGAGAATGGGCTACAACACACCAGAACGAGGACCACAACCCCCTCACAAGTCACAACTTGAGAGAGCTTAGATTAATTTTATATATATACACTACTACTACTACTACCACTAATAAAAGTGTAAAGAGTTTTAGAATTTCAGCATTTATTTATTAATTAATATAAAAAAGAGTTTTTAAAAGAGTTTCTATAAAACTCTTTAGTTTCTCTAATTAGACAAGGAAATATAAAAAGTTTAATAATCAAATTCCTATTAAAAATTTTAATAATAATTAATATTTTTATTTCTTTTACAGTGTGTCAATTTTATGTTCATTGATTATTTCAGAGTTTTGTTAATTATGTTTTAGAGAATAATTTTTTAATTATTATTGTAAAGATTTTGTAAATTGTCATATTATTTAATCTTTTATTTTGTTTATCTTAATTAATATATTAGAATGATTATTTTAAAAAATTAATTTTTACTATTTAAGAGTTTCTATAAAACTCAAATTACCTTTTTATTATGAGTTTTTTAATAAAAATAAATGTAATTAGACAGAAAAATATATAATTAAAGAGTTTCTATAAAACTCTAACACAAATTACTTATTTATTATGAATTTTTATTTTTTAATTAATATAAGGTGTTTAGAAGAGTTTTTATAAAACTCAAATCACCTACCTATTTATTATGAGTTTTTTGATAAAAGAAAACCTAATTAGACAAGAAAATATATAAATAAAATATATAATTAGTTTCTTTAATTAGACAAGGAAATATATAAAAATTTTAATGATCGAATTCCTATTAAAAAGTTTAATAATTGAATTCCTTTTAAAATGTTTAAGTAAGAATTAATATTTTTTTCTTTTTTTCTTTGTGTCAATTTTATGTTCATTGCTTATTTTAGAGTGGTTTTATTGAATAATTTTTTAATTTATTATTTTAAAGATTTTGTAAATTATCATATTATTTAATCCTGTATTTTGTTTATCTTAATTAATATATTAGTGTGATAATTTTTTTAAAAATAATTTTAATTACTATTTAAGAGTTTTTATGAATTTTTTAATTAAAAAGAAAAAATCTAACGAGACAGGAAAATATATAATTTATTTTTGTAAATATATTGTTATCATTATTTTATCTTGTAATCTGTTTATCTTAATTAATATGTTAGTGTGATTATTTTAAGAAATTAATTTTAATTGTTATTGAAAAATAATTATTTTATTATTTTGTTGAATATTAATTTTAAATTATATTTTACTCACATACAATGCATCTACGTTTTATTAGTGTGTGTATATATATATATATAATACTTTTGGTTATCATCACATACGAGTAGTATTTTATATGACAATTAGTCGCTGTTTTCTGTACTGCCACAACGTAATGGACATGGGAAAAGATAAATAAATAAATAAAGTCAATACTACATAAATTGAAGTAGATATGGTTGCCTTGTGGTGCATATATATAATTGAATGTTTCCCAAACTCTGTAATATTATAATTAGTGATTAGTACGAACGTTGAATTTTCATTGTAAACTACGAAAGTTTGAAGAAGTTGTATAAAATTGAATTAATAAATATAAATCCATGGTCATGGCGACATTTCCGTCCCATTTATGGGAATTCCTGACTCCCCTCACTGGATTTAAGGGTTTTAGGTGAAGTACTGAATCCCAAGTTTTAGGTGACGGCAAAGAGAAGCATCATGCAATCTAGGGAGTCCCAATTCTGAAGTGGATATACGGGTTGCTATTGTTTCACATACAGATATATATATCTATATATATATATTACTTTGTTTATTCTCAGTTTATCACATACCTTATAGGTTAAAGTATCCTGAACTATACCTGATTTTGCAAATAATCCATTTAAATTATATTTTTTGTTCAATACCTTTTAAATTATCACATTTTGTTATAAAATATTCCCATATTTGGGTTATTTTCATTAAATGACCATAATGTCTTTTCTTATTGAATTATACTTAATCCATAGTTCTTATTAAAATAAATTATGAGAAAATTCATACCAATCTGATAACATATTCTTTATTAAATTTGCATAAATTTATCTTTAATTTATGAGATTAATTGTTTAAATAAAAATATTAAGTAAATTTTTTAAAAATAATTTAAGCAATTTCTTAATTTTTTTTATGTATATATTGCATAAAAAAGAAGGTATTTTTTATTTAAGTAATTTATTAATTTTTCATAAATATATTGTACGAAAGAGAAGGTACTTTTTATGGTTAAAAAAATTTAAACCGAGTATAATAAGTTTTATTAAAAATATTACAGTTTTAATAATAAATTAATCATTTTTGAAAATGATAGTTACAACTCTATTTTTTGTTTTCATTTTTATGATAAATTCATACTAATAATAAAATTATGGTAATTGGTACATAGATATTTTAAAATGTAAATGATATAATTAATATTTGGAGTAGAGAAAATTAATAAAAATAATTTAATAAGAAATGAAAAATTTAATGAGAAAGAGTAAAATAGTCTGAGTTTGTCTTTGCAACAAATTATTTTGTTAAGTGAATTATTCTATAATTCAGAAAGATTATTTGTAAACGGTAATAGCTTCCTATTGCATAGTACATATAGAAGTTTCTATAATTTCAGTATTAATTACTTGAGAAATTTGTAAAAAATAAATAAATAAATAAATAACTTGAGAAAAGATAAACAAATAAAGTCAATAACTTTTTCTTTTTATGAATGATCTTTGAGATGATATCCATCCATCTTTTATTCAAACCTGCATAAATCGAAGCAAATACGTTGCCTTATGTGGTGCATAAAATTAAATGTTCTCCATGGTCTGTAACATCATTATTAATGCTTAGTTGAATTTTCACTGTGGATTACAAAATTTTGAAGAAGTCGTAATATATTGAGTTAAATAAATATAAGTCAATGGTGATGGCTTTTGACATTTCTGTCCCATATATATATGGAAAACTTCTTTGATATACTTCTGAAATACATAAGTAAAATATAATATTTCATCAATAAAAACAAATAATTGTCCCAGTAATTCAACTTCTCCATAATTATAAAACCCTTAATTTCGTAAATGATAAGGATAGGGAAAGCAGTTGCAATTCAAAGGCCGACCAGTTTAGATTCAAATTAGGATGGCAGGTAAGAACCACAAGACCACGTGAATAACAATTAATTTAAATTTAAAAGAGGGTGAATCTGATTTGATTTCAAAAAAATCTCTCGAGAATTGCAACATCCCAAAGAAGGATGACGAATTATAAAGATCAAATTTACCAATCAAAAAGGTATGAAAAATTAAATATAAAAGAAGCCAAAATCAATTAAGTTTGGACTTTTATTTTTATTTTTATTTTTTATTTTTATGTGCCACCATTTCTTTTCTAAAAACAAAACCAACTAAAATCAACACCCTTGTTGTTTATTCCTTCTAAATTAATGCATGCTTGATTACATTGTTTAATGGTTGTTGGAATTGATGAATAAGCATTGAAATTTATTTGACTAAAAAACTAATTGAAACGGAACTATGAGGAAGTTTAATAAACATATCAATTAATATGGAAGTGTTGTGTTTTTTTTTTTTTTTTTTTTTTTTTTTTTTTCCTGCTATTTTGAATATATATATTTTAGTATATTGTGTTCAAGCCAACCCCCTCTGAATTGTTTTCTGCGTCCGAGTGTGATTTTTGTTTGACTCCGAACCTGCCATAACCCCTTGGTTTCGGGGTTCACGAATCATTGATAGTGTTCTAGAAATGAAACGGAGGCTGGGAATCTGCTACATAGATGACTTGGTTGTGCGGTGAAAAACCAAACCAAAATCAGTGTTCAGCGCCAAGGAGATGAAGGAATGGACCCAAATATGGGCATTACAAGACAAATTACCTAGTTGGTTATTTAGATGACGTCGTTTAGGCAGTACGACCAAAGAACTGCGCTTAGCCCCCGCTCATGAAAAGGCTCTGCTGCAATGGATGGCAGAGGGTCCGTAGTACCCGAAGCACTGGAGTGATCCAGTAGCCGGGAAGGGGCCTAGAAGTGCTGAAGGTGATTTATATATATATATATCGATGTCATGCTCCGAATTGCTGGTTCAAAATTTGCCTACTGATGTTGAGACATGTTCCTTGACTTATAAATGCATGTGGAATGCCAACTCTTATCCCGTTCCATTTTGGAGTGTGCAGACTATAACATGTAACAACAAAAACACATAAACAAACCACCGTAACTCGTTTTTTTGTTTTTTGGTAACTAAAACAGACTATAAATTATAACTACACAAACATATACTTTCTTTGGCCCCAATAATTACATGAACATATACTTCATCTTCTCCTGGAACCCTATTTTATGCCAATACAACAAATATTTTTCACTACTATGCCATTTTGTCTCCCCCAAGTTTTTTTTTCTTTTTCTTTCCTGACAAAAATAAAGAACATAATATTACCAAAAAAAAACCATTAAAATATCTAACAAAACATAGTCCAAGTTTTACCCGATTCGTGTGGGGGTCGTCTTGCACGGGTCCGGTTGATTAGTCGGATAAAGCCCCGGACACCCCGGTTATCGAGGGAAAAAAAAAAAAAAAAACATTATTGGGGAGATTCAAAAATCTCATCACAAATGAGAGCATCAGACAACCCAGGATGAGCCAAGGATATTCCATCTCCTCTTCCCCATGATGACAAAGGTGGAATGCTCTGTTCATTGGTGAAGAAATTAGCAGGATCAACCATTGTCTTCACATGTACCAGTCTCTCGAAGTTACTCTTGAAATACTTCACACCCCAAATGCTTGCTTGTGTGTTGCCTTTATCATCCACACCTATGTCAAAATCTCTAAAGTTGAGAAATGCACTTCTTGGAGACTTGGTAACAAATGGAGTCATGTAACTGTAAAGCCTTCTGATCCAACTCATATGCCTTTCAGATGCTTCTGTCCCTTTTTCAAACCAAACCACTCCATAATGAATGTTGTATATATTCCCAGCTCTATGAGGGAAAGGTGTTTCGGATTCTGAAATCTCACTCATCCTTCCACCATAAGGACTCAACGCCATCTCAGCCATATTCTCCTCTTCTTCATAAAACCTCTCCCATATGCCTTCTAGTCCATTCTCTGAAATCGGCTCCTCCACAAAATCTGACTTCCCTTTGAAATAGGATTTCCCGCCAAGCTGACTCCTATCCAACAAAACATCAATGGAGTCTTCACTAGAGTAGCCTGCAAAGTAAAGGGTCGATTCGATCCAGCTCATTTCAATACAATCTTCTTTCAACATACCCAATTCAGGAAAGCTCCTTTGCATCAATGGAAGGAGTGTATCAACTCCACCAAGGTACAGGGACGCGAACGAAGCTCGTATCGTTCTTCCACCATCTTGAGCACTAGACTTCACACTTCTTATGAAGACTCTCATGAATAAGTCATCATCAACTTTGTCCGCAATGTATTGCCACCTGTGGACAAGATTGGTTGCATTTTGTTCCAAGGTCCGGCTGACAGTGCAGACTGTCACAGTGGATGGAACAGTCACCAACTTTATCTTCCATGCAAGAATGACTCCAAAACTAGCACCCCCACCGCCTCTGATGGCCCAAAAGAGGTCTTCCCCCATGGATTCTCTATCAAGAATTCTACCATGAACATCTATTATTAGAGCATCAATGACATTATCTGCAGCAAGGCCGTGTTTACGAGACAACGTGCTATCCCCTCCCCCACTGATGTGTCCACCAACACCAACCCAGGGGCAAACACCTGCCGGAAAAGCAAGAGTTCTGCTCTTCTGAGCAATGCTGTGGTAGACTTCACCTAGGGTTGCACCGGCTTGAACCCATGCGGTGCTGCTTTCAGTGTCAATTGTGATTTTTCGAAGGTTTATGAGATCAACCAGAAAAAATGGGACTTCGGAGACATGAGAAAGGCCCTCGTAGTCATGTCCTCCGCTTCGGACTCTCATCTGTATGCCATGTTTTTTTGAACAATAGATGGCTGTTTGAATGTGAGACTCATGCAAAGGTGTGACAATCACCACTGGTTTTGGGGTACTTGGTGATATGAATCTTAGGTTAGGTATGGAGAAATCTAATATGGATAGATAGGAAGAGTTGTTTGGGGTGTGAATGAGTTTGGAGATTGATGTGGAGTTATGAGAATGAAGTGAAAGGCATTGAAGAAAATCTTCCTGGGTATGAGCAGAAACTACCCATGAAATTGAGAAAACAATACAAACAAGCGAAAACAACGAAGCTCTTGGTCGCTTCATCATCACTTCTCTGATGATATACATTTTGTGTAAAGAAGAATTATTAATTGGTCTGCTATTTATAGCCCTCGGGCAAACAATAGATTTTAATCATTTGATTTTTTTATTTCTTTTAGTATTATTACTCCTTCCCATCCCAAAAATCTTGGGTGTTTTGGATAGTCCAACTTTTTAATGATGTTTAGGTTTGAATATATAGTTTTTATTTCAAAATTAGTGCACTTGTTTAATAAATTAAATGTCAAAAGGGTAATTTAGGAATGGTATAAAAGTAGTATATTCATTTTAGAAATAGTCTTAAAAAAAATTAAAAAAAAATGGACTAGTATTTTGAGACAAAGAGGGTATTTAATTAAGTATTCCAAATTTCAAGTTAAGATAATTATTCAAGTTTCAAGGTTATTCAGGCAGGGTGATTCCTAGATTATTGAAATGAAGAAATTAAGGATTAACCACATCTTGTTCAACCTATTAAAAACTTATTCTATTTTTAATGATTTTGTGTATAAGGAAGAGAATTGATCTTCTATTCAATATATTTTAATCATGTGATGATTTTTTTTTTTTTTTTTTTTTTTTTGGGTACATAATTTAACATGTGACCACTTCTTTGTTGATTTTGTGTATGAGGAGAATTGGTCTGGCATTTACGGCCGTCAGTCAACAATAGATTTTAATCATGTGATATATCTAGTTTTTATTTATTTATTTATTTATTATTATTATTATTATTTGGTTATGTATTCCAATTTGTTATTGTACTATTAGGATGAAGAAATTAAGGATTAACACCCTTTCTTTAACTCATTATTCATGTCCAATTCAACATATGAAATGTTAATCTCAAGAAATTTTAAAAGCTTAATGTGAATTTTTTAAAAATTACAAAAAAAATCTTAGAAAATTATTTATCAAAGTGTTAACATAAAATAAATTAATATTTAAAAAAGGAAAGTTGAAAAGAAAAGGTAAATATAATTTGAATATTACATATAATAACATTTAAAATAAAATATATGAATATAAATAATATTAAAATTGGGGGTTGGGCTCGGATTGTAGGCACCTCAACCTAAGTCCAATCTTTATTTTTGGGTTGAACTCAAAAATAGTTTGCCAAGCGAAAAATGTAATTGGGTTCGGGTATTTGCTCACTCATGCTGTACCAGTATACTTGAGAATATAAAGTACATTTTAGATCACATGAAACCTAAATTATGTATCTTTTTAACTAATTAATACTGTTCAATATCATGTGATCCCAAATTGAAACCACGCAACTTCTTTAGGGATTAAAATGAGCAGGTAAGTACACATATTGGTTTTTGATTCACATCCTTCACATCTCAAAATATATAATAATAAAACTGTTTGGAGAGAATGAAGTCGGATTAAGATAAGGATAACGATGATCATAGTTAAGGGTGGCAATTCGTGTTCGCGGGTCATAATCGTGTCGTGTCGATTTAAGGGTATTTTATTAAACAGCTCAACTGGAACACGACCTGTTTTATAATCATGTCTGGAATCCTCAACACTAACCCGACCTGTTTTATTAAACGGGTTACACATATAACCCATTTAATAACTTGTTTTATAAAATTAAATATTCTATTATTTAAATTATTAATAATACTCTATCAAATATTAAATATTAGAAAAATATAAGTTTCAATCCAACCAATTTACTAAATAATCTCTAATTTACAAAAAAATAAATTATAAGATATAAGTTTAGATAGTTATTTTGGAATTTAAATAGAAATTTGTTTATGACACGTATAGTTAAACGGGTTGTACGAGTTGAACCTCTCAAAGTCAATCAAATCCGTTTAACTCTGGTGTTTTAATTATATTGACAGGTGGTGTCACGATGTTTTAAAAACAAGTTCATTGTATAGTAGACTACACGTAAGCTGCAGGCCATAGAAATTTCTCTCCCGTCATCTTTCTGGTCCAATTAGGCAGCCTATACGTAAGCTGCAGGCCATAGAAATTTCTCTCGCAGACTATACGTAAGCTGCAGGCCATAGAAATTTCTCTCCCGTTAACATCTTTGTGGTCCAATTAGGCGGCTTGAAAAGCCATCAGTGATTAGAGACATTTTCTTTTTGGCAAGGTAAGAGCATACGTAAGTTGAACAGTGTGTTGTTCATTATTATAATTTATCCATTCTTAAACACGAGTTGAAGTAAATGAGGAGAAAAAATGGTCTGAATTTTAACGTACTATCAGATAATGCCAGAGGATCTTTTAATCCTTATAGTCTTAGCTTTGAAGTTTTTTCACCAATTATTTTCTTAAATCCATGAGCGAAAAAGGTGATATTTGGACAAGAAAATTGAACCCATTATTACCTAGCTAATATAGTTGACATTTCTCAACAATAATTCATCAATTTCCTAGACATTGTTAAGACTTTCTAACAGCGCATATTTTCTTCCCACTTATATATACATCGATGTTTAATTTTACTGTTCCATTGCTTAACATTCCAGATTTATTCCCCAACAATTTATTTTCTTTTTTCTTTTGATAATTTTAAGAACATCGTCCTACCCCAAAACAAGAGAAGAAGTGGGTTTTGTGCGCTTGCTGAAAACATGGAACCTGGTACTTGCACCACCTGAGGTCATATGATGCTGAATTTTAAATCCATGGTTTTGTATACAATCCAAGCAAAATTCAGCCTTCAAATTGTTTATTATGGCAAAACTCTAAAATAATCAAAACTGATTCACTCGAAATTAGGGTTATATTTACGGAACGTATTAAACACTGTGTGTTGGCACAATAAATTCACACTCTTATTTAATGGGCAATAGCTCAGTTGGTACAACCCCACCTTTCTCAAAGAGAAGATCAGGAATTCAAATCTCGATAGAGGTATGAAATATGAAAATCTCACACTTTTGCGTTGAATATCAAAATTGAAATATGATTAACATTTGCCCATTTATGTTTTTATTTGTTGTTCTTCATTCTTTCAAGTTGAAAAATTGCCCGCAGTGTTGGTGCTTGGCCACTAGAAAAGCACCTGCTGAAGTTACATAAACTGGGACGTAAAAGATTTTCAATTTATTCATTAAAAGTGTTTCAATTTATTTCCTTGTTATGCTTTTTTAAGATTTCAATTGTAATACACATAAAAGGATGTGCTTGTTTAAGTGATATATGAATTACCTTTGCAATGCTAAATAAATTCAAACTGAAAAAATAACAGAGTATGAATGAATTAAAAATTAAAATTTTCTCGAGAAAAATGTGATTTGCACATTTGTTAGTCTTTTATAAAAAATAAAAAATAAAAAAAGATTTGGGTTAAGGTTACTGGGCTAAATTCGGACTGGACCAACCCAACCTAAATTCTGGTTGAGGTCGGGTTGAAACCGGACCTGGGTAGGGCCTGCCCAAGTTGCACCCCTGCCTAACCCATAAAGTAAAGAAGATAAAAACTTTTATGGGCAAGTAAAAAGCGTGTAGAGTTCTTTTCCGCATGGACTGCAAAAACAAAATGAGTTTTGGGTCCAAATTCGGGGAGTAAAGTGTTCCATGAGCTTAACGGCTTTAAGCTGGAGCCAAGAAAAATTTGTGGGTTGGGCTACAACTGGGAAGTTAGGCCGACTCCGTGGTTGGGCTAGGTTTAGGGTTATACCACCAGCCCAATTCCATGTAATGTGTCCTCTCTCTCTATTCTGGTAGAAACAATTGCTTTCCTTTGCTGACCATTTCACCCTAACAAAAATATATATATATAATAATAAATAAATTATTATTTTTATTTTATAAAAACGGTGGAACTCCTCCAAGACAGACCCAGTCTTAGCGGATAAACCACGGGGGCACTCGCGCAACCCCAACACTAACCCCCGGTGAGTCACAGGCAATCTAAGAAGAGTGCTGCATGCCCCTTCAATCTGACAATCAAATACTAGATTTTTTGTTTGATAGTTCAAGATCGCCATTGCCACTGTTAATGGTGAGATATGCTTGTGCATTACTGCCTACTGAGTCTAACACATGCCCGGCCAATGCAGCAGACCATAACATACAACTACACAAAAACATACTGTAACTTTATTGGGTAATTAAAACAGACTATAACATATAACAATAAAAAACGTATACTTTTTTTGGCCCCAGTAATTACTTGAACATACACCCTTTTTTTCCCTGGAACCCTTATTTATGCCAATACAATATATAAAATATATTTGTTGCAAACCTTTTTGTAGACCAAGGGAATATTGATCTATCTCTTCTTACCCCATGGTGGAAAGCTTTGTTCATTCCTGAAGAAATTAGCAGGATCGACCATTGTCTTCACATGCACCAATCTCTTGAAGTTACTTTTGAAATACTTAAGACCCCAAATACTTGCTTGTGTGTAGCTTGTGTTGCCTTTAACATTGTTTACTCCCAAGTCGAGATCCCTATAGTTGAGATATGCAGCTCTTGGAGACTTGGTAACATAGGGAGTCATGTACCTGTAAAGACTTCTGATCCAACTTATATGCCTTTCCAATGCCTCTGACCCCTTTTCAACCCAAGACACTCCATAATGAATGTTGTATATAGTCCCAGCTCTGTGAGGGAAAGGTGTTTCGGATTCCGATATCTCACTCAACCTTCCTCCATAAGGACTCAACAACATCTCAGCCCCATTCTCATCTTCTTCATTATACCTCTCCCATATGCCTTCTAGTCCATTCTCTGAAATGGGCTCCTTCGCAAAATCTGACTTCCCTTTGAAATAGGATTCCCCGCCACCAAAACTAGCACTCCTATTCAACAAAACATCAATGGAGTCTTCTCTAGAGTAGCCTGCAAAATAGAGAATCGTTTCAATCCAGCTCATTTCAAAACCATCTTCTTTCACCATACCCAATTCAGGGAAGCTTTTCTGCATCAATGGAAGGAGTGTATCAACTCCACCAAGATACAAGGAAACGAATGAAGCTTGTATCGTTCGTCCACCATCTTGAGTACTAGAATTCACACTTCTTATGAAGACCCTCATGAGTAGGTTGTCATCAAATTTGTCTGCAATGTATTGCCACCTGTGGACAAGCTTGGTTGCATTTTGTTCCAATGACCTGCTGACATTGAAGACAGTCACGGTTGATGGAACAGTAACCAAATTTACCTTCCATGCAAGAATGACTCCAAAACTAGCACCACCACCTCCTCTGATTGCCCAAAAGAGGTCTTCCCCCATGGATTTTCTATCAAGAAATTTACCATTAACGTCGATTACATGAGCATCGATGACATGGTCAGCAGCAAGGCCGTGTTTACGCGACAGCATGCTATACCCTCCCCCACTTATGTGTCCACCAACACCAACCGTGGGGCAAACACCGGCCGGAAAGGCAAGAGTTCTACTCTTTTGAGCAATGCTGTGGTAAACTTCACCTAGGGTTGCGCCGGCTTGAATCCATGCAGTGCTACTTTCAATGTCAATAGTGATTTTTCGAAGGTTTATGAGATCAACTATGACAAATGGGACTTCAGAGAGAGAGAGAGACGAGAGGCCCTCATAGTCATGTCCTCCGCTTCGGACTCTTATTTGCATGCCATGTTTTTTGGAGCAATATATGGTTGTCTGAATGTGGGACTCATCCAAAGGTGTGACAATGACTAGAGGTTTGGGAATATTTGGTGATATGAACCTTAGGTTTTGTATGGAAAAATCCAATATGGATAGATAGGAAGAGTTGTTTGGGGTGTAAATGACTTTGGAGATTGATGTGGAGTTATGAGAATGAAGGGAAAGGCATTGAATAAAATCTTCATGGGAATGAGCAGAAACTACCCATGAAATTGATAAAACAACATAAACAAGTGAAAACGTCTTCATGATCATTTCTTTGATGATTTTGTGAATAAGAAGGATAGTTGATCTGCTATTTATAGCCCTCAGGCTGGGTAGATTGTTTGAAAATGAGTTTGAACAATAGATTTAATGATGTGATAAATGTATTTTTTTTTTATTATTATTATTTGTCGGTAACTTAAAGGTGATTATTCAAGGTACGTTTTCTAGTTTGAAATCCCTCTACAAGAAATGAAGAAAAAAGAGAGTTCAAATGAAGAAAATTAGGAAGATTCATATCTTCTTCATTCCATCATAAAACTGTTTATAACTTCTGTTTTCACACCAAAGTGTTGGAAATAAAAACATGTAAACACTTTTGAGATTATAAAGTACATTTTAGTTACATGAACCTAAATTATGTACTTTAATTTAATGAGTACCATGGTCTGTATCATATGGAATTTGATTAAAATGAGAATTAACGGGCGTAAGTGCATACATACTGGTTATTGATTCACATGATTAATTCACATCTCAAAAGCAATTAAGTTCATTACATTGCGTGGGTCACATCATTAGACAATAATTAGGCTATAGACCATAAAAATTTCTCTCCCATTAACGTTTACGTGATCCAATTTAGCTAGGTTGCTTGAAAAGAAATTAGTGACACCCTTTTGAGACATGGTAATGTCTAAGGATCTTATTGGTTAATTTCCAATAGTTTATTGTGAAAATTTTCTGCTTTGGATTGTACACGTCAGTTGAACATTGTTTTCGAGTAACCTTCAAAATCAAATTTTGAAGCATATATAGGTACGTAGTCGATAGATGGTATGTTTGTGTAAGTAGTATATTTTCATGAAGATGTTCTCAATGATCTGAAATATAATTAGCAGACAATAGTGAATGTTCTTCGTAGCTAAACTCTTTGAATTTTCTCCACAAGAAGCTAGAGGTCGACTTTTAGTTGTCAATGGTCATAGCTATATATTGGCATTTCAATATTTCATGTCATTGTAAACAATTTCTCATCAATCAGATCAGTAAATGATATTATTCTCCTCTTGGTTATCCATCCAACTTTTCCAAGTTGCTGCTTGCAAGAAACCTATATATGTAAATAAATTTAAAATTAAAAAAACTCAATTACTACTGATCATTGGTTTGGAGGTATAATTATATATGTCCCCCTCAACTCTGAATTAATTTGTTACTATTGTTGTACACAAAATCCAAGCAAAAGTGAATCTCCAAATTGGTGTTATTTAGATTGCATAGAATTGACTGCCGAAACCTATATATATTTGGCCCCTTTGGAAATAAGTCAAGAGGACATGTAGACACATTTTTTATTTTTTATTTTATCAAGACAATTTCGAGGAGTCCATTTTCACCCGAAAATACTTATTATCATTTGGAAACAGCTTTGCTCGCAACACATGGTGTTTTTCTGCCGAATTCCATTGTTTGGGGCCTGAAATCGTGTTTTTATGCCATGAAACAAAAGATTGTCATATATTTAAAGGACTTGACTACATTGCAGCTTCTTACCGTGTTTGTTAGACTAGTCTCTGCTGTCATTATTGTTCTTGTTTTTCATCTCTAATCCTTCTTTGCAACATGCACATGTCATTGTGAAGCTACCATCTTTAGTAAAGCTTCATACCTTCTTTTTCCTTTCCACCAATAAAGATAAATGGAATTTGCAGATCAAATCTACATCTTTAGGCCTGCGGACATAGTCCGAACTTTATTCAATCCGTGAGGAGTGCCTTGCAACAACACTGCGGGCAAAATCCCGAACACCCTGGTTATTGAAAAAAAACTACATCTCTATCAACAAAATACAGTTTGTTACTTCGTCTATCCAGATCCTTATTCAGACCTGTACTATCTTTGGATCCTGAGATCAGTACCCGGGGTGAATTGAACCAGGGATCCAGGCATCCCCAATTCATGCCATTTTCACATCATTGTCAACCAGATTTAAAGAATTTTCATCTTGAGGAAACAAATTTTCCTTGAGATTATATGCATTAGTCCTGCCAGATATTAGGGGTGGGACTATATATGGTGGGTTGGGACTGGTTGAGTAGTCTTTGGAGTGGAGCTCAAGAATCTGCAAATTTATTTAGTTTCGCATCTTTTATCTCTTTGGCAAATATGGAAATAAGAGCAGGAATCACGAGCTGTTTAATGGTGTTTCATGTGATCCAGTAGCTATAATGGAGAGAGCAGCTTTTTATTTCCATAAGTTTCATGAAGCTATCAAGTCTGATTCTTTTTTGAGTGGTACGGTGTCTCTGTTTCTCAGTTATAGAAATTGTCTTAAATGTTGATGCTTCGTTTGGTGGGGATGCAAATATTTGTGGTGGAGATATGGCTCGGGGGTGGTAATTTAAGCTTAAACATAGTTGATATTCATCTATTAAAATTAAATTATTTGGGTACTTAAATTTAAGTGAGTAGGTTAATAATGAGTAAAAAGTGACCCGACATTCATTCGATTCAAAAATTAATAATGAATTAAGAGTAATATCCATTTTAATCCATTCAAATAAAATTCTCGATCTTTTTTCTTTACAATCATTATAATTTTCAACTTGCAAAAATAAAAAATAAATAAAAAAAAAGGAGAGCTGTTAGAGAGAGAATTGGACTTGTAGAGAGAGAAATTTAAAAGAGAAAAGTCAACTGGATTGTTTTTATTACTATTATTATTATTTTTTTTTGCAGGGAGTCAAAAAGGATATGCCATTTAGTTGATAATGTGTGAAGTTTTGTAAAATTTTATTCATTTTTTCTTTGATCCATACCTTAAATTACATTGTGGGTAGGAACCACCTATTATTTTCTCTCTACCTGCTTCTCTCTCCTCGTTTTTATTTTTTCATAAAAATATAAAAATAAATCACCACCAACTAATTAAAATTTCCATATGTTACCAGTCAAAACTCCTTTATATAATATATATATATATATATATATATATATATATATATATACACAGGTCATGTATGTTTTAAGAATGAGTAACAGTTCAAAGAAAAGAATGGAAATAGGGGTAGCAATGTGTTGGTGTTAGAATCGTGTGGTGTAGATTTAAAAGTATTAGTTCAATTAAAATATGATCGTTTAATAATCGTGTCAGAAACTTTCAATACTAACCCGACCTATTTATTAAACGAGTTACATGTTTAATAACTTATAAAAAAAAAATTTAATTATTTAAATTATTAATAATACTCAATAAAATAATAAATATTAAAAAAATATAAATTTTAATCAATATAATAATTTTGAAACTTAAATAAAAATTTATTTAAAATACATATAATTAAAAAAAAGTATATAAACGAGTTAGGTTGAACTTTTTAACTCAAATATCATATGATTATCTAAACAAATTAAGAAAAATAATATTGGGGCCTATTATTTTGACAAATTTGTTAGGTAGAAACACGTGGCTGTCCAGTTGTCAACGTCGCTTAATTTCTCTCTCCTCTCTCTTCTCTCTCTCTATCTAACAAACCCATTTTTTCCTCATCGGTTGGGTCTGTGAGATCGGCGGGACAAGGTTGCTGCACAGAGTCTGAGGAGGCCCAGGATGACATAGGCTGGATATGACTTGCAAACACGACATCCGGTCCGTATAGCTGGGTCGGCCCATAAAAAGACACTGCCATATGGGCCGAACGCGAATAAGCCCATCAAAGGTGACCAGGACGTATGGAGGAACAGGCCCAAATCCAGCAATCCGTCAATATTTGTAAATATCTATAAATAGGAGAAGGGATGGAAAGAAGAGAGGAAGGAAGATCTTTTTGTTGAAATGTAAGAATTCTAGAGAGAGAAAGAGAGTATGAATATCTTGCATCTTCAATTGGCGCCGTCTGTGGGAAAGCGTTGAAGATTGATTGATCAACTGATCAATATCGTGTGGATTCAGACCAATTCGTGAAAATGAAACTCAATCTTTGGGAGTTGAATCCAGATCTGAGCGATTGTGACCTACTCTAGAAGAATCTTAGTTCCTGCTGCTTTGGCGGAAGTGGCTTCGGAACAACGCAACAACGAGTTGCTCGATTGTGGCAGGATCTGACAGATTTAGAATTCGGACAATTCAGATCTCGTCAACCGTAAGCATAATTCGAAGAATTCGAAACCAGATCTGAAAAATTCGCACTCACGAAGCTCAGATCTACTCACGAATCTGAGATTAATGCCTTTACTCCGTTCAGGAATAATGATAGGTGAAAGCTCCAATCCGATGGAGGCTATCCAGCAAACGAAGCTTGAGGAGTTGATGAACTTGATCAAAGCTCTCAAAAAAGAGAATGCAGAATTGAAAGCTGGAATGCAACATTAGCAAATACCTGCGGTTTCGCATCCACTTCCGGTCGGTGAAGGAGGTGTTCAATCTAATACCGCGCATCAGGGCGAGCAGGACGAGAACAATCAGTCAGCTCATCACCGTGATGAAAGGATGATGGACAATTTGCCGCCAAATGTTCGTCGAGTTGAGGATCACGAAGGATCGACTCACGTTGATCCGCGACATGAGCAGATCAGACAGAATGAAGCCATGACCTTAGATCCACATCAGGAAAGGTTCAACCAAGAGGAGGTGACAGAGGTTGATCGCCGCCGAGTTGCGTCGCCTTGGCAAAGAGAGCTCATGGAGGAACGGTCGTTTGATCCGTCCTACCGGTCTTCCATGGCTACAATCACTCATCGCGGTTCGGAGAGCAGAACCGTAGCCCACAGAGCTACCACTGGCCGCCAAAGAGAGAATGAAGCGCTCCGATCCGCAGCTCGAACGGTTGATTCACCATTCACTGACGAGATCCTGAATGCCCCTCATCCAAGGAAGTTTGCTATGCCAGTGTTTATTCTGTTTGACGGAACAACCGATCCGATCGATCATGTGTACCATATCCAGTTGAAGATGGCCCTGAATACGGAAAACGATGCTTTAATGTGCAAATGTTTCCCTATAAGCCTAGCTGGACCGGCGCTCAGCTGGTTCAAGAACTTGCCTAAGAGCTCCATTGGTAGCTTCCGAGATCTGTGCGATCGGTTCATAAGTCAGTACTATGGGAACAAGCGCCCGCCAAAGGACATCTCAAGCCTATTCACAATGAGACAGCACAAAGATGAACGTCTCCAGGCTTTTCTCACCAGGTTTAATCTCACTAAGAGTATGGTGATCGAATGCCACCCTTCTACAATAGTTCAAGCCTTCAAGTTGGCCATGACACGTGGCACTCCGTTCCATACCAGTCTGGTAGTGAACACGCTGACGACTATGGATGAACTTAATGAAAGAGCCGACGGCTTTGTGCGCCTAGAAGAAGAGGAGGCAGCCAATGCTCGGACAGCGTCGCTCGTGTCGACCGAGGAGAAGTCCAAGGCAAAGATCAGGCAGAAGCAAATTCAGCCGCAGCGTCAGACCTCCTGGAAGGCAGAAAAGAGGTCCAGGGAGGAAGAGCTGATTACTCCGCTGAAGGTCACTCTGGCGAGGCTATATCAGGAGAACAAAGATAAGTTTCATCCACCACTGCCAATTAGGCAACCCCTCGAACAGAGGGATCAGACTAAACATTGTGCTTTCCATTCCGATTTCGGTCATCAGACTAACGAGTGCAGGAATTTGAGAAGGCAAGTGGAGATGTTGATAGCTAGAGGGGAGTTCGCGAGTTATGTTCAAGGCTCGGCGATAGAGCAGAATCGACCGGCGGAACAAATAAAAAGGAGTCACAAACAAAGCTCCCACAATTCACAACCAGTTCGTATAATCAATGCTATCCACGGTCGACCCGAGTCTAGCGAAGAGTCAGATGAGCTACTCCGAGCGCGCCTACGGCAGGCGCAGATGAAGAAAAGGGTCAGCAGTGTGAATACTCTACACCAGCAGATCACGTCGATGCAGATAAAGTTCGACAGGACAAACCTGCAGCGTGTTCAAGTCCCCCATGAAGACCCGTTGGTGGTCAGTTTGACAGTGGCGGACTGCTTGGTGCGCAGAGTTCTGATCGATCCCGGGAGCAGTGCGAATGTCATGCCGAGGGACACATTTGATCGGCTCGAGATTAAACCAGAGAGGCTCAAGCCCACTGGAAATCCCCTGTTAGGGTTCAATGGCAAGAGGGTGGAGCCCGTCGGGATGGTGGAAGTAGAAGTTCAAGCTGCAGAACGAGCTCTTATGGAAACTTTTGTGGTTGTAGAAATTCACCCCTCGTATAATCTCCTGATGGGAAGAGGATGGATTCACAGAGTCCAAGGTGTACCCTCAACTCTGCATCAGGTCATGAGGTGCCTCGGACCCGATGGAGATAAAGTGATAGACATTCGGGGGGATCAGGTTGCAGCCAAAGAGTGCTATTCCGTCACACTAAAGTCTGCTGGGAAAGGGAAGGCGTCCGTCCGATCGGCAAGCCCCAGATAGCAATTACAAGGACCTCCGCCCGAGCAGAACAGGGTGGAGGAGTCAGTTGACTTGACCGAAGAGCCCCTTCTGGATGTGCAGATCGATCAGTCCAGGCCAGAACGAACTACCAGAATAGGTATAAGACTTACCAGAGAAGAGCAGCAAGAGCTAGTGGACTTCTTGTCCCGCAATGCCGACGTATTTGCATGGAGTCACCTAGACATGCCTGGAATTAATCCCTCCGTATCCTGTCATTCCCTGAATGTCAATCCCAATTTCAAACCAGTGAAACAGAAGCAGCGAAGATTTGCTCCAGAACGCAATTAAATCATAGCGGAAGAAGTCGATAGGCTGCTTGATGCGGGATTTATCAGAGAAGTGCACTACCCTGATTGGTTGTCCAACGTCGTTGTCGTGCAGAAGAAGAATGGGAGATGGCGAGTATGCATTGATTTCACCAATTTGAACAAAGCCTGTCCGAAGGACAGCTTCCCGCTGCCTAAGATTGATCAAATGGTGGATGCCACCACCGGGTATGAGCGTTTAACCTTTCTGGACGCTTATTCAGGTTATAATCAGATCCCTATGGACCCCGCAGATGAAGAAAAAACTTTTTTTGTAACTGAGCGAGGAACATACTGCTACAAAGTTATGCCTTTCGGACTAAAGAATGCGGGAGCAACTTATCAAAGACTTGTTAGCAAAATTTTTAAGAATCAAATGGGAAAGATTGTGGAAGCCTATATTGATGATATGGTGGTAAAAAGTAGGAGGAAAGATGATCATCTGAAGCATCTACAAGATGTATTTGATGTACTAAAGCGATATGGGATGAGGCTCAATCCAACCAAGTGCTCGTTCGGTGTGAGTTCCGGTCAGTTTTTGGGACACGTGGTCAACCGCAGAGGCATCGAAGTTAGCCCCGCTCAAGCAGAGGCTTTGATTAAGAATGCCGAGCCAAAGACGATCAGAGAGGTGCAAGCCCTCACAGGACGAATAGCTGCATTAAGTCGATTCATTTCAAAATTGTCAGATCACTGCAAGCCGTTCTTTGACACGATTCGGAGCCATGGAAGGCAGGTCTGTGGGGATGAGCAACGACAAGCATTGACTCATTTGAAGGAATATATGCAGAATCCACCAGTCCTGTCAGCCCCGGATCCAGAAGAAAAGTTATTTCTATATCTTGGAGTATCTGGTGTCGCGACAAGTGTCGTTCTGATTCGTTGCAAGGAAGGGGTGCAATACCTGGTATTTTATGTAAGTAAAACAATGACAGAGGCAGAACAAAGATACTCAAAGGCCGAACGGGTGATACTTGCACTTGTAAATGCAAAAAGAAAGTTGAGGCATTATTTCGAATCCCACCCTATAGCTGTTCTAACAACTTTTCCAATCAGAACGCTTATGCACAAGCCAGAGCTCTCGGGCAGAATGACAAAGTGGGCCATAGAATTGAGTTCATTTGACATAACGTATGAGCCGAGAACAGCTGTCAAAGGGCAAGCGGTAGCCGATTTCCTGCTAGAATGTGATTCCGAGGATACGGAAGAAGACCTTAGATGCGGCTCTTGGAAACTTTTTGTGGATGGCTCCTCTAACCAGATGGGGGCTGGAATTGGGGTCAAACTGCAAACCCTAGAGGGTACTTTTTTAAGTCAAGCACTCAGACTTGAGTTCCGAGCCACCAATAATGAAGCGGAATACGAGGCGTTGCTAAATGGGTTAAAGTTGGCCAGAGAGCTACAGGTCAAAAGTTTGACTGTGTATAGTGACTCGCAGTTGATTGTTCGGCAAGTAAATGGTGAGTACGCGACCAAGGATGACACGATGGGGGCATATCGTTCTGCCGTTCTGCATAAAGCCAAGGACTTTGCAAAAATTGAATTCATACAGTTACCGAGGGAACAGAATGCAGATGCGGACCGGTTAGCATGTAGTGCTTCGAGTTCCGGTGAAACATTGGCGAGGGTGATTCCAGTAGGAATATTGACCCAGCCATCTATTTTCGAAGAACCCTTGGACTCTGATCCTTGGCAAGTCAACGTCATACCGTATGAACCGAGTTGGATTGACCCCATCATTACTTATATTCGAGATGGCGTTTTGCCTATGCAAAGGGATGAAGCTAGGAGACTCAAAAAGAATGCTGCAAAGTACGCCATCGTGCGTAACCAGCTGTACAGAAGGTCCTACTCTGGCCTATACTTGAAGTGTGTCACCCCTGCGGAGTCGCAGCAGGTATTACGAGCTATTCATGAGGGTGTGTGTGGCAATCATTCTGGGGGAAGATCGTTAGCGCATAAAGCAATGACACAAGGGTATTTCTGGCCAAACATGTCAAGAGATGCGGAGGAGTTCTCTCGAAGGTGCGATAAATGCCAACGATATGGACCATTGATCCACCAACCACCTGAGGAATTACACGTAATGGCCTCGCCGTGGCCTTTCGCGCAATGGGGGATGGATGTGGTCGGTCCTCTGCCAACTGCAAGAGCTCAGAACAAGTATGTGTTACTGGCCACGGATTACTTCACTAAATGGGTGGAAGCAGAACCATATCCTAGCGTGACTCAGACTCATGTGAGATGATTTATTTGGAACAATATTATCTGCCGTTTCGGCGTTGCAAGATCAATAGTCATGGACAATGGCACAAACCTCGACAGCAGGCAAGTAAGAGAGCTGCTGGAGGAGTATGGAATCAACCAGAAGTTGGCTGCAGTAAGTCATCCTCAGGCCAACGGACAAGCAGAAATCACAAACAGAACCATTTTCGCCTGCATTAAGAAGAAGCTGGAAGACCATAAAGGGAAGTGGTTGGATGAGCTGCCGAACGTTCTATGGGCTTACAGAACCACCCCAAGGCGGCCGACTGGGGAGAGCCCGTTTGCAATGGCATATGGTATCGAGGCAGTTATACCGGTTGAGCACTTGGTCCCCACTATCAGAAGCTTAGCATGGAGTCGAGATCAGAACGACAAGATGTTAAGATTGAACCTCGATATGATAGACGAAAGGAGGGACGCTGCAGCCATAAGGTTAGCATCGTATCAGCAAGTATTGGCGAATAGTCACAACAAAAGAGTGAAACACAGGGATTTTGCCCCTGGCGATCTGGTTCTGAAAAGAAAGCTGGGGATAGTCAAAAAAATGATGCCACCCTGGGAAGGCCCATACAGAATCGCAGAAGTCATAGGCAAGGGAGCATATACATTGGAAACCATAGCGGGAAGGTTGGTCAGCAAGCCCTGGAATGCCACGTCTCTGAAGAGGTACTACCAATAAAAGCTAAGTTTCGGCTTTAATTGGATGTTGTTTGTTGTCAATCAAGTACATATGAATGTGCAAATTACTGAAGTTTGCAAAAATAACTTTCTTCTTCAATGGGTTGCTAAAATATATATATATATATATATATATATAATAAAAGCTAAGTGGCAAGTGGCATTCTAGCCGAGCGCCAGGCACTTAAGCAAGATAAGTGGCAGCTGGCACCACAAGCCGAACGCCAGACACTTGCTAAAAATTTAAAGCCAAGTGGCAAGTGGCATTCTAGCCGAGCGCCAGGCACTTAAGCAAGATAAGTGGCAGCTGGCACTACAAGCCGAACGCCAGACACTTGCTAAAAATTTAAAGCCAAGTGGCAAGTGGTATTCTAGCCGAACGCCAGGCACTTAAGCAAGATAAGTGGCAGCTGGCACCACAAGCCGAACGCCAGACACTTGCTAAAAATTTAAAGCCAAGTGGCAAGTGACATTCTAGCCGAGCGCCAGGCACTTAAGCAAGATAAGTGGCAGCTGGCACCACAAGCCGAACGCCAGACACTTGCTAAAAATTTAAAGACAAGTGGCAAGTGGCATTCTAGCCGAGCGCCAGGCACTTAAACAAGATAAGTGGCAACTGGCACCACAAGCCGAACGCCAGACACTTGCTAAAAATTTAAAGCCAAGTGGCAAGTGGCATTCTAGCCGAGCGCTAGGCACTTAAGCAAGATAAGTGGCAGCTGGCACTACAAGCCGAACGCCAGACACTTGCTAAAAATTTAAAGCCAAGTGGCAAGTGGCATTCTAGCCGAACGCCAGGCACTTAAGCAAGATAAGTGGCAGCTGGCACCACAAGCCGAACGCCAGACACTTGCTAAAAATTTAAAGCCAAGTGGCAAGTGGCATTCTAGCCGAGCACCAGGCACTTAAGCAAGATAAGTGGCAGCTGGCACCACAAGCCGAACGCCAGACACTTGCTAAAAATTTAAAGACAAGTGGCAAGTGGCATTCTAGCCGAGCGCTAGGCACTTAAGCAAGATAAGTGGCAGCTGGCACCACAAGCCGAACGCCAGACACTTGCTAAAAATTTAAAGCCAAGTGGCAAGTGGCATTCTAGCCCAGCGCCAGGCACTTAAGCAAGATAAGTGGCAGCTGGCACCACAAGCCGAATGCCAGACACTTGCTAAAAATTTAAAGCCAAGTGGCATTCTAGCCGAGCGCCAGGCACTTGAGCAAGAAGAGTGACAGCTGGCACCGCAAGCCGAACGCCAAGCACTTGCCATAAACAAGCACACGACAGAGTTAATATAAAAGAAAAGAGAGAAAAGGTATATATGTATTGAAAATAGGTTGAACAGAGCACAACACAAAGGGAAAAGGGAAAAAGAGTTCTGTCATTTCATTCATAATAAGCATTGACTTTACAAAAAATGAGATATTCAAGTCACATTGTTACAAAAAAGTATGGAATCGAAGAGTCCGGAGGAGTCCTAGCTAGCTGCCTCAGTACCGACAGCATCCTGGTTGCGCTGACCCGCCTCCTCGGTCCCATCAGCCGTCTCACCCTCACGAGGTGGGGAATCAAGATGAATGACAGAATCATTCTGCTGGGGTTCAACGCCAACAGTGGCTATGGGAAGTACCACAGTTGACGAATGAGGAGCGGTTAGAGGCAGAGCGGTAGGAGGAGCTATAATGATCCTTGAGGAAGCAATGTCCTGGCACTCATCAAATATGCGCTCCGCTTCGGTGGGTTCTGGGTCAACATAGACCCCCAGAGGGTCGATCCCTAGATCCTTGTCGACCTCATCTGGAGTGGAGCTGGTCTGTCCCTCATCCGGAACTCGGTCGGAGAAACCTTCTCGGAATCCTTGAGCATATCTAAGAGCGCCGACCCTTGAGAACCGAGCATGAAGAGCCAGCATCCCACCGTTCACTCTGCTGATTGTATCAATCAGAGCGGTACGCTCGTCCAGAGCTCTCTTCTCAAAAGCCATCCGAGCGGACTGTTCATCAGCCAGAAGGCGCTGGAGCTCTGCCTTTTCGTCTCTAATTGAGTCACGCTCAGTCTGCCAGACGCTCTTTTCCAGCTGGAGGGCATCATTCTCATCCTGAAGAGAGTCGTTCTCCTTCTTCAGGACATCTCTTTCTTGTTCAGTTTTTTCAAGCCGAGCTAGTACCTCGGTATTCTTGCTGGCGAGAAGGTCGTTTTCTTTATTGGCCACCTCCAGGCTATCAGAAAACTTACGAGCCCTGGCGTTCCCCATCTCTACCTGCTTCTGCATAGCCATCATTCCGAACAAAGTCTGCATAGATGTACATTAATAACGGTTAAGCCAATAGTCGGGTCGGGCGAAGGCAAGACCAAATAATATGAGAGAATTCATAAGTTGGAAAATAAAAGTCACCTCCATGGCAGATTGGGGAAAGCGGCTGAACACATCCTTCTGGGATAGGCCCTTCGCCGCCTCAAGGTCTTTCGGAGTCCACATGCTCCTATAGTACGCCATGGCGGTCTGGCCATCCTTCAGCATGGTCTCGTTCGGTTTCACGAACATCCCATCCGTTCGGGTGTACCGAGGGGCCCATGGTGGTAAAGTGGGCAGAGAAGGGGAGCCTGAAGCAGAAGCAGAGGCACCAGCTGTAATAGGCCCGGAGGGGGCAGGAGCCCTGACCGGGCGATGCAAAAGAGCACCCGGCCCGGAGACCCGGGTCCTTCTTATGAGAGGTTCCTCCTCAGGATCGACTCCACTGTCAGGATGAGGCCTTTTGCCTCGTTCTTTGTCCCGAGCACCCCCCGCGGCAGCAGGGGCTGTGGTAATTTGGGGAGACGCGCTCGGGTTGGCAGTAGGGGTGCTGACAACAGAGTCAGTAGCCACTGTGCTCGGGATAGTGTCAGAGATGGTGGCTGAGGAAGAGGCTGATGCAGGAGAGGAGGTTGCCCCAGCAGCAGGAGTGGCTGGGGGAGTATTTTTCTTCCTGCCAAAAGAAGGAATCTGAAGCCTGCTCATGTTGTAGCCGAGTGATGAGAGCGCTAGGAGGTTGTCTGAAGTGAGGAGGTCTGAGCAGGAAGGAATATCGTTCAGAACGTATTTCTTCAAGTAATTACTCCTATCCCTGCAAACACTGTAGCTCAAGTCATCACAAGGTATTCCTAAGGAGCGGCATAAGAAAGTACAAAAGCGGGGAACACATGTTTCGCAGGGGCAATCATGTTTGTGAGATTTGAATTTCTTATATGAGGAAACAGAACAGACGCCAAAGGCGCTCGGGATTGGGTAACCCTCTGCAGCCGGCGAAGACCAAGCCCCACTAATGCCCACGATGTTATCCCTCCAACCCTTTTCAGATTTTATTGTGTCCGTACATATGGACGTCTTCTCGAACGGGTAGAGGTGGTAGAAGGGCTCATTAGTTCGGATCTTACTGACCTTATAACACAGAAGAAGATCTATGAGGTCAAGGTCCAGACTTCTGTCACGAATCAACAGAAGCATAACAGATATGATTCTAAAGAAATTGGGGTTTACCTGCAGGGGGGATATCCCCAATCTATTGAAGACATAACTAAAGAAGGGGTGCAGAGGGAACCTAACGACATTCAGTTGAAGGTTCGTAAATAAAACTTCGCCGGGCAGGAGGCCGGCACCGGTCATAATATTAACATCCTTAGGGCAAACCCTAACTTCGATGTCGTCAGGGAGTCTAAGTCTCATACGAAGAACATCTAGATCTACAACCATGGTGGAAGTGTTTGAAGGATCTAAAAGGGGTAAAAAGAAGCCTGCCGAAAGTAAAAAGGAACAAAACTAACCTCTGAGGTATAGAGCAATAAAGAGCACTGCAAGATCGCTGGAAGAATGACTCTTGAAGGATTTCACCAGAAAAAAGCTTAGCACTGTTCTAAAAAGAGAGAGATTTGACTGATGATGGAGACGGTAAAAAGGCGTGAAGTGGTATTCTAGAGCCTTATAAAGGCGAGGGGGACCCGAGGGCCGAAGCGTCAGGAAGGCGAGAAATTCATCGAGCCCCGGAACATTGATTCTGGATCTGACCGTCCGTTCCCCCACGTGGTTTTCTCGAGCCGTCAACGTCATGATGAGACGCCATCAATAATTACCCCCTTATTAAATAAGGGGCAATTATGGGGGCAGTTGAGGAGGCCCAGGATGACATGGGCCGGATATGACTTGCAAACACGACATACGGTCCGTATAGCTGGGTCGGCCCATAAAAAGACACTGCCATATGGGCCGAACGCGAATAAGCCCATCAAAGGTGACCAAAACTTATGGAGGAACAGGCCCAGATCCAGCAATCCGTCAATATTTGTAAATATCTATAAATAGGAGAAGGGATGGAAAGAAGAGAGGAAGGAAGATCTTTTTGTTGAAATGTAAGAATTCTAGAGAGAGAAAGGGAGTATGAATATCTTGCATCTTCAGAGTCCGTCGAGCAAGACGGTGCAAACAACTTGGTGGACAACAACCTCGGTGATGTGGTGATGGCAGTGAGCAGACGGTCGGCAGCGGGGCTGGAATGACCATGAGCAAAAGAAGACCCCACTGGCGACGATGGAGGAATGGCCTAACGGCAGCGACAGCAGCGACTAGAGAAGTCGCTATTCCGGCTAAAGGAGGGGTGACGGTGAGATGGACGGCGAGGATGAAGACGGGCTCAGATGGAGCCGGTCGGTGGAGAGGAGATGGAGACGGTCTGTGGAAAGCTCGGAACGACGGCCGGCGAGCAAGGTCTGATCCTCGAACCAGATAGGATTCCGGTGGTAACAGGGATAGCGAAGAGTGAAGTCACGATTCCAGCGATGGATGTTAACTGCGACTTCGGATGATGGCGACCAAAGTGGATTCCGGCGACTGTTCACTGTAGTTTGATGGTTTTTTTTTTTTTTTTTCAGAACTCCTGCATCAATACTGTACCTTAGAGAAAAAGATTATTTTTTTTTTCAAACAGTAATGGGTAAAAATAAAAAAATAAAAAACTGAAAACAAAAAATCGGTGGTGATGGATTTGCAATTCTTTTGATCAAGTTTTGGGTTGATTGCCGTGATGGGTGGTGATGGTTTTGGGTTTTGTTTGGTTGGTCGTGGGTTGTATGACGAAAATTGGTTTTGTTCAGAAGGTGGTTGTGGTGTGGTGATGGAAGGTTGTGGGTTGCCCTTGGTGATGATGAAGGTTTGGGTTTGCAGTCTTGCAGGTCACGCCGGACTCCTCAAAAAGGTGAAATCGACGTTGAGGAGGGATGAAGCAAAACCATCAAGAAATCGACGTTGAGGAGGGATGATTGTGGTTTGGGATGAAGGGCTGGGTTTGCAGTTTTGGTAGGTTGGATGCCAGGTGGACTATCACGTGGATTCTGCTTGAGATATCGGCCAAAATGATTGGTTCCTCTATCACGGCCTACGAATTAATCATGTCAATTCAAACTTATTCAAAACCAACTCAAATCCGTTAACTGTCATATTATCAAATTTTGCCGCCTAAGAAAACTTGTGGGGTTTGAGCATGATGGAGATGAGATGAGGACAGAAAACATAAAGTAAATGTGTTTGGGAAACATTTAACAAGAAGCCAAACAAGCAGCTCTGTGCGCAAGCGAATTAAATGTGTAAAAGAAAAGTCAAAATTTTGCAGTATATGGGACCGCTTATGTTACATCTGCTTTTCAAAAGTAGTAACATATGAAATATGTATCTCCTATTTTTATGAATTATACATATATTTTTTTTTATCATTGATAAGAAATATATGTACATATCAGTCACGCATTTATTTTACTCTGGCTTTGAAAGATAGAAAAAAATATCATGAGGGCACAAGGCACTTGTGTTAAAAATCATATTCAATTATTTAATTATATTATTAATTTAAAATAAATTAAATATTATATTAAATAAAAAATAATATAATATAATAAAATGAATGTGATCTTCCATTTAAAATTTTGACAGGTCCGTTATATGAATACATACACTATGCACATACTCGAGTTCACATAATATAGAAGACCGCTATGGCCTGCTCTATTTGAAGTGGCATGTATATGAAATGTCTACATAACATGAAGTATGAAAAGAATAGCAAATTGAAGTGAAGAATAATATAGCTTTCTTTTTTAAAATTTTTTTTTCTGCTTCATCAATGAATAAATATGTACACACACACACACATCAGTTTTCGCTTGGTCAGCAGACTCATCATCACCCCGTGTATGAATATAAAAGGATTCAGGAATCATGAATGCTGTCAAAAATAAAAAATAAAAAATGAATGAATGAATCTTTTGGGATACTGAACGATGGAATTCAAAAAATTAAACAAAGTAAAATTACAAATTTGATCGTTGGCTCGTGTCCAGTAGGGAATGAATAATTTTTTAGTTCAAATTGAGTTCATTCAAACTGTCTCGAAAAATATGTCAGCATATTTATTTAAACTTTTGACAATTCAAACGAAAATATAAATAAATTTCGACAACTAATTCTACATCATCTATCATGCCATTTACATACCAACAATGTGGAGATTCACTCTTGCTTGGATTTTGGTGTACAACAATAGTAACAAATTCAGAACTGAGGGAATATAAAATTATCCCCCAAAACAAACTTATTAGTACTAATTGATTATTAATTTATTTACATAGTGTTCGCGCGGTTTTTGTTCCCTACGTCGGTCGATGGACTCTTCGCGGGCGTGCCAGAGTATTTGTACAAAATACCCAAAATATGTAATTGAACACTAGCTTATCCCTTTTTCCGATGGCTGACTCTCAGGCGATTGTATGGGAGAAAGACTAGTAAGAACTCCCAGTAAGGTTCTTTTATACCTTGTTTGTAGTAAGGACTTTTTAGAGTGTCTAAAGAAATGCAACGGCTGATGAATGTTTGAATGGATGGAATGGCTGAGTGAAGACAGGCGGCAAGAACTTAATCGATCGCCGGCCGAACGTGATGGCGAGAACTTAATCAATCGCCATCAGCCAAACACAATGGCAAGAATTTAATCCATCGCCGGCCGAACGTGATGGCGAGAACTTAATCAATCGCCATCAGCCAAACACAATGGCAAGAATTTAATCGATCGCCACTGAAACGTGATAGCAAGAATTTAATCAATTGCCATCAGCCAAGTAATGACAAGAATTTAATCAATTGTCACTACGATTCAATGGCAAGAATTTAATCAATTGCCATTGAATTGAAAGCCTAACTAAAATTGCGTAATTAAAATTGGCATAATTGAAATTGAAAGAAAGTAAATGGCTGAATCGAAATAGTTGACGAGGATCTAATCAATTGCCATTAAATTGAAATAAAGAAATTGATAGGAAAATGACGTAGAGTCAATTGAAAACATTTTTAGTTGAAATGCATGTTTTGTGGTGGTGCTGGACGAATTGGAATGGAATACAATACTTCTATTTATAGAAGTGCTATCTCAACTTATTTTCCTAATTAATTGCTAGAAAATCTCTTTGCTCCTTGATTTTCTTCACTTTATTACTCAAACTAAACCACGTTCCAGTAGTCTTTTGCGTCTCTTCTCTTCTTGCTTCAATAGGAAAGTCCTTGCTGAAATCTCTCCTTGATCCAGTCAAATGCAAATTGTCGAGAAACATGCTGAAAAGTTGCTGGTAAGTTGCTAACTTTTAGCAACTCCTTTCCTTAAGTTAGGCTGAAAACTTCCCTTAAATGGCTGGAAGACCATTCATAACTTTTGCCCAAATTATCCCTCACGTGACGGCCTCTCCTTTGAATTCCTTATTCCTTTGCAACGAAATTCCTATTTCATAGGAATCTCATTCCAACTAAATCTCTTCTATCCAAACTGAAATAATATATTTGAATTGACTCAAATATTAATTACCAAATTTCAGCAACAACCTTATTGGATAAGGTGGCTAAATTCCTAGATTTTCTCCTCTTGTTTCTCAATTGGCCGACTTTTCTTGAAACCAAACTAAACAAGTGTCGGCCCATCGCTGGTCCACGTCACCACTGAGGTGGCTGCCAAGTTTTGGTGCCAACAAATGCCCCCTGAATTTCAAATGTCTTATCGGCCACTCAGGCCGATAAGATTTTTGGAATTTTAAAATGTATTGAAAAGAAACTGGCAGTTTACGAGTTTCTAAACTTTATTTCTTTCGGGCCACCTCAAGTTAGTCTTTATTTTGCGTCAGCCAGAACTGGCCGATCCTGGTTCTTCCATTATTCCCTTAAAGCTGGCTGATACCCCTCAAAATATTGGCTATTTATAAACCCATGATAGACCTCACCATTGAAGTTTCCCAACTCTACTAGTAAGGCATGATCGTGATCGGCCGGGATCAAGCAGTTATGTAATGTCATTTGGGCCGATCTAACTGGCTTCTGTTTTGAAAGAACAAAATTCTGCCAGTATGGAGCTTTTCTGATGGCTGATCCTCTTGAATTTTTATTTGGCACCTCAACAGCTGGCCGATGAAACATTATCTTCAGCCAAAATACCTTTCTGACTAACCTTTTAGAGTTAATATCAGCTGGACTTCTTTTCATTATGGCCGATATTGGTCGCCCCATTTTATTTTCTTCATGTAGCACTGCATCGGCCATGCAAAATTTTGCATTAATTGGCCGATTCATTTTCTTCCGCGAATTTCTTCTCCACTTAACCCTTTTTAGTTTCCATCCCCGCTTTCTTTTCTTGAAATTCGGTTGAGAACGACAGGCTAAAAGAATTCTCTTAGCCTATGATGATTCTGGCTGAGGATTAGATACCACTCTCGGCCAAGTATTCTGGTAATCTAGCCGATTTAATTCTGAAATTCTTTTACCTTTCCATTCAGGGCAACAATCGTGTCGTATGAAAGCCTTGACATTCGGAATGGCTGATGGTGTACTCTCGGTAATCTTAGGTTGATTCCCTTCATCAACCTTCCTTTTGGGAGCCTGGCCGATCACATTACTACCTGGTACGAAAATATCATTGTCGACCTCCATGACTTCATCATCTGCTCCCTTTTTGGCAGATATGGTAGATGTTTGAGTGTCGGATGTGGCTGATTTTGGCTTTTTGTACATTGGTCGACCTATTCGCTTAAGGCCATTACCATATTCTTGCTTAATAGGATCAGCTAACTGAACCTTATCGACCGTCGTTGGCTGATTAAGATAATCAATGACCGGTCGATCTTGATTTACCACCAGCGGCTGATTATAATTCGGCATACCTTCTGGCTGATTATAATTCAGCCAGCCTTCTGGCTTATCTTTGATCATTTTTTCGATGATCTCTATTAAAATTTTGTTTGAAGATTCGGCCTGGCCATTTGCTTGAGCATAGTATGGCGTAGAGGCTGACATATGAATATTCATGTTGTGGCCGAATTGTAGTACATCAATTGCCCTAAATACTGTTGCATTGTCTGAAACAAGTGTTTCTGGAATCCCAAATCTGTGGATGATGTTTTATTCCATGAAATTAATCACTATTTGCTGATCAACCGCTTTGCAAGCCTTGGCCTCAACCCCTTTAGTAAAATAATCTGTGGCAACAATCACCCAGTGATGGCCTTCGCTTGATGGTGGATTAATTTTACCAATAAGGTCAAGGCCCCAACCTCTGAATGGCCAAAGTTTGATTATTGGCTGTAATTCTTTTGCTGGTACATTTTGAATCGGCCCGTGTCTTTGACAAGCTTGACAACCTTTTGAGTAATCTATGCAATCTTTTCTCATTCTCGGCCAATAATATCCATACCTGCGAATCAGCCATCTCATTTTAATCCCAGCTTGGTGAGCCCCACAGCTGCCCTTATGTACCTCGGCCATAACCTGAAGTGATTCCTCCTTGCTTATACATTGTAGTAAGAGCCCATCTTCTAACCCTTTTCTGTATAGATCCCCATCTAGAAGCACAAAGTTGATCGCTTTTCTTTTAATACTTCTATCAGCCTTGATGTTTGGATTTCGAAGAAACATTATAAATGGTATCCTCCAGTCATCGTCGGCCAAATCTTCTACATCAATTGTCCAAGTATCAAACAACATAGTATTTCTCAATTCGGCCGATGGCAAAGATCTTCGTGTTATCTTTATCAACTGATCTTCTATTCCGGCTCGTACTCTTATTCCAGAGGCTGCTTGGGCCATGCTGTTGGCCTCCTTATTCTGCTCTCTCGGCCAGAACTTAAGTTGAACATTATCAAATTGATTAATTAATGAAGTGGCCAGAGAATGAAACGGCCTTAATTGCCAACTTAGGCACTTAAAATCTTCAGAAATTTGGCTAAGGACTAAGTTTGAATCTCCCAAAATCTTTACATCTTTAACAGCCATTTCAATTAAAATCTCCAGGCCGATTATAAGCGCTTCATATTCGGCCTGATTATTTGAACATTTAAAATCTAAAAAAGAAAGAGAATGAAGCCTTTCTGCCAGCTGGTGAAATAATAACAATACCTGCTCCTGCTCCATCAGCTGTGCTTCATCCATCAAACATCAAGATCCAAGGAGTTAAGAATATAGCTGATGACTCCAATTCATCATAAACCCATAGATCAATATCAGTTGAAGGATGATCGGCCAAAAAATCAGCCAGAACCCTTCCTTTTACTGATTTTTGTGGGACGTAGATAAAATTGAATTCCATCAAAGCCAAAGCCCACTTACCTATTCGGCCAGTGATCAATGGCCTTGATAGTATATACTTGATCACGTTAGTCTGACAAAGAATGTAAACATCAACAGGCCGCATGTATACTCTCAACTTCATGGCCGAATAGTACAAAGATAAACAAAGCTTCTCAATTGAGGAATATCTGCATTCTACATCAGTTAGTACTCTACTCAAGTAGTAGACAGCCTGCTCCTTTCCATGTTCATTGTCTTGTGCGAGCATACTACCAATTGATTCTTCTGCGGCCGATAAATAAAGCTTTAACGGCCACTTCTTTCTTGGAGGCATTACAACCGGGGGGTTTGTCAAATACTCTTTTATTTTGTCAAAGGCCTTCTGATGCGATTCGTCCCAATGAAATTTCTCATGTGACTTTAATTTCACTAAAGTCGAAAAGATATGCACTCGGCCAGCATGGTTAGAAATAAATCTTCTAAGAAAACCTACCTGGCCGAGGAACCTTTGCACTTGTTTTTTGTTGGCTGGGGCCCTAGCATTTATAATAGCTTTGACCTTGTTCTGATCAACTTCAATACCTCGTTTATGTACCAAGAACCCCAAGAAATTCCTGGCTGAAACTCCAAATGCACACTTCAATGGGTTCATTTTCAATTTGTGAACCCTCATCCTTTCAAAGGCCCTTTTCAAGTGTTCCAAATGCTGTCTCTTGGCCGATGATTTCACAACTACATCATCTATATAAATTTCCATGAATCGGCCAATCATATTATGAAAGATAGAATTCATTGCCCTTTGATAAGTAGCCCCAGCATTTTTTAGGCCAAATGGCATCACAATCCAATCAAAAGTACCAATTGACCCAGGACATCTAAAAGCCGTTTTATGAACATCTTTCTCGGCTAAATAGATTTGATTATAACCTGGATGGCCATCCATAAAAGACAATATTTCATGCTTAGCGGCCGAATCAATAAGTTGATCGGCCACAGGCATTGGATATTCATCTTTTGGAGTGGCATTATTTAAATTGCGAAAATCCACACAAACTCTAAGTTTGCCATTCTTCTTCATTACCGGAACAACATTAGACAGCCATTCAACATACCTAACTGTTCGAATAAATCCTGCCTTAAGAAGTCTCTCAATTTCTTCTTTAATTTTGAGCATTACTTCCGAAGACATCCTTCTTGGTGGCCAGGCATCTCTTCATAACTCCAAGCAAAACAATCCTTATATTCATTTAATAATTTAATTAAATCGGCCTGGAATTTAGGCTCAAGCAAAGCACTAACAAATAATGGCCGATTATCTTTTTTAGTACCAATATTTATTTCCAATAAAGGATCTTTCACCTCTGCTTTATTATCTTTCATCCTGGAAGGGGCTGACTCCAAATCTTCAAGTTGGATTACATCCAGCTTTTCGAAACCTTCTTCTCGTGCTGGCCGATACCTCTTCATATAGCTGTTCTTCTCTGGCCAGTCTCTTCTCAGCCAGATATGCTTTCAGTCTTATGCAAGCGGCCCTGAAAGCTTGCCGCTTCTTTTCTTCATTGGTTTTTTTGATCCATCAGTAACATCTTCAATGTCCTTGATGGTCGACCTGCAAATATCAATTTTCGGCCGAGCTGCTTCTGACAATAATTCTTTAATATCAGCATTAATTAAATTCTTCTTCATTGTTGCCGCTGCTGGTTGTCCCATCCTGTTAATGCCAACAAATTTGATAGGTACAACAGTTTCATCATAAAGTGCAGCCTCAGCCGAATACACCCTAGCTATAAAGGGTTTGTTATCGGCCTCAACAATTTTTACCTCATTTCCATCCCAAAAAATCAACATTTGATGCAAGGTTGATGGGATGCACATGTTAGGATGAATCAAATCTCGGCCTAAAAGGAGATTATAGGCCGCGGTTGAATCAATGATAAAGAAAGCCGTAAAGGATGTCTTACCGCCAATAGTAATTTTCAAAGGTAGAATACCTTTGGTGTTACTAGATCCTCCATTAAAACCACTGATGGCCACGTCGGTTGGAACTACATCGTCCATGGTTTTACCCAACTTCTTCAAAGTAGTTGCTGGAATGACATTCACTACCGAACCATTGTCAACCAAAACCCTATTGATTGGCTAACCCTCAACCCATACTTTAACATACAACGACCTCAACTGCTGTGTCATGGACAAAGGTGGTTTTTCGAAAATGATTTTATCGGCCTTAGATGGCTGATCCTGAGAGATCAATCCTATCCCGGCCGATGAACTTGTCGAATCGTTCTTAATTTCTGAAGATTCAGCCTTTTCCTCCTGCTTGGCTGACTCAACATCCCTGTTCATCGTTGGTTCTATCCTTACTTCAAACACAGAAGGCAAAACAAATACCATGTTACAATTTACCTTATCCGGGAGAGAACCAAAACGAATTTTGTACTTGGCCGCATGCTTTGGATCCTGGTCGGGCTGATCATCTTTTTCTTGATAAAAGCATGCCTTATTCTCAAAGGATGTAGCGACCTCCATGTCTTCAGCCACCACTGGTTCATTTTTTCTTTCTAGTTGATCATGGTCGATCTTGTCTTCTTTCCTTTTGAGTTCTGCATTTTTCCTTTGCATCCTCCTTTTTTGGGTACGTGTAGGAGGCTGCTTAGGAAACTTTGGGTGACTTACTCGAGTCCATCTGCCATGGTCAACCAAAGGAGGTCTAACCGTTCTTACACGGCTAGATTCTTCTCCTTTTTGAACCCATATTTCTGACTGAATTGTTGGTTTCCTTTTGAAACTAGGATAAAAATGTTGTTCTGGCAGGACTCTATCGGCCACCGATGACCGAATGATTTTCACTGCCCTCGGCCCATTTTCTCTAAATATTGATCGATTGATTTCTTCGTGATTCTGTCTAGGCTGATGGCCTAACCTTTCATGGACACTGCGCTTTCTGGTTGATTGGAAATAGCCCCTCTTGTCTGAGTCATTCCTTCGGCCTTTGCAATTTGGACAACAACCATGGTTGATGAGGGCAATTTGAGCTTCTCTTAACTGAATTTCCAAGTCCTTAACTTTCTGCTCATCATTACTGGCCGATGAACTACCAAGAACTTTTGGTAATCTTTCCTGTCTACCATTATCAACGGCTTTTTCAGTTGTCAGGCTGATTACATTGGTACTGACAATATTAGGAAATGGATCGCCATCGACCCCCATTACATCTGGCTTCTTTTCAGGGAATTTCAATACACCTTCATCGATAGATTTCTGCAATACATTTCTAAATACATAACAATTGTTAGTAGTATGATTCCATGAATTATGAAATTTGCAGAACTCTCTTCCTTTTAAATCATTGGTCAATGGTATATTGTGTCCTTTTGGTAAAACGATTTGTTTGTTGGCCAACAAATGATCAAAAATTTGTTTTGTTTTGGCCAGATCAAACGTATAAACCTTACCAGTATTAGCCGTACCCTTCCTAGCCGATGAAGTCGATGGCTGAGTACCACTGGTGGATACATTTGGTTTTGTTAAAGCGTCACATACATAAGGTTTCTTTAGAAAGACTTCGGCTAAATTAGCTTCAAAATCTTTCTCTTCAACCACATCAGTTGAATAAACTTCATAGTTGGGGTCCCTATAGTACGTACCTTTAGAGGAATTTTTTCGTTCTTTCTCCTCTTTGAGAACCAACTCATACCTGGTAGCTTTCTCGGCTAGGTCATACATATCACGAAATGGAACTCCTTCAAACCTCTTCCGAAGTTCAAAATCAAGGCCGTTCAAAGCCAAACGAATGTACTCCTGTTCTGGAAGAGGTACACGACATCTTAATCTTGCTCTCCTGAATCTTGCAATGAATGTCTCGACCGATTCACTAGGAAATTTGACTTAGCCTGGATAAATCGGCCAGAGTAGGTTCTGTCTCCGTACGGTAGAACTGATTGTGGAATAATTCCTCCATCTGTGGCCAATTAAAAACAGAGTTAGGAGGTAGACGAATATACCATGAAAAAGCTGCGCCTGTCAAAGAGTTAGGAAAAAGTCTCAATTTCAACCACGGGCTAACACTGGCCTCTCCAGATTGAACCATGAATCGGCCAATGTGTTCCACGGTCGATTAATTCCCCTCTCCACTAAAGGTTACAAAGTCAGGGACTTTATATCCTCTAGGGAACTCAACTTGGTCTACCACTTCTGGATAAGGAGTTCTATAAATTGGTCGGCCTGCACCTCTAAGTTCCAGGCCATATTCTTCTGTGAGTAAATCAGCTAATTGTCTTCTATCTAACATGACTTGAGGTGGCTGATTTAATATTGGTGGTACCTAATTAAAAACTGGCGGCTGATTAGCTGCTGGTTGATAGCAATTCGGCCAATCATGTGGCTGATTAGCCATATTCTGCCCCCCGAGCCCTACCTGTGGCGGCACATGAGTATACAGCGGGTTCGGTGGCCTCCACCTGATCTGATTGCCCCCCGAGTTCAAAGGCATCCGAGGAGGGTTTGGTGGAATTACCTGTGGCCGCGAACCTGCTACTGGTGACTGATTAGAACCTGCCAACATAGGCTGAGGATAGCTTTCTGCCCAGGTGAGTAGCGTATGAACCGGCTGACTTGATGTTGCACCTGGTTGGAGTGTCACTACTGGCGGCCATGGCTGTGATGTTTCAATGGCCCTCTCTGGCCGAGCAGCTTATGATAGATTCGGCTGAGAAGCCGATTCCTGATTGTTGGAGCTGCTAGCTTGAGTCGGCTTGTTCAAAATAAAGGCTGAGAGTTGGGACACATTTTCATGCAAGTCGTTGTAGCGTGCTCCCATCCTTCCCATTGCATCTACCAATGAGCTAACATGTGCTTGAAGTACGGCTAACTCATCAGTAGGACCTGCTACAGAGTTCTCAGCCTGTACTAGCTGATCGCCTTCCTCCAAATCTTCATCAGTAGCCACGGCCTTAGAATTTTTTGTGAGCCGCGGCATATTTGCCTCTTTTATAACACTCTAGTAGTGGTCCCACCGGGCGTGCCAAAACATGTTCGCGCGGTTTTTGTTCCCTACGCCGGTCGATGGACTCTTCGCGGGCGTGCCAGAGTATTTGTACAAAATACCCAAAATATGTAATTGAACACCAGCCTATCCCTTTTTCCGATGGCTGACTCTCAGGCGATTGTGTGGGAGAGAGACTAGTAAGAACTCCCAGCAAGGTTCTTTTATGCCTTGTTTGTAGCAAGGACTTTTTAGAGTGTCTGAAGAAATGCAACGGCTGATGAATGTTTGAATGGATGGAATGGCCAAGTGAAGACAGGCGGCAAGAACTTAATCGATCGCCGGCCGAACGTGATGGCGAGAACTTAATCAATCGCCGGCCGAACGTGATGGTGAGAACTTAATCAATCGCCATCAGCCAAACACAATGGCAAGAATTTAATCCATCGCCGGCCGAACGTGATGGCGAGAACTTAATCAATCGCCATCAGCCAAACACAATGGCAAGAATTTAATCGATCGCCACTGAAACGTGATAGCAAGAATTTAATCAATTGCCATCAGCCAAGTAATGACAAGAATTTAATCAATTGTCACTACGATTCAATGGCAAGAATTTAATCAATTGCCATTGAATTGAAAGCCTAACTAAAATTGCGTAATTAAAATTGGCATAATTGAAATTGAAAGAAAGTAAATGGCTGAATCGAAATAGTTGACGAGGATCTAATCAATTGCCATTAAATTGAAATAAAGAATTGATAGGAAAATGACGTAGAGTCAATTGAAAACATTTTTAGTTGAAATGCATGTTTTGTGGTGGTGCTGGACGAATTGGAATGGAATACAATACTTCTATTTATAGAAGTGCTATCTCAACTTATTTTCCTAATTAATTGCTAGAAAATCTCTTTGTTCCTTGATTTTCTTCACTTTATTACTCAAACTAAACCACGTTCCAGTAGTCTTTTGCGTCTCTTCTCTTCTTGCTTCAATAGGAAAGTCCTTGCTGAAATCTCTCCTTGATCCAGTCAAATGCAAGTTGTCGAGAAACATGCTGAAAAGTTGCTGGTAAGTTGCTAACTTTTAGCAACTCCTTTCCTTAAGTTAGGCTGAAAACTTCCCTTAAATGGCTGGAAGACCATTCATAACTTTTGCCCAAATTATCCCTCACGTGACGGCCTCTCCTTTGAATTCCTTATTCCTTTGCAACGAAATTCCTATTTCATAGGAATCTCATTCCAACTAAATCTCTTCTATTCAAACTGAAATAATATATTTGAATTATGTCAAATATTAATTACCAAATTTCAGCAACAACCTTATTGGATAAGGTGGCTAAATTTCTAGATTTTCTCCTCTTGTTTCTCAATTGGCCGACTTTTCTTGAAACCAAACTAAACAAGTGTCGGCCCATCGTTGGTCCACGTCACCACTGAGGTGGCTGCCAAGTTTTGGTGCCAACACATAGGTTTCTTGCAAGCTGGAACTTGAAAAACTTGGATGGATAACCTAGAGGAGAATAGTTTCATTTACTAATCTGAATGATGAAAAATTGTATACAATGACATGAAATATCCACTGAAATGTCAATAGCAATGACTATCGTCAAACTAAAAGATCGTCTGTTTTCTTCTAGAGAAAATTCAAAGAGCTTAGTCGACCAAGAACATTAATCACTATTATCTGCTAATTATATTTCATATCATTGAGAACATCTCATGAAAATATACTTACGTACACGTACGATGTATCGACTACGTACCCATGCTTAAAAATTTGATCCTCGTCACTTTTTTCTACTCCTGCATGGTTGAATAAGCGATAAAAAGATAATCTTGAAGGTTACTCTTATGACAATGATGATCAAGAACACAATGTTCAACTTACGTATACCCTTTCCCAAGCAGAAAATTTTCACAAGAAAACTACATTCTCAAAACTGTTTACGTAGTTTCATATCTAACACTTCCGTGTCAAAACAGAAGAAGTTATATACAGTTTTCTAATGGGTTGAAAAAGATATGGTTCTTCCTTAATTTCTTCATTTTAATTCTCTTTTTCTTCATTTCTTGTAGAGGGATTTCAATCCAGAAAACATTGATTATTCACCTTAAGCTAAAAAAATGGAACACGTAACCAACAGATGTATCACATGATTAAAATCTATTGTTGGTCCAAGGGCTATAAATAGCAGATCAATATTTATCCTTCTTATACACAAAATCATGAAGACGCCAAGAACTTTGTTGTTTTCACTTGTTTATGTTGTTTTATCAATTTCATGGGTAGTTTCTGCTGATACCCATGAAGATTTTCTTCAATGCCTTTCCCTTCATTCTCATAACTCCACATCAATCTCCAAAGTCATTTACACCCCAAACAACTCCTCCTATCTATCCATATTGGATTTCTCCAAACAAAACCTAAGGTTCATATCACCAAGTATTCCCAAACCTCTGGTCATTGTCACACCTTTGGATGAGTCCCAAATTCAGACAACCATATATTGTTCCAAAAAACATGACATGCAAATAAGAGTCCGAAGCGGAGGACATGACTATGAGGGCCTCTCGTCTCTCTCTCTCTCTGAAGTCCCATTTGTCATAGTTGATCTCATAAACCTTCGAAAAATCACTATTGACATTGAAAGTAGCACTGCATGGATTCAAGCCGGTGCAACCCTCGGTGAAGTTTACCACAGCATTGCTCAGAAGAGTAGAACTCTTGCCTTTCCGGCCGGTGTTTGCCCCACGGTTGGTGTTGGAGGACACATAAGTGGGGGAGGGTATAGCATGCTGTCGCGTAAACACGCCCTTGCTGCTGACCATGTCATTGATGCTCATGTAATCGATGTTAACGGTAAATTTCTTGATAGAAAATCCATGGGGGAAGACCTCTTTTGGGCAATCAGAGGAGGTGGGGGATCTAGTTTTGGAGTCATTCTTGCATGGAAGGTAAATTTGGTTACTGTTCCATCCACTGTGACAGTTTTCAATGTCAGCAGGACATTGGAACAAAATGCAACCAAGCTTGTCCACAGATGGCAGTACATTGCAGATAAATTTGATGACAACCTTCTCATGAGAGTCTTCATAAGAAGTGTGAATTCTAGTACTCAAGCTGGTAGAAGAACGATACGAGCTTCGTTCGTTTCCTTGTACCTTGGTGGAGTTGATACACTCCTTCCATTGATGCAAAAAAGCTTTCCTGAATTGGGTATGGTGAAAAAAGATGGTATTGAAATGAGCTGGATCCAGTCGATTCTTTATTTTGAAGGCTTCTCTATTGAAGACTCCATTGATGTTTTGTTGAATAGGAGTGTTCTTGGTGGGAAATCCTACTATAAAGGGAAGTCAGATTTTGTGAAGGAGCCCATTTCAGAGAATGGACTAGAAGGCATATGGGAGAGGTATAATGAAGAAGATGAGAATGGGGCTGAGATGTTGTTGAGTCCTTATGGTGGAAGGTTGAGTGAGATTTCGGAATCCGAAACACCTTTCCCACATAGAGCTGGGAATATATACAACATTCATTATGTAGTGTTTTGGGATGAGAAAGGGTCAGAGGCATTGGAAAGGCATATAAGTTGGATCAGAAGTCTTTACAGGTACATGACTCCCTATGTTACCAAGTCTCCAAGAGCTGCATATCTCAACTATAGGGATCTTGACTTGGGAGTAAACAATATTAAAGGCAACACAAGCTACACACAAGCAAGCATTTGGGGTCTTAAGTATTTCAAGAGTAACTTCAAGAGATTGGTACATGTGAAGACAAAGGTTGATCCTGGTAATTTCTTCAGGAATGAACAAAGCTTTCCACCTTTGTCATCATGGGGAAAGAAGAGATAGATCAATCCATGGTCGACCAAAAATAATGTAGTGAGCGAAATCTATGTGCGATTGTATTATTGGCATAAATAAGGGTTCCAGGGAAAAATTAGTATATGTTCATGTAATTACTGGGACCAAAGTAAATATATGTTTGTGTAGTTATAGTCTTTTTTTAATTACCTAATAAAGTTTCTGTTTGTATGTTTGTGTAGTTATATGATATAGCATGCATAGTTGAACAGGATAAGACATTGCACTTTCATTTATGAGCCATTGGACATGTCTCAGCTTCGTAGGCATAATCTCACCACTCCCAGTCGACATGGAGAGCATAATTCACAAGCGTGCGAGAAATAGGGTAGTTTTGAACCAGCAATTTGGAGCATGATTCTTTATTGTAGAGTCAGGGTAAGGTTAGATGTACGCACCCTTACTTCTACTTATGGGAGATACTTTTTACTGTTTTAAACTTATGATATCTAGGTCACAATAGAGCAACCTTATCGTTACACTAAAGTTCACCCTCAACAAAAATCACCTTGACAAACAAAAATGAGTTTTTTTTATTTCTTATTTTTCCAGAAGTGATGATAATATTTACCAATTGAAGGAATACAATCAACAGCCAGAGTCACAAATAATCAGGATGGCTTGCAGGTCACTGGCCTTCTGGTGCAAAGCCCATTTAGTCACAGAATGACTATTACAATTTCTGGGTTCCCAAAACAGGCTAAACCCCAATATTGGAGCAATCTAAGGCGCCCTTCTAATCAGAACTTCATCAACACCTGCTAATGCAAAATTCTCACCGCTAGTTGATCATCGTGGTTCCTAAGAACTAAGGGTGGCAATTGAGTAGGTTTTGGATATGAACCCATTTATGGGGTCATAACCATAAATAGATTGAGTATTAAATGGATTAATCAACTCACACCCAACCAATGACCAAATATTTTTAAACACAAATTGTCAAATTATTTTGATTATAAAAAAATAATAATAATAATAATAGTAATAAAGGTTCCTGTAGCAATTTTCATTAATTTTTTGGTTTCCAGCATTGCAATTTTTTTCCCCTTTTTGTTTTAGCTGAAAAAGTCACACATACACATATATAGAAAAGGAGCTTTGACTGGGTAACATAAAAATTTTACCAAAAAAAAATGTCCCTGTAACAGTTTTCCATTAATTTTTTTGGTTTCCAAAATTACAATTTTTTTCCTTTTTTTTATTCGAAAAAGTCACACAGTTATATATATATATAGAAAAAAGAGCTTTGACACACATATTACATATATATATATATATATATATAATTATATAAAGGTGCTTTGACATGTATATATATTTATATATATTATATAAATGAGCTTTGACTGGTAACATATGAAAATTTTAATTAGTTGGTGGTGATTTTTACTTATATTTTTATTAAAAAAAAAAAAACAAAGGGGGAGAGAGAAGCAGTTAGTGAGAAAATATTAGGTGGTTGTACCCAGTGTAATTTATGGTCTGGATCAATGAAAAAATGAATAAAATTTTACAAAACTTCACACATTATCAACTAAATGACATATCCTTTTGCAGTGACGGATCCAAGGGGGGCTGGGGGCTCCCCCTATAAGTATAATTAGTTCAATGTTTTAAAAAAGAAAAAATTAGTAGTAGTATTAGTCATCTAATTTTAACTCATCCAAATAAGCCACAATTTTAAAACAAAGGTTCAACCAAATAGGCTCAAACCAAACATGTCCTAAACAATCACTAAGTCAAAGCAAAGAAAACTCCTTAATTCCTAATTTTTCACAAATCAGAGAATTCGTTCATTCTCTCCCTCTAAGTCTAACCTTATTTCCTCTAAAATTTTCCAACTCTTTAATCTTTCGATCCCCAATTCCCCCTTGTTTAATATTAGCCCCCATTAACAATTTCTGGATTCGCTCTTACCCTTTTGACACTCTTCAAAAAAAAAAAAAATTTAATTAATTAAAAAATAAATAAAAATAAAACCTCTTTAGTCTTTTCTCTTTTAAATTTCTCGCTCTACAAGTCCAATTCTCTCTATGACACCCCTTTCCTCATGTCCCCATATATATATATATATATATATATATATATATATATATATATTTTGTTTCTCACTCTATACAAGTTGAAAATGATAATGATTTTGATTATAAAATAATAATAATATAAAAAGTTCCTGTAGCAGATTTCATTAATTTTTTGGTTTCCAACATTGCAATTTTTTTCCCCTTTTTTTTTTCTGAAAAAGTCACACATACACACACACACACACACATATATATATATATATAGAAAAATGAGCTTTTACTGGGTAACATATAAAATTTTTACCAAAAAAAAAAAATGTCCCTGTAACAGTTTTTCATTAATTTTTTTGCTTTCTTTTATTTATTCTAAAAAGTCAACACACTTATATATATATATATACAAGCAGGCTCTCATGCGGTCAAAAGAACGAATTTTTCAGTGAACTAAAAGTCAAATAGTCAATTAGCATTTTTTTACTTTATCATACCTAACCATAGTTAATATTTATTACCTTAATATTCAATTTACCATAATTAATATTTGTTATCTTTATTCAATCTCTCTCCTCTTTAATCTTTTCCATCTTCCTTGCCATCTCAACCAATTCTACCATATCCACACCATTACAGTCACCATCTTCACCACTACAACCATAACACAACTACCATATTCATTCTCCTACAGTCACTCTCTCTTTCTTTCTCTTCTTTTTGCACTTTGATTTATTTATTTTTATTTTTTTGCTCTCTTAATTTTTTTCCCTTGATGGCCTGATCGTTGCTCTCTTATTTATTTTTTTTATTTTTTTGCTTTCTTAATTTTTTTCTTCGACCCATTATTCCACATTTCATGAATAATGGAATCTCAAACAGAAAGCATATATTGCTTAATCCTGGCATGGAAACAATAGAAAGATCTCCACATTTGGATTTTACAAAAATAAGAAAAATCTCCGAATTCTGATTCTGGCAATTTTCTCGTTTTCATTTCCATTTATGTTTTCACGCATTACAATTTCTTTCAAATTTTATGTCACAAATACAATTAAATATTCAATCTCATCATTCTAATTTTGGAAATAGTTTATGGTATCGGAAAATCGTGCATCCAGTGATTAGTATCTACTCCATGCTCTTCCGAGGGATATACTGGTGTAGGAATCAATTGGCCTTCACCAACCTCCGTTGACCTGGAAGTCGATATGGGGAATGAAGCTTTGAAATTGAGGTTGTTAATGCTTCTTGTTATTTGGAAAAAGTCCAGAGTGAAGGATATATATTTTTTATATTGTGTTTGGAGGCAAAGGGTTGGTTTAATAGTGTTGACAAATGAAATTCTCTCTTGAAAGAAAAAATAAAAAAATTAAAAGGACACAATGGTAACTGTGATGGCATGGATATGGCTGTAGTGATTGAAATTGAAAGAAGATAGAAGAGATTAAGGAGGAGAGGAATTGAATAAGGGTAACAAATATTAACTAAATTGAATATTAAGATAACAAATATTAATTATAGTTATATCTGATAAAGTAAAAAAGTGCTAATTGACTATTTGACTTTTAATTCGTTTAAAAATTCGTTATTTTGAACAACATGAGAGTATGCGTACACGCGCATAACCGTAACTTTTTAATCAGCACACTTTTCTCACACATATCTCTGCTATCTATGCATAGGGAGCACACATTAACCTCTTTTTCTTTCCTTCGCATCTTCTCCTGGACCGTTCCCTGCACAAGAGGGATCCAAATTTCTTTTTACCTAACATGCGGACCTCACATGTTCACATGTTTCTCTTTCATTATTACATATACCACGTATTTTATAATATATATATCTAATTTAACAAAGTAATTAAATAATTATAAATTTTAAAATATCCATAAACATAAAATTGACGCAAGGTAAAAGAGATAAAAATATAATTTTTAATTGAACTTTAAAATAGAAATTCAATTATTGATAAGTGTATTTTCAAACTCCTAAAACAATATCAAAATTAAGACTATTTTTTATTACAATTTACTAATATTTTATTTATTTATATATTAGAATTTTATTTATATATCATTTATAAAATTAGAAAAGATGTGGAGACTAAATTATTTATATATTTTTATATATTTTCTTGTTTAATTAGAAAGACTAAATTATTTATTTTCTTTATATATTTCCTTATCTAATTAGATTTTCTTTTATTAAAAAAATTCATAATAAATAGGTAATTTGAGTTTTATAGAAACTCTTCTAAATATGTAATTCAAGTTTATAAAAACTCTTCTAAATAGCTTATATAAATAGACTCAATTATTTATATTTTTTAATATTTTCTTTATATATTTCCTTGTTTAATTAGAAAGACTAAATTATTTATTTATTTTATATATTTCTTTATCTAATTAGATTTATTTTTATTAAAAAAACTCATAATAATAGGTAATTTGAGTTTTGTAGAAACTCTTCTAAATATGTAATTTGAGTTTTATAGAAACTCTTCTAAAAATCTCAGTTTGTGTAAAATATATGCTACATATGATGTGTACTATTTTATTTTATTTTATTATTATTTTTTATTATTTATCTCTAGGCATACACTGTCACTGTCATTTCACCGATGTGTAAAATTGTTATGTATTTTACCAACCTTTTTACAAAGCCACATTCTCTATCTTTCTCATTCCATTAACCAATTTGTCAAAATTATATGGAATCCATGCATTACACTGATTGATTTTTATTAGGGGATATATTTTCAAAAGTTATAAAACAAACGCTGGAGCTAAAAATAAATAATTCAAAATTTTTGTATAAATTTATTATGACACATTAGATTTACAAAAAAAAAAAAAAAAAAAAAAAAAAAAAAAAAAAAAAAAAAAAAAAAGTGTACACAAAGAGATGCTCTTATATTTATTTTAAAATAAAAACACATAATAAATAAATAATTTGTGTTATTCTAAAAGGAAATATATAAACCCAACATATAAATTTTTATTTTTTTTAAAAATAATGGACTGAAACACTTTAATGTACGGAAACATTAATATACAAAAACTCTTTATACTTTTAATAGTAATGTATAAGATATTTAAAATCATATCAAGTTAGAGTTTTGATGAGAAGTTTTAGAAATAAAAATGTTTAAGATAAGTAGAAATAAAATTAAATATATAGGGTGTAACTTTAGTAAATTTAATTTAAAAAGAGAAATGAGGATGCAGTGAGGATTGAGAACCGAAAGTACAAAAAGTGAGCATTTTTTATCATTTAGACTCAATTATTCATAATGGAGGAGGAAGTATAGATAGATAACAACTAATCATAGAATAAGACAATATGGGTTGCATTTTTATCATTTAGACTCAATTATTCATAACGGAGGAGAAAGTATAGATAACAACTAATCATCGAATAAGACAATATGGGTTCAAGGAGGAGTGTATCTAGTATATTATTTGATAGGCTTTTTTTTCTTACTATTGCAAGGGAAGTTCTACAGAGAGGCTATTAGACCAGCGATGCTTCATGGAATTGACAATTAGAAAACAACATTTTCATATAATAAAGAGTGAGGTGTAAAAAATTCTCTAGAATTATGTTTGAATTTGTAAATAACTCCCCTGAATTATATTTTGTGCGTAAAATCTCCTAAACTATCACATTTTATTGTAACATATCCTAATGTTTATACTTATATTTTATTAAATGATCATAATATTCCTTCTTATTAAATTGCATTTAATATATTTTTCTTATCTAAATTAATTATGAAAAAAAAATTATATAAATTTGATGGCATATTCTCCATTAAATTTGCATAACTTAACTTTTAATTTTTGAAATTAATTATTTAAATAAAAATATTTAGTAGAATATTTTTTAAAAAATTAATTAATTTGAGAATAATTTCACTAACACTCTTTCCGGTTTGGCCAAATATCACACTCAAATATCTTTCAAAAATAACATCACTTTTTCACATACACCACAACCGTTAGTTAAACAGTTATGACACGATATAAAATGACTTAAATACTCTTTAATTTTGTTTAAACAATTATTTAAAATAAATAATTATATTAAAAGACTAAAATATTCCTCAATTTATTATAAATTGACACATTTATTATATATATACATACACAGACATATATATATATATATATATATATACATACACATATATACACACACACACGCGTCGCCGGGGAGGGAGTGAGACGTTGACGTCGACATCTCCGGGTCGCTTGCTTTCGGTTCCTTCTCTTGCCGAATCGTCCGCCGTCTATTACAAGTATTGTCTTATATGGCTCTTTTGATCAATACTGGATGATTTTGTGCATAGAAAAGAGAGAAAAATTGCGTTGCAGATGTCAAATATGGGCTGCGCTACTGGCTGACTTAAATGGAATGTTCTTTTTCTCACCTGCTCTACTATACTGCCAGGCTAAGAGAAAGGGAAACTAGGTTAAAGCTAGGTAGACAGGAGTCTGAGAAGCCTATGGCAATTTGGGAGATGCAGGCTCTAATCCCAGGCTCTAAGCCTATGTCTCTGTAAATTTGTACTTGTATTTTTATTTAATTTTTTTTTTAAGGTTAGTGAGATTTCTGACCAAGTCAAAGGATATTTCGGGAGCAAAATTATCTTTTTATATTTTTTAACTGAAACAAAAGTAAAAATGATTATTTTCGAAAGATGTTTAAGAGTGATATTTGACCAAATTTAAGGAGGTGTCAGTGAAATTAACCCATTAATTTTTACACTTTTGATGAATATATTACATGAAAAGAATGTATTTTTTTATAAGTATTTTATTAATTTTCATCAATATATTATATGAAAAAGAAATATTTTTTTACAATAAAATTTTTAAATTGGTTATAACAAGTTTTATTACAAATAATGAAGTTTTAATAATAAGTTAATCAATTAGAAACTAGTAGTTATAAATCTATTTATCTTTTTTATTTTTTCATTTTTATAATCAATTGATACTATAATAAAATTAAGGTAAATAGTATAATTAATATTTACATAAGAGAAAAGATAATAAAAATAATTTAATAAGAAATGAAAATTTTAATGAAAAAGGGTAAAATAGTCTTTTGTGATATATTTGACCTTAATCGCAATAAATCAATAATTCAGGGGCAGCTTTTAGTTCAAGGGTTATTTGCAAAACAGTAATAGTTTATGAGGTTTTTTTTGCACTTTACCTTATAATAAAGTGAGTGATAGAAATACGAATATTAAAATAAATGTGAAGTAAGATTAAAAAGGATGGAATTAAAAATAATCATATTTGAAAGATGGTTGGAGTAGCATCAATTAGAGATAAAATGAGAAAAAAATTGGTTAAGATGGTTTGGACAAAGACAAAGAAGACCATTAAGTGTGCCCGATTAGGAAAATTGCATAGTCCAAGTAAAGGTAGTGCTAGGGGAAGATACTATAGCATGCGAATTGAGCAAAGGCTAGAAGACTATGTTGATCAATCAATGAATATGATGAGGTTTCATTTTTCAATTGAGTATTGAAGAGTACTATTTCCAGTTTCACTTCACTTCTAAGCTAGTTTGGTGTCCGTGAATGAAATGGAATGGAATGAGAATGAAATTAAAAATGGAATGGGAATGGAATAGAATAGGAATGATTCACATTCTCTTGTTTGGTTACAAACATGGAATGCGTAAAAATGAAATGATGATTTCTATTCACATTTGATTTGACTAATGTAAAAACTAAAATGGAATAAATTTATATAGTTTTCTCCAAATAACCTTTATTATTAATAAAAAAAATTAACTAAAAAATTAGCATCTAAAGAAATTTTTTCCAATCTAGGGTAAGAAAGAGGTCTGTAAGAATGAAATTGGGGCAAGAGATAGAGAGAGTAAGTAGAGAGAAGAAAGAAACTGGGCAAGTGAATGGAGGTGTTGGAGGTTGGGTTGGGCCGTGTGTTAGAGAAGATGATGATGGTGGCGGGGAAGAAGGCTGGATTATGGAAAGGAGTATAACAATCTCCTTTCTAAAAAAATCCTTTATTTATTTATTGGAATTGATTCACCACTTCCATTAATTGAATATTATCTCAAAACACACCATGATTACCATATAGGGAAAAAAAAAATGTTCTTGATCTATTTATATTGCAAAGTATTTTTTACAATACGTGATGCATCGAAGAATATATATATAAGTTACTGGATTATGGAAAGGAGTATAGCAGATTTGATATGAAGGGGTTTTTTGTCATAATTTTTTTAATTTTATTCCATGTGGGAATAGAATGCTCATTCCATTGTTAAAGAGAGGGAATGAAATAGTGGGATTGGTCATTCTCGATAATGCCTCTTGATTCTCTTTCCAACTTTAATTTATCTTACCAAACACGGGTATGGAATAAAAACCATTCACATTCCCTCCTAACTGATTCCATTCCATCACACCAAACTAGCCTGTACTTACCAATTGTGACCTATGTAGAGTGCACATGGGCACCCCACACTCTAGCAGAGGTTTCATTTTTCAGTTGGGTGTTGAAGAAAACTATTTAAAGAAATGATAGATACATAATTGAAACTTGAAACCCTTTCATCAAACTCTTACAAGATTTGCAACAAGAGAGAACCCAAACAACATAAGCTCATAATATGTATGAAACTACAGAACATTATTGATCCTGCTAAAAGAATGAAGAATATCAAAATAAAATAAAAATAAAATAAAATAAAATAAAAATGCTCACTTTGATTTACTATTCCTGTCCTCTCTCACCCCCAAACCAAAATCATATATATAGGTATATAGAGAATTGTATAGATTATATTAATAAGCTTAGCTCTCAAAAGGTGGAGCTCTTCTTGGTCTTGTATCGATACGAAACCTTCTTCTTCTTGCTTGAATTGTTCTCGATTGTGAGGACAATTTTGCCAGGTTCATTGTTGGTGAAAGTGTTGCGAATTGGTGCTTCATGTATCCCCATCTTCTTTCCTTTCTGAACAATGATGGTATAAGAACCCTCATCAGTAGGAACAAACTCCTCCTTGTAGCTAACTTCCCAACCCCAAACAGTCAGGTCCCAGAGGAAAGTAGTTCCAATCTGTTAACACCAAAAAAAAAAAGGCACTTTTTAGTCAAGCACAGTCCTCAAAACCTCATTTTATGAAGAAAACAAAACCAAATATTTCTTTTAGTACCTCTGCCATAGGCAATTCAATGGTCTCAGTTGATCCAGCCTTGACAATAAGTTCCGAAGCCTCAGCATCTTCATTTGAAAACTCGAAATCATTGTCACGCTTGAAGCCACCATACTGGACTGGGATTTCCTCAATCCGAATGTACCTGTCCAATGTTTTGAGTAAATTTCATATGCTTCAAAGAATTTCATGTCATTTGAGGCTAAATTTGGTAACAGAGAGAACTACTCACTTGAGAAGGGTCTCGGTGACCTTAGCCGGGCGAGCAACAAGAAATTTGCTTTTAGTCCTTTGGGTTAAGAAAGGAGATAAAATGGCATGGAAGGCATAGAACCAGAAAGGCACATTAATGAATATCTGCAACCAAAATTATTGACGCCCATTAGCTTATATGAACCAAATCATTAGACTAAATGAAAAGTAAAATAAAATAAAAACCCTTGAATTGTCTTACATTTCTTGCCACAAATTCTGGGTAGTTATCCTGAAGAGCTCCAATAGCTTGCATAGTTGCAACACGAAGTACCTTCTTTGTTGGTCCAGGGGAGTTCTTGAGATCATTGATTTGAAGCAATGAATTGACACCACCAGCCTTGAAATCAAGCTTCTGAATACCCTTCTCCATAAACTGGAACCTCCATCTCAAGAACTGATTCCGCTTCTCCTCAGTCCCAAAAGTCTTCTCTGCATTCTTCAAAACTCCAAAAATGTTGTAACAAATGGGGTGACCTTCGCGGTCTACACCACTCATGTAGGCGGCGGAGGCCAGATCAGTGCCAAGATCCTCATTCAAGATGGAATCTATGTTGAACTCCTTCCTCCATTGAAGTGTCTTCTTCAGCATCTCAAAGGCCTCATTGACCTTGAACTCCCTAGCTCTCAAAAACTTGAGCAGGACTACATCAGTGCCTTCAACACCCTTACTGGGCAAAAGGGGAATTCCCCAAATTGAGATATCTTTATCAATTTCCACCCCTTTCTCTTCGTCACCCGCCTCAGGTTTCTGCTCATTGTCCTCCTTGACTTCTCCTTCGGCTTTCGATTCCTCCTTTTTTTCGCCTTCGCCGCCTTCTTTAGCTGCTGCTTGGTCTTTCTCTTTCTCTTCTTCTCCTTCTGGTTTATCCTCCTCCTTTTCAGTCTCTTTCTTGTCCTCTTTATTAAAGAGATTGTTTCCGAGGATGGCCTCTTCGAGTTTGGTCTTGAAGTCATTCAAGGCCTTCCGCTCATTATCTTTTAGATCAGAGAGAAAATTGCTCTCTTCTCTGTAGGAAGAGCTTTTCTCAACTGTTTTGGATGTGGGTTCATCATCCACTTTCTTCACTTCAGTCTCTCCATTGACAACATCAACTTTCTCGGCTTCGTCAGCAACATTGATGGGCTCAGCAAAAGTTTCAGCAACTTGGGTTTCTTGAGCTTTAACCTCAACAGTCATGGTGGATTGATTGTCTTACCACACTGAAAATCAGACAAGAAAAGAAGAGGAGAGAGAATGTAAGAGATTTGGATTCAACAAAGGAAAAAAATGAATGAAAGAACAAAAAAAAACCTAACTCACCTCGAGTCTGTGATCACTGTGTGTATTGTGGTGTTGGGAGGGTTGTGCTGTTCTGATGACACAGAGGGTGTGTTGTAACGGTTATATAAATAAGAGCCCACAACGGTCACTTATCTGTCGCCACCGAAGAGGAGCCGTTGGGATTCTTTTCCAAAGGTTGTGCTAGCCTGGAGGCCAGCAAAATTTGTTGTGTCAGAATCATTTTGGGCCCACATCATTTACATTAAAATAATCTCTTTTTATTTATTTTTTTGACTTTTGTCTTCCTAAAATAGAGATTTTTTTGTTTTAGGTAAGTAGAAAAATTGAGATTTTATTGACAAACAAAACAATATTATGGGCCGATTTAGTTAAATACTAGTAACAAGTGAAACGATCTTGGAATTAGTAACCTAGTTAGTTTCCAATTTTTAAAATACTAAAAATAAAAAATAGAATGTGATATTCTCACTTCACTAAATCGTATTGTATACTATATTTGGTCTTTTTTTAATAAAATGAAATAACATAATTATGACTCACTATAAGAGTAATTTTTGAGATCATTGTAGAATGTGATTATTCTAAAAACTCTATATAGGAACAATTTTTAAAAATAAAATAGTTGCCCCAAAAGTGTTTTAATTTTTTCTTTTAAAACTAATTAACATAAAGGAAACAAATCATTTTCCAAATGGACCATTAGCTTTCAAAAAGCTAGGATCTATCATTCAAAACATTTTCATTGACTGTTATATCATTTTTAAAAAAATAAAATCAGGTTCAAAGGGATTTTGAATTGGGGTTCAAGATTTTGAGGTATAAGGGTAATTTTTAAAAATTTTGGTTCCGGCAAAAAAATTTAAAATTTAAAAATTTTGGGGTCCATAAGCTGATTGATAGATTTAATAATTAGAAACTGTCCAATGGGGTGAAAAGATGTATAGAATGAAGAAAAAAAGGAAAAGTATTTTCAGAGACTAACCATAGCTCAAAAAAATAATAATAATAAATAAAATAAATAATTTAGTTGCTTTAGAATGCTTGTTGGCCATTCAAAAGTAAATTCAATTTTAAAAGCATTTATTATTAAAAAATAACTATTATAACATAGAATTGACAGTGTAAGTAAAATATAACCAAAACCAAGTTTTTCTTTTAGGAAGAGATATTTTCGCACTAATAAATAAGAAATTTCACTTCAAAATATTTGTTATAACAACATATATGAGATAGCCAAAATCTTCTAGCTTAGCGGGTGAGATACCTCCTGTTGACTCTGGAGTGGGAGTGCATGGGTTTGAGATTTTTCATCAGCTAACCCCCTAACATGGCTTAAACTTCTAAAAATAAAAATATGAGATACCATATAAACTGCTAAAATGTTTCTTTAGGGTCAGAACTAGAACTTCATAACCTCTTTTTTGCCATTCTTGAAAAAAAAAAGAAAAAAAGAAAAAAAGAAAAAGGATGTATTATCATTAGTTGTATTATCAAGTCGTACATCAAAATATTTTAAATATTTAATTTTCTCATCCTTGTTAACGGTTTAGCTATCATTTTTTTTTTTTTAATGAGAAATGATACATTTGCCGACCTAATCCTCTAATTTATCCACCGAATCCTAGGTGGCTAGGCCACGTTAGACAAAAAAAATCACAATCACAGCTCTTTCTCTCCACGATTCCCCTCTCAAGCTCTCATCTCAAGCCAGGCAGGATGCTTCGCCGGCGACACAAAAAAATCACAACTCTTTCTCTCTCCACGATTCCCCTCTCAAGAGACGGGATGGATCCGACTTTAGCAACTGCAACTTGTGCACGCTGAGGTGGAGATGGTCTGGCTGTGACGGTCTCGAACTCGGAAGAACCAAGTCGAAGAGTGCGTGAGATCAATGAGAGCTCTTCGCCGGAAAAACCAGTTTGGGGCTGATCGTCGGCGAATGGTTCAATTTCTGGGGTTAAGCCGCCACGCTCGGGGAGGGGTGGCTCGGCTGTGGAACAGCGAGCTTACGGCGGCTCAGATGGACAGCTTGGACAGTGGTGAGGATGGGCTCGCGGTGGGCCACGGGCTAGTTCGGCCCGGCGACGGCAGCGAATAGCCGGCGGTGGCGATGGCAGTGAGCAGACGGTGGAGGAACTCGATCCGGCCATCATCAGTCTCCATCGACTTCTTCCAGAGGGAGCTCCGATCTGGCGACGGCTTGGCTCGTGAAGTCGACGACAAAGGAAAAGGAGATCACTTGGGACCAACGTTGTGGTCTTGGGGTTTAAAGCTTCGAATCAAGCAAAACTCGGTCGGATTTGTTGTGCGGTGTCGTCGTCGGGAACTGTTATTTGATGCGGCGAAGTTTCCGACGGCGCCTCCAAGCAACTCAAAGATGAGATTCTTGGTTGGATGATGATTGGAATTTGATCTCTTTCTCATGCTCTATCTCCTTGTACCGGTGGAGAAAGCCAGCGATGGTAGAAACAGAGGGGAAATGAGAGAGAGAGAAAACAGTGTTTTTTTTTGTTGCTGACTTGGCTTGGCCACCTAGGATTCGGAGGATTAAGTCGTCAAATGTATCATTTCTCTTTTTTTTTATTCAATAAAAGCCATGACAGACGTATTATCATTAGTCCAAGCAATATAACTTTTCTTTTCTAAAATGAGAGATTTGAGATTCAAATTTCACCGGGTACAATTGTGAAGGAGTGCGTCATTACTTCATCAAAAAAAAAAAAAAAAAAAATCAAAAAGTCATTGTCACAAAGAAAAAAAAAATTTTATTTTCTCAATCAAATGGTTGGATTCACACTTCTCTTTCTTACACATGGCAGGCCTTCAAATGATGAAAAAACTTTTTAAATTATATATCTCCATATATGCATATATATATATATATATATTAATATATTAATTAGGTAGGATTAATTTACCAATTAAAACAGCAGTGAGTGGGGGAAAGCATCGTGGTATTTGTTTGTGCATGCCTGCCCTATATCTGACCTGTCACTGCAGGTCCCACTTAGTGGTCCACTTATACATACATGGTTTTATATCTTCATCTTCCAGCCTGCTCAACTCAATTGATTCTCTCCACAAAACCTACCACTTGTCAAGGCCTCATTGGTTGAGAAAGTTGACCACCTTGTTTGACGAGATTCTCTTGCTGTCTGAATAGTTGGCAGGGTCACAGAAGCATGTGGTAGATATTTGGAATTACTACTTTTGTAATCTTGCAGAAATTAAGTTTTGAAGGAAAAACTGATTGGGATGTGTTTGGACCCACCTAATTTGTAAGTACACCTTTTCATGTACGTATATAATATTAACCAAAATTCCAACAATAAAATTTCAACTTTCAACCTTATTTTTTGAAATGTTAATTTTGCCTTCAATTATTTCGTTGATTTTCTTCTTCTTCTTTTTTCAACTAAAAGAGATATAAATTACATTTGCACATTTTTAAAAACTACTGAATACAGAATTTTACTTAAAATAAAGGTTGGTTTTTGAACTGGTCAAAAAATAAATAAATAATAAATAAAAATATGGATGCATTTATATCCATTACCGAGAATTTATGATATGGGGTCGGTGGTCTTAACAATGAAGCGGAGCATGGCGTGAAAAGGGTACATGTATCACGTGACCCCACGCATTTATGAAATTTGTGTCCGTAGCCATTAATACAACTCGTAGGCCATAAAGCAGTTACATCTTAAGACTACGATGTAAAATATGTTTTTAAAAATAAAAATAAAAAAAATTTGAGGTGAAGTATTTTTTTTATTTTTATTTATTTGATATTTGACAGTAATTTAAGTCAGGTTGAAATCGAATCCATCCAATGGAAGGTGTAAAATAACTTATTAAAAATTAATGAATAAGTTACATTAGTTAAATTTTAATATATATTTTTTTCGTAAATATTCTACTACAATTAAACACCAAAAAAAATAAAAAAAATATTTTTTAAAAAATATTTTACACTCGAACAAATGAAGCCTAATGGAAATTATTTACAGCCCGTGAGTCCGAAAAACTCCAGACTATTTTACCGTGAAAAAGCTAATGTTGTGATAACTTCAGTAGAACATGAGCTGACATCACTGGGTTTCTCACAGTGGGACCAAATGAGATTTAATTTTTGTTTGTTTTTTATAATCAAATTACTTATATACCCTTTATCCTTTTTAACTCCTACTCTAATTTATAATCAAATTACTTATATACCCTTTATCCTTTTTAACTCCTACTCTAATATGGGGATAGACGTGAATCACTCTTTCAAATTGTTATCGTTATTTATGAAAATTTATAAAACAATTTTAGAATTTTTTTTTTTTTCATGCCTCCACATCCCTTTGGGAATTTTTTTTTTTTTTCCCATCACTATTATTTTTGTACTGCATCCAAAAGTAAATCTTAATGCAAAACTAAGAGAAGTGAAAAATAGAAGAAAAAGGAAAAAGCAGGCGCCATTGTAAGGTGAAAACATTAAGAAAATGGACCAGAATTCCACAAACAAGATTTTCCTCAATTTTAAACTTTCCTGAAAATGGAATCACCATTCAACTATAAGTCATAAGCATATCAAGCAGCCTCTTACAGAGAGGATGTTACTCAATTAAAATTTATTTTTCAAAAAAAAAAAAAAAATTACAATATGATACCTAATAATACAAAATATAAATATATAATTTAGTACTTACCATTGTTGTATTTTCAGTACCCTCATTGCTTTTGGAGCAAGCAAAAACCATTCCCGCTATGAAACTCCAAGCAACCAGGTCATGTGCCAAAATTAGGAGAACCTCCTGAAGTTGTAGGTTTTCTCAAGAACTACCGAGTCCATGTGCCAAAATTAGTAGAACCACCTGAAGTTGTAGGTTTTCTCAAGAACTACCGAGTCGATTTTGGTTTATATTGCCGAATTTGCCCGTTAATTCATCCTCGGAGTCCTTATATTTGCCTGTTACCCTGTCCAAAGTGCATATAATGAAGTCAGTCTTAACTTGTTTCGTATACTGTAGCCATACTTGATAATGATCACACACACTAGATCCGTAACTTACATGCATATATGTATTTTCTTTTTCTTTTTTTTATATGTATTTGTCTATCCTAACAACTCCTTAGGTAAGGACACAACCACTAATGCCTCCATGGGTGTATCCTAACTATACTAATACACGAAGACTAACAGCTTAAGCATTTGATTTAAATGCTTGTTCACGGCACACGATGCCCATAGAGCAGACGAGAAAAGAAGCACAACAATCCTAGTCAAAGTAGTAATTTTGAGGTTGAAAACACGTTACAAGAAAAAAAAATTCAAAAAATTCTCAAGGGGTGAGCCAAAACATGGCCTTAGAAAAAGGAATTACAGAGAAATTTTTTGTTTGGTATAAAACTTTAATAAGTTTAAGATACAAAGAACACATTTTGACCAACCCTTTTGTTCAATAGAGCCCTAAGGTTCAATCATAAGAATCACATTCAGATGAAACTACTAAAATATTTGCCCTTAAATTTTACTATAAGCAACTAAAATATTCTTCTACAAAGTTGCATCAAGCATATACATCATAATATCAGTAAGCGTAAAAAGTGGATCCAGTGTGTCATAGTAACTAAAAAAAAAAAAAACTTCGAACCTGTTATATGACAAAAAGGCATTGCCTATGGTCCCTACGACCTTGTTCCGTACCTTTCTTACACAAACCTGAAAACAATTTGTCCAATATGAAAATCTTTAATATCATGTAGAAAAAAATAATATGACGCATACAAATTGAGATTAAACCCACTTGCACTAGATCAATGGGGCCAGCCTCTGGATCCCTGTTCCGGTGAATAACAATCCCATTGTCACATTTATTTATGAAATGTGCACTTCCACTGATATCATACATAGTTGGAGGACCTCCAACCCATTGATGCATCTGTTAGCAGGTCTACAGGTTAGGAAAATAAAAATAAATATGTATAAGAGTGGAAAATTAAGGCTGCCAACCTGTCTTGGATGTGCTACAAACCAGACATGACAAGAGTGATGTTGAGCAAATCTTTTAACCTTTGTAAGCATCTGACTCACATACTCTGTTTCAGTCCTGTTTCAGATTCAATTAATTAACACTTTGAGAATCCATAATACAGCAGATGTCCAAAATAAGGTGGTGTTACGACAAACACCGCAAACCAAGAACAAAACAAGAATCACGACAAAAAAAGTAAACTCGATGCGCACAAAGAACATAAAGATTTACCCGGTTCATTCAAAACCTAGGCTACGTCCATAGTGAAAATCCGGGGAAAGATTTCACTATGCGAAAATCAAGAGATTACAAGTTTCAGCCCCCATACGCTAGCTCTCGCTCTCGCTCTCTCTCTCTCTTTCCTGCAATTTTCAGTGTTCCCTCGTTTTCCACTCTAATCCCTAAACGTCCTTATATACTGGACTACAAGAGAAGTCCTAAACAGGGTCCACGACCCGCAAGCAAAAAATAGGTAAAAAAATATTCATTTTTCGGCTGAAACAAATTTCGGGCCACAACCTCACAGAAGGCAAGGACGAGAAATATGCGAGGTTGGCAGATTTTTCTAGCAGGTCTTCTAAATGGTTATTTTTCTTTTTCTCATCTAATTCTTTTTAAAAATTAAATAGACAAAGGAAGTCAAATGTCAAGCATAAGACACAGGTATAAAAATATTAGCTGGCATTCTATATATATGGGCAACTATTGGAACAGTTCATCAAAACTTGAGTATCAAGTATACCTCCAAATAACCAAGATGGATCAATTTCTTTCCCAGATGGTAGTAATAACTAGGAATCACATCTGATTTAGCAAATGAATTAATCCCAAAGGTTAGGCCAAAAGGAAGAGCAGGGCTTCAACTTTATCTGGCAAAAAGTGCGACTTGACCATAAGCAGCTAAGAAGATACAATCATCATCACAGATGGTGGCTACTCCACATTTTCTTCGAATAGACGTCAAAGCTTAATATCCATGTAATTGTGTGATAGACCTCCACAAGGCATCTTTGACTACAGGCCCTCTGATCCGCTTGACACACTGTCAAGCAATTCAAAGAAAAATGCATTAATGGCTTCTATCTGGCACTTTTGAGTTACCGTATTTAGATACGTAAGAGTTGCACACTTAGGTGTTCTTGATAGAAGAGCCTGTCTAATCCAACAATGACACAAAATATGTCCTAGAAATCGATAGAAATAGTATAGGAAACAAGAAGCTAACTTAGGTGCACTTTTTGGACAGAAAAATATATAAGTTTCAATTCTATGACTAAACATGAGATGTAAAATAAGAGAGAACATAAAAAGGCAGGCATCTATGAGTAAACACTCAATGTAAGAGATGTATCTCTAAGGAACGCCACATTTTCAAAGAGCATTCCAGTGGGTATCAGATTGAAAGGGTATCGTATTCCAGAAGTTACCAATATCTTAATGCACGTGCCATTTCAGCCCAATTGTCCAGTGTTTGGACATTACTGTCATAAAATGTAGAGTACTCAATGCAATAGCACTGCCCTAAACTATTTACAGATAGTACCAGACCAGAAACAGAAAGCAGATAAGCTGAAATGTATAGCAGATAAAATATAAAAATCTACTTAAGCAAAGAAAATACTAAATGATTTATGTGCATCTACGATGGAGATTAATGCATAGGAGATGTAAATCATAGAAATTAATTTGTTATAAAAGAGTTGGTTCACAATCTTGAATAAGAGTTGGTCACTCTATTTGGATAAAGTGTGTCTGAGTCATTATAAATAAAGGGTTAATATCATTGACGCCCCTGAGGTTTGGACAAATCCCGCACGGAAACACTTATCGAAAATTACTATCACTCAGACCCAAAATAACTTTTCCGTCACTAACACTGTCAAAAGGATGTGAAATAACAATTTTACCCTCATTTTTTTAATGTATTTTTAATCCAAATTATCATAAAACGAAAATGACCAGAATAACCTCGTTTATTTATCCAGTATCACATGCTCACTCTCTCTCTGACCTTCCATCTCAAGGGAATTATAGAGACCCAAACACACCCACACTCAATCGACAACCAACGGTTCTGACAACGGTGATGATGGAGAGATGCTTCGATGACGACGTGGAACAAGTACTTCCATGAGTACAGATTTATATATATACACACACACACACACTAATAAAAGACACGCGATGCACGTGGTGAACTCAAAAGTTAATTTGTAATCTTAATTTAATTTAATTTTTTTTTTTTTTTTTTTTACATAAAAATTAAAATAATAATAATAATAATAATAATAATTTCTTGAGTAATTGAAATTTTAAATATTTATGAAGTCAATAATAATAATAAAAACTCCAATAATTCTTGGGTCTTGGAGGGACATGTGATAGTCCCTTCAATATGGTCGATCATCCTACGACCAATGATATGCATACAGGCAAATTGAGTCCACTCCATATAGTTCGTCTCATCCAACCTAACAGTCTTATTACAAAGGCCTAGATGGTGATCACTACTACCTCCCCATACTGGAATCAGACTAGGAGAAACCCCAACTTCTTTTTAAGTCACCTTTGAGCCAGACATCTTTTCAAACAATTTCTGGGTATACAATCCTCATAAACAAAAATAGCAACAAAATACGTAGAGAACCACCTCTCTAACACACAAAAAACTGCAACTAGAAAGATTACCGTCTTGTGAGATGCATAAAAAACGATCACACAAACCCTAGAAAGCAACAAAGTAAACCATACCGGAGGCGCTAACGACAAAGAAAAAGTCGTCGTTGCAGAACAACTCGAACACGGAAAAAACACCGATCGAGACTGCAATCGGTCAAAAACAGGTCCAATTCTTTTTGCAAACACTACTTCCAAGTTGGATCCGCAGTGCGTTTGGATGTGATTAAAATTACTTCCTTGCAAACAAATCCCATCTTGGAATCTCTTCAAAACCCTACAAAACCGCTAGGGTTTACACAAACTTGCCCTAGGGTTTCAACTATATACCTAGAGCTTTACAAACCATGCTCCGATACCATGTTAACTTTAAGAGATAAACGAATCAAGAGTAAAGTATAAGAAAAAGAAGAAAAAAGAGAAGAAAGAGTATGAGAGAAAAATAGAGAAGGATGGGGGAAAGAGAGAAAGAATGAAAGAATACTTTTATCCTTCCACCACATTCTATTTATACTAACAAGTTTCAAAAATTACACATGATTCTTTCATTCTTCCACCACATTCTATTTATACTAATAAGTTTCAAAAATTACACATGAGCCCCAACATTATATAAGTAATAACAAATAAGCCCCTGACAACAATTTTGACCTATGAGTTGTCAAAAGAAATAATATTACACTCGGAAAGTGAAAAAAAGAAATAACAAAGCTCATATGCTCAGAATAAGAGTGTGTTGAGTCATATCCAAATCTCCATATTCCTCTTCAATAAACGAGACAAACAAAGTGATTAACCCACACTCTTGCATGTTATCTAACCTTCATACTATTTTTATTTTTTTAATGAAACAAATCATTATGCAGCAACAGCTGTTTCAGAAGTCAATGGTTCAAACAGAAAAATCAACCAGATTCATCTTGACTTGTCACAACAACGAGAACTTCAACATCCAGCTATTTCCCCTTGGTTTTCACTTAAAGCTAATCTATGAGATGACGACAATTTTTGTTCCTTTAATAAGGGAATAAGCTAAAATTAAATAATTGAAAACTTACAAAGTTCATCAGAGCAGTATGAGAACTTTGGAAGTTCACAAGTTGTTTACTACATGAACATAAATTCTAAAAAGATATGAGGTGAAAGACTCACTGGCTCGCAGAACGCTGATGATCAAGCTCATTGTATGGATCAATCACAAGTCCACGCACCCCATGTCTCAAAACTGCTGCTCTTGCAAGATTAAGAACCCAGTCTATATCTGGAAGGCAGTCATTTTCACACCTATTACACAATCCATAGGGTAAGTAAACACAGAAGGACATGAAAAGAAAGTTCAGAAAAATTACAGGCAACAGTATATAAAATTCATCAAAAGTGAAATCATGTTGAACAAGGCCTGTTTCATATATAATAAAATTGCTGTAAAAATAACAAAATAAAATAACAGCATGACCCTACTAACAAGAATAGTTACAATTGAAAAGATGTATTTAAATGTACCTTTTATCTAATATGAGAATAATCTATATATTATGCGGACATAAGTATGTGTATCAGATGCAGGTTTGCATACAAAGTATAGAACCTAATTGAATTCAATCTTAGGACATGTGGACCCAGCTCGAAATGTGTCCAAAACTTGGATGGGTCTACTACGAGTCGTTGTGGAGACGTCTTGACATTTAAATGCAGAACATTTTACATAATAGCATAACGTATGATGCTATTGCTTTTCAAAAATATACTCAATTATTGTTTCAGTGAAATAGAATCTGGTAAAAAAGCAGAATTCAGTCAATCTTATAATTAAGAAACCCTAATTACCAAAAACAAAGAATTACGGAACCTTTTTTGCTATCAAATTTGAACTTTGTCTTTTCTTCCACCATCACATTTAGAGGATCCGTACGTTTTAAATAGGTATGTTAGATATCCCAAACCCATACCCATGTTGTAACGTGTCAACACGGGTATGTTGAGGGGAATAGGAAGGTCTGTGTAACACAGTGGGTAACTGCATTGAAGGATAAGACCTTTATTGTGAGAAGTAGACTAAAACAGAATAATTCCCTCACAAAAGAAGATGAGAACTAAAACCTTTATGATACAATCCATCCATCAACGTGAGGTAAAAGAAACAAACAACAAAAGCAACGGGGAAAAAGCAAATTGCAGTGAAGGTAAGTTTCTTTACTTTGTCTGAATGGCATGATGTTCTAACTACATGCTGACTGCTGTACTGCTAAAGGTCTTAGACATATAATGTCTTTGTTTTCTGAAAGGTGAAATATATATTGTATTAACAATTTTTTTTTTTTTGGATAAATTATTGTATTAACAATTTTTAAACGGCGAAATATGTATTGCATAAACAATTTTTAAACTTGTTCATATATGTCATAGTTCTTTTGTTTTTTCAGCCTTCAATTTTACTCATTCCCTTGTTAATCTTTTCAGTCAGTTTAACATCTAATTCACAGATACATGGTTATCTGTTCATTCTCTTTCAATTGAAAATGCTTAAATATATTATCCCATGCATTGCACTTGTTTAAAACTAGTTTTGTCATAAAGGACAGATCCATAGTTTTATTCCAAACTCCTCCACGCAGATAGCAGTCTTGTGCAGACTGATCACCTTCACATCTTTACAATAGCAACAAACTGGTCTTAGCTGGATGGGACAGGCTAGGCCCAATAATCTGCAAATCCTACATAGCCATCCAGCAAGCTCAATGAACAGAAATGAGGATGTGAGTAAGCCTTCACTGCACATGGTGTGTTTGTTACAGCATCAACAAATGAAACAACTGAAAAGAATAGTATTGGTCTATTACAGCATGAATAGCACTTACGGCAATTGAAACTTTTCACTCACCGTATGAGATAAAATGTCTGGCTCAGCCATTGCTTCCCTTTCTCTAGGTCATCAACACCCATCCTTTCAACAGATTCTCCATACCTAAGAAAGATTAGCCAGGACAGCATAAAAAGTTAAAAAGTCATAACACAGAATAAAGGATATGATAAATCAAAAGGTAGTAGTTCTAACTCATTTTCTTTTCCTTTCAATGCTTCAAAAAACAGTTCCAAAAATTAATTGACCCACCAAGGACTGAATCTGTGTGCCTACTTGAAGGACATTCTCATATTGAAACCTACCTTAAACCACCCATAATAGACAGCATATACAAGCTTAAGCAGTAATTTTAAAATATGACATGGAAATAAGAAGTAGCATAAATAAATGTAGCAGAGAGGGTGGGCCTTGGAGCAACAGTAAGGTTGCTCCATTGCGAACTGGAGGTCACGGGTTCAAAATTGAAAACAGCATCTCCATGTGGAGGTAAGGCTGATGACCTCCCCAGACCCAGCAATGGCGGTAGCCTCGTGCACTGGGCTAGGCGTTAGCCCTTTATAAATATATGTAACAATGTAAAACAGTAAAAGAAAGGAAAAAATTTCTAGATCAAGAGACCCCATAAACATATCACTATCTAATATTGCATCTAGTTTCATCAATAATCTAAGAAAAGACTAAGAACAAACAACTTCTCAACTGAGGAAGACAATAAATTCCCTACATCCCATGAAGCAGGTAAAAAGAAAGGATGGCAAGTTCCTCATACCGTAAACATACTACACCTGAACAACCAAACAACTGCAGGTGGCTACAGGCTCACAGCCAAATAAAAAGGGTAAAAAAAAATATCGCTAAGTAACATAACAAATAATTGGCAGAAATAAAAACCTTATGGAAGTCTGGCCAGCCAAACTTGAGATTCAAGAATAATCAAACCCAGCCCAGCCTGTGGTCACCATATAATGAACCAGATAGGGTGATTTGTAGACATGAATGCAAGTGTAAGACAGACATGAGACCATTCAACATGGCAGGCATAAAAGAACAAGCCATGGGGGCACGGCAGTACATCATATATCTATAAAATAATTTTATAGGATGGATTACTGAGCAATTGAGCATAAATAGATTTATATTTGTTAGTTCCTAGTAATTCAACTCTTTTCCTTATCATCATCCTTGCAATTATTATGAATGGGCCTGAAATTCTCTTTTTCAGTTATTTTCTGTTACAAGTCAAGTCTCCTATTATAATTAATTTTTAAAATCCATTTCTAGTTACTTCATCCCACGATAGTTTTGGTCAGACTTTTCGCCTATTATCATCTATACAAATGAATCTTCCTTTTCTTATTGATGCATCTATTAATCTATGCTATAGATATCTGTTGGATCCGGATCTCATCTGAAAACCAATTGGTGTCCAGTAAGGGAAGGACACGCATTCCGTTGGCACAAAGATGCTTCAACGTTGCGCTCCTTACAGTTTTGATGGTAACAAACAAAGAAGAAAGTGTGTTTAACATCTTTTCTAAAGATGCAGCAACAGGAATGATCAAAAGCTAATCAAGGATGCGTTATGGAAAGGATAGCACAAAGAAAGAATTTGCAGAAGTCGTCAAAGGAGTAGTATAGAACGGTGAGAGTTAGATCACTTGTAAAGCATTGGTTTATAGCATTTGATTTAAAGCTCTGGATTCACTCATATCATGCATTACATCTAAACAAAAGGTTTTAAAACATTACACAAATGATAAAGGTCTTCACAGATCATCTAACCGAACAGATGATAGGATGTTATTGTTATGATGATCAAAAACAGAGATTGTATTTCCAGCACTAGCCAAGTAACCGATCAGATCACAATGTAACCGATCAGATGTTACCATGTAACCAAACAAATTGCTTCATGTTATCATTCAGATGACCATAACACGAAGGAAAAAAACAAGGATGACCATAACAGAAAAGATGTAATATATCCGCTCTGTCATCTAACCAAACAGATTGTCACTTGTGTTCGAACAGTTCATCTCAAGTAACCGATCAGATTACCCTATGTAATCGATAAGATGACAAAAACAAAAGAGCAACTGATCATCGTAGTTCGTCATATTGGCATTAATTCACATTCCTATGTTATGCCACATATTATCTACAAATGATCATTATTAGGGTCTTAAGAATGATCATCGCTTTAAGAGAGAAAACCCGTTTTTCAAAAGAAACATTCAAGCACTCATATTTATTATTTCATTCATTCATTAAATCCTAATGAGCTTTGATCTTCTGCTATATTCTAATATGTTATAGGATTGTGAGATTTGATCTGCGTATCAAATCCTTGAGAGTTTCTTTGTGATTCAATCTTTTATATTCAATCAGTTGTAAGGGTTGGCATAACCCAGCAGAAGTCTAAAAGAGGATTGTTCTCTTAGCAAGAAGAAGTTGAAGCTGTGAGCTTCTTGTACCGGTTTGCTGTCCACCCATAAGGAAGTGCCATAATGGGTATTGGGAAGTCTCAAGAGGGATCTTGAGCCGAGGAGTAGGAGTTACTGAACCTTGCTAAATCGTTGTGTCAAGAGTTTGCTTTTCTCTTACTCTTTCTTTATTTTTATGCTGTAATTTATTATGTCTCTTCATTAGTAATTCATCTGATCCAAACTTATAATTGAAGTGCATGTTTGAAAATCGAATTATTTGGTATGTTCCCCCCCCCCCCCCCCCCCCCCCGCCCCCGGGGGCGGGCGGCGAGTCATTTACTGGGTAACAATTGGTATCAGAGCCTAATCTCTATTCTAAAGATCTAACCATCTTAGAGATCGATCATGACTAATGTTAACGGTACCACCTTTCAAGAGGGTGAGTCACCACAGACCTCCTGGTTTGATGGAACCAACTATAGCTACAAGAAAAATAGAATGATGGATTATCAAATATGGCATGTCATAGTTAATGGTCCATACATTCCCATGAAAGATGTTGATAAAACTAATATTCCTAAAGAAATGAGTGAATGGGATGCAAATGATTACAAGCTCATATCCGACAGCTACAGTGTACACCTAATAAGGATGTTTGGTCGTCTCTGATATAGGGCTGGCAAAAGGACTGTTTTGTTTAGTGTAGCTTCAGGCTGAACTATTGGAGATAAGGTTATATGGATATAGGCTTATCTGATCCAATGGTTGGAAGTGGTGTGGTCAACCACCTTCTCAAATCTAATGGCTGGAGTCATTGAGTTGAAGATTAAAATTTTGTTGAAAGGGTCTGGTGCAAATAAGTTGCCATAGTACATCAGAGAGTATCTGTTTTTGAGGGAATCATGTGCATACATGTTGTACTTGGGTTCAAAATGTGCGGTCAACCCTTTGTCTGAAATTCGACGGCTGTGATTGGTTTTAGTGTATGGATAAGAACCAAGCTTTTCAGGATCAAGATTCTACGTAGGATCATTGGGCTCCGTAGAATCAGATCGAGAATCATAAGATTCTACCAAACTAGTAGAAAAATAATTCAAACTAACTGCTTAAAAGGTAGAGCTCTCATGACAGCTATGTAACATCAATTTAATTAGAATTGCGAGATACTAACCAGCAATAGATACTAAGTAGTGCGTCCAGGAGGAATCGGCCAAACTTCGTTAAAAAGTAAATCCAAAAAATTAATAATAATAACTAACGAAAAACTAATATTATTTATATAAAAATTGGGTGATAGACACCTTTTACCCCAACCCCCACCCCCCCCCCCCCCTCTATATTTTTTGTCTATAAAAAATATCTGAATTGTATTAAAGGAACGAATTTACAAATTTTCATTATATGAACATTAAACACTGAACTATTAGTAAATAGTCTAATACCAAGTAACAATTTACTAGATCAAAACTAAAGAAAATTAAGACCAAGAAATCAATAATAGAAAGTTAGAAACAGAACAAGAAGCCCAGAAAACCCATCCCATGTATTCACTGAAAAATCACAATCAACCATTAGTATCAAGACTCCAAGAAATCAAATACCGAAAAAATTAATAAATAAATTGATTCTACAATTCTATCAGCGATTCAACCGATTATACTCTGATTCTACAAAGCCACAATTTATATGCAGTTCAGATCAATTTGGGGTGTTGGGATCGTAGAATCACGATTTTAACAACCTTGATAAGAACTGTGTGGCTGTGAGCAAAAATGGACGGATCACGATGTTTCTTCTAAAGGCTAGATTAGGGTTGGGTGCTTATATATACTTTAACTGATATTATATCAGACTGGGACTTCTTTGGATGTGAGCTATTTTGAAGGAAAAAAATCCTCTGAGAGTCTCCAAAAAAAGATAGATGATCTATGCAAGCTTAAAAGAAATCTCATCAGGATATGATAGATTAAACGTAGAGTGCATTTAAAGAGAAAAACATCAGAGAGTCTCACCATATAGATTCTCTCATGGTTCACAGAACTCATCTGTGAGCATGTGAGTGCAATATATATATAATATCAGTGTGCTTTACAAAGACACTGTTTGACACGTTCAACAATGTCTAAACGGTGAGCCTATCATCATGACCCATGAAGAGTGCAAAGGAACAGAGAAGCCATATCCAGCAAAAATAGACTCAGCGGTCTCAGCCGAAAGCTCCATTTGTTAAGTTATTGATGTTTGCACTGTGAGTTGTTCATTCTAGCTAGTTGTTGTAACTCTTATCATAGGTGCTAGAATGTATTTACTATTCCTATCATAAATTGTTTTGAGAGAGTTTGGTCCAAGCAATGGGTTGCAATGGACAGGGAGAGTACTGAGCGATTATGCGGTGAGATTGGTGAGTGAACCCAAGAATTAGGGTGCTATGGACAAGGTGAGTGCAAGAGTGAACTTGTGGTGAGTGCTGCTATGAGTGAGAGTGGTGTACCTATTTATCATTCATAGTGGATTTGCTAAGCTAGTCTTCACATTTTTGAGGATGTTTCCCTCACTGGGGATTTTAACTTGTATATCTGGTGTCTTGCATATTATAAACACACCCCAACCCCCCCCCCCCCCCCCCCCCCCCCCCCCCCCCCCCTCCCCTCCCTTTTTCTCTCTTTCATGGTTTTTTTAATAAATGAATATGGTTTAGCATTGATCCTTGATGTAGAAAAATCACTAGTCTCTCCACACGCAGTACGAACTCTAGTCATTGTTTGACAATACATATCCTGAATTATAAGCCCCCCCCGGGTCATGGTTTTTTCATAAATGAATATGGTTTAGCATTGATCCTTGATGTAGAAAAATCACTAGTCTCTCTGCATGTAGTACGAACTCTAGTCATTGTTTGACAATACATATCCTGAATTATAAGTTTTTATAGGGATCCGTTTTCTTTGTAAAGCCCACCAAGTTATGTCACTAAGAACTCTATCATATGCTTTCTCCACTCTATGAAAAAACATGTGAAAATATTTTCCTCTTTTTTTTTTTTCTTTCTACGTGCTTCTAGTAATTGTCTTACACTCTTAGTAAATGAATAGCCTCCACAACTTCAAGGCATAAATCCAAATTGGTTATAGGATATTACATTATTACGCAACTTTTGTGTAATTAAATAAGGGTAAAAATGGATAAGGATCAAGATACTTAATTTTTTTGATAAGTAAGGATCAAGATACTTAATATTAACAATGCAAATGACAAATGAACAAAGTATGAATATGGGGGGTCATTAACATAATATAAAAGTTTGAGTGGTACTTAATAAGGAATCAGTTTATAAGAAAAAAGGTAACAGGAAAAATGCATCTAAAATTAGTTGTGTGATAACTGATAAAGTGGCAATTATTTTTTCATTAATGTATGTCATTTAAAATATTGTTAGATGAATTAGTTGGATAAAAATTTGCTCTCGGGCCATTTGTAACATGTCTTACATGTAGCAGCCTGTCAAATATTATCCTTCTTTTTCCCTTTCTTTTTTGTTGTCCTTAAAGAGTTTGAGTACATGGAAAAAGGGCAATCAATATATAATCAACCTGTAATCTGGAATGCTAAGTTTATCAAGTCCAACAGTTAAATGATCAATGATGGATTCCCAAAAAGGTATTAAGGGTTTTTTTCTCAATGTAGTAAGGGGTTTAAGAATATCAAGTATTTCTTTTCACACACCAGCATTGTGCACTGCTGTATGTGTGTGTGAGAGCTCCTACATGTGCAGGAAACTAATTCCTAAGTGGGGATGGTTGCATCTGATTGAAGCAATTTTCCTACCCATGTGAAGCTCTTCCGAAACATGTACGAAGAAGGTCTCCCAAGCTCTTTCTCCAAGAATTTAGCTAAAAATCTAATCAAATAAATTTTACCAGTCTTCTATTGGATTCTCAATGAAAAGAATTAATTACAATCAAAATTCAATTTTACTTGGTATAGCAAGACCATCATAATTCATAAGTTTAAAATAAGTTAGATTCATGATGACATATTTTTTTCACTTAAGCAAGCATGAAAAAAAAGAGAACCAACAAGAATAGGCAAAACAAGAATGATCTACAACATTTCAAAGTTACCTGGTACCAAAGAACGGTTTTTCTACGAATTTCTCTAAAAGTTTTCTTGCATGCTCCCGAACCTAAGGATCAATGAAATAGTAATGGATTAATTTGAACACAATGTGCAAATTGGAACAGGGGAAACAGTTTAAAGGTATTTCACTTGATCAAAAAATTATGCAATGGAGAGGCTATTGTAAACTATACTCGTAGACAAAAAAAACTATTAATGTAAAATCAAGTTACTTCCTAAGTAGTTATGATATTACACATTGTCATAGCAGGCGTGACACTTCTCACCATAGACAATCCCATGCTGGACACCTATCAACACAACAATGCCCAGCACTTCCTCTTGAACTAAAGCCAATAGAAAGATCATAGAGATGCACAAGAAAATGAGTATGATACATGCTGAGAATTGTTTTGAGTTCCCACATATGGTACAGAATAAATCAAAATGGTCCATAGAGCAAATATAGTCAAACACTTGAATTTGGGATTAACTACTTTACCTTGTTTTCCATAGAGCAAAGTGCAAATTTCCAATGAACACTTTCACTAAGATTGCACAAAAGAGCATCAATCCACTCACTCTTTCCTGAATTAGGAACTCCAGTTACTATGGTCAACTCTCCCGGCACAACCTGATCAAAACCCAAAAAATAAAAATAAATCAACAGCATAAATGGAAGGTTCCCTAGATTGCAAGCTCTTTCAGTGCATGGTTGTGTTTGAAAAAATAAATAAATAAAGATTCATCTCATCAATTACTTATAGTTAGACTAATCAATCATACAAAACTAAAAAGAGATATATGAATAAACTAAGGAAAAAAAAAAAAAAAAGAGAGAGAGAAAGAGATATATGAATAAATAAAATAATATTTTACACAATTGGAGAAGTATTCAGACTCCACTATAAGTGAGGCTGAAACACACAGTATTACCCTACACTCCTTATGGTTAAATAAACCAACTGATCAAAACCCAAAAAATAAAAATAAATCAACAGCATAAATGGAAGGTTTCCTAAATTGCAAGCTCTTTCAGTGCATGCTTGTGTTTGAAAAAAAAAAATAAAGATTCATCTCATCAATTACTTACAGTTAGACTAATCAATCATACAAAACTAAAAGAGATATATGAATGAAAGAAACCATTTTTTACACAATTCGAGAAGTATTCAGACTCCACTATAGGTGAGGCTGAAACAAAAAGTATTACCCTACACTCCATGTTGTTTTCATACTCATATATATGTTTGTCTTTCTTGAACATTAGTTTATTCTACACATTTAAAAACCTTCATCACTTTTCCAAGAGTCAATTTATAGCCTCGTCTATCGAGTTGGTGCAAACCCAACACCAACACACAAAAATCGATGAATGGTAGGAATATGCTAATATCTCCTGGACCACACTTCTCATACCATGATGCTTCATCACTCAATTACACCATGATGTCATTTAATCAATATTCTCTTTAAAATGAAAGAAAGCGTAAAAGGAAGCTAAAGAAATGAGTTGAAAATTCAAGGCGTAAATCTAAATATACTTACATTGTATAGTTCATCCAAACACCTCCATCCAGTTGAGACACCAATCTCATAACCAAGAGTTCGATTATAATATGCATCAATCTCATCAAAATAATTTTTAAAGTTGAACAGTCCCTTTATAGGATATAACTCAGCAGTATCAACGACTTCTTTCAGCTTATCAGGTCCCATAAACATGAGCACCTATGAGGATACATTTAACATATAGACAAAGTTGGAACAATAATCTCAGCAAAAATAGATGAATGGAAACAAATTGCAAAGAGTATCAATGCTAATGAGTCGCATACAAAGATGAATGGAAACAAATCGCAAAGAGTATCATAAAATGGCAAAAATGTTATCATGAGTCAGATGTGTAAATGTATCATTTAATGAAACAACAATTTTAAAGTCCTTTTTTCTCAACACATAATAATATTGTACTTCTTGAGCATGACTGTATGACAGTAGAAGTTCTACCCGTTCAAAACAAAATTGAGTACGGAAGCACAAATGTCACGACACACCCCAACCCGTGTCGATATTATCCGCTTTGCACACTATCGTCTCGGTACTCACGGTTTTGAGGGTGTTTACATGGTAAGGGGCGACACATACAAGCCTCAGCAACTCCACCCCCCCCGGTTCGCTTTGCACGGTCTCCTCTCGGTGCTCACAGTTTTTGCTCAAAACACGTCTACACAGTTAGAAGGTGTCCACACGTATAAGTGTCATCAAACCTCACACTCCCCCACCACAGGAGATGTGGGACGTCACAACAAATGCAAAAGCTGTGTTACCTACATGAAGGATACTATAATTTTGGACAGATACAACTTATATAAAACAGCCCAAAGAACCCCTTGTGTAAAATCCCATCTGAACTGATCTATCTAAACAAGTAAAAGAACAAACAACTCTCACTGCAGAATACGAACATCCAGGAGAAAGGACTAGGGTTATGATATGGACTTTACTTAGTCATTAAGGCACTTCAGATTCTTCAAGAAATAAAATTTGAATTCGGTCTTTAAATCTAATTTGCATCATTGCAAGCATATGAACCGCAATCATTGAAGCCTCATTTTATCCTGGTGGCTTCTCAAGTGACTGCATGTAAGCCTACAGGAGTTCAAGCCCATTTTTATTTTTTCCTGAATGTGTTCAAGCCCATTGAAGTGGCTTAGATTTACTTTGGATAAAAGTACACAAAAACGTTTTATGAGTCATCATAAACAAAAAGGAACAGAAAAGAAAAAACAGTAATGTATGCCGAACCTCATTTGCATCTTTGAAATGGACAGCCTCATTTGCATCTTTCAAATTGCCAACCTCATTTGCATCTTTCAAATTGTCATCCTTATTCATCTTTGGCCAACAGACTCGCCAGCATCTACAAACCCACAAAAAGTATGGTTACAAATATATCTTTACAAGGGCGCGAAGATTGTTTCAAAGAGAATGTTGGTAAATAGTATAGTATCATCAGAAGAATATAAATGTGAACCTTTCTCTTCCAAGACGGCGTGCAAGCTCTTCAGCTAAGGCTTGACCAGGTCGATCCGCATCAGTAGCAAGAATTATGCGAGATGCCTATCAAATTTTCAAACAACCAAGGCATTTGTTTTCTGCAATAACTCTACAATTAAAGAAGGGATCAAAAGAACTAACCTTCTCAAGGTACTTTTTGCAGTTCCACAGATACTGATACTTTGTGTCCTAGCTTTACAAAATACATTAAAGAAGCATTAGATTCGAGATTTAAATATAGAATGGAACCAGATATGACAACCATGAAAGGATAAGAGGACAGTTCTGCAACTCTCCACTTTTTGCTTGCGATCAACAATGAAACTATTACTAAAGCCTACCCAAGGACCGAGTCTTAAATTGGGCACAAGCAACTAAAATGGAGTGGGAATATTGGAGAGACAAGAGGGAAAACAGAAACATACCATGTATTGAAATTATAGTAGAAGAAGGAACTAAATTACAGAAAATTTCAGCAAGGAGAAAATGACAAACCATGATAAAGAATGCATATAATTAATCATCAGAGAAAAAAGTGTAAAACTGATGACCATTTCCGTTACAGCAAAGATGAAGCAAGCACATCAGAAGTAGAGTCAATAACGCAAACAGAACTGTGAAATCCCGACTATAAAATAGACCAACTACAACCAGGATTTCAAGATAATACCACATACATATGGTGTATGGTTTACAAAGAGCACAACAACAATACCAAACAACCTTTCAGCTAGAAGTCTTGCATGGGTTAGAATATAAAAATTATTTCCTTTTAGAATGAAGAGCTTCAATTCATCTATATTTTACCAACGAACACTTTGGATAAAGAGCTCCAATGAACTCCAATGAACTCCAATGAACTCTTTGGAGTTCTGAGTTGACTCGAGGAGAGGGTATCCTCAATATTTGGATTGACCTGAGGTTTATCTGTGGGAAAGAACTCATTAGGGTTTTAAGTTGAAGGCGTTAGACCATTTTGCTGTTCGAAAGCCTTTTTTTTATAAGTAAGATTGTATTAGAAAGCACTCAAACGGGGAAGGCATCCCATACAAACTTCATAAGGCTCAAAAAAGCCACTAAGCTCTAAGAGTTCAAAAAACCAAATATCTCCCTCATGGATTTACAATTTCTCTCCAAAACCCAACAAAAAAGAGAATAAAGGATATAGAACTTTAGCGTTCCACTAGGAGTCACCTTGCCATCAAAGGATCTCAGATCTCCTATTCCTTTCTATCCATAAACAACACCAAACACACAGAGGGGATACCCTCCAAATGTCACGGGATTGGGATCTCCTATTCCTTTCTGTTCAAAAGCCTTTTCTTGACGACATGGCAATGGCCTAGTGGAAAGGCTCGTAGGTGATATCCAACACAACAGTCCACAAATTTCGATCTCTGAATACCAAAAAGTTTTCACATCTTTGAAATTTCATATACGATAAATCCGAACTTGAAATCATGATACACAAATCTCAAATATTGAGTGAGCCAATTTCTGCAACATTTGCTTTCAGAGATTGTATATAGGGTAGGAACACCTTACACATACATGGAATCTGCGACTCAAGTCGATCTATCAATTCACGAAACTTGAAACTTCCTTAAAAATCATCTATAGGTTACATATACATGTGTGTGTGTTTATAACTTGCAATTCATAATCTAGGGAGAGAGAACTCTATTCTTGTAAGGAACATCATTGTCGTACAGTTTTATATCAAAACATTATCAAAACTATTGAGTATCACTAAACATGTATTATAAAATTTATAAAATGGACATATAAAATTTAAAGAAATTGACATTTCTATGATTCATAAGTTGACAAAGACCTGGTCTTCAGATGGCACATCTTTAGTGGAAACTGATGGAGGTGCACCATCAGGGACAGACACACAATTCCGGAAACCAGCTTCTTCCATAGCAAGTTTGTCCATTTCACCCTCAACCTACAATCAGAAATATAAACCTAACATCAGATAGAGAACAAAACTTTAAGGATGTTCCACAAACTGCAGAACACTAAGAAGGTATGACATTATGAGTACCGTACAATGATTATATCATCCGTGTTGCTTATATCATCAAGTCCATAGAATATCTTTTCAGTATCCTTTTCCTGCAAATTAACAGCAGAGTAGTGATAAGAGCAATATCAGAGTGGTATTAAAATCTAATTACATTTTAAAAATTAAAGTAGAAACAAATATAATAAGAGTTCACTGTAAGAATAGTTTAGTAAAAGAAAAAAAGTATTGACACAACACAAATATATAGATCCACAGCCAATTGACTTAAAGGTCAATGAAAGGCACAGCCACAAAAATGGCATTTATCTAAAAGAACAGGACCTACACTTCAATTATTATGTTGGAGACATTTCTCTTAGAAATCCCTCTGATCAGAATATCATTGTAAATAGATTAATTTCACAGATCTTTGGCAAAATTTAAGGTATAATCATCCAATCAATAAATTTCTGAGCAAATTTAATCACCTGCACAGGGTTGAGCTTTCAGCTAAAGGATTTAAAAGACAGTTAATGAGGAATTATTGCCATTGTTCCAGCTTCGCTTGTTAATTACTTAATTTAAATTTCTACGGTAACATTAATCATAAGAACCTGCCAAAACTTTTTGGTGATGCCACGGTATTTGCAACTCACAAGTGCTCCATTTCGTCGATAAGGAAATGCAATGACAATCTGCCAATAGAATTTCAATAGTTAGTTAAGGCAAAACCAAAACTAATAGTCATGTTTATACTTCAAGAATTGGAACAGAAATTGCACTAAAAAGGAAATAATCCTTGCACTCTTAAACTTCAGAAATGAGCTTACTTTACCACATCACATGACTGAGAAGAAGTGAAGCACCACACGGTTTCAGATGGGTAGTAAATGTCAATTTAAACATTTTTCTTTCCAATTTTTTAACTGTTTGGATAGAAATCAATTTGGTTTCACATTAATATAATCATAGTTCAAGACTTTTAATGTTCACCAGATATTCCTTCCCTAACTTTTAATAGTAGACTGCTCAGAACCTACCAATTGACATGTCCCTCAGGCAATTTACATACCGCAAAATATGGAAACTTTCGAACAAGCAAAAACCAATCAGAATTAGACTCCACCATTTTCCAATTAACAAGGAGAATGCAGCTTATTGGTGATAGCTTTCTCCAACTGGATCAACCATTGTCATACAAAAATGATAAGAAAGGTCCTAGCAAATAGTAGATATCACCCAACTAGGACTTGAAGGATTCAGCAAAAACTTCTACAGCTCAAAATTTTGTTCTTAAACATAATACTGCCACATGATTGAAAAATACAAATAGCTACTGGTAGTAGTACTTGAAGGATTCAGAATGGTTGTTGACCTCATCACCACATTTTCTTTGCATTACAGAATTTCTTTGCAGCGTTTCCACCGATATCATTCTTTCATTAAAATATTCACGTAGCTGAAAAAAACAACAAAAACAAAATATTAATAATGCTCATTAATAACAGTATAAATGTGTGGAGGATACCACTCAAACTTGAATGAAAACAGCATGATAAAGAAATAAAAGAAAATATTTTTTCAAGCGGAAAAAAATTCTTGGTTTTGGCATTCAGCCACATGCATGCAGCAGTCTTGTTAGTGAAAACGGTAGAATTATCAAGGGTGTTGTAGCCTAGTGGTATCTCCTCTACCTCCCAAGGTGGATGGTGAGGATTCAAGCAAATGGGTGTGTGAGCTTCTTGCCAAGGAAACGAAAAAACAAAAATACAAAAAAAGGGTATAATTCATAAGCTTCCTAAACAGGATATATTACAAAACTAAAGTGAGCAGACTACATTAAAATTGAAGGGGAAAACAAAGTTTTTCAGCTTGACATAATACAATTTACCCATCCACTATGTGCAATTTTAAGGCTTTCAGGCTTAGGATGCAGTTCTCAAGACTCGTCTAATAAGTGTGCATCATTTTCTTTTATTTTAAGAAAGAAAGTTTTGCCTCCCATACAACCAAATATAAGGGCTTTTAAGCCTTTTATTACAAAACTGGCATTTAAATACCATTTACACTCTTTCCATTTTTTTTTTTTTTTTTTTTTGATAAGTAAGATTGTATTAGAATTAGAAAGCATTCAAACGGGAAACACATCATGCAAAAGCTACACAAGGCCAGATAGGACCCCTAAACTCTCAAAAAGTCCAAAAAATCAACTATCTCCCCCATGCATTTACAATTTCTCCCAAGAACCCAACAAAAAAGAGAACTATGAATAAAGAACTTCAGTGTCACAATAGGAGTCTCCTCTCCATCAAAGAATCTCCTATTCCATTCTGTCCATAAGCACCACCAGACTCACAAGGGCACTACCCTCCAAAAGTCACGGGCTTGGGGCACCCACTATAGACCCTCTCCAAGCCTCAATCAACCTTCTCGAGGACCTAGGTTGTGTGTCCTTTATATGAGGATTTCTTAAATTTTATAAAATTATCTTACTTAGCAAACAAACAAAAGAGAAAAGGAAATTCCTTTATACGAGAATAATGCGATGAAGCATTGCGTAGTTTAAATAGGGACAAAGCACCAAGTATGGGATGACTAACGCTTGCTTCCAAGAATGTTGTGGGATTGTCTGTAAGGATGTTTCTCATTCATTTAATCATCTCCAAGGTACTAAACTTGAGACGAATTTGAGTGATGCGACCTTCATTTTTGTGATTTTGAAGTAGGGAGAAGCTGTGTACTTTAAGAACTCTAGAACTCTATTTGTTTAGCGGGTTGCACATATAAGCTCATAGCATTTTGAAGGTGGTTGATAGAGTAGTATTAGATTCCTTAACTGATTCCTTTCGAGGTGGGCAGATTTTGGATCTGATACATGTGACTTTGAGATCGGACAAATTCGCTGTTATAAGTAAGCTTCAATCTCGAGAAGGTACATGTTCATGTCCTCTAAGGAACCCCACAATTTATTATAGACGGGAGGATTTGGTGTCAAACTGCAGGTGGTACAATAATATGGACCTGTAGTTTTAAGGGTGGTCAAATTTGATCTGTTTGGAATTACAAGGTCAACACCTGACATAAAAAATATATATATATTTCTACTGCAAAACAAATTGGAGCTTTTTATTAGACTCAGATAGCTAGTAACAAATGTCTAAAAAATGAAAACAGGATTTCTACTGTAGCTTTGAAGAAGCACTGCAGCTTTTTCTAAGAAATAAAAGTATTTTCAGTAGGCTTGGCTCATTTAATAAACGAGCTCACATTAAATGAGCCTAAAAAGTGAGGTCAAGCTCTAATAGTTTACTTAATGATTGAACATGGCCTAAAGCCTTTAACAAGTCAAAACCGAATTCTTCATCAATAGTTCGGTTCATTTACAGTCCTATCAACAACACTTTTTTCAAGGGAATACTATAATATGGAGATCCAAAACTTGTTAAACATTGAATTGATGTATCATACACAACACACCATCGCAGTAACATACTCTTCCAAAAAATCTTATCTATGATAAATAAGAGTTAAGAGGGTAAAGTGCTTAGAGCATTTAAGAAAGTAAATTTAACAAGAAGGAAAAGGGTATTCAAAAAATATAAATTAACTACCGCATCACAGAGTGGTTCCAACTCCAAACTCTCTTCTGTAATTTCTCTCTTGTGCTTAACTTTTGGGCTCCGAATCATGCTTCCTGACTTAGCATCTGCGTGGGCCTGAAACCAAAGCGCCACACTTGAAAAGGGGAATCTCAAATAAAATAGAGTCTGAATGAAAACTAAAAGAAAACAAAAAGTAACCTGTATACTGCCCTTCCATCCACAATTTGCCCGAAAACAATTCCAAACTGCTGATCTCCTACACATATTGAAATGACCAGAATAGATATTACTGGCATAAGGACAAGTAATAAGAGAAAAAAATAGAGTGGCTTACCAATTTTGAGAGATACAAAGGGCTAAGCTCTTCTCTCCGGAAGCCCCACCTTTGCACTATGGAAACAAGGAAAAAATAAATAAATACCTAAATACATATTTTACATTGGAAAACCAAGGTTTTAATTTTATCCCAAAAACCAAAATGCTTAAATGAGTTGGTCTTCTTTTTTTTTTTTAATGAAAATATTTCTTTTGATAAGTTTTTTTTACATTTAAATATGCTACTACAGAGTCGTATTTATAAATGATATAAGCATATACGTATTATATATAACATGTTTAATACTGTAACTAATAATATGTATTTATCAAAAAAAAAAAAATTGCAATGTATGCGTTACCAATTTCTATTGGCCATACTTAAATGCCACAACATGGTCCCATCAGATTACAGGCACTTGGAAACATTTCAAACCACAATATGCAAATCCGAACACTCCAACACGTAAATCTTAGACAACACAACATATGAGAATCTTAATCTTGACGAAGAGACACTCGCATTTCAAGCAGCATAAATATTAAATAACAGTGCAAAATCCAATAAAACAATGAGCATAGAACTTTCAAATCCAGTTATGCACCAATGAAGTTCGAAAGATAGCCTAATTAATATGGATGCTTATCAATATCAAACATTTTCAAATGTTTAACCTCATGGTACATGAGCTTAAAATCAGGATTAATAATTTTCTTCCATGGTAGCATATTTCTTTTTTATTTGGTTCCATAGATCGATATATTCAGTTTTTTATTTTATGCGCAAGCTCCGGCACAAGAACACAGTTAACCAACCACTCTGTGAAAACAATACTGAAAGTTCAACCCATACCCAAATCTACACCAACTAGTACTTTGTATTCAGTGGGATGACCAATGGCTTCATTTTGCGTTCTTTTAAACTTTTTCCAGTCGTTATTTGAAGAGGGAATTGCTAATGACTATGGCCAGCTCTGTAGTTTTGCGGCTTTCGTTTAACCAGGAACTGTGATCGAATCATTATATAATAGTTGCTAGATGCAGTAACCTTACAAGGCAGCATAGCAGCTTTCAAGAAGCGAAATTAGGTCTTGATTAATTGAATTTTCTTACAAATGAATTTCGGTTGCTTGAGTTACATTGAGTGAATCCGTTGATAGACCATCATTAGGATTTTAATATAAAATCTAATACATTACAAAAATACTTTTATTACTCCATACAATGAACATATTTTAAACAGTAGAATCGAATCATAATTTAAGTTCCTAGAATTCCTTGAATATTTTGTTAGACATACATTTTAAGATACAAGTCATCGTCAAAAGTGTGTTTTATGCACTTCATAAATGTCTTAAAACTTAAAAGACATGCATGATTCATGTTTCATCAGTTATCAGTTTTAATTATTTCTTATCTTTAGTAGCCAATCACATCCATTCAATTATTTGGTTATATATAGTAATCACATAACCATATATATCTATGCACAGACATGCATAATTTCTATAGAATGTTGTTGTCTGGTTCAACAGATGCCTTCAGTATCAGTGTCATTGACACAGGTTTGAGCCTAAGACCAACCACTTTCCGAATAACAAATGTTAGGTTTATCTGAGTCCTCTCTCCCCAGGACACGCTATAGCAGGACTAAAACCAGTAATGCCCTTTTTACATTCATACTTGTTATATTCAATAACATTTCCCAACTGATCAAATGTTGTTCTCTCTGTGTAATCTTTCTATAATTAAAATAGTGGTGGAATATTAGGTATTTTCTTTGCCTAATTACACCTCAGTACCTAGAAACTACCTATTACTTCTAAAGTAAAAGGCCTCGCTCATGCTTGCACTTGGAAAACTATGAATGAATTGACCCAAATTATAGCTAATTTTTTTTCTTGGTAAGTTAGTTTTGCATTAAATAAATCCAGACTCATTTGGATTGGATATCATTTTTTTTTTTTTTTTTTGATAAGTAAAAAGTATATTAGAAAAGCGTTCAAAAGGGGAACGCGTCCCTAATACAAGAACGAAAAAAAGACCTAAGGACCAATAGCATCCAAAAGATCAAAAAAGTCATCAATCAAGGAGCACACGCTTCCTCTTACATAACAGGAAAGAGAACGAATAATATGAATTTTTAGATTTGCTAAAGACGATTCCTTGTCTTCAAATTTTCTGTTATTCCTCTCTCACCAAAGGCACCACCAAACGCAATGTGGAACAATCCTCCAATAATCGCGAGCATGACCTTTAACTGGGCATCGTTTCCATGTGTTGATCAATTGTAAGGAATGCTTAGGCATTACCCAATAAACACCAAACATGCTAAATATGAAATTCCAACAATTGTACACCACAGGACAGTGCTTAAGAATGTGATCCACGGATTCTCCATCTGCTTTACATAGACAACACCAATTAAAAATGGTGTTACCTCTCCTTCTCAGATTGTCCAATATCAAAATCTTTCCCAATGTGGCAGTCCAAACGAAGAATGTGATTCTAAGAGGAGCTTTAGAACACCAAATAGACTTCCATGGGAAATCATAACTAATGAAATTGGACAAACACAAGAACATAGATCGGACACCATACCTACCATGGGTTAATGGGACCCACAACATAGCGTCACACCCTCTGCCAATATCCTTCTGTCTATACAGCAGATCCAAAAAAACACATGCTTCCTCCATCTCCCAATCCTGAAAGGAGCTCCTGAAACGCACATCCCACGTAACTCCACTATTATCAAGATGATAACAATCAATTACGTAGGCGTGCTTATTATCAACAATACTGTAAAATCTAGGAAAGGAGTGAGACAACAACTGATCACCGCACCATAAATCCTCCCAAAAACGAACATGCCTACCATCACGAACCTTGAATCTAATATGTGAGGAGAAAACATCCCAATCCTTCCGAATGAATTTCCACACACCAACGCCTCCTGTAACAGAGACTGGACGGTAGGACCAACCCCAACTCTCCTCTCCAAAGCGACACGAGACAACTCTTCACCACTGGCGATGGCGTTCCTTACCAAATCTCCATAACCACTTTCCCAAAAGAGCTCTATTAAAAAGGACCAGCTTACGAATGCCTAGGTTGCCTAAGTTCAATGGTTTGCAAACTTGTTCTCAATTAACAAGATGATACTTAAACTCCTCTCCTCTTTCGCCCCATAGAAAATCCCTCTCAATTTTTTCAATCCGTTCATCAACAGAGCATGGGATTTGAAACAAAGAATGAAAGCAGGTAGGAAGGGACGAGAGAGTACTCTTAATGAGAATGACTTTCCCCCCCACCTTTAAAAGATACTATTTTTTCTAACCTACTAATCTCTTCTCATATCTATTAATCACCGGTCCCAGTTCCCCACTCTCGTGGAGGAAACTCCCAAAGGCAATCCCAAATAAGGAAGAGGAAAAATGCTCACTCCGCACTCAAGAATTGCAGCTAAGAAGAAAATATCTGGAACATCCCCTACTGGGACAAGCACACTCTTCCCAACATTAATCTTAGGTCCAGAAACCGCTTGGAAACAAGCCATAATGCACCTCAAATATCTGAGTTGGAAGACATCAGCATCACAAAAAACCAAGGTGTCATCCGCGAACAACAATTGGGAAATCTGCATCTGATGTTCAACATCTCTGCCAACTATGAAACCCCTGATATAACCCAAATCTTCCGTTTTTCTCATTAATCTGTTCAATCCCTCCATGACAATAAGGAATAGAAAAGACGATAATGGGTCTCCTTGTCTCAAACCACGCGAACTAGCAAAAAATCCAGCAGGGGAACTATTCACAAGCACAGAGAACATGACAGGCGAAATACAAGTTTCTATCCATTTTATTCACCTATCTCCAAACCCCATCCTCCGAAGCAAATAAAGAAGAGTCTTCCAATTAACATGATCATAGGCTTTCTCGATATCAAGCTTGCATAAGACGCCAGGAACCCCACTCATTCTCATAACTCCTTTTCTACCTTCTTCGTGTGAAGTGAGAAGTGGGGATGGTGTGGAGGATGGGTTGATTCAACAGAGGGATTTTTTTGGGTCTTCAGATTCACGGATTGATGGGGCAGTGATGGATGTTTCAAAAATTATATATGGGAGCGCAGTGTCACGGGCTTAGAGTTTCAGCACCACTGTAGCTGCTCCCGTGCGGCACCAAGACGTTGCTTTCACTCTCGCAAGTACTTGGTCAGCCTAACTCCCGTGCACACCTTAGCCAACACACTCCCCTCGTGCGCTTACTAGTGTTGTAGTTGCCCTTGCCCTCTCCTCACTTGGCTTGCACACTCACACACTAAGGCACTTAAGTTGGCAAGGAAAGAACACTTCTATTACTTCAAAGAATGCTTTGTACAAGGCTAACACTCAAGCTCTCTACAAGGCTCTCAAGACTCACTCTAGGACTTGTTGCCTACAAAATGAAGTCCTACCTCTATTTATAGGCATCCCCATCCCTAATGGACGGCTAGGATGCATTCTAACCAACGGTGGAGATTGATTATCTAGAATCTTCTCCCACCTTCTTCACACTTCCATACTTATCTACTAGTATCTACAACATTCTAGAATTCTCCATACTACTCCACACAACTCTGGAGAACTCTAGAACCTTCCACACACTTCTACACATTTCTACACATATCTAGAAACTTCCACATAACTCTAGACTATTCCGGAAGACTCTAGAAACTCCACTTGCCATGCAGTTGCCATGCAGCGTCCTCCTCAGCGTCTGCGTGTCGCCTGCGTGGCATAACCTCCATAAGCGGGGCGTGACATTCTCCCCCACCCATTTCCGTGACGCCCTCGTCACGGTTTCTTCAGCTGACCCAGCCTCTCGCAGGTCATCAGCACTTGCGCATATGTCCTTGGCCCAAACGTACGAGCGCCCTTCGGGAGATGTGAAGTCCTCACGAGCTCCATCGTGTTGACTGCCACCTCTGGACTCTCCTTCCTGCCCACGAGCGGCACCATGCATGCGGCCTTACATTCCTCGCCTCCAAGTATCATCAACGCACCAAGGCATGGTAGTGGCGCGGCGTTGTTCCTGTCCATGAACTCCAGCCCCAGCACCATGTCGTGGTCGTCCATCTCCGCAACTTGGAAGTCAGCCTTGCCCTTCCATCCTTGCATGCATAGCTCCACCTCCTTGCACACTCTACTCACGCGTGCCTCCTCGGAGTTGACGGCCTTGATCCAGCCCTCCGTCTTGCGCATCTCCAAGCCAAGTCGTTGCGCCTCCTCCGGGGTAATGAAGTTGTGTGTAGCACCCGTGTCTACCAACGCTTGCACGGCTTTGCCACCAACCTGCGCATCCACATAGCACACCCCAGCTACCTTCTTTGCCTTGCCCTTCTTCTTGGTGTCATGCGCCATGCTACTCAGCATCTGCATATCCCCCATGCACCTATCTTCATCGCTGCCCGCATCGTCCACCCTGCCCTTGCCCTTATCCTTCACAAGGGCGCTCATGGTCTTCTTGTTGGGGCAGTGTCGCAATATGTGCGGCCCTTCGCACAAGTAGCACTTCGGCTCCCACTTGCCCTTATCGCGGCGCTCCCCTTTGCCACTAGCCTTAGACCTCTCTCCATGGTCCTTGCCTTTATCATGGCGTGGGCGTCTCTCCTCATCGCTGTGCTCATCATCACTTTACTTGGGCGAGCCCCTTTTCTTGAAGCGACGGTCTCCCCCACCTTTACCGTGGTCCCTCCTGGGAGACGTGGCCCTCTTGTCATCGTGCCTAAAGTCTTCAAGGCGCTCCGCTATAGCCATTGCGGATGCCAAGTCTCTAGGCTCCCTCCTTCTCAGCTCTGTGGCTACCCAAGACTGCAACCCATCAATGAACAAGCACACGCGTTGCCGCTCCGGCATCTCTGGGATCTCCAGCATCAAGTTGGAGTACTCCTTCACATACTCCCTTATGCTGCCCTTCTGCTTCAGGCGCCTTAGGTTGATCATGGCGAGGTCCTCAACGCACTCGGGATAGAACTGCCTCTTGAGTTGCCTCTTAAACTCCTCCCATGTGTCAACTGCTCTTGCGCCTCTACCGGTGAAGCGCTGCCTCCACCATAGAGCGGCAGTGTCCGTGAGGTACATAGTGCCTGTCTGCACCTTCTCCTCATCATCCTCGATCTCCATGCACTCGAAGTACCGCTCCATGTGCCAGAAGAAGTTGTCAATCTGGCGCGCATTCCTTGCCCCATCGTACTCCTTGGGCTCCGGCGCCTTCTTCTTCCTTGGCTTCACCACGACCTCGCGCGCCTGGGAGAACTCCTTCTTGCACTCGGCAATCTCCACGCGCAAGTCGTCTACCAAATCATGCAAGTCCTTTTCTTTCTCTTGCGCCTTGTTGGCGATGCCATCAATCAGCTCGTAGAGCTCCGCCATCCTTCTCTCGAGCCTATTAAACTTGGTCTCCGTGTAGACCAAGTGTGTGGCAAGCTTCTCCTCCAAGCTCTGCTCTAAGATGTGGACTTGGTGGTCTCCTCCGCTAGCCATGTCTACTCCAACAAAGCTCCCTTGACGAACCTGGCTCTGATACCAACTGTCACGGGCTTAGAGTTTCAGCACCACTGTAGCTGCTCCCGTGCGGCACCAAGACGTTGCTTTCACTCTCGCAAGTACTTGGTCAGCCTAACTCCCGTGCACACCTTAGCCAACACACTCCCCTCGTGCGCTTACTAGTGTTGTAGTTGCCCTTGCCCTCTCCTCACTTGGCTTGCACACTCACACACTAAGGCACTTAAGTTGGCAAGGAAAGAACACTTCTATTACTTCAAAGAATGCTTTGTACAAGGCTAACACTCAAGCTCTCTACAAGGCTCTCAAGACTCACTCTAGGACTTGTTGCCTACAAAATGAAGTCCTACCTCTATTTATAGGCATCCCCATCCCTAATGGACGGCTAGGATGCATTCTAACCAACGGTGGAGATTGATTATCTAGAATCTTCTCCCACCTTCTTCACACTTCCATACTTATCTACTAGTATCTACAACATTCTAGAATTCTCCATACTACTCCACACAACTCTGGAGAACTCTAGAACCTTCCACACACTTCTACACATTTCTACACATATCTAGAAACTTCCACATAACTCTAGACTATTCCGGAAGACTCTAGAAACTCCACTTGCCATGCAGTTGCCATGCAGCGTCCTCCTCAGCGTCTGCGTGTCGCCTGCGTGGCATAACCTCCATAAGCGGGGCGTGACAGCAGGTTGTTCTAGTGGGGTGACAGTTTGTGCTGGGAAAGACCTACACTTTAAACTGACTAACGATTCAGCTATGGCTCTACTTAAAGAGCTCAGGCTTTTTGAAGCATTTAAAGGGCTGAATTGCCTACCACTAGTGAATGAGGCGAATGATGTTTCACAGTTTGTTAACTGAGACGGATGATTTGGAAACAGAGGGGGATATGCAATTAGGAGAGGTGACTGGGGATTGGGTTCCTACTCAGCAGCTTTGTTTTAACGATTCTTATTCTTGGACGGACATGGATCAACCTGATGTGGATTTAATGGAACCTTTAACAGTTATGCGGCCAGATTGCTTGGAGACGACTAATGATCTAGGTATGGAATGGGTGATTGAGAATATTGGCGCAGTAAGTGAAGCTTTGGGTGTCTCTTCAGAGGGTAATGATGATTGAACTATGTCCATTCTTCACAAAATTGTTGCAGGAAATGACAATACAGAGAATAATCGAGGCAAAAAAGAAGTTAAAACCAGAAAACATCTCACACATCAGAAAGGGGAACAGGAAGTCAAGAATCTCATTTCTTATGTTAGTTATGAGGGGAAGGATGGGGCGACTAAAGAAAGGGGAAGGACCAGAAGTGGAAAATGGGAAGAAGGAGAGGAGTTGATCGTTTTTTGTCCTTTATGAAGCTACGAATTACTATGTGGAATGTTCGGGGTCTCAATGATCCAAACAAAAGAAGAGTGGTCAAGGTTGCTGTGAGGAAGTGGAATGCCCATGTTGTATGCTTGCAAGAAACCAAGATGGCTTCTATCACTAATGAGGTAGTCAGGAGCCTTTGGGGAGGAAGGTTTGTGGAATGAGAAGTGTTAAACGCCTCTGGTACTTCGGGTGGTATCCTTATCATGTAGGATCAAAGGTGGTTATCTAGTATGACATTTGGAAAGGAATTTACTCCTTGTCATGTGTGTTTTAGTTGGAGGAAGACAATTTCAGATGGGTTTTTTCAGGTGTTTATGGACCTATTATTGATAGTGACCAACCAGCCTTTTGGGAAGAGCTTTGCTACGTTAAGGGATTGTGGTCTATGCCTTGGTGTTTAGGCAGGGACTTTAATTCTGTTAGGCCCCCGTTTAAGAGGTCCGGGGTAAGTGGTCTTCCAAAATGACCCTGTTTTCAGAATTCACTGATAGTCACTTTCTTATTGATCTACCATTGGAAAGGGCAACCTTTACTTGGTCTAATGGCAGAGATCCAGTTACTTTTTCAAAGTTGGATAGTTTTATGATTTTTGGAGAGTGAGAAGAGCATTTCCCGGATGTTTCTCAGGCTGTTCGGGTTAGAGTGACATCCGATCATGTGCCCTTAGTTCTCGATTGCGGAGGAATGAGATCTAGACGCACACCTTTCCGCTTTGAAAATATGTTGCTGAGATCTGAGGATTTCAAGGGAAAGTCCAGTCTTGGTGGGAGGAAGCGAATTTTACAGGCTTTGCTGGCTATATATTAGCTAGAAAGTTTCAGATTCTCAAAACTGAGTTGAAGAAGTGGAACAAAGAGGTGTTTGGGAATCTTGAATGGAAGAAGAATAGAGTTCTTGCTGATATTGCTAAGCCTGATCATCTTGCTAAGGTGGGGCAGGATGTGGCGTCTTTACGCACTAGAAGAGCCTCTTGTGAGACAATTTTTGCTGAGATTGCTGTTATGGAGGAGATTTCGTGGCGTCAGAGTCTCGGGCATTGTGGTTAAAAGAAGGAGATCGTAATACAAAAAAATTTCATAGACTTGCCAACGCTCGCAAAAGATGTAATCACATCGGGCGTATCCGTGTGAATGGTTCTGATTTGTGGAGAGAGGATAAGGTGCGCGGGGGAATTGTTTCTTTTTATCAGCAGCTCTATACTGAGACTTTGGGATGGAGACCTACACTTGATGGTCTTCCATTTAATTCTATTTTTGGGGATAGTGATAGGATTGAGGTTCCTTTCACTGAAGAGGAATAGCTTAAGGCACTATCTAGCTGTAATGGCGATAAAGCTCCAGGACCAAATGGGTTCACTATGCTGTTTCTTAAGGAGAGTTAGGAGGTGGTGAGAACTGAGGTGATGGGCACCTTTCAAGATTATTATTCTCATGGCACATTTGAAAAGCCATTGAATGCATCTTTTATTACCCTTACTCCTAAGGAGGGCAGCGCCTCTGATATTAAGGACTTTCGGCCAATTAGCTTAGTGGGATGCACGTATAAGCTTATTGCCAAAGTTCTTGTTTTCAGGATGAGTACTGTTTTGGAAGGACTTTTTTGCTGAGATTTTTCTCCTTTGTAATCCGGGATTGTACAGATTGTATAGTTGTAGGATTGACTAATTTGTAGGTAATTAATTTCCCGATTCTTGTATAATTAGTTACCTAAATTTGGCTAGGTTTTATTCTATAAATTATATCTATCCCCATCAGTGAATATATCGATATACAATTCTTAATTCCCATATTTTTCCTCTGAATTGAAGTTGGTATCAGAGCCTACAAAACAGGCTTTGAATCTCTTTGAAACCTTGAAACCCAGAAATCCAACCCACTGTTCCACAACAAACAACCAAACCTCTTGAATCCTTTGAAAAAAAAAAATCTCTTTGAAACCTTGAAACCCATAAATCCAAGCCGTGGTGTTGTCCGTGTCGCTGTACTGTTGTCTTGGCGATTTGTTTATTTGAAGCTATTATTTATTTTTATTTTTTTTTTTTTTCTTTTTGGTGTCATAATACACTATCATATTGTATTGAATCAGAAGTTGGAAAAAATATATATATGAGTGAAAAAAATATTGAATCATCTGGGACAAAATCAGGTCCTATTGTTGTTCAATCAGAAGGTGTGCAGGTTAAAGAAATCGTTGTATGGGTTGAAACAATCTCCGAGAGCATGGTTTGGAAGGTTCACAAAGTCTATGATAGTCTTTGGCTACCGTCAGAGCAATTCGGACCACACTTTATTCCTGAAGAAACAACAAGGTAAGATAACTGCACTCATTGTATATGTGGATGACATAGTGGTTACAGGGAATGATCTTGAAGAAATGAAGGCTCTCAAGAATTACTTGCTCAGAGTATTCGAAATGAAAGATCTAGGTCCTTTGAAATATTTTCTTGGGATCGAAGTATCTTAATTTAATAAATGAATCAATCTATCTCAAAGAAAATATGCCTTAGATCTATTACAAGAGACTGGTATAACAGCAAGTCAACTAGCTGATACACCAGTGGAAGAAGGACTGAAGTTATGTGTTGAGTCCAACCAAGTACCTGCTGATAAAGGAAGATACCAAAGACTTGTAGGGAGATTGATGTACTTAGAACACACGAGACCGGATCTGGCTTATGCATTAAGTATTGTTAGCCAGTTTATGCATGATCCTGGAGAGCAACATATGAATGCAGTTATGCGCATTTTGAGGTATCTGAAATGTGCTCTTGGAAAAGGAATTTTTCTTCACAAAAAGGGCTGATTATCAAAGCATAGATGCATATACTGATGCTGATTGGGCTGGAGCCATAGATGATAGGCGATCTACGTTTGGTTACTTTACTTTCGTAGGAGGTAATCTTGTTATATGAAGAAGCAAAAAACAAAATGTTGTTACTCGCTCAAGTGCAGAAGCTGAATTCAGAGGTATGGCGCTTGGACATTGTGAAGCATTGTGGTTAAGACTTCTCTTACAGGATTTGGGTTATCTACCTAGGCAACTAATTCGACTATATTGTGACAATAAAGCAGCATGTGATATTGACCATAATCCAGTTCAACATGATCGTACAAAGCATGTCGAAATAGACAGATTCTTCATTAAGGAGAAGTTTGATGGAAAAATTGTGGAGTTGCCTAGGATTCGATCTGAGGATCAACTAGTCGACATTCTCACCAAAACAGTCTCAAATTGAGTGTTTTCAAAAAATTTAAACAAGTTGGACATGTGTGACATCTATACACCAACTTGAGGGGGAGTGTTAAGATTTGTTTCCCTTGTAATCTGGGATTGTACAGATTGTATAGCTGTAGGACTAACTAATTTGTAAGTAATTAATTTCCCGATTCTTGTATAATTAGTTACCTAAATTTGGCTAGATTTTATTCTATAAATTGTATCTATCCCCATCACTGAATATATCGATATACAATTCTTAATTCCCATATTTTTCCTCTGAATTGAAGAGTTTTTTTAGATTGGATATCACTTTTAGAAAAATCAATTTTTAGATGATTATAAATTTCCATTATTTTGTAACAACAGTTCTTACCACCTGAGCCATGTCAAACTCGAAAATTTTGGAAAAATGTCTAAAATTTTGGAAACTCGAAAAATGAGCCACCTAAGCCCAAAAAAAAAAAAAAAAATTTAGCCGCTGAAACATCACCAAGTAATGGGTGATAGTCATGAGATACTCTGCACAAGTGGAACAAAATTATTTTAAATCATTACTTAGAAAGAGTTCAGATGGTAGTGGATTGTGGGTCACCCAACTTCTCCACATTATCATAAATCATTTTCTTTTTCAAGACATCCGGTACAAACTAACCATTCCCATTCAATAAGACAAATATTGACATTTAAAAATTAAAATTTTGTTTTCAAATTTTATATTCTATTCAAGATTTCACATAGATAAGACCAAACTAACACAATTTGCTCAAAGTATGCATATTACATACCTCAGGACAAAGTGTGCGATGCTGCCCAGCTCTACAAAAATCATTTTCAATACCAAACTCCCCCAGTCTCCGCCTCAGAACCTCCGTTTGAACCGAATTAAACCCTTTCTCGTTTGGGTCCCCAAAGCACACTTCAGAAAAATAAAAATCAAAAACAGTACCATGTATAAGCCTCAACAAAAATATGCATACAATACATTAAACCGTGGGTGTAAAGGGAAATACCTGTTGAAGGAATGCTCGCGGCAGAGGCAGATGAAAGCCAAGAAGTTCTGAGAGACACAGGGTGAATCTTGGAGATGCGTTTTGAAGGGAGAGTAGAGAAGATGAGTCTATGTGTGGGTGAAGAAGGGGTTCTTGGTACTGCTGTGAAAGGTGTGGATTTGAGAAATTGTTTGGAGCCCATGGGAACGTTTGAGTTGAAGAGTTTGTGGAGAGGGCTGCGATAAGGGATACGCATTTCTGATCAACTGAAAGAGTTTGGGTGATTCCTCTATCAAGCTTCCAAGGCTTTAGAGAGATAGAGAGAGTGCCGGTTCAAGGGTTTAAGGTTTATGGTCCTCTCTCGTTCTCTCTCCTCCCTAATATAATCTGGGCGCCAAATAGGGCAATCCGATATATGGTCCTCTTTTATTAATTTTTCTTTCTGTTTTTTTTTTTCTTTGTTTTTTTGGGTTAAAAATTACTCGTATGATAGACGTAATTGATTTAATAATCATTTACAAATACCAACTTATGTGGAGGGTTTGTGCATTTGCTTAAACGTTTGAAAATAATTTTTTTTAAAATAAAATAAAATTTGTCATTTGCTCTAATAATGTTACAAATTAGGTCACAGCACAATCTTAATAATTAAAAAATTATTTGTTGGCTACCAATGTCTATAAAACTCGGTGGATCTTCTTTGTGTGAGATTTTTACGAAAACAAAATAAGTATATTAGACTTTTGCAAAGACAAAATAAATGTGTAAGTCTCGAAACCTTAACCTATACATTATGATTTTGAGATTTAAAAACCTAGGAAAAAGTTTTTAGGTTATACTCTAATTTTAATAAATGAAAAAAGAAATACTTTGTTAGGGTTGAGTTTGCTATCATGATATGATAATGTGAATTTTTTTTTTTTTTCGATAATTTGGTCATTTTCAATCTTAGTAATTGAAATAAATAATTTGTTGAATTGAGTAAATGCTAACATGGCCAAATAATTTCAATCTTAATAATAGAAAAAAATTGATTTGTGAAAAAGAAACAATTGTAACTAAATAGGTCCCACGGCCGCTAGAACTCTTTGTTTTTGCGTGAAAAATTGGTTACTTGTACCAATCAAAATATAGGATTCTAGCAGTAGTTCAGCCATGTGGTAATTACCTATGTATCCGACGACTCTCTAAAGCATACTACAAATGTCGTTTTGCTTCTGCTTTGGGCCATGTAGGCTTGGGCTGGTTAGTTTGGGATCATTTTGTTTTGTTTTGGTTTGGTTTGGGCTTACCTCTGTTACTTTGTGGGCTTGCCTGTTTTGTATAGTAGATTATATCCATACAACACACTTACCATCCAGGAAAAAGAAAAAGAAAATTTGACGGACTCATTGGAGCAGATTAAATTGCATTCAATACACAGTATTCATTTTGTAAGTTCCCATCACTTGAAATGAAGAATATTGAAAATGAATGTGCGAAACTAGATTGCACCTACATGGGGGGCAAAAAAAAAAAAAAATTGTAAAACACTTTATGACTAATGAAGAAAACCTAACTAATAAAGCAGATTAATCATAACTTTAGAAAGAATGGATAAAATGCATGTTAGTATTTTAGAATGTTCTCAAAAATGCCGCCGCCTTTTTTTTTCATTCATTTTCCAAACGACGAATTTGAATATATTTATTCATCTATCACATCATATTTAGCAAGATGATGGCATAATTTTATATTAGTTTGAGAAAATTTAAATGTTAATAATTATGTGAACACATTCTTTGTGTGTAGTGTGTAAGTGCATCATTTGTACACGTCTCACACGCATTTCTAGCACGGCCTGAGCTTAGGCCGTTGCATGCAAAACCCAAACAAACACAGCTGGGAATAACAACAAAACTCACAAGGAGAAGGAACAAACAGAAACACCCCAACTTAGAGCATTATGTACACTCATGCTACGATTTCAAACTCAGAGCATTATGTACAGCATTAAGAATATTAGGAACATCCAAACACTGCTAGCTAGCTAGGAACATCGAAACTCAGAGCATTATGTACAGCATGCTACGATTTCTCTGCCTAAGAACTGATGTCGGCAACCCCCACTCTGCTGCATTTTGACGAGCCATAGCAGAATCCAACTTCATTGATTGCCAAACCAGCAAGCTGTACAGATGTTTTTAAATCTAGTCCTTCCTACATTTTGAAAATGAAAAAAATATATATATATATCCTGTAGCTTTTCACTACTAATAGGTGTTGTGTTACAAATGAATGGATGTCTACCGAACATGTGGTTAAAAAAGTCGTGGGCTCAATCCCTAATAAAAAAAAGTCTGAGTTGGCTCAATCCCCAATCAAACTAGATAATAAGGGAATTTGATAGATAATTGATTAGCAGCAACAATTCAAAGATCAAGAACTGCATTGCCAGCAATTATCCTGCTTGGTTACTCTAGAAGCAGGCTCGGCTAAATCGCAAGTGTAATGAAATGAAGCTACAATGTCACCTCTGAGGCCCAGAAATTTGTTGGTCAGCCCCAAGAGAGCTTCTAAGAGTGTTAATTTTTTCTCATCCTACAAAAGAAAACAATTAAATTAACACATGCCACAAGCACCACAGGTAAAAGGTGTATTAAATTAACTCTATCCCACAAAAACAAAGGAAAACAATGTAACCACATCTAGAATCAAATTAATTGAGTCCTATAAAAGCGATCAATTTATCTTATTTATATGAATGAAGAAACCAAATCTGCATCCAAAACAAACAATATAAAGTATATGAGAATAATTAAAATATAGCGCAAGAGAAAAATAAAAAAGACTTCATGAGAATAATGAATAGGAAACAAACAATAAGCGACTATTCAAGAGTCATTTCCTTCGTACATCATCTTATATAGCAATTCCAGACGCCGCTCAGACGGAACACCAAAAAATGCACTTTTGTGCTGAGAAGATTTGAGAAGGAATAGATATGCATCCAACTGAATATAATCAGGAACTCCAATGTTTATCAGTTCCGCATACACTTCTTTGTCTGAATGACAATCAGATCGTGCTTTCTCAGCTATTGCAACTATCTTTGCCGCAATTTCGAGTCCCCTCTCAGCAACAAGATTTCCCTTTTCAATTAACTCAGCTACTTTGTTAATTCCATATCCAATAGCTTCAATATCTTTCTCAAATAAATCAACCATTAGATCCTTTCTTTTTGTACCATTTGAAGATCCCTCACACTCTGAATTTGACTCATAGTTGTCTAAATTACTATCAATTGAGGTACCATTATCCGATGCCCATTTGTGAACTTTTTCCTCTACATTTACAAAACCTTGACCATTAGCTCTATCTTTTGCAAAAAGTTCATACAACTTACCATAATGGTTTATTTTGGTGTGCCTCCATTTTGAAACTGATGGTTTGGCCTAGAAAAGCAAGAATTGTATATTACGCATCATTCGAATATATATATATATATATATATATATATATATATATATATATATATATAACGATTAAATGAACTAAAAATAAAATAATTGAAATAAAACTCTAATAAAATGCCTACCTCTATGAGGGCCTTCCATACTTCTGGTTTACCCTCAAACATTTTCGTTTCTGGATTCCATGATATCCCACTTAAATTTGTGAATAATTCGAAACACGTGTTAAAATTCTCTCTCAGTGTAAACATACGATGTTGGACGTTATATTTTTCAATCGGATAGCCAAGTTTTTGAGAGCATATCTTCGCAACATTTGAATATACAGTAGGAGACGTGAAAGTTCCATCAACTGTATTCCCATTTTCCTGTTGCTCCAGTAGTGAATCAAGTAATATGTCATCCATTTCTTCAGTCCATTTTATTGCATCTTTCTTAATTTCATTCACATTCGCATCTTTATTTGATTTCTTCATTTCCACAACCTGTAATTTTTTTTTTTAAAAGTAGAAATATAAGCCCACAAATGACAGAAATTTTATTATGAAATATGCATCTAACATAATAAAACAAAGTAATTACAAATAAAATGTCATAATTATTCAATAAGTTAAAGACATGAAAGTACTGTTACAAATAGTAAAAGGAAAAAAGAAACATTATGGCCTTGCTTGGTTTGTAACTCTAAGAACAATTTTCTGAACAAAAAACAGAAAACTGTACAAAAAACTATGCTTCGTTCAGTTTTCTGAAAACTCAGTTATAAAAAAGTTTGTTTTCAAATAACTGTCTTTTATTTTTTGGATGACCCGGGGTATCCGAGGCTTCGCCCCGACTAATCCCCAAGGACCCAGGAAGGGCGGCCTCCCCACCCCGGCCAAGTAAGTCGCTGAGTATGGCAACGGAAGCCTGACCACAAGTTGTCGTAAGCTCCTAGTGGGAATTGAACCCCAAACCTTAGAGCTAGTAAACACCCAAGCCCAAGTGATTTTACCACTAGAACTGTTTTTAAAGAACTGTCTTTTATTGTTATTTGAAAACTGTTTTTTGTTCTCTGCATTCTTGAGAACTGTTTTTAGAGTTACAAACCAAGTAAGCCATGTGTTTCCTAATCTTCTCCGGACAAGTTTTTTCGGCGTGTACGACACATATCAAGCCGTGTCCAACACGTGTTTCTTGAATATCCGGACACACGTTGGACACGTGTTCAACACGCCATGGATACGTCGAACACGTGTCCAACACACATGTCCCATTCCTGGAGATTATTAAGAAAGTTTTAGACACAGGTCGAGTTGAAGTATAAATATTAGGAGTTGTTTAATAACTTTCAGCAATACATAAAAGTAGTTGTTTAAACAACTAGATATTATCCTTATATTTTAGTTCAAGGTTTAAACTCTTGCACAATCATCTTTGACTCTATTGTTCTTCCACCAACCAAGCTTTGCTACCGGTAGATGGTCTCTCTATCTCTTTCTTCTCTTTTCTCTCTTCTTATTCGTCCTCTTTTCTTTCTTCTTCTTATTCTTCACAAATCCTAGATACTTCTTTTTTTTTCCTTTCACAATAAATTTCTTTTTGCGTTTCTTTTTCCTTTTTCCTCTATTCGCCATGAACTTTTTTCTCTTCTATGGATTCTTACCTTTATTTTTAACTAAGGCCTAATTCTTATTCTAACAAAACCCTAATCCTCCTTGTTTCTTTGTTTTTTTCTCTCTTTCTATCATTCTTTCTTTTTCCCAGCAACACAACAAAATTTTCTCATTATGAGGTTGTAAAAACTAACATTACTCTCAATTTCTTAAAGTACAACATCATATATATAAAAAATATATTTATTATTTGTCGTGTCCCCGCCGTGTCCGGGTCCTAATTTTTCTGGATTTGCCATGTCGTGTCATATCCATGTTCCGTATCCGTTTCCATGCTTCTTAGCTTATAATTGATCCTTGCTTAGCCTCGTCATCATTAGTAAGTGTGTCTCCCTCCTCGTCAATATGTATATCAATGTTCACGAGGTCTCGATCAACTTGTTCAATCAATATTTCATCACGATCTACACCCATTAGATAATTATGCAAGATACAACATGCTATAATCTTTGCAACTGTATCAAATGGGTAATGAGCCTCTACACCAATTGAAATAATTAGAAATCGGTTTTTAACCACATCAAATACTCTTTCAATTACATTGTGCAAGGAAGAATGTCAGAGATTAAATACTACTTCAGCATTTTCTAGTGCATGTGATGTGTATTATTTCAAATGGTAGCGATCAGTGAACACCTCTATATGGAGTTATTAGTCCACTCTTTAACATATAACCTCCATCCACTGCATTATATTTACCTAAAAGAAATAAGAAAATTATTCGTTACTCTTTTTAACTAATAAAATCATAAACTTGATACAAATGACTATAAGTTACCTATAGGGATTATTACTTTATTTTCTTGACCTAAAAGAACCTTTTTTTATGACCCTTGAATCAGATGCAGATCCTTCCAATCCAACCCAGGCAAAACATATGTAAATTTCATGTGAAATGAGAATGCCGCTAAGACATTTTTTTGTTGGATAATCTTTTTTGTTCATAGATATCTTGGTCACTTGGTGTATCTATTTTAGACACTTTCACACGAATATGATCAAATTACTCCTACACAATCCTGAAATTTATAAAAAAGTGTATTATTATTGTTTTATATGTAGAAAATATTTAATTTACAATATTAATGGTATAAGATATACTTTTACCTTGAAATATAGATAGAATCTGTTACTAATGCGTATTTGTGGAGGGTCTTCAGAACCACTTGGTTGTTTTAGGTATAAATCTTCTAAACTGATTTTTTCTTTTAGCACATCATGAAAATGGCGACAAACAGTCTCGCCAGATCGAACAAAGAAGAACTGAATGGCACGATTTTTCATGTTATGCGCTCGGACATAAAGAAACTTACTTTTTCCTCGACCAAAGCATTTCTATGTACAACGAAGTATGTTACACAATTTAGCAAATGCATAGGGTCCCATACGTTATATGTCACGACAATTATCACTAGAAGCAAGTTTTTTCATTAGTTGTTCACTTACGCTAAGTTTTTCCCCAACGATGTCATTTATTGCCCTCTTCACAAAGTGTGAATGGAATGTCATTCCGATCACCTAAAGTACGTGAAAATAATAAATAAGTTCAACCACCTCCATTTTTCATCTCCATTCCCAACTATTTAAATATTCTACAACATTTTTCGACAAAGTTTCTTTTTCATAGTCTTCCGGTTCATCTGCATCATTCTTATCCCAAGTCCCAACTCTCATTTAAAGTTCCTACTATTTCCATCTAGCAAATGTATGTAATCAATAAATAATTTGTAACACAAATGATGGGAAACCAAAGTTATTACGTAGTAACTAACGGGACTCCTAAATTTTTAGCTAATTATCATTCTATATATATATATATATATTAACTCACTAAACCATATTTGACATAATGGTAAAAGTGTAGCATGAGAGCTTTTTTTACCATTTAATACTCTCCAAGGTACTAAACTTGAGAGGAATTTAAGCATTGCTACCTTCATTTTTGTGATTTTGAAGAAGGGTCAAGTTGTGTACTTTAAGAACTCTAGAACTTTATTTGTTTAGCGGTTTAGCAGGTTGCATATATAAGCTCATAGCATTTTGAAGGTGGTAGATAGAGTGGTATCAGATGCCTCAAATGATTCCTTTGGAGGTAGGCAGATTTTGGATCTGATACTGAAACAAACGAACATGTGACTTTGAGAATCAGACAAATTCGTTGTTACAAGCAAGCTTCAATCTGGAGAAGGTACATGTTTATGTGCTCTAAGGGACCCCACAATGAATTATAGACGGGAGGATATGGTGTCAGACTGCTGGTGGTACAATAATATGGACCTGGCACATTAGTAATTCATCGTATAAATTGGTCAGATATCACAATGTCAGCTCAACATGCTCGAGCTTTCAATAATCACAATTTTTTCACGTCGAGGAAGAAGAGAGAAAATGTGGTAATGAAGGTTGTATTTTAACAAGATTTAGAAATAAACCTTGATGACAATAGCAACATAAAAACCTAAATATAGAATTATAGATGCATGATCTCAAATAATACATTGTATGGTATTACGATGCACAATCTTAAATTTTTTCTTTGCTTGATAAACAAATGATACCTTGATTTGGATTGATGAAAGACTTGAGCAGTCTTGCTCATCTTGCTCATTCTTAAATATGTTTTTAGATTTGAGTTAAAGGAACCAAAGAGAGCAAGATTCTCAATTTGGTTTGAAGCATCGGGTATCAACATGTTATTCCCCTCCCTACCACCACAAACCCCCCCCCCCCCCCCCCCCCACAACAACAATATATATATATATATGTATGTATATGTACATACACAATCTGAGTATATTTTGATATTGTCACTCAAAATATGATGATTTGGTTTTTTGGAATATTATGTGAGAATTTTTTTCCTTTTTTTGAAGAATTTCATGTTTGTAATGCTATGTAATCCTAGACATTCAGACTTTATCATGTATATTCGTTCTAATTGTGTGATGAAAAGTTGTAGTGTGCCTGTAGTTTTAAGGGTGCTCAAATTTGACATATTTAGAATTACAAGGTCAACACCTGACCTGACATAAAAAAATAAATATCTTTATAGTGCAAAACAAATTGGAACTTTTTAGAAGACTCGGGACAGTCTAACACCAAATGTCTGAAAACAAGACTTCTACTGTAGCTTTTAAATCGCACTGCAGCGTTTTCTAAGAAATAAAAACATTTTAAGTAGGCTTGACTCATTAATTGAACAAATCTAAAAAGTGAGGTCAAGCTCTAATAATTTATCTAATGATTGAACATGATCTAAGCCTTTAACGAGTCAAAACTGAATTCTTCATCAATAGTTCGGTTCATTTGCAGTCCTATTAGTAACATCTTTTTCAAGTAATTGAGAAAAATGAGAATCTTGACATTCAAATTTTGTTAAACATTGCAATGATGTATCATAAACAATGCGCCAAAGCGGTAATATACTCTTCCAAACAATGTTATGTATGATAATTGATAAAAAAGAGTTCAGAGGACAAACAGCTTAGAAGAGCATTTAAGAAAGCAAATTTAACTACAAGGAAGAGGGTATACCAAAAATAAAAAAATATCTACCTCATCACAGCGTGGTTCCAACTCCAAACTCTTTTCTGTAATTTCCATCTCGTGCTTAATTTTTGGGATATGATTCATGATTCCATAGGTTGATTTACCATCTGCAAAGGCCTGAAGCCAAAGGGCCACAATTGAAAAGGGGAATCTCAAATAAAATAAAGAGTCTGAAAGTTAATGCATATAATGAAAACTAAAAACAACAGAAAGTTACGTGTGTACTACCCGTGTACTGCACTTGAATGTTTATTGCATCTTTCTTAATTTCATTCACATTCACATCTTTATTTGATTCTTTCATTTCCACAACCTATAATTTTTTAATATCATATAACAATAAATTTTCTATATCATCACACACCTTTCAAAAATAAAAAGTAGAAATATAAGCCCACAAATGACAGAATTTTAATGTGAATTATGCATCTAACATAATAAAACATAGTAATTACAAATAGAATGTCATAATTATTCAGTAAATTAAAGACATGAAAATAATGTTACAAATAGAAAAACGAAAAAGAAACATCATGGTTCCTAATCCTCCCACATGTTAGCTGCCATGGCACTCCTTATAATTGATCCTCGCTTAGCCTCGTCATCATTAGTAAGTGTGTCTCTCTCTATGTCAATATTTATACCAATGTTCATGAGGTTTCGATCAACTTCTTCAATCAAACTTTCGATAGGTTTTACACCCATTAGATAATTACACAAGATACAACATGCTACAATCTTTGTAACTGTATCAACTGGGTAATGAGCCTCTGCACCAGTTGAATTAATTAAAAAAAAAGTATAACCACACCAAATACTCTTTCAAATACAATTCGCAAATAAGAATGTCAGAGATTAATAGTTCTTTAGCATTTTCTAGTTCATGTGATGAGTATTTTTTCAAATGGTGGCAAATACCTCTCTATGGAGTTATTAGTACACTCTTTAACAAATAACCTCCATCCACTAAATAATATTTACCTAGAAGAAATAAGAATATTATAAGTTACTCCTTTTAACTTATAAAATCATAAACTTTTGATACAAATGACTATTAAGTCACCTTCACAGATTATTAGTTTATCTTCTCGTTCTAAAACAGCATTTTTTTTTTTATCCTTGAATCAGATGCATATCCTACCCACCGAGGCAAAACATATGTAAATTTCATGTCAAACAAACATGCCGCTAAGACATTTTTTGTTAGATAGTCTTTTCTTCCTTCATATCTTGGTGTGTCTTTTCTTCCTCGCTATGCTTGTAATCCAGGACATTCAAACTGTACCATGTATATTTCGTTCTGATTGTGTGATGAAAAGTTGTAGTGTGCTTGTAGTTTTAAGGGTGGTCAAATTTGACCTATTTGAAATTACAAAGGTCAACACCTGACATAAATATAAAAATTTATATATTTATACTGCAAAACAAGTTGGAGCCTTTTAGAAGACTCAGATAGCTAGCACCAAATGTCTGAAAAAAAACTAATACTGTAGCTTTTAAGTATCAATGCAGCATTTTCTAATAAATAAAAACATTTTCAGTAGGCTTGACTCATTAATTAAACGAGCCTAAAAAGTGACGTCAAGCTCTAATAATTTACATAATGATTGAACATGATCTAAGCCTTTAATGAGTCAAATCTGATTTCTTCATCAATAGTTTGGTCCATTTGCAGTCCTATCAGCAACTCTTTTTTCAAGTAATCTAGGAAGACTAATATGGAGATCCAAATCTTGTTAAACATTGAATTGATGTATCAAATACAACGCGCCAACGCAGTAATATGCTCTTCCAAAAAAATCTTATGTATCATAAATACGAGTTAAGAGGACAAACTGTGCTTAGAGCATTTAAGAAAGCAAATTTAACTACGAGGAAGAGGCTATACCAAGAAAAATAAATAACTACCTCATCACACATCGGTTCCAACTCCAAAATCTTTTCTGTAATTTCTCTCTTGTGATTAACTTTTGGGATCAGATTCATGCTTCCATATGTTGACTTACCATCTGCAAAGGCCTGAAACCAAAGGGCCGCACTTGAAAAGGGGAATCTCAAATAAAATAAAGAGTCTGAATTTAATGTATATAATGAAAACTAGAAACAACAAAAAGTTACCCGTGTACTGCCCTTCCATCCACAATTTCCCCGAAAACAATTCCAAACTGCTGAACTCCTACACATATTGAAATGACCAGAATAGATATTGCTGGCATAAGGACAAGTAATAAGAGAAAAAAAAAAAAAAAAAAAAAGAGTGGCTTACCAATTTGGAGAGATCAAAAGGGATAAGCTGTTCTCGCTAGAATCCCCACCTTTGCACTACGGGGGCAAAAAAAAAAAAAAAAAACTCCAAATAAACCAAGGTTTTAATTTTATCCCAAAAACCAAAATGCTTAAATGAGTTCATCTTCTTTTCTTTTTTTTAAATGAAAATATTTCTTTTGATAAGGTTTTTTTTTTTTTTTTTGAAACACGTAAATATGCTAATACAGAGTCGTATTTATAAATGAGAATTAAATATAACATCTTTAATATCGAATAATATGTATTTATCAATTTTTTTATGCCCTGGATGTGATTGGCCACACTTAAATGCCACAACATGGTCCAATCTGATTCCAGGCATTTTTTTTGCTTTTTTCGATAAGTCTGATTCCAGGCAGTCAGAAGCATTTCAAAACACAATATGCAAGTCCAAACACTCCAATGCGTAAATTTTAGACAATACACAACGCACGAGAATCTTAATATTGTTGAAGATGAGGCATTCCCATTTCAAGCAGCATAAATATTAAATAACAGTGCAAAATCCAATAAAACAATGCCATAGAATTTTCAAATCCAGTTATGCACAAATGAAGTTCAAAATATAGCCTAATCAATATGGATCCTTCTTAATCTCAGAAAAATTCCAAATGTTAAACCTCATGGTACATAAGCTTAAAATCGGGATCAACAATTTTCTTCCATGGTAGCATATTTCTTTTTTATTTGGTTCTGTCGATATATTCAGTGTTTTTTTTTTTTTTTTTTATGCTGCTTTTGTCCAGCTGGAGAACACAGTTCAGGTTAAGCAGCCACTCTGTGAAAACAATACCGAAAGTTCAACCCGTACCCAATTCTACCCCACCCAACACTTTGTATTGAGTGGGACGACCAATGGCTTCATTTTTTGTTCTTTTAAACTTTTTTCCAGTCGGCCCTCGAATAGCTTCTGCTTCTTCACCTTTGTCATTATTTGAAGAGGGAATTGCTAATGACTCTGGCCAGCTCTGTAGCTTTGCGGCTTGCGTTTACACTGGAATTGCGATCGAATCATCATATAATAGTTGCTAGATATAATAACCTTACAAGGCAGCATAGCTATAGCTGTTTCAAGAAGCGAAATTAGGTCCTGATTAAATAATTTTTCTTACAAATAAATTTCAGTTGCTTGAGTTCCCATTTACATTGAGTCTGATAGACCATCATTAGGGTTTTAATATAAAATCCAATACATCACAAGAAGACTTTTATTACTTTGTACAATTGAACATATTTTTAAACAGCAGAATCGAATCATAATTTAAGTTCCTAAAATTCCTTGAACATTTTATTAGGCATACACTTGAAGATGCAAGTCAATGTCAAAGGTGTATTTTATACACTTCATAAATGTCTTAAAAGACATGCATCACTAATGTTTTATCAGTTATCACTTTTAATTATTTCTTATCTTTAGTAACCAATCACATCCATTCCATTATTTGGTTATATATACTAATTACATAACCAAATATATCTATGCACAGACATTTACAATTTTTATAGAAAATTGTTGTCTGGTTCCACAGATGCCTTGAGTATTGGTGTCATTGACACGAGTTAGAGCCTCAGAGCAGCCACTTTTGAAATAATAAATGTTAAGTCTATCTTGAGACTCATCTCTCCCCAGGACACGCTATAGCAGGACTAAAACTGGGTAATACCCTTTTTACATGCATACTTCTTATATTCAATAAAATTTCCTAATTGATCCACTGTTGTTCTGTGTGTGTGTAATCATTCTATAATTAAAATAGTGGTTATATTAGGTATTTTCTTTGCTTAATTATGCTAATATGCTTCTATGATGTCTATACAAAATTATAGATTAGCTATTATTATATAATCATTTCAAATATAAAAATAAATTAATCAAAAGGCTCGCCAAGTATGCTTTACACCTGAACCTTTAAAGTTGGCTCTCACCACCAGTTGTTTGCTTAAGTATCTCCTACCACACCCAAAAGGGAAGTACAAAAGGAATAACCTTGGCTTCTGCTAAATAATTATTTATATTTCTCACATTTGCAAATTCAAATTCCGTAAATTTTACACCTCAGTGCCTAGAAACAACCTATTACTCATAAAGTAAAAGGCCACTTGGAAAACTATGAATGAAACTGACTCAAATTATAGCCAATTCTTTTCTTGGTAAGTTAGTTTTGCATTACATAAATCGTGATTCATTTAGATTGAATTTCACTTTTAGAAAATCAATTTTTAGATGATTATAAATTTCCATTATTTTTGTAACAACAGTTCTTACAACCTGGGCTGCAGAAGCAGCATGCAATAAGACAATAGCAAAGCATGAGCCATGTCAAACTTGGAAAATGAGCCACTTAAGCAAAAAAGTCTAAAATTTAAGCGGCTGAAACACCACCAAGTACTGGGTGAAAGTCATGAGATACTCTGCACAAGTGGAACAAAATTAATTGACACATAGAAAGAGTTCAGATGGAAGTGGATTGTGGGTTACCCAACTTCTTCACATTATTATAAATCATTTTCTTTTTCTACACATCCAGCGCAAAACTAACCATACTCACCCCTTAAAGCTCTGAATTTACTATGGCATGGGTTACACATTTCACATAGATATAACCAAACTAACACAATTTACTCAAAGTATGCAAATTACATACCTGAGGACAAAGTACAGTATGCTGCCCGGGTTTGTAAAAATTATTACCAATTCCAAACTCATCCAGTTTCCGCATCATAACCCCCATTTGAACCGAATCGTTTGGGTTATCGAAGTACACTTCACAAAATAATGAAAAATAAAAACAGTGCCATGTATAAGCCTAACACAGATATGCACACAATACATGAAAACGTTGGTGTAAAGGGAAATACCTGATGGAGGAACACGGGCATGAGAGGCATATGAAATCCATGAAGTTCTGAGAGCTAATGGGTGAATTTCGGAGATGGGTTTTGAAGGGAGGGCAGAGAAGAGGAGTCTATGGGTGGGTGAAGATGGGATTTTTGGTAGTGCTGCGAAAGGTGTGGATTTGATATATTGTTCGGAACGAAAGAGTTTATGGGGATGGCTGCGATGAGGAAAACGCATGTCTGAGAAACGAAACAGCTTGATGCTTCCTTTATCAAGCTTCCAAGGGTTTAGTTGAGATTCTGAGTGCCAGGGTTTTAAGGTCTCTCATAAAAATAGTGGCTTGGGTCACTATATATTTATAGTTTTTTTTTTTTCCCTTTTGTGCAGAAGGAAGGGAAGGGGTGAGACCCTGACACGAATTTGATTTGGGGAACTGATCTTCTCCCTGTGAATTCCTCTCCTTAAGGATTTAATCATATGGCTATTATTGCGCCACATTACTATTTTACCATTCTCCCATTAATTTATCAAAACTTAATTAAATATGATATCTTTTGAATTTCGAGATAACAATTACGACTTATTTTTCATCCATCTCATTTTACTTTTTAGCGCTAAAATTTTCATATAACAATTACCATCAAGCTTCATTTTACTTTTTGGCGTTAAAATTTCTAAGACAATAATTACCATTATGCTTCCCTCTTTCAATTTCTCTCGACTATCATCAATTTTTATTCGTTACAATTTAAGGTTTGGAAGATTTCATAATTTTTTCTAGTTTGAAAAAGTATTTTAAAATCTTGTTGAGAGAAGAATTCCCTTGAAAATGCTAAGAGAAAAATTTCCTCGGAGAGAATGTGCTCCCATTTGAATTTGGGCTCCCAAACTATATCCAGGTAGGGTCTTTACCTACCAGAATACCCAGTTCACCCTTTCTTTTTTCTTTCTCTTTTGTTTTAACAATAAATATATATACTCATGTTTCTTATTACAAGTCTCAAGGGTCAAGGCCATTCGGTAAGTGTTGTATTTTGTAGTGTTTTGTTTTAGGCTAGAATAAAACTAAGTGTTTTATAACATGAGAACAAAATATGTTGGCAAGTATCAAAACATCCATGAACCCAATCTCTCTCTCCCAAACAGGCCCATCCTCAGGCCCATCCTTCGCAAGATTGGTGTCAGTTTCAGTTAATGGAAACTTAGGAGGTCTTCAATCAAGCGCAGGTCACAAAGACTTCGATCATCGTAAATAAGAGACGCGAAATTTGTTTCCTTAATTGCATATTTCTTAACCTAAAAGTGATTCAATATAAATACTAAAGCTTATGTAAACCCTAGTATTAGTGCCGAATGTGAGAATGAAAGAGAGTAAAGAGAGTTTTCTGTATTAGAAATTTTCTGTGCACTTCGAGAACGTAGGCAAAAGATTTTGTAAAATAGCCTCTCTTTGTTTCACACATTACATGTAAATGGGTTTTGATTTTTTGAACAATCTGAAATGATATGCCGATATGGGTTTTGAACTTCTGAAATGATATGCCGAAATGGGTTTTGAACAATCTGAAATGATATGCCGATATGGGTTTTGATTCTTGCAGACAAATAGATAAACTGAAATATATGGGTTTTGAACTTCTGATTCTTGTAGATTTTGTAGTTTGCAGTTGCAGAGAGAGAGAGAGTTTTGAATTTCTGATTCTTGTAGATTTTGTAGTTTGCAGTTGCAGAGAGAGAGAGAGAGGGGGGCCGGGGAGAGAGACCGAGAATAGAGATGGAGCCGATTGGGAGGCTAAATGATTTGCCCTAAAAAAAAAAAAAATTATTTTTATCCCGGTACAGTTAAAAAATGGGCTACAACAATATAAAACATCAAATTGTTGTTCCAATTTTTAGGCCAAATAATAAATTTGTTTTGAAAGTGTTTTGGTACTATTAAAAATGAAACAAATTGGCCTAAACATATTTTGTTTTCAAAATGGGCTACTGTAGCGGGTCTGGAACATTACAAAACATATAGAAACACGTCCCAAAGAGACCCGTTGAGTATGCTAACACAATCTAATAATTTTAGCACTCAGGTTATTGTTCAATCCCCATAATTAAAATATATAGATATATATTATTAAGTTGAGTATTCTAGCATGAATACTTGAATTTATATAGGCAATAATGTTAGCAGTAGGTCATTGGGATTGAACTCACTCACACACTCCTCCCGGTACAGTTAAAAAATGGGCTACAACAACATAAAACATCAAATTGTTGTTTCAGTTTTTAGGCCAAATAATAGATTTGTTTTGAAAGTATTCTGGTACTGTTGAAAATGAAACAAATTGGCCCAAACATATTTTGTTTTCAAAATGGGCTATTGTAGCGGGCCTGGAACATTACAAAACATATAGAAACACTTTCCAAATAGGCCCGTTGAGTATGCTTACACGATCTAATAATTTTAGCACTCAGGTTATTGTTCAATCCCAATAATTAAAATATATAGATATATATTATTAAGTTGAGTATTCTAGCATGAAAACTTGAATTTATATAGGCAATAATGTTAGCAGTAGGTCATTGGGATTGAACTCACTCACACACTCAATTTGCCTAGAAAACTTGATTTCTGGACCTTTTAATAATGTAAAAATCAGATCATTGTTAAATCTCGCTAATTGAAAAGATTGATTAATTTGGTGCGTTTAGTATTCTAACATGATGACTAAAAATAAAGAATAATTGATAAAAATAATAATGATTTGTTAAAAATGATTTGTTCCGTTGAGTATGCTAACATGACCTAATAATGTCAAAAATAGGTCATTGTTCAATCTTAATAATGGAGAAAAATGATTTGTTGGGTTCAATATGCTAACATGGCCTAATAATATTAGAAATTAGGTCATTGTTCAATCTTACTAATTGAAAATAAAAAATTGTGAAAATTAGACAACTGAACTAAATAGGTTCGTATTAATGAATAAAATAGTTAGCACTCTTTTTGCGTGTAATTTCGGCTATTTGTCTAGATCAAAATAGCATGATTATAGCAATTGGGATCAACACCGCCTAATCAAATCACCCAATTGTTACTAATTTAGTAATTTTACAAATAAAGTTGGACATATGAAACCATATAGGATGTAGTCTAATACTTTATCACCTTTCAAAAATAGAAGGTGTTCAAGTACTCTTAGTCCTAACGGCTAGGCCTCACCATGTTTTGCAGAAATTTAAAAATAAACTATTTCATGAAATTCTTTTGAAAAATATATAAGATAAAAGGAAGACAACAACTATATAGTTAAAAATCTAAAAAATCGTGGAAAAAATGAGAACAAGAAAATAATAATTATTAGGGATGCATACAACTACTCAAAGTGGGTTCAAAATAAGCTGGATTTTTTTAGGTTGCGTTTACTAACCGAAAACGTTTTTTGTTTTATGTTGTCAGCCCCTAAAAAGACAAAACAAAAACAAAAAACATGTTTAATAATATGTTTTTGTTTTCCCGTAACAGAAAACGTTTTCTATTTTTGTGAAGAAATGAGAAAACATAAAAAGGTGTTTCTCATGTTTTTGACACTGTTGAGCAAAAACGTTTTCACTATTATTATTACATATATACATTGTTCATTTCAAATAAAATGTATGTTATTCATTTTATATACTAATGCTACATATTAAATACTAATAAAAATATATTTTTAATATATAATTATATATATATATATATATATATATCAGTGTAAATTATTTTTTATTTAACAAAAATATATTTTTAAAATATAATATATTATATAATAGTGTAAATTATTTTTTGGGACAAAAAAAAATGATATATTATATATTTATTATTTATTTTATATAATATTATTAAATTATTATGTAACAGATCTAATATATTATTATATACCATATCTATATTATATTATAATATAGTTATATTATTTAATATTTTTATTTATTATAATATAATATATGTTAAATATATTGTATATTTTATAACAAATGTATAAATGATGCATATGCATGCACTTATATACATAATTGGTGAGATTGTTTTTGTCCTAATATATCTTATTTTGTATTTATGTATTGGTTATTATTAAGATTCATGATTTTAAATTGAATATTATATTTTATTATCATGTATTATATATTTTTAATATTTGTGAATTAATTGAATTGCATACATATTTAACATTTTTTTGTATTAATGAAAAAATTAAAAGTAAAATAAAATAATTAAAAAATGTTATGTAAATTTATAACAAATATGTATTATTAAACACTATTATTATTTCTTACTTTCAAAATTGTGACAACAACAAATGTTAATAAACGTTATTTTTACTTTTTATTGTCACTCAAGAAAACAAAATTATGTTTCTGCTTTCTTTAGATTACAAAAGCAAAAAAAGGAAATGTTAGTAAACACATTAGTATTTTTCCTAAGATAGGTCTAATCACTCAATTAGCATACACTAAAAAAAAAAAAAAAAAAAACAAAATCCACCTAATATAGATGATGGGTAAAGTGCAAAAAACCTCCTGAATTACGTTTGAATTTACAAATAACCCCCCTGAACTATATTTTGTGTATAAAACCCCCTAAACTATTTTATTTTGTTACAACATACCCCAAAGGCTATATTATATTTTATTAAATAATCATAATGCCCCTTCTTATTGAATTACATTTAATATTTTTTTATCTAAATAAATTATGAAAAAATTCATACTAATTTTGATGAGATATTTTTCATTAAATTTGCATAAAATTTATCTTTAATTTTAAATTAATTATTTAATTTTTTTAAAAAAATTTAATTAATTTTTTTATTTTTAATGAATACATTACATGAAAATAAAGTATTTTTCAAAAGTACTTTATTAATTTTCCATCAATATATTGTATGAAAAAGATGATATTTTTTTTTTTTGTACAAGAAAACGTTTAAATTGGTTATAATACATTTTATTATAAATAATAAAATTTTAATAATAAATTAATCAATTTGGAAAATAGTAGTTACAAATTTATTTATCTATTTAATTTTTTAATTTTTATTTTTATGATAAATTGATACGAATAATAAAATTAAGGTAAATAGTATAATTAATATTTACACAAGAGAAAAGATAATAAAAATGATTTAATAAGAAATGAAAATTTTAAGAGAAAGGGTAAAAATAGTCTTTTGTAATAAATTTGTCCTTAATTACAACAAATCAATAGTTCATGGGGGCATTTTTTAGTTCAAAGGTTATTTGCAAAAAAGCAATAGTTTAAGGAATTTTTTTGCACTTCATAGTTAAGATGGAAAGGGCAGTGCTGGCATCTTAGATGTTTTCATAAATATGTTTATTTCTAATTCATGAATTCAGGAGATTCATTCATTCCAAGTCCCAACTATGAACTTGAATAAATTTATTCATCTATCACATCATAGGAAGCAAGAAACATCACATAATTTTAGAACCTTTCAGAGAATTAAAATGCTTATATATATGTCAACGCATTCTTCGTGTGTACATGTAGTTTTTAAATTCGAAGAGTTATGAATCAGAATTATTTGTAGTATGCATATAAATACTTGTAAAGTACTTATGAATGTAAAAATTAAAAGGTTCTAACAATTGAAAGAAATATAAAGAATTTTATTAACAACAGATTTGCCTCCACAACAAAGGGTAGTTGTTCTACATCGGATCCGGATGGAAAGTAAAATGAGTATAAATGAGTGGGTATGCAGCACAACCCAATAACTTAAATTTTTGAATAAATAGATAAACGGCCACCTATTAAAGTTGGTATCAGAACCAGATTCAGTCCTTGATCCATTATCACCCCAAATCTCAGGCCTGGAGACATCCAGGTGAGCCCACCCGAGTAGCCATATAGAGCTAACATACCATTTTCATTCACCTTCTTTTCCCCAACTTCCTTTAATTATTTAAGTTCACAAAAGGAGTGATCATCACAGAAGCTACAAAAATAACACCCAACTGTAGCATCCAAAACCCAAACAAGATACGCACCACAGCTGGGAATAACATTAACACCCCAAAGCATATATTACAAACACTTCTAGCATGCTACCACATCTCTGCCTAAGAACTGATCTCGGCAACAACCACTCAGCTGCAATTTAACAAGCCACAGAAGATCTCCAAACCAGCAAGCTGTACAGATATTTTTCACTAATGTACGGATTATAATTTATCAAGTTCACTTGCTTACGAGGACATTACCCAGTGGCCTAGTTGGTAGAGCACCCATCTCTCCGATCAGGTGCCCGTGTTCGAGTCCCTGCGCTTCACTACTAATAGGTGTTGTGTACATATGAATGGATGTCTTCCAAACATTTCACTGGTAAAAAAGTCCGAGTTGGTTCAATCCCTAATCAAATTACAAAATTAGATTATAAGGGAACTAGATAGAAAATAGGTTAGCAGCAACCATTCAAAAATCAAGAACTGTATAGTCTGTAGTGCCGGCAATTTTCCAGTATGGTTGCTGTAGAAGCAAGCTCGGTTAAATTATTTTGTTTATATAAATGACGAAACCACATCTAATAATACCAAAACAAACAATATCAAGTATATGAGAATAATTAAAATATAGTGCAAGAAAAAAATAGAAAAGACTTACTGAGATTAATGAATAGGATAACAAATAATTAGTGACTCTTCAAGGGTCATTTTCTCCGTGCATCATCTTATTTAGCAATTCCAAACGCCGGTCAAATGGAACACCAAAAAATGCGCTTTTGTGCTGAGAACATTTGAGAAGGAACGAAAATGCATCCGACTGAATACAATCAGGAACTCCAATGTTTATCAGTTCCGCAAATACTTCTTCGTCTGAATGATAATCAGCTCGTGCTTTCTCAGCTATTGCAACTATCTTTGCTGCAATTTCGAGTCCCCTCTCAGCAACAAGATTTCTTTTTTCAATTGCCTCAGCTACCTTGTTAATTCCAGATTCAATGACTTCAATCTCTTTCCCAAATAAATCAACCATTAGATCATTTCTTTTTGTACCTTTTGAAGACTCCCCACACTCTGAATTTGACTCATAGTTGTCTAAATTACAACCAGTTGAGGTGCCAGTATCCATTGCCCATTTGAGAACTTTTTCCTTTGCACTAACAAAACCTTGACCATTAGCTCTATCTTTTGCAAAAAGTTCATACAACTTACCATAATGGTTTATTTTGGTATGCCTCCATTTTGAAGCTGATGGTTTCTCCTAGAAAAGTAAGAAACGTATAATAGGCATTCAAATATATATAAATATATATAAAACGATTAAATGAACTAACAATAAAATAATTAAAATAGAAGTCTAACAAAATTCCTACGTACCTCTATGAGGGCCTTCCATACTTCTGGCTCAGCCTCAAACAATTTTGTTTCTGGACTCCATGATATCCCACTTAAATTTTTGAATAATTCAAAACATGTGTTAAATTTCGTTTTCAAATAATAAATACGATTTTTCAACTGACGTTTAGTAAACGGATAGGCAAGTTTTTGAGAGCATATCTTCATAGCATTTAAATATGCAACAGAATACAAAGTTCCATCAACTATATTCCCATTTTCTTGTTGCTCCAGTAGTGCATCAAATAATACGTCATCCATTTCTTCAGTCCATTTTACTGCATTGTTCTTAATTTCATCCACATTCATATCTTTATTTGATTTCTTCATTTCCACAACCTGTAATTTTTTAATATCAGATAACAATAAATTTTCTATACCATCACCCCCTTTTTTTTAAAAAGGGTAGAAATATAAGCCCACAAATGACAGAAATTTTTAATTTGAAATATGCATCTAATATAATAAAACAAAGTAATTACAAATAAAATGTCATAATTATTCAGTAAGTTAAAGACATGAAAGTACTGTTACAAATAGAAAAAGGAAAAAGAAACATTATGGTTCCTAATCCTCCCACATGTTAGCTGCTATGGCATTCCCTAAAATCGATCCTTGCTTAGCCTCATCATCATTAGCAAGTGTGTCTCTCTCCTCGTCAATATGTATATCAATGTTCATGAGGTCTCGATCAACTTGTTCAATCAATATTTCATCACGTTCTACACCCATTAGATAATTATGCAAGATACAACATGCTACAATCTTTTAAACTGTATCAAATGGGTAATGAGCCTCTGCACCAGTTGAAATAATTGGAAATCGTTTTTTAACCACATCAAATACTCTTTCAATTACATTGTGCAAGGAAGAATGTCGGAGATTAAATAATACTTCAGCATTTTCTCTCCTCGGCAATATGTATATCAATGTTCATGAGGTCTCAATCAACTTGTTCAATCAATATTTCATCACATTCTACACCCATTAGATAATTATGCAAGATACAACATGCTAAAATCTTTGTAACTGTATCAAATGGGTACTGAGCCTCTGCACCAGTTGAAATAATTGGAAATCGTTTTTTAACCACATCAAATACCTTTCAATTACATTGTGCAAGGAAGAATGTCGGAGATTAAATAATACTTCAGCATTTTCTAGTGCACGTGTTGTGTATTCTTTCAGATGGTAGCGATTAGTGAACACCTCTATATGGAGTTATTAGCCCATTCTTTAACATATAACCTCCATCCACTAGATAATATTTACCTAGAAGAAATAAGAAAATTATTTGTTACTCTTTTTAACTTATGAAATCACAAACTTGATAGAAATTACTATAAGTTACCTTTAGGGATTATTACTTTATTTTCTCGATCTAAAAGAATTTTTTTTATTACCCTTGAATCAGATGCAGATCCTTCCAATCCCACCGAGGCAAAACATATGTAAATTTCATGTGAAATGAGCATGCCGCGAAGACATTTTTGTGTTGGATAGTCTTTTCTTCATAGATATCTTGGTGTATCTATTTTAGACACTTTCATACGAATATGAGTCCCATCAAATTGATCCTACACAATCCTGAAATTTATAAGAAGTGTATTATTATTGTTTTATATGTAGAAAATATTTAAAAAATAATATTAATGGTATAAGATTTATTTTTACCTTGAAATATAGATAGAATCTTACTATTGCGTATTTGTGGAGGGTCTTCCGAAGCACTTGGTTGTTTTAGGTATAAAGTTTCTAAACTGATTGTTGCTTTTAGCACATCATGAAAATGGTAACAAACAGTCCCGCCAGATTGAACAAAGAAGAACTGGATGGCACGGTTTTTCACGTTATGCGCTCAGACATAAAGAAACTTACTTTCTCCTCAACCAAAGCATTTCTATTGTCCTTGCAATGACCGGTAAAATGAAGTAAGTTACACAATTTAGTAAATGCATATGGTCCCATACGTTATATGTCACTATAATTCTCACCAGAAGCAAGTTTTTTCATTAGTTGTTCATGTACACTAAGTTTTTCCCCATCAATGTCATCTATTGCCCTTTTCACATAGTGTCAATGCAATGTCATTCCCATCATCTAAAGTACGTGAACATAATAAATAAGTTGAACCACCTCCATTTTTCATCTCCATTTCCAACTATTTAAATATTCTACAATATTTTTGCACAAAGTTTCTTCTTCACAGTCTTCCAGTTCATCTGCATCATTCTTATCCCAACTATCATTTAAATCTCCGACTATTTCCATCTAGCAAATCTATGTAATCAATAAATAATTTGTAACACAAATGATGAGAAACTAAAGTTATTACGTAGTAACTAACGGGTCTCCAAAATTTTTAGCTAATTATTATTCGGTATATATATATATACACACACACACACACACATATTAACTCACTAAACCATATTTGACATAATGGTAAAAGTGTAGCATGAGAGCTTTTTTGCCATTTAATCATCTCCAGGGTACTACTTAAGAAGGCATTCGGGCCTAGCCTTCTTGACTTTCATTAAGTGCCAAATTGGAGAGGAAAGGTGGTCGACCTTTGTCTATGTGGAAGCTGGCGTGGCTAAAATGCTATGAGCTTATATATGCAACCCACTAAACCGCTAAACAAATAAAGTTCTAGAGTTCTTAAAGTACACACATTCACCCTTATTCAAAATCACAAAAATGAAGGTGGTAGATAGATTGGTATTAAATTCCTTAAATGATTCCATTGGAGGTAGGCAGATTTTGGATCTGACACTGAAACAAACGAACATGTGACTTTGAGAATCAGAAAAAATTGTTGTTACAAGTAAGCTTCAATCTCGAGAAGGTACATGTTCATGTGCTCTAAGGGACCTCACGATGAATTATTGATGTAGGACAAGAGAGCAACCTTAAATAGCTAAGAACTCAAAGAATTCAGAGTCTGAAAGTTCTAACAACTAGGGCTGAAATTTGGAGGTTCGATGGTAGAAATGTAGAAAAACAAAGGAGAAGTGGCTGGAAATTCAAATAAACAGAGCTATGGTAGTAGAGAGAGGATTGAAAACAACAAAAACCTATTGAAATCACACGAACAAGGCCTAGGCATCACACCCCTAAAGAAGGCCTCACACCCTCAGAATTTGTGAATCACTCACAAAAAAATCTCCAAGATTTTTATTCATTCATTGACTGCCTCACCAAGTTTATATCATACCCTTCTTATAACAACTTATGACCCTCAGATTACCCCATGATTGAGGTAATCAGAAGTTGACTCTATAGCATAATAAAAGTAATCACCCCGTAATTGAGGTAATCAATATTTGACTCTATGATTACCCCATAATTGAGGTAATCAATATTTGACTCTAGCAAAATAAAAGTAATTACTATGGACGGATGCAATTTGACTGAAATTGATGCAAGCTACAATAATTATGCAATTTGACCAAATCCCCCTAATTATGAACGACTCCAAGTGGACCCCCCATCATCTAGCATGTGCCAAATTAAGGCTTGAGCCATGTAACTTTCCTTTTTGCGCCTTTTGTATATCCTTAAAGATGTCTGCAATTGATCTCTATCACTATCAATTCTCCCAGGCTTGGGAAAACTCGAACCCAACGAGTTAAAAGGATAAAATTGCTTATAAAGGTAAGGAGGTAGGCATTGGAACTCATTGTCGTTAATCCAAGTACAATAAAAAAGTGGACATCCCCTCCCGTTACCAAGGAACGTTTGATAACCACATCCGCTTGTTGAAACAAGTTGGTGATCAAATAACTGATTAACAATTGCATCGAGGAAAAGGAAGCGCCTTCCAGTATGAAGTTTGAAAATCAGCGTCCAGGCAATATTCATAACAGCACCCATAAGGTATTCCAAGGAACCATTATGGACCATCTGTTTTGCTTTCATAGCAGCATCAACCTCTGAGAAAACACATGCCGATTGGTTGACCTCTGCAAGCAAATCAATCTTCAAGTTAGGAGTAGAAAAATTAGAAAGCCTCATATTGCGTAGATGTGCGCCCAAGAAGATTTTTTGAATCTGGATGCAGCCGGAAGGTATGACATCACAAAAGCTGAAATGACAATCGCAAAGGAACCCTAGGAAATCATAAAGTAGAACTAGCAACACCTCGAGTGTAACTTTATAAAGAAAATGAACCGGCTCCCTGAGTTCAGCATTTCTCAGGAATGGTTCCAGAAATTGGAACAAATTTACCAGCGAGCCTTGAAAATAAGGCCACCCCTTTTGAGAGTTTCCTGGCAACAATTTTGACATGAAATTTTTGTGCCTCACCAGCTCAAGCCACGCAAAGCTGAATGCATGAACTGTAAGGGGCTACAAAGCGTGGAATGCACTAGAAAAAGCAGTCAAAACCTGAAATTTTCCACCATCAAAGACAGGTTCAAGGGAACCCTGGTCCAGCAGCCAGTTCAGGAACAACCTAAAATATGGCCTTGGATTAACAAATGCTTTCTTCTTCTCTGCATCTTCCTGAATAAATTTTACGGTTATTATCAAAACCTTAGGTAGAATAGAGAGTTTAATAGGTCCATGGTCGACAGAGCAGAACTTGAGGATTGCAAAGACCAGTTTTGCATATCTATCAAAGGCAAGGAAAGACAGCGGCTGTACTTGTTGAGATGATTGCAAAGCATGTGATACGGAAAGTTCCAAGAGGTGGCGAAAAAAATGGTCTGGCATATCATCCCCTTTCAGAAATCCACTGTGCTGCAATTGCAAGACATAATGGGCACAACCAGCAGCATTTGCACCAGGAAGTTCACATATCTGATACCACTTTGCAAACAACATGGACACCTGCTCACAAAAGCCAGCAGGATCTGGTTCCACTGGCTCAGGGACAGTATATTCTTCCCTACCAGCTGCTGAATGATCAACAACCTTTTTGTCTCTCGGTGGTCTGTATATCCTCCTTTTTGACAATTACACAAGCCAATGCGATAGCAATGGCAGAAGGATTCCTTGCATCCTTAACCATCCGTAGAAATGACTTCGGAGACCCAGGTCTAGCCACAAGTGTTGCCAGTGCATGAACGAGATTATGAGGTTCCGAAATGACGCTGGAATCATTGATCACCAACGCCTGAATAAGGGAGACTGCAAACTCAGTAGCAGACTTATTCCTTTCAACATTAATAAGCTTTGCTATGGGCATGTTATATTCCGACATGTATAGCAAGTCTTGGCGAATAAGACTGTTAGAAGTTTTATATATATATGTTGGGTCATTATGTAATTACATTTAGTTAATAGGACCCTCGTGTTATTATGCAAAACTTGTACCCTTTATATATAAGCCTACACAGGCTTATTAGGTTATTGTGTTGAATATACAATTTTAGTGTTTTGCTCTCTCTCTCTCTCTCTCGATTCTGAACATGGTATTAGAGCAAAATGATTATGGGTGTGAGAGTCAGTAGGTGGGTTGTTTTGTATAAGATCTGAGTTCTTGTATACGATCTGAATTGCAATTGGAATCACGATTGTGTTTTTGGTGTCTCTACCGGCAACTTCTCCTTCGTCGTCGTCGGCAATTCCTTGTTCACCGTAGTCGGATCTGAAGCTTGTTCGTCGTCGTCTCTGCTTTCTTCGTTGTCGCCGGCAGCTCTTCTTTGGTTGTCAGCGAGCTCGCCGACATCTGCCGTCTCGATTTGCAGAGGTGAGGTTGGTTTTTTGGCCGGAAGTTGCAGCCGCTGCTTGTGATTGGGTTGCCGTCGCTTCCGCCGTGTTGTACACCGGTGTTTGTGAAGGTGTGAAGAAGAAGACCCGTGTTTGGCTACACGGTTATGCTATTCCTACCCAGGTTTAGTAAACCTGGGATAGCTATTCCAATTCCGGTTTACTAAACCAGGGATAGCCCAGATCCAGCCTGTTTGCCCAGGATCCGACCCGTTTGCCCAGATCCGACTCGTTCCCAGGTTCGGTCAGAATACAAATTCTGCATTTTTTTTTTCCCCTCTTCTTCTCTGTTTTCCTGGATTAAATATGGCGTCCAGTTCAGATTTGCTTTCTCCCACATTAAGTCTTCATTCTCCCATGACTTCAGTTAAACTCAATGGGAAGAACTACATACTGTGGGCTAAATCTGTTGCCATTTTTCTCAAAGGCAGAGGTCTGGGCAATCATCTGACTAAAGATAAACCCAAGGAAACTGATACTTCTTTTGATACATGGGAAAAGGAAGATGCTCAGATCATCTCTCTACTGTTAAACAGTATTGAATCCTAAATTAGTTCAACTTTACTTTACTTGGATACTGCCAAGGAGATATGGAACAGATTGCAGCAATTGTATTCTGGGACAGGTAATATCACTCGTGTTTATGAGCTATGTAAGCAGTACTTGCATCTTGAACAAGGTAATCATAGTATAGAGGCGTATTATTCCACAGTTATGGGAGTCTGTGAGGAGCTGAATATGTATTAGCCCATTACTGCTGATGTTCGCAGTATGCAACAACAACGTGAGGACTTTAATGTTGTCCGTTTTCTCATCGGTCTGTCATCAACATATGAGCCTTTTCGTGCACAGATTATGGGCAGTCCCACCCTTCCCTCTCTTGCTGAGGTGTTCTCCCGACTTCAACGCGCTACACTTGCCAATGACACCTCAAATTTGAATTCTGGGCAGAGTGGTAAAAGTTTAGCTTTGGTAGTGTCAAAGGGAGAACATAATGCTTACCATGGAGGTCGTGGGGGACGCTTCACCCGTGGTGGTCTTGATTCACAGGGAGGACGTGGTCGTGGTAGGGAACCACGAAAATGTACTCATTGTGGCTTTCTAATCATACTGTGAACTATTGTTGGGACCTTCATGGCAAACCATCTAGTTATGCCAATCAAGTTTCCTCCTCTCCGAATGATGTTGCTTCTCCATCTCACAATGTATCTGAATCAGCAACAGTCCCGGTTCCACGGGATGAGTATAATCAGTTTTTGTCTTATAAGCAAGCATCTAATTCATCTTCCACGTCTACCTTTGCCCAATCAGGTAATGCGCCCACGTGTCTATTGTCTTCCACTAACAGTCCTTGGATCATAGACACTGGAGCATCCAATCATATGACTGGATGTTCTTCTCGTCTATCTGATTTTAATTATGTACCTTCTTCTCAACGTGTTACTCTTGCTAATGGTTCATCCACTCAGGTTTCAGGTTTGAGGACTACTCAGCTTAGTGATTCCTTGTCTCTCTCATCTGTTTTATATGTTCCGCAGTTTCCCTTTAATTTAATGTCTATCAGTAAGCTTACTAAATCTCTCCAGTGCTCTGTTACATTTGATCCTACTTCTTGTGTGTTTCAGGATCTCAAGACGAAGAAGAAGATTGGTACGGGGCATGAAGCCAGTGGCTTATATTATTTTGATTTGGAACCTTATCTTATGGCTCTTCAGTCTTCTCTGTCTCCATTCCAGTTGCATTATTGTCTTGGTCACCCGTCACTTCAAGTTTTGAAGCGTCAAGTTCCTAGTCTTCGTCATTTGAAATTCTTGTCATGTGAAGTTTGTCAACTTAGTAAGCACCATCGCGTGTCTTTCAAGTCTAGGGTTAATAATCGTGTCTCTAGTCCTTTTCATTTGGTTCATTCAGATGTATGGGGTCCAATAAAGCATTCTTCAATTAATAAATTTCATTATTTTGTGACTTTTGTGGATGATTATTCTTGCCTGACTTGGTTGTTTCTATTAAAAGATCGTTCTGAGTTATTTTTAATTTTTCAAAAATTTCGCAAAGAAGTCAAAACTCAATTTGGATGCCCAATTCGTATTCTACGTTCTGATAATGCTAAGGAATATTCCTCAAACCCCTTTGATACATATCTTAGTGATAAAGGAATTATTCACCAAAATTCATGTGTTTATACTCCTTAACAAAATGGAGTTGCAGAACGTAAGAATCGACACCTCTTAGAAGTAACCCGTGCTCTTTTGTTTCATATGCGTATGCCTAAACGGTTTTGGGGTGATGCTGTTCTTACTGCCTGTCATCTTATTAACCGTATGCCATCATCTGTATTAGATGGCAAATCTCCATATTCTTTTCTCTTCCTCCTAGAGTTTTTGGATGTGTATGTTATGTCCACAATCTTGGTCCTGGTTTTGATAAACTAGACCCTCGTGCCACAAAATGTGTCTTTCCTGGCTACTCTCGTTCTCATAAAGGTTATTGCTGCTATAGTCCTGTTTCTCAATGATACTTTATTAGCGCGGATGTCACCTTTTGTGAGTCCATCCCATATTTTTCAGCTAATGATTCATTTCTTGATATCACTCCTGAGTCGCCTCTTCCTGCGGTTCCTCTTCCCTCACTTTCTCTTCAACCCAGCTCTCCTTCACCTGCCCCGTTACAGGTGTACAAAAGAAGACCAAAGCTATCTGCTGTCGTGCCTCCTCCATCATCTTCAGAGTCTTTGGATCTTACACCTTCCAATGTGTCTAATTCCTTGCCGATTGCACTTCGTAAAGCTCCTCGCTCGTGTGTTACTAAACATCCCATTGCTCATTATGTCTATTATAATTCCTTGTCGCCATCATTCTCATGTTTTTCCTCTAAGTTGTCTACTACATTTGTTCCTGAGACTGTGCAGGATGCTTTGTCTGATTCAGGCTGGAGGAAAGCCATGCAAGATGAAATGGATGCTTTGCATAAGAATGGCACATGGACTCTTGTTCCATTCCCTCCAGGTGCCAAACCTGTTGGTTGTCGCTGGGTATATACTGTGAAGTATCTTCCAGATGGGTCTGTTGAGCGTTTAAAAGCCCGTCTTGTTGCCAAAGGTTATACCCAAACTTATGGTATTGGCTATGATGAGACGTTTGCCCCTGTTGCTAAGATTTCTTCTATTCGTGTTTTGATTTCTCTTACTGCAAATAGACATTGGCCTCTGTTTCAGTTAGACGTTAAAAATGCCTTTTTGCATGGTGACTTAGCAGAAGAGGTTTATATGGAGCAACCACCTGGGTTTGTTGCTCAAGGGGAGTATCTTCACACTGTTTGTCGCCTTAAAAAGGCCTTGTATGGATTGAAACAATCTCCACGGGCTTGGTTTGGAAAATTCTCTGAGGCAGCATTAAAGTTTGGTCTTCACAGGTGTCAGACTGACCATTCGGTATTTCACCAGCGCACTAAGCTGGCTTCATAATTCTTGTGGTGCATGTAGATGATATTGTGATCACAGGTGATGATTCTGAAGGCATTGCTAAGTTGAAGTTGTTTCTGCAATATCGAATCCACACTAAAGACTTGGGTAAACTTAGGTATTTCTTGGGTATTGAAGTTGCTAGATCCAAGATAGGTATAAGTTTATCCCAACGAAAGTATGTGTTGGACTAATTAGAAGAAACAGGTATGTTAGGTGGTCGTCCGGTTGATACTCCTATGGATTCAAATACAAAACTTGTAGCTGATGTGGGTGATCTATTTAATGACCCAGGCAGATTTCGTCGCCTTGTTGGGAAATTAATTTATCTCACTATCACTCTACCTGATATTTCATATGCTGTTAGTGTTGTAAGTCAGTTCATGGGAGCTCCTAAAATGCCATATTGGATTGCTATTCTTCGGATTCTCCGATATCTCAAGTAAGCTCCGGGTTTTAGGTTACTATATAAACCAAATGGTCATCTCAGGGTGGAAGGTTTTACAGATGCCGACTGGGCCGGTTCTCCTTTAGATAGGAGATCTACTACAGGCTACTGCACATTTGTAGGAGGAAATCTAGTTATATGGCGAAGTAAAAAGCAAACGGTGGTAGCTCGATCTAGTGCTGAAGCTGAGTATAGGGCAATGGCCCATACCACTAGCGAGTTGACATGGATACAACATTTTCTAAAAGAACTTGGGTTGACAGTTGAAGCTCCTACTCCATTGTTCTGCGATAATCAAGCAGCAGTTCACATTGCATCGAATCCTGTGTTTCATGAGAGGACCAAACATATTAAAGTTGATTGTCACTTCATTCGAGAAAAAATATTGCTTCTCTACTCCATTTGTTAAATCTGAAGATCAATTAGCTGATATGTTTACCAAAGCATTGGGTCATAATCGGCTAAGAACTATCTGTTTCAAGTTGGGACTATTTGATATATATTCTCCAGCTTGAGGGGGAGTGTTAGAAGTTTTATATATATATGTTGGGTCATTATGTAATTACATTTAGTTAATAGGAACCTTGTGTTATTATGCAAGACTTGTACCCTTTATATATAAGCCTACACAGGCTTATTAGGTTATTGTGTTGAATATACAATTTTAGTGTTTTGCTCTCTCTCTCTCTCTCTCGATTCTGAACAAAGACCAAGAATTATAACCTTGTTAAACTTCCTCTCCTCACCTGAATAAATCCTTGGAATATAAGTACGATCAATCCAAGCCACTTTGAACGGTTGTGGATATGGTTGGATGGAAAGTTTGAGACGCTTAACCGTGGTTGTGAAGACAACACTTGGGCTGCCACTGCCATCAATAATAGGCTTCCGAGCTTGGTTTCCGCAATGAACTTGCATCTGAAAATTAGAGGTGAGCCACCCATCTTCGTCTTCAACATTAGGGGATGCAAGGATGTGCCTCCCAATAGACATGGATGGAACATTCTCTTCATCCTCTTCCGGATAATCAGTGTTGTAGGTTCCATGATGAAGCAGGTTCTCATTAACCTTGCTAGCCATAGTACTCTTTCCTTCAGGATCATCTATGTTAGATAAAGATGGTTTTGATCCCTCATTTGGCTCCATTATTGCTGTCCAAGTGCTGCAATTTCCATCACTCAACTTCTTCGTAATCTCTCCAGCAGTATCATGTGTCTCATGATGATTTACCTCTAACCGCTTTTTTGGAAACTCTAGCATGGGATGTAGTGGTGGGTCAGCCTTCAAATCACGCCTTTGCTGGGAGTGTAAAGGCTGTTGTTGCTCGCGGTTTCTGCCATCATTAGTACCAAATGCATATTCTTCTTTAAGGGCTACCGATTTGTTAAAAGGCTGCGAAATTCGAGCTACTATCTTATCGCATCGAGCATTCAGCCCTTTAAGTTGTTCCACAATATGAGACAACAATTCAATCTCCTGATTATTATCCAATGTTTCATTGCCCGATTGAGTAAACATAACATCTACTTAGGCTCTGATACCAAAAACTGATATAGGACAAGAGAGTAGCCTTAAATAGCTAAGAACTCAAAGAATTCAGAGTCTGAAAGTTCTAACAACTAGGGCAGAAATTTGGAGGTTCGATAGTATAAATGTAGAAAAACAAAGGAGAAGTGGTTGGAAATTAAAATAAACAGAGCTATGATTCAAGATATTAGTAGAGAGAAATGATTGAAAACAACAAAAACCTATTGGAATCACACCAACATGGTCCAGGCAACACACCTAGAGAAGGCCTCACACCCTCACAAATTGTGAATCACTCACAAAGAAATCTCAAAGATATTTTTATTCATTCATTGACTGCCTCACCAAGTGTACATCATACCTTCTTATAGCAACTTATGACCCTGAGATTACTCCATGATTGAGGTAATCAAAAGTTGACTCTGTAGCTTTATAAAAGTAATCACCACGTAATCGAGGTAATCAATATTTGACTCTAGCATAATAAAAGTAATTACTACTAACGGATGCAATTTGATCATAATTGATGCAAGCTACTACCATAATTATGCAATTTGACCAAATCCCCCAATTATGCAAGACTCCAAGTGGACCCCCCATCATCTAGCATGTGCTGAATTAAGGCTTGAGCCTTGTAACATTCCTTTTTGCGCCTTTTGTATATCCTTAAAGATGTCTGCCATTGATCTCTATCAATTATAGATGGGAGGATTTGGTGTCAGACTGCTGGTGGTACAATAATATGGAGCTGGCACATTAGTAAATTCGTCGTATAAATTGGTCAGATATCACAATGTCAACACAACATGCTCGAGCTTTCAATAATCACAATTTTTTCATGTCGAGAAAATGTGGTAATGAAGGTTGTACTCTAACAAGATTTAGAAACAAACCTTGATGACAACATCAACATACAAACCTAAAAATAGAATTATAGATGCATGATCTCAAAGTATACATTGAATGGTATTATGATGCACAATCTTAAATTTTTTCAATGCTTGACAAATAAATGACATCTTGATTTGGATTGATGACAGACTTCAGCAATCTTGCTCAATCTGAAATATGTTTTTAGATTTCAGTTAAAGGAACCAAAGAGAACAAGATTCTCAATTTGGTTTGAAGCATTGGGTTTCAACATGTTAATCCCCTTCCTACCAACACAAAACCCCACCCCCCCCCCCCCCCCCCAAAATATATATATATGTGCGCGCGCGCGCCTGTGTGTGTGTACATACACAATCTGAGTATATTTTGATATTGTCACTCAAAATATGATGATTTGATTGATAAATGTACTTTTAAGGGTGGTCAAATTTGACCTATTTGGAATTACAAGGTCAACACCTGACCTGACGTAAAAAAATATATATATATTTATAGGGCAAAATGTTGGGGGCAGCGGAAGCGCACAAATACAAGATCCAATGAAAGGTAAACAAAACAATCACAAACACAAGATATACATGGTTCAGCCAAAACCGGCTTACGTCCATGGATGAGAAGAGATTTCACTATGATTCGTAGAGATATTACAACAATAAAGTACCAATACCACCACTCCACGAGCCTATTTCCTCGCTACCAGCGTCACCGGTGTTTTTCCTACTCTAACAACCCGCGTACTACCTCTATCCATCAACTCCCTCATGAGACTACATCGCTCTCAATCTCATAAATATCAACCCAAAGTCTATGTATCTATTAATAGAGTTCCAAATCCAATTCCTTGTTGGACAAGGATTACAATTTCTTAGAGGCCAAGACTTGCCAAACAAGAAATTACCAAACATAATACAACTCTAAAATAAAAACATAATTAGAATATGAATTTGAGACACAATTTCCAACACAAAACAAATGTCTAGAAGACTCGGATAGCTAGCAGACTAGCACCAAATGTCTGAAAACAGGACTTCTACCATAGCTTTTAAGTAGCACTGCAGCATTTTCTAAGAAATAAAAACATTTTTCAGTAGGCTTGACTCATTAATTGAACGAGCCTAAAAGGTGAGGTCAAGCTCTAATAATTTATTTAATGATTGAACATGATCTAAGCCTTTAACGAGTCAAAACTGAATTCTTCTTCAATAGTTTGGTTCATTTGTAGTCCTATTAGCAACACCTTTTTCAAGAAATCGAGAAAACCTATAATCTTGACATTCAAATTTTGTCATTGGAATGATGTATCATAAACAATGCACCAAAGCGGTCATATACTCTTCAAAAAACATGTTATGTATGATAATTGATAAATAAGAGTTCAGAGGACAAACAGCTTGGAGCATTTAAGAAAGCAAATTTAACTACAAGGAAGAGGGTATACCAAAAATAAAAAATAACTACCTCATCACGCAGCGGTTCCAACTCCAAACTCTTTTCTGTAATTTCTCTCTTGTGCTTAATCTTTGGGATCTGATTCATGCTTCCATAGGTTGACTTACCATCTGCAAAGGCCTGAAACCAAAGGGCCGCACTTGAAAAGGGGAATCTCAAATAAAATAAAGAGTCTGAATGTTAATGCATAAAATGAAAACTAAAAACAACAGAAAGTTACCCGTATACTACCCTTCCATCCACAATTTGCCCCAAAACAATTCCAAACTGCTGAACTCCTGCACATATTTAAATAACCAGAATAGATATTACTGGCATAAGGACAAGTAATAAGACAAAAAAATAGAGTGGCTTACCAATTTGGAGAGATCAAAAGGGCTACGCTCTTCTCGCTGGAATCCCCACCTTTGCACTATGGAAAAAAAAAAAAAAAAAAACAACAACAACATATTTTGCATTGGAAAACCAAGGTTTTAATTTTATCCCAAAAACCAAAATGCTTAAATGAGTTGGTAAATTTTTTTTTTTTTTACATGTAAGTATTTCTTTTGACAAGTTTTTTTACATGTAAATATACTACTACATAGTCGTATTTATAAATGATATATACACATATGAATTCAATATAACATCTTTAATATAGAATAATATGTGTTTATCAATTTTTTTATGCACTGGATGTGTTAACAATTTCCATTTGCTGCACTTAGATGTCACAACATGATCCCATCTGATTCCAGGCACCTGGAAGCATTTCAAACCACAATATGCAAGTCCGAACACTTAAACGTGAAAATTTTAGACAACACACAAACGTGAAAATTTTAGACAACACACAACTTGCGAGAATCTTAATATTGTTGAAGATGAGGCATTCCCATTTCAAGCAGCATAAATATTAAAAGTCTCCTGCTGGACAAGCGCAGCATAAAATAAAAAACTCTGAATATATCAATCGATGGAACCCAATAAAAAAGAAAAATGGTACCATGGAAGAAGATTGTTGACCCTGATTTTAAGCTTATGTACCACGAGGTTTAACATTTCAAAATTTTTGGGACGGACAAGCATCCATATTGATTAGGCTATATTTCAAACTTCATTTGCGCATAAACGAACATTGTAAGAGCCTTTCTAACTGACACCCCAGTCATAATGCCACCCACATCTTCTTCTTCTTCTTCTTCTTTTTCTTTTTTCTCTTTTGTACAAGCCTGAAAATTCCTTGCACAATCAAACATATTTTTAAAGAGCATAATCGAATCATAATTTAAGTTCCTAAAATTCCTTGAATATTTTATTAGGCATACACTTGAAGATGCAAATCATTATCAAAGGGGTGTTTTATGCACTTCATAAATGGCTTAAAAGACATGCATGACTCATGTTTTATCAATTACGACTTTTAATTATTTCTCATCTCTAGTAACCAATCACATCCATTCCATTATTTCGTTATACACATTTCAGTTTACGCGAGGCAACTTGAAGAATGGAAGAGCTCCGACGAATTACAAATGACACAGTAATTACATAACCATATATATATCTACGCAAAGACATGCATAATTTTTATGGAAAATTATTGTCTTGTTCAACAGATGCCTTGAGTATCGGTATCATTGACACGAGTTTGAGCCTCAGAGCAGCCACTTTCTGAAATAATAAATGTTAGGTCAATCTTAAGTCATATCTCCCCAGGACAGGCTACAGCAGGACTAAAACTGGGTAATACCCTTTTTACATGCACACTTGTTATATTCAATAACATTTCCTAATTGATCCACTGCTGCTCTCTCTGTGTGTAATCTTTCTATAATTAAAAAAGTGGTGGAATATTAAGTATTTTCTTTGCTTAATTATGCTAATAAGCTTCTACAATGTCTATATAAAAATTATAGATTAGGCATTATTTTATAATCATTTCGAATATAAAAATAAATTAATCAAAAGGCTCACCAAGGATGCCTTACACCTTAACTTGCAAATTGTTTTATACTATCACCTTTAAAGTTGGTTCTTACCACCAGTTGTTTGCTTAAGTAGTATCTCCTACCACAACCAAAAGGGAAGTGAGTGCGTGTTTAATCACCAAAAGAAAAGAACAAAAGGAATAACTTGGTCTCTGACTCTCTGTTAAAATAATTATTTATATTCCTTACATTTGCAAATTCAAATTTCATAAATTTTACACCTCAGTGCCTAGAAACTACCTATTACTTATAAAGTAAAAGGCCTCACTCATGCTTGCACTTCGAAAATTATGAATGAAACGGACCCAAAATATAGCTATTTTTTTCTTGGTAAGTTAGTTTTGCATTAAATAAATCCAGACTAATTTAGATTGAATTTCACTTTTATAAATTTACATTATTTTGTAACAACAGTTCTTACTACCTGGGCTGCAGAAGCAGCACCCTTTTGCAGTAAGACAATAGTAAAGCATGAGCCATGTAAAACTCGGAAAATGATCCACTTAAGCAAAAGTGTCTAAAGTTTACCGGCTAAAACACCACCAAATACTGGGTGAATGTCATGATATACTCTGCACAAGTGGAACAAAATTATTTGACATATAGAAAGAGTTCAGATGGAAGTGGATTACGGTTACCCAAAGCTCTGAATTATCCAGTACAAAACTAATCATACTCACCCCTTAAAGCTCTGAATTTTAATATGGCATGGGTTACACATTTACCCATCATATGAAAACAAATATTGATATTTAAAAATTAATTTTTTGTTTATAAAATTGATATTGTATTAAAGATTTCATATAGATATAACCAAACTACCACAATTTACTCAAAGTATACATACCTCAGGACAAAGTAAGCTATACTCCCCAGGTTCACAAAAATCATTATCAAATCCAAACTCCTCCAGCTTCCGCCTCATAACCCCCATTTGAACCGAATCGAACCCTTGATCTTTTGGGTTCTCCAAATACACTTCAGAAAACAATGTAAAATTAAAAAACAGTACCATGTATAAGCCTTAACATAAAAAAGCATTACACAATACAAGAAAAGTGTAAAGGGAAATACCTGGTTGAGGAATACTGACATGAGAGTCAGATGAAATCCAAGAAGTTCTGAGAGCTAAAGGGTGAATCTTGGAGGTGGGTTTTGAAGGGAGAGGAGAGAAGAGGAGTCTATTGGTGGGTGAAGAAGGGGTTTTTGGTAGTACTGTGAAAGGTGTGGATTCGAGAAATTGTTTGGAACCCCTGGGAACTTTTGAGTTGAAGAGTTTCTGGAGAGGGCTGTGATGAGGAAAACGCATGTCTGATAAACGAAAGAGGTTGGTGCTTCCGTTAACAACCTTCGAAGGCTTTAGGTGAGCTAGAGAAAGTGCAAGGGTTTAAGGTCTGTCTCTTAGAAACGGGGGCAACACGATATAAGTTTTTCTTTGTGGGTCTAAAATATGATATAAAAGGGACTTCATTTGGACGGACTTTTAGATATATATATATATATTGATTAATTTCACTCACACTTCCACTTCAGGTTTGGTTAAGTGACACCCTCAAAATTTTTTCAAAAATACCCATTCTGTATCATTTATATATTGTTTGAATATAGGTATGTATATATATATATGTATGTGTATATATCTTTAAGGATATTTTAGTCTTTTTATTTAATTTTTTTTTTTTTTTAAGACTAAAGAGTTGTTTTTGACAAAGTTATAGAATATTTAAATTATAATATATATATATATATATAGATACATATCCATTTTGTTTAAGTCCATAATAGGACCAAGAAGTTCTATTTTTAAATTTGCTTCCAAATTAGTTTAAATATATATATATATTTCCAAAAATACCCTTATTATTACTGTTCAATCATCTTCTCCCTTAAACATGCCGCCGCCACCTCCCCCACCACCATGAACACTACCCATCCCTCCATCACCCACCGCCCAGCTCCACCCCAGTTCGCAAACCCCACATACCAAAGTCTGCATCACTTAAATCTAACCAAACAACCACAAAACCCACTAACCCAACACCACTCACATCACCAAAATCATAACCACAGACCACCATCCAAACGACTCCTAACTGGTGCCACTCATCACCACCTATACAAATTACAACCAAGTTCACCATATTTATTGAACAACCCCACAATCAATTTTTCCAAGCTAAAAGCACAAAAGAGCAGCCCCAATTTCAGTTCTAAAGCACCAACCTGAACCATCAATTAACTGTTTCCCGCACATAAACCCAATATCTAAGCATCCAAACCAAAACCAAACCCCACCACCGCAAAAACCAAACTGCCACCATCTACACGGAGACTCAACCCAGTCATAACCAAATCGCCCTCAACCCCAAATGGAGCTAACGCCGCAGTTTAGGTGGCGATATATATTTGCGATTAATATATATATATACACACACGGTATTTTGGAATAAATAGGATTAAAAAATAAGGGATAAAGTTGTCTTTTTATATTTATTAACGGAAAAATAAAAATAAATCTAAATAATAATTATTTTCGAAACATAAATGAAAATGATATTTGGTCAAATTTAAAAGAATGTCAATAAAATTAATCCTATATTTTGTCATTGTCAAAAAATGAAAAAACACCCGTTTGTTCTTTTAGACGCTTAAACTCAGAGAAAAAATCACCGGCTCTATTGTCATTTATATTCATTAGTAAAAGACAGTTGTTTGTAATATTAAGTTTAAATTTTTTTTTTTAATTTATAGAATAATAAAAAATAAAATATTCTTTTATAAATAATTAACTACTTATTTTGAGTAATTAAATTTTAAATACTTATGAAGTCAATTGTAATGTCTTCTTATATATGAGTATTTAGAATCCACTACAAAAGGTTAATTAAAATTTACTCTTTCTAGTTATTTTTTTAATAATAAAATAATAAACTCCAAATTACATAAGGTAGCTTTTTTAAAAAATAATAAAAACTCTTTGTAAAAATAAATAATAATAACTCCAAATTATATAAGGCAGCTCTTTTTAAAAAATAAAACTCTTGTTTTAAAAATAAATATCTAAATAAAAACTCAGATTTTTTAATAATAATAACTTCAAATTACATTAGGCAACTCTTTTATAAAAATAATAAAATTCTGTTTTAAAATATAAATATTTAAATGAAAACTCTTTTGAAAAAATAAAGATCTAAATATATGACTTCTAAAAACTCTTTTAAAAAAGAGTTTTTTTAACAAAAATAAATATATAAATATACCATAGAGTTTTAAAGAAACTCATCTAAATAAACTCTTTTTAAAAAATAAATATGTAAATATGTGATAAAGAAATTCAAAATTGGATATAAACCTTTATACTTTTTCTAATATATAGTATAGATCTTTTTCTTTTTCTTTTTTCTTTTTTTAAATCTAATGCCCTTTGACTCCCCTTTTGGTTCTATCCAAATGCCTGTCCCATATAGTGTATTAAAAGGTCCTTAAGCTGTTTGTTACCAAAGAAAGAAAATTGTATGGCAAAAAGAGAAAACAAGATATCTCTAGGGAAGAAATTGTGCCTGTTTCTTTTTTTATTTAATTGGATGAAAGAAAATAAAATAATACCTTATTTTATTTGTTAAGAGAGAAGAAAGAGAGAATGTGGTAGTTATAAGGAATGTTTTATAATTTAAAAACTTTCATTAGTCGCTTGTCTTTTTTCCTTCATGTCTTTCACCCATATTTAAAGGGACAAAAATTTGTAAAGAAAGAATACTCATCCATCCTCTTATTTTTTCTCTCATTACCTTCTTTCTACCAAACAAATAAAATTTATTTATTCCTTCCTATCTTTCCTCCACACTTCTTCCTTCGTTCCTACCAAGCGAAAGCGGTCCCCCATCAAACAAAACACTCATACATACACCAATACAAAAATGCACGCTGAATTCCGTGATCATAAGTGATTATAATTGAAATCTTAATAGTTAATACAAATAATATTGCATTTATCCATTGTAACATCTAAAAAGAACTTTTTATCCCCCTTTTCAGGACCTCTTTAGCCATCTTTACTGAAGAAACCGCAAGGGTTGGAACGAAACCGAGTTGAAGGGTCATGAGAGGGCCATATTTTGTGGAGAGTTGCCATAGGTACTGATGTGGAGCTGAGTTATCAAGCTCGCGTAGGTTACAGTAACAGGATTTGCTCCATGTTTCTTTCTGTAATATTTTTTATGAAGAAACAAGAGCAGACTGAGAGTTAGAAGAAAGAGAAACAATGGCAAGTGGCAAGAGCTTCCTCCCTGTGGAGAATGTGGTCACCATTATCATTCACCTTTTTTTTCCCTAGCTTCTTTAATTATTTAAGTTCACAAAAGGAGTGGTCATCACAGAAGCTACAAAAATAACCCCCAATTGTAGCATGCAAAACCCAATCAAGATATGCACCGTAGCTGGGAAAAACAGCCCCCTCATACGGAGAAGGAACAAACATAAACACACCAACTTAGAGCATATATTACAAATACTGCTAGCATGCTACCATATCTATGCCTAAGAACTCGGCTAAAATTTGACGACCCATGGCAGAAACCACATTCTCCATAGGGAGGAAGCTCTGAAAAAAGGTACAATGTCTCTGCTGAGGCCCAGAAACTTGTTGGTCAGCACCAAGATTGCTTCTAAGAGTATTGAATTATCTCATCCTACAAAAGAAGCAAAAGAAAACAATTAAACTAACTCATGCTACAAGCATCGGAGGCAAAAAGTTAAATAAATTAACTCATTCGACAAGGACAAAACAAAACAATGTAACCACGTCTAGAATCAAATTTAATGAGCCCTATAAATGCGACCAATTTATTTTATTTATATGAATGAAGAAACCAAATCTGAAACCAAAACAAACAATATAAAGTATATGGAATAATTAAAATATAGCCCAAGAGAAAAATAAAAAAGACTTCATGAGAATAATGAATAGGAAACAAACAATTAGCGACTATTCAAGAGTCATTTCCTTCCTACATCATCTTATATAGCAATTCCAGACGCCGCTCAGACGGAACACCAAAAAATGCGCTTTTGTGCTGAGAAGAATTGAGAAGGAATAGAAGTGCATCCAATTGAATATAATCAGGAACTCCAATGTTTATTAGTTCCGCATATACTTCTTTGTCTGAATGACAATCAGCTCGTGCTTTCTCAGCTATTGCAACCATCTTTGCTGCAATTTCGAGTCCCCGCTCAGAAACAAGATTTCCCTTTTCAATTGCCTCTGCTACTTTGTTAATTCCAGATCCAATAGCTTCAATGTCTTTCTCAAATAAATCAATCATTAGATCCTTTCTTTTTGTACCCTTTGAAGACCCCCCACATTGTGAATTTGACTCATCCTTAATTAATTTCTTCATTTCCACAACCTGTAATTTTTTAATATCATATAATAATAAATTTTAAAATCATCACACAGGTTTCAAAAAAAGAAAAAAGAAAATAGTAGAAATATAAACATAGAAATTTTAATGTGAAATAAGCATCTAACATAATAAAACATAAATGTCATAATTATTCAGTAAGTTAAAGACACAAAAGTACTGATACAAATAGAAAAAGGAAAAATAAACAGTATGGTCTGTAGTCCTCCCACATGTTAGATGCTATGGCATTCCTTACAATTAATCATCACTTAGCCTCGTCATCATTAGTAAGTGTATCTTACTCCTCGTCGATATGTATATCAATGATCACGAGGTCTCGATCAACTTCTTCAATCAATCTTTCATCAGGTTCTACACCCAGTGGATATATATGCAAGATACAACACATTAACACAATCTTTGTAACTGTATCAACTGGGTAATGAGCCTCTGCACCAGTTGAAATAATGGAAATCTTTTTTTACCCACACTAAATACTCATACAATTACATTGCGCAAGGAAGAATGTCGTTCAAATAATTCTTCAACATATTCTAGTGCATGTGATGAGTATTCTTTCAAATGATAGCGAACACCTCTATATGGAGTTATTAGTCCACTCTTTAACATGTAACCTCCATCCACCAGATGATATTTACCTAGAAGAAATATGAATATTATAAGTAACTCTTTTTAATTTACAAAATCATAAACTTGATATGACTATAAGTTACTTTCAGGGATTATTAGTTTATCTTCTCGTTCTAAAAGAGCATTTTTTTATTACCCTTGAATCACATGCAGATCCTTCCCACCTAGGCAAAACTAACGTAAATTTCATGTCAAACGAGAATGCCGCTAAGACATTTTGTTGGATAGTCTTTTCTTCCTCAATATGCTGGTGCATCTTTTTAGACACTTTCACACGAATACGAGTCCATCAATGACTTATAAAAATTTATTATTATTATTTTTAATTTTTTTTTTACCTTGAAATATAGATAGAATCTGTTACTATTGCGCATTTGTGGAGGGACTTCGGAACCGCTTGGTTGTTGTAGGTATAAATTTTCTAAACTGATTATTGCTTTTAGCACATCATGAAAATGACCACTAATAGTCTCGCCAGATCGAACAAAGAAGAATTGAATGGCATGGTTCTTCACGTTATGCTCCAAGACATTTGGAAACTTGGCTACTTTCTCCTCAACCACAACATTTCTATTGTACCGACCAGTAGAACGAAGTATGTTACATAATGTAGCAAAATGCATATGGTCCTATATGTTATATATTACGACAATTCTCACTAGAAGCAAGTTTTTTCATTAGTTGTTCACGTACGCTAAGTTTTTCCCCATCGATGTCATTTATTGCTCTATTCACATAGTGTGAATGGAATGTCATACCCATTATGTAAACTATGTGAACACCATAACAAATAAGTTGAGCCACCTGGCGTAGCCCTCTAGGCATCCTGCATGATAGCCCCAACAGAGACACCTCTCTAAGCCTCGATCAACCCCTCAGGAGTAACAAGGCATAACCCAAGAGACACCAAATAAACCAAGCATCAAATCCCAACAGTCTCTGGCTAAGCTACAATGCAAAAGAAGGTGATCAACTGTCTCCTCATCGCACAAGCACATATAGCATCGATTGATCACCACTTGATTCCTTCTCCTCAAATTATCCTGGGTTAAAATCTTACCCAGGACGGAAGTCCAAGCACATAAGGCTACTTTAAGGGGAGCCTTAGAACGCCAAAGAGACTTCCAGGGGAAAGGGCCTCCGGTGCCGACCGAAAGACACCTAAAAAAGGACCTAACCTTGAAATGGCCCTGAGAGTAGGAACCCAAAACCAATTCTACAACATTCTTCCACAAAGTTTCTTCTCCACAGAGTCTTCCAGTTCATCTACCTCATTCTTATCCCAACTCTCATTTAAATCTCCTTCTATTTCAATCTTGCAAATGTATTTAATCAATAGCTAATTAGTAACACAAATGAATTAAAAACTAAAGTAATTAAGTAGTAACGGTCTCCTAAATTTTGAGCTAATCATCATTCAAAATATATATATATATATATATATATATATATATATTTTAACCCACTAAACCATATTTGACATAATGGTAAAAGTGTAGCATGAGAGCTTTTTTACAATTAATAGAATTTCTGTTTGTCTTCTTGAACATTAGTTTATTCTATACTTTTAAAAACCTTCATCACTTTTCCAAGTGTCAACTTTATAGGACCCACGTCTATTGAGTTGGTGCAAGCACAACACCATCCTCGATGGTCATATTCCATCCATACCACTACTAATTATATTCCGAAACAAATTAAGAAATGAAAAACCTCAAGCTAAATGTGGATTACAGACTCAAATTACAAATTTTTTAAAACATTACAATAATATATGAACTTTTGGGTTGGGGGAGAAAGAAAAAACATAATATTGATTCACAAATTTGATCACAAAAATTGACGACCGGTAGCAATTTGCCAATATCTCCTTGACCACACTTCTCGTACCATGCTTCATCACTCAATTACTCCAAGATGCCATTTAATCAATATTCCCTTTTAAATGAAAGAAAGAACAAAAGGGAGCTAAAGAAATGAGTTGAAAATTCAAGGCAAAAAGCCAAACATACTTACATTTCAATGATGATATGCATCAATCTCATCAGAGTCATCTTTAAAGTTGAACAATCCCCTTATAGGATATAACTCAGCCTTCTCAATGACTTTTTTCAGCGCATCAGGTCCCATAAACATGAGCACCTATGAGCATACATTTAACATATAGACACAGTTACAACAATAGTCTCAGCAAAAATTGATGAAGATTTGACAATGCAAAAGGTCTTCAGGACAAAACTTACATGGGCAGACCACCTATGAGACTGGTATAACTGTTTTATGCTAATGAGTTGCATGGCAGGATGAATGGAAATAAATCACAAAGAGTGATAAAATGACAAACAAGTTTTCATAAGTCAGATGTGTAAATGTATACTGAACCTCATTTGCATCTTTGAAATTCTTTGGCCAACTGACTTGCCAGCATCTACAAACCCAAAAAAGTATGGTTAGCAAATATATCTTTATAAGGGCATGAAGATTTTCCAAAGGGAATGTCAGTAAATAGTATCATCGGGAGAAAATAATGTGAACCTTTCTCTTCCAAGACGGCGTGCAAGCTCTTCAGCTAAGGCTTGACCAGGTCGATCCCCATCAGTGGCAAGAATTATGCGAGATGCCTATCAAATTTTCAAACAACCAAGGCGTTTGTTTTCTGCAATAACTCTACAATTAAAGAAGGGGTCAAAAAAACCAACCTTCTCAAGGTACTCTTTGCAGTTCCACAGATACTGATACTTTGTGTCCTAGCTTTACAAAATACATAAAAGGAGCATTAGATTCAAGATTTGAACCAGATATGACAATCATGCAATGATAAGAGGACAGTTCTGCAATTCTCCATTTTTCGCTTGTGATCAACAATAAAACTATTACTAAAGCCTACCCAAGTCTTAATGTGGGCACAAGCAACTAAAAAGGTGAGGGAATATTGCAGAGATACGAGGGAAAAAAGAAACATGCCATATATTGAAATTACAGTAGAAAAAGGAACTAAATTACAGAAAATTTCAGCCAAGAGAAAATGACAAACCATGATAAAGAATGCATTTAATTAATCATCAGAGAAAAATGTAAAGCTGATGACCATTTCCGTTGCAGCAAAGATCAACCAAGCCTTTGAGTCTTAAATTTTGATTTTTGGCTCTCATTTTTAGTTTGTTTTGGGTAACTTCAGTTGTTCAACATGTTCATTATTGTTCTTTTTTATGTTATTGGTTTTAAATTTTTTATTTTCGGGGCTTGTTCAGTCGTTCCTTCTTGTTCTGACAGTTCTGTAACTACTGAATCCGTTCTTGATTTGCTAATTTTTTTCAGACTTCCGCATTTAATGCTTCTGTGAAATTACAAGGGCTGGCCTTCAACTTGATATATAAAGCTTTAGAGCAATAAACTCCAAGCTTTTCTATACAAGAATTAGCTAATTAAAGCTTATTTCAGTTACGCCTATTAATTAGGTTGTTCAAATTTATTGTAGGTATTTTGGAGTGCAGATGTGTTTGAATAAAAGCAATTGGTCACTCACTAGTCGGTATCCTTGTTTTGTAATTTGAGAGAGAATAATTATGTGTCCTTATTTCATTAAGGTTGTGTAATTCTGGTTACCAATTTAAGCGCAAATTTAGATTTCTTTCCACAAAAACATTTTTTTGCCTTTTTTATTTCACATGAATTAGCTTGAGCACTTGCATAGCTGTCATAAGAGCTCTACCTTTTGAGCCATATTCTCTTTTATATTATATTTCGACTTTGGAGTGGTACTTTTATACTTTTTTTGTGTTTTGGACTTATTATTGCTATACTTTAGAGATATTATTGTTTAAGAAATAGTTTTTTTACTAGTTTGGTAGAATCTTACGATTCTGAATCCAATTCTACGATTTTGATTCTATGGAGCCCAAAACGATCCTCCATAGAATCCCGATTTTAAAAACCTTGCTTAAAAATCGTTTGTAGGTTACACATTCATGCGTGTGTGCTTATAACTTGCAATTTGTAATCCAAGGAGATGGAACTCTCTATTCATGTAAAGAACATCATTGTCATGCAGTTTAATACAAAACACCATCGAAACTATTGAGCATCACTAAAAATGTATTATAGTTTTTTTATGACAAAAAAATTTACAACATGGACATATAAATTTTAAAGAAATTGAAATTTCAATAATTCATAAGTTGACAAAGACCTGGTCTGCAGATTGAAAAAATTCTTTAGTGGAAACTGGAGGTGCTGCACCATCAGGGACCGACACACAATTCCGGAAACCAGCTTCTTCCATTGCAAGTTTGTCTACTTCACCCTCAACCTACAACCAGAATTATAAAAAACATCAGATAGAAACAAAATTTCAAGGAATATTCCATAGACAGCAGAACACTAAGAAGGTATGACATTATGAGTGCAGTACAATGATTATATCACTCGTGTTGCTTATATCATCAAGTCCATAGAATATCTTTTCAGTATCCTTTTCCTGCAAATTAACAAGAGAGTAGTGACAAGAGTGATATCAGAGTGGTATTAAAATTTAATTACATTTTAACAATTAAAGTAGAAACAAATATAATAAGAGTTCACTGCAAGGACTGTTTACTAAAAGAACAAAAGTATAGACACAACACAAATATATACATCCACAGCCAATTGACTTAAAGGTCAATGAAAGGCACAGCCACAAAAATGGCATTTATCTAAAAGAACAGGACCTACACTTCAATTATTATGTTGGAGACATTTCTCTTAGAAATCCCTCTGATCAGAATATCAGTGTCAATAGATTAATTTCACAGATCTTTGGCACAATTTAAGGTCTAATCATCCAATCAAGAAATTTCTGTGCAAGTTTAATCACCCGCAATGGGTTGAGGATTCAACTGAAGGATTTAAAAGACAGTTAATGAAAAAATCATTGCCATTGTTTCCAGCTTCGCTTGTTAATTACTTAATTTAAATTTCTACAGTAACATTAATCATAAGAACCTGCCAAAACTTTTTGTTGACATCACGGTATTTGCAACTCACAAGTGCTCCATTTTGTCGATAAGTAAATGCAATGACAATCTGTCAATAGAATTTCAATAGTTAGTTAAGGCAAAACTAACATTCACGTTCATACTTAAGAACTGAAACAGAAAATGCACAAAAAGGGAAATAATCCTTGCACTGTTAAACTTAATAAAGGAGCTTACTTTACTACTTCGCATGACTGAGAAGAAGTGAAGCACCACACAGTTTAAGATGGGTAGTAGATGTCAATTTAAACATTTTTCTTTCCAATTTTTTAATTGTTTGCATAGGAATCAATTTTGTTTCACAATAATATAATGGATAACAAAATCTCAAGGTTCAAGACATTTAATGTTCACCAGATGTTCATCAAGACATTTAACTTTTTTAAGTCATTTTTAATAACCTCATCCCACGTTATCTTTTGGTCACTCTCTCCTTGTCTTACCTTCTATTACAACTAGTCTCCCCATGATTGAATAATAAAAATAGGTAGTGGTAGTAGTACTTAAGGATTCAGAATGGTTGTTGACCTTATCATCCAATTTTCTTTGCATTACACAATTTCTTCTCAATGTTTCCCCTGATATCTTTCTTTCAGCAAAATAGTCAAGTATCTGAAACAACATCAAAAACAAAACATTAATAATGCTAATTAACAATATAAATGTGTGGAGGATATCCCTCAAACTTGAATGAAAACAGCATGATAAGGAAATGATTTTTTATTTTTATTTTTCAAGCGGGAAAAAAATCTTGGTTTTCGCGTTCAGCAACATGCATGCAGCACAGTCTTGTTAGTGAAAGCGGTAGAATTCATAAGCTTCCTAAACATGACATATTACAAAAACTAAAGTGATCAGAGTACATCAATTTTGATGGGGGAAAAAAAATCAGCTTGACATGATACACAATTTGCCCATCCACAATGTGCAATTTTATAAGGCTTTCAGGCTTAGGATGCAGTTCTCAAGACGCGTCTAATAAGTGTATCATTTTCACTTATCAAAAAAAAAAAAAAAAAAAGGTGTGCATCATTTTCTTTTATTTTAAGAACGAAAGTTTTGCCTCCCACTGCCACCAAATATAGGGGATTTTAAGCCTTTTATTACAAAACTGGCACTTATTACTGTTTAAACTCTTTCATTTATTCTTCTTTCTTTCATTTTTTATTATTATTTTTTTTTTACTTTTTTATTTATTTATTTATTTTTTGTGATAAGTAAGATTGTTTTAGAACTCGAAAGCATTCAAACAGGGAACACATCCCGGAAACCCCTCAAAGAGTCCAAAAAATCAACTATCTCCCCCGTGGATTTACAATTTCTCCCAAGAACCCAACAAAAAAAAGAACTAAGAATAGGGAACTTCGGCACCCCAATAAGAGTATCCTCTCCATCAAAGAATCTCCTATTCTGTTCTGTCCATAAGCTATAGGGAACTTCCGCACCCCAATAAGAGTATCCTCTCCATCAGAGGATCTCCTATTCTGTTCTGTCCATAAGCACCACCAGACACACAAGGGCGCTACCCTCCAAAAGTCACAGGCTTGGGCACCCACTGTAGACCCTCTCCAAGCCTCAATTAACCCTCTCGAGGACCTAGGCATAACCCACTGGACACGAAACAAACCCAACAATAAGTCCCGACTGTTTTGGGTCACTGGGTAATGCAACACAAGATGATCTACAATCTCCTCATCTCTCTTGCACACGCAGCACCAATTGACAACAACCTGTCTCCTCCTTGTCAGGTTAACCAATTGACAAAAAGATTAACCAACGCATAAAGGAGATATCTCATATTAGAATAATTGTTATTGAAGAGGGAGTTAGAGGTGAGGGTAAATCAGTGTATGTATTGTGCAATAGTACATAACACAGTATTTGGATATTGGTGTATCGAACTAGGCATTAAGAAGATGACAAAGAAATGGTTATGTGTCCTTTATATGAGGATTTTTTCGTCTTTATAAAGTTATCTTACTTAGCAAACAAACAAGCAAGCAAGCAAACAAACAAACAAAAGGAGAAAAGGAAATTCCTTTATATGAGGATAATTTGATGAAAGCTTTGAGTAGTTTAAATAGGGAAAAAGCTCCAAGTATGGGATGACTAATGCTTGCTTCCAAGAATGTTGTGGGATTGTCTGTAAGGATGTTTCTAAGTCACTTCATCGTCTCCAAGCCACTGCTAAACTTGAGAGGAATTTAAGTGATGGTAACTTCATTTTTGTGATTTTGAAGAAGGGAGAAGTGACTCTAGAACTCTATTTGTTTAGCGGGTTGCACATATAAGCTCATAGCATTTTGAAGGTGGTTGATAGAATGGTATCAGATTCCTTAACTGATTCCTTTGGAGGTAGGCAGATTTTGAATCCGATACTTGAACAAACGAACATGTGACTTTGAGAATCAGACAAATTCATTGTTGTAAGTAAAGCTTCAATATCCAGAAGGTACACATTCATGTACTCTAAGGGACCCCACAATGTATTATAGATGGGAGGATTTGGTGTCAAACTGCAGGTGGTACAATAATATGGACCTGGCGCATTGGTAAATTCATTGTATACATTGGTCACATATCACAATGTAAACACAACATGCCTGAGCTTTCATTAATCACAATATTTTCATGTCCCGGAAGAAGAGAGAATATGTGGTATTGAAGGTGGTACATTAACAAGATTTAGAAATAAAGCTTGATGACAACAGCAACGTACAAACCAAAATATAGAATTATAGATGCATGATCTCAAATTATACATTGTAAGCTATTACAACGCACAATCTCATACTTTTTCATTCTTGATTTGGATTGATGAGACTTGTTTGTTAATTTGTTGGTTTCTGTGACAAAATAAATTGTTGGTTACTGTGACCAAAAAAAAAAAAAAAAACCCACTATGCTTTCATCTAGTTATGTGATTGTCTTGTTGCAAAAACAAAAAAATTTGGTGCCATGAGATTTTATTGTTTCATGCCTATTGCGATGTGTATATTCAAAGGGTTGAATATTTACTACTTGGCAACCGTGCTAATTAAATATGTTTTTAGATTTGAGTTAAAAGGAACCAAAGAGAACAAGATTCTCAAATTGGTTTGAAGTTTCAAGTTTCAACGTGTTATTCCCCTCCCCACCACCACCACCCCAATATATATATATATATATATATATATATACATATATATATATACAAACTGAGTATATTTTGATATTGTTAATCAAAATATGATGATTTGGTTTTTTGGAATATTATGTGAGATTTTTTTTAAAGAATTTCATTAACATAATGCTATATACTCATGGACATTCAGACTTTATCATGTATATTTTGTTCTGATTTTGTGATGAAAAATGGTAGTGTGCCTGTAGATTTAAGCGTGGTCAAATTTGACCCATTTGGAATTACAAGGTCGACACCTGAAATAAAAAACTAAATTTATTTATACTGCAAAGCAAGTTGGAGCTTTTTAGAAGACTCAAATAGATAGCACCAAATGACCGTAGCTGTACTGCAGAGCATTTTCTAAGAAATAAAAACATTTTCAGTAGGCTTGAATCATTAATTAAACGAGCTCATATTGAATGAGCCTAAAAAGTGAGGTCAAGATCTAACAATTTACTTAATGGTTGAAAATGATCTGAGCCTTTAACGAGTCAAAACCGAAATATTTCATCAATAGTTTGGTTCATTTGCAGTCCTATCAATAACACTTTTTTCAAGTAATCTAGGAAGACTGTAACATGGAGATCCAAATCTTGTTAAACATCGAATTGATGTAACATACACAACACGCCAATGCAGTAATGTACTCTTCCAAAAAAAATTATGTATGATAAATAAGAGTTAAGAGGGCAAACTGCTTAGAGCATTTAAGAAAGCAAATTTAACAAGAAGGAAGAGGGTATACAAAAAATATAAATAAACTACCTCAGCACATAGTGGTTCCAACTCCAAACTCTTTTCTGTGATTTCTCTCTTGTGCTTAACTTTTGGGTTCTGAATCATGCTTCCTGACTTACTATCTGCATACTGAAACCAAAGGGTGAAACTTGAAAAGGAGAATCTCAAATAAAATAGAGTCTGAATGAAAACTAAAAGAAAACAAAAAGTTACCTGTGTACAGCCCTTCCATCCACAATTTGTCCGAAAACAATTCCAAACTGCTGAATTACTACACATATTGAAATGACCAGAATAGATATTACTGGCATAATGACAAGTAATAAGAGAAAAAAATAGAGTGGCTTACCAATTTGAAGTGATTAAAAGGGCTAAGGTCTTCTCGCAAGAATCACCACCTTTGCACTATGGAAACAAGAAAAAAAAAAAAAAAAAAAAAACCTAGATACATATTTTGCATTGGAAAACCAAGGTTTAAATTTAAACCCAGAAACCAAAATGCTTAAATGAGTTGATCTTCTTCTTTTTTTTAACTTGTTAATATTTCTTTTAATAAGTTTTTTTACAGGTAAATATGCTACTACAGAGTTGTATTTATAAATGATATAAGCATATACGTATTATATATAACATGTTTAATATCTAATAATATGTATTTATCAAAAGATTTATGCACTGGATGTGTTACCAAGTCCGAACACTTCAACGCATAAAATTTTATACAACACAGCATACGAGAATCTCAATATTGTTGAAGATGAGGCATTCCCATTTCAAGCAGCATAAATATTTAATAACAGTGCAAAATCCAATAAAACAATGACCATAGAACTTCCAATCCAGTTATGCAAAAATGAAGTTCAAAATATCGCCCAATCAATATGGATGCTTGTCCATGTCAAAAAATTACACATGTTAAACCTCATCGTACATGAGCTTAAAACCAGGATCAACAATTTTCTTCCATGGTAGCTTATTTCTTTTTTATTTGGTTCCATAGGTCAATATATTCAGAGTTTTTTATTTTATGCTGCGCTTGTCCAGCACAAGAAGTTGAGAACACAGTTCAAGTTAAGCAGCCACTCTGTGAAAACAATACGAAAAGTTCAACCCATACCCAAATCTACCCCACCTAGCACTTTGTATTCACTGGGATGACCAATGGCTTCATTTTGTGTTCATTTAAACTTTTTCCAGTCGGTCCTAGAATAGCTTCTGCTTCTTCACCTTTGTCATTATTTGAAGAGGGAATTGCTAATGACTCTGGCCAGCTCTGTAGATTTGCAACTTGCGTTTGCACAGGAATTGCGATCAAATCATCATATAATAGTTGCTAGACATAATAACCTTACAAGGCAGCATAGCTACTTCAAGAAGCAAAATTAGGTCTTGGTTAATTGAATTTTCTTACAAATTAATTTCAGTTGCTTGAGTTCCCATTTACATCGAGTCTGATAGACCATCATTAGGATTTTAATATAAAATCCAATACATCACAAAAAGACTTTAATTACTTTGTAGAATCGAACATATTTTTAAACAGCAGAATCAAATTATCATTTAAGTTCATAAAATTCCTTGAATATTTTATTAGGCATACAGTTGAAGATGCAAGTCATTGTCAAAGGTGTGTTTTATGCACTGCATAAATGTCTTTTAAGACATTTATGACTCATGTTTTATCAGTTATCACTTTTCATTATTTCTTATCTTTAGTAACCAATCACATCCATTCCATTATTTGGTTATATATAGTAATTACATAACCTTATATATCTACGCACATAATTTTTATAGGAAGCTGTTGTCTGGTTCAACAGATGCCTTGAATATCGGCGTCATTGACACGAGTTTGAGCCTCAGAGCAGCCACTTTCTTAAATAATAAATGTTAGGTTTATTTTGAGTCATCTCTTCCCAGGACAACGCTACAGCAGGAGTAAAACTGAGTAATACCCTTTTTGCATGTTATATTCCATAACATTTTCTAATTGATCCACTGTTGCTCTCTGTGCGTGTAATATTTCTATAATTAAAATAGTGGTGGAATATTAAGTATTTTCTTTGCTTAATTACGCTAATATGCTTCTATGATGTCTATACAAAATTATAGATTATTATTATATAATCATTTCAAATATAAAAATAAATTAATCAAAGGCTCACCAAGTATGCCATACACCTCAACTTGCAAGTTGTTTTATACTATCACCTTTAAAGTTGGTTTTTCTTTTTTTATTTATAAACCTTTATAGTTCGCTCACACCACCGGTTGTTTGCTTAAGTAGTATCTCCTACCACACCCAAAAGGGGAGTGAGTATGTGTTTTATCACAAAAAAGAAAAGAACAAAAGGAATAACTTGGTCTCTCACTCAATGTTAAAATAATTATATATATTTCTCACATTTGCAAATTCAAATTGATAAATTTTAAACCTCAGTGCCTATAAACAACCTATTACTTACAAAGTAAAAGGCCTCGCTCATGCTTGCACTTGGAAAACTATGAATGAAACTGACCCAAATTACAGCTAATTCTTTTCTTGTTAAGTTAGTTTTGCATTAAATAAATCCAGCCTCATTTAGATTGAATTTTACTTTTAGAAAATCATTTTTTAGATTATTATAAATTTCCATTATTTTGTAACAACAGTTCTTACTACCTGGGCTGCAGAAGCAGTACCCTTTGCAATAAGACAATAGTAAAGCATGAGCCAGGTCAAACTTGAAAAATGAGCCACTTAAGCAAAAATGTCTAAAATTTAGCGGCTGAAACACCACCAAGTACTGGGTGAAAGTCATGAGATACTCTACATAAGTAGAAGAAAACTATTTGACGCATAGAAAGAGTTCTGATGGGAGTGGATTGTGGATTACCCAACTTCTCCACGGTATTATAAATCATTTTCTTTTCCTACACATTCAGTACAAAACTAACCATACCCACCCCTTAAAGCTCTGAAATTTACTATGGCATGGAAGATTTCACATAGATATGACCAAACTAACACAATTTACTCAAAGTATGCAAATTACATGCCTGGGGACAAAGAATGCGATGCTGCCCAGGTGTACAAAAATCATTATAAATTCCAAACTCCTCCAGTTTCCGCCTCAAAACCTCCATTTGAACCGAATTGTGTGGGCTGTACAAGTGCACTTCAGAAAATAATGAAAATAAAAAACAGTGTTACGCATAAGCCTTAACACAGATATGTACACAATACATGAAAACGTTGGTGCAAAGGGAAATACCTGATGGAGCTGCACCGACATAAATCCAAGTTGTTCTGATATCCAAAGGGTGAATTCTGGAGATGGGTTTTGAAGGGCGAGCAGAAAAGAGGAGTCTATGGGTGGGTGAAGATGGGGTTTTTGGTACTGCTGTGAAAGGTGTGGATTTGAGAAATTGTTTTGAGTTGAAGAGTTTATGGAGAGGTCTGCGATGAGGTATGCGCATGTTGAGAAAACAAAGAGTTTAGTGCTTCCTTTATCAAGCTTCGAAGGGTTTAGGTGAGAGGGAGACTGTGCAAGGGTTTAATGTCTCTCTCACGGAAGGCAATGTCAAATGTCAATGCGATTCAAGGCTACTACTACTACAGTACTACCCACTTATGTTGAGAATTAGCGGGTTTGCTTGAATTTTGAAAAAAAAAAAAACAAAACAAAAGATAAATAATTGTGATTTGACCTAGGTTGAATATAAATATTTAACATATTATATATACTCGTGTGTGAAGTCTAGCTATTAGAGATGGTTCAATGTTCAATTTCAATAATTGGGCCTAGAGATTTGGCGTAGCGGTACGGCCCGTGCGGCACCAAGACGTTGCTTCAGGTCGCGCAAGCGCCCTGGTCGACCACTACGACTCTCCCAATGATACCTGCTAATTAGTTTCGACCTGCCTTGACCTCGTCAGGGGAATGACTCTAGCTCCCAACCAGTTTATGTAGGGATGGCCAACTCCATTCTTCATAGTCAAGTCTACTACCGGTGACAAGCTCCTCGTATTCAATCGAGTCGACCTGCCTGAACTCTGAAGAGGTACCATCCTGTGCTCCTGCACGCCCCTAGTCTAACTATATTCTTTGCCAACCAACATGCGTGTCTTCCATCCTCCAAGCGTCTTAGGAGTCACTTCATGACATTATGCACATGGCGACCCGCATGTGCAGGACTGATCTTCACATGGCGACCCATTCTATGACCCAATATTTTGGCCCACTGATTGGCGACCCCCATTGGACCCTCATGAGTCGCTAAAATCATATTGCGTTCGCGGAAACATCGGAGTAGGCCTTATAATTGGAAAATGTATTTTGTTAAAAAAAACAAAAAAAAAAAAAAAAACGGGAACCAAATAGGACCTACATCACACAGCCCAGTTTGGAAAGGTACCGGGTCTTGAACCCATTGTTTTGCACAAATTTGAAAATAATTTATTTTTAAATGAACAATTTCATGACATTTTTTTGAAAAAATATTAAGTACAAAGAAAGACAACTATATGGTTAAAAATCTAAAACCTCATGAACAAAATGAATAATTATTGACTAATATATATACAAGTATATATACAGGATTTCATTTTAGGGGCACAATGTAATTGATAAAAAAACAAGAAAAAATATCATTGCAAAAGAATATGATAACCAATGGTAGTAGAATTAACAAAGATAAATATCTGACAAATATATGAAGCAAAATATTAATTGGTAATATATCCATTGAATTTGGTTGTAAGACCTTGTATTTTGATACCGATGCATGAAATCAGGCCAATTGAGTTCATAAAATTACAATAATAAACTAGAAAAAAAATACAATAATAAATTTAAATAATAAGAAAAGAAATAAAAAGAATTATAAGAGATAAAAAGGTTACATACTACATGCATCATACATAACTGCGAAAAGAAGAATTTTAGGAAGTAAAAAAAAAATAAAAAATAAAAAATAAAAAAAAAGGGCAAAAAAAATGAGAGACCTTTGAAGAAAAAAATATAGTTTGATTGATGAAGGGAAATTAAACTTTTATTTTTATATAAAGAAAATTGAAGAGTAAGAGATAAAAGAAAGAAAAAAGTAAGAGAATTTTAGCAACCGAAAATTTTAGAGGGGGCATTATACAACTCTGTTGGTGGATAGTAATCGTGTAATATATTTTATGAAGAAAGAAGAGCAGACCTTGTGTATGTTCCAGCCATAAATATATTCTGAAAACAAAAATAAATTAGTATGTGAAATACGTTAGTTTGATTCAACCCCATCATCATTGGTTTTCAGGACCTCTTTAGCCATCTTGGCTGAAGAAACCACAAGAATTGGAACGAAATCGAGTTGGATGGTCATGAGAGGGCCATATTTTCTTGGAAAGTTGCCATATGTAGTTATGTGGAGCTGATTTAGCAAGCTCGTGTAGGTTACCGATGATTGGAAGTCCCGGAGGACCCAAGGAAGAGGATATGCTCCATATTTCTTTCTGTAATATATTTATGAAGAAAGAAGAGCAGACTGAGAGTCAAAAGAAAAAGAAACAATGACATAATGGTTTTAGCCTGGCCTGCGGATAGGGATAGACCCAGGAAATTGCATGAGGGGGAGGGGTGCAATATTAAGATTTTATTTTATTTTATTTTTTGGTAATTTCAGAGGGGATAATATGAATATTTAATAGTCACGCGACTCATGTAATTCTATATATATATATATCAGGGTGCCTGAGAGAGATAAAATGAGAATTTATCATGTGATCAGGGTGAGATGTGAATTTATCCGCATGTATTTTTAAGAAGGATTGTTGTTTTTGTTTTTAATATAAAAAAAAAAAATTACAAATGTTATCAATTTTTCTTATTACCACCTCCATAATAGAATGTTTGTAAGTATTCCTTTCGCCACATTATTGCTACGAGAATTATAATAAATAATTTATCTCACTAAGACTACCCAACCCTCTCTTTGAAAAGTACACCACCACTATGTCATTGGGCTAAGTAGGCTGAGTCATGTTGAATAGTCAAAATTGTATTTTTATATTAGTGAAATATAGACAAACTGTCCATTTCAAATTATTTAATTGATTTTTTATTTTGTACACTCTGATCCAATGTTACAAAAAAAATATTGCTCGCCTTTTTTTCTCCAGTGGGCAACTAGAAAGAACTAGTCTCAACTTGGACTTGTCTTGGTGCAAACAGTTTTTTGAAAGGAGTGCATGAGTAGTAAGAAGGAAAAAAAAAGTTGCCCTTCTTTTCATTCTAATCCTTGTTCTCAAGCAAAAAATTAGTAAACTTATTTTCTTTAATACCATTATCATTCACAATTTTTTCCCTAGCTTCTTTAGTTATTTAAGTTCACAAAAGGAGTGATGATGAAGCTCCAAAAATGACCATACAATACCCAAACACACCACAACTGGTCATAACAGAAACAGGCCAACTTAGAGCGCATATCTCTGCCTAAGAATTGAACTCTGCAACCAACCACCACTCAGCAGCAATTTGACAAGCCATGGCAGAATCCAACTTCATTGAGATCTCCAAACCAGCAAGCTGTACAAATATTTTTTACTCATGCTCGGATTATGATTTATCAAGTTCACTTGCTTGCAATACAAGTAGAGTCTCCTTCCTACATTCACAAAAAAAAAACACACATTTTGATATGCCATGGAGCGCTGCAGTTATGCATATACTGTTGCTCTTCACTACCAATAGGTGTTGTGCTCCAGGAACACCGGAGCACTCACATTTTGTTTATGTTGTTTGCTCCAGGAACACCGGAGCACTCTCCTCTAATTCTTCTTTATACATAATACATAGGTCGTCAATTCAGCATTGGACAGAACGATTCCCCCCCTGCTCCACTAATTGATCTCGCTTCGCATTCTCTACCATATTTGCGACAATTACATGTGCACCCATGAGCAAGGGAAGACACCCATATAGTTTCGGAGCGTGTAAAACAAAAAGATACGCTGATGGGGGCGGGCATACTATGTGTAATGATTCCATTATTCACCAGAATACAACTGGTAAGGTATGATCCAACTATTAGTCCTTTCCTAGTCTATTACTAGCGGAATGACAGGGATGCGATCAAACTTCCATGGAGTGCAGACCGCGCGGAGGAAGAGGGATTGCTGGTGGTGGATTGTATCCTGCTTGACTCTTCTTGGGATTTTTTCCTCGCAGGACTTCCCTTCAACACAATAAGAGTTAAATATCAGTTGGAGAAAAGTATTCCAGGTGAACTCCACGACCAACCTTGCTTCACATAATGATGACTCTGGCCTCAAAAGGTTGGAGCTATGAAGGGCGGCCAGAACAAAAGACGCGCAAGGATCTTCGGGTGTGGAATCAAACTCTATTTTGAAGAAAAATGGCGCCAAGATAACACATTTTGTTTTGCTCTGCCACTGTGAATGGGATTGGGAAGAGAGATTGATCAGTTAGAGGTGTTCCTGGAGCAAACAATATAAAATATATGAGAATAATAAAAATATAGCGCAACAGAAAAATAGAGAAGACTTCATGAGAATAATGACTAGGAAAACAAATAATTAGTGACTCTTCAGGAGTCATTTTCTCCATACATCATCTTATATAGCAATTCCAGACGCCGCTCAGATGGAACACCAAAAAATGCGCTTTTGTGCTGGGAACATTTGAGAAGGAACAAAAATGCATCCAACTGAATACAATCAGGAACTCCAATGTTTACCAGTTCCGCAAATACTTCTTCGTCTGAATGATAATCAGCTCGTGCTTTCTCAGCTATTGCAACTATCTTTGCTGCAATTTCGAGTCCCCTCTCAGCGACAAGATTTCTTTTTTCAATTGTCTCGGCTACTTTGTTAATTCCAGATCCAATTACTTCAATTTCTTTCCCAAATAAACCAACCATTAGACCCTTTCTTTTTGTACCCTTTGAAGACTCCCCACAATCTGAATTTGACTCATAGTTGTCCAAATTACTATCAGTTGAGGTACCATTATCCGTTGCCCATGTGCAAACTTTTTCGTTTGCACATACAAACCCTTGATCATTAGCTCTATCTTTTGCAAAAAGTTCATACAACTTACCATAATTGTTTATTTTGGTGTGCCTCCATTTTGAAGCTGATGGTTTGGCCTAGAAAAAAGCAAGAAACATATATTATGCATCATTCAAATATACACACACACACACACACACATATATACAAGGATTAAATGAACTAAAAATAAAATAATTAAAATAAAAGTCTAATAAAATGCATACCTCTACGAGGGCCTTCCATACTTCTGGTTCAGCCTCAAACAATTTTGTTTCTGGACTCCATGATATCCCACTTAAATTTTTGAATAATTTGAAACACGTGTTAAAATTCATTTTCAATGTTATCATACGATTTTTCACGTCATGTTTATCGACCGGATAGCCAAGTTTTTGAGAGCATATCTTCACAACATTTGAATTTGCAACAGGAGATGCTAAAGTTCCATCAACTCTATTCCCATTTTCTTGTTGCTCCAGTAGTGCATCAAGTAGTATGTCATCCATTTCTTCAGACCATTCTCTTCTCTTAATTTCATTCACATTCACATCCTTATTTGATTTCTTCATTTCCACAACCTGTAATTTTTTAATATCATATAACAATATATTTTTAATATCGTCACACACATTTCAATAAAAAAAAAAAGTACAAATATAAAGGCAGAAATTTTAATGTGAAATATGCATCTAACATAATAAAACATAGTAATAACAAATAGAATGTCATAATTATTCGGTAAAAAGACAAGAAAATACTGATGCAAATAGAAAAAGGAAAAAGAAACAATATGGTTCGTAGCCCTCCCACATGTTAGCTGCGATGGCATTCCTTACAATTGATCCACACTTAGCCTCATCATCATTAGTAATTGTCTCTCTCTCCTCGTCAATATGTATATCAATGTTCATGAGGTCTGGATCAACTTCTTCAATCAATCTTTCATTAGGTTCTACACCCATTAGATAATTATCCAAGATACAACACATTAACACAATCTTTGAAACCGTATCAACTGGGTAATGGCCTCTGCACCAGTTGAAATAATTGGTCATATCATTTTGAAGGTGGTAAATAGAGTGGTATCAGATTCCTTAAATGTTTCCTTTGGAGGTAGGCAGATTTTGGATCTGATACTTAAACAAACGAACATGCGACTTTGAGAATCAGACAAATTCATTGTTATAAGTAAGCTTCAATCTCAAGAAGGCACATGTTCATGTGCTCTAAGGGACCCCACAATGTATTATAGACGGGAGGATTTGCAGTCAAACTGCAGGTGGTGCAATAATATGGACCTGGCGCATTATTAAATTCATTGTATAAATTGGTCAGATATCACAATGTAAAACAGAACATGCTGAGCTTTCAATAATCACAATTTTTTCATGTCCAGTAAGAAGAGAGAAATAAACTTTGATGACAACAGCTACGTATAAACGTGAATATAGAATTATAGATGCATGATCTCAAATTATACAGTGTGAGGTATTACAATGCACGATCTCAAATTTTTTTTGTACTTGACACACATATGACAGCTTGATGTGGATTGATGAGACTTATTAATTTGTTGGTTTCTGCGACAAAAGATAAATTGTTGGTTACTGTGAAAAAAATAAAAATAAAAAATAAAAAACCACTGTTGCAAACTGAAATTTTTGGTGCATGAGATTTTACCGTTTTATGCCTATTGCGATGTGTATATTAGAAACAACTCAGCAATTGTATCCTTCTTAAATAGATTTTTAGATTTGAATTAAAGGAATCAAAGTGAGCAAGATTCACAATTTGGTTTGAAGTTTCGAGTTTCAATATGTTATTATCCTATCAACACCACTTTTTTCAAGTAATCTACGAAGACTATAATATGGAGATCCAAATCTTGTTAAACATTGAATTGATGTATCATACACAACACACCATTGGAGCAATATACTCTTCCAAAAATTATTATGTATGATAAATGAGAGTTAAGAGGGCAAAGTGCTTAAGAGCATTTAAGAAAGCAAATTTAACAAGAAGTAAAAGGGTATACAAAAAATCTAAATTAACTACCGAGTACCGAATCACAGAGCGGTTCCAACTCCAAACTCTCTTCTGTAATTTCTCTCTCGTGCTTAACTTTTGGGCTCCGAATCATGCTTCCTGACTTAGTATCTGCATAGGCCTGAAACCAAAGAGCCACACTTCAAAAGGGGAATCTCAAATAAAATAGAGTATGAATGAAAACTAAAAGAAAACAAAAAGTTACCTGTGTACTGCCCTTCAATCCACAATTTGCCCGAAAACAATTCCAAACTGCTGAACTCCTACACATATTGAAAGGATCAGAATAGATATTACCGGCATAAGGACAAGTAATGAGAGAAAAAAAATAGGGAGGCTTACCAATCTGGAAGAATGAAAAGTGTTAAGCTCTTCTTGCTAGAGTCCCCACCTTTGCACTATGGAAACAAGGGAAAAAAAACCTAAATACATATTTTGGATTGGAAAACCAGGGTTTTAATTTTATCCCAAAAAACAAAATGCTTAAATGAGTTCGTCTTTTATGCTATCACCTTTGACCTTGGCTCTAACCACCAGTTGTTTGCTTAAGTAGTATCTCCTACCACACCCAAAAGGGAAGTCATAGCAATCATGTTTCGGTAGGGAAGCTGTAATACCCCTAATTTTAAAAGAATAGTCTCGGTATTTTTCTTTTATGGTTTTAATTGCAATTTTAAATTCTTTATTTGATTACTTGGCTATTTGTTAATTGGTTAATTGTCTAATTGATTTATTGTTTAATTGTTTTAAATTGATTATGTTGAATATAATTATTTGTTTAACTTGATTTATTTGGTTTAATTGAATTATATGCTTATGTGGAAATTGAATGTTAAATTAAATGTATTATTTTTATTTTAAACGGAGTTGGGCTTGGATAGGATCAACGGACTATTTGGATAGTGTAAATGGGTATAGTTTTTACCCATGAATGGATATACATGTATATTGGGTTAGGTTAATTATTATTAATTGTTAATAATTAAATTAGTATCATTATTTTTATATATGTAATACAAAGTTTTAGGGTTTTAAAAATATCCATTAAAAATTGTCGACTTTTATACATATACGTATTTTATATTTTATTTCTGTGTTTTCTTTGCCGACTCCTCACATGAATAGAATTAGATTAAAACTATTTTTGCCTATATATATATATATCGCATTATGTCTGCTTAGGGTTTAAAACACAAACCCTATTCACGAACAGTGAGGTTTGAGAGAAAACAGAGAGAACGAGTTAGGGTTTGGCCAAGAACAAGGACTGAACCGAGGAAGGATATTGGAAGCTTGCTTGTGGGTTGAACCAGGAGCAATAAAGGAGTTCAGAACAGTCTTGGATTTGCCGAAAAATTTAGGAAGACGACGTTAAAGTTTCAAAACTGAAATCAGAGGCAAGTTCTATTTCTTACTCTTTCCCTTTGACCTGTGTTCTGTGCATGCCTAAATAATCTCCAGAATTCAATCGGACTTTAAAAACTGATATTGTATGCATATTAATTCAGACTTTAAACCATATTATGTGTTGATTAAGTGAAATTGATTTGTCGTTCAAATTGTTTCATATTCTGTTTTAAATTCTTGTAGCGATGCATACTGGGTTTATATGATTTTTTTGGATGATTTGGGACTTAGTCGGACCTCTAGGAACTTAAACTAAAGATTTCAGAGGGATTTTAACATCATCGGAGACGAAGACAATGACAGGAAGCAAGGGCAGAGCCGGCTCCCAAGGGGATGGAGCTGGCTCCCTAATTTTTTTTTTTTTGGCCAGGGCTCTTTGTGAGGAGAGAGCCGGCTCCATGGTTTTAGGGAGCCGGCTCCCTAAGGCACAGAGTCGGCTCTAAGGCTAGGGGTCTCATTGGTACAGAGCTGGCTCTCAACTTTTGAGAGCTTGCTCTCATGCCTAAATGCATACTGGAACTGATTTTAAAGCACGGTTTTGATATTTTTGGGGTTCCCGAATTGTTTTGGGTTAATATTGAGGATTCTAAATATTATTTCATGTTGTATTAAAACCCCATATGGCATAATTAATATCTATATGCTAATGAATTGAACAGTATGAAAGTTTAAATAATTTTTGCATACTATTAACGGATATAAATGATTTAATTGCTTAGTTTTATGTTAGCAACTTAAATGACTGGAACATGATTTTTAAATCTTGTATTGGATGCATAAAATGGTCATATACATATTAGACTTTATTTATACTTATTTTGGAGTATGATTGATGAACTGTTATTCCTGTTTTGTCAATTATATGGATTTTGTGGATTGTATGCACCGGTATGAGATAGTGGCATACTAGGGACGGATTAATTCAAAATACTAAGTCCTACCTACTCTGAAATAAGGGAATGGATTAACTATAAAGTTAAATCCTACTTATATGTCGTGTCAAGACAACGAATAGTTGAGCGACACTACTTTGGATGTGGATGGACTTTAAATATATATTCATGGTACCACGATATGGACTTGAGTATCAGGATCGTTGGTTAGGGAGCGTATATGCATTGGGATGCATAACTGGCTATGATGGTAGGGATGTACCCTGTTAGGTCTAGGTACTCATGCCCACTTCAGGTGCGTTTTGCATGTTGCCTACTAGTCAGGTTGAGATCGCCTTGTAGTCCATTGAGAGTCCTTTAGTGTGGATATATATATTTATGGACTAGATAGTTATTGTTGAGTTATCTAGGATGTATCTGCGTATCGGGTCTCTATTTGAACTGTAGTTAGAGTATAACTTGTTCGTGGGCCTGACCCACTATTATTCTTTTCAGGTATCGGACGGATCCAGCCTTAGAGTTTGTTCGTGCTGAGCAGAGACAGTTACTCATTCTTCCGATTACGTAGGCCTGCTGTTTATGTTTATGCTTTAGTTTTGGATTCCTTCTTTAGTTCAATTTCTCAGTTGGATTTTGATTAGGGGTCCACTTGATGGATTCCCGAGTTATTTAGTTATTGGAGGTTTTGGATTATTGGATTTAAATTATTTAATCTTAAGGATTTATATTTTAGATTTCTTCCAGCCTTTATTATTTATTTCTTAATTCTTTTTGTAATCTGTGTTTATTTAAGTATTAATTGTCTAATATCCCTCGGATCTGTGCTCGGACTTGAGCACCCGTGGCTCTAGAATCGAGGGATATCACAGAAGTGACTGTGCATTTTATCACCAAAAAGAAAAGAACAAAAGATATTACTTGGTCTCTGACTCTGTGTTATAATTATTTATATTTCTCACATTTACAAATTCAAGTTTCACAAAGTTTACACCTCAGTGCCTAGAAACAACCCATTACTTATAAAGTAGAAGGCCTCGCTCATGCTTGCACTTGGAAAACTATGAATGAAACTGACCCAAGTTATAGTTAATTTTTTTCTTGATAAGTTAGTTATGCAATAAAAAAATCTACACTCATTTAGATTGAACTTCACTTTTAGAAAATCAATTTTTAGATGATTATAGATTTCCATTATTTTGTAACAACATCTCTTACTACCTGGGATGCAGAAGCAGCACCCTTTTGCAATAAGACAATAGTAAAGCATAAGCCGTGTCAAACTCAGAAAATGAGCCACGTAAGCAAAAATGTCTAAAGATTTTAGCGGCTGAAATACAACCAAGTATTGAGGGAAAGTCATCAGATACTCTGCACAAGTGGAACAAAATTATTTGTCACATAGAAAGAGTTCAGATGGAAGTGGATTGTGGGTTACCCAACTTCTCCACATTTTTATATATCATTTTCTTTTTATACACATCCAATATTGTACTAACCATACCAACCCTTAAAGCTCTGAAATTTACTATGACATGGGTCACACATTACCCATCATATGAAAACAAATATTGATATATTTTTTTTAAAAAAAAAAAAATTGTTTTTAAAATTGATATTGCATTAAAGATTTTACATAGATATGACCAAAATAACACAATTTACTAAAAGTATGCAAATTACATACCTGAGGACAAATTAAGCGATGCTGCCCAGGTTTACAAAAATCATTATCAAATCTAAACTTCTTCAGCTTCCGCCTCATAACCCCCATTTGAACAGAATCGCGTGGGTTGTCCGAGTGCACTTCAGAAAATAATGAAAATAAAAAACAGTGTTATGTATAAGCCCTAACACAGATATGCACACAATACATGAAAACGTTGGTGTAAAGGGAAATACCTGATGGAGGAACACTGATATAAGAGGCATATGGAGTCCAAGAAGTTCTGAGATCCAAAGGGTGAATTCTGGAGATGGGTTTTGAAGGGAGAGCAGAAAAGGGGATTCTATGGGTGGGTGAAGATGGGGTTTTTGGTAGTGCTGTGAAAGGTGTGGATTTGAGAAATTGTTCTGAATTGAAGAGTTTGTGGAGAGGGCTGCGATGAGGAATACGCATGTTGAGAAACAAAATTGGTCAGTGCTTCCTTAATTCAAACTTCGAAGGGTTTAGGTGAGATAGAGAGAGTGCAAGGGTTCAAGGTTTTTTGGCTCATAGAAAAATGGGGTAATGCGATATGAGGTTACTATTTTCTTTTTTTGAAAATAAGAATAAGAATTATAGTACTTGATTTGTTGCAGGTCAATAATTGAAAGAGGTGATTTGTTGGGTTTAGTATCCTATTGTATTTAAAAGGTTAGCTTGGTTTGTTATTCTTACAGCAGTTCTAAAAAAAATTAAAAATAAAAAATTATTCTGAGAAAAGAATTTTTTATAATTTTATAAAAACATATATTTTTATAATTGAATTTTTAAAAAATTCAACAAAGCAGATGAATTTTTTTGTACTATTTTTTATTTTTAATTTTATGAAAATAGAAGTCTATTTCCATAGTTATAAATTAAGTATAACCTAACCCACTGATAAATCTTAATAATCAGAAAAAGTGATTTGTTGGGTTTAGTATGCTAACATGGCCTAAAATGTTAGAAACTAAGCCACTGTTGAATTTTAATAATTGGAAAAAGTGCACGAACTAAAATGCTAGCAAATTGTAGTAGATTATTTATTCAATTTAAATTAGAAAAAAAGTATATATATATTTTTGGATTGAGTCTGCTAACATGACTGATGACTCTCACAAAATTTGTTTGGTTGAGTACACTAACTTGACCTGATAACGTTAGAAATAGGTAATTGAAAACACGATTTGTTGGATTGAGTATGCTAATAGGTCATTGTCCAATTTTAATATTTAGAAAAAATGTTTAGTTAAAAAACAAACAACCGGAACTAAATATGTCTCATATTAATAAATCAACAGCTAGAACTCTTCTGTGTAGCTTCGACGAATTGGGTTCAGTATGACAGAGATGGCAATCTGAAAAGGTACTCCTCTTGAACACGTGAAGAAAACTTTTTCTCAAACTAAAATTATCAAATTATCCTTCCTCGGCTTGGGATTTGGGGCTCCATGTTTTGCACAAATTTAAAAATGAAACTAATAATTGATTAAAAAAAACTAAAAAACAAGAAAAAATTTATTGCACAATAATATGCTAATCAACGAATAGTATAAGAAATATAAATATTTGACAAACTTTGAAGGAAAAAAAAAAAAAAAATTAGAGTTCTATTGATGAAGGAAAAATATATATATTTTTTTATAAAGAAAATTAAAAGAATTATTAAAAAAAAAAAAAAAAAAAAAGATAGCAACTGAGAGTTTTAGAGGGGCCATTATACAAACTTATTTATTTTATAAGTCTGATCATTTGAAATTAAATTGAACCTCTTCTACAAGGGAAACAAAATTTTCAAATGGTAAAACCATGGTTCAAAGGTGTGGAACAGCTCAATCTTTGGAGTTCACAGTACTGAATTTTGAAGAGAATAACGATAGTCAAAATGCAACTGAAACAAAATACTCCTTACATAACTTATCTAAACACAATATTTCATAATTTTTCACAACTACTTAAATTCACCTACACAGTCTCTCATTCTGTAACATAAGATATATAATTAAACCATCTGCACTACGGATCCTCTGTGGTACAAAACCCGTACTGCAACATGCGAGCACGATTGTTAATTTGCATATATCATTCATTCATATACATGCCCATGATTTCTTTGCCAGAAGGCAAAGTGCATTTTTCTTATGCATAGTAATACCAGGTAAAGCATCCATGTCAATGTTTTCCTTCTTCATACCAGGAGGTAGTTCCCAATCAAAAGAGTTGAGCAGATTAGCGAGTGCAAGCTCCACAGTCAGAGCTCCGAGATAAATCCAGGGGCAACCTCTTCGACCCGCACCAAATGGAATGAATTCGAAATATTGTCCCTTGTAGCCAATACAACTATCCATGAATCTCTCAGGCAAGAATTCTTCTGGATTTTCCCAAGATTCAGGATCTCTTCCAACGGCCCACACGTTCACGTAGACACAAGTTTTGGGTGGAATCTCATACCCATTTATGTTGCATTTTTTCGTTGTTTCGTGTGGAAGCAGCAATGGAGATGGAGGGTGCAGTCTCAGTGTCTCCTTCACCACTGCCTTCAGAAAAGGTAGTTTATGAAGATCATCTTCTTTAACCATGCCTTTCTCTACACTTGCATTTCTAATTTCTTCTTGCACTCTCTTCATAGCTCTAGGATGTTTCATTAGCCCTGTCATCGCCCAAACCAAAGTGGCAGCACTAGTGTCTGTTCCAGCCATAAATATGTTCTGAAAACAAAAACAAAATAAAAATACTATGAAAAATACGTCTAAAAGGTTGTAAGTGCGTCAATGCTCTCTCAAATGTCCTCTCAAACTCAAAATATAAAAGAATTTGTTTTCTGATACACTCCAATGGTGTGCTATACAACCTCTCAAAATACGAGATTCTCAAAATTTCTCATATATTGCATGTTGCTATAAGTTGTGAACTTCATATGCTCAGCTTTTTTTTGGATTTTTGTCTAAGACATGGGCTGAAAAGTCACATGAAAAAGTAAGAATAATGCATTGGAAAAAATAATGGTTAAAGTGCTAGCACAATTGGAACATAATTATTAAAATATAGCATTTTGGATGAAATGCACCTGAAGATGCAAGAAACTCCTACTATTCTTTCTCTCTCTAGAATTCTTACACCTCCACCCCCAAAAAGATCCCTCTCCTCTTCATTCCAACTCCTATTTATAGATACTTACAAGATATTTACAAGATATTTACAAGATATTTACTAATTGCTGGACCTGGGCCTATTCCTCTGTAAGCCCTGGTCACCCTTGATGGGCTTACTCCCGCTCGGCCCATATGGCAGTGTCTTTCTATGGGCTGACCCAGCTGTTCGGACTGAAGGTTGTGTTTTGCGAGTCGGACCTGGCCCATGTCATCCGGGGCCTCCTCAACTGCCCCCATAATTGCCCCTTATTTAATAAGGGGTAATTATTGATGGCGTCTCATCATGACGCTGACGGCTCGAGATAACCACGTGGGGGAGCGAACGGTCAGATCCAGAATCAATGTTCCGGGGCTCGAGGGATTTCTTGCCTTCCCGACGCTTCGGCCCTCGGGCCCCCTTGCCTTTATAATGCTCTAGAATTCCACTTCACTTCCCTTTACCGTCTCCATCATCAGCCAAGTCTCCCTCTTTCTAGAACTGTGCTAAGCCTTTTCCGGTGAAATCCTTCGAGAGTCATTCTCCTAGCGATCTTGCAGTCCTCCGAGGTTAGTTTCGTTCTTTTTACTTTCGGCAGGCTTCCATTTTCCCTCTTTTAGATTCTTCTAGCACTTCCACCATGGTTGTAGATCTGGGTGTTCTTCGTATGAGACTTAGACTTCCTGACAACATCGAAGTTAGGGTTTGCCCCCAAGACGTTAATATTACGACCGGCGCCGGCCTCCTGCCCGGCGAAGTCTTATTCACGAACCTTCAATTGAATGTTGTTAGGTTCCCTCTGCACCCTTTCTTTAGTTATGTCTTCAATAGATTGGGGATATCCCCTCTGCAGGTCAACCCCAACTTCTTTAGGATCATATCTGTTATGCTCTTATTGATGCGTGACAGAAATCTGGACCTTGACCTCATAGACCTCCTTCTGTGCTATAAGGTCAGTAAGATCCGTACTAACGAGCCCTTCTACCACCTCTACCCGTTCGAGAAGATGTCCATATGCACTGACACAATAAAATCTGAAAAGGGTTGGAGGGATAGCATAGTGGGCATTAGTGGGGCTTGGTCTTCGCCGGCTGCAGAGGATTACCCAATCCCGAGCGCCTTTGGTGTCTGCTCTGTCTCCTCCTATAAAAAATTCAAATCCCATAAACATGACTGCCCCTGTGAAACATGCGTTCCTCGTTTTTGCACTTACTTATGCCGCTCCTTGGGAATACCTTGTGATGACTTGAGCTATAGTGTTTGCAGGGATAGGAGTAACTACTTGAAGAGATACGTTCTGAACGATATTCCTTCCTGCTCAGATCTCCTCACTTCAGACAACCTCTTTACGCTCTCATCACTCGGCTACAATATGAGCAGACTGCAGATTCCCTCTTTTGGCAGGAGGAAAAATACTCCCCCAGCCACTCCTGCTGCTGGGGCGACCTCCTCTCCAGCGTCGGCTTCTTCTTCAGCCACCATATCTGACACTGTCCCGAGCGCAGTGGCTACTAACCCTGTTGCCAGCGCCCCTGCTGCCAACCAGAACGCGCCCTCCCCAGCTACCATAGCTCCTGCTGCTGCGGGGGGCGGTCGGGACAAAGAGCGAGGCAAAAGGCCTCATCCTGACAGTGAAATCGATCCGGAGGAGGAGCCTCTCATTAGAAGGACCCGGGTCTCTGGGCCGGGTACTCTCTTGCACCGAGCGATCAGAGCTCCTTCTCCCTCTGGGCCTCCCGCAGCTGGTGGTTCTGCTTCTGCTTCCGGCCCCCCTTCTATCCCCAGCTTACCGCCATGGGCCCCTCGGTACACCCGAACGGACGGGACGTTCGTGAAACCGAACGAGACCATGCTGAAGGATGGCCAGACCGCTATGGCCTACTACAGGAGCATGTGGACTCCGAAGGACCTTGAGGCGGTAAAGGGTCTTTCCCAGAAGGACGTGTTCAGTCGCTTTCCCCAATCTGCTATGGAGGTGACTTTTATTTTCTAACTCATGAATTCTCTCATATTACTTGGTCCTGCCTTCGCCCGTTCTGACTATTGGTTTAACCGTTTTTAATGTGCACCTATGCAGACGTTGTTCGGGATGATGGCCATGCAGAAGCAGGTGGAGATGGGGAACGCCAGGGCCCGAAAGTATTCTGACAGCCTGGAGGTGGCTAATAAAGAAAACGACCTCCTTGCCATGAAGAATACCGAGGTGCTGGTTCGGCTTGACAAAGCCGAGCAAGAGAGAGATGTCCTGAAGAAGGAGAATGACTCCCTTCAGGATGAGAAGGACGCCCTCCAGCTTGAGAAGAGCGTCTGGCAGACTGAGCGGGAATCAATCAGAGAAGAGAAGGCAGAACTCCAGCGCCTTCTAGCTGATGAACAGTCTGCTCGGATGGCTTTTGAAAAAAGAGCTCTGGACGAGCGTACCGCTCTGATCGACGCTATCAGCAGAGTGGGTGGTGGGATGTTGGCCCTTCACGCTCGGTTCTCCAGGGTCGGTGCTCTTCGGTATGCTCAAGGATTCCGGGAAGGTTTCGCCGACCGGGTTCCGGATGAGGGACAGACCAGCTCCACTCCGGATGAGGTAGACAAGGATCTGGGGATCGAACCTCTGGGGGTCTATGTCGACCCAGAACCCACCGAAGCGGAACGTATATTTGATGAGTGCCAGGACATCGCATCCTCAAGGATCATCACAGCTCCTCCTACCGCTCTGCCACTGACCGCTCCCCAATCGTCAACCGTGGCTCCCTCTGTAGCCACTGCTGACGCCGAACCCCAGCCGAACGACTCAGTTATTCACCTGGATTCCCCACCTCATGAAGGTGAGGCGGCTGATGGGGCCGAGGAGGCGAGTCGGCAAGACCAGGATGCTGTTGGTACTGAGGCGTCTAGCTAGGGCTCCTTCGAATTCTTCTAGTTCATATCTTCTTGTAATGATGGACATCTCTCTTTTGTAAACTAAATGTTCAATATTAATGAAATGGCCGAACTCTTTTTCTCTATGTGTTGTGCTCTGTTTACCTTATCTTCAGTACATACATATCTTTTCTCTCTTTTTCTTTTTATATTAGCTTCGCCGTGTGTTTGTATGGCAAGTGCCTGGCGCTCGGCTAGAATGCCACTTGCCACTTGGCTTTAAATTTTTAGCAAGTGTCTGGCGTTCGGCTTATAGTGCCAGCTGCCACTTATCTTGATTAAGTGCCTGGCGCTCGGCTAGAATGCCACTTGCCACTTGGCTTTAAATTTTTAGCAAGTGTCTGGCGTTCGGCTTATAGTGCCAGCTGCCACTTATCTTGCTTAAGTGCCTGGCGCTCGGCTAGAATGCCACTTGCCACTTGGCTTTAAATTTTTAGCAAGTGTCTGGCGTTCGGCTTATAGTGCCAGCTGCCACTTATCTTGCTTAAGTGCCTGGCGCTCGGCTAAAATGCCACTTGCCACTTGGCTTTAAATTTTTAGCAAGTGTCTGGCGTTCGGCTTATAGTGCCAGCTGCCACTTATCTTGCTTAAGTGCCTGGCGCTCGGCTAGAATGCCACTTGCCACTTGGCTTTAAATTTTTAGCAAGTGTCTGGCGTTCGGCTTATAGTGCCAGCTGCCACTTATCTTGCTTAAGTGCCTGGCGCTCGGCTAGAATGCCACTTGCCACTTGGCTTTAAATTTTTATAGTAGACCATTGGAAAAGAAAATTCTTTTTTTTGTAAATTCCAGTAACTTGCTCATTCATACGTATTTGATTGACAACAAATAACATCCAATTAAAGCCAGAACTTAGCTTCTATTGGTAGTACCTCTTCAGAGACGTGGCGTTCCAGGGCTTGCTGACCAACTTTCCCGCCATGGTTTCCAACGTATATGCCCCTTTGCCAATGACTTCTGCAATTCTGTATGGGCCTTCCCAGGGTGGCATCATTTTTTTGACCATCCCCACCTTTCTTTTCAGAACCAGATCGCCCGGGGCAAAATCCCTGTGTTTTACTCTCTTATTGTGACTATTCGCCAGCACTTGCTGATACGATGCTAGCCTTATAGCCGCTGCGTCCCTCCTTTCGTCTATCATATCGAGGTTCAGTCTTAACATCTTGTCGTTCTGATCTCGACTCCATGCTAAGCTTCTGATAGTGGGGACTAAATGCTCAACCGGTATAACTGCTTCGGTACCATACGCCATTGCGAACGGGCTCTCCCCAGTCGGCCGCCTTGGGGTGGTTCTGTAAGCCCATAGAACGTTCGGGAGTTCATCCAACCACTTCCCCTTATGATCTTCCAGCTTCTTCTTAATGCAGGCGAAAATGGTTCTGTTTGTGATTTCTGCTTGTCCGTTAGCCTGAGGATGACTTACTGCAGCCAACTTCTGGTTGATTCCATACTCCTCCAGCAGCTTTCTTACTTGCCTGCTGTCGAGGTTTGTGCCATTGTCCATGACTATTGTTCTGGGAACACCGAAGCGGCAGATAATGTTGTTCCAGATAAATCGTCTCACCTGAGTCTGAGTCACGCTAGGATACGGTTCTGCCTCCACCCATTTAGTGAAATAATCCGTGGCCAGTAACACATACTTGTTCTGAGCTCTTGCAGTTGGCAGAGGACCGACCACATCCATCCCCCATTGCGCGAAAGGCCACGGCGAGGCCATTACGTGCAATTCCTCAGGTGGTTGGTGGATCATTGGTCCATATCGTTGGCACTTATCGCACCTTCGAGAGAACTCCTCCGCATCTCTTGACATGTTTGGCCAGAAATACCCTTGTGTCATTGCTTTATGCGCTAACGATCTTCCCCCAGAATGATTGCCACACACACCCTCATGAATAGCTCGCAATACCTGCTGCGACTCCGCGGGGGTGACACATTTCAAGTACGGGCCAGAATAGGACCTTCTGTACAGCTGGTTCCGCACGATGGCGTACTTGGCAGCATTCTTTTTGAGTTTCCTAGCTTCATCCCTTTGCATAGGCAAAACGCCATCTCGAATATAGGTAATGATTGGGTCAATCCAACTCGGTTCATACGGTATGACGTTGACTTGCCAAGGGTCCGAGTCCATCGGTTCTTCGAAAATGGACGGCTGGGTCACTATTCCCACTGGAATCACCCTCGCCAATGTTTCACTGCAACTCGAAGCACTGCATGCTAAACGGTCTGCATCTGCATTCTGTTCCCTCGGCAACTGTATGAATTCAATCTTTGCAAAGTCCTTGGCTCTACGCAGAACGGCAGAACGATATGCCCCCATCATGTCATCCTTGGTTGCGTACTCACCATTTACCTGCCGAACAATCAGCTGCGAGTCACTATACACTGTCAAACTTTTGATCTGTAGCTCTCTGGCCAACTTTAATCCATTTAGCAACGCCTCGTATTCCGCTTCATTATTGGTGGCTCGGAACTCAAGTCTGAGTGCTTGGCTCAAGGAAGTACCCTCCGGGGTTTGCAGTTTGATCCCAATCCCAGCCCCCATTTGGTTAGAGGAGCCATCCACAAAAAGTTTCCAAGAGCCGCTTCTAAGGTCCTCTTCCGTATCTTCGGCATCACATTCTAGTAGGAAATCGGCCACCGCTTGCCCTTTAATAGCTGTTCTCGGCTCGTACGTTATGTCAAATGAACTCAACTCTATGGCCCACTTTGTCATTCTGCCCGAGAGCTCTGGCTTGTGCATGAGCGTTCTGATTGGGAAAGTTGTTAGAACAGCTATGGGGTGGGATTCAAAATAATGCCTTAACTTTCTTTTTGCATTTACAAGTGCAAGTACCACCCGTTCGGCCTTTGAGTATCTTTTTTCTGCCTCCATCAGTGTTTTGCTTACATAAAATACCGGGTATTGCACCCCTTCCTTGCAACGAATCAGAACGGCACTCGTCGCGACACCAGATACTCCAAGATATAGAAATAACTTTTCTTCCGGTTCTGGGGCTGACAGGACTGGTGGATTCTGCATATATTGCTTCAAATGAGTCAATGCCTGTCGTTGCTCATCCCCCCAGACCTGCCTTCCATGGCTCCGAATCGTGTCAAAGAATGGTTTGCAGTGGTCTGACAACTTTGAAATAAATCGACTTAATGCAGCTACTCGTCCTGTTAGGGCTTGCACCTCTCTGATCGTCTTTGGCTCGACATTCTTAATCAAAGCCTCTGCTTGAGCGGGGCTAACTTCGATGCCCCTGCGGTTGACCACGTGTCCCAGAAACTGCCCGGAACTCACACCGAACGAGCACTTGGTCGGATTGAGCCTCATCCCATATCGCTTTAGTACATCAAATACCTCTTGCAGATGCTTCAGATGATCATCCTTTTTCCTACTCTTTACCACCATATCATCAATATAGGCTTCGACAGTCTTACCCATTTGATTCTTAAAAACTTTGCTAACAAGTCGTTGATAAGTTGCTCCCGCATTCTTTAATCCAAAAGGCATAACTTTGTAGCAGTATGTTCCTCGCTCGGTGACAAAAGAAGTTTTTTCTTCATCTGCGGGGTCCATAGGAATCTGATTATAACCTGAATATGCGTCCAGAAAGGTTAAACGCTCATACCCAGTGGTGGCGTCCACCATTTGATCAATCTTAGGCAACGGGAAGCTGTCCTTCGGACAGGCTTTGTTCAAATTGGTGAAATCAATGCATACTCGCCATTTCCCATTTTTCTTCTGCACCACAACGACGTTGGACAACCACTCAGGGTAGTGCACCTCTCTGATAAATCCCGCATCAAGCAGCCTATCGACTTCTTCCGCTATGATCTGATTACGTTCTGGAGCAAATCTTCGCTGCTTCTGTTTCACTGGTTTGAAATTGGGATTGACATTCAGGGAATGACAGGATACGGAAGGACTAATTCCAGGCATGTCTAGGTGACTCCATGCAAATACGTCGACATTGTGGGACAAGAAATCCACTAGCTCTTGCTGCTCTTCTCTGGTCAGTCTTATACCTACTCTGGTAGTTCGTTCTGGCCTGGACTGATCGATCTGCACATCCAGAAGGGGCTCCTCGGTCAAGTCGGCTGACTCCTCCACCCTATTCTGCTCGAGTGGAGGTTCCTGTAATTGCTATCTGGGGCTTGTCGAACGGACGGGCGCCTTTCCTTTCCCAGCATGCTTTAGTGTGACGGAATAACACTCTTTGGCTGCGACTTGATCCCCCCGAATGTCTATCACTTTATCTCCATCAGGCCCGAGGCACCTCATGACCTGATGCAGAGTTGAAGGTACACCTCGGACTCTGTGAATCCATCCTCTTCCCATCAGGAGATTATACGAGGGGTGAATTTCCACAACCACAAAAGTTTCCATAAGAGCTCGTTCTGCAGCTTGAACTTCTACTTCCACCATCCCGACGGGTTCCACCCTCTTCCCATCGAACCCTAATAAGGGATTTCCGGTGGGCTTGAGCCTCTCTGGTTTAATGTCGAGCCTGTCAAATGTGTCCCTCGGCATAACATTCGCACTGCTCCCAGGATCGATCAGAACTCTGCGCACCAAGCAATCTGCCACTGTCAAACTGACTACCAACGGGTCGTCATGAGGCAGTTGAACACGCTGCAGGTCTGTCCAGTCGAACTTTATCTGTATTGACGGGCTCTGCTGGTGTAGAGTGGTCACATTGCCGACCCTTTTCTTCATCTGCGCCTGCCGCAGGCGCACCCGTAGCAGCTCATCTGACTCTTCACTAGGCTCGGGTCGACCATGGATAGCATTGATTATACGAACTGGTTGCGAATTGTGGGAGCTTTGTTTATGACTCCTTTTTATTTGTTCCACTGGTCGATTCTGCTCCATCGCCGAGCCTTGAACATAACTCGCAAACTCCCCTCTAGCTATCAACATCTCCACTTGCCTCCTCAGGTTCCTGCATTCGTTAGTCTGATGTCCGAAATCAGAATGAAAAGCACAATGTTTAGTTTGATCCCTCTGTTCGAGGGGTTGTCTAATTGGCAGTGGTGGATGAAACTTGTCCTTGTTCTCCTGATACAACCTCGCCAGAGTGACCTTCAGCGGAGTAATCAACTCTTCCTCCCTGGACCTTTTTTCGGCCTTCCAAGTGGTCTGACGTTGCGGCTGAGCCTGCTTCTGCCTGATCTTTGCCTTGGACTTTTCCTCGGTCGACACAAGCGACGTTGTCCGAGCATTAGCTGCCTCCTCTTCTTCGAGGCGCACAAAGCCATCGGCTCTCTCATTGAGTTCATCCATGGTAGCTGGCGTATTCACTACCAGACTGGTGTGAAACGGAGTTCCGCGTGTCATGGCTAACTTGAAGGCTTGAACTGCCGTAGAAGGATGGCATTCGATCACCATACTCTTAGTGAGATTAAACCTGGTAAGAAAGGCCTGGAGCCGTTCATCCTTGTGTTGCCACATCGTGAACAGGCTCGAGATGTCCTTCGGCGGGCGTTTGTTCCCATAGTACTGGCTTATGAACCGATCGCACAGGTCCCTGAAACTGCCAATGGAGCTCCTAGGCAAGTTTTTGAACCAGCTGAGCGCCGGTCCGGCCAGGCTTGTAGGGAAACACTTGCACATTAAAGAGTCGTTTTCCGTATTCAGGGCCATTTTCAACTGGATATGATACACATGATCGATCGGATCGGTTGTTCCGTCAAACAGAATAAAGACTGGCATAGCAAACTTCCTTGGATGCGGCGCATTCAAGATCTCGTCGGTGAATGGTGAATCCACCGTCCGAGCTGCGGATCGGAGAGCTTCATTCTCTCTCTGGAGTCCAGCGGTAGCTCTGTGAGTTACGGTTCTGCCCTCCGAACCGTGATGAGTGACAGTAACCATGGAGGGCCGGTAAGACGGATCGAACGACCGTTCCTCTATGAACTCTCTCTGCCAAGGCGACGCTACTCGACGGCGATCTACCTCCATCACTTCCTCTCGGTCAAACCTTTCCCGCTGCGGATCAACGTGAGTCGATCCTTCGTGATCTTCAACTCGACGAACATTTGGCGGCAAATTGTCCATCATCCTTTCATCACGGTGGTGAGCTGACTGATTGTTCTCGTCCTGATCGCCTTGATGCGCGATATTAGATGGAACACCTCCTTCTCCGACCGGAAGCGGATGCGAAACTGCAGGTATTTGCCGATGCTGCAGTCCAGCTTTCAATTCTGCATTTTCTTTTCTGAGAGCTTCAATCAAGTTCATCAACTCTTCAAGCTTTGTTTGCTGGACAGCCTCCATCGGATTGGAGCTTTCACCTATCATTATTCCCGAACGGAGTAAAGGCATTAATCTCAAGTTCGCGAGTAGATCTGAGCTTCGTGAGTAGGAATTTTTAGATCTGGCTTCTAATTCTCCGAATTATGCTCACTGTTTACTAGATCTGAATTGTCTGAACTCTAAATCCGTCAGATCCTGCCACAATCGAGCAACTCGTGGTTGCGTAGATCTGAAGTCACTCCTGCCAAAGCTTCAAGAATCGTAATTCCTCCAGAGTAGGTCACAATCGCTCAGATCTGGATTCAAATCCCCAAGATCGAGTCTCGATCAACCGAATTGGTTTGAATCCATTCGATACTCCTCATTGATCAACCAAACTTTCATGCGGTTCCCACAGACGGCGCCAATTGAAGATGCAAGAAACTCCTACTATTCTTTCTCTCTCTAGAATTCTTACACCTCCACCCCCAAAAAGATCCCTCTCCTCTTCATTCCAACTCCTATTTATAGATACTTACAAGATATTTACAAGATATTTACAAGATATTTACTAATTGCTGGACCTGGGCCTATTCCTCTGTAAGCCCTGGTCACCCTTGATGGGCTTACTCCCGCTCGGCCCATATGGCAGTGTCTTTCTATGGGCTGACCCAGCTGTTCGGACTGAAGGTTGTGTTTTGCGAGTCGGACCTGGCCCATGTCATCCGGGGCCTCCTCAGCACCGTTAGAGCATAATTGTTAAAATATAACATTTTGGCATTATAGCTCCTCTTAAAATATAACTTTACTATATATAAATAATATTTTGCATTGGAGATGCTCAACCTAGTGTTACTTCTATACTTTCCAAAGTAGAAACTCGAGGATTCAATTATAAAAAAACAAAATTTTAAAACTCTAGAGTGTAGAACATAAAGACTGTTTTCTATGGTAAATACTTTTGGGGTTTTTGAGTTGTTAACCCTATTTTGATAAAACTTAAATTAGGTTGTGGGAGTGTGTAAACCAAGAAAAGTAAAGAAAAAAAATTACCATGAGCACTGCCTTAATATGATCTAAAGTGAGATCAATTGTAAACGAGTGACCCTTCTGCAGCTGTAGTAAGACATCAAGAATATCCTCTTGCTCGGACTTGCTGCTCTCTAATTCTTGCAAGCGCTCATCGATGATTTCTTGGTAGAACAAATCCATTTCCCTGAAAATTTTATCGGCCCTGCTTGACATGCCATTGAGTTTATCTACCCAACCAAGAAAAGGAAAATAATCTGAGACGAAGAAGCTTGCTAGCACGGCCTGAGCTTCATGAAGGAGGCCATGAAACTTACTCCTTTCGCAACCTTCATCGTCACCTCTTACCAAAAGCAATTCTACAAATCATGGCACTAGTGAGAGAAAGTAGTATCTCGCTTAAGTTGATGAGTTTAGAAGCAGAAGCGAAGTTGGAGATCTTTCTGATCATTCGCGAAACCTCATCCTCCCTAATGAAGCAAAAGGAATCAACCCTCTTGGAGTTGAGGAGATGAAGAACACAAATCTTTCTCATTTCTCTCCAGTACTCACTGTAAGGCGCACAGACCACATCTGAGCAACTGTAAGACAGCTTTCTCAGGCCAAGTAAAGATGGTCTACTAGCAAATTCAAGATCATAGGTTTTCAGGACCACTTTAGCCATCTTTGCTGAAGAAACCACAAGGGTTGGAACGAAACCGAGTTGGATGGTCATGAGAGGGCCATATTTTTTGGAGAGTTGCCATAGGTAGTGATGTGGAGCTGAGTTCGCAAGCTCGTGTAGGTTACCGATGATTGGAAGTCCCGGAGGACCCGGGGGAAGAGGATTTGCACCATACCTGTTTCTGTATTTTTGATGAAGAAAGAAGAGCAGACTGAGAGTTAAAAGAAAAAGAAGCAATATTGTCATCATGGTCCTGGGAGATAAAATGAGTTTGTATTGTGTTATCAGGGTGAGATATGAGTCTCTGTCACATATATAGAACTTTTAACAAGGGTTTCCATATTATATTATCTTGGTGGGCTGCAGCATGATGTTGATTAATCATTTTTTAACTGAAATAAAGACAAAAAGTCCATTTCAAATTTTTAGTAAAAAGATTCTGATTATTTTATATTTGATTTTATTTTATATTCGGGTTTGATTTACTTAGATGTAAGGAGATGCATTGGGTCAATTGATTGAGACCTATCACATTTAATTAGTAAAACTTATTCGTGATATGGACTTATTCAATTAAGTTATGACGACTCTGTGGACGGGTGTGTCATGAGTGGATGTGAGACACTGATAGATTACCACATTGACTAGTTATGGATGCGCAATTTCACATCGTCTAGGTAAAAGAAAGGTGAAGTGCTTATATATAGTGATATCACTCCAACTAGTATGAGACCTTTTGGGGTAAAACCCAAGAGCAAAACCGTGCGGGCTCAGGTCCAAAGCAGACAATATCATACCATGTGGTGGAATGAGTCGTTACAAATGGTATCAGAGCCTGATCTAACCGGAAGTGTGCCGATGGGGATGTCGAGCCTCCAAGGGGGTGGATTGTGATGACCCTATGAGTAGGTGTGCCGCGGATGGGTGCGAGACACTGGCAGACAACCACACTAGCGAGCTGCAGGTGCACAATTCCACATCGTCTGGGTAAGGGAAATGTGTAAAGCTTAAGAGCAAAACTATAATACCCCCAATTTAAAAGGACAGTCTTGGAATTTTATTATTTTATTTAATTACATTTTTATTTAGTTAATTGTTTTAATTACTTGTTAAATTGCTCGTTTTTGTGAATTAATTGTTTTATTTTAATTATTTATTTAAATTGTGTTTTGGGTTGTTTTATTATCTAAATTATTTTCTTAAATTTTAGTATGTACGTGCTTATGTGGCTTTGTGATTTAAATGTAATTTAGCTGTTTCATTTTTAGGGTTTCTGGTTGTCTTTAATTAAATCACGTCACTGATTTTAGCCGACATAGGGATGGTTTTATATTAGAATTAGGATTGTGGTGTGAAGCCTATATATATAAATATTATACGTTGATTTAGGGTTATAAACAAAACCCTAGTCACTATAGTCACGACTGTAAAACAGAGAGATACACAGAGAGCAACAGAGAGAGAATTATGAGAGTTTAAAAGGGAGCTTTAAGGAAAAAGGAACGGGGGTTGCTTCTGGGTTGAACCAAGAGCACCGGTGGAGTGGAACAGCAGTATAGGACGTTGTCGGAAACTTTAGAGACGGTGGATTATAGTTTCAAAATCTGAAACTGCAGGCAAGTCTCTGTTCTTCTCTTTCCCGTTAATTCGTGTTCTGTGCATGCCTAATTAAGACTCTAGGAGTTAATCAAAGATTAAAATAGATGAAACGAATGTTATGATTCATCCTGTATGCATGTTTAAATCAGTTTTTAGTTCCATCGTATTAATCTATCTTGGTGTTGCTTAAAAGTATTAACTGAAATCTTGTTGCCGATTGTTTTCAAATCTGGTGTTAAATTCTTATTGTGATCGTATATCTATGTTGAAGGATTAGTCTGAGACATTGAACGAGCTCTAGAATAAGTACATAAAACAGTACGTGCTCAAATTCACCAAATTAATCTGTTGTGGGTTGCTTATAATTTCAGACTAAGTTTCTGTGATCAGTCCTTCTAAACCTATGTTCAATGCATGCTATCATTGCATATCAGTGATTTAAAATTTATCTAGGACTAAGTTTGAACCTAGAACAAAGATTTAAAAACATCACAGAGGTTCCGTTAATCACCGGAGTTGGAGGAGAAGACACATAAACAGTTGACGGCATCTAAGGAGAGAAGAGCAGGCTCCAAAGGAGAAGGAGCCGCCTCTTCCTAACCTTAGAGCCGGCTCCCTAAGGTGTGGAGCTGGCTCTACCTTGCTAGGATCCGGCTCCTAAGGGGTTGGAGCCGGCTCTTGTTGAAGAATAGCAGGCTCTGCATTTTTCAAGAGCCTGCTCTCACCTACAGTCTTCCAGTTTTGTTTTTTGGGCACTGTTTGACTGCGTGGGGTGTTTTGATCAGTTTAAATTGGTTTAAAGGATAGGGATGACTACTGTAGACCTGTAAAAATAATGGTGAAAATTTAGTTTGTAGTTGGATTAAGGGATGAAGCAATACAAAGTTAAAGAAAAACTAAGGTGTTGCTCACTGTTTTGTAAATTTTGTGCACTGGAACTTAGTAAGATTTTGTGACATGATTTAAGTATATATATAAATCATATTTCCATAATATTATAAGCATAGGGAATTAACTAAACTTACCTATGCTTAGCTTGAGTTAGATTGATACTTAAATTTCCATTAACTATATCAATTCGTGGACTGTATTGGAGGATTTGCTAGGGTTATATACCGGAGCTTGGCAAGGTTGTTGTGTATGATTTAAATATATATATAAATCATAATTCTATAGTATTTGAAGTATAGTGAATTAACTAAATTTTCCTATGCTTAACTTGGGTGTATTTGATACTTAAATTGTACTAAATTATATCAATTCATGGATTATGTTAGAAAATGTAAATGTGTGCAAATTGTGTAGCAAATTACATTATTGGAGTTGGATTTTAGGCTCGGTATTGAATGCCTAATATTTATGTATATAGATTAACTTATCTTGTACATACTGTGGAATGTGGTTGATGACTATTTAATATTATTTTGTTAACTATGTTAACTGGAGGATTGTATGTACCGGTATGGGACGGTGACATACTAGGTATGGATTAGTTCAAGCACTAAATCCTACCTAATTTGGAATGAGTTGGATTAACCATAAAAAGCTTAAGTCCTACTTATATGGATATATATGAACCGGTATGAGACGGTGTCATATTAGGGCTGGCTTAGTTGAAAACACTAAGACCTACCTATATTGGGAATGAATTAGTTCAAAACACTAAGTCCTACCTAATTTGGATTAAGGCATGGATTAACCATAAAGGTTAATTCCATCACCTACTTGTGTCATGTCAATCAAATAAATTGAATGACCTATTATGGTTTCAGGATGGATTTGTTATACATATATCAGACCACTATACAGATGGATGATATTTTGTATTAGGAGTACGGACTTTATATATTTATTATATATGCCATGGTATGAGCTTGAGTCTTAGGACCATGGTTAGGGCGCGTATATCGCCTAGGATGGATAACTGGACATAGGTGTTGTTCCCTAGTAGGTCTAGGTACTCATGCCCACCTTCAGGTGCGTATTCGCATGTTGCCTTCTATTCAGGCTGAGATAGACCTACTGGACTGGCGAGCGTCCTATAGTGTGTACTATATATATATATAGACTACTCTAGATATTGTTGAATCTTTCTAGGATGTATCTGCGTATCGGATTATTGTTTGGATCGTAGTAGATCAGGACTTGCATGTGGGCCTGACCCACTCCTTTATTTTTCAGGTGCTCGGCAGTTCCAGAATTAGAGGTTGATTGTGCAGAGCAGATACAGACTTCCATTCCACCGACTACGTAGGACCATTTTCTATGTTTAGCTTTATGCTTTATTTCCAGTTCGAGACCTTTTTATTAAGGGTCCTCTAGAAGGATTCCCGAGTTGTATGGATTGGTGGTTTGGATTATCGGATTTAAAATATTTATAATTCAAGGTTTATTAATTTAGTTTCTTCCAGCTATTGAATTTTATTTCTTATTTCACTTTGTATTCCGTATTCGATTTAAAATACTTTAATTTTTCGATATCCCTCGGGTTTAGGCCTGGGCCTGATCAACCCGTGTCTCAGATCCGAGGGGTATCACAGTTGGTATCAGAGCACTCCAAGTTTAAGTGTCTCTAGGATTCTATCGTATAAGACTTTCGCATAGCGTTCTCTATTGTTTAGAGCTTAAGTTTAGGATTTATAGTATTCCTTTACAGTTCGTTTAGAAAGTACTAATGTCAAGTTTATTCTGAAATTTCAGAATGTTTGGCACTAGGAAGAGGATGAGGGCTGCGATGAAGCAAAGAAGGGCCCAAGGCCGAGGAAGGTTACTCCGACGATTCCCCTGCGAAGGCCGACCAAAAAGGCAAAGCTGGAGACCAAGGACTTGTATCCAGTCAGTGTTGTCTCGGAGTATAAGGCAATAAAGGTTTCTTGTGTGCGGGATTGGCCACCATACTGTGGACTGAACACAACTTCGATGGTGCTCGAAGCTGAGCCAAGCGGAGAGGAAGACCCCAAAGAAGATCAGGATGGAGATGATACCGGAGTGTCCAAGATGGAGGTTACCGGGGTTCAAGAATGAATGTTCTTCTAGGAGTAATATGATTTTCATTACTAGTAGGAGTGGGAGTGTTATTTAAAAAGTAGTATTGTTTCGATGGCATACACTAGTATTTTAAAGAATATTTGACAATTATTCTTTTGGAGGTTTATGATTTAAAGAAGTTTTTAATAAAGTAAACTGGTGGTTTTACCTATCTCTGTTGTGGATTATGATGGTATTATTGGATTTATACACCTATGGTTTTTTAAACTATAGTGAATTGTGTATGATGTGATAATAACGGAAAATCACAGTAGAGTGATTTGTTTTGAGCAAGCACACAAAGCTTTGCTTATAAGTTCGTTGTGTTAAAACGGAACGATTACCAAGGAGTTTATAAAAGAACTTGTGTAATCAAAATGGTAGGTTTGGTTTCGAAGGCGGAATTCCCAGGATGGAACAATAAATCTACAAGTGGGTAGATGTCTGAATATTGTGTATATGTTCCATGTTTTGCTCTACGCTGTATTTTGAAACGGGGCATTTTTTTTTATTATTTTATAGATTGGTTGGTGACACACATATGCAATAAACCTCAGGATATTTTTACCCGTTGGGCAATACTGCCATTTCTCACGAGAGGATGGGCCTGTGACACTAGATATTGGTAGACTCAGATTTCTAGCAAATCTTTTGGTCCTGGACATGCACACGTATGACGTGATAATTGAGATGGATTGGTTATCACTGCCATACTCAAGTTATTTGTTTTGGAAAGGTCTATTGTGTTCACCATACCTAATCAGGATATTTTACGTCGTTGCTATGCCACGCTCTAGCGGGGACACTAGCACCTATTTGTTTCAGATAGAGTAGGAGACGGAGGAGGGGATTACTGTATCATTGGATAACATACCAATTGTACAAGATTTCCCGGATGTATTTCAGGAGATTCCAGGGATTGCCGCCTAGTCGTGAGATCGAGTTTGTGATCAACTTAGCTCTAGGCACTACGCCTATTGCTAGGGCACCATATAGGATAGTGCCAGTGGAGATGTGAGAGCTGAGGGATCAGATTCAGCAATTACTCAGCCAGGGTTTTATTCGTAGGAGTACTTCACCCTGGGGAGTACCGGTTCTGTTTGTGAAGAAGAAGGATGGTTCGCTTCGTCTGTATATAGATTACAGGAAGTTGAACAAGGTGACTATTCGGAATAAGTACCCTCTACCCAGGATTGATGATTTGTTTGATCAGTTAAGGGGAGCAACATACTTCTCCAAGATTGATTTGCGTTCTGGGTATCATCAACTGAGGGTTAGGGAGCAGGATATTTCCTAAGTCAGCGTTTTCACGAGATATGGTTCTTATGAGTTTTAGGTCATGCCGTTTGGGACGACTAACGCACCAACAGTGTTCATGGATTTAATGGACAAAGCCTTCAGGGCTTATTTGGATCAGTTTGTCATTGTTTTCATTGATGATATCTTGATCTATTCTAGGTCTGAGGACGATCATCCTAGACATCTTTGGATAGTGGTGCAGACGTTTCGTGAGCACCAGTTGTATGCCAAATTCGAGAAGTGTGAATTTTGGCAGCGAGAAGTGAAGTTTCTGGGTCACGTGGTGTCAGAAAGGGGGATCGCAGTAAATCCAGCCAAGGTTTCAGCTGTGGTTGAGTGGGGACAGCCTACTTCACCTACCGAGATTCGGAGTTTCCTTGGTTTGGCGGAATATTATCGGAGATTCATCCAAGGATTTTCCAAGATAGCAGGATCACTCACTCATCTGACTAAGACGGATGTACAGTTCGTTTGGGAGGAGCACTGTCAGCGAGCTTTTGATGAGCTCAAACGGAAGTTGACTTCTGCACCAGTTCTTGCTACTCCACAAAGCGGGATAGAGTATCTGGTCTACACGGATGCTTCGTTGCAGGGTCTTGGGTGTGTTTTGATATAGGAGGAACGACCGATTTCCTATGGATCTCGAAAACTTAAGCCTCATGAGCTTAACTATCCAACACATGATTTGGAATTGGCAGCTGTGGTTTTTGCCTTACGCATTTGGAGGCATTGTCTGTTGGGAGAGTCCTTTAGATTATTTAGTGATCACAAGAATCTGCAGTACTTGTTCACTCAGCGGGAGCTGAATATGAGACAGCGCATATGGTTAGAGTTTTTAAAGGATTATCATTTTTCTATACAGTACCATCCAGGGAAAGCGAATGTGGTGGTAGATGCACTCAGTCGCCAACCTGTTGGTAGTCTTTCTGCTTTATTCACCACAGAGTGGAATGCTTTGAAGAGTGTAGATGAGTTGTCAAACGCTTTTATGGCTTGCATAGTGGTTACACCTTCCATCATTCGTAAGGTTTTGCAAGCACAACTCACTGATCAGTAGTGTATTGACAAAGTTGCCGAGATATTCTCCTCAAAGTGTCGCTTATGAAAGGTGCTATGCGCTTTGGGAAGAAAGGGAAGTGGTCACCGTGGTTTATGGGTCCATTCATGATCACGGATCGCGTTGGAGCTGTTGCTTATCGGTTAGCACTTCCGGATACGTTGGATCGCGTACACAACGTATCCCATGTTTCTATATTGCAAAAATTTTCTGCGAGATGAAGATCGGTATCAACATATCGATGTTGGGGAGATTTAGTTGCAGCCGGATGCAATTTATTTGGAGCCACCGTGTCGTATTGTCGACCGTAGGGATCAAATCATTCGTAACAAGGTTATCCCTTTAGTTCGTGTGCAGTGGAGTCATCACAATGAGGCTGAGTCCATTTGGGAACGGGAGGATGTCATTCGCTCGCAGTTTCATGAATTATGGGAAGAAGGTAAGGGCGAATTCCGAGGACGGAATTCATTTTGTTAGGGGGGAAGAATGTAATACCCCCAATTTAAAAGGACAGTCTTGGAATTTTATTATTTTATTTAATTGCATTTTTATTTAGTTAATTGTTTTAATTACTTGTTAAATTCCTCGTTTTTGTGAATTCATTGTTTTATTTTAATTGTTTATTTAAATTGTGTTTTGGGTTGTTTTATTATCTAAATTGTATTCTTAAATTTTAGTATGTACGTGCTTATGTGGCTTTGTGATTTAAATGTAATTTAGCTGTTTCATTTTTAGGGTTTCTGGTTGTCTTTAATTAAATCACGTCACGGGTTTTAGCCGACTTAGGGATGCTTTTATATTAGAATTAGGATTGTGCTGTGAAGCCTATATATATACATATTATATGTTGGTTTAGGGTTACAAACAAAACCCTAGTCACCATAGTCACGACTATGAAACAGAGAGATACACAGAGAGCAACAGAGAGAGAATTCTGAGAGTTTAAAAGGGAGCTTTAAGGAGAAAGGAACGGGGGTTGCTTCTGGGTTGAACCAAGAGCACCGGAGGAGTGGAACAGCAGTCTAGGACGTTGTCGGAAACTTTAGAGACGGTGGATTATAGTTTCAAAATTTGAAACTGCAGGCAAGTCTCTGTTCTTCTCTTTCCCGTTAATTCGTGTTCTGTGCATGCCTAGTTAAGACTCTAGGGGTTAATCAAAGATTAAAATAGATGAAACGAATGTTATGATTCATCCTGTATGCATGTTTAAATCAGTTTTTAGTTCCATCGTATTAATCTGTCTTGGTGTTGCTTAAAAGTATTAACTGAAATCTTGTTGCCGATTGTTTTCAAATCTGGTGTTAAATTCTTATTGTGATCGTATATCTATGTTGGAGGATTAGTCTGAGACATTAAACGAGCTCTAGAATAAGTACATAAAACAGTGCTCAAATTCACCAAATTAATGTGTTGTGGGTTGCTTATAATTTCAGATTAAGTTTCTGTGATCAGTGCTTCTAAACATATGTTCAATGCATGCTATCATTGCATATCAGTGATTTAAAATTTATCTAGGACTGAGTTTGAACCTAGAACAAAGATTTAAAAACATCACAGAGGCTCCGTTAATCACCGGAGTTGGATGAGAAGACACATAAACAGTCGACGGCATCTAAGGAGAGAAGAGCAGGCTCCAAAGGAGGAGGAGCCGCCTCTTCCTAACCTTAGAGCCGGCTCCCTAAGGTGTGGAGCCGACTCTACCTTGCTAGGATCCGTCTCCTAAGGGGTTGGAGCCAGCTCTTGTTGAAGAATAGCAGGCTCTGCATTTTTCAAGAGCCTGCTCTCACCTATAGTCTTCCAGTTTTGTTTTTTGGGCACTGTTTGACTACGTGGGGTGTTTTGATCAGTTTAAATTGGTTTAAAGGATAGGGATGACTACTGTAGACCTGTAAAAATAATGGTGAAACATTAGTTTGTAGTTGGATTAAGGGATGAAGCAATACAAAGTTAAAGAAAAACTAAGGTGTTGCTCACTGTTTTGTAAATTTTGTGCACTGGAACTTAGTAAGATTTTGTGACATGATTTAAGTATATATATAAATCATATTTCCACAATATTATAAGCATAGGGAATTAACTAAACTTACCTATGCTTAGCTTGAGTTAGATTGATACTTAAATTTCCATTAACTATATCAATTCGTGGACTGTATTGGAGGATTTGCTAGGGTTATATACCGGAGCTTGGCAAGGTTGTTGTGTATGATTTAAATATATATATAAATCATAATTCTATAGTATTTGAAGTATAGTGAATTAACTAAATTTTCCTATGCTTAACTTGGGTGTATTTGATACTTAAATTGTACTAAATTATATCAATTCATGGATTATGTTAGAAAATGTAAATGTGTGCAAATTGTGTAGCAAATTACATTATTGGAGTTGGATTTTAGGCTCGGTATTGAATGCCTAATATTTATGTATATAGATTAACTTATCTTGTACATACTGTGGAATGTGGTTAATGACTATTTAATATTGTTTTGTCAACTATGTTAACTGGAGGATTGTATGTACCAGTATGGGACAGTGACATACTAGGTATGGATTAGTTCAAGTACTAAATCCTACCTAATTTGGAATGAGTTGGATTAACCATAAAAAGCTTAAGTCCTACTTATATGGATATATATGAACCGGTATGAGACGGTGTCATATTAGGGCTGGCTTAGTTCAAAACACTAAGACCTACCTATATTGGGAATGGATTAGTTCAAAATACTAAGTCCTACCTAATTTGGATTAAGGTATGGATTAACCATAAAGGTTAATTTCATCACCTACTTGTGTCATGTCAATCAAATAAATTGAATGACCTATTATGGTTTCAGGATGGATTTGTTATACATATATCAGACCACTATACAGATGGATGATATTTTGTATTAGGAGTACGGACTTTATATATTTATTACATGTGCCATGGTATGAGCTTGAGTATCAGGACCATGGTTAGGGCGCGTATATCGCCTAGGATAGATAATTGAACATAGGTGTTGTTCCCTAGTAGGTCTAGGTACTCATGCTCACCTTCAGGTGCGTATTTGTATGTTACCTTCTATTCAGGCTGAGACAAACCTACTGGACTAGCGAGCGTCGTATAGTGTGTACTATATATACATATATGGACTACTCTAGATATTGTTGAGTCTTTATAGGATGTATCTGCGTATCGAATTATTGTTTGGATCGTAGTAGATCAGGACTTGCATGTGGGCCTGACCCACTCCTTTATTTTTCAGGTGCTCGGCAGTTCCAGAATTAGAGGTTGATCATGTAGAGCAGATACAGACTTCCATTCCACCAACTACGTAGGACCACTCTCTATGTTTAGCTTTATGCTTTTTTTCTAGTTTGAGACCTTTTTATTAGGGTCCTCTAGAAGGATTCCCGAGTTGTATGGATTGGTGGTTTAGATTAGCGGACTTAAAATATTTATAATTCAAGGTTTATTAATTTAGTTTCTTCCAGTTATTTAATTTTATTTCTTATTTTACTTTGTATTCCGTGTTTGATTTAAAATACTTTAATTGTTCGATATCCCTTGGGTTTGGGCCTGGGCCTGGGCCTGATCAACCCGTGTCTCGGATCCGAGGGGTATCACAAAAACCGTACGGGCTCAGGCCAAAGCGGACAATATCATACCATATGGCCTAGGTAAAGGAAAGGGGAAGTGCTTATATGTGGTGGAGTGGGTCATTACAAATAGTATCAGAGCCTGACCTAGCCGTAAGTGTGCCAACGGGGACGTCGGGCCTCTAAGGGGGGTAGATTGTGTGACCCTGTGGGCGAATATGCGATGGGCGGGTGCGAGGCACTGGCAAACTACCACACTGATGAGTTACGGGTGCACAATCCCGCATCACCTGGGTAAAGGAAAAGTGAAGTGCTTATATGTGGTAATGTCACTCTAATTGGTATGAGGCCTTTTAGGGTAAAGTCCAAGAGCAAAACCTTGCGGGCTCAGGCCCAAAGTGGATAATATCATACCATGTGGTGGAGTGGGTCGTTACAAATGGTATTAGAGCTTGACCTAGCCGGAAGTTTGCCGACGAGGACGTCGGGCCTCCAATGGGGGTGGATTGTGATGACCCTGTGGGTGGGTGTGCCGTGGACGGGTGCGAGACACTAGAAAGCTACCACACTAATGAGCTACGGGTGCATAATCCTATATTATCTGGGTAAAGGAAAGGTGAAGTGTTTATATGTGGTGGTTTCACTCCAATTAGTATGAAGACTTTTGGGGTAAAGTCCAAGAGCAAAACCGTGTTGGCTCAGGCTCAAAGCGAACAATATCATACCATATGGTGGAGTGGGTTGTTACAAATGGTATCAGAGCCTGACCTAGCCGGAAGTGTGCCAACGGGGACGTCGGGTCTCCAAGGGGGATGGATTGTGATGACCCTATGGGCGGGTGCGAGACACTAGCAGGCTACCACATTGACGAGCTACGGGTGCACAAGCCCACATCGCCTGGGTAAAAGAAAGATGAAGTGCTTATATGTGGTGGTGTCACTCTAATTGGTATGAGGCCTTTTGGGGTAAAACCAAAGAGCAAAACCGTACGAGTTCAGGCCCAAAGCGGACAATATCATACCATGTGGTGGAGTAAGTCGTTACAAATGGTATCAGAGCTTGACCCAGCTAGAAGTGTGCCGACGAGGTCATCGGGCATCCAAGGAGGGTGGATTGTGATGACCTTGTGGGCAAGTGTGAGATACTGACAGGCTACCGCACTGACGACTTATGAGTGCACAATCTCACATCGCCTGGGTAAAGGAAAGGTGAAGTGCTTATATGTGGTGGTGTCACTCCAATTGATATGAGGCCTTTTGGGGTAAAATCCAAGAGTAAAACCGTGCAGACTTAGGCTAAAAATGGACAATATCATACCATGTGGTGAAGTGAGTCATTACATATTTTTAGTAAAAAGATTTTGATTATTTTATATTCGATTTTATTTTATATTCGGGTTTGATTTACGTAGATGTAAGGGGATGCATTGGGTTAATTGAATGAGACCTATCACATTTAATTAGTAAAACATATCCATGATATGGACTTATTCAATTAAGTAGATTAAAATGCTTAGATATTTTGTTTTGTGTTGTCTGATGTCATGTAACACAAAAAATTACTGTTTTTATCTTCTTTTCTTTTTATTCCTTTAAAAATGCTGGTGGGAATAACAACGCAATCACAAGGAGAAGGAACAATCAGAACAGAAATAGCCCAACTTATAGTGTATATTAATGACACTGCTAGAAATTAACATCCAAACTCAAAGCATTATGTACTGCTAAAATTTTTGTGTCTGTTACCACTGATCAGCTCCAATTTGACAAGGCCATAACAGAATCCTTCAAGGAAACTGTCCGAGATATCGAATGTCGCTACTGCTTCAAATGAGTGGCAGCTTGGTTCCTAAAGGCTCTCGTATTTCCCTCAAGCCAAATGAAATAAACTGCTGGTGCAAATACGAGTTTATGAACTAGAAACTAATTAATTTGGCTTCTTTGAAAAACTTGTTGAGTTTTTTGTTTTTTGTTTGTTTGTTTGTTTTGTTTTGTTTTGTTTTGTATTGTTTTTTATTTTTATTTTTAATAAAACGTATTTAGTTAGACGCCTAAAATAGTACAGAGTAACTCATTTCACGAACCAGGTTATATATAAAAATCACAAGAGAAATGATTGTATGACAGCTGTGCCAAAATAATCTTAGCCGTGAGATGCAATTATGTAAAAGAGGCCATGTAAGTTCCACTTTGTACATCCCAACAACATGTGTTAGGCCCAACATTCCAAATGCTGGAGCCATGTGGCATCACTCGATCTACAAACAACTTGGAAGTGTCCCAAACGAAATGAGAGTGGGGCATTGGAAAAATGTGTGAAATGAATTCAACAGCTGCACAGCAATGAAAGTAATCGTTTAGAATTTGAAGAAATGCCACCGAGTTCCTATCAAGAGTGAATAACCCATTTTTGTTTGCTATCTAAAATGAGACATCAAAGATCCCTATTTCAACACTAGAAATGAGTTTTTTTTTTTTTTTCTCAATTTGGACAAAAATACAGTTCAAATCACTTTACTACAAGTCTTTATACAATTTTGAAAATGATACTTTAGATAGTATTGCTTGGTCGAAATAATTTCTATAATTTGAAATAGATTTGAACTCCTCTCCAATACATTTCATGGTTAGACTTAGATTCTCTAAGTTATCCTAAGGTGAATTTTTTTACATAATGACAGGTGTCATTAAAATATATCTACGACCTATATTAAACCACATCAGCTAATTTAAAAAATTAAACCATTTTAAGATAAAAAAAAACTTTACAAAGACGTAAACATCTCTCTCCTATAAGATTTCTCATTTTTTTTCCCTAAAAAAGATTGCTCCCTCACTCTTTTTTTGAGATAATTGTACTGGCTTGGATGAAGAAGGCCTAAATTGCATACCTCTATTTATTTTAATTTTTTTATTTTTTACCGTGGCAAACAAGATAAGATTACATCACATGAGGATTACATAGTTCAGCTGTTGTAAACACAAATAAGGGATCCACCCAACATCCAACAACAGCCCACATACCAAGCCACCATAAAATATACACCCAAATACACTTCAAACCCAAAGGCACAAATAGCTGATCATTAAGCCCATTGGACAACGCCACCAGCCTATTTATATACTGAACAATATCAGTAATAACCACAATTAACAGGCCGAACACATCAGAAATTGCTAGAATAACGTCCTTCCCACTTGTCATTATTACCATTATTACGTTTACAAATAAGGGGATCCACCCAACAACAGCTTACATACTAAGCCACCATAAAAGATACACCTAAATACACTTCAAACCCAAAGGCACAAATAACTGATCATTAAGTCCATTGGACAATGCCACCAGCCTATCTATATACTATATACTGAACAACATCTATAATAACCACAATTAATGGGCCGAACACACCAAAACTGCTGAAATGGCGTCCTTCCCACTTACCATTATTACAATCATTACTATCTTTGATAGGTGGGCCCACAACTGACCCAACACACACGAGGCTACAAACGAGGATGACGTACCAACGCAGCACATCGCTGTAACGGAATAAATGGAGAGCTCGTCGCCTTGCTGGCACTCACATAGGCTCCGTCATCATGAACTCCATCCGCAACATAGTACTCCCACCCAGCATAGTTACTAGCAACAAAAATCCACATTACGGCATACCTCTATTTAGTTGCGTTACCTTATGGGTTAAAGTGATTGGTTTGAGGAGAAATGAATGTAAAAGAAAAAGAGGAACGAATATTGGATTCAAATTATCCAAAGTCCGAACCCAAAGGATGATTACATGGGGCTGGGTCGAACGTAGGCCATTTGTTCACTTCGATGTGAGAGATACAGAGAGACTGTTTGTGGTCTCTACTGCCTATTGCATCCCACTCTTCCTCATTGATTGTTTCGCCCAATTCGCTAGCTGCCCTCTTCAACATCACCACTCTGTAATTGCAATTCTTTCATAGCAACAACAAGAACCACAACAGCTATATTCGTATCAAATATTGCACGAGTCCACCAATTTCGGACCCATTCTCTCGGCTTCACCTCCAAAACCCATCTCCAAATTCCACCCATTTTCACTCTACCGTTCTGGGTCTCGCTCTTTCTTTCATGCCAGGGTTTCTCAGTCATCAGGTCTCTCTCCGCCTTACCCTTGAAACATTACTTTCTTGCAATTTTCTTGAATTTTTTTCTTGGTTTTACTTATTTATTTTTTTTTTGAATTTTAATCATAGTTAAATTGGAAAATCATGAAGAGGAGGAGACGGTTAATTTGGCTAAATTGAGGGTTTGCAAAACATTGAGCTTCTTGGGATTAACTACGATTCTTGTATACCTGGACAGTACAATCACTTTATTTGTCCCAAGGTAAGTTGCTTATCTCTATAAATATTATTATTTTTAATCTTCAATGTGAAATAGTATTTTGAAAGTATCTTCCTTGCTCTTTAGAGGGAATACCAGACCACATTATAGTATTAATGTCTCAAATCAACTATGATTAGCTTTGGTTTTCGATTATTTGTACAATTTTTTGGTTCAGTTGTTTCATGTAGCTGGTTGAAGTCTAACTGAGTGATTTTGGCAGACTTGTTTTCTAGGGTCCATTTGAATGCACTTCTTAAAAATGCATTCTGTTTTCAGAACTAAAGGAAGTAAAATAAAAAAAATAAAAAAAATTATGGCGTCAGTGTCATTTGTCTGCATGAGCCTAAAGTAGGGATGAATATCAAATTAGATGTTTGGATAGAAGTTCGAAGGTCAAGACAGTTTTTTTTTTTTTTTTTTTTTCTTAGTTGATATTAGCCCCCCTAAAAGTTTAGCATACTAACATATATGACATGTACCTTGCATTGTGCTGCCCTTGGAATGTCAGGTTCACAAGTATTTTGTAAGGTTCCAAGACTACATAAAATAGGTTTCTTTTCAAGTAATTTATACTGGGATTTGTAAGATATTTATTTAAAAGAAAGGACTCGTGCAAAGTAGTATACTCGAATAAGATGTACTGTTCTTCAAATTCTAAGTAATATCATATATGTTCTTCAAATTCTAAGTGATATCAATGCTGATTTTTTCTCTTGTATTTAAGTCTCTGTTTGGTTAACACAATTCAAAGGTGGGCAGCTGATGGAGAGGAGTCTATCTTTTCATATATCACCGAAAACAGGCAAGCTATTTTTCCTACTTTTATGCCTGCATGTGTTCAGTGTTCTACTTTTAAATGATTTCCTTAGCTTATTATTTGATGTTTTTGGGATTTTGCTATGTGGAGGGGTTTTCATGTTGAGTGTGGATTGGAATGTATAATTTCAATTTCACTTCTGTTTTCAAAGTTATTAAAATTGGAGGGCTATTCTATTCAGGAGTTGAGAACTCCAGTTGCAGATTTTTGCGGACAACAGGGAAAAGTATAGTGGGGTCAACCAAAAAGAAGTCAATTCCTCTAGGCAAATCACAGAGGAGAGCCTGAGGTTAGAACCACTAGTTGACGAGGTACTAAATTTATTTTTTCATGCAGAAATTTCACTTTATTTATGTTACAATTTAGTTTAAATTTTCCTTATTTTATAATGATATTATAGTAGAGTTGTTTGCATAACCTCTTTTCCTGCTTGTGGGGTGTGCTCTTGGTGGTTTGTCGAAAATGCTGAAATTGCAATTGCTACTGGTGAATTCGTAGTTGTAACTGCAAGTGGGAAGAGAACTTTATGGTATCAAAGGGAAATCAATATACTAGAAAGTGTGAAACTCATGCATATATGTTTTGAACACTGAGGATATCGAAATTTTGGAACAGATTGTTGTGGGTTTGTCTTGAAAGGTGACTGATATATATTGTAAAGTGAACAAAATATCATCTTGGTTGGATAGTTTGAATATAAAAGAGAATATGTAAATCCTAATAACGGGAGGGCTTTGTAAAAGAATATGTTCATTAGGAACTTGGAGATAATGGCATTAATCTTTTCATTAATCTTTTCATTTGTAAGAGAATATGTTCATTAATATTTTAACTTTTCCTGAATGACTATATTTTTAATTTTTAATCTTACATAGACAGTCATTTATACAATATCCATTATGGGTTGATGTACTTATATAGGTGAAAAGAAAAGTGAAAATTTTATTTTTTAAGGATAAAAAAAATAACTAAATAAATTGAAAATTAACTTTTTGGGGGCCAATATAGCCGTGCAAAAAATAAACAAAAAAACAAAATAATTTTTTTTGAATTTGTACATTTTTTTGCCCAAAAAAGTCATTATGGCACTGTTTGTGTTAGCCAAATAATACCTTAATCGCTCTTAATTACAATATTGTTCAGGGAAAAAAATCAAAAAGGTCCAAAAAAAACTGATTTTAGGCAATTTCTGACCCAAACAGGACCTTATGCACACTACTCTGAGAAATTTGCTTTCGGGCCCGCACGAGCAAGACTAATCTTCATATGGGCCACCGTATCTGGAGACCCATTCTATTACCCAATATTTTGGTCCACTGTTTGGCGACCCCCATTGGACCCTCATGAGTCGCTAAAATCAAATTGGGGCTCGTGGAAACATTGGAGTAGGCCTTATAATTGGAAAACGTATTTTGTGAAGAAAAATAAAACAACTGGAACTAAATAGGACCCACATCACACAGGCCAGTTTGGAAAGGTACCATGTCTTGAACCCATTAGGGTATTTCCAATGGACTCTCCGAATTCAGGTTATCCGAATTTGTCACATCAGCATTTTTCCATAGCCACGTCAGCGTTTTAGAATCTCCAAATTTTAGATATCGGATGTACTTCAATGTTGTATTTGCGCTATCCAAAAATATTAATATTTTAATATTTTTAATAAATTTTATTTTTTAATTTTTTTCTAACGGCTATATTTTTAAAATGGGTATATCATAAAAAAAAAAAATTTAAACAATACAATATTTATTATTAAAAACAATACGATACGATATAAATTTAAACAATACAATAAAAATAAAAAACAATACAATACGACATGAATTAAAAACATAACAACTAAGAAAAACAAAACAATCGTATAGAATGCTTGAGATAATCTTATGGAAAGTTTGAGTTGCCGCGTGTGCGTATAGATGGTAATATTTTATTTTGGCGTTCAATCAGCCATGCTTTTCCGGCTTGTGTTGGCATCGATTCTGGATCTTTTTGCATAATTAACATCTCTTCAGCTCTTTGTTTGTTTTCAACCTCTCTTAGTTGCTTTGAAACTCGAGTTGTCTAGTTTTTTTATTATCTGCTTTGCGTGCCTCTCGTGCTATTTGAGTGGCCTTAAGAGTTTCAGATTGTCTTTGATAAAAGGCTGTTGCATGATCGAATTTGCTAATGAAATCATTTTGACTTTCAGATTGTCTTTTATCCTTATTTCGTCTCTGCTTCGTTGCTTTTCGTCTTTCTGGCCGCTGATATTCTTCAACATCCGTCAGATTATTTTCGCCTATGTGCGCTGATCCTTCAACCTAACTTGGTGTTGTTACTGCATTACTTGATGGAATAGATGGGTTTGAGTGACCAATAGGCTCATTATCATCAATATGGATTCCACTCCTTTTCTTCGGCTCTCCCCCCTTTTTTTATTTTTTATTTTTTTTATGTCAATTCTTTTTGACAATGTAAATACCACTTATTGTTGTTCTTCAAAATGTTCCAACAACTGTCAAACTTAAATTTGTTGTTATTGTGACGATCAAACAACGCTTTGGCTGCTATCATCTAAAAAAAAAAAAAAATCAATAATAATTAGAAGACAAATCTTTAAAATATCTACCAATTAAATTTAATATAATAAATAGTTTATCTTGTATTCATTGTCTTGCCCACTGGGGTAACTCCTTTTGATTTGGGTCATGCATCTAGAAAATTTGGTAATCATTTGTCGCATGATGAACCAACGATTCAAGCCGGCGATATGATTTCTTTTAGGTGTACCAGCACCACTAACGTGTTGCTCAAAACTTTCTTGAATTCGGATCCATAACGCTGCCTTTTGTTGGTCTGAACCAATGACCGCATCAGTGCTAATGGCCATCTACGCATAACATAAAGCTTCATCTTCAACCATGGACCAATTAGGAGGTTGAATAGCCTTTTGCTTTCTGGGAGGCTGGGAGTTATTGGATTGTGGCACTTCAGTAGGATTGTTGGAAACTTGAGAAGGTTGATGAGACGAAAATTGAGATTCATCTCCAACAAATTGAGATTCTTCTCTGACAAATAAGAATTGAACAAAATTATCATTTGATTGGTTGAATTGGGAGTTGTAGTTGTAATATGGTGGTGGAGGATACATGGAATTGAACTTGAGTAAAAAATATAATTAAAAGATTGAGAAAATGACTTAGTGGTTGTAGTTGTAGGTTGAAAATTAGAGAAGATGGGTTGGATATGAGGTAAATAATAGTAGAGGTTAATATATTTATAGAAGAAGAATGAAAAGTTTTTTATTTTTTATTTTTTTTATTTATTTTTTAATTTTTTTTTTATAACTACATATATATATAATGAATTTTTTCAAAAAAAAAATTCAAAAATAGGTTTTGTGCCAATATAGCTGTTAAGACACTGTTTGGGTCAGCCAAACAGTGCCTAAAACGACTATATGTCAGTAGGAATATTTTAAAAAATAAATTTTTTTAAAAAAAACACTTTTATTTATTTTTTAAAAACTTTTTTTGCCCAAAAAAGCCTTTAAGGCACTGTTTGGTCAGCCAAACAGTGCCTTAACAGCTCTTTGGTTCAATTATATTGAGGGAAAAAAAGAGAGACCAAAATCAGTCAAAAAACTGATTTTTTCCTTCTTCTTTTTTTTTTTTAGCCAAACATGCCTTACCAAATAGTGTTCTGGGCTAAAACACTGTTGAGCAAAAATTAAAAAAGAAGAAGAAAACTGATGCGGGCCAGCATGGCAGGCCCACGAATCGCCAACCCAATCAAGAGCCTCTTTTTGCGGCCCACTTTTCCCATATGCCATTGGAGCATTGCATCTTCAAAAATTGGGCCACTTTCGCCAAAAAAGCCACTGATGGAGTTGCTCTTATGTGAATGAAAAGTCTTTCTCAAACTTGGGGCCACCATGTTTTGCACAGATTTGAAAATAATTTTTTAAAAAATAAACAATTTCATGACATTTTTTTTGAAATTTTTTTAAGTATAAAGAAATACAACTATATGATTAAAAATCTAAAACCTCATGAACAAAATGAATAATTATTGACTATATATATACAAGTATACAACTAATCAGGGCGGAGTCAAGATTTCATTTTAGGGGCACAATGTAATTGACAAAAACAAGAAAAAAATATCGTTGCAAAAGAATATGATAACCAATGGTAGTATAATTAAGAAAATGATAAATATAAGAATCAAAATATTAATTGATAATATATCTATTGTAAATGGTTGTAAGACTTTGTATTTTGATAGCCATGTATGAAATCAGGCCAATTGAGTTTATAAAATTACAATAATAAACTAGGAAAAAAAGTATAATAATAAATTTAAATAAATAGAAGAGAGAATAAAAAGAACAATAAGAGATAAAAAGGTTACATACTACATGCATCATACGTAACTGAGAACGGAAGAATTTTAGGAAGTAGGGAGAAAAAAAAAGAAGAAAAATAAAATAAAAATGAAAGACTTTTGAAGAAAAAAAATATAGTTTGATTGATGAAGGGAAATTAAACTTTTATTTTATTTAAAGAAAATTGAAGAGTAAAAGATAAAAGAAAGAAAAAAAAAAAAGTTACAGAAAATTTTAAAGGGGGCATTATACAACTCGGTTGGTGGATAATAAATGTGTAATATATTTTTTGAAGAAAGAAGAGCTGACGTTGTGTCTGTTCCAACCATAAATATATTCTGAAGACAAAAATAAATTAGTATGAGAAATATGTTAGTTTGATTCAGCCTCGTCATCATTGGTTTTCAGGACCTCTTTAGTTATCTTCGTTGAAGAAACCACAAGGGTTGGAACGAAACCGTGTTGGAGGATCATAAGAGGGCCATATTTTTTTGGAGAGTTGCCATAGGTACTGCTGTGGAACTGTTTTAGCAAGCTCGTGTAGGTTACTGATGATTGGAAGTCCTAGAGGACCCAGGGAAGATGATATACTCCATATTTCTTTCTACAATATATTTTATGAAGAAAGAAGAGCAGATTGAGGAGTCAGGAGAAAGAGAAACAATGACATAATGGTCTTAGCCTGGCGTGCGGGTAGGGACGGACCAAGGAAATTGCATGAAGGGGCAAGGGGACAATATTAAGATTTTTTATTTTCTAATTTCAAGGGGGACAATACGAATATTTAATAGCCATGTAATTAAAAAAAAGAAAAAAGGAAATTACTACTATTAATATTGAAAGAAAATTATATATATATATATATATATATATATATATCAGGGTGTCTGAGGGAGATAAAATGAGGATGTATCATGTGATGAGGGTGAGATACTAATTTCTCCACATGTATAGAGTTTTAAGAAGGATCACAAACGTGGATTTTTTTTTTCAAAAAGAAAGGAGAATCACAAATATGATCAATTACCTTACATATACAGTTATACTGCTTCTATGGTTGAGTGTTTATAGTCGTCGGTTGCATCATGTCATCATTGCGACGACTAAACTACCTAAAGTACGTGTCTGACACCACTAGGCCAAGTAGGTCGAGGCATGCTCTTGGATAGTCAAAATTGTATTTTTATATTAGTGAAATTGAGACAAACTGTCAATTTCAAATTATCTAATGAATTATTGTTTATGAAATTAATTTGTTTACTTAAGTGATATATGTGATCACACTATGGTCGGTTCTATCGCCTCTGTTATTTACTAACTATGGCCGGTTCTACCGCCTTTATTATCTATTAAATATGGTCGGTTCTACTGCCTTTATGATTTAATAATGGTCGGTTCTACCGCCTTTATTATTTACTAATTATGGTCGGTTTTACCGCCTTTATTACTTAATAATGTATGGCCGGTTTTACCGACTTTATTATTCAATAATTTATTCACTATGACTGGTTTTACCGTCTTTGTTGTTTAAATAGTTTATATTATGTTAATGTTTCATTTAATATCATTTTATTTATTTATATACTATGCTAAAATGTATTTTTATCTTGTTGTCACGTCTAATTATTATGAAAATGTCAAACTTGACAAAGTTGGAATTCGTGACCTTGGACATTTCTGACAAAAATTATTTATCTTGGATTCTAGACGCTAAGATCCATTTAGATGCCATGTGCTTCGGAAACACAATTAAAGAAGAGAATGATGCATCATTACAAGACAAAACGAAGGCCATGATTTTCCTTCGGCGCCATATTAGTGAGGAGCTAAAAACTGAATACCTTACTGAAAGAGATCCACTGAGTTTATGGACAAATTTGAAAGAAAGATATGATCATCAAAAAACAGTTATCCTCCCAAAGGCTCGGGCTGATTGGCAGCAACTACGGTTGCAAGATTTTAAAATTGTAGCTGAATACAACTTTGCCCTATTTAAAATCAGCTCTATATTGAAATTGTGTGGTGATACAATCACTGATGAACTTTTGTTGTAAAAAACATTCACCACATTTCACGCCTCGAATGTACTTTTACAACAACAATATCGAGAGCGTAGATTTGAAAAATATTCAGAGCTGATATTATGTTTACTTGTGGCAGAGCAAAATTACGAGCTTTTATTAAGAAACCACCAGTCTCGTTCAACTAGATCGACACCGATCCCTGAATAATATGTTGCCTCATCCCGTGGACGTGGACGTGGTTGTGGTGGTAGAAATGGCTATAATAATGAATATGGTCGTAGTAAAAATAACTACCACAATAATGAATATGGTCGTGGTAGAAATCACTTTTATTACTGTGAATGATATCAATCCTCAAATTTTCGCAATTAGAGATCCACACCATATTCCCAAAGGAGAGATTATAATGAAATGAAACAAGTAAAAAGGAAGGATGTGACTCAACCTCCCAAGGCACATGATAATACTTGTTATTGGTGTGGAATGACAGGGTATTGGCAAAGTATTTGTCGTACATCTAAGCATCTGGCTGAACTTTACTAGGCCTCAATGAAAGAAAAGGGGAAACGGAAAGAAATGAACTTGATTGATCATGATGAGCCAGTTGACATCACAAATCTGGATATATCAGATATTTTTGAGGACCGTGATGGAAAGATAAACCACCTGATTGGTGATGGAAATGTCCACACTAATTAATCATATTTTCATTTCATGTTTTTTCTACTATGTTATCTTCATCAAGTTTTTCTTTTCCTTATATTAAAGTTTTTATTTTCTAGTTTGTATTAAAGTTTCTTTTATTATAAATGTTTCTTTTCTAATACAGAAATTTGCATGAATAGGAATGGATCTGACTGGTCCCAAAATAAATGGTGAAGACATATGTCTTGCAGATAGTAGAACAACACACACAATCTTTCGAGATCAAAAATATTTTTCTCACCTAATTTTGACAGATGATAGTGTCAGTACAATATCAGATCCCACCGACTTAATTGAAGGCTCCGGACGAGCCAACATCGTTTTATCACGTGAAACAAGATTACAAATTGATAATGCTTTATATTCTACAAGATCTCGTAGAAATCTATTAAGTTTTAAAGACTTGCGTCGTAATGGGTATCATATTGAGACCGCAAATGAAAGAAATGTGGAATATTTCTACATTACTTCCATTACCTAATGTAAGAAGCTAATATTAGAAAAACTCCCTATTTTCTCTTTTGGGTTATACTATACAACCATTAGGACAATTGAGTCAAATGTTGTGATACATAAAAAATCTTGTGACCCAAATTTTTTTATTCTTTGGCATGATCGACTTGGTCACTCAGAGAGTACAATGATGCGTCGGATTATTGAAAATTCACATGGACATCTACTAAAGGATCAAAAAATCATCTTACCAAATAATCATTTTTGCACTGCCTGCTCACAAGGTAAGTTGATTATTAGACCATTCCCTTCAAAAGTCATTGTTGAATCTTCCTTATTTTTACAACGAATTCACGGGGATATATGTGAGCCAATTCATCCACTTTGTGGACATTTCACTATTTTATGGCCTTAATTGATGCTTCAACATGCTGGCCACGTGTTTGTTTGCTTTCTACTCGTAATGTTGCATTTGCTAGACTTCTTGCTCAAATCATCAACTTATGGGCACACTTTCCTGATTACCTAATTAAGAAAATCCGTCTTGATAATGCCGCTGAATTTTCTTCTCAAATTTTTGATGACTATTGCATGTCAGTTGGAATTAATGTTGAACATCCTGTTGCACACACTCATACTCAAAATGGTATGGCCAAATCTTTTATTAAAATACTTCAGTTAATTGGTCGTCCTTTACTTATGCGAACAAAATTACCTGTTTCTGCCTAGGGACATGCCATATTACATGCTGCATCATTAGTTCATATACAACCAACTGCTTATCATAAGTACTCACCATTGCAACTTGTTTTTGGTCAACAACCAAATATCTCTCACATACGAGTTTTTGGTTGTGCTGTATATGTTCCAATTGTACCACCCCAACGAACTAAAATTGGTCCTCAACGTAGACTTGGAATTTATGTTGGTTTTGATTCTCCATCTATTATTAGATATCTTAAACCCCTGACAGATGATGTCTTTAAAATACGATTTGCTGACTGTCATTTTGATGAGGCTGTTTTTCCACCATTATGGGGAGAAAAGACACAGCAATAACATGTTATTACTTAGAATGCCTTGGAATTGTCTCATTTTAATTCTCGCACAAATTAATGTGAACGAGAAGTTCAGAGCATCATTCACTTGCAAAATATTGCAAATCAATTGCCTGATGCATTTACTGATATAAAGAAAGTAATGAAATCACATATACCAGCTCCAAATATTTCAGCATGAATTGCTGTCCCTGAGGGACCTTCTGTCAGTAATGCAGCAAATGCATCCAAAACACGTCTGAAACGTTGCAGACCAGTCGGCACAAAAGATACTGCTTCTCGTAAGAGGAAATCATAAAGAAAAATTAGCACTCCTGAAGAGGCAACAAAAGGAGTAACATATATTATTGATCAATCTGAGATAATAGCTTTTGATAAGACAAAGGCTCTTGATGAGGCCCAGGTACCTAAAAATGATAAAATAATAAATATTGATGAGGCAAAGGCAACAAATGATGATATGGCCCTTGATGAGGCACATGCCCTTGATGAGGCAAAGGTACTTAAAAATGATGAGATCTCACTAAATTATGGAACGTAATGGAATATAAATGAAATTGTTGTCAACAACATATTCTCATATGTCGTTGCTCTTGATATTGATAATGAGGATCTGAAACCTCAAAACGTCGAAGAATGTTGATGAAGAAATGATTGGCCAAAATGGAAATAAGTGATACAAGTACAGCTAAATTCATTAGCTAAACGTGAAGTATTTGGACCTGTAGTCCAGACACCTGATGGTGTTAATCTTGTTGGGTACATATAGGTATTTGTATGAAAGCGTAATGAGAAAAATGAAACCATGAGATACAAAGTCCGACTGGTAGTTCAAGGTTTCTCACAAGGACCTGATATTGATTATGAGGAAACATACTCCTCTGTGATTGATGCACCCACATTTAGATTCATAATACATTTGACAGTTACAGAAAGATTGCATGTATATCAATGGACGTGGTTACAACATATTTATATGGATCACTAGATAGTGATATTTATATGAAAATTCCAGAAGGATTTAAAATGCCTAAACAAAACCATATAGTATGTACTCGATAAAATTACAACGATCCTTATGTTGATTGAAGCAATCTGGACGAATGTGGTACAATCGCCTTAGCGATTATTTACTCAAAGAAGGGTATGTGAACAATCATCTTTGTCCATACATTTTTATTAACAAATCAGAATTTGGTTTTGTTATTGTTGCAGTATATGTTGATAATCTGAGTCTTGTGGGAACATTGGATGAGATCGAAAAGACGACCACTTATTTAAAGAAAGAATTCGAAATGAAAGATCTCGGAAAGACAAAATTCTGCCTTGGACTGCAAGTTGAACATTTTTGGAGCAGTATTCTCATCCATCAATCAACATATACAGAAAAGGTTCTGAAACGTTTTTATATGGATAAAGCCCATCCATTGAGCTCTCCAATGGTTATCCGATTACTTGACATAAAGAAAGATCATTTTCGTCCTCGAGAGGATGATGAAGAACTCCTTGGTCCTGAAGTGCCCTATCTCAGTACGATTGGTGCTCTTTTGTATCTTGCAAATTGCACAAGACCTGACATAATTTTTTCAGTCAATTTATTAGCAAGGTACAGTTCTGCACCAACCTGCAGACATTGGAATGGAATCAAACACATATTACGATATCTTCGTGGCACATTGATATTAGATTGTTTTATTCAAAAGCACCAAATTCTCAATGAATTGGATATGCAGATGCCAGCTATCTCTCTGACCCACATAAAGCTTATTCACAAACAGGATATGTGTTTACCTGTGGCGGCACTGTTATATCATAGCGATCTATGAAATAGACGATTATTGCAAATTCTTCAAATCATTCTGAGATACTTGCAATTCATCAGGCAAGTAGGGAATGCATTTGGTTTAGATCAATGATCCAACATATTCGAACAACATGTGGTCTCTTATCAATAAAAGATAGCCCAACAGTATTATATGAAGATAATGCGGCATGCATTGCATAGATGAAAGAAGGGTGTATTAGAAGTAACAGGACCAAGAACATCTCACGAAAATTCTTTTATGCACATGAACGCCAAAAAAATGGTGATATTGATATTTAAAAGATACGTTCATATGAAAATCTAGCAAATCTATTCACTAAAACGCTTCCAACTACAACATTCAAGAAGCTGGTGCACAACATTGGAATGCGTCAACTAAAGGATCTTCAGAGTTGAACTAATGAGGGGGAGCAATTGATCAAAGAGATATTGGCATATTGTAATATTTTTCCTTCGTCCAGGTTTTGTCCCAATGGGTTTTCCTAGCAAGGTTTTAATGAGGCAGTTTTAACCTATGCAATATCATTTTCAGATACACATGAATATTGTACTCTTTTTCCTTCGCTAGGGTTTTATCCCACTGAGTTTTCCTTAGCAAGGTTTTAACGAGTCATATTCTTAGTGTAGTATTGTGAACCCCAAAAAAAAGTGTTATATATATGATTGTGTGGGGTCCCCCAATGGATTAAGTCATCCACGAGGACACTTTTTGCGTGGGAACAAGACTACAGTTATGGCTTATATGAGAAGCTATATTCTGAGCCTATAAAAAGGCCATGTATGTACTAATATGTGTACAATGATAAGAAGCATGTAAACGAAATTTATCTTGCTTTCTTATCTCTCTCTTGTTTTCTTATCTCTCTAAAAACTACTTTATATTTATTAGACTGGTCTGGTTTTTCTCCGGTGGGCAACTAAGGTAGAATAAGTCTAAATTTGGACTCCTCTTGGTACAAACAGTTTTTTTTAAAGGAATGTATAAATACCAACTAAGAAAAAAAAAAAAAATAAAAATAAAATTGGTCTTTTTTCATTCTAATCCTTGAACTCAAATAGGAAATATACGTAAAACTTACTTTCTTTAATACCATTATCATTCACAATTTTTTCCCTAGCTTCTTTAATTATTATAGTTCACAAAAGGAGTGATGATGAAGCTCCAAAAATAACCCCCAAGGACCCAAACAAGATATGCACGACAACTGGTAATAACAGAAACACGCCAACTTAGAGCATATATTACAAACACCGATAGCATGCTACTATATCTTTGCCTAACAACTGATCTCTGCAACCATCCAGCTGCAATTTGACAAGCCATGGCAGAATCCAACTTCATTGAGATCTCCAAACCAGCAAGCAAATTTCTTTACACATATCAGCCCTTGACTAGAGTTCATCTGTTGACTCTCTCTCCCTCATCCTCCTCACTGTTCCTTTGCCTTTTAGCTATTCCTTTCCATTTCCTTCTCTTTTCACCTTGAATTCATCGATTCTCCTAGCTAGACCATCCCAAACAGCTGATTCTTATAATCACCCTAAATTGTTCCATTTCTTCCTTGTTTTCCTTTCCTTCCTTGCATTAAAAACTCTAGAAAAGAAATGGCATCCAGCTCAATGTCCTCCCGCAGCTGGACTGCTGAGCAGAACAAAGCCTTCGAGAAGGCTCTGGCTGTGTATGACAAGGACACCCCTGACCGTTGGCACAATGTCGCCAGGGCCGTTGGAGGGAAAACCGCGGAGGAAGTGAAGAAGCATTATGAAGTCCTTGTGGAGGACGTCAAGCACACGGACTTGATTGTCCCCCATCTCTCTCTATTTTTTTCTCTCTCTCACACTCACACATTGGAATGACATGAAAATTCAAAGTTGGTATTCATGAATTTGCAGACAAAAATGAAAGGAGCAACATTACTCGTGAGATGGGCCCTGAAAAGGTACATTGGGATTTCACGGCCCACTACCACGTGGGCTGGTCTCTCTGGCCATCTAACTGACTTCCACTTGTTAGTAGCACTACCCTTGCAACATGACATAAACCCCATAAGTATATCAGTTGCGATACAGAGTAACCACACACATATATATATATATATATATATAATGAAAATTGATATAAAGCGAACATGATTGGGTTATTTTCCGTCATAAAAGCCTCAAAACACGGGTAGTCTTCTTATGCATATTTTGTCTATATCGATATTTGCATTTCGCACCAAACAACGTACCTCACCTTAGTTACTCCACAAGGACTTCATAATGCTTCCTCACTTCCTCCGCGGTTTTCCCTCCAACGGCCCTGGCGACATTGTGCCAACGGTCAAGGGTGTCCTTGTCATACACAGCCAGAGCCTTCTCGAAGGCTTTGTTCTGCTCAGCAGTCCAGCTGCGGGAGGACATTGAGCTGGATGCCATTTCTTTTCTGGAGTTTGTAATGCAAGGAAGGAAAGGAAAACAAGGAAGAAATGGAACAATTTAGGGTGATTATAAGAATCAGCTGTTTGGGATGGTCTAGCTAGGAGAATCGATGAATTCAAGGTGAAAAGAGAAGGAAATGGAAAGGAATAGCTAAAAGGCAAAGGAACAGTGAGGAGGATGAGGGAGAGAGAGTCAACAGATGAACTCTAGTCAAGGGCTGATATGTGTAAAGAGGTGGCAATGGTTGCTCTTTATAAGCTCCATGGAGGGGTGAGGTGGGGTCATGCCAGTTGCCGTATAAAAAATTAGGAAAATTATAGATTTTTTTTTTTTATGATTTGTCTCCTTAAGAACCACAAAATGGAGGAGGACATTGGATATTCGGGTGTGGAATCAATCTTTATTTTGAAGAATAATGGCGCCAAGATAACACATTTTGTTTTGCTCTGCCACTGTGAATGGGATTGGGATGAGAGATTGATCAGTTAGAGGTGTTCCTGGAGCAAAAAATATAAAATATATGAGAATAATAAAAATATAGCGCAACAGAAAAATAGAAAAGACTTCATGAGAATAATGACTAGGAAAACAAATAAATAGTGACTCTTCAAGAGTCATTTTCTCCATACATCATCATCTTATATAACAATTCCAAACGCCACTCAGATTGAACACCAAAAAATGCGCTTTTGTGCTAGGAACATTTGAGAAGGAACAAAAATGCATCCAACTGAATACAATCAGGAACTCCAATGTTTACCAGTTCCACAAATACTTCTTCGTCTGAATGATAATCAGCTCGTGCTTTCTCAGCTATTGCAACTATCTTTGCTGCAATTTCGAGTCCCCTCTCAGCAGCGACGGACCCAGAAAATTTGGTGAAGGGGGGCGAATTTTTAATTTGTGGGTACAAAATTATATGATGGGTTCATTTTTGTAATTTTAATAGGATTTCTTTCATAAATTTAAAAAAAAATTAAGTATAAAATGAAAAAAAAAAAATTAGTGGGGCAAATTATAATTATAGTGGGGGCATCTTCATAAATTATCAAAATTTGAAGCATAAAATACTAAAAAAAAATAATCCAATGGGGGCGAATTGTAATTTTAGGGGGGCATTTTCATAAATTTTAAAAACATTAAGGTATAAAATAAAAATATTAAAAATTCAGGGGGGGAGATGCCCCCCCCCCCCCCCCCCCCCCCCCGCGCCCCCCAGTCCCCTGCTGGGTCCGTCCTTGCCTCTCAGCGACAAGATTTCTTTTTTCAATTGTCCCGGCTACTTTGTTAATTCCAGATCCAATTACTTCAATTTCTTTCCCAAATAAACCAACCATTAGACCCTTTCTTTTTGTACCATTTGAAGACTCCCCGCAATCTGAATTTGACCCATAGTTGTCCAAATTACTACCAGTTGAGGTACCATTATCCGTTGCCCATGTGCAAACTTTTTCGTTTGCACATACAAACCCTTGACCATTAACTCTATCTTTTGCAAAAAGTTCATACAACTTACCATAATTGTTTATTTTGGTGTGCCTCCATTTTGAAGCTGATGGTTTGGCCTAGAAAAGCAAGAAACATATATTATGCATCATTCAAATATATATATATATATATACACACACACACCCACACACGTATATATACAAGGATTAAATGAACTAAAAATAAAATAATTAAAATAAAAGTCTAATAAAATGCATACCTCTACGAGGGCCTTCCATACTTAAACAATTTTGTTTCTGAACTCCATGATATCCCCCTTAAATTTTTGAATAATTCGAAACACGTGTTAAAATTCATTTTCAATGTTATCATACGATTTTTCACATCATGTTTATCGACCGGATAGCCGAGTTTTTGAGAGCATATCTTCACAACATTTGAACATGCAACAGGAGATGTTAAAGTTCCATCAACTCTACTCCCATTTTCTTGTTGCTCGAGTAGTTGCATCAAGTAATATGTCATCCATTTCTTCAAACCATTCTATTCGCTTAATTTCATTCACATTCACATCCTTATTTGATTTCTTCATTCCACAACCTGTAATTTTTTAATATCATATAACAATATATTTTTAATATCGTCACACACATTTCAATAAAAAAAAAAGTAGAAATATGAAGGCAAAAATTTTAATGTGAAATATGCATCTAACATAATAAAACATAGTAATAACAAATAGAATGTCATAATTATTCGGTAAAAAGACATGAGAATACTGATGCAAATAGAAAAAGGAAAAAGAAACAATATGGTTCGTAGCCCTCCCACATGTTAGCTGCGATGGTATTCCTTACAATTGATCCACACTTAGCCTATCATCGTTAGTAATTGTCTCTCTCTCCTCGTCAATATGTATATCAATGTCCAGGAGGTCTGGATCAACTTCTTCAATCAATCTTTCATTAGGTTCTACACCCATTAGATAATTATGCAAGATATATACAACACCTTAACACAATCTTTGTAACTGTATCAACTGGGTAATGAGCCTCTGCACCAGTTGAAATAATTTGTCATATCATTTTGAAGGTGGTAGATAGAGTGGTATCAGATTCCTTAAATGATTCCTTTGGAGGTAGGCAGATTTTGGATCTGATACTTAAACAAACGAACATGCGACTTTGAGAATCAGACAAATTCATTGTTATAAGTAAGCTTCAATCTCAAGAAGGTACATGTTAATGTGCTCTAAGGGACCCCACAATGTATTATAGACGGGAGGATTTGGGGTCAAACTGCAGGTGGTACAATAATATGGACCTGGCGCATTATAAAATTCATTGTATAAATTGGTCAGATATCACAATGTAAAACTGAACATGCTGAGCTTTCAACAATCACAATTTTTTCATGTCCAGTAAGAAGAGAGAAATAAACTTTGATGACAACAGCAACGTACAAACCTGAATAGAGAATTATAGATGCATGATCTCAAATTATACAGTGTGAGGTATTACGATGCACGATCTCAAATTTTTTTTGTACTTGACACACATATGACAGCTTGATATGGACTGATGAGACTTATTAATTTGTTGGTTTCTGCGACAAAAGATAAATTGTTGGTTTCTGTGACCAAAAAAAAAAAAAAATGTATGCTTTCATTTAGTTATGTGAATGTCTTGTTGCAAACTGAAATTTTTGGTGCATGAGATTTTACTGTTTTATGCCTATTGCGATGAGTATATTAGAAACAACTCAGCAATTGTATCCTTCTTAAATAGATTTTTAGATTTGAATTAAAGGAATCAAAGTGAGCAAGATTCACAATTTGGTTTGAAGTTTCGAGTTTCAATATATCAACAACACTTTTTTCAACTAATCTACAAAGACTATAATATGGAGATCCAAATCTTGTTAAACATTGAATTGATGTATCATACACAACACACCATCGAAGTAATATACTCTTGGAAAAAATCTTATGTATGATAAATAAGAGTTAAGAGGGCAAAGTGCTTAAGAGCATTTAAGAAAGCAAATTTAACAAGAAGGAAAAGGGTATACAAAAAATAAAAATTAACTACCGAATCACAGAGCGGTTCCAACTCCAAACTCTCTTCTGTAATTTCTCTCTCGTGCTTAACTTTTGGGCTCCGAATCATGCTTCCTGACTTAGCATCTGCATAGGCCTGAAACCAAAGAGCCACGCTTCAAAAGGGGAATCTCAAATAAAATAGAGTCTTAATGAAAACTAGAAAGAAAACAAAAATTTACCTGTGTACTGCCATTCCATCCACAATTTGCGCGAAAACAATTACAAACTGCTGAACTCCTGCACATATTGAAATGATCAGAATAGATATTACTGGCATAAGGACAAGTAATAAGAGAAAAAAAAAAAAAAAAATAGGGAGGCTTACCAATCTGGAAGAATGAAAAGTGTTAAGCTCTTCTTGCTAGAAACCCCACCTTTGCACTATGGAAACAAGGGAAAAAAAAACCTGTATACATATTTTGGATTGGAAAACCAAGGTTTTAATTTTATCCCAAAAAACAAAATGCTTAAATGAGTTGGTCTTTTATGCTATCACCTTTGACCTTGGCTCTAACCACCAGTTGTTTGCTTAAGTAGTATCTCCTACCACACCCAAAAGGGAAGTCATAGCAATCATGTCTCAGTAGGAAAGAGACTCTGCTTTTTATCACCAAAAAGAAAAGAACAAAAGATATTACTTGGTCTCTGACTCTGTGTTATAATTATTTATATTTCTCACATTTACAAATTCAAGTTTCACAAAGTTTACACCTCAGTGCCTAGAAACAACCCATTACTTATAAAGTAGAAGGCCTCGCTCATGCTTGCACTTGGAAAACTATGAATGAAACTGACCCAAGTTATAGCTAATTTTTTTTCTTGATAAGTTAGCTATGCAATAAAAAAATCTAGACTCATTTAGATTGAATTTCACTTTTAGAAAATCAATTTTTAGATGATTATAGATTTCCATTATTTTGTAACAACATCTCTTACTACCTGGGATGCAGAAGCAGCACCCTTTTGCAATAAGACAATAGTAAAGCATGAGCCGTGTCAAACTCAGAAAATGAGCCACTTAAGCAAAAATGTCTTAAGATTTTAGCGGCTGAAATACAACAAGTATTGAGGGAAAGTCATGAGATACTATGTACAAGTGGAACAAAATTATTTGTCGCATAGAAAGAGTTCAGATGGAAGTGGAATGTGGGTTACCCAACTTCTCCACATTTTTATATCATTTTCTTTTTATACACATCCAATATTGTACCAACCATACCAACCCTTAAAGCTCTGAAATTTACTATGACATGGGTCACACATTACCCATCATATGAAAACAAATATTAATATATATATATATATATATATATATATATATATATATATATATATAATGATTTTTGTAAACCTGGGCAGCATCGCTTAATTTGTCCTCAGGTATGTAATTTGCATACTTTTAGTAAATTGTGTTATTTTGGTCATATCTATGTAAAATCTTTAATGCAATATCAATTTTAAAAACAATTTTAAAATATATATATTTTATATATATATATTTGGATTGAGTAATGCTAATATGGCTGTCAGAAAATTTGTTTGGTTGAGCACTTGACCTAATAACGTTAGAAATAGGTAATTAAAAACACTATTTGTTGGATTGAGTGTAATAGGTCATTGTCCAAATTTAATATTTAAAAAAAATATATCATTTTTTTTTACTGAAGTTCGAACCCTGACCTCCCTTGACCTCCCTTTGAAAAATAGAAAAATTGTAAGTCTGATCATTTGAAATTAAATTGAAAATTTTTGAAATTAAATTGAAAATTTTAGCAACCGAGAGTTTTAGAGGGGTTATTATACAAACTTATTTATTTTGTAAGTCTGATCATTTGAAATTAAATTGAGCCTGTGGGAAACAAAATTTTCAAATGGTAAAACCATGGTTCAAAGGTATGGAACAGCTCTATGCTCAGAGTATTGAGTTTTGAGGAGAATAATGATAGTCAAAATCCAAGTCAAACAAAATACTCCTTGCATAACTTATCCAAACACAATATTTCATAATTTTTTAAAACTACTTAAATTCAACTACACAGTCTCTCATTCTGCAACATAAGATATATAATTAAACTATATACCTTACGATTCTGGATCCTCTGTGGTACAGAACCCGCATGTGTGCACGGATTGTTAATTTGCATATATCATTTATTCATATACATACCTATGATATTTCTTAGCCAGAAGGCAAAGTGCATTTTTCTTATGCATAGTAATACCAGGTAAAACATCCATATCAATGTCTTCCTTCTTCACACCAGGAGGTAGTTCCCAATCAAAAGAATTGAGCAGATTAGCAAGTGCAAGCTCCACAGTCAGAGCTCCGAGATAAATCCCGGGGCAACCTCTTCGACCCGCCCCAAATGGAATGAATTCGAAATCTTGCCCCTTGTAGTCAATAGAACTATCCATGAATCTCTCAGGCAAGAATTCTTCTGAATTTTCCCAAGATTCAGGATCTCTTCCAACGGCCCACGCGTTCACGTAGACACAAGTTTTGGGTGGAATCTCATATCCATTTATGTTGCATTTTTTCGTTGTTTCGTGTGGAAGCAGCAATGGAGATGGAGGGTGCAATCTCAGTGTCTCCTTCACCACTGCCTTGAGATAAGGAAGTTTATGAAGATCATCTTCTTTAACCATACCTGTCTCTACACTTGCATTTCTAATTTCTTCTTGCACTCTTTTCATAGCTCTAGGATGTTTCATTAGCCCTGTCATCGCCCAAACCAAAGTGGCAGCACTAGTGTCTGTTCCAGCCATAAATATGTTCTGAAAACAAAAATAAAATAAATATAGTACGAGAAATAGGTTAAAAAAGTTGTAACACAATGTTACTTCTATACTTTTTCCAAAACAGAAAATCGAGGATTCATTTATAAAAAAACAGTTTTTTAAAACTCTAGAAAGTATAAAGAGTATTTTCTATAGCAAAGACTTTTGGGGTTTTGGAGTTGTTAACCACTAATTTGATAAAACTTAAATTAGGTTGTGGGAGTGTGTAAACCAAGAAAAGTAAAGAAAAAATAAATAAAAATAAAAATTACCATGAGCACTGCTTTAATATGATCTAAAGTGAGATCAATTGTAAACGAGTGATCCTTCTGCAGATGAAGTAAGACATCAAGAATATCCTCTTGCTTGGACTTGCTGCTCTCTTCTTGCAAGCGCTCATCGATGATTTCTTGGTAGAACAAATCCATTTCCTTGAAAATTTTATCGGCCCTGCTTGACATGCCATTGAGTTTATCTACCCAACCAAGAAAAGGAAAATAATCCGAGAGGAAGAAGCTTCCTAGCATGGCCTGAGCTTCATGAAGGAGGCCATGAAACTTACTCCTTTCGCAACCTTCATCGTCATACCTCTTACCAAAAGCAATTCTACAAATCATGGCACTAGTGAGAGACATTAGCATCTCACTTAAGTTGATGAGTTTAGAAGCAGAAGCAAAGTTGGAGATCTTTTTGATCATTCGCGAAACCTCATCTTCTCTAATGTAACGGAAGGACTCAACCCTCTTGGGGTTCAAGAGATGAAGGACACAAATCTTCCTCATTTCTCTCCAATACTCACTGTAAGGTGTAAAAGCCACATCTAAGCCATTGTAAGATAGCTTTCTCTGGCCAAGTAAAGATGGCCTACTAGCAAATTCGAGATCATGGGTTTTCAGGACCTCTTTAGCCATCTTTGCTGAAGAAACCACAAGGGTTGGAACGAAACCGAGTTGGAGGGTCATGAGAGGGCCATATTTTTTGGAGAGTTGCCATAGGTAGTGATGTGGAGCTGAATTAGCAAGCTTGTGTAGGTTACCGATGATTGGAAGTCCCGGAGGACCCGGGGGAAGATGATTTGCTCCATACTTGTTTCTGTATTTTTGATGAAGAAAGAAGAGCAGACTGAGTGTTGGAAGAAAAAGAAGCAATATTGTCATCATGGTCTGGGGAGATAAAATGAGTTTGTATTGTGTGATCAGGGTGAGATGTGTGATTCTCTCTCACATATATAGAACTTTAAACAAGGATCACAAAATTCACAAGTTTCACAAAATTCTGAAATAAAGACAGAAAGTCTGTTTTAAATTATTAATAATTATAGTTTTAGTGAAATTTAGACCGGCGGCTGGTCGCTTAAGTTGACTAAAGCCCCAATTTTACGAAGGCCCCTAAATTTTCTTTTTAATGTTTTTTTTTTTTTTTTTTTCTTTCAAATTTTTAGCAAAAAGATTCTGATTATTTTGTATTTTATTTTATTTTATATTCGGCTTTGATTTACTTAGATGCAAGGGGATGCATTGAGTCAATTGATTGAGACCTATCACATTTAATTAGTAAAACATATTCATGATATGGACTAAATTCAATTATGTTTTGTTTGGTCTGATGTCATGTGACACAAAAAAATAAAAAATAAAAAATTATTGTATTTATCTTCTTTTTTTATTCATTCTAAAATGCTGGAGGGAATAACAACCCACTCACAAGGAGAAGGAACAGACAAAAACAACCCAACTTAGAGCGTATATAACAAACGCCGCTAAAAATTAACATCCAAACTCAGAACATTATGTACTGCTACCATTTCTCTGTCCGCTATCATGCAGAGTCAATATTGCAAAATGGACTGAACTAAAAGAAAGAATAATATTGCATATAAATTGGGCTGTGAACTAATGTACAGTAATATTAAAAAAAAAAAAAAAATTAAACTTGGGCTATAGCCCAAGTTACCCCTTCACTAACTTCGCCCCTGGCTACCATTAATCAGCTCCAATTTGACAAGCCATAACAGAATCCTTCAAGGAAATTGTTTGAGATATTGAATCTAGTCGCTATTGCTTCAATTGAGTGGCAGCTTGGTTCCCAAAGGCTCTCACATTCCCTCAAGTCAAATGAAATAAACTGCTGCAAATAAGTTTATGAACTAGAAACTAATTAATTTGGTTTCTTTGAAAAACTTACTTTTTTTTTTTTTGGTAAATAAAGAATAAAACCTATTAAGTTAGAGGCCTAAAATAGTAATTCACTTCACTAACCAATTGTATGACGGAGTATTTCAAACAAAATGCTGTGCCAAAATAATCTTAGCCATGAGATACAAAAGAAACCACGTAAGTCCCACTTTGTACATCCCAACAACACGTGTTAGGCCCAACATTCCAAATGCTGGAGCCATGTGGCATCACTTAATCCATAAACAACTTGGAAGTGTCCCAAACGAAACGAGAGCGGGGCATTGAAAAAATATGTGTGAAATGAATTCAACAGTAATGGAAGTAATCGTTTAGAATTTGAAGAATTGTCATCGAGTTCCTATCAAGAGTGAATAACCCATTTTTGTTTGCTATCTTAAACGTGGCATCAAAGTATTAGAAATTTTTATATATAAATAACAAAAATTATTTTATGGTCCTATACACTACGTTTTCTAAAATTGGATTGCAATGTGATTATTGATATTTGATGGATTGGGTTGTACTTTCTAATTTTGTGGTCTAATTGGGAGTATGGTTTTATAATGTTGGATTGTGAGTTTTCAACTTATTTGGTATGATTTAATTCTAACCATTGATATATAAGTTTTCATGATATGAAGGGAGACTTAGATATGCTTGTCTGTAGAAAAGTCGTCCCCCCCCTGTTATTATTATATATAAGGGTTTTAAAACCCTTATTCAGACCTATCGTATCGACAACTCTCAGAAGGGGGTAAAACGCTCTAATATTTTTCAGGAACTCACAGAGGATTACATGGATATTCTAAAGGTATATGTGCGTTAATCATCAATCAGGTACGAGTCTAAATTACCCTTTAATTAATTAAAGTATTCTTGATTTCTACATGGATTAATTTGATTAAAACCAACAATTGGTATCCGAGCCAAATTAAGATTTGTAGAAATCAAAATAGTAAAGATTGATTTATGATCTACTATACTTGAATCGGTGTATTTGAAATTGCATTGGCTGCCTTGTAACGACCCGAACCCAGGGGTCCGAACCGTATCTGGGTTCTTACTTGAACCTGAGGTCATCTACTGTCTCTACAGTCATTCCCAATTATAAGCTACAAGGGAACACATCATACCAAATCTGAAAATGAAATACAAATTCTATGTTTCTAATATCCTGTAAGTTTTGAACTCTTTTGTGAGCCATATTAAAGGTTAACCTTGTCCCATAACAGTCACCACAACATAAGTTTACAAAAGAGATACAAAATCAGTTTAAAGTTTTACAAGACTTGTATATACAACAGAAAATTTACACAAGAAAGTCCGTCAAGTCCTATCTAAGCCTGTGGGGAATGTCTTTCGCCACTTCCTTTCTGTGTCCTGAAAAATATTAGTAAGGAGTGAGCACAACAGCTCAGTAGAAGATGCCTAAAACACACTCCCTAATGCTTCCGGGAATCCAAGCAAAGAATAGCAACAAGGAAAGGGGTTCATACTTGTTCGGGAAGTAATGACCGTTACATAATGCAATCTTACAAATGAAATTCCCAAAATTTCAGTTATTGCTTTCATTTTAAAAAAAATACACTCTCCCCCTAAAAAAAAAATCTGTTTTTGCCCCATGTAGTACCCAATATGATGCATGAATAACACATTTCAAAATCTCATAGTGTCATAGCATCTCCACATCAAATTTCAGTTATATAAATTATACTTAATGGCAAATCAATATGGCAGTTTTGAAAACCACAATAACATAATTATTTATGCTGTAAAGTTTAGGCACCAATTCAAAATTTGAACAACAACAATAACAAGCTTGTAACAAAATAGTTCCATAAATGAGGCAATTTAAATATATAAATTTCAGCTTGCAAACACAAAAACATATCTATGAAAATTACTTAAATTTACTATTATTTTTTATTTTTTTATTTTTTTTATTTTTTATTTTTTTATTTTTATTTTTTTACTCACAACACAATCGGCATTTAGAAAGCTTGTATTTCAGTTTCTAAACACATACTATGCACCATTAAGGAAGCTACAAATCTCAGTTTTTGAGCAACACCGTCAACTATAATCCTTACAACAAAATAGCCCACATATGAGATAAGTTCAAAATAGAATTTCAGTATTTTTTTTTTTTTTTTTTCTTTTTTAGCAATAACCCAATCAAATTAATTACTAAAATTTCAATTTATGTACATAAACATAATCAACATTTAGGGGAGCTCAAATACAATTTCTAAGTACATAATACCCACCATCATAGGAGTTAAAATTTTCAGTTTTTGAGCCTCAACAACAACAACAACAATCCTTACCTCAAAACAAAACACAGTCATGCTAATTATTAAAGTTTCAGTTTTTATGTACATAACAAAATCAACATTTAGTGGAGCTCACTATCTCAGTTTCTAAATACATATCACACACTATTATTGAAGCTACAAATTCAGGTTTGGAACTTCACAAAACATGCTTGAAATAAATATTAAATTCTATACAAGTTGGTAACTCAAATTCAAAGAATTAATTCACCAAAAACAAAGGTTGTAGGCTTTTGGAAACCCCTACCTCAATATAGAAGAAAACCCCAAATTGCACCCAATTTAGCCCTTAAATTCAAAAACCTTAGGACGTCCAAATCAAGATCAGCTCCAAGCAAAACGTAATCTTCAACGAGCTCATCAACTTTGCCTTTAATGGCAAAGTTGAAATCCAAATGAAAAATGATGAAATCAAGCTTTATAATTTGTGATTTGGTGAGGGAAAATGGGTTCAAGTGGAGAGAGAAAGGGGCTGCGTGATGGAGGAAAAGAAATGGCCAGAATGTGGTATGTGATGATATAAATCACACTTAGTGCTAGGTGGGGCCCACATAAAAAATTATCATATTTTATCAATATATATATATATATATATATATATAAACACAAAAAATTAGAAATATTACAAACTACCTTCCTTAAAAAGATTTCGTCCTCGAAATCTACCCTCCTTAAAAAGAAAAAGTGTTGTGTCTCTCACGTCCACACAGTCTGCCATGGAAACTCTAACCAGTGACACAACACAATTTGCAAAGTCCATAGATGCGAGACAAAACAGTTAAGGAAACTACTTACCTTAAAGTCGCTAGTGACCCCAAATGCTAACAAGGAAGTAGATACAAAATCTTTCAATAAAACTTGCCACAAACTCGAATCGCAACTCCAGAGATACTCACAACACCGTTCCCGCCGTACATTGTCATCATTAGCTATGCCATAGTTGCACAACCAACTACCAGTTCTACGACTGCTCAACACGACATACCAGTCAAATTATAAGAAAAAAACTACTAGTACACTCACGGACACGATCCACAATGCCATTCCACATGAAACTCACTTACAGACAAAAGTTCACCTTCCCATTCACACATAAATAACCATTGAAATTTGACCCGACATCATATCAAGGAAAGAATGACTCAGACAAATGGTCGGCCAGGCCATTCCCATCGTTGATCTGACCTCAACACCAATATCGTTCTTGTCTTCAGGTCTAATCCTCAAGCATACACATTCATCAATCCCTATGATTAACTCTAGACACACGGTCTAACCACTCCCCACACATGAGTCACGTCACAACTACTAGAGACTATTGCTAACTCCAAGACCCTACCAAAACGTACACACAGGTAAACGAGTCGCGTCTCACGCTATAACGATCATAACCTTACGGAATGAATCCTACAAAGCCAAGGACTTCAACTCCTATCATGGAGGTAAGTTGGACGACCCCAAACAAACCCTCACTCGAAATCCTAACAAAAAAAGGAACTCTAAAAAGTTCTTTTGTTCGCTGACACACACAACTCCTATGTGGAGATACAAAACTCACAGATGACAAAGTCCTTGCCAGGACCAACATAAGAAGAAAGAAGATCAAGTCCTTTTATCGCAACATAACAGAATACGCACTTATCGGCACTTTACACACGATATGCCAAGAAGGAGGAACTATGCGGAGACGAAACGGCTCTATCTGTAACTCGTACACCTAAGCCTGTTTAACTTAGGAGATTTTCACTTATTTAGTTATTTCTCATTTGCAGTCTCTTCTTTCAGCTTCCAATCTAGTTCCTAAGCCTGTTTAACTTAGGAGATTTTCTAAAGCTTGGAAGTATACTGTAGTTGGTGATTTTGAGGTATATGATGGATATAAGACAAAATTGATGGCCAGGTGCTTAAGCAAAAGTTAAGTGTTGATTTTTTTGAGTTTTTTTCTCCAGTTTCATTAAAGGACTCTTTAAGAGTTATTATTTTATTATCACTTATTTATGGGTTAAGAAAGTTTTACAGCAGTGGTATCCAATTTTTAATACAGTGGTTACTAATTGTAGGTTCAAAGAGAATGTTATGGATAAATGCATATACCTCAAGTTCAGTGGGAGTCATTTTTTTTATTTTCCTTGTCCTATATGTTGATGATATTTTGTAAGGTAGCAATAACATTCATATGATACATGATACTAACAATTTTATGTAAAGTTTTTGACATAAAGGACATGGATATGCTATGTCCTTGGTATTAGGATCCATAGAGATCAGGCTACTGGAATATTTGGACTTTTTCTAAAGGCTTATATTAATTAAATATATGGAAACAATTTAAGGGTAACCAAGTGTAGGAAGCCTATTGACATAAAGTACATTTTGAAGCGTGAGAATGTTAAAGTTTTAGTGTCATTAAGATTTTCCTATATAGTTACAGAAAGATTGTTGCAGATCCTCTCACTAAGGGTCTTCAGCTGAAAATAATAAAGTCTTTATAAAGCACGTGATTCGGATAGGTGTTCGAGAGTCATTATGTTATGATGTTTGGTATATCTTTTATATATGATACATTGCAGTTAGTTTCTTTATGCCTTGTGGTGACAGTTATTTTTCTCTCTAGTTTATACCTTATAGTGATAGTTATTTGCATGAAAAATAAAGTTATGATGCATCATTATCATTATCTTAATATATATGTTTTATAAACGTGCTATTGTGTTTGTCTGAGAGTAATATTTCACTCATGAGGTTATTTGGGCTAGATGTGATATTGGCACCACATCGATAAATCCAAAATAATTATTAAAAGTTATCTAGGAGTGATATTTCACTCATGCGGTTGTTTAGGTTAGATATGAGATTGACACCATATCGGTAAATCCAAGCATAAGATTTGTTTGGGAGTGGTAATACACTCATGAGGTTATTTGGACTAGAAGTGAGATTAACATCACATTGGTAAATCCAAACATAAATATTAAAGTTTGCTTGTGGGAGTTTTTCACACTCCATGAGGATAGCTTGGGCTAGATATGGGACTGGCTCCATATCGGTAAACCCTCACACTGAACAGAAGATTGACTATTTGCTGTAATATGTTCAGGTGACATAACACACTGGTATGAAGCAGGACGGATAGTGAGGTGTGCGTTTAGACCACATGCAGTTTGCACATCTCATGAAATTCAGTAAAAACCATTATATTTGCTTGAATCCTAGATGGAATCGGTTTTGAGATCATATAACTGTTTAGACTAATATATTACTTGTCTACGTATTCATGATGCACTATTGAGGAAGTTTATGGAGGAGAGTGTTCTAAAGTATCAATCCATTTATTTCGATAATTGTATTTTTTATAAAACAAAAATGAGTAGCCACTCAACTTTTTCTAAAGTGTGTTGCAATCCATAGTGTCATTTTTATAAAACTTAGAGTGCATGGACCAAGTGAGAGATTGTTAGAAATTTTTATATATAAATAATAAAAATTAATTTATGGTTCTATGCACTACGTTTTCTAAAATAGGATTGCAATGTGATTATTGATACTTGATGGATTGAATTGTACTTTCCAATTTGGTGGTCTAATTGGGAGTATGGTTTTATAACGTTGGATTGTGGGTTTCCAACTTATTTGGTATGATTTAATTCTAACAATTGATATTTAAGTTTCCATGATAGGAAGAGAGATTTAGATATGCTTATTTGTAGGAAAGCAGTCCCCCTGTTGTTGTTATATATATAAGGGTTTTAAAACCCTTATTCAGACCTATCGTATCGACAACTCTTAGAAAGAAATAAAACGCTCTAATATTTTGCAAGAACTCACAGAGAATTACATGGATATTCTAATGGTATATGTGCGTTAATCATCAATCACGTACGAGTCTAAATTACTCTTTAATTAATTAAAATATTCTTGTTTTTTACATGGATTAATTTGATTAAAACCAACACAAAGATCCCTATTTCAACACTAGAAATGAGTTTTTTTTTTTTTTATTATCTTAATTTAGATAAAAATACAGTTCAAATCACAAATCACTACAAGTCTTTATGCAATTCTGAAAATAATACTTGGCAGAAAATTGCTTGGTCGAAATAACTTCTATAATTTGAAATAGATATGAACTACTCTCTATTGCATTTCACGATTACTTGGTTAGGATCTGTTAGGTCTAACATTTCAACTGAAATACTGGCCTAAATTGCATACCTCTATTTAGTTGCAATACGTTAGGTTTTAAAATGATTGATTTGAGGAGAAATGAATGTAAAAGAAAGGGTTAATTACACTCACACCCCCTGAGGTTTGTCCTATTGACAACAAGATGAAAGTTAGCATATTTTTTAACAATGACACCCCTTAAATTTGCTCTGTTTTACAAAGACACCCCACACATGATAAAATGGTTAAAATGCCCTTTGACTTGTCAATTAAACTATTGAAATGTTAAAATTACCGATTTAGCCTTCTAACTAATTTGAATTAACTATGCTAACCTTTCGTCACTAGACAGAATATACCTGTGTGTGTGTGTGTCATCCCTCTTATACATATATATACGTACATATATATATATATGTAGATATATATAGGAAAAGAATGGGAGAAGATGAGAGGAATAAGAATTGGTTGCGCCCTGCCACCACCAACTGAAACCCTTGCATACACTTTCGTCTTTGAAACTTTTCGAGGCTTAAGATCTGTAGCTGAAATAAGAGTGATCTCAAACTCTGTGCACACCATTTTTGCCTCCTCCGGTTTGTAGCAACAACCCATGCCTGCTGTAAGTTGTTGGAGGATGAAGAAAGTTGAAGAGTTAGATTTGTGAAATGGCAAGACCAATAATTCAAGTTAACACTTTAAATAAGTCGTCTCTTGAATCACCACCTATTCCGATTTTCCATTATGATAATAAAATCCATTGTAAAGATTCAAAATCAATAAAAGAAAAAGTAAGTGGACCTGACAATCAAAACCCATTTCCAATTCAAATTGACCTTGTAATTTGCTTAAATGTGTTATTCTAGACTTTTCTTTTGGTCTGTACATACGTATTGGAGCCAATAAGTCCATGCATTTATAATTTTTCCTATATATATATCAGTCCTACCACACCCATCACCACTACCACCACTTCACAACGCCATCACACCGCCCCACCAACACCGCTCCACAACCCCACCACACTCCACCACCACCACCATTTCATTTTACACAATTCCTTCATCTCTGATATCGTAGAATTCAACTTTATGTTCACAACCCCACCACCACCAAGCCCTAGCCGAATTAGGGTTTTAGTTCCCCCAAATGCAACACCGACTAGTCTGATCGATTCATTGGGGTTCAAATGAGGACGGATAGTACTTTGTTTGATTCCTCTGGTCGTGTGCCTAAAACTGCCAATTTGCCCTAACATATTCCGTGACCTCGCCGCCAACGGGGGAATTCCAGTGAGGGTGAACGGCTACAACACGCGATGGTTGGGCTCGGAATGCGCAGAGGAGGCGGTGAGAGGATCGGAGAAGAAGAGGGATTTGATGCGTGTACCAGTACGGAGAGATTTTTGACGAGCTTGACGAAGATGGGTTTGGTGTGGTGTGTGTGTATATATATATATATATATGATTGAACCAAGTTCAATTCATTTATGGAAACTGGAAAGTAAAAAAAAACAAATTCGTGGTTTATATTGTGGTGGCAATGGTGGGTGGTGGCGGTGATGGTGGATGCTGTAGTGATAATGGTGGGATTCTAATGAAGGTGAGGGTAGAGAGAAGGTTAGAAAATTCTGGGTTTTGGAGGAGATGGTAGAGAGAGAAACCTATGGTTAAGAAGGGTAAATCTGGCATTTAAATTTTTTGATATTTTAGATTAAAGTAAAATATTTTATGGAAGGGCAATCTCGTATTTTCATAACTTTTTAGGACTTGTTTGGATCAAATTTTTGAGAAGGGGTGTGAGTGTTCAAAAATGGCCCACCTTTCACCTGATTGTTAATAGGATAAATCTCAGGAGATGTCATTGTAATTAACCCTAAAAGAAAAAAGGAAGAATATTGGATCCAAATTATCCAAAGTCCGAACCCAAAGGATGATTATATGGGCTGGGTCGAACATAGGACCATTCGTTCACTTCGATGTGACATGGATGAGCCTGTTTATGGTGTCTCTATGGGCTATTGTATCCCACTCTTCCCCGTTGTTTGTTTCGCCCAATTCACAAGCTGCGCTCTTTAGCATCTCCACTCTGTAATTGCAATTATTTCACAGCAACAACAAGAACCACAACAGCTATATTCGTATCAAATGTTGCACGAGTCCACCAATTTCGGACCCATTCTCTCGGCTTCACCTCCAAAACCCATCTCCAAATTCCACCCATTTTCACTCTACAGTTCTGGGTCTCCCTCTTTCTTTCATGCCAGGGTTTCTCAGTCATCAGGTCTCTCTCCGCCTTACCCTTGAAACATTACTTCCTTGCAATTTTCTTGAATTTTTTTCTTGGTTTTACTTATTTATTTATTTTTTGAACTTTAATCATAGTTAAAGTGGAAAAATCATGCAGAGGAGGAGACGGTTAATTTGGCTAAATTGAGGGTTTTGAAGCAAAACATTGAGCTTCTTGGGATTAACTACGATTCTTGTACACCTGCACAGTACAATCACTTTATTTGTCCCAAAGTAAGTTGCTTATCTCTATAAATATTATTATTTTTAATCTTCAATGTGAAATAGTATTTTGAAAGTACCAGACCACATTATAGTATTAATGTCTTAAATCAACTGTGATTAGCTTTGGTTTTCGATTATTTGTACAATTTTTTGGTTCAGTTGTTTCATGTAGCTGGTTGAAGCCTAATTGAGTGATTTTGGCAGACTTGTATTCTAGGGTCCATTTGAATGCACTTCTTAAAAATGCATTCTGTTTTCAGAACTAAAGGAAGTAAAATAAAAAAAATAAAAAAATTATGGCGTTAGTGTCATTTGTCTGCATGAGCCTAAAGTAGGGATGAATATCAAATTAGATGTTTGGATAGAAGTTCGAAGGTCAAGACAGGTTTTTTTTTTTTTTTTTTTTTTTTTTCTTAGTTGATATTAGCCCCCCGAAAAGCTTAACATACTAACATATATGACATGTACCTTGCATTGTGCTGCCCTTGGAATGTCAGGTTCACACGTATTTTGTAAGGTTCAAGACTACATAAAATAGGTTTCTTTTCAATTAATTTATACTGGTATTTGTAGGACATTTATTTAAAAAAAAGGACTCGTGCAAAGTAGTATACTCGAATAAGATGTACGGTTCTTCAAATTCTAAGTAATATCATATATTTTCTTCAAATTCTAAGTGATATCAATGCTGATTTTTTCTCTTGTATTTAAGTCTCTGTTTGGTTAACACAATGCAAAGGTGGGCAGCTGATGGAGAGGAGTCTATCTTTTCATATATCACCGAAAACAGGCAAACTATTTTTCCTACTTTTATGCCTGCATGTGTTCTACTTTTAAATGATTTCCTTAGCTTATTATTTGATGTTTTTGGGATTTTGCTATGTGGAGGGGTTTTCATGTTGAGTGTGGATTGGAATGTATAATTTCAATCTCACTTCTGTTTTCAAAGTTATTAAAATTGGAGGGCTATTCTTTTCAGGAGTTGAGAACTCCATTTGCAGATTTTTGTGGACAACAGGGAAAAGAAGTCAATTCCTCCAGGCAAATAACAGAGGAGAGCCTGAGGTTAGAACCACTAGTTGACGAGGTACTAAATTTATTTTTTCATGCAGAAATTTCACTTTATTTATGTTACAATTTAGTTTAAATTTTCCTTATTTTATAATGATATTATGGTAGAGTTGTTTGCGTAACCTCTTTTCCTGCTTGTGGGGTGTGCTCTTGGTGGTTTGTCGAAAATGCTAAAATTGCAATTACTACTGGTGAATTCGTAGTTGTAACTGCAAGTGGGAAGAGAACTTTATGGTATCAAAGGGAAATCAATATACTAGAAAGTGTGAAACTCATGCTTATATGTTTTGAACACTGAGGATGTCAAATTTTCGGAACAGATTGTTGTGGGTTTGTCTTGAAAGGTGACTGATATATATTGTAAAGTGAACAAAATATCATCTTGGTTGGATAGTTTGAATATAAAAGAGAATATGTAAATCCTAATAATGGGAGGGCTTTGTAAATGTGATACCCCCAAATTTCCGAATGTGGGTTGGCCAGGCCTACGCCCGAATACCCGAGGATATCAAAACAAATTGATAATAAACGAACACAGAGTACAAAAGAATAAAGAAGAATAAATAAAATGCTGACAAGAAACTAAAATGATAATCTAATAATAAACCTCATACTATATTTCCATTAATTAATAAACTCTTCTGATACAACTGATCTTCCAAAATACAACTCGGGAATCCATACTGTGTGGACCCCTAGAAAATCCAAACTAAACAAATGACAGTATTCTAAAACAGGAAACTGAATCATAAAGGAACTCCTATGTAGCATCGGAAGAATGAAGTAGATTGATCCCCGCTCAGCACGAACAACCTCTACTCGTGACGAACACCTGAAAAATAATAGTGGGTCAGGCCCACAAACAAGTTCTACTCTACTACAGTCCAAGCAGAGATCCGATACACGTATACATCCTAGTCAATCCAACAGTAACTAGTAGTCCATATATATATATACACACACTAAAGGAACCTCACTAGATTATAGGGTTGTCTCAACCTGAATAGTAGGCAACATGCAAAACGCACATATAGTGGGCATGAGTACCTAGACCTACCAGGGTACGCAACTACACTATATCTAGCTACACATCCCTGGCGATATACGCACCCTAACCACTGATCCTGAGACTCAAGCTCATATCATGGCACCATACTTATATATATAAAATCTAGTGACCATCCTATCCAGTATAAATTAATCCTCCATAAGTCATTCAACTTGTTCAGCTGACCTGACTTGAATATAAGTAGGACTTAATATTTTAGTTAATCCATTCCCTTATATAATAAATTAATCCTCTATAAGTCATTCAACTTGTTCAGCTGACCTGACTTGAATATAAGTAGGACTTAACATTTTAGTTAATCCATTCCCTTATATAAAATAGGTAGGACTTAACTGATAAGTTAATCCGTCCCTAGAATGCCACCGTCCCATACCGGTGCATTAAACCACACAATCCAACAATTGATGTAATAATTAAAGAAATACATCAAACATTCCAGAAATAACTATGATAATATGATATCAAGTTATCACAGAATATGAATGACTTATTATTTATTTAAGCTCATATATCATATGTCCTACACAAACTGAATCTTATACATGATGATATTTTATTATATCGTCAAATAAGTATTCTCCATATCCAATTCATCCTACACATTTATTCTCAATTGCTAAAGCATTTTAAAAGATTAAATCCATTCGTTTGTGTAAACATTTAAATAGCAAGCATCGTTATGATTGAGTGTATTTAAATTTATTTAAACCCAAACCTAGTCCCTATTTAATGTTCAGGAATCCTAGGCATGTTTCTACGTTCCATCATTCCACATATATGAAAAATACATAATTCAAACATATAAAAATTCACACCAGAAATCAAATCAAAATCATGCATTTTTTAATTTATAACACAAGAACAGATATGACCCAATTTCACAAAAACCTATACTTTAATCCAATTAAACATGCATAATTATTTAATTTTATGTGTTTAGTAAATCCTGGAATTTCCTAGGCATGTACAGAAACACGAATCAAAGGGAAAGAGATAGAAGAAGAACTTGCCTTAAATTTTCGGATTGAAAGTTAAACTTCTTATTCCTTGATCTTCTCTCTAAAGGGTTTTCTCCTCCTTCCTCCCTCTTTCTCCTTCTCTCTCTAACTCTCTCTCTAGAATATATTACGTGATATATTTTCACTCCTTTTTCAACCTATAGTTGTGTATTTATAGGCTAAATAATAACCCTATTCCTTTTCCCAATCCAAGTCAACTTAATAAAAAAAAATAAAAATGAAAATATTAAAAAGGTAATTTAAAATATGTTACGTATATAATCTATGTATATCCTTATTAATTAAATAAAATATATACATTAGATTATTTAGTAATACTAAAGTTACCATAATATTAAAAGATAACTTAAAACATGTTAAGTATATAATCTATCTGTATTCTCATTAAATAAATAAAATATATACATCAGATTATTTATTTATACTAAAGTTACCATAATATTAAAAAGGTAACTTAAAACATATTACGTATAAAATATATGTATATCCTTATTATATAAATATATAAAATATATACATCAGATTATTTATTAATACTAAAGTTACTATAATATTAATAAATTACTTTCCTTTTTATATATATGTATATACATATATATCTATATATATACATATACAACTATCCATGGATAATTATCCATACCCATCCAACCTCCTATCCAAGCAGTCCATGGGATCCAATTGGTTGGCCAATTACCACTAACCATAACCATAAAAGAAAAATAAAATAAAATAATAAAAGAAATGAAAACATTTAATTTACAATTAATTAACATTAATTAAATACATTATTTAAGCACACAATCTAATTAAACAAATAATACAAATAACACCTAGACAAAATACAAATAACACATAGATAAGTAGCCAATTAATCAAGTAACACTTAATTCAATTAAACACATAAACAATTAGTCAAATAATCAATTAAACAATTAAAAAAAATATAATAAAAATAAATAAATAAATACCGAGACTATCCTTTTAAAATTAGGGGTATTACAGTAAAAGAATATGTTCATTAGGAACTTGGAGATAATGGCATTAATCTTTTCATTTGGCAGTCTGTTGGGGGATGCCTACCAACCTGGGTTCAGGTCATCAAACTTTGAACTTGAATACCTTTTTTTTTTCCTCCTGTTTGCCTATTCAAAATTAAGTAATTGTAGGAAATTAACAGTCTTGAAATACTAGTGTTGTACAAATTGGATGTAATTTATTAACTGATGAAAAAGTTGGAGCAGTACTTATTTTACTACATTTTTTTTAAAATAAATATTATTGTTTTCATGATATTAACTTTCAGGATCTCTTGCTAGATCCAAACAATTCCTTGAGGGGAGAGGACGAGTGAGTACCAACTAGGAAAAAAAAAAAAAAAAAAAAAGATACTAACTTTTGGGATCATTAAACATGATTGCACATTGCTCTTCTTTACTAAGTCTGAGAGTTGTTTGGTGTGTTTCCATCACTGCATTAAGTTCCTTGGAAATACAGAAGCACAAGGAATTCAAAATTTAACTAGAGAAGTCATAGTAGTACAGACCTTCATTGTGTTTGGGAAAGATAGTGGGAAAAAGAGTAAAGAGTGTTTTTATATGCAGTACATAGACTATTAATTATAGTTCTTGATTACTATGCATCATTCATTCATATATATGCCCATCAATTTTCTTAGCCAAACGACAAAGTGCATTTTTCTTATGCATAGTAATACCAGGTAAAACATCTGTGTCAATGTCTTCCTTCTTCATACCAGTAGGTAGTTCCCACTCAAAAGAGTAGAGAAGATTAGCAAGTGCAAGCTCCACAGTCACAACTTTGAGATACATCCCGGGGCAACCTCTTCGACCTGCCCCAAATGGAATCAATTCGAAATCTTGCCCTTTATAGTCAACGGCACTACCCATGAATCTCTCAGGCAAGAATTCTTCTGGGTTTTCCCAAGATTCGGGATCTCTTCCAATGGCCCATGCGTTCACGTAGACTAAAGTCTTGGGTCGAATCTCATACCCATTTATGTTGCATTTTTTGGTTGTTTCGTGTGGAAGCATCAACGGAGCTGGGGGGTGCAATCTCAGTGTTTCCTTCACCACTGCCTTGAGATAAGGAAGTTTATGAAGATCATCTTCTTTAACCATACCTTTCTCACCACTTGCATTTCTAATTTCTTCTTGTGCTCTCTTCATAGCTCTAAGATGTTTCATTAGCTCCGTCATTGCCCAAACCAAGGTGCCAGCACTTGTGTCTATTCCAGCCATAAATATATTCTGAAAGCAAAAAACAAAAAATTCAAATGGTAAAACCATGGTTCAAAGGTGTGCAACAACTCTATCTTTGGAGTTCACAGTATTGAATTTTGAAGAGAATAACAATAGTGAAAATTCAAGTCAAACAAAATTCCTCTTACATAACTTATCCAAACACAATATTTCATAATTTTTCACAACTACTTAAATTCAACCATGTGAATACTATTTCAGAATGTTTCAATCTCTCATTCTGTAACATAAGATATATATAACTAAACTAACTGCACTACGAATCTGGATCCTCTGTGGTACAGGACGCGTACTGCAACACGTGTGCACCTATTGTTAATTTGCATATATCATTTATTGATATACATGCCCATGATATTTCTTAGCCAGAAGGCAAAGTGCATTTTTCTTATGCATAGTGATTCCAGGTAAAACATCCATGTCGATGTCTTCCTTCTTCATACCAGGAGGTAGTTCCCAATCAAAAGAATTGAGCAGATTAGCAAGTGCAAGCTCCACAGTCAGAGCTCCGAGATAAATCCCGGGGCAACCTCTTCGACCCGCCCCAAATGGAATGAATTCGAAATCTTGTCCCTTGTAGTCAATACAACTATCCATGAATCTCTCAGGCAAGAATTCTTCTGGATGTTCCCAAGATTCAGGATCTCTTCCAACGGCCCACGCATTCACGTAGACACAAGTTTTGGGTGGAATCTCATACCCATTTATGTTGCATTTTTTCGTTGTTTCGTGTGGAAGCAGCAATGGAGATGGAGGGTGCAATCTCAGTGTCTCCTTCACCACTGCCTTGAGATAAGGAAGTTTATGAAGATCATCTTCTTTAACCATACCTCTCTCTACACTTGCATGTCTAATTTCTTCTTGCACTCTCTTCATAGTTCTAGGATGTTTCATTAGCCCTGTCATCGCCCAAACCAAAGTGGCAGCACTAGTGTCTGTTCCAGCCATAAATATGTTCTGAAAACAAAAATAAAATAAAAATAGTATGAGAAATACGTTAAAAAAGTTGTAACCTAGTGTTGCTTCTATACTTTCCAAAGTGGAAAGTCGAGGATTCAGTCATAAAAAAAACAGTTTTTTAAAACTCTAGAAAGTATAAAGACTATTTTCTATAGCAAAGACTTTTGGGGTTTTTGAGTTGTTAACCACTAATTTGATAAAACTTAAATTAGGTTTTGGGAGTGTGTAAACCAAGGAAAAAAAAAAAAAAAAAATTACCATGAGCACTGCTTTAATATGATCTAAAGTGAGATCAATTGTAAACGAGTGAACCTTCTGCAGCTGAAGTAAGACATCAAGAATATCCTCCTGCTCGGACTTACTGCTCTCTTCTTGCATGCGCTCATCGATGATTTCTTGGTAGAACAAATCCATTTCCTTGAAAATTTTATCGGCCCTGCTTGACATGCCATTGAGTTTATCTACCCAACCAAGAAAAGGAAAATAATCCGAGAGGAAGAAGCTTCCTAGCATGGCCTGAGCTTCATGAAGGAGGCCATGAAACTTACTCCTTTCGCAACCTTCATCGTCATACCTCTTACCAAAAGCAATTCTACAAATCATGGCACTAGTGAGAGACATTAGCATCTCACTTAAGTTGATGAGTTTAGAAGCAGAAGCAAAGTTGGAGATCTTTTTGATCATTCGCGAAACCTCATCTTCTCTAATGTAACGGAAGGACTCAACCCTCTTGGGGTTCAAGAGATGAAGGACACAAATCTTCCTCATTTCTCTCCAATACTCACTGTAAGGTGTAAAAGCCACATCTAAGCCATTGTAAGATAGCTTTCTCTGGCCAAGTAAAGATGGCCTACTAGCAAATTCGAGATCATGGGTTTTCAGGACCTCTTTAGCCATCTTTGCTGAAGAAACCACAAGGGTTGGAACGAAACCGAGTTGGAGGGTCATGAGAGGGCCATATTTTTTGGAGAGTTGCCATAGGTAGTGATGTGGAGCTGAGTTAGCAAGCTCGTGTAGGTTACCGATGATTGGAAGTCCCGGAGGACCCGGGGGAAGATGATTTGCTCCGTACTTGTTTCTGTATTTTTGATGAAGAAAGCAGAGCAGACTGAGTGTTGGAAGAAAAAGAAGCAATATTGTCATCATGGTCTGGGGAGATAAAATGAGTTGGTATTGTGTGATCAGGCTGAGATGTGATTCTCTCTCACAGATATAGAACTTTAAACAAGGATCACAAAATTCACAAGTTTCACAAAATCTGAAATAAAGACAAAAAGTCTATTTTAAATTATTAATAATTATAGTTTTAGTGAAAGCCCCAATTGTACGAAGGCCCCTAATTATTTTTTTTATTATTATTTTTTTAATATGTTTTGGTAAAGTATACTGCACCTCGTGAGATTTGTCAAAAAAATACTTAGATGAAAGTTACCTATTTTTTAAACAAAATGATACCCCTTAAAGATTGAAAAGTGAACAAAAACACTCCTTGAAGCCAACTGGCATAAAAAATTAACCAAATTGTCCACTATTTAGTTGACCTTTTTAATTTTACAAGTTAATAAATTGAACAAATTTATCTTTATAAAACAGATGAAATATATATATATATATATATATATATATATATATATATATGTAGATACATCCATGAAACAAATTAATAAAACCAACATTTGACACCAAAAGTTACATAATCTATCATTACATAACCAACAAGTCAACCAACCATCCAACAACCAAGTATCAACCAACTAATAAAAAATAACCAACTGTTATGTCTGTGTCATATGTGACATTACGAAAATACTTGTCCCAACAAGTGTCTCAAAAACAGAAAACCAAATATATATCCCTGAAACAGATTAATAAAACCAACATTTGACACTAAAATTTACATAATCTATTATTACATAACCAACATTCCAAGTGTCAACCAACCATCCAACAACCAAGTGTCAACCAACTAACAAAAAATAACCCAACTGTTATGTCTGTGTCATATGTGGCATTACAAAAATACTTGTCCCAACAAATGTCCCAAAAACAAAAAACCAAATAACCCAACAGTGTTATCTATGTCATATGTGGCATTACAAAAATACTTGTCCCATCAAGTGTTCCAAAAACAGAAAAACATGTTACCTTAATCCCAAATAGCCAATCAATTGCTGATGGTCCCTGGATTGGGTGGACGGTGTAGCTGCTGCTATACTTAACACTGCATAATTTCTCACTTGCAAAAAAGAATATTTGTAAATATAATCACATTAGTGTCCTGATTTCCAATTGATTAATATTAGGTTCTCTGGAATTAAATGTCTGATACATAAATTTATTGGGTCAACAACTAGGCACTAATAAATATAAGCAAGCAAAGCATGGCTGTTAGACCTGTGGCGCTAAATTTTGAGGGACAATAGTGTCATTTTGACATGTAATGATATTTTATAATAAATTTGAATTTTATATTAAGGGATAATTTTGTCTTTTTATATAATTTAAAGCCTTGTTTGGATGAAATTTTTTCAAGGGGATGTCATTATTTAAAAAACAGATAATTTTTACTTGAATATCTTTTTGTCAAATCTGAACGGTATTAGTGTACTTTACCCTTAATGTTTTTTTTTTTACTTCAAATTTTTAGTAAAAAGATTTTGATTATTTTGTATTTGATTTTATTTTATATTCCGCTTTGATTTACTTAGATGTAAGGGGATGCATTGGGTCAATTGATTGAGACCTATCACATTTAATTAGTAAAACATGTCCATGGTATGGACTTATTCAATTAAGTAGATTAAAATGCTTAGATATTTTGTTTTGTTCTGTCAGATGTCAAGTAACACAAAAAAGATTATTGTATTTATCTTCTTCTTTTTTTAATTCATTTTAAAATGCTGCCGGGAATAACAGCCCACTCACAAGGAGAAGGAGCTGACGAAAACAGCCCAACTTAGAGCGTATATAACAAACACTGTTAAAAATTAACATCCAAACTCAAAGCATTGTGTACTCCTACCATTTCTCTGTCTGCTATCTTGCCGAGTCAAATATTACAAAGTGGATTGAACTAAAGAAATAGTAATATTACATATAAATCGAACTGTGAATTAGTGTACAATAATATTAATTTATTTTATTTTCTTATTTTTATTTTATTTTTTCTAAACTTGGGCTATAGCCTAAGTTAGCCCTTCACTAACTCCACTCCAGATTACCACTAATCAGCTCCAATTTGACTAGCCATAACAGAATCCTTCCAGGAAATTGTTTGAGATATTAAATATCGTGGCTATTGCTTCAAATGATATTGCTTCAAATGAGTGGCAGCTTGGCTCCCAAAGGCTCTCGCATTCCCTCAAGTAAACTGCTGCTGCAAATAAGTTCATGAACTAGAAACTAATTAATTTGGATTCTTTGAAAAACTTGCAGTTTTTTTTTTTTTTTTTTTTTTTTTTTTTTTTTTTTTGGGTAAATAAATAATAAAACCTATTAAGTTAGAGGCCTAAAATAGTAATTTATTTCACTAACCAATTGTAAGACGGAGTATTTCAAACAAAATACTGTGTCAAAATAATCTTAGTCGTGAGATGCAACAGAGGCCACGTAAGTCCCACTTTGGCCCCCAACAACATGTGTTAGGCCCAACATTTCAAATGCCGGAGCCATGTGGCATCATTGGAACCACAAACAACTTGGAAGTGTTCCAATCGAAACAAGAGTGGAGCTGAAATTCTCAATTTATTCAACTCAAAATACATCAAAATACATTCAAAATTTCAAAAAAAAAATACTCTCTATTGTACAAAGTCAATTTTCTCAAATATAAAAAAATTCTCTAAATAAATAAATTAAATCCTGCCAGGCTGACTCTTCAGCCTAAACTCGAATCTAATAATTTCCGGCCATCCTCGGTACTTAAAACTGGAGGGTGGTGCGACTGAAAGTCCCAATAGAAAAAACCATAACAAAAATTTCATAAAAATTTAACAAAAACAGTTTCATAAAATAAACATATTTAGGTGAATATAAACAAAATACATATATATTTAATTAAAAACATTTAATAAAAATATTGAAGCAAAACCACTCCAGCAGAATTCTACACTTAAAAAAAAAATTTCCTCACTTAATTAACTCTCAACCCACTGTCTCTGTTCTCAAGCTCCCTCTCTAATTTTTTCTCTCGGCTCACTCTGCCCCCAAACTCTTATCCCTATTCTCTAGTTAACTCAATGTGCATACACGCGCTAAATTGATAATGCCTCCACCGACCTACCACTGCTCACCCATCACTTCTCCATCAGACAAAACCAAAAACTTCACTCCAAATGACACCTAATGATCCCACCACATTATTACCTTATCACTTCCTACTCCTTCTTTTAATCCTTATCTTCAGATACAAATCATACCATATCATCCAAAAAGCTTTTTGGCCACAAAGTCTTCAGTGGGTCCCGCAATTCAACATTTCCCATTTTCAACACTTCGACTGGAAGCTATCCTTTTTCATAAAAATACAAACAAATAATATATATATATGACACAAATGTAACAAAAAAATCAACCCATCAATTATCACAAGTGGGAAGGTAAGCTACCCACGAATTCCATTTCCTTCTCTTTTTCTTCCCATTATATATATATATATATAATCAAAAACCATATCAAAGACCCATAAAATACCATTCAAGTGGGACCAAAATCAACCATCTCAATTTTCTCTCAATTTCGCCTCCAACTGCCTTCATAAATACAATACATATATAAACAAAATTAAATTAAATTTCAAAACTCATTAATTTTAATAAATAATTAATTAATTCAAATAATCTAAAAATTATAAATTAATTATATTAAAATTTTAAAAAAATTCAGGTCGTCACAGGCATTGAAAAAACACTTGTGAAATGAATTCAAGAGTTACATGACAATAAAAGTAATCGTTTACAATTTGAAAAAATGTCATGGAGTTCCAATCAAGAGTGAATAACTTTTTTTGTTTGTTATCTAAAATGAGACATCAAAGATCCCCATTTCAACAATAGAAATGATATTTTTCTTTTTTTTATTCTAAATGTAGACAAAAATACAGTTCAAATCAGTCATCACTACAAGTCTTTAAATAATTTTAAAAATGATACATGGCCAAGCATTACTGGTCAAAATAACTTCTATAATTTGAAATAAATGTAAGTTGCTCTTCATTACGGCTCATGATTACTTGGTTAGGATGTGTTAGGCCTAATATTTCAACTGAAATACTGGCCTAAATTGCATACCCCTATTTTAGTTGCGTTACGTTAGGTGTTAAAGTGATTGATTTGAGGATAAATGAATGTAAAAGAAAAAAAAAGAATATTGGATCCAAATTATCCAAAGTCCGAATCCAAAGGATGGTTATTGGGCTGGGTCGAATATAGGCCCATTCGTTGACTTCGATGTGAGAGATACAGAGACACCTCGATTGTGGTGCGTCTCTGTTGGGCTATTGCATCCCTCTCTTCCTTATTGTTTGTTTCGCCCAATTCACAAGCTGCGCTTTTCAGTATCACCACTCTGTAATTGCAATTAACTCACAGCAACAACAAGAACCACAACAGCTATATTCGTATCAAATATTGCACGAGTCCACCAATTTCGGACCCATTCTCTACTCTTCTCGGGCTTCACCCCCAAAACCCATCTCCAAATTCCACCCATTTTCACTCTACAGTTCTGGGTCTCCCCCTTTCTTCCATGCCATGGTTTCTCAGTCATCAGGTCTCTCTCCGCCTTACCCTTGAAACATATATGTTCTTCAAATTCTAAGTAATATTACTTATCAATAAAAAAAATTCTAAGTAATATCAATGATGATTTTTTTTCTCTTTTATTTAAGTCTCTGTTTGGTTAACAAAATGCAAAGGTGGGCAGCTGATGGAGAGGAGTCTATCTTTTCATATCACCCAAAACAGGCAAGCTATTTTTCCTACTTTTATGCCTGAATGTGTTCTACTTTTAAATGATTTCCTTAAGTTATTATTTGATGTTTTTAGGATTTTGCTATGTGGAGGTGTTTTCAAGTTGTGTGTGGATGGGAATGTATAATTTCAATTTCACTTCTGCTTTCAAAGTTCTTAAAATTGGAGGGCTATTCTATTCAGGAGTTGAGAACTCCGGTTGCAGGTTTTTGCAGACAACAGGGAAAAGTATAATGGGGTCAACCAAAAAGGCGAAGTCAATTCCTCCAGGCAAATCATAGAGGAGAGCCTGAGGTTAGAACCACTAGTTGACGAGGTATTAAATTTATTTTTTCATGCAGAAATTTCACTTTATCTATGCTACAATTTAATTAAATTTTCCTTATTTTATAATGATATTATAGTAGAGTTGTTTGCATGACCTCTTTTCCTGCTTGTGGGGTGTGCTCTTGGTGGTTTGTCGAAAATGCTGAAATTGAATTACTACTGGTGAATTCGTGGTTGTACCTGCAAGTAGGAAGAGAATTTTATGATATCAAAGGGAAATCAATATACTAGAAAGTGTGAAACTCATGCATATATATGTTTTGAACACCGAGGATATTGAATTTTCGGAACAGATTGTTGTGGGTTTTTCTTGAAAGGTGACTCATATATATTGTATTGTGAACAAAATATCATCGTGGTTGGATAGTTTGAATATAAAAGATAATACGTAAATCCTAATAATGGGAGGGCTTTGTAAAAGAAAATGTTCATTAGGAACTTGGAGATAATGGATTTAATCTTTTCATTTGGCAGTCTGTTGGAGGATGCCTACGAACCGGGGGTCAGGTCATCAAACTTTGAACTTGAGTACCTTTTTTTTTTTTCCCCCTCCTGTTTGCCCATTCAAAATTATAATTGAAAGAATTTAACAGTCTTGAAATACTAGTGTTATACAAATTGGATGTAATTTATTAACTGATAAAAAAGTTGGAACAGTATTTATTTTTCTCGACATTTTTTAAAAAATAAAAATTTTTGTTTTCATGATATTAACTTTTCGGATCTCTTGTTAGGTGCAAATAATTCCTTGACAGAACGTGCGAGTACCAATTAGGAATAATAAAAAAAAAAAAAAGATATTAACTGCCCTACACTCTCCCACTTCTTTTTGGCCCTATTATACTAAATGTGCTCACTATTCAACTATCAATTTCAACTTTTTATCACCAAATTATTAGTGTACAAGATATAACCTTTTCTTAAAAAATAAATAAATAAATAAATAAGAAGTAAGAAATTTGGGTTTTAACTTTTAAGTGAAATAAAATTACTAAAAGAAAAGCACCTCCTTCCTTTCCAATGTAATATGAGATGGGGAAATTTCAAACCATTTTCATAATGATTAATGAAAAAGAGAGTAAAGAATGTTTTTATATGCGGTACATAGACTATTAATTCATATATATGCCCATCAATTTTCTTAGCCAAAAGACACAGTGCATTTTTCTTATGCATAGTAATACCAGGTAAAACATCTGTGTCAATGTCTTCCTTCTTCATACCAGTAGGTAGTTCCCACTCAAAAGAGTAGAGAAGATTAGCAAGTGCAAGCTCCACAGTCACAACTCCGACATACATCCCGGGGCAACCTCTTCGACCTGCCCCAAATGGAATCAATTCGGAATCTTGCCCCTTGTAGTCAACGGAACTACCCATGAATCTCTCAGGCGAGAATTCTTCTGGTTTTTCCCAATAGTCAGGATCTCTTCCAATGGCACATGCGTTCACGTAGACAATTCCTTGACGGGTAGGTCTTCATATATCTCAATTTACACCATCACAAGAACCAATTTCCCCCTTTCACGATTCAAGGACAAATGATTCATATAAATAGGACGAGAGAACCGTGAGCAAATCTTCGACACAGCAAGTTTGCTTCTGCAATGGATAGGGGCAAGCGTAACCATACTGGTACCGAAACAAGCAAATCCTTCTCCAAGTTAACATTATTTTTCTCTTCAACACAATAGTTTGCCTTCAAGGGTGTGCACGCGTTGCAATACCTTCTCAAGATCAGATTCTTTCTCAAACCGAACCATGAAAAATCCTTCCTTATAATAAAATAGACAAGTTTGATCTCCTTACACCAGCGTCGTTCAATGAAAGGACTGGACTTAACGGGTAGTAGGGATAAGTTATCTCGGTGTTTCCTTCACCACTGCCTTGAGATAAGGAAGTTTATGAAGATCATCTTCTTTAACCATACCTTTCTCACCACTTGCATTTCTAACTTCTTCTTGTGCTCTCCTCATAGCTCTAGGATGTTTCATTAGCTCTGTCATCGCCCAAACCAAGGTGGCAGCACTTGTGTCTGTTCCAGCCATAAATATATTCTGAAAGCAAAAAATAAAATTTTCAAATGGTAAAACCATGGTTCAAAGGTGTGGAACAACACTATCTTTGGAGTTCACAGTATTGAATTTTGAAGAGAATAACGATAGTGAAAATTAAGGTCAAACAAAATACCCCTTACATAACTTATCCAAACACAATATTTCATAATTTTTCACAACTACTTAAATTCAACTACGTGAATACTATTTCAGAATGTTGCAATCTCTCATTCTGTAACATAAGATATATATAACTAAACTAACTGCACTACGTATCTGGATCCTCTGTGGTACAGGAACCGTACTGCAACATGTGTGCACCTATTCTTAGGCCAGAAGGCAAAGTGCATTTTTCTTATGCATAGTGATACCAGGTAAATATATTCGGAGTTTTTTAATTTTATGTTGCGCTTGTCCAGCACGAGAAGTTGAGAACACAGTTCCAGTTAAGCAGCCACTAATGTGAAAACAATACGGAAAGTTCAACCCGTACCCAAATCTACCCCACCTAGCACTTTGTATTCACTGGGATGACCAACGGCTTCATTTTGTGTTCATTTAAACTTTTTCCAGTCGGCCCTAGAATATCTTCTGCTTCTTCACCTTTGTTGTTATTTGAAGAGGGAATTGCTATGACTCTGGCCAGCTCTGTAGATTTGCAACTTGCCTTTACACAGGAACTGCGATCGAATCATCATATAATAGTTGCTAGACATAATAATCTTAGTGAATGTTGAGAAACGAAAGAGTTTAGTGCTTCCTTTATCAAGCTTCGAAGGGTGTAGGTGAGATAGAGTCAGAGACTCTGCAAATGCCAATGAGATGCAATAGCAAATTCAAGAGTTGGAGCACAAATGCGGCAGAATTTGAGTAAGAGCGAGCTCGGGGCGCATAAGAGTGAAGATTTGTGTCACTTAGATTACTGCTACTCACTTACCTTGAGAATTAGCGGTTTTGCTTGAATTTAAAAATAAAAAATAAATAATTAGATAAATAATTGTCATTTGAGCTAGGTTGAATATAAATATTTAACATATTATATATACTCGTGTGTGAAATCTAGGAGATGGGTCAATGTTCAATTTCAATAATTTAAAAAAGTGATTTTTGTTATTATTATAATTGGTCTAACTTTGTAATGTTGACGTGGGTTCTAAAACTCTCAATCTTTCAAGGTTAAGGATTTGAGGCCGATATAGAAAAAAGAAAAAGAAAAATAACAAAATGTGATTTTTGTTGAATCTTAATAATTGGAAAAAAGTGATTTGTCTGGTTCAGAGGATTTGAGTATTGCTATATTGATGTTAGCAAATAGATCATTGTTTAATCTTAATTGGAAAAAAAATAATTTTTTTTGGATGGAGTATACTGATATTAACTAATTTCTTATAGTGTCAGAAATTAGGTCATTGTTCAATCTCCATAAGTATGCTACAAAATTATATCATTTTTCAATCTTAATAATTAGATAAAATGATTTGTTTGGTTGAGTATGATAACATGAGGTAATAATGTTAGAAGTATGTTTGGTTTGGTATGCTAATTTGACCTAATAATGTTAGAAATAGGTAGTTGTTTAATCTCAATAATTAGAAATACCATTTGTATTTGTTTAGTTGATTGAGTATGTTAACCTGACCTACTGTTAATAACATATTCAATGACATCTCTAAAATTTGGCATTTGTCACACTAGCAATTTTCAACAGTCATTTTAGTATTTTCAAGAGTAATGTCAGTGTTTTGAAATTTCCAAATTTTTGCTATCTCATGTGCCACAATGATATGTTTTCGCTATTTAAAAATAATAATAATGTATAATTTTTAAATAAATAAATAAATATATATATATATATATATATATATATATATTTTAACTTTTCCCAAACGATTATATTTTTAATCTTATATAAGCAGTCATTTATACAATATCCATTATGGGTAATGGGTTGATGTATTTTTATAGGTGAAAAGAAAAGGAAACATTTTAATTTTTAAGGATAAAACTTTAAAAAAAATAAATAAATAAATTAACTTTTTGGGGGCAAATATAGCCGCATAAACAATGGCTTAACGACTATAACATCAGTCATGTGCAGAAAAAATAAACAAAAAACAAAACAAAATTTTTTGAATTTGTACATTTTTTTGCCCAAAAAAGGTCATTCTGCCATTGTTTGTGTTAGCCAAAATAATACCTTAACCGCTCTTAATTACAATATTGTTTAGGGAAAAAAACCAAATAGACCCCAAAAAAACTGATTTTTGGCAAATTTCTGACCCAAACAAGACCTTATTAAGCACAGTACTCTGAGAAATTCGTTTGCGGGCCCGCATGCGCAGGACTGATCTTCACATGGGTCACCGAATTTGGCGACCCATTCTATGACCCAATATTTTGGCCTACTGTTTGGCGACCCCCATTGGACCCTCATGAATCGCTAAAATCATATTGGGCTCACGGAAACATTGGAGTAGGCCTTATAATTGGAATATGAATTTTGTGAAGAAAACAAAAAACAAAAAACCGGAACTAAATAGGACCCACATCACACAGCCCAGTTTGGAAGGGTACCGCTTCTTGAACCCATTATGTGAAGGAAAAGTCTTTCTCAAACTTGTTGGGGCCACCATGTTTTGCAAAATTTGAAAATAATTTTTTTTTAAATAAACAATTTCATGACATTTTTTGGGAAAATTTTTAAGTATAAAGAAAGACAACTATATGGTTAAAAATCTAAAAACATCATGAACAAAATGAATAATTATTGACTATATATATATACAAGCATACAACTAATCAAGGCAAGTTAAGATTTCATTTTAGGGGCACAATGCAATTGATAAAAAACAAGAAAAAATATCATTGCAAAAGAATATGATAACCAATGGTAGTATAATTAAGAAAGATAAATTTTTGACAAATATAGGAATCAAAATATTAATTGGTAATATATCCATTGAATATGGTTGGAAGACTTTGTATTTTGATACCAATGCATGAAATCAGGCCAATTGAGTTCATAAAATTACAACAATACACTAGGGAAAAAAATATAATAATAAATTTAAATAAGAAGAGAAATAAAAAGAATAATAAGAGATAAAAATGTTACATACTACATGCATCAAACAGAAGAATTTTAAGGAATAGGGAAAAAAAAAAGAAAAAAGAGAGAGACATTTGAAGAACAAAATATTGTTTGATTGATGAAGAGAAATTAAACTTTTATTTTTATATAAAGAAAATTAAAGAAAATTGAGAAGTAAAAGACAAAAGAAAGAAAAAACTAAGAGAATTTTAGCAACCTAAAATTTTAAACTGGCATTATACAACTCGATTGGTGGATAACAATTACCATGAATAATTTTTCTCGCTATCTCTTTATGAAAAATACATATAAGGCCATTGACCCCACGTAGGCTAAGGCATGTTGAATAGTCAAAATTGTAATTTTATATTAGTGAAATATAGACAAACTGTCCATTTCAAATTATTAAACAAAAAAAATATTGATAGTCCTTTTTTCTCCGGTGGGCAACTAGGAAGCATAAGCCTAAACTTGGACCACTCTTAGTGCAAACAGTTGTTTTTTGGACGGAGTGCCGAAAAATTTGTTGCTCTTCTTTTCATTCTAATCCTTGTACTCAAATAGAAAATACGTAAAACTTATTTTCTTTAATACCATTATCATTCACAAAATTTTCCCTAGCTTCTTTAATTATTCAAGTTCACAAAAGGAGTGATGATGAAGCTGCAAAAATAACCCCAACTGTAGCATACAAAACCCAAACAAGATATGCACCACAACTGGTAATAACAGAAACTGATCTCTGCAACCACCACAGTCACCACTGAGCTCCAATTTGACAAGCCATGGCAGAATCCAACTTCATTGAGATCTCCAAACCAGCAAGCTGTACAAATATTTTTTACTCATGCTCGGATTATAAGGGTTGGGTCTGTTTAAGCTTCTTCATTGAGATCTTCAGTAATTTGTTTTGCTCTGCCACTGTGAATGGGTTTGGGATGAGAGATTGATCAGTTAGAGGAGAGTGTTCGGGTGTTCCTGGAGCAAACAATATAAAATATATGGGAATAATAAAAATATAGGGCAACAGAAAAATAGAAAAAATATATATATATATATATATATATATATATATTTTTTAAATGTAAAGGAAAACACATTCCAAAAAACTACACAAGGTTAAAAAATCAACAATATCCTCTAAAAATCTATAATCGCTATCTGAAACTCAACCAAAAAAAAAAAAAAAGACGAAAACAATAGAAAACTTAAGAAAATAAGAAGGCCTCTTCTTTCCATAAAAATACCTCATATTTCTCTCAAGTCAAATACACCACCACACACAAAGAGGCCCTCCAAGCAAAGCCAATATGAGCCCCCACAGAACACCTACTCCAAGCCTCAACTAGCCAAGAAGTTCTGAGATCCAAAGGGTGAATTCTGGAGATGGGTTTTGAAGGGAGAGCAGAAAAGAGGATTTTTTGGTAGTACTGTGAAAGGTGTGGATTTGAGAAATTGTTCTGAATTGAAGAGTTAGTGGAGAGGGCTGCGATGAGGAATACGCATGTTGAGAAACGAAAGAGTTCAGTGCTTCCTTAATTCATACTTCTAAGGGTTTAGGTGAGATAGAGAGAGTGCAAGGGTTTAAGGTTTTTTCGCTCATAGAAATAGAAATATGGGGTAATGCGATATGAGGTTACTTCTTTTCTTTTTTTGAAAATAAAAATAAGAATTGTTGAATAATATTTTTTCTTTTTTTGAAAATAAAAATTCAACTGCACATTCTCTCATTCTATGGTACAGAACCCGTACTGCAACATGTGTGCACAATTGTTAATTTGCATATATCATTTATTCATATACATGCCCGTGATATTTCTTAGCCAGAAGGCAAAGTGCATTTTTCTTATGCATAGTAATACCAGGTAAAACATCCATGTCAATGTCTTCCTTCTTCATACCAGGAGGTAGTTCCCAATCGAAAGAGTTGAGCAGATTAGCGAGTGCAAGCTCCACAGTCAGAGCTCCGAGATAAATCCCGGGGCAACCTCTTCGACCCGCCCCAAATGGAATGAATTCGAAATATTGTCCCTTGTAGTCAATACAACTATCCATGAATCTCTCGGGCAAGAATTCTTCTGGATTTTCCCAAGATTCAGGATCTCTTCCAACGGCCCACGCGTTCACGTAGACACAAGTTTTGGGTGGAATCTCATACCCATTTATGTTGCATTTTTTTCTTGTTTCGTGTGGAAGCAGCAATGGAGATGGAGGGTGCAGTCTCAGTGTCTCCTTCACCACTGCCTTTAGAAAAGGTAGTTTATGAAGATCATCTTCTTTAACCATACCTTTCTCTTCACTTGCATTTCTAATTTCTTCTTGTACTCTCTTCATAGCTCTGGGATGTTTCATTAGCCCTGTCATCGCCCAAACCAAAGTGGCAGCACTAGTGTCTGTTCCAGCCACAAATATGTCCTGAAAACAAAAACAAAATAAAAATATATAGTATGAGAAATGCGTTTTTTTTCTTTCAGGCAAACCGCAACATGGCAAGAAACTAAGATCTTCTAGAATGATTTAAGTCAGCTTTAGCACAAAGAAGAATGTCCATTAGAATAGGAGATAAAACGTCTTGACAGATGTGATTTCGCGAGAGTATAGCCATTTTATGAGCAACCTCATTGTCATTTCGTATGAGAAATATGTTAAAAGGTTGTAACCAAGTATAACTTCTATACTTTCCAAAATAGAAAATCCAAGATTCAGCTATAAAAAAATAAATTTTTAAATCTTCAAAAAATAGAACATAAAGATTATTTTCTATAGCAAAGACTTTTGGGGTTTTTGAGTTGTTGACCACTATTTTGATAAAACTTAAATTAGGTTGTGGGAGTGTGTAAACCAAGAAAAGTAAAGAAAAAAAAAACAGAAAAAAAAAATTACCACGAGCACTGCTTTAATATGATCTAAAGTGAGATCAATTGTAAACGAGTGACCCTTCTGCAGCTGAAGTAAGACATCAAGAATATCCTCTTGCTCGGACTTGCTGCTCTCTAATTCTTGCAAGCGCTCATCGATGATTTCTTGGTAGAACAAATCCATTTCCCTGAAAATTTTATCGGCCCTGCTTGACATGCCATTGAGTTTATCTACCCAACCAAGAAAAGGAAAATAATCTGAGACGAAGAAGCTTGCTAGCACGGCCTGAGCTTCTTGAAGGAGGCCATGAAACTTACTCCTTTCGCAATCTTCATCGTCGTACCTCTTACCAAAAGCAATTCTACAAATCACGGCACTGGTGAGAGAAAGTAGCATCTCGCTTAAGTTGGTGAGTTTAGAAGCAGAAGCAAACTTGGAGATCTTTTTAATCATTCGCGAAACCTCATCCTCCCTAATGTAGCAAAAGGAGTCAACCCTCTTGGGGTTGAAGAGATGAAGGACACAAATCTTTCTCATTTCTCACCAGTACTCACTGTAAGGTGCACAGGCCACATCTGAGCAATTGTAAGATAGCTTTCTCTGGCCAAGTAAAGATGGCCTACTAGCAAATTCGAGGTCATGGGTTTTCAGGACCTCTTTAGCCATCTTTGCTGAAGAAACCACAAGGGTTGGAACGAAACCGAGTTGGAGGGTCATGAGAGGGCCATATTTTTTGGAGAGTTGCCATAGGTAGTGATGTGGAGCTGAATTAGCAAGCTCGTGTAGGTTACCGATGATTGGAAATCCCGGAGGACCCGGGGGAAGATGATTTGCTCCATACTTGTTTCTGTATTTTTGATGAAGAAAGAAGAGCAGACTGAGAGTGGGAAGAAAAAGAAGCAATATTGTCATCATGGTCTGGGGAGATAAAATGAGTTTGTATTGTGTGATCAGGGTGAGATGTGAGTCTCTCTCACATGTATAGAACTTTTTTCATGTTTCACAAAATTTTCAAGTTTCACAAAATTCTGAAATAAAGACAGAAAGTCTGTTTTAAATTATTAATAATTATAGTTTTAGTGAAATTTAGACCGGCGGCTGGTCGCTTAAGTTGACTAACGCCCCAATTGTACGAAGGCCCCTAAATTTTCTTTTTAATGTTTTTTTTTTTTTTCTTTCAAATTTTTAGCAAAAAGATTCTGATTATTTTGTATTTTATTTTATTTTATATTCGGCTTTGATTTACTTAGATGCAAGGGGATGCGTTGGGTCAATTGATTGAGACCTATCACATTTAATTAGTAAAACATATTCATGATATGGACTAAATTCAATTATGTTTTGTTTTGTCTGATGTCATGTAACACAAAAAAGTAAAAAATAAAAAATTATTGTATTTATCTTCTTCTTTTTTTATTCATTCTAAAATGCTCGAGGAAATAACAACCCACTCACAAGGAGAAGGAACAGACAAAAACAACCCAACTTAGAGCGTATATAACAAACGCCGCTAAAAATTAACATCCAAACTCAGAGCATTATGTACTGCTACCATTTCTCTGTCCGTTATCATGTAGAGTCAATATTGCAAAATGGACTGAACTAAAAGGAAGAATAATATTGCATATAAATCGGACTGTGAACTAATGTACAGTGATATTAAAAAAAAAAAATTTAAACTTGGGTTATAGCCCAAGTTAGCCCTTCACTAACTTCACCCTTGGCTACCATTAATCAGCTCCAATTTGACAAGCCATAACAGAATCCTTCAAGGAAATTGTTTGAGATATTGAATGTAGTCGCTATTGCTTCAATTGAGTGGCAGCTTGGTTCCCAAAGGCTCTCACATTCCCTCAAGTCAAATTGAAATAAACTGCTGCAAATAAGTTTATGAACTAGAAACTAATTAATTTGGTTTCTTTGAAAAACTTACTTTTTTTTTTTTTTTGGTAAATAAAGAATAAAACCTATTAAGTTAGAGGCCTAAAATAGTAATTCATTTCACTAACCAATTGTATGACGGAGCATTTCAAACAAAATGCTGTGCCAAAATAATCTTAGCCATGAGATGCAAAAGAAACCACGTAAGTCCCACTTTGTACATCCCAACAACACGTGTTAGGCCCAACATTCCAAATGTTGGAGCCACGTGGCATCACTTAATCCACAAACAACTTGGAAGTGTCCCAAACGAAACGAGAGTGGGGCATTGAAAAAATATGTGTGAAATGAATTCAACAGCAATGGAAGTAATCGTTTAGAATTTGAAGAATTGTCATCGAGTTCCTATCAAGAGTGAATAACCCATTTTTGTTTGCCATCTTAAACGTGACATCAAAGTATTAGAAATTTTTATATATAAATAATAAAATTTATTTTATGGTCCTATGCACTACGTTTTCTAAAATTGGATTGTAATGTGATTATTGATACTTGATGAATTGGGTTGTACTTTCTAATTTGGTGGTCTAATTGGGAGTATGGTTTTATAATGTTGGATTGTGAGTTTCCAACTTATTTGGTATGATTTAATTCTAACCATTGATGTATAAGTTTTTATGATATAAAGGGAGACTTAGATATGCTTGTCTGTAGACAAGCCGTCCCCCCTGTTATTATTATATATAAGGGTTTTAAACCCTTATTCAGACCTATTGTATTGACAACTCTTAGAAGGGGGTAAAACGCTCTAATATTTTTCAGGAACTCACAGAGGATTACATGGATATTCTAAAGGTATATGTGCGTTAATCATCAATCAGGTACGAGTCTAAATTACTCTTTAATTAATTAAAGTATTCTTGATTTCTACATGGATTAATTTGATTAAAACTAACAATTGGTATCCGAGCCAAATTAAGATTTGTAGAAATCAAAATAGTAAAGATTGATTTATGATCTACTATACTTGAATCGGTGTATTTGAAATTGCATTGGCTGCCTTGTAACGACCCGAACCCAGGGGTCCGAACTGTATCCGGGTTCTTACTCGAACCTGAGGTCATCTACTGTCTCTACAGTCATTCCCAATTATAAGCTACAAAGGAACACATCATACCAAATCTAAAAATGAAATACGAATTCTATGTTTCTAATGTCCTGTAAGTTTCGAACTCTTTTGTGAGCCATATTAAAGGCTAACCCTGTCCCACAACAGTCACCACAACGTAAGTTTACAAAAGAGATACAAAACCAGTTTAAAGTTTTACAAGATTTGTATATACAACAGAAAATTTACACAAGAAAATCCGTCAAGTCCTATCTAAGCCTGTGGGGAATGTCTTTCGCCACTTCCTTTCCGTGTCCTGAAAAATATTAGTAAGGAGTGAGCACAACGACTCAGTAGAAGATGCCTAAAACACACTCCCTAATGCTTCCGGGAATCCAAGCAAAGAATAGCAACAAGGAAAGGGGTTCATACTTGTTCAGGAAGTAATGACCATTACATAATGCAATCTAACAAATGAAATTCCCAAAATTTCAGTTATTGCTTTCATTTCAAAAAAAATACACTCTCCTCCTAAAAAAAAAAATCTGTTTTTGCCCCATGTAGTGCCCAATATGATGCATGAATAACACACTTCAAAATCTCATAGTGTCATAGCATCTCCGCATCAAATTTCAGTTCTATAAATTATAGTTAATGGCAAATCAATATGGCAGTTTTGAAAACCACAATAACATAATTATTTATCCTGTAAAGTTTAGGCACCAATTCAGAATTTGAACAAAAACAATAACAAGCTTGGAACAAAATAGTTCCATAAATGAGGCAATTTAAACGTATAAATTTCAGCTTGCAAACACAAAAACATATCTATGAAAATTACTTAAATTTATTGTTTTTTTTTTTTTTTTACTCACAACACAATCGGCATTTAGAAAGCTTGTATTTCAGTTTCTAAACACATACTATGCACCATTAAGGAAGCTACAAATCTCAGTTTTTGAGCAACACCGTCAATTATAATCCTTACAACAAATAGCCCCACATATGAGATAAGTTCAAAATAGAATTTCAGTATATATATATTTTTTCCTTTTCAGCAACAGCCCAATCAAATTAATTACTAAAATTTCAATTTATGTACACAAACATAATCAACATTTAGGGGAGCTCAAATACAATTTCTAAATACATAATACCCATCATCATAGGAGCTAAAATTTTCAATTTTTGAGCCTCAACAACAACAACAATCCTTACCTCAAAACAAAACACAATCATGCTAATTATTAAAGTTTCAGTTTTTATGTACACAACAAAATCAACATTTAGGGGAGCTCACTATCTCAGTTTCTAAATACATATCACACACTATTATTGAAGCTACGAATTTCAGATTTGGAACTTCACAAAACATGCTTGAAATAAAGATTAAATTCTATACAAGTTGGTGACTCAAATTCAAAGAATTAATTCACCAAAAACAAAGGTTGTAGGCTTTAGGAAACCCCTACCTCAATATAGAAGAAAACCCCAAATTGCACCCAATTTAGCCCCTAAATTCAAAAACCTTAGGACGTCCAAATCAAGATCAGCTCCGAGCAAAACGTAGTCCTCAATGAGCTCATCAACTTTGCCTTTAATGGCAAAGTTGAAATCCAAGTGAAAAATGATGAAATCAAGCTTTATAATTTGTGATTTGGTGAGGGAAAATGGGTTCACGTAGAGAAAGAAAGGGGCTGCGTGATGGAGGAAAAGAAATGGCCAGAATGTGGTATATGATGATATAAATCACACTTAGTGCTAGGTGGGGCCCACATAAAAAATTATCATCTTTTACCAATATATATATATATATATATATAAACACAAAAAAAAAAAAACAAAAAATTAGAAATATTACAATCTACTCTCCTTAAAAAGATTTCGTCGCCGAAATCTACCCTCCTTAAAAAGAAAAAGCGTCGTGTCTCTCACGTCCACACAGTCTGTCATGGAAACTCTAACCAGTGACACAACACAATCTGCGAAGTCAATAGATGTGAGACAAAACAGTTAAGGAAACTACTTACCTCAAAGTCGCTAGTGACCCCAAATGCTACCAAGGAAGTAGATACAAAATCTCTCAATAAAACTTGCCACAAGCTCGAATCGCAACTCCAGACATACTCACAACACTGTTCCCGCCGTACATTGTCATCATTAGCTATGCCATAGTTGCACAACCAACTACCAGTTCCACGACTGATCAACACGACATACCAGTCAAAATATAAGAAAAAAACTACTAGTACACTCACGGACACGATCCACAATGCCATTCCACATGAAACTCACTTCCAGACAAAACTTCACCTTCCCATTCACACATAAATAACCATTGAACTTTGACCCGACATCATGTCAAGGAAAGAATGACTCAGAGAAATGGTTGGCCAGGCCATTCCCATCGTTGATCTGACTTTAACACCAATATCGTTCTTGTCTTCAGGTCTAATCCTCAAGCATAAACATTCATCAATCCATATGCCTAACTCTAGACACACGGTCTAACCACTCCCCACACATGAGTCACATCACAACTACTAGAGACTATTGCTAACTCTAAGACCGTAAGAAAACGTACACACAGGTAAACAAGTCGCGTCTCACGCTATAACGATCATAACCTTACGGAATGAATCCTACAAAGCCAAGGACTTCAACTCCTATCGTGGAGGTAAGTCAGACGATCCCAAACAAACCCTCACTCGGAATCCTAACAAAAAAAGAAACTCTAAAAAGTTCTTTCGTTCGCTGACACGCACAACTCCTATGTGGAGATACAAAACTCACAGATGACAAAGTCCTTGCCAGGACCAACATAAGAAGAAAGAAGATCAAGTCCTTCTATCGCAACAGAATAGAATACGCACTTATCGGCACTTTGCACACGATATGCCAAGAAGGAGGAACTATGCGGAGACGAAACGGCTCTATCTGTAACTCATACACCTAACATCCGTACGTATAAGAGGACAGTGGCCCTTCCCAAAATTCTAGGGCTAGACGACGAATTCTAAGACATTGCGTCTCATCCTGCCCGAAGAAGAACCTTAACAAGTGAAATTCTAAACCTTCCATTCATAGAAATAACTATGTAGTGCTGACCACTACATCAATAACCTTTAAAGTAGCATGGTTAAAAGTTTTTTTGTCATTAATCTATCAATAAAATCAACACATAAATCTCGACTGCTTACGAAATACACATCGTTATCCAATAAAACTATCTAAAATACTCATATAGTCTTACAAATACATCACTGCTTTAATACATAACGGTCAAAACTGAAGCATCCTTACAGCTTGAAACTTATACAAAATACCCCGAACTATATCCTGCCCCAAGGGCTTACACTAAGCATCATCAACATCGTCCGGTCCGGAACCACACTACGGGATATGTCCACCATCCTAGCACAGATGAACCGACACTGCAAAAAGTGCACGGGAACCTATCCAAACTCACTGGTAGCCCCCGTTACCAAAACAACTGTGTGTAGGTACCTCTTGTCACACCCAAACTCGCAAGTATCCCCCGCTACAAAACTCACAGGTATCCCCCACTACAAAACTCGCAGGTATCCCCCACTACACAGTCACAGGTAACCCCCGTTACTGTACCAGACTCACAGGTATCCCCCGTTACGACACGACACGACTCACAGGTAGCCCCCGTTACAACATGACACGTTGCACTGACAACAACATGACAAGATGGACAAGTGACAATATGGCATGACTCCCAAATAACTATGCAACATGACTGACAAACTACCATGCAATCTGATATGACTAACAGACAATAATGCAACACGACTCACAGATGACCATGCAACACAATATGACTCACAGGTAGCCCCCGTTATAACACGACACGACTCACGGGTATCCCCCGTTACAACACAGTCACAGGTAACCCCCGTTACTAAACTCACAGGTAGCCCCCGTTACCTCCAGCACAACTGTGCACAGGCAACTGCCAAATCTCACAGGTATCCCCCGTTACACAAGAATCAATCATAGTAATATCTCATCTCCTCTGTAGACAATCCCTCTTTATGTGGCCCGACTGACCACACCGAAAACAAACTCCGGAACTAGGTCTATCAAGAGGACACTCTGCCTTGCAGTGTCCTGGCTGTCTACAGTGATAACACACCACACTCGTCCTTGAAGGCTCTGAAGAAGCACCAATACCAACAATAGGGGTAGCACCTGCCATTCGCTGCTCCTAAGAAAACAATGAAGCACTTCTGTGCCTCTTTCTGTCCTGACTCCTAGAAGAAGTACACACATTCGTACCTCGTTCCTGAGAATCCACAATACCACTCCTTTCTTGCCAATCTTTGACTTCTGCTTCTACCACCAGTGCTCTCGTAACCGCTTCTGAATAATTCTTTAATCCCAAAAGTGTCACCCCCGGCCTAATAGAACGATTTAGGCCGTACACAAAATGCCATGTCTTCTCCTCCTCGTTCCCTAACACGTCCGTAGCGAAACGTGAGAGAGAAGTGAACTTATTCTTATACTCTGTTACTGACATATCACCTTGCTTGAGACTATCGAACTGCGTCCTCAATTCCCGTCTCTTAGTTTGCGGGAAATACTTTCCAAAGAAAAGACTCTTGAATGCGTCCCAACTCATACTATCAATATCATGCGCGTTAGTTATGGTCTTCTACCATACTGCCGCATTACTAACAAACTTATACGTAACTAAGGTGATCTTCAACCGATCATCGGGCACGGCTATTGCCGTGAAATGCTTTTCAACTTCATCTAACCAATCGTCCACCACCAACGGGTCTAGACCTTCCTCAAATGTTACTTTCATGAATTTGTTAAACTGGAGTAGGTACCCAAGATTCCGCTCCATCTCCGCCCCCTGTGGCTGAATAGTCGGTTGTAGTACCACTTGAGGAGCTATGGTACTCGCTAAATTCTGAATGGCTGAAGCTACAGCATTTGCTACTAAAACTTCGTCCTCCGGTACTTGTAGATCATCATCCATCTCTCTTTCTCGGCCCTGTCCCATTAAAACCCTATCTGGTTGGGATGGCCCTTCACCTGCTCGTTCCCCAACTTCATCCAGGTCCATCTCCACGTCGTCCTCAAACGCAATTCTACAAAAGCACATACGATCAAAACAAAAAAAAAAAATTGAAATAGCTCAATCCACGAGCTATGGTGCTCATATTATCCGTTCAATAAGAACGAAACATTTATAAATGTAGGAATGATCAAGTCCATCATATACGTGGGTCAAAACCCTTCATAACCCCACACACAGCACTACCGCGAACACTCAAACCCGTCAACAACGAAACAAACAAGTCATGCATACATTTACTAAGCAATGGCTCAATAAACAGTAAACAAGTAAGCACTTAATAATCATGGTCATGAAATACACATACAAGCATTTAAACATATATGCATATAGCAATTAAGCATGCTTTAAACAAATTTAACTATTTCATTAATACTAAAAAATTTCAAGTAAGCATCTAGTAAATAGGCATGCTTTCACATTCATTAAACAACAACTTAATAAAAATAAACACATTATCATTTAGCATGTTTAAATTTAATCACCATTTTATAAGTCTCATAATCGATTCACAAGTAAACACATAATAACAAGTCGTGCTTTTTAACTAAATAAACAATAACTACATAAGCATGCAATACTGTCAATCCAAACTCTAAGTCAATTTGGGTCAACCCTACCCGTCGTCCTTAGGTTTTCGAACCTAATGCTCTGATACCAAATTTGTAACGACCCGAACTCAGGGGTCCGAACCGTATCCGGGTTCTTACTCGAACCCGAGGTCATCTACTGTCTCTACAGTCATTCCCAATTATAAGGTACAAGGGAACACATCATACCAAATCTAAAAATGAAATACGAAATCTATGTTTCTAATGTCCTGTAAGTTTCGAACTCTTTTATGAGCCATATTAAAGGTTAACCTTGTCCCACAACAGTCACCACAACATAAGTTTACAAAAGAGATACAAAACTAGTTTAAAGTTTTACAAGACTTGTATATACAACAGAAAATTTACACAAGAAAGTCCGTCAAGTCCTATCTAAGCCTGTGGGGAATGTCTTTCGCCACTTTCTTTCCGTGTCCTGAAAAATATTAGTAAGGAGTGAGCACAACGACTCAGTAGAAGATGCCTAAAACACACTCCCTAATGCTTCCGGGAATCCAAGCAAAGAATAGCAACAAGGAAAGGGGTTCATACTTATTCGGGAAGCAATGACCATTACATAATGCAATCTTGCAAATGAAATTCCCAAAATTTCAGTTATTGCTTTCATTTAAAAAAAATACACTCTCCTCCTAAAAAAAAAAAATCTGTTTTTGCCCCATGTAGTACCCAATATGATGCATAAATAACACACTTCAAAATCTCATAGTGTCATAGCATCTCCACATCAAATTTCAGTTCTATAAATTATACTTAATGGCAAATCAATATGGCAGTTTTGAAAACCACAATAACATAATTATTTATGCTGTAAAGTTTAGGCACCAATTCAGAATTTGAACAACAACAATAACAAGCTTGTAACAAAACAGTTCCATAAATGAGGCAATTTAAACATATAAATTTCAGCTTGCAAATACAAAAACATATCTATGAAAATTACTCAAATTTACTGTTTTTTTATTTTTTATTTTTTTATACTCACAACACAATCGGCATTTAGAAAGCTTGTATTTCAATTTCTAAACACATACTATGCACCATTAAGGAAGCTACAAATCTCAGTTTTTGAGCAACACCGTCAACTATAATCCTTACAACAAAATAGCCCCACATATGAGATAAGTTCAAAATAGAATTTCAGTATTTTTTTTTTTTTTCTTTTTCAGCAACAACCCAATCAAATTAATTACTAAAATTTCAATTTATGTACATAAACATAATCAACATTTAGGGGAGCTCAAATACAATTTTTAAGTACATAATACCCATCATCATAGGAGCTAAAATTTTCAGTTTTTGAGCCTCAACAACAACAACAATCCTTACCTCAAAACAAAACACAATCATGCTAATTATTAAAGTTTCAGTTTTTATGTACACAACAAAATCAACATTTAGGGGAGCTCACTATCTCAGTTTTTAAATACATATCACACACTATTATTGAAGCTACGAATTTCAAATTTGGAACTTCACAAAACATACTTGAAATAAAGACTAAATTCCATACAAGTTGGTAACTCAAATTCAAAGAATTAATTCACCAAAAACAAAGGTTGTAAACTTTAGGAAACCCCTACCTCAATATAGAAGAAAACCCCGAATTGCACCCAATTCAGCCCCTAAATTCAAAAACCCTAGGATGTCCAAATCAAGATCAGCTCCGAGCAAAACATAGTCCTCAACGAGCTCATCAACTTTGCCTTTAATGGCAAAGTTGAAATCCAAGTGAAAAATGATGAAATCAAGCTTTACAAGTTGTGATTTGGTGAGGGAAAATGGGTTTCACGTAGAGAGAGAAAGGGGCTGCATGATGGAGGAAAAGAAATGGCCAGAATGTGGTATGTGATGATATAAATCACACTTAGTGCTAGGTGGGGCCCACATAAAAAATTATCATCTTTTACCAATATATATATATATATATATATAAACACAAAAAAACAAAAAATCAGAAATATTACATGCCTAAACTTTACATGGATATGTAATTGATTTATATATAAACAATGTTTTGTTTTAAAATACCATAATCTATTATACACGTGAAAACCTTTTTTAAAGTATGAGTTTGTCATGCAATGTATCAGTTCCTTTATAAATTGTGCACGCCGAACGACAATGTATAAACAATCAGTTTGTTATGCATTGTATAAGTTATTTTCGTTATAAAGTCTGCACGTCGAACGAGGAAGACAATGATACAAGTATGGAAACATATATATATGTTTACTTCTGTTGTATTGTGACCCCAATTGTTTCTTTTGAAACCAAATTGAAAAGAAAATTATAAATATTTGAATTTATAATTCAAATTTGGATTTGCCATCTATGTTGAATGAATTTACAACTATTTATATAGATGTGAATATGTAATTTTAAATATATATTCTCATAAACTATTTGAACATATATTGATAGAAATCAGGATTAAATATTTATTTAATTTGGTATTCAAGCATATATTCATATACATATATTGTAACTATGCACTAATGTGTGGTTATCTAACCATTCTTGAGCAGTATATCATTATACCCAAATAATTTGACATGGATGTACAATGAGACTAAATGTCTTGATTTGTGTGAATTATATATTGATATGCATGAAGATTAAAAGTCTTTAATTATATATATATGAATTAATGTGTGTATGAAAAGTAAACTATCAAGTATTTGTCTTTCATTCAAAATTAATCTGGAAGATTGTTTTGGTTTGAAAACTCAGTGTTGCTTGTATACAATAGTACATATATAATATTATATAGGGTTTTGGATGATTTAAACATCGTTATTGATATTTATGCTACATGTATCAATATGAGGTATATATCTTGAATTACATGTATAAGTAAATTTTTAGTTTAACATAAAGTTGTGTGGCCATTTAACCATGCCCTATGTCCAGTACTTTTATTAAGTAATTTATGATATTTATTCAATTTTAAGTTGAAAAACTTATGGGGGTGTGCGTACCATAAGCAAATATTATTGATCTGATTGATTTAAATATTCAAGTTTTAATTGTTTAATTTTAGATTGAAAAATTTATAGGGCTTGTGTACCATAAACAAGCAATATTAACTTAATTGATTTAAAGATTCAAGTACTTTAAATTATTTATCGGATATATAATATACATGCATCAAATTTTATTATTTTATTTCAATTAAATAATAGAAAGAATTAAGATTTTTAAATCTTGATTGATGTGCATATTATTATATTGTTTACTGTAATTTCTTAAGATGTATGAGGGGGTTTTATTTTATTTGTATTAAAGCCATTTATATTACAGTGAAATCAAGTATTCCATAATATTTGGATTTAGTTTATGTGCATTATAAAGAAGTTATTGAACTTAAATAAATGGAACTTTTGCAGTATATGTTCTTCTTTGGGGTTTAGGAAGATCGGTAAAGTGACTATTTCAAAAGTAATAGCTAAAATGGGTGATGCCTGTCAAAAGGTGACACGCTCATGGAGGTTATTATTTTATTAAAATTTTAAGACATTGGTCTTATTGAGGTCTTACAATGCACTTACTTACATAAGGGCATTTGTTCTACCAAAAGGTAATCAATGTCTTAGTATTGGATAAGTGAGTAGAATATTTGAGAGTGCTTGGATTATAACTAAATAACCCTCTTGCCAAAATATAGTGAAAGTGTTTAGCAATAATTCAAATATAATCATATAGGTCTATGTGAGATTTTATTGCAGGTTTGGGGGATAAAGTAAAATCTAAATTTCTGCCAAAAGGTGATTTTTTGATGACATTTTATTTGTTCCCACAGGGTGGACTGTTTTTGCAAATAGTAAAACATCATGAGAAATTCGGCTTAAAACCCTAAGCACGAATTAAAGTAATAATCCATAAAGTTGTGATATATTATTTTATATGTTGTTTATGTAGTGTTATTGTTATTTATTCATGTTACAAACGTTTCCGCAATTTAAAGATAGCTCATCGGGATTGAACCATTGAATAGTTAAAAATTATATTGCCTAGAAGACAAGTTTTGATATTTTATTGGGTTTCTTAGATTACGAGTCTGTGTTTTTTTTTTATAGGAAGAAACCTATATGCCCAGTGCAGAGTCTTCTTAGGTAGAAAAATTGTTGCATTTTTAAGTGGACTAAAGGTACTACCATGCCATTAGATTAATTTATGTTTCTATTGGTGATAATATTCATGGTGGTATTATGGTTTTGATATTGCCAAGGAACTTCTTGATTTGATTAAGTAAAAGTTAATGGGTATTAAGAAGCAACTACAATAGTATTATCTGACATGGTTTATGTTAGTCAGATATGACGGCAATGGTTTAGTGAAGGAGTATATCTATAAGATGTGCAAACTAGTTAATGATCTGAGGTAGTAGAGAATTATATTTGATGATAAGTTATTTGTCCACTTAGTAATCTATTTTCTACTTAGGTTTTTTCAGCTTTTCAAGGTGAATTATAATTCACAAGAAGTTAAATGTTATACACTTTTCAAGGTGTATTGTTCTCATCTTGCTGTGACAGCAAAAATCGTTTCAAGAATAAACTAGGCGGCAAGAAAGTGTATAAAGCTAAACAGAATAAAGAAAAACAGAACAATACATGAAAAGACATTGATTATGGAATGATAAATGTTGAGTCTGTAGAAATAAAAAGATATCAAAAAGAAAAAAGGCTATTGTGGTGAAAAAGAAAAACAAAGCAGGAAAGAAAATTGTTATATTAATTTTTTAGCCTAACTTGGTAAAAGTATAGGTATAGACATGGTGGATAGATTCGAGTGTGATCATATTTGTTTCTTATTTTTCTATAGACTCGATACCTTCCGAATTAAAACGTGTTTTGGTTAGAGAGGATTCATCTATGCTATACATAGGATATTGGGGAATATCTCTCAAAAGAGACTTGAACGCTTGGTCAAGGATGACATTATTGAGTCACAAATTTTATGCGTTAGTTGTATCAAATGACAGATCCTAAGAAACACAATTTTGAGGCTAGTTGGTCATTTAGTCTTTTGGATTATATTTATACCGACATTTGTGATCCATTTCTTATTGTAGCTCATTTGTGGCAAATGTATTTCATTATCCTTATTGATGGGTTCTCAAGGTATGATTGTGTACTTAATCCACCAGAAGTCCGAAGCACTTGATATGTGTAAAATGTACTAGACTAAAGGTGAAAGTAGTTGATATAAAAATTATGGTTTTATGACTGGACTAAGGTGGTGAGAAAAATGGTAAGGAGGGTGTAAATCGTAGAACAGTTAGCACATACTTAAAGAGTAGGGCATTGTGCCACAATACACTATTCTTAGTTCTCCTGGGCAAAATAAAGTTACAGAAAAAAAAAGTGTGGGGATGTCTTATAGAGACAGAGTTATATAATGCAGATATCAAGGAACTTGATACTCACACAATCGATGATTATTTTATTGGGCATCTTGAAAGATTAAAAGATTGAAGATTTTTTCACTGTTTAGTATACCGATGGAGATTATTGATATATATCAAACAAATTTGATGAGAATGGCAAATCCAGTGGGAGTTTAGAATACTGTAGTTTGTTTTTGCAAAGAAGCAACTTTCAGTATCTATTCCATTTATTTCATACTTTATTCCACTTTCTTTAGTGGTTTTATTTATAGTTCTTATTCTCATTCTTTCAGCTATTCTCACTTATTTAGTTATTTCTCATTTGCAGTCTCTTCTTTCGGCTTCCAATCTAGTTCCTAAGCCTATTTAACTTAGGAGATTTTCTAAAGCTTGGAAGTATACTGTAGTTGGTGATTTTGAGGTGTATGATGGATATAATACAAAATTGATGGCCAGGGCCAGGTGCTTAAGCAAAAGTTAAGTGTTGATTTTTTTGAGTTTTTTTCTCCAGTTTCATTAAAGGACTCTTTAAGAGTTATTCTTTTATTATCACTTATTTATGGCTTAAGAAAGTTTCACAGCAGTGGTATCCAATTTTTGATACAGTGGTTACTAATTGTAGGTTCAAAGAGAATGTTATGGATAAATGTATATACCTCAAGTTCAGTGGGAGTCAATTTTTTTATTTTTCTTGTCCTATATGTTGATGATATTTTGTAAGGTAGCAATGACATTCATATAATACATGATATTAAGAATTTTATGTAAAGTTTTTGACATAAAGGACATGGGTATGCTATGTCCTTGGTATTAGGATCCATAGAGATCAGGCTACTGGAATATTTGGACTTTTTCTAAAGGCTTATATTAATTAAATATATGGAAACAATTTAAGGGTAACCAAGTGTAGTAAGCCCATTAACATAAAGTACATTTTGAAGCGAGAGAATGTTAAAGTTTAAGTATTATTAAGATTTTCCCATATGGTTACAGAAAGATTGTTGCAGATCCTCTCACTAAAGGTCTTCAGCTGAAAATAATAAAGTCTTTATAAAGCACGTGATTCGGATAGGTGTTCGAGAGTCATTATGTTATGATGTTTGGTATATCTTTTATATATGCTACATTGCAGCTAGTTTCTTTATGCCTTGTGGTTACAGTTATTTTTCTCTCTAGTTTACACCTTATGGTGATAGTTATTTGCATGAAAAATAAAGTTATGATGCATCATTATCATTATCTTAATATATATGGTTTATACACGTGCTATTGTGTTAGTCTGAGAGTAATATTTCACTCATGAGGTTATTTGGGCTAGATGTGATATTGGCACCACATCGATAAATCCAAAATAATTATTAAAAGTTATCTAGGAGTGATATTTCACTCATGTAGTTGTTTAGGTTAGATATGAGATTGACACCATATCGGTAAATCCAAGCATAAGATTTGTTTGGGAGTGGTAATACACTCATGAGGTTATTTGAACTAGATGTGAGATTGACATTACATTGGTAAATCTAAACATAAATATTAAAGTTTGCTTGTGGGAGTTTTTCACACTCCATGAGGATAGCTTGGGCTAGATATGGGACTGGCTCCATATCAGTAAACCCTCACACTGAACAGAAGGTTGACGATTTGCTGTAATATGTTCAGGTGACATACCACGATGGTATGAAGTAGGTTAGATAATGAGGTGTGCGTTTAGACCACATGCAGTTTGCACATCTCATGAAATTCAGTAAAAACCACTATATTTGCTTGAATCCTAGATGGAATCGGTTTTGAGATCATATAACTGTTTAGACTAATATATTACTTGTCTACGTATTCATGATACACTATTGAGGAAGTTTATGGAGGAGAGTGTTCTAAAGTATCAATTCATTTATTTCGATAATTGTATTTTTTATAAAACAAAAATGAGTAGCCACTCGACTTTTTCTAAAGTGTGTTGCAATCCATAGTGTCATTTTTGTAAAACTTAGAGTGCATGGACCAAGTGAGAGATTGTTAGAAATTTTTATATATAAATAATAAAAATTAATTTATGGTTCTATGCACTACGTTTTCTAAAATAGGATTGCAATGTGATTATTGATACTTGTTGGATTGAATTGTACTTTCCAATTTGGTGGTCTAATTGGGAGTATGGTTTTATAACGTTGGATTATGGGTTTCCAACTTATTTGGTATGATTTAATTCTAACAATTGATATTTAAGTTTCCATGATAGGAAGGGAGATTTAGATATGCTTATTTGTAGGAAAACCGTCCCCTTGTTGTTGTTATATATATAAGGGTTTTAAAACCCTTATTCAGACCTATCATAACCCTTGGCCCAATGTCCCTTTTCAGAACCAAGTCCCACCTATGGTCATGACTAGGGAGCAATTGGCTGAGGTCATACAAGAACAGTATGGACCAGCTACAAATGAATAGCAATCACAGAAAAAGATCTCCATCTTAAGATAATAGCAAATAAGAAAATACCACCACCAATTCAACTCCTGGCTTGCTCTGAATGACCGGCAACGACTTAGTAAGCTTTGATATTAGCATAAAGTCTCGGTTTTAATCATTTATCTGAAAGGTCCTCATCTTAATGCTCCAAAATTCATAATTTTCTCTCTCAAACTTCAATTTTCCTTCTTCTCTTGCTTCAAATCTTTGAAGCTTGATAGTTCCTTCATTACTTGCCGGATTTAGGTGCCGTTTGAGGCAAAACGAAGGACAACTCTTAGAAAGAGATAAAACGCTCTAATATTTTGTAAGAACTCACAGAGGATTACATGGATATTCTAATGGTATATGTGCGTTAATCATCAATCAAGTACGAGTCTAAATTACTCTTTAATTAATTAAAATATTCTTGATTTTTACATGAATTAATTTGATTAAAACCAACACAAAGATCCTATTTCAACACTAGAAATGAGTTTTTTTTTATCTTAATTTAGATAAAAATACAGTTCAAATCACAAATCACAACAAGTCTTTATGCAGTTCTGAAAATAATACTTGGCAGAAAATTGCTTGGTCGAAATAACTTCTATAATTTCAGATAGACATGAGCTACTCTCTATTGCATTTCACGATTACTTGGTTAGGATCTGTTAGGTCTAACATTTCAACTGAAATACTGGCCTAAATTGCATACCTCTACTTAGTTGCGATACGTTAGGTTTTAAAGTGATTGATTTGAGGAGAAATGAATGTAAAAGAAAAAAGAAAGAATATTGGATCCAAATTATCTGAAGTCCGAACCCAAAGGATGATTATATGGGCTGGGTCGAACATAGGACCATTCGTTCACTTCGATGTGACATGGATGAGCCTGTTTGTGGTGTCTCTATGGGCTATTATATCCCACTCTTCCCCATTGTTTGTTTCGCCCAATTCACAAGCTGCGCTCTTTAGCATCTCCACTAGGGATGTCAATTTTTACTGCCCCGCCGGGGCCCCGCCCCGTCCCGCCCCTTTAATAACGGATATGGGAACACTTGTTATACCGTTGGGGCGGACATGGATACAAATTTTGTACCCGTCGAGGGTCACGGGGCGGGTAAGGGTTCAATATACATATCCTAGGGGCTCCGCCCCGCCTCGCCCCGCATATAACTATATTTAATATATATATATATATATATATATATATATATATATATATATATATTAATAAGTTATTTTAGCGGCTTACCCAATTACCCATCTCTTACAATCCTAATTTGGGATGTAAACTTGGTACTAAATTTGCTTTTGTTTTGGTTATGGTGGAAGTTGGAGCTTAGAATTTTTTGTGATTTAGTTGTATTAAACTTTTATTTTTGTTTATTATGTTCTCTGAATTATGTTATGTGCATGTTATTTTTTTTATTTTTATTAGGATACATAATTTTATTTATGTTGTGTCATTCCTAGGCTTTGCACATTTAAATAGCAGGAGTTTAAGTTCCAAAAAGTGGGAAAAAAAATTTGTTAGTGGGGCGGGCACGGGGGCAGAGTATTTCCTAACGGGGCGGGGTTGGATATGAAAATCCAACCAGTCACGGATCTCGGGGCGGGTATGGACTTGACAAAAATTAAAAGGGGCGGGGCGGGATTTAGGAAAACCCGCTCCAAACCCGCCCCGTTGATATTAACTTTCAGGATCTCTTGCTAGGTCCAAACAATTCCTTGAGGGGAGAGGATGCGTGAGTACCAACTAGGAAAAAAAATAAATAAAAAGATACTAACTTTCGGGATCATTAAACATGATTGCACATTGCTCTTCTTTACTAAGTCTGAGAGTTGTTTGGTGTGTTTCCATCACTGCATTAAGTTCCTTGGAAATACACAAGCACAAGGAATTCAAAATTTAACTAGAGAAGTCATAGTAGTACAGACCTTCATTGTGTTTGGGAAAGATAGTGGGAAAAAGAGTAAAGAGTGTTTTTATATGCAGTACATAGACTATTAATTATAGTTCTTGATTACTATGCATCATTCATTCATATATATGCCCATCAATTTTCTTAGCCAAACGACAAAGTGCATTTTTCTTATGCATAGTAATACCAGGTAAAACATCTGTGTCAATGTCTTCCTTCTTCATACCAGTAGGTAGTTCCCACTCAAAAGAGTAGAGAAGATTAGCAAGTGCAAGCTCCACAGTCACAACTCCGAGATACATCCCGGGACAACCTCTTCGACCTGCCCCAAATGGAATCAATTCGAAATCTTGCCCTTTATAGTCAACGGCACTACCCATGAATCTCTCAGGCAAGAATTCTTCTGGGTTTTCCCAAGATTCGGGATCTCTTCCAATGGCCCATGCGTTCACGTAGACTAAAGTCTTGGGTCGAATCTCATACCCATTTATGTTGCATTTTTTTGTTGTTTCGTGTGGAAGCATCAACGGAGCTGGGGGGTGCAATCTCAGTGTTTCCTTCACCACTGCCTTGAGATAAGGAAGTTTATGAAGATCATCTTCTTTAACCATACCTTTCTCACCACTTGCATTTCTAATTTCTTCTTGTGCTCTCTTCATAGCTCTAAGATGTTTCATTAGCTCCGTCATTGCCCAAACCAAGGTGCCAGCACTTGTGTCTATTCCAGCCATAAATATATTCTGAAAGCAAAAAACAAAAAATTCAAATGGTAAAACCATGGTTCAAAGGTGTGGAACAACTCTATCTTTGGAGTTCACAGTATTGAATTTTGAAGAGAATAACAATAGTGAAAATTCAAGTCAAACAAAATTCCTCTTACATAACTTATCCAAACACAATATTTCATAATTTTTCACAACTACTTAAATTCAACCATGTGAATACTATTTCAGAATGTTTCAATCTCTCATTCTGTAACATAAGATATATATAACTAAACTAACTGCACTACGAATCTGGATCCTCTGTGGTACAGGACGCGTACTGCAACACGTGTGCACCTATTGTTAATTTGCATATATCATTTATTGATATACATGCCCATGATATTTCTTAGCCAGAAGGCAAAGTGCATTTTTCTTATGCATAGTGATTCCAGGTAAAACATCCATGTCGATGTCTTCCTTCTTCATACCAGGAGGTAGTTCCCAATCAAAAGAATTGAGCAGATTAGCAAGTGCAAGCTCCACAGTCAGAGCTCCGAGATAAATCCCGGGGCAACCTCTTCGACCCGCCCCAAATGGAATGAATTCGAAATCTTGTCCCTTGTAGTCAATACAACTATCCATGAATCTCTCAGGCAAGAATTCTTCTGGATGTTCCCAAGATTCAGGATCTCTTCCAACGGCCCACGCATTCACGTAGACACAAGTTTTGGGTGGAATCTCATACCCATTTATGTTGCATTTTTTCGTTGTTTCGTGTGGAAGCAGCAATGGAGATGGAGGGTGCAATCTCAGTGTCTCCTTCACCACTGCCTTGAGATAAGGAAGTTTATGAAGATCATCTTCTTTAACCATACCTCTCTCTACACTTGCATGTCTAATTTCTTCTTGCACTCTCTTCATAGTTCTAGGATGTTTCATTAGCCCTGTCATCGCCCAAACCAAAGTGGCAGCACTAGTGTCTGTTCCAGCCATAAATATGTTCTGAAAACAAAAATAAAATAAAAATAGTATGAGAAATACGTTAAAAAAGTTGTAACCTAGTGTTGCTTCTATACTTTCCAAAGTGGAAAGTCGAGGATTCAGTCATAAAAAAAACAGTTTTTTAAAACTCTAGAAAGTATAAAGACTATTTTCTATAGCAAAGACTTTTGGGGTTTTTGAGTTGTTAACCACTAATTTGATAAAACTTAAATTAGGTTTTGGGAGTGTGTAAACCAAGGAAAAAAAAAAAAAAAAAAAAAATTACCATGAGCACTGCTTTAATATGATCTAAAGTGAGATCAATTGTAAACGAGTGAACCTTCTGCAGCTGAAGTAAGACATCAAGAATATCCTCCTGCTCGGACTTACTGCTCTCTTCTTGCATGCGCTCATCGGTGATTTCTTGGTAGAACAAATCCATTTCCTTGAAAATTTTATCGGCCCTGCTTGACATGCCATTGAGTTTATCTACCCAACCAAGAAAAGGAAAATAATCTGAGACGAAGAAGCTTGCTAGCACGGCCTGAGCTTCTTGAAGGAGGCCATGAAACTTACTCCTTTCACAATCTTCATCGTCGTACCTCCAAACTCAAACACTGTGTACTCCTACCATTTCTCTGTCTGCTATCTTGCCGAGTCAAATATTACAAAGTGGATTAAACTAAAGAAAGTAATATTACATATAAATCGAACTGTGAATTAATGTACAATAATATTAATTTATTTTATTTTCTTATTTTTATTATTTTTTTTTTCTAAACTTGGGCTATAGCCTAAGTTAGCCCTTCACTAACTCCACTCCAGATTACCACTAATCAGCTCCAATTTGACAAGCCATAACAGAATCCTTCCAGGAAATTGTTTGAGATATTAAATATCGTGGCTATTGCTTCAAATGAGTGGCAGCTTGGCTCCCAAAGGCTCTCGCATTCCCTCAAGTAAACTGCTGCTGCAAATAAGTTCATGAACTAGAAACTAATTAATTTGGATTCTTTGAAAAACTTGCAGTTTTTTTTTTTTTTTTTTTTTTTTGAGTAAATAAATAATAAAACCTATTAAGTTAGAGGCTTAAAATAGTAATTTACTTCACTAACCAATTGTAAGACGGAGTATTTCAAACAAAATACTGTGTCAAAATAATCTTAGTCGTGAGATGCAACAGAGGCCACGTAAGTCCCACTTTGGCCCCCAACAACATGTGTTAGGCCTAACATTTCAAATGCTGGAGCCATGTGGCATCATTGGAACCACAAACAACTTGGAAGTGTTCCATTCGAAACAAGAGTGGGGCTGTAAGCCCCGAAGTTTTAAAATAAAATTCACAATTTATTCAACTCAAAATATATCAAAATACATTCAGAATTTAAAAAAAAAAAATACTCTCTATTGTACAAAGTCAATTTTCTCAAATATAAAAAAATTCTCTAAATAAATAAATTAAATCCTGCCAGGCCGACTCTTCAGCCTAAACTCGAATCTAATAATTTCCGTCCATCCTCGGTACTTTAAACTGGAGGGTGGTGCGACTGAAAGTTCCAATAAAAAAAACCATAACAAAAATTTCATAAAAGCTTAACAAAAATAGTTTCACAAAATAAACATATTCAGGTGAATATAAATAAAATATATATATATTTAATTAAAAACATTTAATAAAAATATTGAAGCAAAACCACTCCTGCAGAATTCTACACTTAAAAAAAAAATTCCTCACTTAATTCACTCTCAACCCACTGTCTCTGTTCTCAAGCTCCCTCTCTAATTTTTTCTCTCGGCTCACTCTGCCCCCAAACTCTATCTCTATTCTCTAGTTAACTCAATGTGCATACACGCGCTAAATTTATAATGCCTCCACCGACTTACCACTGCTCACCCATCACTTCTCCATCAGACAAAACCAAAAACTTCACTCCAAATGTCACCTAATGATCCCACCACATTATTACCTTATCACTTCCTACTCTTTCTTTTAATCCTTATCTTCAGATACAAATCATACCATATCTCTCTCCATCCAAATATCCCACATGCACAATTCAAGGCAAAAAACTTTTTGGCCACAAAGTCTTCAGTGGGTCTCGCAATTCAACATTTCCCATTTTCAACACTTCGACTGGAAGCTTTCCTTTTTCATAAAAATACAAACAAATAATATATATATATATATAACACAAATGTAACAAAAAAATCAACCCATCAATTATCACAAGTGGGAAGGTAAGCTACCCACGAATTCCATTTCCTTCTCTTTTTCTTCCCATTATATATATATATATATATAAATAATCAAAAACCATATCAAAGACCCATAAAATACCATTCAAGTGGGACCAAAATCAACCATCTCAATTTTCTCTCAATTTCGCCTCCAACTGCCTTTATAAATACAATACATATATAAACAAAACTAAAATAAATTTCAAAACCCATTAATTTTAATAAATAATTAATTAATTCAAATAATCTAAAAATCATAAATTAATTATATTAAAAATTTAAAAAAATTCGGGTCGTCACGGGCATTGAAAAAACACTTGTGAAATGAATTCAACAGTTGCATGACGATAAAAATAATCATTTATAATTTGAAGAAATGTCATGGAGTTCCAATCAAGAGTGAATAACCCTTTTTTGTTTGCTATCTAAAATGAGACATCAAACATCCCCATTTCAACAATAGAAATGATACTTTTCTTTTTTTATTCTAAATGTAGAAAAAAATATAGTTCAAATCACTCATCACTACAAGTCTTTAAATAATTTTAAAAATGATACATGGCCGGGCATTACTTGGTCAAAATAACTTCTATAATTTGAAATAAATGTAAGTTGATCTTCATTGCCTCTCATGATTACTTGGTTAGGATGTGTTAGGCCTAATATTTCAACTGAAATACTGGCCTAAATTGCATACCCCTATTTTAGTTGCGTTACGTTAGGTGTTAAAGTGATTGATTTGAGGATAAATGAATGTAAAAGAAAAAAAAAAAAGAATATTGGATCCAAATTATCCAAAGTCCGAATCCAAAGGATGGTTATTTGGGCTGGGTCGAATATAGGCCCATTCGTTGACTTCGATGTGAGAGATACAGAGACACCTCGATTGTGGTGTGTCTCTGTTGGGCTATTGCATCCCTCTCTTCCTTATTGTTTGTTTCGCCCAATTCACAAGTTGCGCTTTTCAGTATCACCACTCTGTAATTGCAATTAACTCACAGCAACAACAAGAACCACAACAGCTATATTCGTATCAAATATTGCACGAGTCCACCAATTTCGGACCCATTCTCTACTCTTCTCGGGCTTCACCCCCAAAACCCATCTCCAAATTCCACCCATTTTCACTCTACAGTTCTGGGTCTCCCCCTTTCTTCCATGCCAGGGTTTCTCAGTCATCAGGTCTCTCTCCGCCTTACCCTTGAAACATATATGTTCTTCAAATTCTAAGTAATATTACTTATCAATAAAAAAAATTCTAAGTAATATCAATGACGATTTTTTTTCTCTTTTATTTAAGTCTCTGTTTGGTTAACAAAATGCAAAGGTGGGCAGCTGATGGAGAGGAGTCTATCTTTTCATATCACCCAAAACAGGCAAGCTATTTTTCCTACTTTTATGCCTGTATGTGTTCTACTTTTAAATGATTTCCTTAAGTTATTATTTGATGTTTTTAGGATTTTGCTACGTGGAGGTGTTTTCAAGTTGTGTGTGGATGGGAATGTATAATTTCAATTTCACTTCTGCTTTCAAAGTTCTTAAAATTGGAGGGCTATTCTATTCAGGAGTTGAGAACTCCGGTTGCAGGTTTTTGCAGACAACAGGGAAAAGTATAATGGGGTCAACCAAAAAGGCGAAGTCAATTCCTCCAGGCAAATCATGGAGGAGAGCCTGAGGTTAGAACCACTAGTTGACGAGGTATTAAATTTATTTTTTCATGCAGAAATATCACTTTATCTGTGTTACAATTTAGTTAAATTTTCCTTCTTTTATAATGATATTATAGTAGAGTTGTTTGCATGACCTCTTTTCCTGCTTGTGGGTGTGCTCTTGGTGGTTTGTCGAAAATGCTGAAATTGAATTACTACTGGTGAATTCGTGGTTGTACCTGCAAGTAGGAAGAGAATTTTATGATATCAAAGGGAAATCAATATACTAGAAAGTGTGAAACTCATGCATATATATGTTTTGAACACCGAGGATATTGAATTTTCGGAACAGATTGTTGTGGGTTTTTCTTGAAAGGTGACTCATATATATTGTAAAGTGAACAAAATATCGTGGTTGGATAGTTTGAATATAAAAGAGAATATGTAAATCCTAATAATGGGGGGCTTTGTTAGGTGTAAACAATTCCTTGACGGGAGAATGTGTGAGTACCAATTAGGGGAAAAAAAAAAAAAAAAAAATTTAATTATATATATATTAACTTTCGGGATCGTTAAACATGATTGCACATTGCTCTTCTTTACCAAGTCTCAGAGTTGTTTGGTGTGTTTCCATCACTGCATTAAGTTCCTTCGAAATATACAAGCACACGGAATTCAAAATTTAACTAGAGAAGTGATAGTAGTACACGCCTTCGTTGTGTTTGGAAAAGATAGTGGGAAAAAGAGTAATGAATGTTTTTATATGCGGTACATAGACTATTAATTATAGTTCTTGATTACTATGCATCATTCATTCATATATATGCCCATCAATTTTCTTAGCCAAAAGACAAAGTGCATTTTTCTTATGCATAGTAATACCAGGTAAAACATCTGTGTCAATGTCTTCCTTCTTCATACCAGTAGGTAGTTCCCACTCAAAAGAGTAGAGAAGATTAGCAAGTGCAAGTTCCACAGTCACAACTCCGACATACATCCCGGGACAACCTCTTCGACCTGCCCCAAATGGAATCAATTCGGAATCTTGCCCCTTGTAGTCAACGGAACTACCCATGAATCTCTCAGGCAAGAATTCTTCTGGTTTTTCCCAATAGTCAAGATCTCTTCCAATGGCACATGCG